>NC_134358.1:112242487-113442487 GCF_048569485.1 Anomaloglossus baeobatrachus | reverse complement strand
AAGACTTAGCGTCAGGAATGGCACAGTCAGGCTGAGCATACTCACTAGGTGAAACACTGTAGTTAGGCTGCAGCTGGGGTAAATCGGCACACGCATGCGCACTAGCTGCCTCTCCACACTTAGACGTGGAGGAGAAATTGCTCTTCGGGTGTGAACTTGGAGATGCTGTCTATGAACAGAATAAAAGCTAAATGAAGCCTCACTTTCTATCCCTCCGATTTATCAAATGCAGCAATGAATTCCCTGAGTTTGCTATAACATTAGCGTAGCAAAATGTGCATGAGGGTGTCATGCACAGGTGCTAGAAATAGCTTGGCACCAGTGGGGCACTAATGGAATACAACAGCCAGTTCTATGATGCCACTAAATGGCAGTATTTTTTGCTATCATTATAGCTTATTAAATACAGAGCAGGAGGGTGTCATGCACAGGTGCTAGAAATAGCTTGGCACCAGTGGGGCACTAATGGAATACAACAGCCAGTTCTATGATGCCACTAAATGGCAGTATTTTTTGCTATCATTATAGCTTATTAAAAACAGAGCAGGAGGGTGTCATGCACAGGTGCTAGAAATAGCTTGGCACCAGTTGGGCACTAATGGAATACAACAGCCAGTTCTATGATGCCACTAAATGGCAGTATTTTTTGCTATCATTATAGCTTATTAAAAACAGAGCAGGAGGGTGTCATGCACAGGTGCTAGAAATAGCTTGGCACCAGTGGGGCACTAATGGAATACAACAGCCACTTCTTGTATGCCACTAGGTACACTGAGTGTTTGCTTGTATAATGGCTTAGTTAAAAAGAGTTTGAGTGTGCAATGCAAGCAGACGTGCTGCAAATATCTTTCCACTAGTGTGACTAGACAAAAGTACAATAGCCACGTTTAGGATGCCACTAGGTACACTGACTGCTAGTATAATGGCTTAGTTAAAAAGAGTTTGAGTGTGCAATGCAGGCAGACGTGCTGCAAATATCTTTCCACTAGTGTGAATAGACAAAAGTACAATAGCCACGTTTAGGATGCCACTAGGTACACTGACTGTTTGCTAGTATAATGGCTTAGTTAAAAAGAGTTTGAGTGTGCAATGCAGGCAGACGTGCTGCAAATATCTTTCCACTAGTGTGACTACACAAAAGTCCAATAGCCACGTTTAGGATGCCACTAGGTACACTGACTGCTAGTATAATGGCTTAGTTAAAAAGAGTTTGAGTGAGCAATGCAGGCAGACGTGCTGCAAATATCTTTCCACTAGTGTGACTAGACAAAAGTCCAATAGCCACGTTTAGGATGCCACTAGGTACACTGACTGTTTGCTAGTATAATGGCTTAGTTAAAAAGAGTTTGAGTGTGCAATGCAGGCAGACATGCTGCAAATATCTTTCCACTAGTGTGACTAGACAAAAGTACAATAGCCACGTTTAGGATGCCACTAGGTACACTGACTGTTTGCTAGTATAATGGCTTAGTTAAAAAGAGTTTGAATGTGCAATGCAGGCAGACGTGCTGCAAATATCTTTCCACTAGTGTGACTAGACAAAAGTACAATAGCCACGTTTAGGATGCCACTAGGTACACTGACTGTTTGCTAGTATAATGGCTTAGTTAAAAAGAGTTTGAGTGTGCAATGCAGGCAGACGTGCTGCAAATATCTTTCCACTAGTGTGACTACACAAAAGTCCAATAGCCACGTTTAGGATGCCACTAGGTACACTGACTGTTTGCTAGTATAATGGCTTAGTTAAAAAGAGTCTGAGTGTGCAATGCAGGCAGACGTGCTGCAAATATCTTTCCACTAGTGTGACTACACAAAAGTCCAATAGCCACGTTTAGGATGCCACTAGGTACACTGACTGTTTGCTAGTATAATGGCTTAGTTAAAAAGAGTTTGAGTGTGCAATGCAGGCAGACGTGCTGCAAATATCTTTCCACTAGTGTAACTACACAAAAGTACAATAGCCACGTTTAGGATGCCACTAGGTACACTGACTGTTTGCTAGTATAATGGCTTAGTTAAAAAGAGTTTGAGTGTGCAATGCAGGCAGAGGTGCTGCAAATATCTGTGCACTAGTGGGACTATACAGAAGTCCAATAGCCACGTTTAGGATGACACTAAGTTCACTCAGTGTTTGCTAGTATAATGGCTTAGTAACAATGAGTTTGAGTGTGCAATGCAGGCAGAGGTGCTGCAAATATCTTTGCACTAGTGGGACTATACAGAAGTCCAATAGCCACGTTTAGGATGCCACTAGGTACACTGACTGTTTGCTAGTATAATGGCTTAGTAAAAAAGAGTTTGAGTGTGCAATGCAGGCAGACGTGCTGCAAATATCTTTCCACTAGTGTGACTACACAAAAGTCCAGTAGCCACGTTTAGGATGCCACTAGGTACACTGACTGTTTGCTAGTATAATGGCTTAGTTAAAAAGAGTTTGAGTGTGCAATGCAGGCAGACGTGCTGCAAATATCTTTCCATTAGTGTGACTACACAAAAGTCCAATAGCCACGTTTAGGATGCCACTAGGTACACTGACTGTTTGCTAGTATAATGGCTTAGTTAAAAAGAGTTTGAGTGTGCAATGCAGGCAGACATGCTGCAAATATCTTTCCACTAGTGTGACTAGACAAAAGTACAATAGCCACGTTGAGGATGCCACTAGGTACACTGACTGTTTGCTAGTATAATGGCTTAGTTAAAAAGAGTTGAATGTGCAATTCAGGCAGACGTGCTGCAAATATCTTTCCACTAGTGTGACTAGACAAAAGTACAATAGCCACGTTTAGGATGCCACTAGGTACACTGACTGTTTGCTAGTATAATGGCTTAGTTAAAAAGAGTTTGAGTGTGCAATGCAGGCAGACGTGCTGCAAATATCTTTCCACTAGTGTGACTACACAAAAGTCCAATAGCCACGTTTAGGATGCCACTAGGTACACTGACTCTTTGCTAGTATAATGGCTTAGTTAAAAAGAGTCTGAGTGTGCAATGCAGGCAGACGTGCTGCAAATATCTTTCCACTAGTGTGACTACACAAAAGTCCAATAGCCACGTTTAGCATGCCACTAGGTACACTGACTGTTTGCTAGTATAATGGCTTAGTTAAAAAGAGTTTGAGTGTGCAATGCAGGCAGACGTGCTGCAAATATCTTTCCACTAGTGTAACTACACAAAAGTACAATAGCCACGTTTAGGATGCCACTAGGTACACTGACTGTTTGCTAGTATAATGGCTTAGTTAAAAAGAGTTTGAGTGTGCAATGCAGGCAGAGGTGCTGCAAATATCTGTGCACTAGTGGGACTATACAGAAGTCCAATAGCCACGTTTAGGATGACACTAAGTTCACTCAGTGTTTGCTAGCATAATGGCTTAGTAACAATGAGTTTGAGTGTGCAATGCAGGCAGAGGTGCTGCAAATATCTTTGCACTAGTGGGACTATGCAGAAGTCCAATAGCCACGTTTAGGATGCCACTAGGTACACTGACTGTTTGCTAGTATAATGGCTTAGTAAAAAAGAGTTTGAGTGTGCAATGCAGGCAGACGTGCTGCAAATATTTTTGCACTAGTGGGACTATACAGAAGTCCAATAGCCACGTTTAGGATGCCACTAGGTACACTGACTGTTTGCTAGTATAATGGCTTAGTAAAAAAGAGTTTGAGTGTGCAATGCAGGCAGACGTGCTGCAAATATCTTTCCACTAGTGTGACTACACAAAAGTCCAATAGCCACGTTTAGGATGCCACTAGGTACACTGACTGTTTGCTAGTATAATGGCTTAGTTAAAAAGAGTTTGAGTGTGCAATGCAGGCAGACGTGCTGCAAATATCTTTCCACTAGTGTAACTACACAAAAGTCCAATAGCCACGTTTAGGATGCCACTAGGTACACTGACTGTTTGCTAGTATAATGGCTTAGTTAAAAAGAGTTTGAGTGTGCAATGCAGGCAGACGTGCTGCAAATATCTTTCCACTAGTGTGACTACACAAAAGTACAATAGCCACGTTTAGGATGCCACTAGGTACACTGACTGTTTGCTAGTATAATGGCTTAGTTAGAAAGAGTTTGAGTGTGCAATGCAGGCAGAGGTGCTGCAAATATCTGTGCACTAGTGGGACTATACAGAAGTCCAATATCCACGATTAGGATGACACTAAGTTCACTCAGTGTTTGCTAGTATAATGGCTTAGTAACAATGAGTTTGAGTGTGCAATGCAGGCAGAGGTGCTGCAAATATCTTTGCACTAGTGGGACTATACAGAAGTCCAATAGCCACGTTTAGGATGCCACTAGGTACACTGACTGTTTGCTAGTATAATGGCTTAGTTAAAAAGAGTTTGAGTGTGCAATGCAGGCAGACGTGCTGCAAATATCTTTCCACTAGTGTGACTACACAAAAGTCCAATAGCCACGTTTAGGATGCCACTAGGTACACTGACTGTTTGCTAGTATAATGGCTTAGTTAAAAAGAGTTTGAGTGTGCAATGCAGGCAGACGTGCTGCAAATATCTTTCCACTAGTGTAACTACAGAAAAGTACAATAGCCACGTTTAGGATGCCACTAGGTACACTGACTGTTTGCTAGTATAATGGCTTAGTTAAAAAGAGTTTGAGTGTGCAATGCAGGCAGAGGTGCTGCAAATATCTTTGCACTAGTGGGACTATACAGAAGTCCAATAGCCACGTTTAGGATGACACTAAGTTCACTCAGTGTTTGCTAGTATAATGACTTAGTAACAATGAGTTTGAGTGTGCAATGCAGGCAGAGGTGCTGCAAATATCTTTGCACTAGTGGGACTATACAGAAGTCCAATAGCCACGTTTAGGATGCCACTAGGTACACTGACTGTTTGCTAGTATAATGGCTTAGTAAAAAAGAGTTTGATTGTGCAATGCAGGCAGACGTGCTGCAAATATCTTTGCACTGGTGGGACTATACAGAAGTCCAATAGCCACGTTTAGGATGCCACTAGGTACACTGACTGTTTGCTAGTATAATGGCTTAGTAAAAAAGAGTTTGAGTGTGCAATGCAGGCAGACGTGCTGCAAATATCTTTCCACTAGTGTGACTACACAAAAGTCCAATAGCCACGTTTAGGATGCCACTAGGTACACTGACTGTTTGCTAGTATAATGGCTTAGTTAAAAAGAGTTTGAGTGTGCAATGCAGGCAGACGTGCTGCAAATATCTTTCCACTAGTGTGACTACACAAAAGTACAATAGCCACGTTTAGGATGCCACTAGGTACACTGACTGTTTGCTAGTATAATGGCTTAGTTAGAAAGAGTTTGAGTGTGCAATGCAGGCAGAGGTGCTGCAAATATCTGTGCACTAGTGGGACTATACAGAAGTCCAATATCCACGTTTAGGATGACACTAAGTTCACTCAGTGTTTGCTAGTATAATGGCTTAGTAACAATGAGTTTGAGTGTGCAATGCAGGCAGAGGTGCTGCAAATATCTTTGCACTAGTGGGACTATACAGAAGTCCAATAGCCACGTTTAGGATGCCACTAGGTACACTGACTGTTTGCTAGTATAATGGCTTAGTAAAAAAGAGTTTGAGTGTGCAATGCAGGCAGACGTGCTGCAAATATCTTTACACTAGTGTGACTACACAAAAGTCCAATAGCCACGTTTAGGATGCCACTAGGTACACTGACTGTTTGCTAGTATAATGGCTTAGTTAAAAGAGTTTGAGTGTGCAATGCAGGCAGACGTGCTGCAAATATCTTTCCACTAGTGTGACTACACAAAAGTCCAATAGCCATGTTTAGGATGCCACTAGGTACACTGACTGTTTGCTAGTATAATGGCTTAGTTAAAAAGAGTTTGAGTGTGCAATGCAGGCAGACGTGCTGCAAATATCTTTCCACTAGTGTGACTAGACAAAAGTACAATAGCCACGTTTAGGATGCCACTAGGTACACTGACTGTTTGCTAGTATAATGGCTTAGTTAAAAAGAGTTTGAGTGTGCAATGCAGGCAGACGTGCTGCAAATATCTTTCCACTAGTGTGACTACACAAAAGTCCAATAGCCACGTTTAGCATGCCACTAGGTACACTGACTGTTTGCTAGTATAATGGCTTAGTTAAAAAGAGTCTGAGTGTGCAATGCAAGCAGACGTGCTGCAAATATCTTTTCACTAGTGTGACTACACAAAAGTACAATAGCCACGTTTAGGATGCCACTAGGTACACTGACTGTTTGCTAGTATAATGGCTTAGTTAAAAAGAGTTTGAGTGTGCAATGCGGGCAGACGTGCTGCAAATATCTTTCCACTAGTGTGACTAGACAAAAGTCTAATAGCCGCGTTTAGGATGCCACTAGGTACACTGACTGTTTGCTAGTATAATGGCTTAGTTAAAAAGAGTTTGAGTGTGCAATGCGGGCAGACGTGCTGCAAATATCTTTCCACTAGTGTGACTAGACAAAAGTCCAATAGCCACGTTTAGGATGCCACTAGGTACACTGACTGTTTGCTAGTATAATGGCTTAGTTAAAAAGAGTTTGAGTGTGCAATGCAGGCAGACGTGCTGCAAATATCTTTCCACTAGTGTAACTACAGAAAAGTACAATAGCCACGTTTAGGATGCCACTAGGTACACTGACTGTTTGCTAGTATAATGGCTTAGTTAAAAAGAGTTTGAGTGTGCAATGCAGGCAGAGGTGCTGCAAATATCTTTGCACTAGTGGGACTATACAGAAGTCCAATAGCCACGTTTAGGAAGACACTAAGTTCACTCAGTGTTTGCTAGTATAATGGCTTAGTAACAATGAGTTTGAGTGTGCAATGCAGGCAGAGGTGCTGCAAATATCTTTGCACTAGTGGGACTATACAGAAGTCCAATAGCCACGTTTAGGATGCCACTAGGTACACTGACTGTTTGCTAGTATAATGGCTTAGTAAAAAAGAGTTTGATTGTGCAATGCAGGCAGACGTGCTGCAAATATCTTTGCACTAGTGGGACTATACAGAAGTCCAATAGCCACGTTTAGGATGCCACTAGGTACACTGACTGTTTGCTAGTATAATGGCTTAGTAAAAAAGAGTTTGAGTGTGCAATGCAGGCAGACGTGCTGCAAATATCTTTACACTAGTGTGACTACACAAAAGTCCAATAGCCACGTTTAGGATGCCACTAGGTACACTGACTGTTTGCTAGTATAATGGCTTAGTTAAAAAGAGTTTGAGTGTGCAATGCAGGCAGACGTGCTGCAAATATCTTTCCACTAGTGTGACTACACAAAAGTCCAATAGCCACGTTTAGGATGCCACTAGGTACACTGACTGTTTGCTAGTATAATGGCTTAGTTAAAAAGAGTTTGAGTGTGCAATGCAGGCAGACGTGCTGCAAATATCTTTCCACTAGTGTGACTACACAAAAGTACAATAGCCACGTTTAGGATGCCACTAGGTACACTGACTGTTTGCTAGTATAATGGCTTAGTTAGAAAGAGTTTGAGTGTGCAATGCAGGCAGAGGTGCTGCAAATATCTGTGCACTAGTGGGACTATACAGAAGTCCAATATCCACGTTTAGGATGACACTAAGTTCACTCAGTGTTTGCTAGTATAATGGCTTAGTAACAATGAGTTTGAGTGTGCAATGCAGGCAGAGGTGCTGCAAATATCTTTGCACTAGTGGGACTATACAGAAGTCCAATTGTCACGTTTAGGATGCCACTAGGTACACTGACTGTTTGCTAGTATAATGGCTTAGTTAAAAAGAGTTTGAGTGTGCAATGCAGGCAGACGTGCTGCAAATATCTTTCCACTAGTGTGACTACACAAAAGTCCAATAGCCACGTTTAGGATGCCACTAGGTACACTGACTGTTTGCTAGTATAATGGCTTAGTTAAAAAGAGTTTGAGTGTGCAATGCAGGCAGACGTGCTGCAAATATCTTTCCACTAGTGTGACTAGACAAAAGTACAATAGCCACGTTTAGGATGCCACTAGGTACACTGACTGTTTGCTAGTATAATGGCTTAGTTAAAAAGAGTTTGAGTGTGCAATGCAGGCAGACGTGCTGCAAATATCTTTCCACTAGTGTGACTACACAAAAGTCCAATAGCCACGTTTAGCATGCCACTAGGTACACTGACTGTTTGCTAGTATAATGGCTTAGTTAAAAAGAGTCTGAGTGTGCAATGCAAGCAGACGTGCTGCAAATATCTTTTCACTAGTGTGACTACACAAAAGTACAATAGCCACGTTTAGGATGCCACTAGGTACACTGACTGTTTGCTAGTATAATGGCTTAGTTAAAAAGAGTTTGAGTGTGCAATGCGGGCAGACGTGCTACAAATATCTTTCCACTAGTGTGACTAGACAAAAGTCTAATAGCCACGTTTAGGATGCCACTAGGTACACTGACTGTTTGCTAGTATAATGGCTTAGTTAAAAAGAGTTTGAGTGTGCAATGCGGGCAGACGTGCTGCAAATATCTTTCCACTAGTGTGACTAGACAAAAGTCCAATAGCCACGTTTAGGATGCCACTAGGTACACTGACTGTTTGCTAGTATAATGGCTTAGTTAAAAAGAGTTTGAGTGTGCAATGCAGGCAGACGTGCTGCAAATATCTTTCCACTAGTGTGACTACACAAAAGTCCAATAGCCACGTTTAGGATGCCACTAGGTACACTGACTGTTTGCTAGTATAATGGCTTAGTTAAAAAGAGTCTGAGTGTGCAATGCAGGCAGACGTGCTGCAAATATCTTTCCACTAGTGTAACTACACAAAAGTACAATAGCCACGTTTAGGATGCCACTAGGTACACTGACTGTTTGCTAGTATAATGGCTTAGTTAAAAAGAGTTTGAGTGTGCAATGCAGGCAGACGTGCTGCAAATATCTTTCCACTAGTGTGACTACACAAAAGTCCAATAGCCACGTTTAGGATGCCACTAGGTACACTGACTGTTTGCTAGTATAATGGCTTAGTTAGAAAGAGTTTGAGTGTGCAATGCAGGCAGAGGTGCTGCAAATATCTGTGCACTAGTGGGACTATACAGAAGTCCAATATCCACGTTTAGGATGACACTAAGTTCACTCAGTGTTTGCTAGTATAATGGCTTAGTAACAATGAGTTTGAGTGTGCAATGCAGGCAGAGGTGCTGCAAATATCTTTGCACTAGTGGGACTATACAGAAGTCCAATAGCCACGTTTAGGATGCCACTAGGTACACTGACTGTTTGCTAGTATAATGGCTTAGTTAAAAAGAGTTTGAGTGTGCAATGCAGGCAGACGTGCTGCAAATATCTGTGCACTAGTGGGACTACAGAAAAGTATAATAGCCACGTTTAGGATGCCACTAGGTACACTGACTGTTTGCTAGTATAATGGCTTAGTTAAAAAGAGTTTGAGTGTGCAATGCAGGCAGAGGTGCTGCAAATACCTTTGCACTAGTGGGACTATACAGAAGTCCAATAGCCACGTTTAGGATGACACTAAGTTCACTCAGTGTTTGCTAGTATAATGGCTTAGTAACAATGAGTTTGAGTGTGCAATGCAGGCAGAGGTGCTGCAAATATCTTTGCACTAGTGGGACTATACAGAAGTCCAATAGCCACGTTTAGGATGCCACTAGGTACACTGACTGTTTGCTAGTATAATGGCTTGGTAAAAAAGAGTTTGAGTGTGCAATGCAGGCAGACGTGCTGCAAATATCTTTCCACTAGTGTGACTACACAAAAGTCCAATAGCCACGTTTAGGATGCCACTAGGTACACTGACTGTTTGCTAGTATAATGGCTTAGTTAAAAAGTGTCTGAGTGTGCAATGCAAGCAGACGTGCTGCAAATATCTTTTCACTAGTGTGACTACACAAAAGTACAATAGCCACGTTTAGGATGCCACTAGGTACACTGACTGTTTGCTAGTATAATGGCTTAGTTAAAAAGAGTTTGAGTGTGCAATGCGGGCAGACGTGCTGCAAATATCTTTCCACTAGTGTGACTAGACAAAAGTCCAATAGCCACGTTTAGGATGCCACTAGGTACACTGACTGTTTGCTAGTATAATGGCTTAGTTAAAAAGAGTTTGAGTGTGCAATGCAGGCAGACGTGCTGCAAATATGTTTCCACTAGTGTGACTACACAAAAGTCCAATAGCCACGTTTAGGATGCCACTAGGTACACTGACTGTTTGCTAGTATAATGGCTTAGTTAAAAAGAGTCTGATTGTGCAATGCAGGCAGACGTGCTGCAAATATCTTTCCACTAGTGTAACTACACAAAAGTACAATAGCCACGTTTAGGATGCCACTAGGTACACTGACTGTTTGCTAGTATAATGGCTTAGTTAAAAAGAGTTTGAGTGTGCAATGCAGGCAGACGTGCTGCAAATATCTTTCCACTAGTGTGACTACACAAAAGTCCAATAGCCACGTTTAGGATGCCACTAGGTACACTGACTGTTTGCTAGTATAATGGCTTAGTTAAAAAGAGTTTGAGTGTGCAATGCAGGCAGACGTGCTGCAAATATCTTTCCACTAGTGTGACTACACAAAAGTACAATAACCACGTTTAGGATGCCACTAGGTACACTGACTGTTTGCTAGTATAATGGCTTAGTTAGAAAGAGTTTGAGTGTGCAATGCAGGCAGAGGTGCTGCAAATATCTGTGCACTAGTGGGACTATACAGAAGTCCAATATCCACGTTTAGGATGACACTAAGTTCACTCAGTGTTTGCTAGTATAATGGCTTAGTAACAATGAGTTTGAGTGTGCAATGCAGGCAGAGGTGCTGCAAATATCTTTGCACTAGTGGGACTATACAGAAGTCCAATAGCCACGTTTAGGATGACACTAAGTTCACTCAGTGTTTGCTAGTATAATGGCTTAGTAACAATGAGTTTGAGTGTGCAATGCAGGCAGAGGTGCTGCAAATATCTTTGCACTAGTGGGACTATACAGAAGTCCAATAGCCACGTTTAGGATGCCACTAGGTACACTGACTGTTTGCTAGTATAATGGCTTGGTAAAAAAGAGTTTGAGTGTGCAATGCAGGCAGACGTGCTGCAAATATCTTTCCACTAGTGTGACTACACAAAAGTCCAATAGCCACGTTTAGGATGCCACTAGGTACACTGACTGTTTGCTAGTATAATGGCTTAGTTAAAAAGTGTCTGAGTGTGCAATGCAAGCAGACGTGCTGCAAATATCTTTTCACTAGTGTGACTACACAAAAGTACAATAGCCACGTTTAGGATGCCACTAGGTACACTGACTGTTTGCTAGTATAATGGCTTAGTTAAAAAGAGTTTGAGTGTGCAATGCGGGCAGACGTGCTGCAAATATCTTTCCACTAGTGTGACTAGACAAAAGTCCAATAGCCACGTTTAGGATGCCACTAGGTACACTGACTGTTTGCTAGTATAATGGCTTAGTTAAAAAGAGTCTGAGTGTGCAATGCAGGCAGACGTGCTGCAAATATCTTTCCACTAGTGTAACTACACAAAAGTACAATAGCCACGTTTAGGATGCCACTAGGTACACTGACTGTTTGCTAGTATAATGGCTTAGTTAAAAAGAGTTTGAGTGTGCAATGCAGGCAGACGTGCTGCAAATATCTTTCCACTAGTGTGACTACACAAAAGTCCAATAGCCACGTTTAGGATGCCACTAGGTACACTGACTGTTTGCTAGTATAATGGCTTAGTTAAAAAGAGTTTGAGTGTGCAATGCAGGCAGACGTGCTGCAAATATCTTTCCACTAGTGTGACTACACAAAAGTCCAATAGCCATGTTTAGGATGCCACTAGGTACACTGACTGTTTGCTAGTATAATGGCTTAGTTAAAAAGAGTTTGAGTGTGCAATGCAGGCAGACGTGCTGCAAATATCTTTCCACTAGTGTGACTAGACAAAAGTACAATAGCCACGTTTAGGATGCCACTAGGTACACTGACTGTTTGCTAGTATAATGGCTTAGTTAAAAAGAGTTTGAGTGTGCAATGCAGGCAGACGTGCTGCAAATATCTTTCCACTAGTGTGACTACACAAAAGTCCAATAGCCACGTTTAGCATGCCACTAGGTACACTGACTGTTTGCTAGTATAATGGCTTAGTTAAAAAGAGTCTGAGTGTGCAATGCAAGCAGACGTGCTGCAAATATCTTTTCACTAGTGTGACTACACAAAAGTACAATAGCCACGTTTAGGATGCCACTAGGTACACTGACTGTTTGCTAGTATAATGGCTTAGTTAAAAAGAGTTTGAGTGTGCAATGCGGGCAGACGTGCTGCAAATATCTTTCCACTAGTGTGACTAGACAAAAGTCTAATAGCCACGTTTAGGATGCCACTAGGTACACTGACTGTTTGCTAGTATAATGGCTTAGTTAAAAAGAGTTTGAGTGTGCAATGCGGGCAGACGTGCTGCAAATATCTTTCCACTAGTGTGACTAGACAAAAGTCCAATAGCCACGTTTAGGATGCCACTAGGTACACTGACTGTTTGCTAGTATAATGGCTTAGTTAAAAAGAGTTTGAGTGTGCAATGCAGGCAGACGTGCTGCAAATATCTTTCCACTAGTGTAACTACAGAAAAGTACAATAGCCACGTTTAGGATGCCACTAGGTACACTGACTGTTTGCTAGTATAATGGCTTAGTTAAAAAGAGTTTGAGTGTGCAATGCAGGCAGAGGTGCTGCAAATATCTTTGCACTAGTGGGACTATACAGAAGTCCAATAGCCACGTTTAGGATGACACTAAGTTCACTCCGTGTTTGCTAGTATAATGGCTTAGTAACAATGAGTTTGAGTGTGCAATGCAGGCAGAGGTGCTGCAAATATCTTTGCACTAGTGGGACTATACAGAAGTCCAATAGCCACGTTTAGGATGCCACTAGGTACACTGACTGTTTGCTAGTATAATGGCTTAGTAAAAAAGAGTTTGATTGTGCAATGCAGGCAGACGTGCTGCAAATATCTTTGCACTAGTGGGACTATACAGAAGTCCAATAGCCACGTTTAGGATGCCACTAGGTACACTGACTGTTTGCTAGTATAATGGCTTAGTAAAAAAGAGTTTGAGTGTGCAATGCAGGCAGACGTGCTGCAAATATCTTTACACTAGTGTGACTACACAAAAGTCCAATAGCCACGTTTAGGATGCCACTAGGTACACTGACTGTTTGCTAGTATAATGGCTTAGTTAAAAAGAGTTTGAGTGTGCAATGCAGGCAGACGTGCTGCAAATATCTTTCCACTAGTGTGACTACACAAAAGTCCAATAGCCACGTTTAGGATGCCACTAGGTACACTGACTGTTTGCTAGTATAATGGCTTAGTTAAAAAGAGTTTGAGTGTGCAATGCAGGCAGACGTGCTGCAAATATCTTTCCACTAGTGTGACTACACAAAAGTACAATAGCCACGTTTAGGATGCCACTAGGTACACTGACTGTTTGCTAGTATAATGGCTTAGTTAGAAAGAGTTTGAGTGTGCAATGCAGGCAGAGGTGCTGCAAATATCTGTGCACTAGTGGGACTATACAGAAGTCCAATATCCACGTTTAGGATGACACTAAGTTCACTCAGTGTTTGCTAGTATAATGGCTTAGTAACAATGAGTTTGAGTGTGCAATGCAGGCAGAGGTGCTGCAAATATCTTTGCACTAGTGGGACTATACAGAAGTCCAATTGTCACGTTTAGGATGCCACTAGGTACACTGACTGTTTGCTAGTATAATGGCTTAGTTAAAAAGAGTTTGAGTGTGCAATGCAGGCAGACGTGCTGCAAATATCTTTCCACTAGTGTGACTACACAAAAGTCCAATAGCCACGTTTAGGATGCCACTAGGTACACTGACTGTTTGCTAGTATAATGGCTTAGTTAAAAAGAGTTTGAGAGTGCAATGCAGGCAGACGTGCTGCAAATATCTTTCCACTAGTGTGACTAGACAAAAGTACAATAGCCACGTTTAGGATGCCACTAGGTACACTGACTGTTTGCTAGTATAATGGCTTAGTTAAAAAGAGTTTGAGTGTGCAATGCAGGCAGACGTGCTGCAAATATCTTTCCACTAGTGTGACTACACAAAAGTCCAATAGCCACGTTTAGCATGCCACTAGGTACACTGACTGTTTGCTAGTATAATGGCTTAGTTAAAAAGAGTCTGAGTGTGCAATGCAAGCAGACGTGCTGCAAATATCTTTTCACTAGTGTGACTACACAAAAGTACAATAGCCACGTTTAGGATGCCACTAGGTACACTGACTGTTTGCTAGTATAATGGCTTAGTTAAAAAGAGTTTGAGTGTGCAATGCGGGCAGACGTGCTACAAATATCTTTCCACTAGTGTGACTAGACAAAAGTCTAATAGCCACGTTTAGGATGCCACTAGGTACACTGACTGTTTGCTAGTATAATGGCTTAGTTAAAAAGAGTTTGAGTGTGCAATGCGGGCAGACGTGCTGCAAATATCTTTCCACTAGTGTGACTAGACAAAAGTCCAATAGCCACGTTTAGGATGCCACTAGGTACACTGACTGTTTGCTAGTATAATGGCTTAGTTAAAAAGAGTTTGAGTGTGCAATGCAGGCAGACGTGCTGCAAATATCTTTCCACTAGTGTGACTACACAAAAGTCCAATAGCCACGTTTAGGATGCCACTAGGTACACTGACTGTTTGCTAGTATAATGGCTTAGTTAAAAAGAGTCTGAGTGTGCAATGCAGGCAGACGTGCTGCAAATATCTTTCCACTAGTGTAACTACACAAAAGTACAATAGCCACGTTTAGGATGCCACTAGGTACACTGACTGTTTGCTAGTATAATGGCTTAGTTAAAAAGAGTTTGAGTGTGCAATGCAGGCAGACGTGCTGCAAATATCTTTCCACTAGTGTGACTACACAAAAGTCCAATAGCCACGTTTAGGATGCCACTAGGTACACTGACTGTTTGCTAGTATAATGGCTTAGTTAGAAAGAGTTTGAGTGTGCAATGCAGGCAGAGGTGCTGCAAATATCTGTGCACTAGTGGGACTATACAGAAGTCCAATATCCACGTTTAGGATGACACTAAGTTCACTCAGTGTTTGCTAGTATAATGGCTTAGTAACAATGAGTTTGAGTGTGCAATGCAGGCAGAGGTGCTGCAAATATCTTTGCACTAGTGGGACTATACAGAAGTCCAATAGCCACGTTTAGGATGCCACTAGGTACACTGACTGTTTGCTAGTATAATGGCTTAGTTAAAAAGAGTTTGAGTGTGCAATGCAGGCAGACGTGCTGCAAATATCTGTGCACTAGTGGGACTACAGAAAAGTATAATAGCCACGTTTAGGATGCCACTAGGTACACTGACTGTTTGCTAGTATAATGGCTTAGTTAAAAAGAGTTTGAGTGTGCAATGCAGGCAGAGGTGCTGCAAATATCTTTGCACTAGTGGGACTATACAGAAGTCCAATAGCCACGTTTAGGATGACACTAAGTTCACTCAGTGTTTGCTAGTATAATGGCTTAGTAACAATGAGTTTGAGTGTGCAATGCAGGCAGAGGTGCTGCAAATATCTTTGCACTAGTGGGACTATACAGAAGTCCAATAGCCACGTTTAGGATGCCACTAGGTACACTGACTGTTTGCTAGTATAATGGCTTGGTAAAAAAGAGTTTGAGTGTGCAATGCAGGCAGACGTGCTGCAAATATCTTTCCACTAGTGTGACTACACAAAAGTCCAATAGCCACGTTTAGGATGCCACTAGGTACACTGACTGTTTGCTAGTATAATGGCTTAGTTAAAAAGTGTCTGAGTGTGCAATGCAAGCAGACGTGCTGCAAATATCTTTTCACTAGTGTGACTACACAAAAGTACAATAGCCACGTTTAGGATGCCACTAGGTACACTGACTGTTTGCTAGTATAATGGCTTAGTTAAAAAGAGTTTGAGTGTGCAATGCGGGCAGACGTGCTGCAAATATCTTTCCACTAGTGTGACTAGACAAAAGTCCAATAGCCACGTTTAGGATGCCACTAGGTACACTGACTGTTTGCTAGTATAATGGCTTAGTTAAAAAGAGTTTGAGTGTGCAATGCAGGCAGACGTGCTGCAAATATGTTTCCACTAGTGTGACTACACAAAAGTCCAATAGCCACGTTTAGGATGCCACTAGGTACACTGACTGTTTGCTAGTATAATGGCTTAGTTAAAAAGAGTCTGATTGTGCAATGCAGGCAGACGTGCTGCAAATATCTTTCCACTAGTGTAACTACACAAAAGTACAATAGCCACGTTTAGGATGCCACTAGGTACACTGACTGTTTGCTAGTATAATGGCTTAGTTAAAAAGAGTTTGAGTGTGCAATGCAGGCAGACGTGCTGCAAATATCTTTCCACTAGTGTGACTACACAAAAGTCCAATAGCCACGTTTAGGATGCCACTAGGTACACTGACTGTTTGCTAGTATAATGGCTTAGTTAAAAAGAGTTTGAGTGTGCAATGCAGGCAGACGTGCTGCAAATATCTTTCCACTAGTGTGACTACACAAAAGTACAATAACCACGTTTAGGATGCCACTAGGTACACTGACTGTTTGCTAGTATAATGGCTTAGTTAGAAAGAGTTTGAGTGTGCAATGCAGGCAGAGGTGCTGCAAATATCTGTGCACTAGTGGGACTAAACAGAAGTCCAATATCCACGTTTAGGATGACACTAAGTTCACTCAGTGTTTGCTAGTATAATGGCTTAGTAACAATGAGTTTGAGTGTGCAATGCAGGCAGAGGTGCTGCAAATATCTTTGCACTAGTGGGACTATACAGAAGTCCAATAGCCACGTTTAGGATGACACTAAGTTCACTCAGTGTTTGCTAGTATAATGGCTTAGTAACAATGAGTTTGAGTGTGCAATGCAGGCAGAGGTGCTGCAAATATCTTTGCACTAGTGGGACTATACAGAAGTCCAATAGCCACGTTTAGGATGCCACTAGGTACACTGACTGTTTGCTAGTATAATGGCTTGGTAAAAAAGAGTTTGAGTGTGCAATGCAGGCAGACGTGCTGCAAATATCTTTCCACTAGTGTGACTACACAAAAGTCCAATAGCCACGTTTAGGATGCCACTAGGTACACTGACTGTTTGCTAGTATAATGGCTTAGTTAAAAAGTGTCTGAGTGTGCAATGCAAGCAGACGTGCTGCAAATATCTTTTCACTAGTGTGACTACACAAAAGTACAATAGCCACGTTTAGGATGCCACTAGGTACACTGACTGTTTGCTAGTATAATGGCTTAGTTAAAAAGAGTTTGAGTGTGCAATGCGGGCAGACGTGCTGCAAATATCTTTCCACTAGTGTGACTAGACAAAAGTCCAATAGCCACGTTTAGGATGCCACTAGGTACACTGACTGTTTGCTAGTATAATGGCTTAGTTAAAAAGAGTCTGAGTGTGCAATGCAGGCAGACGTGCTGCAAATATCTTTCCACTAGTGTAACTACACAAAAGTACAATAGCCACGTTTAGGATGCCACTAGGTACACTGACTGTTTGCTAGTATAATGGCTTAGTTAAAAAGAGTTTGAGTGTGCAATGCAGGCAGACGTGCTGCAAATATCTTTCCACTAGTGTGACTACACAAAAGTCCAATAGCCACGTTTAGGATGCCACTAGGTACACTGACTGTTTGCTAGTATAATGGCTTAGTTAAAAAGAGTTTGAGTGTGCAATGCAGGCAGACGTGCTGCAAATATCTTTCCACTAGTGTGACTACACAAAAGTCCAATAGCCATGTTTAGGATGCCACTAGGTACACTGACTGTTTGCTAGTATAATGGCTTAGTTAAAAAGAGTTTGAGTGTGCAATGCAGGCAGACGTGCTGCAAATATCTTTCCACTAGTGTGACTAGACAAAAGTACAATAGCCACGTTTAGGATGCCACTAGGTACACTGACTGTTTGCTAGTATAATGGCTTAGTTAAAAAGAGTTTGAGTGTGCAATGCAGGCAGACGTGCTGCAAATATCTTTCCACTAGTGTGACTACACAAAAGTCCAATAGCCACGTTTAGCATGCCACTAGGTACACTGACTGTTTGCTAGTATAATGGCTTAGTTAAAAAGAGTCTGAGTGTGCAATGCAAGCAGACGTGCTGCAAATATCTTTTCACTAGTGTGACTACACAAAAGTACAATAGCCACGTTTAGGATGCCACTAGGTACACTGACTGTTTGCTAGTATAATGGCTTAGTTAAAAAGAGTTTGAGTGTGCAATGCGGGCAGACGTGCTGCAAATATCTTTCCACTAGTGTGACTAGACAAAAGTCTAATAGCCACGTTTAGGATGCCACTAGGTACACTGACTGTTTGCTAGTATAATGGCTTAGTTAAAAAGAGTTTGAGTGTGCAATGCGGGCAGACGTGCTGCAAATATCTTTCCACTAGTGTGACTAGACAAAAGTCCAATAGCCACGTTTAGGATGCCACTAGGTACACTGACTGTTTGCTAGTATAATGGCTTAGTTAAAAAGAGTTTGAGTGTGCAATGCAGGCAGACGTGCTGCAAATATCTTTCCACTAGTGTAACTACAGAAAAGTACAATAGCCACGTTTAGGATGCCACTAGGTACACTGACTGTTTGCTAGTATAATGGCTTAGTTAAAAAGAGTTTGAGTGTGCAATGCAGGCAGAGGTGCTGCAAATATCTTTGCACTAGTGGGACTATACAGAAGTCCAATAGCCACGTTTAGGATGACACTAAGTTCACTCAGTGTTTGCTAGTATAATGGCTTAGTAACAATGAGTTTGAGTGTGCAATGCAGGCAGAGGTGCTGCAAATATCTTTGCACTAGTGGGACTATACAGAAGTCCAATAGCCACGTTTAGGATGCCACTAGGTACACTGACTGTTTGCTAGTATAATGGCTTAGTAAAAAAGAGTTTGATTGTGCAATGCAGGCAGACGTGCTGCAAATATCTTTGCACTAGTGGGACTATACAGAAGTCCAATAGCCACGTTTAGGATGCCACTAGGTACACTGACTGTTTGCTAGTATAATGGCTTAGTAAAAAAGAGTTTGAGTGTGCAATGCAGGCAGACGTGCTGCAAATATCTTTACACTAGTGTGACTACACAAAAGTCCAATAGCCACGTTTAGGATGCCACTAGGTACACTGACTGTTTGCTAGTATAATGGCTTAGTTAAAAAGAGTTTGAGTGTGCAATGCAGGCAGACGTGCTGCAAATATCTTTCCACTAGTGTGACTACACAAAAGTCCAATAGCCACGTTTAGGATGCCACTAGGTACACTGACTGTTTGCTAGTATAATGGCTTAGTTAAAAAGAGTTTGAGTGTGCAATGCAGGCAGACGTGCTGCAAATATCTTTCCACTAGTGTGACTACACAAAAGTACAATAGCCACGTTTAGGATGCCACTAGGTACACTGACTGTTTGCTAGTATAATGGCTTAGTTAGAAAGAGTTTGAGTGTGCAATGCAGGCAGAGGTGCTGCAAATATCTGTGCACTAGTGGGACTATACAGAAGTCCAATATCCACGTTTAGGATGACACTAAGTTCACTCAGTGTTTGCTAGTATAATGGCTTAGTAACAATGAGTTTGAGTGTGCAATGCAGGCAGAGGTGCTGCAAATATCTTTGCACTAGTGGGACTATACAGAAGTCCAATTGTCACGTTTAGGATGCCACTAGGTACACTGACTGTTTGCTAGTATAATGGCTTAGTTAAAAAGAGTTTGAGTGTGCAATGCAGGCAGACGTGCTGCAAATATCTTTCCACTAGTGTGACTACACAAAAGTCCAATAGCCACGTTTAGGATGCCACTAGGTACACTGACTGTTTGCTAGTATAATGGCTTAGTTAAAAAGAGTTTGAGAGTGCAATGCAGGCAGACGTGCTGCAAATATCTTTCCACTAGTGTGACTAGACAAAAGTACAATAGCCACGTTTAGGATGCCACTAGGTACACTGACTGTTTGCTAGTATAATGGCTTAGTTAAAAAGAGTTTGAGTGTGCAATGCAGGCAGACGTGCTGCAAATATCTTTCCACTAGTGTGACTACACAAAAGTCCAATAGCCACGTTTAGCATGCCACTAGGTACACTGACTGTTTGCTAGTATAATGGCTTAGTTAAAAAGAGTCTGAGTGTGCAATGCAAGCAGACGTGCTGCAAATATCTTTTCACTAGTGTGACTACACAAAAGTACAATAGCCACGTTTAGGATGCCACTAGGTACACTGACTGTTTGCTAGTATAATGGCTTAGTTAAAAAGAGTTTGAGTGTGCAATGCGGGCAGACGTGCTACAAATATCTTTCCACTAGTGTGACTAGACAAAAGTCCAATAGCCACGTTTAGGATGCCACTAGGTACACTGACTGTTTGCTAGTATAATGGCTTAGTTAAAAAGAGTTTGAGTGTGCAATGCAGGCAGACGTGCTGCAAATATCTTTCCACTAGTGTGACTACACAAAAGTCCAATAGCCACGTTTAGGATGCCACTAGGTACACTGACTGTTTGCTAGTATAATGGCTTAGTTAGAAAGAGTTTGAGTGTGCAATGCAGGCAGAGGTGCTGCAAATATCTGTGCACTAGTGGGACTATACAGAAGTCCAATATCCACGTTTAGGATGACACTAAGTTCACTCAGTGTTTGCTAGTATAATGGCTTAGTAACAATGAGTTTGAGTGTGCAATGCAGGCAGAGGTGCTGCAAATATCTTTGCACTAGTGGGACTATACAGAAGTCCAATAGCCACGTTTAGGATGCCACTAGGTACACTGACTGTTTGCTAGTATAATGGCTTAGTTAAAAAGAGTTTGAGTGTGCAATGCAGGCAGACGTGCTGCAAATATCTGTGCACTAGTGGGACTACAGAAAAGTATAATAGCCACGTTTAGGATGCCACTAGGTACACTGACTGTTTGCTAGTATAATGGCTTAGTTAAAAAGAGTTTGAGTGTGCAATGCAGGCAGAGGTGCTGCAAATATCTTTGCACTAGTGGGACTATACAGAAGTCCAATAGCCACGTTTAGGATGACACTAAGTTCACTCAGTGTTTGCTAGTATAATGGCTTAGTAACAATGAGTTTGAGTGTGCAATGCAGGCAGAGGTGCTGCAAATATCTTTGCACTAGTGGGACTATACAGAAGTCCAATAGCCACGTTTAGGATGCCACTAGGTACACTGACTGTTTGCTAGTATAATGGCTTGGTAAAAAAGAGTTTGAGTGTGCAATGCAGGCAGACGTGCTGCAAATATCTTTCCACTAGTGTGACTACACAAAAGTCCAATAGCCACGTTTAGGATGCCACTAGGTACACTGACTGTTTGCTAGTATAATGGCTTAGTTAAAAAGTGTCTGAGTGTGCAATGCAAGCAGACGTGCTGCAAATATCTTTTCACTAGTGTGACTACACAAAAGTACAATAGCCACGTTTAGGATGCCACTAGGTACACTGACTGTTTGCTAGTATAATGGCTTAGTTAAAAAGAGTTTGAGTGTGCAATGCGGGCAGACGTGCTGCAAATATCTTTCCACTAGTGTGACTAGACAAAAGTCCAATAGCCACGTTTAGGATGCCACTAGGTACACTGACTGTTTGCTAGTATAATGGCTTAGTTAAAAAGAGTTTGAGTGTGCAATGCAGGCAGACGTGCTGCAAATATGTTTCCACTAGTGTGACTACACAAAAGTCCAATAGCCACGTTTAGGATGCCACTAGGTACACTGACTGTTTGCTAGTATAATGGCTTAGTTAAAAAGAGTCTGATTGTGCAATGCAGGCAGACGTGCTGCAAATATCTTTCCACTAGTGTAACTACACAAAAGTACAATAGCCACGTTTAGGATGCCACTAGGTACACTGACTGTTTGCTAGTATAATGGCTTAGTTAAAAAGAGTTTGAGTGTGCAATGCAGGCAGACGTGCTGCAAATATCTTTCCACTAGTGTGACTACACAAAAGTCCAATAGCCACGTTTAGGATGCCACTAGGTACACTGACTGTTTGCTAGTATAATGGCTTAGTTAAAAAGAGTTTGAGTGTGCAATGCAGGCAGACGTGCTGCAAATATCTTTCCACTAGTGTGACTACACAAAAGTACAATAACCACGTTTAGGATGCCACTAGGTACACTGACTGTTTGCTAGTATAATGGCTTAGTTAGAAAGAGTTTGAGTGTGCAATGCAGGCAGAGGTGCTGCAAATATCTGTGCACTAGTGGGACTATACAGAAGTCCAATATCCACGTTTAGGATGACACTAAGTTCACTCAGTGTTTGCTAGTATAATGGCTTAGTAACAATGAGTTTGAGTGTGCAATGCAGGCAGAGGTGCTGCAAATATCTTTGCACTAGTGGGACTATACAGAAGTCCAATAGCCACGTTTAGGATGACACTAAGTTCACTCAGTGTTTGCTAGTATAATGGCTTAGTAACAATGAGTTTGAGTGTGCAATGCAGGCAGAGGTGCTGCAAATATCTTTGCACTAGTGGGACTATACAGAAGTCCAATAGCCACGTTTAGGATGCCACTAGGTACACTGACTGTTTGCTAGTATAATGGCTTGGTAAAAAAGAGTTTGAGTGTGCAATGCAGGCAGACGTGCTGCAAATATCTTTCCACTAGTGTGACTACACAAAAGTCCAATAGCCACGTTTAGGATGCCACTAGGTACACTGACTGTTTGCTAGTATAATGGCTTAGTTAAAAAGTGTCTGAGTGTGCAATGCAAGCAGACGTGCTGCAAATATCTTTTCACTAGTGTGACTACACAAAAGTACAATAGCCACGTTTAGGATGCCACTAGGTACACTGACTGTTTGCTAGTATAATGGCTTAGTTAAAAAGAGTTTGAGTGTGCAATGCGGGCAGACGTGCTGCAAATATCTTTCCACTAGTGTGACTAGACAAAAGTCCAATAGCCACGTTTAGGATGCCACTAGGTACACTGACTGTTTGCTAGTATAATGGCTTA
This sequence comes from Anomaloglossus baeobatrachus, assembly GCF_048569485.1. Taxonomy (NCBI): domain Eukaryota; kingdom Metazoa; phylum Chordata; class Amphibia; order Anura; family Aromobatidae; genus Anomaloglossus; species Anomaloglossus baeobatrachus. The sequence continues at coordinate 113,419,531 of NC_134358.1, read as the reverse complement.
GTTAAAAAGAGTCTGAGTGTGCAATGCAGGCAGACGTGCTGCAAATATCTTTCCACTAGTGTAACTACACAAAAGTACAATAGCCACGTTTAGGATGCCACTAGGTACACTGACTGTTTGCTAGTATAATGGCTTAGTTAAAAAGAGTTTGAGTGTGCAATGCAGGCAGACGTGCTGCAAATATCTTTCCACTAGTGTGACTACACAAAAGTCCAATAGCCACGTTTAGGATGCCACTAGGTACACTGACTGTTTGCTAGTATAATGGCTTAGTTAAAAAGAGTTTGAGTGTGCAATGCAGGCAGACGTGCTGCAAATATCTTTCCACTAGTGTGACTACACAAAAGTACAATAACCACGTTTAGGATGCCACTAGGTACACTGACTGTTTGCTAGTATAATGGCTTAGTTAGAAAGAGTTTGAGTGTGCAATGCAGGCAGAGGTGCTGCAAATATCTGTGCACTAGTGGGACTATACAGAAGTCCAATATCCACGTTTAGGATGACACTAAGTTCACTCAGTGGTTGCTAGTATAATGGCTTAGTAACAATGAGTTTGAGTGTGCAATGCAGGCAGAGGTGCTGCAAATATCTTTGCACTAGTGGGACTATACAGAAGTCCAATAGCCACGTTTAGGATGCCACTAGGTACACTGACTGTTTGCTAGTATAATGGCTTAGTTAAAAAGAGTTTGAGTGTGCAATGCAGGCAGACGTGCTGCAAATATCTTTCCACTAGTGTGACTACACAAAAGTCCAATAGCCATGTTTAGGATGCCACTAGGTACACTGACTGTTTGCTAGTATAATGGCTTAGTTAAAAAGAGTTTGAGTGTGCAATGCAGGCAGACGTGCTGCAAATATCTTTCCACTATTGTAACTACAGAAAAGTACAATAGCCACGTTTAGGATGCCACTAGGTACACTGACTGTTTGCTAGTATAATGGCTTAGTTAAAAAGAGTTTGAGTGTGCAATGCAGGCAGAGGTGCTTCAAATATCTGTGCACTAGTGGGACTATACAGAAGTCCAATATCCACGTTTAGGATGACACTAAGTTCACTCAGTGTTTGCTAGTATAATGGCTTAGTAACAATGAGTTTGAGTGTGCAATGCAGGCAGAGGTGCTGCAAATATCTTTGCACTAGTGGGACTATACAGAAGTCCAATAGCCACGTTTAGGATGCCACTAGGTACACTGACTGTTTGCTAGTATAATGGCTTAGTTAAAAAGAGTTTGAGTGTGCAATGCAGGCAGACGTGCTGCAAATATCTTTCCACTAGTGTGACTACACAAAAGTCCAATAGCCATGTTTAGGATGCCACTAGGTACACTGACTGTTTGCTAGTATAATGGCTTAGTTAAAAAGAGTTTGAGTGTGCAATGCAGGCAGACGTGCTGCAAATATCTTTCCACTAGTGTAACTACAGAAAAGTACAATAGCCACGTTTAGGATGCCACTAGGTACACTGACTGTTTGCTAGTATAATGGCTTAGTTAAAAAGAGTTTGAGTGTGCAATGCAGGCAGAGGTGCTGCAAATATCTGTGCACTAGTGGGACTATACAGAAGTCCAATATCCACGTTTAGGATGACACTAAGTTCACTCAGTGTTTGCTAGTATAATGGCTTAGTAACAATGAGTTTGAGTGTGCAATGCAGGCAGAGGTGCTGCAAATATCTTTGCACTAGTGGGACTATACAGAAGTCCAATAGCCACGTTTAGGATGCCACTAGGTACACTGACTGTTTGCTAGTATAATGGCTTAGTTAAAAAGAGTTTGAGTGTGCAATGCAGGCAGACGTGCTGCAAATATCTTTCCACTAGTGTGACTACACAAAAGTCCAATAGCCATGTTTAGGATGCCACTAGGTACACTGACTGTTTGCTAGTATAATGGCTTAGTTAAAAAGAGTTTGAGTGTGCAATGCAGGCAGAGGTGCTGCAAATATCTTTGCACTAGTGGGACTATACAGAAGTCCAATAGCCACGTTTAGGATGACACTAAGTTCACTCAGTGTTTGCTAGTATAATGGCTTAGTAACAATGAGTTTGAGTGTGCAATGCAGGCAGAGGTGCTGCAAATATCTTTGCACTAGTAGGACTATACAGAAGTCCAATAGCCACGTTTAGGATGCCACTAGGTACACTGACTGTTTGCTAGTATAATGGCTTAGTAAAAAAGAGTTTGAGTGTGCAATGCAGGCAGACGTGCTGCAAATATCTTTGCACTAGTGGGACTATACAGAAGTCCAATAGCCACGTTTAGGATGCCACTAGGTACACTGACTGTTTGCTAGTATAATGGCTTAGTAAAAAAGAGTTTGAGTGTGCAATGCAGGCAGACGTGCTGCAAATATCTTTCCACTAGTGTGACTACACAAAAGTCCAATAGCCACGTTTAGGATGCCACTAGGTACACTGACTGTTTGCTAGTATAATGGCTTAGTTAAAAAGAGTTTGAGTGTGCAATGCAGGCAGACGTGCTGCAAATATCTTTCCACTAGTGTGACTACACAAAAGTCCAATAGCCACGTTTAGGATGCCACTAGGTACACTGACTGTTTGCTAGTATAATGGCTTAGTTAAAAAGAGTTTGAGTGTGCAATGCAGGCAGACGTGCTGCAAATATCTTTCCACTAGTGTGACTACACAAAAGTCCAATAGCCACGTTTAGGATGCCACTAGGTACACTGACTGTTTGCTAGTATAATGGCTTAGTTAAAAAGAGTTTGAGTGTGCAATGCAGGCAGACGTGCTGCAAATATCTTTCCACTAGTGTGACTACACAAAAGTACAATAGCCACGTTTAGGATGCCACTAGGTACACTGACTGTTTGCTAGTATAATGGCTTAGTTAGAAAGAGTTTGAGTGTGCAATGCAGGCAGAGGTGCTGCAAATATCTGTGCACTAGTGGGACTATACAGAAGTCCAATATCCACGTTTAGGATGACACTAAGTTCACTCAGTGTTTGCTAGTATAATGGCTTAGTAACAATGAGTTTGAGTGTGCAATGCAGGCAGAGGTGCTCCAAATATCTTTGCACTAGTGGGACTATACAGAAGTCCAATAGCCACGTTTAGGATGCCACTAGGTACACTGACTGTTTGCTAGTATAATGGCTTAGTTAAAAAGAGTTTGAGTGTGCAATGCAGGCAGACGTGCTGCAAATATCTTTCCACTAGTGTGACTACACAAAAGTCCAATAGCCACGTTTAGGATGCCACTAGGTACACTGACTGTTTGCTAGTATAATGGCTTAGTTAAAAAGAGTTTGAGTGTGCAATGCAGGCAGACATGCTGCAAATATCTTTCCACTAGTGTGACTAGACAAAAGTACAATAGCCACGTTTAGGATGCCACTAGGTACACTGACTGTTTGCTAGTATAATGGCTTAGTTAAAAAGAGTTTGAGTGTGCAATGCAGGCAGACGTGCTGCAAATATCTTTCCACTAGTCTGACTACACAAAAGTCCAATAGCCACGTTTAGGATGCCACTAGGTACACTGACTGTTTGCTAGTATAATGGCTTAGTTAAAAAGAGTCTGAGTGTGCAATGCAAGCAGACGTGCTGCAAATATCTTTTCACTAGTGTGACTACACAAAAGTACAATAGCCACGTTTAGGATGCCACTAGGTACACTGACTGTTTGCTAGTATAATGGCTTAGTTAAAAAGAGTTTGAGTGTGCAATGCAGGCAGACGTGCTGCAAATATCTTTCCACTAGTGTGACTACACAAAAGTCCAATAGCCACGTTTAGGATGCCACTAGGTACACTGACTGTTTGCTAGTATAATGGCTTAGTTAAAAAGAGTCTGAGTGTGCAATGCAGGCAGACGTGCTGCAAATATCTTTCCACTAGTGTAACTACACAAAAGTACAATAGCCACGTTTAGGATGCCACTAGGTACACTGACTGTTTGCTAGTATAATGGCTTAGTTAAAAAGAGTTTGAGTGTGCAATGCAGGCAGACGTGCTGCAAATATCTTTCTACTAGTGTGACTACACAAAAGTCCAATAGCCACGTTTAGGATGCCACTAGGTACACTGACTGTTTGCTAGTATAATGGCTTAGTTAAAAAGAGTTTGAGTGTGCGATGCAGGCAGACGTGCTGCAAATATCTTTCCACTAGTGTGACTACACAAAAGTACAATAGCCACGTTTAGGATGCCACTAGGTACACTGACTGTTTGCTAGTATAATGGCTTAGTTAGAAAGAGTTTGAGTGTGCAATGCAGGCAGAGGTGCTGCAAATATCTGTGCACTAGTGGGACTATACAGAAGTCCAATATCCACGTTTAGGATGACACTAAGTTCACTCAGTGTTTGCTAGTATAATGGCTTAGTAAGAATGAGTTTGAGTGTGCAATGCAGGCAGAGGTGCTGCAAATATCTTTGCACTAGTGGGACTATACAGAAGTCCAATATCCACGTTTAGGATGACACTAAGTTCACTCAGTGTTTGCTAGTATAATGGCTTAGTAACAATGAGTTTGAGTGTGCAATGCAGGCAGAGGTGCTGCAAATATCTTTGCACTAGTGGGACTATACAGAAGTCCAATAGCCACGTTTAGGATGCCACTAGGTACACTGACTGTTTGCTAGTATAATGGCTTAGTTAAAAAGAGTTTGAGTGTGCAATGCAGGCAGACGTGCTGCAAATATCTTTCCACTAGTGTGACTACACAAAAGTCCAATAGCCATGTTTAGGATGCCACTAGGTACACTGACTGTTTGCTAGTATAATGGCTTAGTTAAAAAGAGTTTGAGTGTGCAATGCAGGCAGACGTGCTGCAAATATCTTTCCACTAGTGTGACTACACAAAAGTCCAATAGCCACGTTTAGGATGCCACTAGGTACACTGACTGTTTGCTAGTATAATGGCTTAGTTAAAAAGAGTCTGAGTGTGCAATGCAAGCAGACGTGCTGCAAATATCTTTTCACCAGTGTGACTAGACAAAAGTACAATAGCCACGTTTAGGATGCCACTAGGTACACTGACTGTTTGCTAGTATAATGGCTTAGTTAAAAAGAGTTTGAGTGTGCAATGCGGGCAGACGTGCTGCAAATATCTTTCCACTAGTGTGACTAGACAAAAGTCCAATAGCCACGTTTAGGATGCCACTAGGTACACTGACTGTTTGCTAGTATAATGGCTTAGTTAAAAAGAGTTTGAGTGTGCAATGTAGGCAGAGGTGCTGCAAATATCTGTGCACTAGTGGGACTATACAGAAGTCCAATAGCCACGTTTAGGATGACACTAAGTTCACTCAGTGTTTGCTAGTATAATGGCTTAGTAACAATGAGTTTGAGTGTGCAATGCAGGCAGAGGTGCTGCAAATATCTTTGCACTAGTGGGACTATACAGAAGTCCAATAGCCATGTTTAGGATGCCACTAGGTACACTGACTGTTTGCTAGTATAATGGCTTAGTAAAAAAGAGTTTGAGTGTGCAATGCAGGCAGACGTGCTGCAAATATCTTTCCACTAGTGTAACTACACAAAAGTCCAATAGCCACGTTTAGGATGCCACTAGGTACACTGACTGTTTGCTAGTATAATGGCTTAGTTAAAAAGAGTTTGAGTGTGCAATGCAGGCAGACGTGCTGCAAATATCTTTCCACTAGTGTGACTACACAAAAGTCCAATAGCCACGTTTAGGATGCCACTAGGTACACTGACTGTTTGCTAGTATAATGGCTTAGTTAAAAAGAGTTTGAGTGTGCAATGCAGGCAGACGTGCTGCAAATATCTTTCCACTAGTGTGACTACACAAAAGTACAATAGCCACGTTTAGGATGCCACTAGGTACACTGACTGTTTGCTAGTATAATGGCTTAGTTAGAAAGAGTTTGAGTGTGCAATGCAGGCAGAGGTGCTGCAAATATCTGTGCACTAGTGGGACTATACAGAAGTCCAATATCCACGTTTAGGATGACACTAAGTTCACTCAGTGTTTGCTAGTATAATGGCTTAGTAAGAATGAGTTTGAGTGTGCAATGCAGGCAGAGGTGCTTCAAATATCTGTGCACTAGTGGGACTATACAGAAGTCCAATATCCATGTTTAGGATGACACTAAGTTCACTCAGTGTTTGCTAGTATAATGGCTTAGTAACAATGAGTTTGAGTGTGCAATGCAGGCAGAGGTGCTGCAAATATCTTTGCACTAGTGGGACTATACAGAAGTCCAATAGCCACGTTTAGGATGCCACTAGGTACACTGACTGTTTGCTAGTATAATGGCTTAGTTAAAAAGAGTTTGAGTGTGCAATGCAGGCAGACGTGCTGCAAATATCTTTCCACTAGTGTGACTACACAAAAGTCCAATAGCCATGTTTAGGATGCCACTAGGTACACTGACTGTTTGCTAGTATAATGGCTTAGTTAAAAAGAGTTTGAGTGTGCAATGCAGGCAGACGTGCTGCAAATATCTTTCCACTAGTGTAACTACAGAAAAGTACAATAGCCACGTTTAGGATGCCACTAGGTACACTGACTGTTTGCTAGTATAATGGCTTAGTTAAAAAGAGTTTGAGTGTGCAATGCAGGCAGAGGTGCTGCAAATATCTGTGCACTAGTGGGACTATACAGAAGTCCAATATCCACGTTTAGGATGACACTAAGTTCACTCAGTGTTTGCTAGTATAATGGCTTAGTAACAATGAGTTTGAGTGTGCAATGCAGGCAGAGGTGCTGCAAATATCTTTGCACTAGTGGGACTATACAGAAGTCCAATAGCCACGTTTAGGATGCCACTAGGTACACTGACTGTTTGCTAGTATAATGGCTTAGTTAAAAAGAGTTTGAGTGTGCAATGCAGGCAGACGTGCTGCAAATATCTTTCCACTAGTGTGACTACACAAAAGTCCAATAGCCATGTTTAGGATGCCACTAGGTACACTGACTGTTTGCTAGTATAATGGCTTAGTTAAAAAGAGTTTGAGTGTGCAATGCAGGCAGACGTGCTGCAAATATCTTTCCACTAGTGTAACTACAGAAAAGTACAATAGCCACGTTTAGGATGCCACTAGGTACACTGACTGTTTGCTAGTATAATGGCTTAGTTAAAAAGAGTTTGAGTGTGCAATGCAGGCAGAGGTGCTGCAAATATCTTTGCACTAGTGGGACTATACAGAAGTCCAATAGCCACGTTTAGGATGACACTAAGTTCACTCAGTGTTTGCTAGTATAATGGCTTAGTAACAATGAGTTTGAGTGTGCAATGCAGGCAGAGGTGCTGCAAATATCTTTGCACTAGTAGGACTATACAGAAGTCCAATAGCCACGTTTAGGATGCCACTAGGTACACTGACTGTTTGCTAGTATAATGGCTTAGTAAAAAAGAGTTTGAGTGTGCAATGCAGGCAGACGTGCTGCAAATATCTTTCCACTAGTGTGACTACACAAAAGTCCAATAGCCACGTTTAGGATGCCACTAGGTACACTGACTGTTTGCTAGTATAATGGCTTAGTTAAAAAGAGTTTGAGTGTGCAATGCAGGCAGACGTGCTGCAAATATCTTTCCACTAGTGTGACTACACAAAAGTCCAATAGCCACGTTTAGGATGCCACTAGGTACACTGACTGTTTGCTAGTATAATGGCTTAGTTAAAAAGAGTTTGAGTGTGCAATGCAGGCAGACGTGCTGCAAATATCTTTCCACTAGTGTGACTACACAAAAGTCCAATAGCCACGTTTAGGATGCCACTAGGTACACTGACTGTTTGCTAGTATAATGGCTTAGTTAAAAAGAGTTTGAGTGTGCAATGCAGGCAGACGTGCTGCAAATATCTTTCCACTAGTGTGACTACACAAAAGTACAATAGCCACGTTTAGGATGCCACTAGGTACACTGACTGTTTGCTAGTATAATGGCTTAGTTAGAAAGAGTTTGAGTGTGCAATGCAGGCAGAGGTGCTGCAAATATCTGTGCACTAGTGGGACTATACAGAAGTCCAATATCCACGTTTAGGATGACACTAAGTTCACTCAGTGTTTGCTAGTATAATGGCTTAGTAACAATGAGTTTGAGTGTGCAATGCAGGCAGAGGTGCTCCAAATATCTTTGCACTAGTGGGACTATACAGAAGTCCAATAGCCACGTTTAGGATGCCACTAGGTACACTGACTGTTTGCTAGTATAATGGCTTAGTTAAAAAGAGTTTGAGTGTGCAATGCAGGCAGACGTGCTGCAAATATCTTTCCACTAGTGTGACTACACAAAAGTCCAATAGCCACGTTTAGGATGCCACTAGGTACACTGACTGTTTGCTAGTATAATGGCTTAGTTAAAAAGAGTTTGAGTGTGCAATGCAGGCAGACATGCTGCAAATATCTTTCCACTAGTGTGACTAGACAAAAGTACAATAGCCACGTTTAGGATGCCACTAGGTACACTGACTGTTTGCTAGTATAATGGCTTAGTTAAAAAGAGTTTGAGTGTGCAATGCAGGCAGACGTGCTGCAAATATCTTTCCACTAGTCTGACTACACAAAAGTCCAATAGCCACGTTTAGGATGCCACTAGGTACACTGACTGTTTGCTAGTATAATGGCTTAGTTAAAAAGAGTCTGAGTGTGCAATGCAAGCAGACGTGCTGCAAATATCTTTTCACTAGTGTGACTACACAAAAGTACAATAGCCACGTTTAGGATGCCACTAGGTACACTGACTGTTTGCTAGTATAATGGCTTAGTTAAAAAGAGTTTGAGTGTGCAATGTAGGCAGAGGTGCTGCAAATATCTTTCCACTAGTGGGACTATACAGAAGTCCAATATCCACGTTTAGGATGACACTAAGTTCACTCAGTGTTTGCTAGTATAATGGCTTAGTAAGAATGAGTTTGAGTGTGCAATGCAGGCAGAGGTGCTGCAAATATCTTTGCACTAGTGGGACTATACAGAAGTCCAATAGCCACGTTTAGGATGCCACTAGGTACACTGACTGTTTGCTAGTATAATGGCTTAGTTAAAAAGAGTTTGAGTGTGCAATGCAGGCAGACGTGCTGCAAATATCTTTCCACTAGTGTGACTACACAAAAGTCCAATAGCCACGTTTAGGATGCCACTAGGTACACTGACTGTTTGCTAGTATAATGGCTTAGTTAAAAAGAGTTTGAGTGTGCAATGCAGGCAGACGTGCTGCAAATATCTTTCCACTAGTGTGACTACACAAAAGTCCAATAGCCACGTTTAGGATGCCACTAGGTACACTGACTGTTTGCTAGTATAATGGCTTAGTTAAAAAGAGTCTGAGTGTGCAATGCAAGCAGACGTGCTGCAAATATCTTTTCACCAGTGTGACTAGACAAAAGTACAATAGCCACGTTTAGGATGCCACTAGGTACACTGACTGTTTGCTAGTATAATGGCTTAGTTAAAAAGAGTTTGAGTGTGCAATGCGGGCAGACGTGCTGCAAATATCTTTCCACTAGTGTGACTAGACAAAAGTCCAATAGCCACGTTTAGGATGCCACTAGGTACACTGACTGTTTGCTAGTATAATGGCTTAGTTAAAAAGAGTTTGAGTGTGCAATGCAGGCAGACGTGCTGCAAATATCTTTCCACTAGTGTGACTACACAAAAGTCCAATAGCCACGTTTAGGATGCCACTAGGTAAACTGACTGTTTGCTAGTATAATGGCTTAGTTAAAAAGAGTCTGAGTGTGCAATGCAGGCAGACGTGCTGCAAATATCTTTCCACTAGTGTAACTACACAAAAGTACAATAGCCACGTTTAGGATGCCACTAGGTACACTGACTGTTTGCTAGTATAATGGCTTAGTTAAAAAGAGTTTGAGTGTGCAATGTAGGCAGAGGTGCTGCAAATATCTGTGCACTAGTGGGACTATACAGAAGTCCAATAGCCACGTTTAGGATGACACTAAGTTCACTCAGTGTTTGCTAGTATAATGGCTTAGTAACAATGAGTTTGAGTGTGCAATGCAGGCAGAGGTGCTGCAAATATCTTTGCACTAGTGGGACTATACAGAAGTCCAATAGCCATGTTTAGGATGCCACTAGGTACACTGACTGTTTGCTAGTATAATGGCTTAGTAAAAAAGAGTTTGAGTGTGCAATGCAGGCAGACGTGCTGCAAATATCTTTCCACTAGTGTAACTACACAAAAGTCCAATAGCCACGTTTAGGATGCCACTAGGTACACTGACTGTTTGCTAGTATAATGGCTTAGTTAAAAAGAGTTTGAGTGTGCAATGCAGGCAGACGTGCTGCAAATATCTTTCCACTAGTGTGACTACACAAAAAGTCCAATAGCCACGTTTAGGATGCCACTAGGTACACTGACTGTTTGCTAGTATAATGGCTTAGTTAAAAAGAGTTTGAGTGTGCAATGCAGGCAGACGTGCTGCAAATATCTTTCCACTAGTGTGACTACACAAAAGTACAATAGCCACGTTTAGGATGCCACTAGGTACACTGACTGTTTGCTAGTATAATGGCTTAGTTAGAAAGAGTTTGAGTGTGCAATGCAGGAAGAGGTGCTGCAAATATCTGTGCACTAGTGGGACTATACAGAAGTCCAATATCCACGTTTAGGATGACACTAAGTTCACTCAGTGTTTGCTAGTATAATGGCTTAGTAACAATGAGTTTGAGTGTGCAATGCAGGCAGAGGTGCTGCAAATATCTTTGCACTAGTGGGACTATACAGAAGTCCAATAGCCACGTTTAGGATGCCACTAGGTACACTGACTGTTTGCTAGTATAATGGCTTAGTTAAAAAGAGTTTGAGTGTGCAATGCAGGCAGACGTGCTGCAAATATCTTTCCACTAGTGTGACTACACAAAAGTCCAATAGCCACGTTTAGGATGCCACTAGGTACACTGACTGTTTGCTAGTATAATGGCTTAGTTAAAAAGAGTTTGAGTGTGCAATGCAGGCAGACGTGCTGCAAATATCTTTCCACTAGTGTAACTACAGAAAAGTACAATAGCCACGTTTAGGATGCCACTAGGTACACTGACTGTTTGCTAGTATAATGGCTTAGTTAAAAAGAGTTTGAGTGTGCAATGCAGGCAGAGGTGCTGCAAATATCTTTGCACTAGTGGGACTATACAGAAGTCCAATAGCCACGTTTAGAATGACACTAAGTTCACTCAGTGTTTGCTAGTATAATGGCTTAGTAACAATGAGTTTGAGTGTGCAATGCAGGCAGAGGTGCTGCAAATATCTTTGCACTAGTGGGACTATACAGAAGTCCAATAGCCACGTTTAGGATGCCACTAGGTACACTGACTGTTTGCTAGTATAATGGCTTAGTAAAAAAGAGTTTGAGTGTGCAATGCAGGCAGACATGCTGCAAATATCTTTCCACTAGTGTGACTACACAAAAGTCCAATAGCCACGTTTAGGATGCCACTAGGTACACTGACTGTTTGCTAGTATAATGGCTTAGTTAAAAAGAGTTTGAGTGTGCAATGCAGGCAGACGTGCTGCAAATATCTTTCCACTAGTGTGACTACACAAAAGTACAATAGCCACGTTTAGGATGCCACTAGGTACACTGACTGTTTGCTAGTATAATGGCTTAGTTAGAAAGAGTTTGAGTGTGCAATGCAGGCAGAGGTGCTGCAAATATCTGTGCACTAGTGGGACTATACAGAAGTCCAATATCCACGTTTAGGATGACACTAAGTTCACTCAGTGTTTGCTAGTATAATGGCTTAGTAACAATGAGTTTGAGTGTGCAATGCAGGCAGAGGTGCTGCAAATATCTTTGCACTAGTGGGACTATACAGAAGTCCAATAGCCACGTTTAGGATGCCACTAGGTACACTGACTGTTTGCTAGTATAATGGCTTAGTTAAAAAGAGTTTGAGTGTGCAATGCAGGCAGACGTGCTGCAAATATCTTTCCACTAGTGTGACTAGACAAAAGTCCAATAGCCACGTTTAGGATGCCACTAGGTACACTGACTGTTTGCTAGTATAATGGCTTAGTTAAAAAGAGTTTGAGTGTGCAATGCAGGCAGACATGCTGCAAATATCTTTCCACTAGTGTGACTATACAGAAGTCCAATAGCCACGTTTAGGATGCCACTAGGTACACTGACTGTTTGCTAGTATAATGGCTTAGTTAAAAAGAGTTTGAGTGTGCAATGCAGGCAGACGTGCTGCAAATATCTTTCCACTAGTGTGACTACACAAAAGTCCAATAGCCACGTTTAGGATGCCACTAGGTACACTGACTGTTTGCTAGTATAATGGCTTAGTTAAAAAGAGTTTGAGTGTGCAATGCAGGCAGACGTGCTGCAAATATCTTTCCACTAGTGTAACTACAGAAAAGTACAATAGCCACGTTTAGGATGCCACTAGGTACACTGACTGTTTGCTAGTATAATGGCTTAGTTAAAAAGAGTTTGAGTGTGCAATGCAGGCAGACGTGCTGCAAATATCTTTGCACTAGTGGGACTATACAGAAGTCCAATAGCCACGTTTAGGATGACACTAAGTTCACTCAGTGTTTGCTAGTATAATGGCTTAGTAACAATGAGTTTGAGTGTGCAATGCAGGCAGAGGTGCTGCAAATATCTTTGCACTAGTGGGACTATACAGAAGTCCAATAGCCACGTTTAGGATGCCACTAGGTACACTGACTGTTTGCTAGTATAATGGCTTAGTAAAAAAGAGTTTGAGTGTGCAATGCAGGCAGACATGCTGCAAATATCTTTGCACTAGTGGGACTATACAGAAGTCCAATAGCCACGTTTAGGATGCCACTAGGTACACTGACTGTTTGCTAGTATAATGGCTTAGTAAAAAAGAGTTTGAGTGTGCAATGCAGGCAGACGTGCTGCAAATATCTTTCCACTAGTGTGACTACACAAAAGTCCAATAGCCACGTTTAGGATGCCACTAGGTACACTGACTGTTTGCTAGTATAATGGCTTAGTTAAAAAGAGTTTGAGTGTGCAATGCAGGCAGACATGCTGCAAATATCTTTCCACTAGTGTGACTAGACAAAAGTACAATAGCCACGTTTAGGATGCCACTAGGTACACTGACTGTTTGCTAGTATAATGGTTTAGTTAAAAAGAGTTTGAGTGTGCAATGCGGGCAGACGTGCTGCAAATATCTTTCCACTAGTGTGACTAGACAAAAGTCCAATAGCCACGTTTAGGATGCCACTAGGTACACTGACTGTTTGGTAGTATAATGGCTTAGTTAAAAAGAGTTTGAGTGTGCAATGCAGGCAGACGTGCTGCAAATATCTTTCCACTAGTGTGACTACACAAAAGTCCAATAGCCACGTTTAGGATGCCACTAGGTACACTGACTGTTTGCTAGTATAATGGCTTAGTTAAAAAGAGTCTGAGTGTGCAATGCAGGCAGACGTGCTGCAAATATCTTTCCACTAGTGTAACTACACAAAAGTACAATAGCCACGTTTAGGATGCCACTAGGTACACTGACTGTTTGCTAGTATAATGGCTTAGTTAAAAAGAGTTTGAGTGTGCAATGCAGGCAGAGGTGCTGCAAATATCTGTGCACTAGTGGGACTATACAGAAGTCCAATAGCCACGTTTAGGATGACACTAAGTTCACTCAGTGTTTGCTAGTATAATGGCTTAGTAACAATGAGTTTGAGTGTGCAATGCAGGCAGAGGTGCTGCAAATATCTTTGCACTAGTGGGACTATACAGAAGTCCAAAAGCCACGTTTAGGATGCCACTAGGTACACTGACTGATTGCTAGTATAATGGCTTAGTAAAAAAGAGTTTGAGTGTGCAATGCAGGCAGAGGTGCTGCAAATATCTTTGCACTAGTGTGACTAGACAAAAGTCCAATAGCCACGTTTAGGATGCCACTAGGTACACTGACTGTTTGCTAGTATAATGGCTTAGTTAAAAAGAGTTTGAGTGTGCAATGCAGGCAGACGTGCTGCAAATATCTTTCCACTAGTGTGACTACACAAAAGTACAATAGCCACGTTTAGGATGCCACTAGGTACACTGACTGTTTGCTAGTATAATGACTTAGTTAAAAAGAGTTTGAGTGTGCAATGCAGGCAGAGGTGCTGCAAATATCTGTGCACTAGTGGGACTATACAGAAGTCCAATAGCCACGTTTAGGATGACACTAGGTACACTGACTGTTTGCTAGTATAATGGCTTGGTAAAAAAGAGTTTGAGTGTGCAATGCAGGCAGACGTGCTGCAAATATCTTTCCACTAGTGTGACTACACAAAACTCCAATAGCCACGTTTAGGATGCCACTAGGTACACTGACTGTTTGCTAGTATAATGGCTTAGTTAAAAAGAGTTTGAGTGTGCAATGCAGGCAGAGGTGCTGCAAATATCTGTGCACTAGTGTGACTACACAAAAGTCCAATAGCCACGTTTAGGATGCCACTAAGTTCACTCAGTGTTTGCTAGTATAATGGCTTAGTAACAATGAGTTTGAGTGTGCAATGTAGGCAGATGTGCTGCAAATATCTTTGCACTAGTGTGACTACACAAAAGTCCAATAGCCACGTTTAGGATGCCACTAGGTACACTAACTGTTTGCTAGTATAATGGCTTTGTTATAATGAGTTGGAGTGTGCAGAGGACAGGAGGGTACAGTGCCAGGATTTTGGGGCTCTGGGTAGAGGAATGGAAGCCTGCCTTTCTATTCCCTCCTAATGGGGAAATGCAGCGACGAAATCCCTGACCTTGTCTACACAGACGCTGTCTCTGTTTTCAGGACCTGTCACCTATGGCTCTGACCCTGTCGGTACGAGCCCTTAAAAGGACTGATAGAAAGTGCTCTCCCTAAGCTATCTAGCGCTGTGTATGGAGCGCATACAGCAGTATCGGCGATAGGACAAAGGACGGAGCTGCGCCAGTGATGTCTGACACTAAGGACGCAGAAGAGATAATGGCGTCCGGACGGGCAGATACTCGTTTTTTTAATGCAGGGACATGTGACATGGACATCCTATCACACATGCCGTTGCTTCTCTGGCTAAAAGTCCACTTAGCTGTGTGTGTGTCTGGGATTGGCTGACATGCTGGCCCGCCCCACAAGACGCGCGCGCTTAGGGAAGGAAGACAAGGAAAAAAAAAAAAAAATGGCGCCATTATACAAACAGCAGTGATCTGAAGGCGCTGTTCCCGCACACTATACACTGAAATGTCATAATAGTGTGAGTCACAGAGTGACTTACACTATTACAGCGGAAAGCCAGCTAGGAATTAGCTGTTTTTTTGCTGCTAGAACCGTTCTCGAACATTTCTAGAACTATCGAGCTTTTGCAAAAAGCTCGAGTTCTAGTTCGATCTAGAACAGGCCCCAAAATCACTCGAGCCTAGAACTGGAGAACCTCGAACCGCGAACCGCGCTCAACTCTAGTGGAGATGGCTTGGATGTGTGGCTTGAAAGAGAGAGCAGAGTCTAGGGTTACTCCCAGGCAGCGAGCACATGGGACTGGGGAAAGTGAGCAGCCATTGACATTGATGGATGTTGAGTGTTGAGTGTTTATTACCAAGCTCCTAAAATAAAAGTAAGTTTCCCCTTATTTGTATTTGGAAATGAGGTATACTAACTAGGTTAAATGAGGGTAAGGGATTTGATAACTATAACGTAGATTATATCTGTTTGGTATACACTGTACTTATAAGTGTTCTGTGGTCTATTAATATAAGACAGACAGTGGCACTGTCTAAGTTATGCAGCTATTTTTAATGTATTGACCCCTCACAAGCATTTACGACCGGGATTTTCTTCCCTGGGAGATGAGCATGTGTGGAGCGCATTTGCGCTCCACACTGTGGTCTAGTCATATGACCCTGAGACATCAGATCTGGGTGCTGCCCCTGGGTGTGTTATTTTCCTGGGCCGATGGCTTGTGGAGCGCATTTGCGCTCCACACTGTGTTTAAGTCATGTGACCATGAGACATTAGAACTGGGTGTGTTTTTCCCCTGTGCCGTTTGCTGTGGAACGCATTTGCGCTCCACATGTTGTTACCGGTCATGTGATTCTCTGTGACGCGGAAGGAGGGAGTGACGGCGCCATTTTCAAACACTTTAAAAAGGAGCATATAAGTGATTATGTGGAGCCCCGCAAACGCTGTGTCGATGCATTACCTTCAGGGAC
Source organism: Anomaloglossus baeobatrachus (assembly GCF_048569485.1). Lineage (NCBI taxonomy): Eukaryota > Metazoa > Chordata > Amphibia > Anura > Aromobatidae > Anomaloglossus > Anomaloglossus baeobatrachus. The sequence goes on along the minus strand of NC_134358.1, from coordinate 113,403,422 downwards.
TCCGCTGTCAGTCTGGATCTGGTCACAGGTAGGAAATCTTCTATTTGTCGTGACGCCACTCTCAGTATTGCGGTCAGTGGGGGACCGCCACTGCAGGTTGAGGGACGCCTGGGGCTGATGGTGAGTGCAGTTAGTTGGAATAGCCCCCTGAGAGCGAGGCAAGCCCCAGGGCCCTGTGTAGGTGCGTAGTACCACAAGGCGCAGAATAACTCCACACAGGCAGGATGTCTTTCAGGGTTTTTACTCACAGTTGATGGCAGGGTGAGTGACCCGGGCGTAGCTGGGATGAACCAGGCGGGAACCAGGTGTCCTTCAGGCTGACTTGTGAGGGTGACTACTAACTCGCCTTCCTTAGCCCTTGGTGGTTTGGGGTGACCCCGACTTTGAGTCCCTATGGGGGTCACCCAGGGAAGTTGCTGAAGCCTCACTCCCCTTCGTTTGCCGTGTGCTTGTTGCCTGGGCCAGATCACTCCAGCTTCTTGCCTCCTGTGAGCTATGGGCCCTAACTGTGGCTACGTGGCTGCGGCTTTTTTGTGGTGTTGTGGCGTGGGCTTTGAGAGCCCCACACCGGCAGGTTTAGCAAAAGAAAGCTGGATCTATCTCCGCTTCGGGATCTGCCGCCCGTTTGGGCCTGGTACTCCCTAGCAGTCTCCTTACTTCCCACTCTGTGCTCTCTCTCTAGCTGGAGATGGGTTTCGGGTAGCCCTCCTAGTTGACCGTTCTCCCCCGTCGGTAGCCACTGCGCGGACGCTGTCAGACTACAGCAGCCCAGGGGAAGGGGTCAGCTCTCCTCGGAGCTCCCTGGACTCTGCTCTGAACCGGCTCACATCTGGGACCTTCACTGCTGCTCCTGTCAGAGCTTCACTTTCCTGCTCCTCACTCCTCCACACTCTGCTGCAGACTCTTTACTCCTCCTTCTCTTTCCCTTTTGTGCCTGCCTACGCCACCTAGCAACCAGACTCTCTTACCACACCCCTTGAGAGGAGATGGAGGCTTTTGGCCCCCTCCACTATTCCAGTGGAGGTGAAGGCTTTTCCCCCTCCTGGGATCCCCAGGGGTCCTCTCAAAGGTACATGTGTGAGACCTGATCACTATGCGCCTGTGTAGTCACACCTCGGTCAGCCTTCTGGATTACCTGTATTGTACTGTCCCCAGCATGGGTGCAGTACTCAGTGGTGCCTGACCAGGTCAGGGGCGCCACAATTACACTCAAGAATACTGATCTGGTTGGGCGAACTGCAGGATTGCACTGCTGCACAGTTGAAGGAACCCCATTGAGGGAGCCCCTGATGAACCCTGGAGAATTTATATACCAGGCGGAAACGCGTCGGGAAAGATAGTAGCAATCTGGCTACCTAGAGCTAAGTACTAGTATGAATTATGAAATTCCTGGGCTAATTTTGGTCTGCTTCTTGGTGATAATTGCTGCATATAGAGCTTTATAAGATCCTGATGGCCATTTAGGGTCGCTTATTAACAGGCTTATAGATTTATCTGTGCTTCTGTGTCCTTGTTATTACACTGCTGACTTATCTAGGTAACGCTTCCTAGATTCTCATGTTGCTCTATATAATTAAGATTATCTGATTATAGATCTGTATACTATTAAATTGCTGCTATGAGGAATTTTTTGTTTACAGAACCCTAGGCTGCTAATTACTATTTATTTGCTGCTAGGAGAGTAGTTGTTTACAAAACCTTATGCTGCTAATCGCTATCTAATTTGCTGCTATGTGAGTATATGTTTACAATATACAGTACCTTAAGCGTTTATATTTATGTGACAGGACACTGTATTGTCATTTTTCGTTTTTTATATGATAAAATATAGAAGCTCTATGTGAAAGTTTATCACTGAGGTGTTTTTGTTCCCCTTGATATTATAATTATAAGGGATTTCCTGTGTCTGATATTGAGGATACATTTTTTCTTTTATAGACTAATAGGGGTTTTGGTGCTTGACTCACCTTTTGAATTTATAATAGATGTGATGAGTGGTGTGCTTAAAGAGGTAACCCCAGCACTTCCGTAAATTCCCAGTTTAGCTGCACGCTTAGACCAGTGCAGGGTAAGAAGGGCGAGCCGTCGTTGAGTGGGGGCGCCATTTCGTTATCTTAGGGTGCCAACCTCTGCGGACAGGTAGGGGATGTAAGAGGGCTACTGGCCCAATCCCTACCATAAATATTTGAGCACTTTAAGTTAAAATTAATATTTGTTGTTTTTTGTATACCAGTTTTTAAATGAATCTAATAAATTTGTGATTTTAGGGGTTTTTTTTATATTTTTTTGTCATTGATGGATGTGTCAGGTTGGGGGGTTGAGTGAAGAGGAGGTAAGACAGTTGACAGATGGATGTGCCTATTGGTTATTATGCTTCCTGTGGCACTAAAAATTTGCTCAGACAAAACGCTATTGGCATGGCAAGCCAGCACCTCCAAGGTATAGATAGACAGTTCATGCCACGTGTCCAGTTTGGATAACCCATATTTGTATGGCACAGAGAAATCATGAAGGCCGGTGATACGGTCAAGTAGGTAATCCTTCACCATCTTCATAAACTTTTAAATCTTTGTCAGAGTATCCCACACATCAGAGCTTGGGTGCTGAGAGGGTCTAATGAAACTGACTCAGACCTTTGATAATATTTTCCTGCTGCTGCTAGTCCTGCTGTGTGTCTCCCCCTGTCTATGTGACACACTGGCAAAACCAGGTAGTCACACAGGAAGGCCCCCGCACAACACCTTCCCACACAGGGTTACACACAGCCGACCTGAAACCCTAGCCAACCCCCTTAGGGCAGGACAGACACACAAGTGGGCCGGACCAGGTGGATGAGAAACGCCCACCTAGGGGTCTGGAGAACCCAGGGCGGGAAGAAAGTTCAGTTTTCAAGAGGGAGAGTGAAGTGCAGTTGAGAGGAGAGGAGGTGAAGTTCAAGGGGAGCAGTGTAGCTCCAGTGAAGTGCGGAGTCAGAAAGGAAAGGCGTCTGGGTTGGTGCCCCGGCATACTGGCTAGGTGGCAGACGGTGGTCCGTATCTAGCAGGAGACAGGAAGACGGCTGCCGGAGATCCGAGGTGCACCCGGACAGGGTTGGAGCCCACCGGTACCGACACCAGAGATTCGACTGGAAACCGTGCACAGAGGGGGTACTTGGATCCTGAAGCCAGGACCGGAACCAACGGCCTAGCTAATTAACCAATTGAGGGCAGGATTATAGGTCCTGTCCCAACCAAAGTCCCAAAAGCAGACAACCTCCCACCGTGAGAGATAGGGCATCCGCCAGGGCCCGGTAGATCCCAAGGGTCAGCGTCAGCGGGCAAGGCTCCCAACAAAAAGGAACAGGAGTGGACTCCCGTGTTTCACACCGGGAAGTCCAACACACCACACACTGAGTGCAGAGGAAAGAGACACAGATCATCAGCACGAGTGTGGGACCAGATACACCCGACCGCGGCGGCCGGCCACCAGCACCTTGGTTTACCACTGGACTTGTGTGATTTATTCAACCGTGAGTAACCTAACATAACCCGGTCCGATCGGGTGCGCCGGCCCCTGCAGCCACCATCCCCGATACAGAGACACTGGGCCCCGGGGCATCCATCCCTACCCACGGAGAGGTTAACATCCAGCTGCCACCCCATCGCTCCCGGGAGTCCCACAACAGCAGCGGTGGTGCCACACTTCACCACACACCGTGGGTGGCGTCACAAACAGTTTACGGCAAATCCCGTACAAATACGTCCCCCTTGTATTTGAAGTGTCCGCGCGACCCCTGGGTCTGGTAGAATCCCTCAAGCCACACTGCAGACTCGGACCCGAGCAGCCCAGCTGCTGGCACGGGGGCGGCACATCTATGTCTTGGTTGTCCAAAGAAATCTGACCTCTCCTGCCTGCATTGTCAGATGGGAATTTTTTGAACAATTCTTCAAGTATAACCTTCTAATATTGTACTATTATAGTAGCCTTCTCCACAGCAGGAAGGAGAGATGGAAAGTTATCTTTATAGTTGAGGTCGAGATGGGTGCACAACCAATACTTGATGTTGACCAAAATGCATATAACGCTAGAGTCACAAAAACGGCTGTAGGATATACAGAAAAGTCTGCCATGTGTGCCAGACTTTCCACAGGCAAGACTTCCCTGTCCCCACCAAAGGGATAACCCTCCATCTCCTCCTCATACTCTTCTTTCTCCCTCTCCTCCCCCAGCTCCTCATCTTCAGGCTGTCCACGGTGAACAGATGAAAAGCTGGTGTTGTTAGTACTCTCTGTAGCGCAGGCAAAAATCTCCTGCTTCTTTTTCTGCTCCTCTTTTGCCGCCTTATCCTCATTATCACCCAATGAGAAGAGGAGATGAGGCTTGGCTCGGTAGTATCACCCTGTTTACTTTCTTCCTCCATCTCCATCTGGCTTGCAAGCATAGCTTCCTCTTTAATTGTGAGCAGCAAGCGTTTGAGTAGACACAAAAACAGGATGGCTATGCTGATTATGGTATCATCACCACTCACCATCTTGGTTGATTGTTCAAAGTTTTGGAGAGCCACACAGATGGCAGACATCCATGGCCACTCATCAGTTCATATGTGTAGAGGCTGACCGGAATACCGATGAGTATGTTGTGGCTGTTATTCAACTACTGCCCTCTGCTGATCACAAAGCCTTGATAACATACTGTATGTAATGTTGAGATCCCGTGTGTGGGCAGGTTGCAAACCACTCGATAAGCTGGCACTTACAAGTGCTACTGCAAAAATGCCAAACCAGCGGCAGCTATAGGTGACTTGCTGAAATATGTGCATATGTGGTGTACCTTCACAAGTAGCTCAGGAAATTCTAGGTAGGTTTTCAGAAAGCACTGAACCACTAAGTTGAGAACATGGGCCAGACATTGTATGTGTTGAAGCTTGTCAAGCTTTAGAACTGCCATCAGGTTAGGGCCATTATCACACACTACCATGCCTGGTGTGAGGCTCAGCGGAGAGAGCCACAGTTATATCTGGTCTGTTTTACCTATCAACAATTCTGCAGTGATGTACTGCATGTCACCTAAAGATATGAGTTTCATCAGAGCCTGTTGCCGCTTCACCGAGGCAGTGCTGAAGTTCTTCCAGTTTGCGACTGATATGGACAACAATTCGGAGATGGAGAATGAGGAGGACAAGGGCGTGCAGGAACTGGTGTAGGAGGTGGGGAAACCCTGGTGGACCTAGGACCCCCAAATCTAGATATCGGTAGCAAGTGTGCTGTCACAGGCTCTGACCCAGTTCTGGACTCCACAAGGTTCACCCAGTGTGATGTCAGGGAAATGTAGTGTCCAAGGCCACAACACTTGTTCACGTGTTGGTAGTTAAATGGATCTTCCCAGTAACTGTGCTGGTGAGCATACAGGTGATGTTATGGCATATGTGCTTGTGTAAGGTGGGAACAGCACACCGGGATAAATAGTGGCGGCTGGAGACCAAGTCCTGAGTGATGCCAAAAGCCTCGGTGTCCACAAGCCTAAACATCAACAGCAGGGCAAGCCATTTGGAAATGGGCTGTTATATGTTAGGGCCTGTGTGTAGGTGCATGGGTATTTCTACTTCCATTCTAAGACCTGGGGTAGAGACGGCTGACCGCAGCACTGGGACAAAGAAGTGAATGTAGTTGCTGATTGTGGTTGAGAATGTGCAATGACAGGTGCGGGGCAAGAGACATCCATGCCTGCATCCTGGAAAGGGGATTGCCCAGCACGTATCACAGGGGAAAAGGCAATGGTGTCACCCAAAGACACTTTAGACTCAGGCATTCGGCCCACCTAGTCAGGTGTTTGGATGACATGTCCTGAGCATGCTGGTGGTGGGGGGGCTGGTATTTGTCTGGCATCTGTGGAGCTTGGTAAAGCACAGTTTGCAAATCACTTTTTTTCTTATGTTTTGCACTTTACTTGAAAAAGCACTAGAATGGGGAACACCTAACCCTAAGGGCGGCTTTGCACGTTGCAATATCGCACGTGCGATGTCGGTGATGTCAAATCGAAAGTGACGTACATCCGGCGTCACTTTCGACATTGTAGTATGTAAAGCCCAGACGATACGATTAACGAGCGCAAAAGCGTCGTTATCGTATCATCGGTGCAGGCTCCGACTTTTTCATAATTACGCTGCCGCGACAGGTACAATGTAGTTCCTCGTTCCTGCGGCAGCATACATCGCTGTGTGTGAAGCTGCAGGAGCAAGGAACATCACCTTACCTGTCGCCGGCGGCTATATGGAAGGAAGAAGGTGGGCGGGATGTTTACATCTTGCTCATCTCCGCCCCTCCGCTCCTATTGGCCGCCTGCCGTGTGACGTCGATATGACACCGCACGACCCGCCCCCTTAGGAAGGAGGCGGGTCGCTGGCCAGAGCGACGGTCGCAGAGCAGGTGAGTGCATGTGAAGCTGGCGTAGCGATAATGTTCGCTACGCCAGCTATCACAAGATATCATACCTGCGACGAGGGCGGGGACTATCGCGTGCGACATCGCAGCATCGGCTTGCGATGTCGCAACGTGCAAAGCCCGCCTTAGCCTGAGATCTGGCTTGCGTCAGTGCCCTTGGGTCAGTTGCCTACTGTCATGACTCCACAGGTGTGCAGTTAGTAATGGGGACGTGGACGTGCTGCTGATCATGCACACACAAGCTAAGATCGTGGACCCGGTAAAACTGTGCCAGCTGAGTGAACACAGCAAACACGCTCATCCATGAGACCTAACTTCCTGTCACACTTTGCATGGGGCACGAGACTGTACTTTTGAAGGCTGAACAGTGTAAACAGTTTGTCGGTTAGTTGACAGATAATACCCAGACTCGAAGTCAGAATGTTCTTAAAATTGTACTAGAGTTAAATCAGAGTCCCCTCTACATCTCTTACAGGGTGTACTGCTAGGCCTCTTGTAATTACAAAAAGGATTATGGTCTGATGTAAAAGTTTTGGCTCCCTTGGAGTTTTGTATGCTCAGAAAAAAATTACCAAGTTTTAAGACCTTAATTAGGCCTGTTCACCATCATTGTTAGGAAAGGCCAGGTGATGCAAATTTCACAGCTTTACAAAAACCCAGCTTCCTCTAACCTTGTGCCAAAGAACAGCAGTTATGGGTTCTTCTAAGCAGCTGCCTAGCACTCTGAAAATTTAAATGGTCAAGGGCCACAAAGCAGGAGAAGGCCATAAGAAGATCGCAAAACATTTTTAAGTTGCCCTTTCCTCACTTCAAAATACAATTAAGAAATGGCAATTAACAGAAACAGTGGCGCTCAAAAGACCTCAAAAGATCAATGCATGCAAAATGACCCAGGAATCTCAAAGAACTAGAAGACTTTTCTAAAGAATGCATGAAAATCCCTCAAACAAGAGTTGAAAGACTCTTGGCTGGCTTCAAAAAGTTTTTACAAGTTGTGGTACATGCCAAAGGGGGTGCTACCAGGCACTAACCATTCAGGGTGCCTAAACGTTTGCAGTGATCAATTTTCCTTTTTTTTAATTTAAAAATGAAAATGATTAAAATATATATATATATATATATATATATATATATATATATATATATATATATATTTTTTTTTTTGCCTGAAATACAAAGGAAATGTGTCATCTTTAACGCCTTTTAGAAATCATTTAATCTACAACTTGTTTAACTGTTCAAAATAACAGTAATTCTGACAAGTGGTGCCCAAATGTTTGCATGCCACTGTATGCTACAATAGATGCGCATCACATCTTACCCACTGGTTGCATGGGAAGAGGCAATGTATCACACTGTCAGTTGCTTTTTCTGTAGAGTTCCCCCATTAGGAAAGGAGTTTCAAGGAAAAACATGTGCGCTTAATACTACCTACAGAACACTGCCGGTTCCAAAAGCACTGGAAACATTTTCAGTCAAGTCAAGTGAAGAAGAAAAGGATGCTTGGTGTCATGAAGGATCTTCCGCTCATGACCGAGACTTTCTGTCAGCAACTTTTGGATCTGCCCAATAGTAAGGCTGAGCTCTTAGGTTCTAGGCTACAGCAGTGGAAGCTCCTAGTGGATGAGGTTTGGATCTCTTTGTTCAGCAACTGTAATAAAGCTTTGTAAAATACATCTTTATGGAGGGCATTCTTATGGCATGCAGCAACATCAACAGTATAATGTAAGCTCCGAATATGTCATAATCCAGAGGAATGGAGGCTCTTCATCGAATTGTCCAAACTAAGCCCAAAACCTATCTTGCTGAATAATGGCAATGCGCTACCTTCAATTCCAGTAGGTCACGCTGTCTACAGGAAATAAACCTATGACAACATGAAACAGTTGTAGAGGTGCCTGAATTATGACCAACATTTGTTTGCCCTCTGTGGTGATTTAAAGCTAATTACCCTCTTGCTTGGTCCCCAGCGCAGATACACAAATTACTGCTGCTTTCTGTGTAATTGGACCCTCAATTTGTTACCCATCTTGTTATGAGCTTGGTGATACCCCACATGTAGTCAAAAAGTTATTTTTGGACAAACGGGACAGTTCGGAACACATGGTGCAATTTTGAATTTTCGTACCATGTCACTTTTGCAAGGCCCCTATGGTACCTAAACATAAGAAACCCCGCAAGTGACCTCATGTTTTAAACTACACCCATAAAGGAATTTAGGAAGGGGTGTGTTAAGCATTTTTAACCCATAAATGCTTTATAGAACTTTTTAAAATGTGCTTATAAAAATGATGGTTACTTTTTTCTGCTAAAATTTTATTTTAGCTCAAGATTTATAATTATGATAATAGGAGAAAATGGACTCCATAATTTTATACGCAATTTCTCCCGAACACAGTTATACCCCCTGCATGGTCAAAACCTAATGTTTGGTCACTTGGCATGGCTCATAAAGCGAACAGAGCTATTTGATTTTTGGAAATCAAATTTGGACAATGTGTTGAATTTGCAGAGCCCCTGATGTGCCAAAAATGTAGAAACACCCAGATGTGACCCGATTTGGCAACCTAAACCCTATAATTAATTCATCTTTTCGTGTGGTGAGTATTTTTAATCTATAAATTACACAGAATTTTATTAAATTGGGCTATGAAAACAAAAATCCTAGGATTTTTCCACTAAAGTTTTATGTTAGCCTCAAAATTTTAATTCACACAAAGGGTAACAGGAAAAAATAGACTTGAAAATTTGTTATGCAATTTTTACTGAATGTGACAGTGTCCCATATGTGGTTGTACAGTACTATTTGAGCACACATCAGGGATCAGATTGGAAGGAGTGGAACTTGATATTTAGATCATACATTCCATTTGAATAGATTGTGGCCTCCACTAGCCGAGCCCCTGAGGAGCCACATTAGCAGAAACCCCCAAAAGTGACCCACGATAGTGGAAACATCATGTGTAAGTGTTTCGCCCGGGGACCAGGGGTACTCAGATCCGGGCCACAGAGTCACTTCTGTGGGTATCACGATGGCGTGACCCGGTCTGTGATCCCAGGCTCCACAGTAAAAGGGGATTTGTTAAGGGGGAATTGTTATAGTTCGTGACGCCACCCACGGTTGTGGTGATTGCACCACCGCTGCTCAGTGTGGGGGTCCCGGGGATGGTATGGAGCAGCCAGATGTTATTTCCCCCCTCCGTGGGTAGGGGGGGGGTTGGTTGTCCCGGGGCCCTGTGATGGGGTAAGCAGGGAGCAGGGCGCAGTGCTGCAGTGCGATGCCCGAGGGCACGGGTGTACTCACAAGAAAGTCACACGGAGTCACTGGTGAACTAAGAATTGCCGGTGTCCGCGGCCTCTGGTACGGGGGTGTTAGAGTCCCACACACGGTGCAGCAGCCCTTGTTGTTTCCTTCCCTTTAGCAAAGTGCCTTTTTCTCCTCTCTCTTCCTCTTTCTCCTCAGCCGGGAACGGGGAATTTACTCCCCTGTAGTGATCCGGGTACCCAGGTACCGAGGGGCCACCGCCCGGCTCCGGCTACCTGTTCTGGCCCCTTCCTCACTACGGCCTGCCCCGGCCCTCTTGGAGAGCGCTTCACTCCCAGCCGGGAGCTGAACTCCAGACCTCTGTGCTCTCTGTCCTCCACACACTCTCTGCTCCAGCCCCTCCCCTCTCCTCTGCTTTTCCCTTACACTGGGGCTGTGCTTGTCTGGCTGCACCGGTGTGAGATCATATTACCAAGGAGGATTAACTCTTTATGTGACAACCTGGCTGTGCCAGGGCGTCACATAAGGAATTCATCTAAAGGTGTAGTGAGTATTTTGAACCAACAGGTATTTCACATAATTTAATAACATTGGGATTGGAACTATAATATTTTAGTGGTAAAAAAATGTATTTTTTTATTAGCTGCAAATTGTCAGTTACACAAGGTTAAAAGGTGAAAATGGACCCCACAATTTATTGTTCAATTTCACCTGAATGTGGTGATGTTCTACATGTCATCAGAAACTACTGTCTGGCCACACGGCACGGCTGCAATTTGGCTTTTAGAGCACAGATTTTGCTAAAATAGTTTGCTGTCAATAATTGCAGAGCCTCTAAATGTGCCAGAACAGCAAAAAAAAACAAAAAAGTGACCCCCATTGTAGAAATTGCACCTCTGAAAAAATGTATCTATGGCTGCAGTGACTATTTTGTTACATCCACGCCACGCTCTTTTTCTGGAGGATTACAAATATGCCAGTTTAGTGCCCATATATTGTGCCTCCATACATTATAACACCTACATACATTGTGTCCAGGTTCTGCTTCTGGAGACATGCACCTTTTAGATTAAGTGTTCTTTCCGCCCTTCAATAATGCTACACACATGGTCGCTTACTGCGGTTTACACATAAGGGGGCTCAGAAGTAGGGGCCAGGTTATCTAAATTTGGGATCACGGACATCACTTGATTCTATTTAGGTGGAGGGAGCCATATTGCTTTTCCAGAGTCTTTGTTCTACCAGTAAGTGGAACTCCCCAATATTTCTAGTGACAGATGACAGCTGGTGGGGGCTGGTTTTGTGCAAAATAAGTAAAGGGTTTTATTGGTAACATTTTGAGGTACAGAAATTTTTTGATCACTTTCAGTATAAGACAGGGATCACATTCTTGTGTTCTGCACTGAGAACTTACATCAGGGTTTCCATGTAAATTGTGATTCAGACAAAACCCCTGATGCAACCACTCACTCTAATGAGCCAAATGGAGATACCTTGGACTCCGCTCAGCATCTGTTTAAGGTATCCATCTTTTTAGTTGTGCACAGAACTGTGTTCATGAACATTTATGCAATAAGAAGCCGCCTAGATGATGGGATAGTGCCAGGCCAGAACAGAGACCTGATCAAGTCCAAAGTGTCTCCATTTGCCTTCTGTAGAGTGAGTGGTTCCAGCGCGGGTTTTTCTGAATCGCGGTTGTTGGGATTTACACTGAAACCCCAATGTAAGTGCAAGATATATATCAGCTGAGCTTTATTACAATTTTTGTGAGGCAGAATGAAGAAATAGACATCAGTACAGGAATAGTTCTTTTTCTATTTTGGCACCATTCACCATGCGGTATTAGTGATAGGATGGATTATTTCTGAGGATCAGTGGGATTACAGAGATACTGTACCAGATTTACTGTATATCTTTTTTATCTTCTGGTATTATTACACAGTAAAAATGCTTTTTTTTTAATAAATATATTATATATTATATATATATATATATATATATATATATATATATATATATATAATAAATAGTTTTTCCATCACAATATTCTGACAGCTCTAGCTTTTTAATTTTTTTGGCAAAGAGGGATGTAGAAAGACTTATTTTTTGCAAGACAAGTTGGTCGATTTTTAGGGTACCATTTTGGAGAGCATATCTTTTTTTATCACTTTTTATTCAGATTTTTCAGATGAAGAATGAATAAAACCCAGCAATCATTTATTGTTTTGTATTTTTTTTTTTTTTGCACGGTTCACTGTGGAGTAAAAGTGATAAGATTTATTCTTCGGATCGGCACAGTTACAGTGAAACCAGACTAATATTGTTTTTTTAATGCTTTGCTCCTTTTACACGCTAAAATCTATATTTTGTAAAATTTTACTTGTTTTTACATTGCTATATTCTGAGAGCTGTAATTTTTTTTTTTTTTTATTGAGCCATATTAGGATTTGTTTTTTTGTGGGACAGTTTGGCGTTTTCATTTCTACGATTTCTTTTTACATATGACTTTTTGATTTGTTTTTATTTAATCTTTGTGTGTCAGGATACTGAAAAAATGCAATTTTTTTGCCTTTTTTTTAATTTGTTTTATTATTTATTTCATTTTTAGATTTTTTTTATAGGGGCAATGTTTTTACTCTCAGTTTAGTCTGATAAGGCTCACTTTCAGGACCTGTCCCAATATAGATAGAATAGTTTATAACTTGATTTTCGATTCTAGAAACACAGACAACGATTCTGAAAAGTGTCCTTTGACCTAATTGAATGGATTGATGGTCCCTTATGCATACCACTTCTACACTGCCTATGTTTATTGTAGGAGATGGCCGAGTGCAGTCTTGTTAATAGATGATAACTAGTGATGGACCGACTCGTTTCAGGCACAGAATTGATCCAGGATATCTGGCCAGATGTCAGTTCCCATATAAGTCTATGGAGAGAAGAATCTGGCACTTTAAATTGGTGGTAGAAGGATTATGGGGATTGAAGCAGGTGCATTATACTTAATGAGTCTCTAGGAGGCTCTTACGCTACTTTCAATGCCACTCATTATACTTCATACATATTCACTGCTTCCCCCACCCACTGGCAGCCCCATGTCTCTGATTGGTTGAAGTCAGACGCGCACCCACCCTGTGTGTCGGCGTGTCTGACTACAGCCAATCAGAGGCGCTATGTGTACGTTTCCATTGCTGTAAAAATAAATAAAAAAATTGGTGAAGGGTTCCCCCTTATTATGATACCCAGCACAGATAAAGCATACGGCTGCAGACTGCAGCCCCCAGATGTACTCTTATCTTGGTTGTGTATCAAAATAAGATTTAAAATTTTAACACACAGCTATGATAAAGCTGACAGATGGGAGCTAGTAATTTCAGGCTAGGAAAGCCCATGATTATTGCTCCCCAAGCCTAAAAATAGCAGCTTGCAGCAGCCCAGGATTGTAGCACTCATTAGATGTGACAATCCCAGAACTTTACCTGGCTCATCTTGATTGCCCTGGTGTGATGGCAAGTGGAATAAGTAGTTAATAACAGCTCATAGCTGCCTCTAAACTCTAGATTACTAATGGAAGGCATCTATGAGACCCCCCCATTACTAATCTTTAAGTGAAAATAAATAAACACAAACACCAAAAAATCCTTTATTTGAAATAAAATAACCCCACCCTTTTTCACCTCTTTATTAAGCCTGAAAATACCCAGATTCCAGCTGGACAACTCACCTTCCACAAGCTCTCAGTCTGTGAACTGAAAACAAAAAAGGCAGAACCCGTCTTGCAGTTTATTGCTAATTAAAAACTCCTGTGTCAAATGGGAGGAGTGCTGTTTCAAATTAAAAAACAGAGGGGGAAAAATGCATTACAGCATAACTCAAGAATTAGACATGGACCGCACATTCAAAAATCATCAGTTCATCCAATGCCGCCAGGCAAAAATGTATTTTCCTGGACATAAGGTTTTTGGTTTAACATTCTGATCAGACTGTATGAAGCCCACTGCCCCATCATGGTGAACCTCTGAGTGGGTTCCTAACCTATGTTAAGCCATAAATATGTGGCACCGCTCACCAACCACTGCCGCAGAGACAGTGCACCAACAGGGCAGGTGAATTGATTTCTCACAACACCCATGCTGCAAGGCTAACTAAGAACCTCTTGTTCAGTTATATAAATGTTTACTTAGTGACACTACATCAACTAATGATTTTTGGATGTGCGGTCCATGTCTTTTTCTTCAGCTATTGCATAAATCATTCTTTGTCTGAAGCTCACAGCAAACATCATGTTCTGTGCCTGAGCATTATCACTTCAGATGCAGCAGAGCCAGAATCATTGTGGGACCTCGTGTGGATTACGTGAGACCTGAGTGAGTGTTTTGGGGTGAAAAGGGGTGGGGTTTTTTGCATTTTCTTTCAAATAAAGCATTCTTTCGGTATTGGTGTTTATTTCTTTTCAGTTTCAGATTAGTAATAGAGGAGGTCTCACAAATGTCTCCCATTACTGATCTAGGGCTTAGTGGCAGCTGTGAGCTGTCATTAACCCCTTATTACCCCAGTGAGCAGGGTAAAGATCTGGGATTGTTGCATCTAATGAATGTGACAATCCTGGGTGGCTGCAGGCTGCTATTTTTAGGCTGGTGGGCCAATAAGCATGGGTCTCTCCACCCTGAGAATACCAACCCCCAGCTGTCGGGCTTTATCATGGCTGGGTATCAAAATTGGGTGGTGCCGCACACCATTTTTATTTATATGTTTAAATAAAATTTTAAAAAAAAACCCGCATGTGGTTTCTCTTATTTTGATACACAGGCAAGGTAAGCGCACGGCTGGTGGCTGCAGCCTGTAGCCATATGCTTCATCAGTGCTGAGTATCATAATATGCCAATTTTTTTTATGTATTTATTTTTACACCACAATAAAGCCACAGCAGACAGAGTCTGTGATTGCAAGCAGTCAAACACGCCGTCACTCAGGCTTGGGGTGTGTCTGATGGCAACTAATCAGAGACGCCACGACTGCCAGTGGGTGGGGGAAGCAGTGAATATGTATGAAGCTAATGAGCAACCCCAAAAGTATAATAAGCAGACCTGGAAGACATTACAGCTGCTACGGAGACTTGGTAAGTATAGAGAGCACCTGCTGTATTCTTATTTTCTTTATTTGTCCTTTATTTTTTTATTACCCTAGTTTCTTGACCCGGATCATTTCACAGACTTTTGAATCTTCTTTGATCTGGACTTTTACAGTCTGGATTCACCCATCACTAGTGATAACGTGCCAGGTTTTAACAACCCTAACAATACTCTGGGGCCACAGCACAAAATTTGTAACGGGGTACTCCACCTACAGTGATGCAATTATTAAGAATGATATGTTCATATGAGATAGTGTGACCATTGCCTGCCACAAGCACTAGCCCTCCACGACACTAGGTCTAGAGGGCACGTCTGCTATCTCTTCATCCTTATAGCTACCATGATTCTCCCCACTGTGCAGACTAGCACCTTTATCTTTTATGCAACGAAGGAGCTTAATGAACATATTGCTGATGTGACACTGATAACCATTTTATGTTCAAGAGATAAAATTATAAATATATTGCAGATTAATTATCTCACACAATGTTCAGGTGCATCACTGAAAAGTGTAATCCTTAGGGAAATTAATAACTTTATCTTAGTACAGTAAATCCTCATAGGAAGTAAGAGAAACTTTCCAATTTCCTCATTGTGAGTGTTCATAGACTTATAGTCATTATATAGAGAAAACGCAGCTACTTTCTGGCCAATTATACATGATACTGCTATGGATCATTAGATAATCTTGTTATAATTCATTCTTACGGATATATTTTATTCATACAGTCACACGCTGTATTACTGACCTTGCCCCCCTGCAAAAGTGAATGCTTAAAGTGTAACCGTCATTTTAATTTTTATTTCATAAATCAGTAGAACATATGGAAAGAAGCAACTTTGTAATATATTTTATCAGCCAAATTTGCTTCTTCCTTTGCCAGAAGTGTTCGGTCCTTAATTATTAGAGTTGAGTGAGTACCTAACTATTCGTTCTGGCTATACTCATAATCTCATAATGAACACTGTCTAATACTCACGTATTTATTCCGAATAGAGTGTGCATTGCAAGTCAATGGGGCATACTTGCAAAGTAATGGGTAACCCAATTGCCATACTATTCGTGCGAGTAGCAAATAGTGCTGCAGTCGGGTTACTTGTTACATTGTGAGTATTTCCCATTGACTTGCATTGCACACACTGTTTGGAATGAATATGCGAGTATTAGATAGTGTCCGTTATGAGTATAGCAAGTACGAATAGTTAGGTACTCGCTCAACTCTAGTCATTATGGAAATTCTCAATTCTGAGGTAAAATCTGTATTCAGTGAAGACATTCCCATTAGGCCCGTTTCACACGTCAGTGAAAACACAGACGTTATTCACTGACGTGTAAAACACGCACATGTCCCTCCGTGTGCCTTGATTCAAGGCACATATGGGTGGTCCATGTGAAATCCAAGATACGTGATCCGTTATCCTTGATTGCACATGGACTCATGCTCACCTGTCCTGTTCTTGCTCTCCATGGTGCTGAAGTCTCCAGCTCTGTAGTGTCCGGCCATCGCTCTCTGCAGCTACTTCCCGGTTGGCTCTGACTGCATTCATGAATATTCATGAGCCGAGCAGGAGGCTGCAGAGAGCACGGGCTGCACAGAGCATCACTGGAAAGGTGAGTTGAAAATGTTTATTATTTTAAATGTCCGTGTTTTTCTGGTACGTGTTTCACGGATCACACCACTGTGTGGTCCGTGGGACATCAGTGATGCCAGAAAAAAACACACATGTCTCTGTGCAGCAATCATGGACATGCGTGTACACCGCATGGAGACATGGTCAGTGAAAAATCACTGATGTGTGCGCAGACGCATTGATTATAATGGGTCTGCGTATGTCAGTGATTCTGGTATGTATAAAAAAAGCACAAACGTACCAGAATCACTGACGTCTGTAACAGGCCTTACTGAGAGAGGAGATGGCAGCTGTTACTGATGAGATTCTATATAGATAGAAAAGGGAGGAGGGGTGGAGCTCTTACTCTAGCGCCTTCCTCTGCCTCTAGCTCCTCCCTATGTCTCTAGCTCCTCCCTCTGTATCTAGCTCCTCCCTCTGCCTCTAGCTCCTCCCTCCTCCCATTGTCATAGAATCTCATCAATAGCAACCGCCATCTCCTATCTCAGTAATGGGAATTCTTCACAAAATACAGGTTATTTTGATAGTGACTGATCAATTCTGGCAGAGAAAGAAGCATATTTGTTTGATAAGATATATTACAAAGTTGCTTATTTTCTTTTGTACTATTGATTTATGAAAAAATTTAAATTGACAGCTACACTTTAAAGAGGACCTGTCACCTGTTATAAAGTGGCAGTATTTTCTCCTATTTTCCTCCTGCAGCTTCCTTGAGTAATTTGAATTTAAGTTATAATCAAATCTACCATATGGTTCTAGAGTTTGGAGCCTTTTCATTTTAGTGCAAATTTTTATGGACTTTATCAAATGCTCATATCTCTGTAATAATATACCAGATTTTAAAAAATCAAAAATCAGAATACTCAGGAGTGCAGCGAGAATAAAACACAAGTAAAAAGTGGACACTTCTGACTTGGTCACTGAGTCTCTTTAAGAAAGCAAATAGGAACTTTTTATTATGTTACCCCACTAGGATGCTTCCCTCTGATGTCGAAGGAGGCATTAGAACGTGCAGTAATGTGATTGACACAATCAATTCTTCACGAGAACATGAACATCTGAATGTGTGATGCCCTGGGCAAGCCAGGGGTCACAGGTCATCACACCACCACACCCTACACCCCAGTTAGGAACACCAAAGCTAACCTAAAATCCTTGTTGCCTTCCTCCAGGAGCTGGTGTCCACACCAAGGGGTGGGCCAGGCGGTTGGCTCCGCCCACCGAGGAGTTCACAGCCCTGGAGGCAGGAAGAACCAGGGAGATGAGTCTAGGAGGAGGAAGTGAGAGGAGTAAACAAGAAGTCGAGTTAAGGAAGTAGTAGAAAAGCTAAAGAGAAAAGCTGAAGTGACAGTAGTAAAGCCTGAAGTTGGTCCGGCTGTGTGCCCGGAGAGTGACAGCAAGGTCAGCAGACGGCGGTGACTGTCTGGAGGGGTGACTGCTCGGAGGTTGCTGGAAGGACCGCGGACGGGTAGTGGCCCGGCGGTCTGGAGCAGTATACGAAGAACAGTCAGCACCAGGGCAGGGGCCTCTCGGACCCCGGCAAGGCTAGGAGTCGCCATAATTTGCCAAATCCGTCAGTGAAGGGGACATCTGTCTCCAAACAACCAAGTCCCGATTGAAGGCAACAGTCCGACCGTTACGGAGAGACACCGCCACCGCCAGGGCACCAGTTTCTCAGGGCCAGCGCCTGCGGGCAAAGTAGGGCTCCTCCGGCCCATATCCAAGCCGGGGAGCGGATTACCGGTGGGAACCCATCGCAACCATCATCAACATAGGTGCAGGACAGAGGGACCGTCACCGTCACCTACTGGGGAAAGCAAGTGCAGCCGTCCATGGGAACCGTCTTTCCAGCCGTGTGTTTTACCGAGAACTGTGTCAAAGTCTCAGGCTGAGTGAGTACCACAGTGCCGCAAGGCACAGCGCTGCCCCCGCGTCCCTGCGCCCACCAAGCCCTGTATCTGCCACCTCATCACTGGGCCCCGGGATCACCAACCCCTACCCACGGAGGGGCAACACAACAACTAGCTGCTCCCTACCATCATTCCCGGGATCCTCATACAGAGCAGCGGTGGTACCAACAAATCACCACAACCGTGGGTGGCGTCACGGACAATAAACTATCCCAAATCCCAATCCCCTTTCACTCACGGGCGAGGAGCGCCGCTAGAGTCCCCGGGATCCGGCCCATCGCTCGAGCCACCGAGCAGCAGCAGGCCGCAGCAGCCGCGGCAGCCGCACCCGAGCAGTGGGAGAGCGCGGCGTCCCCTCCTCCGCCCGCGACACATGTATCACCAGTTCCTTCCATTTGACTTTGCTAAGACTCAGCCCTAACATATCTAGAGGGCAAACTAGGGGTGGATGTATTATTGGTGCAAGCTGTGTATTCGCACAGGGGCCAAAAAGGTTTACTTCCAAAACAGTGGAATTGTGAATTTTGATGAGTTATTGGACTGAAAAGGGCCCATATACTGTTTTTGCTCAAGGAACCCTTATCTGCCTGTGTCCACCAGTGGAGCAAACAATAGGTACTATCAGTCAAATACATGCAATGTAGCTGTAATCTGTTCTGCCTCCATGGAGTGCCAGCCTTGTCTCATTACTTTTATACTGAATGGTTAGAACCTTGTTAAAAAGTATTGTGAGACTAAAGTCTCATGAGATTCAGGTGTAGCACTCATCAAAGCAAACGCACAAGTCAGATTTGACAAATTACTGAATCTCAGTCCCAATTAAAATAAAGAGGTAAGCTGAAATTCACATCCTTAGTTCATTTACAACCAACTGAGAGCACAGTAACTTACAACGTATCTTTCTTGCAGATTCTGCCCCACAAACTGCCTGGAAAAGAATTTCTATGTAAAAATGAGACGAGAAAAATAGATAAAATCCAGCAGATAAAATGTATTGGAAAAGTTTTTCTTCAATTAAAAAATAATCTTTATTATACAAATTTTAAATCCAATGTTCCAGAGTCTGGGGCAGATAAAGAGGTGTCAGTCACACAGGACTACGTGTTTCAGTGTTATCTCTCGCCTTTTTCAAGGTCCAACGATTGGACCTTGAAGAAGGTGTGAGACAACGCTGAAACCTGTAGTCTTGTGTGACAAACACCTCTTTATCTGCTACAATGCCTTCTTCAAGGTACAACGGTTGGACCTTGAAGAAGGCGTGAAAACCTGTGTGACTAACACTGTGCAAAATTGGATTTTAAAATTTGTATAATTAAGACTATTTTTTAATTGAAAAAAACTTTTCCAATACATTTTTTCCGCTGGATTTTTTCTATTTTTCTTGTCTCTGAATCAAGTGGTGGCTCCCACCCCTCTCCTTGCGGATCTCCGTTTGTAAGTTCCTTGGAAATGTTCCACAGATATCTATGGACACCAGTAAGCTGGCAAACCTTTGTATATCATTTTGTAAAAATGACTAGATGTTCATATTTTCACTTTTCTAATCTTCAGTTTCCAAAGGCGCCAAACAGTTAAAAAAGTGATTTTATCATTCTTCATGCATTTACAACTGTGAAAATGATCAATATTTTATAATGGAAGTCAGTAAGAAGGTTGAAAAGATACTTGGAAGAAGCCAGGGTGTCTTTTCGATTATTTTTGCTTCGAAAACCTCTAGCGGTTTCTTCAATATTGTATGTAGTTAAATAAACGACCAGAAAATGCCTAGAAAAAGATGCCATGAAAATTCTGGAAAAAAAGCTCAAAAAAATTTGCTGGTGCTCAAAAAAGTTTTAAAAAAAGTGATTAGGAAAAAAAATGTGCTTAAAAATAAACACCTGAAAAAAAAATGCCACAATTTCCCTTAGGGTATTTGCACGCAATGTGTTGTCTCAAGTGCACACTCAATAAAGCTAATGTAATACACTGTAGTCAAAAATGTAGATAGAAATACCCTACTAAGTGGGATAGCTCGACAAACACTGCAGAACGCTAAAAGAAATACAGTACATACAGCCAGCCATAAACAGAGAGCATTTCTAAGGGGGGTGGGTTGTGCACCCTGGATTATGACCGATCCGCTCAACTCTAATCAGCATACATAAAGCACCTGAACTCTGAACTGGAACACTGATTTTGTTTTGTAATGTCTGTGTTCGGTATGAACCAATCTTTGAAGTTGGGGTGCGCTCACTTCTACTATTAAACAATACCTGAATTGTAATACAACATGCGTTATATAGCTAATAGACTGCATATCCTACAAAATACAGTTTAAAAATAAGATCAGATGACAGATGCCAAGAAAACAACAACTTATAACATCTCAGCCGTGTCTAAACACTTTGCGCAAGTGCATATCGGAGACACAACTAGTCTCAAGTTCCAGGTAATTGAAAGAGTATGTAAACCTGCTGAGGGGACTTTAAAAGGAAAATATTAAATTGTGAGTCCCTTTGGATATTTAAATTACAAACCAGATGTTCCCAGATGGTATGAATATCAGGCAAGATTTGATCCTGCAATTCTCCTAAAGGGGGCTTTACACGCTGCAACATCGCTAACGATATATTGTCGGTGTCACGTCGTTAGTGACGCACATCCGGCGCCGTTAGCGACATCGCAGCGTGTGACACCAATGAGCGACGATCAACGAGCGCAAAAACGTGAAAAATTGTTGCTCGTTGACACGTCGTTCATTTCCTTAATATCGTTGCTGCTGCAGGTACGATGTTGTTCGTCATACCTGCTATCGCTATGTGTGACACCGCAGGAACGAGGAACATCTCCTTACATGTGTCAACTGGCAATGAGGAAGGAAAGAGGTGGGCAGCATGTATCGGCCGCTCATCTCCGCCCCTCCGCTGCTATTGAACAGCTGCCGTGTGACGTCGCTGTGACACTGCACGAACCGTCCCCTTAGAAAGGAGGCGGATCGCTGGCCAGAGCGACATTGCAGGGAAGGTAAGTCTGTGTGATGGGTGTTAGCGATGTTGTACGCCACGGGCACCGATTTGCCCGTGTCGCACAACTGACGGGGGCGGGTACGCTCGCTAGCGATATCGGTACTGATATCGCAGTGTGTAAAGTACCCTTAAGGATTCTTCATGTTTCATGTTTATAGTTTTCTTTGATACTCTCTTTTAGGCCCCTTTCACACATCAGTGATTCTGGTACGTTTGTGCTTTTTTTTTAAACGTACCAGAATCACTGACATACGCAGACCCATTATAATGAATGGGTCTGCTCACACGTCAGTGATTTTTCACTGCACGTGTCTCCGTGCGGCGTACCCGCGTGTGCGTGATTGCCGCACAGAGACATGTCCATTTTTTTCTGGCATCACTGATGTCCCACGGACCACGCAGTGGTGTGGTCTGTGAAACACGTGCCAGAAAAAAACGTGCTTTTAAAATAAAAATCATTTTTACTCACCCGGCTCCAGCGACGCTCTCTGCAGCCCGTTCTGCTGGCTGCTTCTGAGCCGGCTCATTACTGTCGCGCATATTCATTATGCACGACACAGCCGACCCGGAAGCAGCTGCTGCGGGGGTCAGCGCCGGCCGAATGCTGCACCGCGGGAGTGATCAGCACCATGGAGAGCGGGAGCGGGCACAGGTGAGTTAACCTCTAAGTGCAATCACGGGCCACGGAGAACAGAGCCCGGATTGCACTTAGACAACCCACGTGTGCCGTGATTCACGGCACACGGAGGGACATGTGCGTGTTTTACACGCCAGTGAAAAACGTCTGTGTTTTTCACTGACGTGTGAAACGGGCCTTAGGCCCCCTTCAAACGTCAGTGAAAAACACTGACGTTCTTCCCTGACGTTCTTTAGGCCCCTTTCACACGTCAGTGATTCTGGTACGTTTGTGCTTTTTTTTAAACGTACCAGAATCACTGACATACGCAGACCGATTATAATGAATGGGTCTGCTCACACGTCAGTGATTTGTCACTGCACGTGTCTCCGTGCGGCGTACCCGCGTGTGCGTGATTGCTGCATGGAGACATGTCCATTTCTTTCTGGCATCACTGATGTTCCACGGACCACGCAGTGGTGTGGTCCGTGAAACACGTGCCAGAGAAAAACGTGCATTTAAAATAATAAACATTTTAACTCACCCGGCTTCAGCCGCGCTCTCTGCAGCCCGTCCTCCCTGCTGCTTCTAAGCCGGCTGATTACTGTCGCGCATCTTAATAATGCACGACACAGCCGACCCGGAAGCAGCTGCTGCAGGGGTCACCGCCGGCCGGATGCTGCACTGCGGGAGCGATCAGCACCATGGAGAGCGGGAGCGGACGCAGGTGAGTTGATTTCTAAGTGCAATCACGGGCCACGGAGAACGGAGCCCGGATTGCACTTAGACAACTCACGTGTGCCGTGAATCACGGTACACGCAGGGACATGTGCGTGTTTTACACGCCAGTGAAAAACGTCACTGTTTTTCACTGACGTGTGAAACGGGCCTTACTGACATGTAAAACATGCACATGTCCCTCCGTGTTCCGTGATTCACGTCACACATGGGTTGTCCATGTGCAATCCATGATTGCAAATGAACATTACTCACCTGCCTTCGCTCCTACTCTCCATGGTGCTGAACTCCTCGGCTCTGCAGCGTCCGCCCTCCACTACTTCCGGGTCAGTTGTTCCTGCTTTCATGAATATTCATGAGCCAGGCAGGAGCTGCAGAGAGCGGAGGCTGCACAGCGAATCGCTGGAAAGGTTAGTTGAAAATGTTTATTATTTAATATGTCAGTGTTTTTCTGGTACGTGTTTCACGGATCACACATGGATCACACCATAGTATGGTTCGTGGGTCATCAGTGATGCCAGAAAAAAAACTGACTTGTCTCCATGCAGAATCACGGACATGCGTGTACACTGCATGGAGACACGTTCAGTGAAAAATCACTGATGTGTGAGCAGATCCATTGATTATAATGTGTCTGCGTATGTCAGTGATTCTGGTACGTATAAAAAAAATGCACATATGTACCAGAATCACTGACGTGTGAAGGAGGCCTTAGAGTATTTGATAAATTTCCATTCCAGGTAATTTTTTTCTATATACTAATTGGAGAGCTATCTGACAGGAGTAGGATCATTTAGGGTAATGGGACAATGGATATATAGATGTAAATGTGTCTATCATTTCGTTAAAACATGAGTACCGAAATGCGTAGCTCCAGAAGAGGTCCAGTGGTACACCTTTGCTGTGTTTTTATGGACTTTCATAACCATCCTTGCCTTCATCGGTTGAAATTCCTTTCCTTTAGGCCCGTTTCACACGTCAGTGAAAAACAGTGACGTTTTTCACTGGCGTGTAAAACACACACATGTCCCTGCGTGTGCCGTGAATCACGGCACACGTGGGTTGTCTAAGTGCAATCCGGGCTCCGTTATCCATGGCCCGTGATTGCACTTAGAAATCAACTCACCTGCGCCCGCTCCCGCTGTCCATGGTGCTGATCGCTCCCGCGACGCAGCATCCAGCCGGCGCTGACCCCCGCAGCAGCTGCTTCCGGGTCGGCTGTGTCGTGCATAATGAATATGCGCGACAGTAATCAGCCGGCTTACAAACAGCAGGGAGAACGGGCTGCAGAGGACATCGCTGGACGCCGGGTGAGTTAAAATGTTTATTATTTTAAATGCACGTTTTTTTCTGGCACGTGTCTCACGGATCACACCACTGCGTGGTCCGTGGGACATCAGTGATGCCAGAAAAAAATGGACATGTCTCCGTGCAGCAATCACGCACACGCGGGTACGCCGCATGAAGACACGTGCAGTGAAAAATCACTGACGTGTGAGCAGACCCATTGATTATAATGGGTCTGCGTATGTCAGTGATTCTGGTACGTTTAAAAAAAAGCACAAACGTACCAGAATCACTGACGTGTGAAAGGGGCCTTAGGCCCGTTTCACACTTCAGTGAAAAACACTGATGTTTTTCACTGGCGTGTAAAACATGCACATGTCCCTGCGTGTGCCGTGAATCACGGCTCACGTGGGTTGTCTAAGTGCAATCCGGGCTCCGTTCTCCGTGGCCCGTGATTGCACTTAGTAATCAACTCACCTGCACCCGCTCCCGCTCTCCATGGTGCTGATCGCTCCCGCAGTGCAGCATCCGGCCGGCGCTGACCTCCGCAGCAGCTGCTTCCGGGTCGGCTGTGTCGCGCATCATGAATATGCGTGACAATAATGAGCCGGCTCAGAAGCAGCAAGCTGCACGGACTGCAGAGGACGTCGCTGGACGCCGGGTGAGTTAAAATGTTTTTTATTTTAAAAGCACGTTTTTTTCTGGCACGTGTTTTACGGACCATACCACTGCGTGGTCCGTGGGACATCAGTGATGCCAGAAAAAAATGGACATGTCTCCGTGCGGCAATCATGCACACGCGGGTACGCTGCACGGAGACACGTGCAGTGAAAAATCACTGACGTGTGAGTGTGACGCCCTGGGCAAGCCAGGGGTCACAGGTCACTGCACCACCACACCCTACATCCCAGTTAGGAACACCAAGGCTACCAAAATCCTTGTTGCCTTCCTCCAGGGGCTGATGTTCACACCAGTGGGTGGGCCAGGCGGTTGGCTCCGCCCACCAAGGAGTACACAGCTCTGGAGGCGGGAAGAACCAGGCAGAACAGTGAGGGAAGTGAAAGTAGAAGGAAGTGGTAGAGGAGCTAAGTGAAAGTGAAGTAGTAGTGAGTAAAGAAGAAAAGGAACAAAAGGGAGCGTAGAAAGGCCTGAAGTGAGTCCAGCTAAGTGCAGGACAGGTCAGCAAGGTCAGCAACAGCGGTGATCGTCTAGAGGGGGACTGCCCGGAGGTTGCTGGAAGGACCGCGGTCGAGTAGTGGCCCGGCGGTCTGGAGCAGTATACGAAGGACAGTCAGCACCAGGGCAGGGGCCTCTCGGACCCCGGCAAGGCTAGGAGTTGCCATAATTTGCCGAATCCATCAGTGAAGGGGACGTCGATCCCCCAACAACCAAGTCCCGATTGAAGACAACCGTCCAACCATTAGTGAGTAACACCGCCACCGCCAGGGCACCGGCTCCTCAGGGCCAGCGTCTGCGGGCAAAGTAGGGCTCCTCCGGCTCATATCCAAGCCGGGGAGCGGGTTACCGGTGGGAACCCATCGCTACCAACTTAGAAACATCAGGTGCAGGTCAGAGGGACATCACCATTACCTGCTGGGAGAGCAAGTGCAGCCGTCCATGGGAACCGTCTTTCCAGCCGTGTGGTTTACCGTAAAACTGTGTCAACGTCTCAGGCTGAGTGAGTACCACAGTGCCGCAAGGCACAGCGCTGCTCCCGCGTCCCTGCGCCCACCAGGCCCTGCACCTTCCACACCATCACCGGGCCCCGGGATCACCAACCCCTACCCACGGAGGGGCAACACAACACCTGGCTGCTCCGCATCACCACTCCCGTGATCCCCATATTGAGCAGCGGTAGTGCTACAAATCACCACAACCGTGGGTGGCGTCACGGACAATCTCCCCAACAAAATACCCCTTTCACTCACGGGCGAGGAGTGCCGCTCGAGAACCCCCGGGATCCGGCCCACCGCTCGAGCCACCACTGAGCAGCAGCATCCGGACCCGAGCAGAGGGGTGAGCGCGGTGCCGGCACCCTCCTCCCCGCCCGCAACAACTTGGCGTCACGAACAGGATCTTACCGCTCTGCCGTTGGGTAGAGGTGCGCCTTGTGACCGCCGGAGGTATCCGGCTGAAAATTTCCAGAAGTCGCCATCTTTGGCGCGAAAAGTTCCCGCTCGAGCGTCTTCTCGAGTAGTAGAGGCGCGAAGGCCAAAACTCCGCCCCAATAGAGGAGTGGCCGGAAAGAAGCTAAGGGGGATGCGATGGCGGCTGGCTGCATGTGAGCGCAGCTATAAAAGCAGGGACGCCAGGACTCTGCAGCGATATTGGGTTCCTGGAAGACCTCGTTATCAAGATGCAAAACCCTGCTCACAACGAGGAAGCCCCCGCGCCTGGCACGGCGACGTGGTTGAGGGACCGGACCGTCCCGCTGAGTAATCGTCTGCAGGCCCATATGCAACTCCTCCTGGAGGAGTGGGAGACCGACATGGCGGATGTGGTGGCTGCTATGTGGAGACGCGAGGCAGAAGAGGATTTGGAGGAGCGGGTAAGCGACCCACGCCCCTGTATTCCTGAGGGATCGGCCATTGGAGCTGAGGGGCCCGGCCGGCTTCCGCTCACCCTGCCTCTCTCCCCACTACCCGTGATAGCTGCTGCCGCTCCGCCATTAGGCCCGTTACCCGCCCAACCGGTAGCGATACCCTGCCCAGCCGCTCCAGCGGGCTGGCCGGCTGCAGACGTCCAGGACGGCCCTGAAGTGCATCAGGGGGAACCGCTAGGACCGCGGCCCCTTAACAGCATGGTGCCAGAAGTCCCGGCAGTGACTGTGCCAGACCCTGAGTCTGGAACCGTGGCCTGGATGAAGGCCCGGGTGATTCAATTCCACCGGCGTCAGCAGGAGCAGATCTTCCTGATGATGGAGCAGTGGACCAACGAGGTGGAGGAGCTGATTACAACTGCCCCGATGTACGGAGGGGAAATGGATGTAGCAGAGTCGACTGGTGACCCACGTCCCTATGTCCTACCAAGACCGGCCGCTGCGGCTGAGGGGCCCGGCCTAGTCTCGGCCTATGCATCACCCTTGCCGTTACTTATGGGGCGCCTTAGTGTAAACTCGCCTAATCTGCTGCTCCGTGCTACCGTGGAGGGGTCTGAAATGCTGGATGCTGGAGGCCAGGAAGCTGCGACAGCTGGCGGCAACCCGCCTGACGCAGGAACACGAGATGACGACTCCGGCCCTAGTCCCGGGTCTGCTGCTGAGTTTGAAGAGGCAAGTGAGCGTTCCCGCTATGTAGGAGACCCCGTGGTTGTCCATACCCCGCGTACCGGTGGAAATGGGTACCGGGTGCCCCTGTCACCGCAGGCATGTCAGTGCATGTTTGATGTGCTGGTGGCAGAGGATGGGTCCGCCTCAGCAGAAAAGTACGAGTAGGGCAGCGGATGCCCGTTGCAGCAGTCCCCGTTGGGACCACCTTTGAGTTTGTTTAAAAAAAAAAAGTTGAAAAAGTTTGTTGAAAATGATAAGAAAAATGATGATTACCGAGTACTTCACCTGATTCTTTGTGATTGAACCGGCCGGAGCCGGCACCGTTGTCCCAGTGGGGACCGTTTAAAAAGCTGGCATGGGAACTATCCATGGACAAGCCCGTGAACTTGCAGGGCAACCACAAACGTTAAGTGGCTTGTAAATATGTTGTTTTACAGTACCGTTTTCCGCAGTTGCCGCCTCCGGAGAGGCAGGTTGGAGGGAGGGCCCTCAGCAGAGCAGGCTGGGGCCCAGCCACCAAAGGAACCGATGGCTACCCTCTGGAGGGGAAGGACAGATCCCGCTCGGGTAACTTGTGCTGGACTGTGGGTCAAGGGGTGCTGCCTGGCCTTTAGGGGCAGCATCAGGGCCAGGTTGCTTGGGTGGGAGAGAGCGGAAACCGTACCCGTAAAACCGTTTAGTAACGTTTAAGAAATGTGCCTCCCGTTGTGGGAAGATGTTATGATTTATATGTTATCCTTTTTACATTTTCAGAAAAATAAAACCGGTGTTGGACGGGCAGCCCGCGGACGGTCTGCATTTTGCTAAGGGGGAATGTGACGCCCTGGGCAAGCCAGGGGTCACAGGTCACTGCACCACCACACCCTACATCCCAGTTAGGAACACCAAGGCTACCAAAATCCTTGTTGCCTTCCTCCAGGGGCTGATGTTCACACCAGGGGGTGGGCCAGGCGGTTGGCTCCGCCCACCGAGGAGTACACAGCTCTGGAGGCGGGAAGAACCAGGCAGAACAGTGAGGGAAGTGAAAGTAGAAGGAAGTGGTAGAGGAGCTAAGTGAAAGTGAAGTAGTAGTGAGTAAAGAAGAAAAGGAACAAAAGGGAGCGTAGAAAGGCCTGAAGTGAGTCCAGCTAAGTGCAGGACAGGTCAGCAAGGTCAGCAACAGCGGTGATCGTCTAGAGGGGGACTGCCCGGAGGTTGCTGGAAGGACCGCGGTCGAGTAGTGGCCCGGCGGTCTGGAGCAGTATACGAAGGACAGTCAGCACCAGGTCAGGGGCCTCTCGGACCCCGGCAAGGCTAGGAGTTGCCATAATTTGCCGAATCCGTCAGTGAAGGGGACGTCGATCCCCCAACAACCAAGTCTCGATTGAAGACAACCGTCCAACCATTAGTGAGGAACACCGCCACCGCCAGGGCACCAGCTCCTCAGGGCCAGCGTCTGCGGGCAAAGTAGGGCTCCTCCGGCTCATATCCAAGCCGGGGAGCGGGTTACCGGTGGGAACCCATCGCTACCAACTTAGAAACATCAGGTGCAGGTCAGAGGGACATCACCGTTACCTGCTGGGAGAGCAAGTGCAGCCGTCCATGGGAACCGTCTTTCCAGCCGTGTGGTTTACCGTAAAACTGTGTCAACGTCTCAGGCTGAGTGAGTACCACAGTGCCGCAAGGCACAGCGCTGCCCCCGCGTCCCTGCGCCCACCAGGCCCTGCACCTTCCACACCATCACCGGGCCCCGGGATCACCAACCCCTACCCACGGAGGGGCAACACAACACCTGGCTGCTCCGCATCACCACTCCCGGGATCCCCATATTGAGCAGCGGTGGTGCTACAAATCACCACAACCGTGGGTGGCGTCACGGACAATCTCCCCAACAAAATACCCCTTTCACTCACGGGCGAGGAGTGCCGCTCGAGAACCCCCGGGATCCGGCCCACCGCTCGAGCCACCACTGAGCAGCAGCAGCCGGACCCGAGCAGAGGGGTGAGCGCGGTGCCGGCACCCTCCTCCCCGCCCGCGACATGAGCAGACCCATTCATTATAATGGGTCTGCGTATGTCAGTGATTCTGGTACGTTTAAAAAAAAGCACAAACGTACCAGAATCACTGACGTGTGAAAGGGGCCTTAGTATTGTTTCCGACCCTGGACAGGGCGGCTCCGGGCATAGGCTGTGATTGCTTCCAAATGCACTACTCATGGTGAGCTGACCTTTTTCTCTCTTTTTGCAATGTCTTTTAGATGCCTGTAGCACCCAGGGATATGGGGTACTCGTTTCCTGGCAGTGTCTCTATTGGGAATGTCACGATGGTGGCCATTACACGGGTCCATGCCTTGGGCCCTTTTTGTAATGGGGATATTTACATACATGGGATTGGTGAATAAAGTTAATTCGTGATACCACTTGCGGTGTTGCGGCTATATGTAGGGAGCCACCGCTGCAAAATGTCTTTACTGGGGCTGATGGTATTAGCAGCTAGTATGGTAGTCCCTCCGCAAGGAGGGTATTACCCCAGCGGGTGTATGGTGCGGTGGGCACCGGAAGAAGGAGTCCAGACGGGTATTCAATGCAACTGATTAATTCACTTTAGATGTTAACTAGTTGCCCGAGGCCGGCTGGTTTCGCTTCCAGGTCCCCGTCGTCCCAGTGCCAGTCTGGTTCTCTGGTACCTTCTTCCCCTGCACCTGTCTCTGGTAAGTGGGTCCCTGTGGTATGGAATACTGGGGGTCTCCGGTCTGTGGTTTGTCCACTTCTGTCCACCTGACAGTAGCATGAACCCTGTGAGGTTGGAGTCTCTGGTCCTGTCCCCAGTTCTCCATTTGCTGCTGAGTATTTGGATTCTTTAGGGTCAGCAAGGACCTTGATGGTCCCCTTTGCTGTGCAGGTGTTAACAGGTCGGCTTGAAGCTCTTTCCTGTCCTAGGGTCGTGTACCCCGTCGGTGCGTAGTTCACTGTACTCCACCGGCAACTACTTCTCCTGGGTACCAGATCACCGTTAACCAGGGCCAGATTAAGGTTGGTGGGGGCCCCTGGGCAGAAAATCTGGTGGGGGCCCCATAACGTTAACATTTTTAGCCATAACAGTAGAGCACGAACCGTAGCATTTAGATATAAATCCAATGAACATTTATCTTATCCTGTTCTGCCACATTCAGATTTACAGCACTACAATACAGATACAGTCCAGGATAAATCACAGCTGTCCACTTACACACAGAAAGTAGAGTTAGGGCTGCTTTACACATTTCGATCTCGTATGCGATCGCACACGCCCCCATCGTATGTGCGGAACAGGCAATTTGTTGCCCGTGTCGCACAAACGATTAACCCCCGTCACACGTACTTACCTTCCAAATGACCTCGCTGTGGGCGGCGAACATCCACTTCCTGAAGTGAAAGGGACGTCACACAGCGGCCGGCCAATAGAAGCGGAGGGGCGGAGATGAGCGGGACGTAAACATCCCGCCCACCTCCTTCCTTCCGCATTGCCGGCGGGACGCAGGTAAGCTGCAGTTCATCGTTCCCGGGGTGTCACATGGAGCGATGTGTGCTGCCTCAAGAACGATGAACAAAGAGACGTTCAATTTTTAGAAAATGAACGACGTGTATGCAATCAACGTTTTAACGCACAATCAGGGTCGCACGTAGCTGTCACACACTACAATATCACTAACGATGCCGGATGTGCGTCACTTACGACGTGACCCCGCCGAGACATCGTTAGATATATTGTAGCGTGTAAAGCCCGCTTTTGTCACATATTTTTTATTGATCCCAATGTTAAGGCAGCCAGGGCCAGCTCCAGGGTTTTGTGGCCTCCGGGTGAGTCTCAGTGGGCCCCATCCACACACAGGCACGCACATACACATACAGGCATGCGTATATACATATTTGAAGACAAATTCAGAAAAATACATATAAACAGACAAATATATGCACAGTCATATACACTGACATACATGCAGACAGACGCATTAGGGCTCGTGCGCACGTTGCGTAATTACATGCATTTACGCTGCGTATAGCACTGCAGTGTAAATACATGCGTCCTGCGTCCCCTATACAATCTATGTATATTGTGCATGATACGTGCACCCATTGCTTTTATGAACGCAGCGATTTGGGTGCTAAAATGTTGACCCAAATCCGTGCGTTCATAAAATGAGCATGTCAATTATTCCGTGCGCTATGGATGCAGCTCCCGCTCTGTCTATGGTGGGGGCAGCAGCCAGAGCGCATGGAATCGGATTTTCTGTACAGAATAACTACATCCATTATGCAGTGTTTCTGCAGCGATTTGACGCGCACATGTGCTGTCAAATCACTGCAGAATATTCAGCAGTTACGTGTGCATGAGCCTTTACAGGTATTAATATGGGGAAATCGCCAGCAGCCTCACTCACCTCTCCCGCTTGTTTCCATCCAGCTCCTTCAGGACATGTGGCTGTTTCACGATGGCTGTCACTAACACACATGACTGCACACTGGCAGCACTGCTGTATATACATCACAGGAGGGGCTGGGGGCTACGATATATACATTACAGGAGGGGCAGGGGGCATAGACGTTACTGGAGTGGCAAACAGCTCTGGTGGTGTACTCATCACTGCGATGGGTGACATAGCGCTCTGGGGAACCCATATAGTTCGGGGGGGGGGGGCGCACAGACTGCTCTAATTCATATATACACACACAGTACTGCTTCTTACACACACATCTCTGACACACACACACACACACACTACAATGCACCCCCCATCACCCCCCCCCCCACACACACACACACACACACACAATACAATGCACCCCCCATTACCCCTACACACACACGCACACACAATACAATGCACCCCCCATTACCCCTACACACACACACAATACAATGCACCCCCCATTACCCCTACACACACACGCACACACAATACAATGCACCCCCCATTACCCCTACACACAATACAACCCCCATTACCCCTACACACACACACACACACAATACACCCCCCATTACCACTACACACACACACAATACAATGCACCCCCCATTACCCCTACACAGACACACATAATACAATGCACCCCCCATTACCCCCACACACACACACACACACACACACAATACAATGCACCCCCCATTACCCCTACACACACACACACACACACACAAATACAATGCACCCCCCATTACCCCTACACACACACACACAATACAATGCACCCCCCATTACCCCTACACACACACACAATACAATGCACCCCCCATTACCCCTACACACACAATACAATGCACCCCCCATTACCCCTCCCCACACACAATACAATGCACCCCCCATTACCCCTCCCCACACACAATACAATGCACCCCCCATTACCCCTCCCCACACACACACACACAATACACCCCCCATTACCCCTCCCCACACACACACACACAATACACCCCCCATTACCCCTCCCCACACACACACACATAATACAATGCACCCCCATTACCCCTCCCCCCACACACAATACAATGCACCCCCCATTACCCCTCTCCTCACACACAATACAATGCACCCCCCATTACCCCTCTCCCCACACACAATACAATGCACCCCCCATTACCCCTCTCCCCACACACAATACAATGCACCCCCCATTACCCCTACACACACACGCACACACAATACAATGCACCCCCCATTACCCCTCCCCACACACAATACAATGCACCCCCCATTACCCCTCCCCACACACAATACAATGCACCCCCCATTACCCCTCCCCACACACAATACAATGCACCCCCCATTACCCCTCCCCACACACACAATACAATGCACCCCCCATTACCCCTCCCCACACACAATACAATGCACCCCCCATTACCCCTCCACACACACACACACACACAATACACCCCCCATTACCCCTCCCCCTACACACACACACACACACACACACACAATAGACCCCCCATTACCCCTCCCCCTACAGACACACACACACACACAATACAATGCACCCTCCATTACCCCTCCCCCACACACAATACAGCCCTCATCACCCCCTACACACACAAATTACACTGCTCCATCCCTACACACTCCTGCCTCCCTCCCCCCCTCCCTCGGAATACAGTGCTCCTCCTCTGCCTGTCACAGAGCTGTGTTCCTTCACAAATGTTCCCCGTTGTGTCCTCTGCCCCTCCTCACTCATCCCCATTAATTACACCTGTCTCTTCAGCTCCTTCATGGAGCGCTCGCTTCCTCATGTCCCCAGTGTGGCGCCGGCAGCACTGTGATGATGTCAGCAAGGTGCTGATCTCATCACGTTGCTGCACGTCGGGGGCGGGGCCCAGTCCCGGCGCGCTGTTCAAATGTATTTACGTCTGAAAGATGCAAATACATTTGAATAGGAACGGAAACAGGAAGCTGCGGTCATCGGCTCTGCTGCGCTCCTCTGCAGTGTACATGCCGGCACACAGCAGAGCCGGCACACAGCAGAGCCGGCACACAGCAGAGCCGGCACAGCTCGCTGCCTCCTGCTCCTGCTAGTGTGCCTGGCATGTAAGGAGCGCAGCGGGGACAGCAGACAGCGGCCCACCACACCGTGCCCCTGCTTCTAGGTACGGCCGCAGCACATAGCAGGGAGCATTAGCACACCTCTGACCCCGGAAGTTCAAGCGGCCGCTGGTACTTCCGAGATCAATCAGCGTCCTGTGCCCGCAGTTTGTTTTTGCGTCTTAAAGACGCAGATGCAAATAAATAGCGGTGCCCCCCCCCGAAAACACAGCTGATTTATTAGACTGTCTTTACGGAGGGGGAGAGGGTGTGAAAAAAAAAATGCTGACAGGTGCCTAGTGCTAAGTATGGTGGGGGCCCCCTTAGAAGCTCTTTTGGTGGGGGCCCCTGGGCTCCAGCCCCGCCTGCCCCGCCTATAATCCGGCCCTGCCGTTAACCCGAGTCCGGACGTTGCTCAGTCACACCTTTTCCCCTCCACTGTCAACTCTACACTTCCTACTCTCCACAGTCTTCCCCTTCCACCTGGTCAACTAGTGGACTGGAGTTGCTCCACCTCTAGGTGGCCATCCATGGTCCCACCCTAGCTAAGTACCATTTGTATGTGGGATTGTTGGGGAAAACTGGGATTACCTGGGTTTTTGGTGTTACCGGCATTGGGGTTCTGGGTCCTTAAGGGGGTAGGCCCTGCATCCTAGTGGGGATGCAGAAAATTGTAGAGCCCTGATGGCTTCAGGGGCGCTACACCTGAATGCCCACTGAGCTTATTTAAGCAGAAAGTGCCTTAGGAAAACGCTGGCAACATTTTTCCTGAAGCATCTTCTATGTCACTTTTTGCAGTAGCTTTGCTGCTGGTGTTTATTGTTGGACAGGTCACTCCTGTTAACCACTTTACAGCTTTAGAAAGAGGCTCAAAAACTGAACATACGAACAGTAAGACGTTTCATATTGAGGTGCACATGTTCATTGTTCTAGTGTTTCTTTAGTGCTTTTTCAAGTAGTTTACGTACCATACCAAAAAAAAAAAACTTTGCTTCTAACCTTAGAATGATTTAGAAACCACCTTTTAAATATGTTGTTTAGAGATTCTGACCTTAAGGCTACTTTACACACTGCGATATCGGTCCCGATATCGCCATCGTGCGTACCCGCCCCCATCTGTTGCGCGACACGGGCAAATCGCTGCCCGTGCCGCACAACATCGCCCAGAGCCGTCACACATACTTACCTGTCCGGCGACGTCGCTGTGACGGGCGAACCGCCTCCTTTCTAAGGGGGCGGTCCGTGCGGCGTCACAGCGACGTCACTGAAGCGTCACTGAACCGCCGCCCAATAGCAGCGGAGGGGCGGAGATGAGCGGGACGTAACATCCCGCCCACCTCCTTCCTTCCTCATAGCGGCCGGGAGGCAGGTAGGGAGAGCTTCCTCACTCCTGCAGCGTCACACGCAGCGATGTGTGCTGCCGCAGGAACGAGGAACAACTTCGTTACTGCTGCAGTAACGATAATTGAGAATGGACCCCCGTGTCGCCGATTAGCGATTTTGCACGTTTTTGCAACGATGCAAAATCGCTTATCGGTATCACACGCAACGGCATCGCTAATGCGGCCGGATGTGCGTCACAAAATCCGTGACCCCAACGACTCCGCATTAGCGATGTCGCAGCGTGTAAAGCCCGCTTAAGAGAGGGTCTTCCATTCAATGTCTACACGTTAAATGGCTACACATTGATTTCAATGGGCACTATGCAATCGTTTATTTTGCCTCTTGTAAGACTTGGAAGTAAATGTAACCTATTTTCAAGTTTCCCCTTCAGATGATAGCTGATCATTTCTATTACAGTAGCAGTACACTATATGCTCAGCTCTTCTTAGCCAGATTTTGTTACATGGAGTTTTACACAAAGCTCACCGACTGTCATGGCGGTGTACCGCCCCCAGCAGCGGACAAACAGCTCGGATCCGGGTGTCGCTACTCGTGGCTCGAGGGTTCTGGACCCGGGGGGCTCGGGGTCACGCTTTGATTGTAGAAGGGGGGTTATTTACAGGGATTAGGATTCGTGACGCAACCTGTGGTGTGCGGTAATAGGGAGTACCGCCGCTGCCGATGGGAGTACTGGGGTTGATGGAACGGGGGCAGCTAGATGACGTTTTTTCCTCCACGGGTAAGGAAGGCCCCGGGACTCTGGATGGTGGGATGGATTGCAGGGGGAGTGCAGGGGCTGATCGGGTATTCACTCAGAAGGAAAGCAGACTCTGGTAACGTAGTAAACCAAGTCTCTGGGTGTCGCTGCCCTCTTGGGGGAGCTCTTCAAAGATTCCATCCCCTGCAGCAGTGCCTAGTGATCTGGATCCTGCTTTCGTGCACATAAATTTAGAAGTTTTCAAGTGGCCCATAAGCTTGCAGCTGTCCGGGCCCCGCTCCCTGCTATGGGTAGCAGAGGAGCTTGCTCTCAGGGGCTCACATTTGGGATTTCAGTGGGTTGCTTTGCTTGGAAAGCCTTATCCCCCTCGTTGCGCTAGTGCCCCCGATCTCTGACCTTCGTGGGAACAGTCTATAAAGGCCCTCTCCTCAGCAGGTTAATTGCCGGGTTTCTTGAAGTCTCTCCCCGACCTAGGGTCCAGTACCCCGACGTGCTTTCATCCCCAGACCGGCTATTGGACTGCAGCTGCCGACCGTCCTCCTAGACTCAGCCAAGCACGTAGTCCCAATATCCTGCGACCGGGTCTCCCTCCGACTCCTCCGGGTCCAGACCACCATCTGCAATCCAATCTATTTCTCCCCTGAGAGCTCCAACTCCCAGGTTCCTTGAGCTCCTCACTGCTCGAGGGCTACCCCTCCACTGACTTGTCACCTCCCATCTCCCTGCCTCACTCCTAGGTGGGTGGCCCTATTCCAGCTTAGCAGTCCACTGGTGTGCCTGACATGTGTGGTGCGAGGTGTGATTAGGATTTGTGCATGCTGATGGAGACAGTACTGCAAGTTGGGAACCCAGAACCATGGGGGGTTGAGTCCTGCACTAAGGATAAGGAGCGTGCAGTACCCTGTGATGACCTGACTAGTCCAAGGGCATCACAGCGGCATCAGGCGCTGTTCACATTGCACATTTCTCTGGTGTTTCTGATTTACACAGGCAAACTCGAGTGTTGACCAGAAGTACGCTCAGTTATAGACAGGCTAGTAAGAGTTAACCTCTGCTAGCCTGCTTGTTGGGATTTCTTACAACATGTGATCACAGCAACCTATCATATCTGCTCGTCTCATACATAGCTTGGAGATCTTCTAACCAAGCTGACAATAGTTTCTGCTGTGTTTGTCTAGGTGCTATGGTGTCCCAGATTTGCTGGAGAGTTTCTTGGTGTTGTTGTGGAGTTACCCATTGTATTGTTGCTTCCACCCTGCTCTTGTTTTCCTCCTAATCTCTAAATGTCTTATACATCTGTGTGTGCATGCATGTGACAGAGTTTTGGTTTCCCCGTTTGTCTATTGTTGTGGATTAAATCACACTCTTGTCCCAGGCCGCCCCTGGGGGAGGGTGATGGGGTATATGATCGTGGCTGGTCAGGAGTAGAGCCAAGGAAGGAGACTCAGACATCCCCATCATTAGGGGTATCTCTAAGAATAGGGATAGCACAGGTCCCCTTTCTCTGAGGGACAGCTTAGGGGCCACAATTTCCTGATATCCTCATAATTCCACGAGACCGATTTACAGTATATATTTGGTAATACTACAAAAAGAAAAAAAAAACAACAAAATGAAAGTAAAATGTGGGACCCCCTGAAAAACAAATTATTATTTTATTCAGCAAGCATACAGTATTTATATAAGAAATCCACCTATACCTGATCATTGGCCTTTTTTTGTTAGATAGCACGACCTTTCTGTATTACTAGCTCACGTTTCATTCCCTGATACATTTGGTTGCATTGAATTGTCAATTTAATTTGTTACTTGATATCGTGAGAAGACTGGAAGAAAAACATGTATCCAGTGCCCGCTGTTGTTAATCCTGACATTTGTATTGGTATATTCCTCTATTGTTCTGACAGGCTTTATTATATTACATAATACAGACAATAATGGTAACATTACCTTCTATTTCACAAACATAACTTCTGTGCCAGCATTTTAAAAAAGCATTAAATTAAGGCATACAGTGGAACCTTGGTTTAAGAGTAACTCGGTTTGAGAGCGTTTTGTAAGACAAGCAAAGCTTTTTACACATTTGTAACTTAGTTTAAGAGTAATGCTTTGCAAGAAGAGCAAATACTCCCTGTGCACACGTCTGATTCTGTCCTTTCACTACGCTCTGACCCGCACTGGAGGTAACTTTCTGTCCATATGTACTGTATATGTGACGCCCTGGCCTATCAGGTCGTGATAAGGGTGCCGTGCAATCTGCCTTTCTGCATGGAAGCCGCTCCTCCTTGGTTACGGGTCCTGTCAATTTGGTGTTGCTACCAACAGGTGTACCAAAATCCTGAGGAACGCTCTGCACCACACCCACCAACCACCCATTAGGCAGCCTGAGGGGAATAGGACCCCAGATGGAGGGATGGAAGAGGGAGGGCAGAGATGTCAGTCGTAGAGTAGAAGTTGAGCAGTGAGCAGCGGTGACAGGACAGGTCACACTGTGGAGCTGGGCTCCTGTACCCATCTCAGGTGCCAGACGTTGGCCTGGCCTTCGGAGCTGGAACCCCGGTTGCAGGGGGTAGTGACAGGGGGCACGGTGCTGCTACAGAGAGCAGGCCGGCTGCCTTGTGCTACAACCGGGCAGGGGCCAGGGCACGACGAAGTACGCGGACCCTAGGCTGGGAAGAAGCTTTATGCAGCCCAGTAATTTACCCGACCGGAACAGAATCTTCAGGAACCGTTCCCCACCCGCTCCATAATTGGGGTACTAGCGCAACGAGGGGGATAAGACGTCCCACAACCGTCCAGAAAATACCAAGCGTAAACCCTAAGAGCAAGATCACCCTGCTAGCCACGCAGGTGAGCGGGACCCGAATCGCTTCATGTGAGAGGGATCCACACGTAGGACACACAGTGCCAAGGGACAAGGTTTCAGGCCAACCAGCAACATCAAAGCGGCACGGACCCAGCATACTCGCCCAACGAGAGCAGGATACTCAAAAGTTTGGTTTACCTGGTGTCAGCGTCAGTGACTTTGGACTGTGTGAGTACCCGATATCCCTTTTCACCCGATGGGTCCCCCACTCCATCCCTCACCGGATCCCGGGACACCACTCCCCCTGCTCATGGAGGGGTTAACATCTCGAGCTGCCACGTACCATCGTCCCTGGGCTCCCCCCAAACGGCAGCGGTGGTCCCTCACATTACCACACACCGTGGGTTGCGTCACGAACATTATCCCATTCACCACCCCAAAACAACAATCCCCCCCTTTTTTTATTATTGAGGTAGCCGTGCTACCACGTCTCGGATCCAGAGACCCGTCGAGCCACTGCGGATCCGGGTCCGAGCAGCCCGTCGGCTGTCGCGGGGACGGCACATATACAGTATACCATTGTACAGTACATCATCACAGAGAGGGGGGAGCCAGCACTGCCTATGAATGGCATGCAACAAATAAAAAGTGTAAAATTCACAAATTCATTCCTACTGTACTACCACGTCACAGCAAACCTCAATAGTGGGGTCCTACTCTATATAATATAATTTACCTTTGTGCCATATGGCCTCCAAAATATTGCTGCATATGCTGGCACCTGGACTGCCTTTATTCACAGTCTTTGCAACATGGGAGCATATTTATTAGGAGGCCGTATGGCACAAAGGTAAATTATATTATATAGAGTAGGACCGCCCTATTGAGATTTGCCATGACGTGGCAGGGGTGGCTCAAATTATTGATCGTTTGCTAAAAATCTCATTTTGCATTATAGTACAGTAGGAATGAATGTGAATTTTACACGTTTTATTTGTTGCATGCCATTCATAGGCAGTGCTGGCTCCCCCCTCTCTGTGAACATATAGCATGTCTATCAATTTGCATTTGTGGATATAGTATTGTACTTTCTTTCTGATAACAGTACAGCACATTGCTTGTACTGTACCTCTTGGACACCAACAATTTTATTGTAAGCTAAAGTGTAGTTTAATTTGTTTTATGTTTTTTAATATACAGTATTTGTATTAGTGTACTGTTATAATTTTATA
This sequence comes from Anomaloglossus baeobatrachus, assembly GCF_048569485.1. NCBI lineage: Eukaryota > Metazoa > Chordata > Amphibia > Anura > Aromobatidae > Anomaloglossus > Anomaloglossus baeobatrachus. The sequence goes on along the minus strand of NC_134358.1, from coordinate 113,363,470 downwards.
TATAATGCAATACATTATTTTGTATTACTGGAATAAGTTTGTATAAATACAGTAAATATTTTTGGGTTGTGGAACAAATTGTCTGTGTTTTAATTATTTTCTATGGGAAAATTTGCTTTGATATAAGAGTGACTTGGTTTAAGAGCAGACTCCCAATTATGCTCGTAATCCAAGGTTCCACTGTAATTTAAAGGAATATAAACCTAATTACATATAACATCATATCAGAAATATTGGTTGAATTTTCTCCTACTAAATGGTTCATTAAAGGAAATATGTTACCAAGTTTTTGCATGTATTCTGAGATCACCATAATACAGGAGCAGTGACTCTGATTACAGGGATGTGTCACTTGCTAGGCTGTTTTTTGCTGTTTCAACACAATCAGTGTTTTATCAGCAGGTTATTATCATTACAGGACAACTTAGCATGTGCAGGGGAGTACAATCAGTCCCCATCACTGATTGGCAGCTCTATGTTACTATATAATGTACACAGAAGGCTGAGGTGTGTGGGTGTCATGGTCATCTCTCTGTTGTAGAGACTAGTGACAGGTTCTGTGCCAGTGTCTCTTTGCCTTAAGACTCTGAGGAGTAAATGTATTGCCGTTCCTATGGGGAGGAGAGGGTTAATGTCAGTATTGCTTGCCAGCAAGCATTCTCAGTACCTTCCCAGGTGTTTCCGGTTTTGACCACTCCAAGTCCCTATATATACCCTCTGATCCCAGCAGAGGGTGCCGGTTATTCTCTCATTCATTTGGATGCTTGGCCTGGAGGTGGAAGGAGCTGGTGGAGCCCTCTCTGCAAGATGTTGTGTAGGCTGCAGTCCTGGAGCTGACTGCAGCAGTCCATTGTTGTGCTTCCCCTGTCTGTCTTTCTTTTCCTTGGTGTTTTATTAGTGCAATGGTGGAGCTAGCATCCCTCACCTGCCAGCTCACTAGCCAAGGCAGACAGGGTCTGCCAGTGTCTCAGATATCCTGTTCGGTGACAGGTGCAGAACCTGTATAGGGACTGGCTAGGAGTGTAGGGAACAGCTGCAGGTGAGTGAAGGAGGTGACTCATCTTCCTCCTTACTAGCGCTACGGCTCACCATTGTTAAAGTGTTCCTGGTGTACCCCTTGTGTTGTAATGTATCACGTCGTGCGTCATACTTAAGGTGTCACTTGCATGGCAGCAGGTTATACATAGCTCACCAACAACAACAGCTCTGCTCAAAATACAGCAGAGAAAACTGTGACTCCATCATAACTGCTGCACCCAGTAATCTGACACTTTACAGGAATCAGAGTTTCTGTCCCTACCTCATGGTGCTGTCAGATTACATAGCAAAATCCTGCTGACAAATACTCATAAAGGTTAAAGCCCCTTGAGGCACAACTTACTGTATAATAAAGCTCGTACATTTTTGCTGAAAAACATCTACCAATGGTCCCATGTAATATCTGACGCTTGCAGCTGTGACTATTAGTGACTATATACAGAAACTCTTTTCTCTTATGTTTTGTAGACACTTATTAAAGATTTTTAGACTGTGTTTATCTAATGTCGCTCTTGATGAGTTTAGGCACTAAATGTGATTCTAACTTAGGGGCTGATAAGAGATTGAAATGGAGTTTAATTTAACCAAGGAGCATTGTCACAACTCCTTAGAGAATGCACATCCATGAAATGTGGTATAGGGAGGTAACTGATCTATGAAAAATATTATATAACACCGTGCACCTTATGTAAACCCCCTTCATACTACTCTTATGTAGCTCAAATCTCATTGTGCGGTGTGTATGTGTGTGTGTGTGTGTGTATTTGTATGTGTGCGCGCGTGTGTGTGTGTGTGCGTGTGTGCGTGTGTGTGCGTGTGTGTGTGTGTACATTGCCTTCACATAGACAGGCCGTTCTAAAATATAAAACTTGGCAATCTGAGGCTTTGTAGTGATTGCTAGTTGGGTGAAAGTATTAGCAAAAAGCCATGCAAGTTAATGCAACAAGAGGCCTAACCCATAAGCATACCAGTGTGCTAATTAATCAGATTGGTGTTACCACTGGGCTCATGCTAATGATGATAGATATTTATCAACGTTGTATGCTTTACAAAATGTTAACAATTTACACATGATAACATATACATAATATACATAGATACATACATTATACAAAATACACCATTCCAATTTCAAATGCAAGATTATCTGATCATGTGGATTAGTGGGAGTGAGATAACAATTAACAAACACTAATTTATAAAAAAACTCATGAAAATTAGAAATATATGATCCACTTCATTCTCCATTTGTACTAGATGTATATTAATATATAAATTAAATTATAATTTATAACTCTATATGCATATGATTATATAATCAGTATGTTCTTTATGTTTTTTATTCCTTCATTCTTTGTTTTTTTTTTGTTTTTTTTATCTTTATTATCTCTATTTAATTTATTATTTTACATTTGTTTTGTCCTCTCTCAATTAAGGCCACTTTACACATAACGAGATCGCTAATGACATCGTTGCTACGTCACAGTTTCTGTGGCGAAACAACGAATTCACCAGCGTTCTCGTTATGTTTGACCCGTACCAACAATTTGCCCTCTGCTGTGAGATTGTTGGTCATTGCTGAATGTCCTGGGCCATTTTTGGCTCACTGGGGTCCTGCTGGGCAGGATGAATCTGTGTGTTTGAGGCCTACCAACGATCTCGTTAGCGACCTAGAGGAGAACTTAAAGTGTGACACTTTGGCATGTAGTTGCATCACCTTTTCCGCGCCCCCTCTGCACCAATTGGTTGGCGCTGAGAACAGTACTGCATTCTGATTGGGTATCGCTTCATGCTTTGTTCCTTTTTGAGCCTTGCTTTGGGGATAGAACCTGCGACTACACCCGGATTCATTCGTACTTTGTTCCCGATTGCTTGCTTGCTTTTCGGATCGAAGCTGAAGTCACAGGTTCCATCCTCAAAGCAAGGCTCAAAAAGGAACAAAGGATGAAGTGATACAAAGTTGTCTTCTAGGCCGGCTGCCTAATCAAAACACAGTATTGGCCACCAATCGGAGCGGAGGGGTGTGGAAAAGGCGACGCATATGCACGCCTACGTGGCTTACAGCGTCAAACACTACACCCCTATTCGAGGTTGTAATCGTTACATAGCTGCTGTGTGACAGGGTCCCAACGACCAACGAGATCGTTATACAGGTCGCTGCATCTTTACTAAAGTCGTTAGGAAAATGACTGTGTGACATCTCACCAACGATCTCACCAACGATTTAACAACGATACGGAAACTGTAACGTAGTAATGATCTCGTTAATGATCTCGTTATGTGTGACTGGACCTTTAGAGATGAGCGAACCTTTTGGAAGCTCAGTTCAGATGGCTCAGTCGAACCTTAGATAAGGTTCGGTTTGTGACCATGACTTTATCCAAACCCCAATGGAAGTCAGTAATTGAGCAGTTTGTGTCTCCACCCACATGCTGCCAGGCAAAGCAGAACACTTCCAGGAGAGGGTGGGAACGATTTTTCCACATTTTTTTATTTTTTGTGTGTGCATACTACATCTGTTCACGCTGATTTTACCCCGAGTGTGAGCTGCTCAAACACTGCAAACAGCTCACACTGGCTGAGCATCAATCATACCCAAACAGAACCTTGAAATTCAATAGAATGAAGAAATTGATCCTACACTACCAGGGATTACCTTTCATGGTTTAGTGGCCAAAGGAAAGCTGCTCCAGATCCAGTAGTTAAATGTGCTTGGAGGGGCACACTCGAAGAAAGGCAAATGTCCGAAGGATAATCCACAGAAGAAAAAAAAGTGGCTCCACTCTAAGATCCGTGAAAAGGATTTATTAATACAACAAGGCATGCATAAAAAAGGCAATGGCTGAGCTGGGTGTGCGAGTGCCCCCAGGACTACGGCCGGTTCACGCTAACTATACGCTTCTACAGGTCCATGGTTAGCGCGAAACGACCGTTGTCCTGGCGGAGCTCGCACCAAGATCCGCCATTGCCTTTTTTATGCATACATTTTTGTATTAATAAATCCTTTTCACGGATCTTGGAGTGGAGACACATTTTCTTCTTTTGTGGATTATACTCAAACACACGCTGTTCGCTTGAGTGGTTTGCACTCGTAACTCACTCGAACCCGAATATCAAACCTCAGGTTTGCTCATCTCTACTCTCAACCACTACTCTTCCATAATATACTTTGATAATTTCAAATTAAGAAAGTAAAGAGAAATTTTTATCTTAGGATTGTTTGGAGCCATGGGGAGGCTAGATCCTGGGCTCCATGTCGAGGAGGGACGTATGATGTGGTGAGCTGGACTTTACCCTTTATCCAATTTTTTAATAAAGATTAAATATGTTGAACTCTAGATTTTAGTCTGTGTATCTATAAGAATTGTGTAGTGATAACCTGTTAATGACTTCAGATGAGTGGCGAAACATCCTGACCTAAAAGATGGGTCGAAGGCAAGTATATAGTGTTATGCCCAGATCTAACCTTCTGCAATTAACTTTGATATTCTTCCTTCCTGATCCGAGACCAATTGTGGAAGCTTTGGCCTTAAACAGCAAGTGAGAGATAGTCTTTCTTGTGTGCCTTCTGAGACAGCAAAAATAAATCATGGCCAACACTGACCATGTTTTGAAAAAGATAGCACCTGCTTACCTAAGTTGCCCTCATTTTTTGTTTACTCTATTGACTTTTTCTACTTAGTTTTCCACTGCAGCCACTAGTCTTTGGCCGCAGCAGTGATGTCATATCAACGTCATGTGTCCACTGCAGCCAATCACTATAGATGAAGTGTGAGAAAATCTGAGCTGTCACTGACCGGTAGTTCCCTATTGAGACTCGTTCTAATAATGTTCTCAGAACGAAGCTCCATAGGAATTGATGGGCCTCATAAGACATTCAAACTTCCAAGATTTCTTTTGAATAACTTGATGAACAAGGCAATTTGAGGGAATCTATATTCAAATAAACTATTTTTTTTCCTCTGTGTGTGTGTGTGTTTTAACTGTTCACTTACTGGGTTTGTAAGGTGGGCGTCTGATAGATGCCTCTCCGTCACTAAGCCCTGGGATTAATGCCAGCTGTCAATTCACAGTTGACATCAGCCCCAAAAGTATTACTCCCAAATGGCACTGCACCAGGGAAATCAGGAAGAACCAGACAGAGCGCCAGAATTGGCGCATCTAATGGATGCACCACTTCTGGTGTGTCTACAGGCTGCTATTTTTAGGCTGAGAAGGACCAAATAACCATGGGCCATTCCAGCTTGATAATACCAGCCCCAGCTGTCTGCTTTACATTGGCTTGTTATAAAAAATAGGGGGACCCCATGCCTTTATTTAAAATAATTAATTTAAAGAATTAAAAAAAAGCAGCAAAAAAAAAATGGATGTGGGCTCCCCACTATTTTTGATTACTAGCCCAGGTAAAGCCAACAGCTGATGGCTGTAGCCCGCAGTTGTCAGTTTTACTTGCATTGGTTATCAAAAATTGAGGGGAGCATACATTTTTTTGCTGTTTTTAAAATTCTTTAAATTAATCATTTTAAAAAAGGCATGGGGTCCCCCCTATTTTTTTTACTTTATTGTTGACAGCAGTGTGCTGGCAACTTCCACATGCAATAAAGCTTGTTGATTGGCTGCACTGCAGCCTTTCAACAAACTTTATTAGAAACCAAACAGCACCCAGACTCTGTACTAAAAAATCTGTGCTCAAGATAGGGACACCTGGTGTCTGATACGAACCCCGAACCTTACCGTTTGGGTTCACTCATCCCTACTCCTTATGCAATTTCTTTTTGCTCCTTGGGCAAATAAACTTTGCTTACCGGGCAATTTCCTTTTGCTTCATGAGTACTTTATTTTTGCTCCTGTGGCAATGCTTCCTAGGCAAATTCTCTTTCCTCCTTGGGCAAATTCTCTTTACTCCGAGGGCAATTTCTTTTTCCTAAACAGGCAAACTCACTTTGCTCTCAGGACAATATTTTTTTTTTCCCTGGGCAATTTTTTTTTTTGCTCCCAGGGCAAATTATTTTTTATCGCTTGAAAAATATATTTTTTTTCTCCCAAGGCATTCTGCTTGATCTTTGAGTATATTGATTTTACTACCTGGGCATTTATTTTGTTTTTTTGCTCCCCTGGCAATTTCCTTTGTCTTCCTGGGCAAATTCACTTTGATTCATGGGCAGTTACTTTTTTTTTTTGGGGAAAACTTGTTTTGATCCCCGGGCAAAAACTTTTTCCTACCTGAGCAAACTCTTTGCACCCAGAGCAAATATGCTCCCTAGGCAATTTCTTTTTTGATCCCTAGACAATTTCTTTTTGCTCCCTGGGCAAATTCTCTTTGCTTTCCAAGTAAATTCTTTTTGCGTCCAGTGCAGTTTATTTTTCTCACTCAGAATCACTTTGTTCCCAGGACAATTTTCTTTTTGTTCCCTGGGCAAATTCTTTTAACTCTCCGGGTAATTTCCTTTTCCTCCCTGAGCAAATTCCCTCTGCTAACTGGGTAATTTCTTATTGTTTATTTCGCAAATTATCTTTGCTTCTAGGACAAATTTATTCCCCAACATTTTTTTTTTCCCAGGGCAATTTCTTTTTGCTTCCTGGGCAAATTCTCTTTGCTTCCTGGGCATTTTCTTTTTGCTTCATGGGAATTTTATTTTGACTCCTGTTTGAAACTTGATTTTCCCCCGGGAAAAATTGTCTTTGCTCCCAGACAAATTTCTTTTTTCCTCTAACAGCAAATTCCTTTTGCTCTCTGAGCAATTATTTTTACTGCCAGTGCAAAATTTATTTTTGCTAGTCTGGCAAATTCACTTTGTTGCCATAACAGTTTATTTTTGTTCCCTGGGCAATTTGTTCAATGGGCAAATTATTTTAGCTCCAAGGAAAACTTTTTTCTCCTTGCTCGCTGGGCACATTCATTTTATTACTAAGGCAATTTTTTTTTTCTCCCTAGGCAATTTCTTTCTTGCCCCCATGGCAATTTTTTTTACTCACTGCACAATTTCTTTTTCCTCCTAAAGCAAATTATTTTACTCCCAGGGCAGTTTCGTTTTGCTACCCAAACAAATTCACTTTGTTACAAAGGCAATTCATTTTTGCTTCCTGGGCAAACTATTTTTCTCCTGGGGCAAATTTGTTTTGTTCCAGAAGAAAATTCTTTTTCCTTCATAGTGGTGTTTTTTTTTTTTTTTGCTCTTCAGGCAAATTCTCTTTGTTCCCTGGGCAATTATTTTTTACTCCCAGGGCAAATTCATTTTGCTCCTACGGCAATTTGTTTTTGCTTACTGGCCAAATACTCTTTGCTTCATGGGCAAATTATTTTTGATCCCAAGGCATATTCATTTTACACGCCAGGCAATTTCATCTTCCTTCTTGGGCAATTTCTTTTTCCTCCCACTTAAAATTATTTCTGCTCCGAGGGAATGATTTCTGCTCCGAGGGCAATTTCTTTTTCTTACCTGAGCAAACTTTTTTTCCCCCATGAGCAAATTGTTTATCTATATGGACAGTTTCTTTTTGCTCCCTGGGCAAATTTGTTTTCTACCCAAGGCAAGTTCTTTTTACTTCCCCTAAAAATTCACCTTGGTCCCCGGAAATTAATTTCTGTTCTCAGAGAAATTCCTTTTCACTACTTAAATTCACTTTGCTCCCTGGGCAATTTTTTTGATTCCTGATCAACTTCTTTTTGCTCCTGAGGCAAATTCTTTTTGTGTCCTGCATAATTTCTGTTTGCTTTCTGAGCAAAAATTCCTTAGGCAATTTAATTATTTCCTGAGTGTTTTGCTTCCCGGGCAATTTCTTTTTGCTCTCCAGGCAAATTATTTTGCTTCCTCAGCAACTACTTTTTCCACATAAAACTTTTTTTTTTTTGTTTTTGGTCAATTGCTCTTTGCTCCTCAGGTAAATTTTCTTTGCTTATCAGGCAATTAACTTTTTCTTCCAGAGCAAATTTAATTTGCTCAATGTGCAAATTTGTTTTTGCTCCAAGCGCATTTTTCCTTTTGCTTCTTAGTATACGCTCACACGAGCGTGAAAATCGGACGAGTGCAATGCGAGAAAATCTCGCATTGCACTCGGACCGATGTTTGTCAATGAGGAAGAACAATTAGTCAGCTTTTCTCGGATCCAGATTCTGGTTGCGAGAAAAGTAGCTGCAGGCTGCAATTTTTCCTCTAGAGCCGTATCCCTCGCACCCATTCAAGTGAATGGGTGCGAGAGATACATCAGACTGCACTTGGATGCTATCCCAGTGCAGTGCGATATACGCACAGGCTGACAATGGAGGAGATTGGCGTATTAACCCCTCCCTCTCCTCCGCAGCGCCCATCCACAGCTGTGACCTGATTGCAGAATTGGGTAACAGTCGCATGACACTCGGCTCACACTCGCAGCAGAGCCTGAGCCGGGAGTCATTAGCATATCGCATCCGATGTTGTCACATCCGATGCCATACGCTGATCTGAGTCCAGCCTAAGGCAAATTCTCTTGGTTCCCCAAAGAGTTTATTTTTCCTTTATGGACAATTTTTTTTTGCTCTCTCGACAATATCTTTTTACTCTATAGGCAGTTTGTTTTTGCTCACCAGGCCATTTCTTTTTGCTCCAAGGGCAAATTTGTTTAGCTTTCTGGGCAATTTCTTTTTACTTTCTAAGTAAACTTTTTTTTGTTCCCTGCGTAATGTCTTTTACTCTCCTAGGGCAAATTCTCCTTGCTATTTGGGCAATTTCTTTTTGCTCCTCAGTTGTTCCTTAGACAACTTCTTTTGTACACTGGATAACGTCTATTCCTGTTTTTCATAGATAGAACTCAAGCTTGTTATAATCTGTGGGGCTGTTAACATATCCGTGGATTTTTGCAGAATATCTGGTACTCAAAAAATCATGTCCGATTTTGCTCAGTAAAATGGAATGCATCTCTAGCAACAGAAAAGTGGAGACCAATAAAAAGAAGGGTCCTGTGTGTTTGCCAAACTGCATAAGGCTATGTGTCCACGATGCGTTTTTACATGCTTTTCTGCAGCGTTTTCAACTGCACCTTTTTAATGCCAAAATGCATGCCTTGTGATTTCCCAGCAAAGTCTATGAGAAATAGGGATTTCTTGTGCCCACCATGCAGTTCAAAACGCTGCGTTTAATTTGCATAATTTTGGGAAAAAAACTCAGCGTTTAAAGAAGCAGCATGTAATTGTTTTTGCCATTTGGGCTGCGTTTTGATAACATTGAAGTCAACGAGAAGTTGCAAAAAGCAACCAACATCAAAATTCCTGCTTTTTACATGTTTTTTAGGTGCAGAAAACATGCATTTTGGACTAACAAACGCATGCTTTTTGGACATCAAAATAAAGATTTGATATGTCCCTTTACACACACACATAGTCCGACAATTAAATTAATGAAAAATATCAATTTATTGTTATTTTACCACTAAATAGTACATAACCGCTAGAATTACCGTATTGTTCGCTTTATAAGACGCACCGGATTATAAGACGCACCCCAAATTTAGACATAAGAAAAGGTAAAAAAAAGAATAATGGGGTCCGTCTTATACTCCAGTGTTCTCTTACCGGAGGGGGACAGCAGTGGTGGTGAAGCGGGGTCACAGGAGGCACAGGTTGCTGGTCAGTGGCAGTGGGTCCGTGGTGGCAGGAGCCGCGGGGTATGTGGTGGCGGCAGCAGCGGCGGCGGGTGAGTCGTGCAGCAGGCCGGTGCAGTGAGTGTCCCAGTGTCCACGGTCCTGGTTCAAATGATGACTCAGTGGTAGCAGCGGCGGTGACAGCTCAGTGGTGGCAGCGGCGGTGACAGCTCCATGATGGCAGCGACGGTGACGGCTCAGTGGTGGCAGCGGCGGTGACGGCTCAGTGGTGGCAGTGGCGACTGCTCAGTGGTGGAGCAGACCGATGTGGTGTTTTCCCAGTGTGTCCGTGGTCCCGATTCAAGTGATGGCGCCTGGAGCAGCGCATGCACACATGGAGCTCTCATCCAAGGGTTCAATCTGCGCATGCGCTGACTCCCGGAGCAGCGCGTGCGCAGATGGAGCTCTCATCCAAGAGCTCCATCTGCACACGTGCCCGCTCCCGGCGCCATCATTTGAAAGTGGGACCGCGGACAAACTGGGTAACTTGCTGCACAGCCGCCAGCCCCGCACGCACAGAGTGGCAGCCAGCAGGCTGCCCGCCCACCCTGCGTGCAAGCGGCTGGGTACCTGTACTTGCGTGCAGGCGGCAGCCAGGTGCCTGTGTGCCCGCATGGGCGCCCGACCGCCGGTCGCACACAGCGCCCGGCCGCCGGCCGCACACAGCGCCCGGCCGCACACAGGTACCTAGCCACTTGCACGCAGCCACAGACACCTGCCGCCCGATCGCCGCAGAGACAGGACCCCCAGGTACCGCTATATTCGGATTATAAGACACACACCCCATTTTCCTCCCAAATTTTTGGGAGGAAAAGTGCGTCTTATAAAGCGTAAAATACGGTATATGAAATTTAACTATTTTCTTTTTTTTGTAATAAATTATATATGTTGTCCTTTTTTTCTCTTTTTTCATTATGTTTGACTGTTTAATCTTTATTTAGCAGTGTCTTTATGTTCAAAACGCATGTGTCAAAACGCTATTGAAAAGCATGTAAAAAGTGCTAAAAATGCACCTAAAACGCGGTAAACAAGCATGCGTTTTTAGCGCTATTTTATGGTAAAAAGCAACTTTGGCAAAATCAATTACTGCCAGAGGGTGCATTTAGAACTGCACCTAGCGCGACGCGTCGTGGACACATAGCCTAAGGCAGCCTTCACAAGTGTCCATAAAAAAAGTACGTGTTGCATGGTCCATTTTGACCATCCGTTTGTATGTGTATGTTATCCATGTGATATCAGTGTGCCATGCTTGTGTACATGTGTGTGTCATCTATGTGTCATTTATGTGTCATTTGTCTGCCACCATGTTACACGTACCAGAATAAAATACATTAAAGAAAATTATTATTTTAATATGTTATAAATGTGCACAGATTGAAATATGTTCTATTAACCTAATAAATAAATAAATAATTAAATGAAATAAACGACATGGGGTCCACCCCATTTTTAATAAGGTAAATGAGACAGCTGCAAACTGATTTTATCAGGCTGGGAAGGTCCATGGTTATTGTGCCCTTCCTAGCCCAAAATTATCTGCCCATAACCGCACCAGAATTAGAGCATCATGAGATGCTCCAATTTTGTCTCTTCACCTCAGCTCTTCCCGTTAACCCTGGTGCCTTGGCAATCGGGGTAATGGTTTTGGGGGTTGATGTCAGCTGTGAAGTATCAGATGGCATCAAGCCCTAGTCTTATTAATGGAGATGTGTCTATCAGACACCCACATTACTAGCTCAGTAATAGGAAAACAAGACATACCCACACCAAAAAAATACTTTATTGAGATAAATACTCTATGACACTTTCCCTCATTCACTTTTACATTAAAAAATATTCATGCAGGTCCGCTATAGTCCAGGAAATCTGCCATAGTCTAGCAAATCCCTTCGTCCACAAATGAAAATCTGCAAAAATACCAGAAACATAAAAAAATGAGGAAAAAAACAAGCAAGACACTTACCCTCATTCACCACTTCATAGAAAAAATGAACATGCAGGTCTGATGTAGTCCAGCAATTCCAACAAACAAAGTCTATGAAACATTATTCTGAGATTTCATAGACTTGGTAACAGACACTTCCAAGTCACGCTACGCTGCATTAGACCCATTGCCTCTGCAGAGCAGTGACATCTGTAACATTATCGCTTTTCAGAGGTGGCGGGTCATGCTGCAGTGTTCATGACTAGGTGACTCTGACGAGTAACGTTATTGATATCACCGCTCTTCAGAGGCGCTGGGTCTTATGCAGCGCAGCATTATCTGGAAGTGCCTGTTAGCAAGCTGCATAGAGTTTCAGAATGATGCTTCATAGACTTTGTTAGTCAGAATTGCTGGACTATGTTGTACCTCTGTGGGAATTTTTTTTATTTTTTTTAATAAAGTAGTGAATGAGGGAAATTGGTTTGTTTTAGTTAGATTTTATGATTCTGAGGTTTTTTCAAGTTTCCATTTGTGGACTACAATGGATTCAGTGGACTAATGCCAATTCCCTGAACTACGTTGGACCTGCATAGGCTTTGTTTTTGTTTGTTTATAAAGTGGTGAGATTTTGAATGTTTCTGGGAGTGTTTATTTCAATAAAGCTTTTTTTTGTGTGTAGGTGTCTTTTATTTATTTATTACTGAGTTAGTAATAGGGGTGTCTGATAGATACCTCTCCATTACTAACCCCAGGGCTTGATGTAAGCTGTGTTTTTGGACACTACACTGTTGACATCGACCCCAAGAACGATTGCCAAATCTCCAAGGTAAATGGGAAGAACTGAGATGAAGTGCTAGAATTGGAGTATCTGATGGTACCTCACTTCTAAGGCGGCTGCAGGCTGGTATTTTTAGGCAGGTAAGGGCCCAATAACCACAGACCTTACAAGCCAGATAATACAAGCCCCCAGCTTTCTGCTTTACCTTTGCTGGCTATCATAAATGGGTGGGACCCCACGTCATTTTTTACTCTAATTATTTATTTATTTGGTTATTAGAAAGCTCTACAAACTATCTAACTACTATTTATTATCTATGTAGCTACAGTATGTATGTAGGTATCTATCATCTATATGTATTATCTATCTGTCTATTATTTATATCTATATATCATCTATTTATCTAACTATGATCCATCTATTATCTATTTATTATCTTTGTACATCTTTAACATATAAAAATAATTAATTTCTTGAATATATTTAATTCTGGTACCTGTCACACTGACGTCACATGAATGTCCCAAGGATGCCATCCGTGTGCTGTACGTGTTTTTCACTGACCCATAAACCTCTATTGGCCTTTTCATTTCTGCTGCCTCTAAAAAATGGATATGCTCTATGTGGTTCTCATGGACACATGTGTGGTTTACATGGACAAGTGCAGCACCCGGGGGTATGCTATCCCAGTGGTCTGCAGGATCCTAAGGCTTTCTGGAACACCCTCTGCTGACAACCCACACCTAACACACAAGTAGGAACACAGCCTCATATATAGAGAGAAGTAGCCTACCCCACAAGGGACCGTGAGACCTGTCATACTGGGCCTGGAAAAACAAAGAAGCGGCGCGCCGCAGGTCACCAACAGCTTTAGGCAAGGGGACCATCAGCTCTGCATGTGCACGGAGGGCTCAACTGGGACTCACGTCAGCATCGGGACAAAGGAAAGTCGGTTTACCAGCCATACCAAACTGCACTTGCAATATCCAGTGAGTAAATACCAGTTAACACTAGAACTACTGAGGTAGTCATTTTGACTACTTTGCACCATGTATTTCTATATAGGTGTCACGAGTCCAGTAGTTCTAGTGTTAATCTGCAAGAACTGTGTTGTGTCTATTACTTGCGCACCACAAGACGCAGCACACCTACATGGGACTTAAGCCCCTACTGGCGGAGGGCGTGAACACACTTGCTGCTATACCATCTGTCCAAAAAGCACATCAGCAGCGGGACATCTTATTACCGCAACCCGCCAGTGGCGTCACAAGTGTCATACAAAATAACCCTGTTATCGAGCGCCCCCCCCCCCCCAGGTCACGGAACTGGGCCCGGCCACCTGTGACGGTGATCTCCATTATCTACCACCCGGAACCAAGTATCCTAAGGGCCTGGGGTGTGGCAGCGCTCTACACAAGCAGTCAGTGTGAAAACACGTACTTGTAAAGATCACCATAGGTTATAATGGGCACATGTGTTATCCGTGAAAAAAATGAATATCAAGCTGACTGGAAACGCTGACATGTGAAGGGGCCTTCCAGTGAGGTGGGCTTGCTGTTCAGGGCATGCAGAAAAGTGTGATTTATATGTATTTCCAAATAAAGAAAGTAAATATAATACAAATAAAGATGTGAACGTTTCCAGAGGGAGACCAATTGGTCAATCCTTTCTCTGTTAGGGACATTAGTGAAGGTTTTTCTGACCCCAAAAATAAACCAAATTATATTAACATAAGATAAAGGCAATCACATTACATTACACTTACTGAGAAACCATTTGCAAACATGTTAAAGTTGTTATTATGTCAGTGAAACTTTAATGGCCAAGCATTAGCTATTGGAAGGAAATGCTTATGGCACATATATGCTGCTTCTTAATTCTAGGCAATTATTGTGGCACTTCATATGAGGGTCAGATTACAAGCAGAACACAAGGAGCAGTGCTCTGGGGTCTTAATCTCCTTTGGCACCTCCACCACCCATGCTCTTTAAAGGGGGTATTCTCGTTATTAAATTGCTTTAGTTAGACAATATGAAAATAAAAGTTTAGAATTAATTTGGGTTTTTTTTCCATCTGCTGTCATTTTCCTGCAGTTTATCTTAAAAAGTGTAGAGCTTGTTTCTTTGCATCTTGGCCAATAGTTACATTCCAGGACAAGAGTTAACTCCTAACATCTTAGTCAGCTCTCTCCCTTCCATTGATTTGTATGCATCAGTTAGGTGTTTTCTTCCCTCTCAGCCTGTGGTAGGGCTTTTATCAGTCCTGTAGAATCACATTCCATCTGGAATCCAGCATTGGCAGATTCCAGTGCAGTTCTCCAAATCAAGGCTCTCACTTTCCTGAGTGGTGTGCTTTTTCAAAGTTCTGCTACCTCTATTTGTAAATATAGTGATTGCAGTGTAGACTCAGAACAAATACTGGCAGACTTTTAATGAGTAGTAGCAAAATAAGCTATCCACCACAACTGTTGATTAAGGAGGAGTACCCACCCCCCAAGCTACCAGAAAGTAATGAGGTTATGTAAGACAAGAGTTTTTAGTTTAAGGGGTGCTTCACACACAGCGAGCTCGCTGCCGAGATCGCTGCTGAGTCACGCTTTTTGTGACGCAGCAGTGACCTCATTAGCGATCTCGCTGTGTGTGACACTGAGCAGCGATCTGGCCCCTGCTGCGAGATCGCTGCTCGTTACACACAGCCCTGGTTCGTTTTCTTCAAAGCCGCTCTCCTGCTGTGACACACAGATCGCTGTGTGTGACAGCGAGAGAGCGACAAATGAAGCGAGCAGGGAGCAGGAGCCGGCATCTGACAGCTGAGGTAAGCTGTATCCAAGATAAACATCGGGTAACCAAGGTGGTTACCCGATATTTACCTTAGTTACGAGCCTCTGCAGCTCTCACGCTGCCTGTGCTGCCGGCTCCGGCTCTCTGCACATGTAGCTGCTGTACACATGGGGTTAATTAACCCGATGTGTACAGCAGCTAGGAGAGCAAGGAGCCAGCGCTAAGCAGTGTGCGCGGCTCCCTGCTCTCTGCACATGTAGCTGCATTACACATCGGGTTAATTAACCCGATGTGTACTGTAGCTATGGTAGGAGAGCAAGGAGCCAGCGCTCAGTGTGCGCGGCTCCCTGCTCCCTGCACACACAGCTGTGCGCTGGTAACTAATGTAAACATCGGGTAACCATACCCGATGTTTACCTTAGTTACCAGTCTCCGCAGCTTCCAGACGGCAGCTCCGTGCAAGCGCAGCGTCGCTTGCACGTCGCTGCTGGCTGGGGGCTGTTCACTGGTCGCTGGTGAGATCTGCCTGTTTGACAGCTCACCAGCGACCATGTAGCGATGCAGCAGCGATCCTGACCAGGTCAGATCGCTGGTCGGATCGCTGCTGCATCGCTAAGTGTGAAGGTACCCTAAGGAGATTGCTATGAGCAGCTCAATTGACAATTGGAGAATACCTAATTTAATGGCTATTTGGTGACCTCATTCTGGTGAGAGTAGGTGGACATGAGTAGAGATGAGCGAACCTTCAGTCTCGAGGCTTAAGGCCGCTTTACATGCAACGACATCGCTAACGCGATGTTGTTGGGGTCACGGAATTCGTGACGCACATCTGGCCTCGTTAGCGATGTCATTGCATGTGAAACGCGCGAACGACCGTTAACGAGCAAATTTTCTTACCTTATCATTTAGTGACGTCGCTATGATGCCGAACGAACCGCCCACTTAGAAAGGAGGTGGTTAGCTGGCAACACCAATGTCGCTAGGCAGGTAAGTAGTGTGACGGGTGTTAGCGATGTTGTGCGCCACGGCCAGCAATTTGCCCGTGACGCACAACCGATGGGGGCGGGTACGCATGCTAGTGATATCGATAGCGATATCTTTGCGTGTAAAGTACCCTTTAGTGTTTGAACTTGGAAAATTACGTAAAAATCACCCTGGTGAGTATCACGCTGTGCTCATGTCTGAGTGATGCGCATCATTGTGCACACTGCGGGAAATGTGTGATCAGCTCAAATTTGACTTACGCTCTGCGTTCTAAGATATTTTGTTCATGGAAAAAAAATGAAAAAAACCCCCACCACCCACCCAGTGTTTTGCTGTGGGCTAAAAGTAAAACATTTCCAGAGGTGGGTGGTCGGTGCTTTTTTTTTCACATTTCACTGTGAACAAAACATTTTAGAACGCAGAATGTAAGTCAAATTTGAGCCGATCACACATTTCCCACTGCGCGCACAAAGCTGCGCATCACTCAGACACCAGCACAGCATGATACTCACCACGTGGATTTACAAATCATTTTCCAAGCCCGAACTCCGAGCCTCAAAACTAAAGGTTTGGTTATCTCTAGACATGAGAGTGATGCCCTCTTTTCCAGCCTAAGATAGCTGCTCCCTCAGCTATATGAATAATTCCCATAGACTTTAGGGCAGAGATCAATGTGCATGGTTAGCCACCTTTTCTTTATGGGGCTATAGTCAGTCAGGTTTGGTCCAGGTCATAGAAATGTTATGGGAACTGCCACCAATTTCTTTGCTTAGGGTTCTTTAATAGGCGTTATCTGACTGGTTATATCATAGATGAATTAATGCAATCCAGTGCATCCTTTTGTAATAATTGTCAACTTAATTTTTATTATGCATAAAATAATTTTATCTCATAAAATACTAACTCATATAATCATTAGTTTGACTGAATTACATATGTAATTGTACTGTTGTGTGATTTCACTGTTACCAAATCTAAATATTCAAATTGTCTCTTCAGGGAGGAAGGAGACAAACTCTAGGATTGCTACTTCCAATAGATGGCACTAGAGTTCGTCTCCTTCCTCCCTGAAGAGACAATTTGAGTATATCCCAGAGGAGCATTGCAGCTATAAGTCTCCTCACCACTGACAGCCAGATTGGTTTGTCAGTCTCCGCAAGGAAAATAGTTTTCCCCTGAGACCCAAATCTAAATAATTACTTTTATAAACCTTGGATGCTACTTGTACTTTTACACAAATGATCTAATTTAATAATGTTATAAAGAGGCAATCCGCATATCAGTTTATTAAAACACATCCAAGAAAAAAGAGCTGGTCCCTGGGTCTCTCTATAAACTTACTGTCCACTGCCTATTGTAAAATGTATTAAATCTCTAACAATAGAGAAGTTGAGGCCAATAATTAGAAGCGTTTTGTCTGTCTGCTACTGCTGGTCTGTCTGTCAAACTCCATAACAGAAGGGCTTATAGTTCCAGGAAGGCAAGTTATGGACAAAGACAGGATCAGTGCATACTGACAAGTGGGAGGAAGGTTGTTCCAGCTCATATAGTGCTGGTAAAATGGTGATAAAGGGGAATGGCCAACTCAGAATAGATGGTATGCTGCAGAGCATAAGATTGAGTGCAGTTCCTGGACATGTAGGTCCCAATCCATGTAAGTGTTTACACCACAATTCTGCCATAAAAAAAAACACTTTGAAAAGTTCTGGCATTTGGACAGCGCTGGGGAAGAGAAAGGGCATAGTGATGCCCACTCATCTAAGTCATGACAAGTTTTGACATCCCTTATGCCACAAATCTTACTCCCAGTCTTGACAAAGTATAGCCATAATCTAGTGCATGCATCAAAATCAGATTTAGGCCCTGTGCGCACTAGAAAATTGACTTTTCTTAAGACAAATCTGCACCCTCTGGCAGAATACTGCACCTGCGACAAAAACCGAGGTAAAATCGCACCCGCGGTTTTGCCGTGTTTTGCCACGTTATTGCCGTGGTTTTTCCACGTGTTGGTCCCTGTGGTTTTCTACCATTATCTATGGCAAAATCTGCAGGTACCTGCAGAAAAAAGTGACGTGCTACTTCTTTTTGCTGCAGAAATTCTGCAAAACCTGTAGAGGAAAAAAACGCAGTGTGCGCACAGCATTTTTTTTTGCCATAGGTTTTGCTGGGGAAGGACTGCAGCAAGGTTATGAACATTTTCTGCAGCAAAACCGCAGCAAATCCGCAGCAAAAAACCGCAGCGTACGCACAAGGCGTTAATTTGGTTGGAAGAAGGGGGATGAGGGTAGAAACTTCATGCTTTTCTACAGGTTTTGTGTGAAAGGACAGATTTGCTTTAATATTTATACAGTATCTTTACTGTGGTGTTAAAAATCCTGTTCCTGAATTCTCATATGTTGTTTGCAAGTAGTTACTTTTCCCTTGTAGTATGACCCACAAATCCAAACCAAATAAATACCTTCTATAAAACCAAGATTTTCTATATGTAGAAACTAAATTAATAAATATTTTCAATATTATTTTTTCAATGTTAGTTTACATTTTCAAGGGTTCAAATTTGAAACTCTGCCTGTCTGCAGCTGCCACTAAAGTTAGATGCATACTGCCCACTGCTTATTATTGTGCTCAAAACATAAATGGTATGCTCCCCCTAGTGGTGGCTATAGGCAGACACAATTTTACTATTTATATGGTAACTTCCAAAAAAATCCCACTCTGGAACAGCTGTGCACACTGGGTTCTGATCCTGAATGATATGGCAGATCCCTCTCATTCACTTAGAATCTGATATTGATTATCTATCCTAAAAATAGGTCACAACAATCAGTAAATCTTTTTAATATTACATAAATCTTATATATACTTCATGAAAGTTTAAAACCCAAGACTTCCTAGCATTCACAGCTGGAGTATCAAGTATCAAGATGCTGCTTGTATCTATTTGATGCATTAATCATATAGGAAATGTATCACTTTTTAATGCATAATTATAAATAATTAATTAAATATGATCAAAATATCCATTACAAATACTAAGTAGAAAAAAAATGAATTTTTAGAGAAAATATTTTCAACAGTAAACTGTCTATATCTTTACTTGAGTGTTAATATATATATATATATATATATATATATATATATATATATATATATATATATATATATGTATATATATATATATGTATATATATATATATATATATATATATATATATATATATATATATATATATATAAAATGAAAATAGGGGTTCCCTTGCCATTTTCCCATGCTGGTACTAACCTGTCTTCAAACTGGACTGGTAGCACCTTTACAAATGTGAACAAGTGCGTATCTGTACGTGATGTGAAATATATGAGAAAAAAAGGAACAGTCGCACACTGCAAAACCACAATAAATTCTACTTAATACATTTTTTTTGAGGTATTTTGAATATTAAAATGGCCATTATTGTGCCGTGAAGGGGTGCTGGGCTAGTATTACAATGGCCATTTTAATATTCTAAATACCTCCAAATAATTTTTATTAGGTAGATTTTATTGTGGTTATGCATTGTGCGACTGTTCCTTTTTTTCCTCATATATATATATATATACGCACACACACAAATGTGTGTATGGTAATTTATGATTCTTACTTTGCCTAAGAGCTCCTCTATAATTAACTGTCTGATTATTGTTTTGATGGTTACTGTTCTTAAGTATCCAAGCATTGTGTCTTCCTTAGCAAAACAAAGGTCTAATTTATATACATTGTATCCACTTCATTCTTCAGATACATCACATGGGAATGTACCAGTAATTAATGTACAGTTGCATCTTAATTGAAGATTATATTTGGGGCATTAACCAGTATTACTATGTAAGTGTTAGGAATCAAAACCAAACTTACTGTGTACAGCTGTATCCCGATAAGGTTGCGTTTTCCTGATGTCCTGCGAGATTCCCAGGAATAAATGCCTGGATCCACACAGATCTTCCTCCTTTATAGGTCTACGCCTATGGTCAAGCAGAGTCATTGGTCGTGTCACGTTGTGATTCATTTGTGTCAATATTTCTTCTCTTGTGCCTGTTTTACAAACAAGATGGGAGGAGGAAGTGTATAAAAAGGGAGGCTGGCGAAACCTCTAAAAGGAAAAAGAAAATCCATCTCCATTAGGACTTTTAGACATCCTTATTTTAAGGACAAGACCATGTGCGAGGTCCTGTAATGAGATAATGTGCAGACTATTTGTTGCCGAGTCTCTTACAAGAAATATTTTATTAATTATATTTATTTTAAGTGAGATAATTGTCTGTAAAGTTACTGTTAGGTATATTTGTGGGATTCTTTTTTATGGCTCATATAAACCTGTGGCTTACCAGCTAAAGTGCTTGACATTTGCTTCACAAATCAGCGTAAACATAGGAAGTATGTGTGATAATAGCGCTGTTATTTATATTCCTTGAGGAATTACTAAAAAAAATGCTTATACTGTATATTTCATAATTATGTAAGTGTGTGCTATGTCCATCACATAAAGTTCTACCATTACATTCATAATAAAGAAATAATGAGTTTTTTTTCCCATCACAAGCCATAAATATTTTATGAACAGATATGATTTTTTATATATATATATATATATATATATATATAGGGAACACAAACAAGGATTCTGTAGTTTGGTGCTCTCCCTATTTTCTTGAGCAGTGTGTGTATATATATATATGTATATATATATATATATATATATATATATATATATATATATATATATATATGTATATATACAGTACAGACCAAAAGTTTGGACACACCTTCTCATCTCTAGAACAACTGTTAAGAGGAGACTTTGTGCAGCAGGCCTTCATGGTAAAATAGCTACTGGGAAACCACTGCTAAGGACAGGCATCAAGCAGAAGAGACTTGTTTGGGCTAAAGAAAACAAGGAATGGACATTAGACCAGTGGAAATCTGTGCTTTGGTCTGATGAGTCCAAATTTGAGATCTTTGGATCCAACCACCGTGTCTTTGTAGAAAAGGTGAACGGATGGACTTTACATGCCTCGTTCCCACCGTGAAGCATGGAGGAGGAGGTGTGATGGTGTGGGGGGGCTTTGCTGGTGACACTGTTGGGGATTTATTCAAAACTGAAGGCATACAGAACCAGCATGGCTACCACAGCATCTTGCAGCGGCATGCTATTCCATCCGGTTTGCGTTTAGTTGGACCATCATTTATTTTTCAACAGGACAATGACCCCAAACACACCTCCAGGCTGTGTAGGGGCTATTTGACTAAGAAGGAGAGTGATGGGGTGCTACGCCAGATGACCTGGCCTCCAAAGTCACCATACCTGAACCCAATTGAGATGGTTTGTGGTGAGCTGGACCGCAGAGTGAAGGCAAATGGGCCAACAAGTGCTAAGCATCTCTGGTAACTCCTTCAAGACTGTTGGAAAACCATTTCCGGTGACTACCTCTTGAAGCTCATCAAGAGAATGCCAAGAGTGTGCAAAGCAGTAATCAAACTAAAAGGTGGCTACTTTGAAGAACCTAGAATATAAGACATATTTTCAGTTGTTTCACACTTTTTTAAGTATTTCATTCCACATGTTTTCATTCATAGTTTTGATGCCTTCAATGTGAATCTACAATTTTTAGAGTAATGAAAATAAAGCAAACTCTTTGAATAAGAAGGTGTGTCCAAACTTTTGGTCTGTACTGTATGGATGTGTATGTATATATGTAAGTGTGAACGTTTGTGAGAGAGTTATAAAAATCATGCCCAATGCTATTAAACATTTCTGAAGATGATATTTCCCTTGTTTGATATTATTTTTCCAGAAACAGAGCCACTCTTGTTAAGAGATTGTGTTTGTTATCACAGCTCAGTTATAATTTTATTATCATACATCTATAGCGCTGTCGGTCAATCCAAAAGGTTGATAAACCTGACGCCTTAATTTACAGGAAAGTAAAAGTGCCCTTTTTTCTTCTTAGGCCTCTTTCACACGTCAGTGATTCTGGTACGTTTGTGCTTTTTTTTAAACGTACCAGAATCACTGACATACGCAGACCCATTATAATGAATGGGTCTGCTCACACGTCAGTGATTTTTCACTGCACGTGTCTCCGTGCTGCGTACCCGCGTGTCCGTGATTGCCGCACGGAGACATGTCCATTTTTTTCTGGCATCACTGATGTCCCACGGACCATGCAGTGGTGTGGTCCGTGAAACACGTGCCAGAAAAAAACGTGCATCTAAAATAAAAAGCATTTTAACTCACCCGGTTCCAGCGATGTCCTCTACAGCCTGTTCTCCCTGCTGCTTCTGAGCCGGCTCATTACTGTCGTGCATATTCATGATGCACGACACAGCCCACCCGGAAGCAGCTGCTGCGGAGGTCATCGCCGGCCGGATGCTGCACCGTGGAAGCGTTCAGCACCATGGAGAGCGGGCACGCATAGGTGAGTTAATCTCTAAGTGCAATCACAGGCCACGGAGAACGGAGCCCGGATTGCACTTAGACAACCCACGTGTGCCGTGATTCACGGCACACGGAGGGACATGTGCGTGTTTTACACGCCAGTGAAAAACGTCAGTGGTTTTCACTGACGTGTGAAACGGGCCTTAGAAGAATATCTATGTGAGCAAAATTATTGGGCAACTATTAGTGTGCAGAATTTTTATGCAACTGAATGAAAAAGATATTTTTTCCCTTCTCAATTGTTTATTTTAGTCTATTAAAGTGAGAATAATAACCAAACAAATCAAAATCTACAAAAATACATTTCTCACACTCAAAAAACAACTTAGTGACCACCCTACCTTTCAATAACAACCGTAAAGGCCGCTTTACACGCTACGACATCGCTAAAAAGATCTCGTTGGGGTCACAGATTTTGTGACGCACATCCAGCCGCTTTAGCGATGTCGTTGCGTGTGACACCTATGAGCGATTTTGAATCATCGCAAAAACGGTCAAAATCTCTCATCGTGACATGGGGGTCCATTCTCGAATATCGTTGCTGCTTGAGTAATGATGTAGTTCGTCATTCCTGCAGCACCACACATCGCTCCGTGTGACACCGCAGGAACGAGGAACCTCACCTTACCTGCGTCCCGCCCGCAATGAGGAAGGAAGGAGGTGGGCGGGATGTTACGTCCCGCTCATCTCCGCCCCTCCGCTTCTATTGAGCGGCCGCTTAGTGATGTCTCTGTGACGCCGCACGGACCGCCCCCTTAGAAAGAGGCGGATCGCCGGTCACAGCGACGTCGCTAGGCAGGCAAGTAGTGTGACGGGTCTGAGCGATGTGCCACGGGCAGTGATTGTCGCACAACCGATGGGGGCGGGTACCCACGCTAGCGATATCGGTACCGATATCGCAGAGTGTAAAGGGGCCTTAAGACTTCAATCCATGAAAAATTTAGTCTGTTCACGATCGAATTTTTGGGCAACACCCATCACAGCCTTCCAGACACTGTTCAGAGAGGTGGCTTGGAACCAACCACCAGGTTTTTGCCCTATAATCTAAAGCCAGCGCCATAATGGCCATAATGGCACTTGTATGCTGATTAAAATGATACCTATAGTTGAGAAATTTGAGGTTTGATTGCAGAATAATCCTTCTTGAAACCTTCAGAAATGACGTAATTTGTGCTGTGCCTTGACCATTGGGGCGGGACTATGTGGGTTGAGTCCTCTATAATGATTCCTCCTCCTGCCTCGATCTCTGGTGCTATTTTATTGCGAAACCTGTGAAGATGATTTGAGTGGCGGCGGGGTATGGGCGTAAATGTATTTTCTTTTCATCAACTCAAGCGCCAACACTCATAGTCATCTATACAGTGTGACCAGTAAAATGGCA
This sequence comes from Anomaloglossus baeobatrachus, assembly GCF_048569485.1. Classification (NCBI taxonomy): domain Eukaryota; kingdom Metazoa; phylum Chordata; class Amphibia; order Anura; family Aromobatidae; genus Anomaloglossus; species Anomaloglossus baeobatrachus. Next base: position 113,339,496 of record NC_134358.1, on the reverse strand, counting down.
CCAGAGAACTCTGTATGCAGGTGCTCATATTGGCGCCATTTTATTGAAGATGTCACAATAGTAATGTACACATGCCATCAACAGCAATAATGGCAGCAGCGGCACAAAATTTAAATGAAGAAAAGGAGGCAAGACAGGAGGAGGAATCATTATAGAGGACTCATAAAGACCCGCAAGCTATGGCAGAAATGATGTAATTTCTGAAGGTTTGAATAAGGATCAGGGCCGTATTTGCCACTAGGCACCCGTGGTCCCGTGCCTGGGGCAGCACGTTGCGGGGGGCGGCACTTTCTGGCAGCAAAAAAAAAATACATATATATTTTTTTTACATCCTCGCCCCCCACCCCTCCCTCCGTTACACAGTTGGGGGGGGTTGAGAGGGAGGAGAGGCGCACTTCTGTCTATTTAAATACAAAATACACGGCGGGCGCCAGGCACAGTGACCTGATTGACCCCGGAAGTTCCAGCACCTGCACTTCCGGGGTCAGAGGCGCGCGGGCGCGCCAATCAGCTTACTGCCCCGTGCTGCAGCGTCCAATGCTGCAGACGACACATGCCGCGGAGGAGGACGCAACTGAAGCTGGAGCCAGCCAGAAGAGGATAATCACCAGAGCAGTGCAGTGGGCACCGGAGCAGGTATGCACTAAGGCAGAGCCTAGAATGTATGGGCACCTTACAGGTTAGTTGGTGATCGTTGTGATGCCTCTTTTTGTCCACTATAATCATGCAAGGGGAGGCTGGGGGAGAGAGGCTGAGGCTGGGGGGAGGCTGGGAAAAGAGAGAGGCTGGGAAGAGAGAGAGGCTGGGGAGAGGCTGGGAAGAGAGAGAGGCTGGGGGGAGGCTGGGAAGAGAGGGAGGCTGGGGGGAGGCTGGGACGAGAGAGGCTGAGGCTGGGGGAGGCTGGGAAGAGAGAGAGGCTGAGGCTGGGGGGAGGCTGGGAAGAGAGAGGCTGAGGCTGGGGGAGCCTGGGAAGAGAGAGAGGCTGAGGCTGGGGGGAGGCTGGGAAGAGAGAGAGGCTAAGGCTGGGGGGAGGCTGGGAAGAGAGAGGCTGAGGCTGGGGGGAGGCTGGGAAGAGAGAGAGGCTGAGGCTGGGGGGAGGCTGGGAAAAGAGAGAGGCTGAAGCTGGGGGGAGGCTGGGAAGAGAGACAGGTTGAGGCTGGGGGGAGGCTGGGAAGAGAGAGAGGCTGAGGCTGGGAAGAGAGAGGATGAGGCTGGGGGGAGAGAGAGGCTGAGGCTGGGGGAAGAGAGAGGGGGAGGCTGGGGGGAGAGAGAGGCTGAGGCTGGGGGGAGAGAGAGGCGGAGGCTGGGGGGAGAGAGAGGCGGAGGCTGGGGGAAAAAGAGGCTGAGGCTGGGGGGAGAGAGAGGCTGAGGCTCGGAGGAGAGAGGCTGAGGCTGGCGGGAGAGAGGCTGAGGCTTGGGGGAGGGGGAGGCGGGAGGAGAGAGAGGGAAACTGGGGGGGGAGAGAGAGGCTGGGGGAGAGAGAGAGGCTGGGAGAAGAGAGAGGCTGGGGGGAGAGAGAGGCTGGGGAGAGAGAGAGACTGGGGGGAGAGAGAGGCTGGGGGGAAAGAGAGGCTGAGGTTGGGGGAGAGAGAGGGGGAGGCTGGGGGGAGAAAGAGGCGGAGGCTGAGGGGAGGCTGGGAAGAGAGAGAGGCTGAGGCTGGGGGAGGCTGGGAAGAGAGAGAGGCTGAGGCTGGGAAGAGAGAGAGGCTGAGGCTGGGGGGAGAGACAGGGGGAGGCTGGGGGGAGAGAGAGGGGCGGCTGGGGGCAGAAAGAGGCAGAGGCTGGGGGGAGAGAGAGAGGCGGAGGCTGGGGGGAGAGAGAGAGAGAGGCTGAGGCTGGGGGGAGAGAGAGACTGAGGCTGGGGGGAGAGAGAGAGGCTGAGGCTGTGGGGAGAGAGAGGCTGAGGCTGGGGGGAGAGAGAGGCGGACGCTGGGGGGAGAGAGAGGCGGAGGCTGGGGGGAGAGAGAGGCTGAGGCTGGGGGGAGAGAGAGGCTGAGGCTGGGGGGAGAGAGAGGCGGAGGCTGGGGGGAGAGAGAGGCTGAGGCTGGGGGGAGAGAGAGAGGCTAAGGCTGGAGGGGGGGAGGGAGGATGAGGCTGGGGGGAGAGAGAGGCGGAGGCTGGGGGGAGAGAGAGGCGGAGGCTGGCGGGAGAGAGGCTGAGGCTGGGGGGAGGGGAAGGCTGGGGAGAGGGAGAGGCTGGGGGGAGAGAGGGGGAGGCTGGGAGGAGAGAGAGGCTGGGGGAGAGAGAGAGGCTGGGGGAGAGAGAGGCTGGGGAGAGAGAGGCTGAGGCTGGGGGAGAGAGAGGGGGAGGCTGGGGGGAGAAAGAGGCAGAGGCTGGGGGGAGAGAGAGAGGCGGAGGCTGGGGGGAGAGAAAGAGGCGGAGGCTGGGGGGAGAGAAAGAGGCGGAGGCTGGGGGGAGAGAGAGGCGGAGGCTGGGGGAAGAGAGAGGATGAGGCTGGGGGTGAGAGAGGCTGAGTCTGGGGGGAGAGAGAGACGGAGGCTGGGGGGAGAGAGAGACGGAGGCTGGGGGGAGAGAGAGGGGGAGGCTGGGGGGAGAGAGGCGGAGGCTGGGGGAAGAGAGACAGGCTGAGGCTGGGGGAAGAGAGAGGCTGAGGCTGGGGGGAGAGAGAGGCGGAGGTTGTTGGGAGAGAGGGGCTGAGGCTGGGGGGAGAGAGAGAGGCTGAGGCTGGGGGGAGAGAGAGGCTGAGACTGGGGGGAGAGAGAGGTGGAGGCTGGGGGGAGAGAGAGACGGAGGCTGGGGGGAGAGAGAGGCTGAGGGGGGGAGAGGCTGAGGCTGGCGGGAGAGATGCTGAGGCTGGGGGGAGGGGGAAGCTGGGGGGGAGGGGGAGGCTGGGGGTAGGGGGAGGCTGGGGGGAGAGAGGGGGAGGCTGGGGGGAAAGAGAGAGGCTGGGGGGACAGAGAGGCTGGGGGGAGAGAGAGGCTGGGGAAGAGAGAGAGGCTGGGGGAGAGAGAGGCTGGGAGGAGAGAGAGGCTGGGGGAGAGAGAGGTTGAGGATGGGGGAAGAGAGAGGCTGGTGGGAGAGAGAGGAGGAGGTTGGGGGGAGAGAGAAGCGGAGGCTGGGGGGAGAGAGTGGGGGAGGCTGGGGGGAGGCTGAGACTGGGGGGAGGCAGAGGCTGAGACTGGGGGGAGGCAGAGGATGAGACTGGGGGGAGGCTGGAGGGAGGCAGAGGCTGAGACTGGAGGGAGGCAGAAGCTGAGACTGTTGGGAGGCTGTAGGGAGGTAGAGGCTGAGACTGGAGGGAGGCTGGAGGGAGGCTGAGGCTGAGACTGGGGGGAGGGGGAGGCTGGAGGGAGGCAGAGGCTGAGACTGGGGGGAGGCTGGAGGGAGGGGGAGGCTGGAGGGAGACAGAGTCTGAGACTGGGGGGAGGCTGGAGGGAGGCAGAGGGTGAGACTGGGGGGAGGCTGGAGGGAGGCAGAGGCTGAGACTAGGGGGAGGCTGGAGGGAGGCAGAGGCTGAGACTGGGGGGAGGCAGAGGCTGAGACTGGTGGGAGGCTGAGACTGGGGGGGAGGCTGGAGGGAGGCTGAGGCGGAGACTGGGGCAGGCTGAGGCTGGGGGGAGGCAGAGGCTGATGCTGAGGGAAGATAGAGGCTGATGCTGATGGAAGATAGAAGCTGATGCTGAGGGAAGATAGAGGCTGATGCTGGGGGAGAGAGGCTGATGCTGGGGGAGAGAGGGGCTAATGCTAGAGACAGAGGACAAGGGTTGAGGGATAGTGCAATAACAAAATCGATTGGTGGGGGGGAGTGTAAGGACTCAGAATGAGAGGGGGCAGCATTGGGAGCTCATTATGGAGAATGGGCAGCATGTGTGGGATCAGTATGAAGTGGAGCAATGTAGGGGAGTCAATATCAAGAGTGGGGTAGTGTGTGTGTGTGTGGGGGTGTCTCAGGATAAGCGTGAGTGTGCTGGTCTTAGTATGAGTGGGGCAAAATGGAGGTGTCATTATGGAAAAGAGGAAGGCAGCATTAGGAGCTCATGGAGAGGGGCAGCATGCATGGGACATTGTGAGGAGGGGGCAGAATGCATGGGGCACTGTGAGGAGGGGGCAGCATGCATGGGACTCTGTGAGGAGGGAGCAGCATGCATGGGACACTGTGAGGAGGGGGCAGCATGCATGGGACACTGTGAGGAGGGGGCAGCATGCATGGGCACTGTGAGGAGGGGGCAGCATGCATGGGCACTGTGAGGAGGGGCAGCATGCATGGACACTGTGAGGAGGGGGAAGCATGCAGAGGACATTGTGAGGAGGGGGCAGCATGCATGGGGCATTGTGAGGAGGGGGAAGCATGCATGGGACATTGTGAGGAGGGGGCAGCATGCATGGGACATTGTGAGGAGGGGGCAGCATGCATGGGACACTGTGAGGAGGGGGCAGCATGCATGGGACACTGTGAGGAGGGGGCAGCATGCATGGGACACTGTGAGGAGGGGGCAGCATGCATGGGCACTGTGAGGAGGGGACAGCATGCATGGGCACTGTGAGGAGGGGCAGCATGCATGGGCACTGTGAGGAGGGGGCAGAATGCATGGGACATTGTGAGGAGGGGGCAGCATGCATGGGACACTGTGAGGAGGGGGCAGCATGCATGGGACATTGTGAGGAGGGGGCAGCATGCATGGGACATTGTGAGGAGGGGGTAGTATGCATGGGACACTGTCCTCACATCATGCTGCTCCCTCCTCACAATGTACAGATCATATTTCATAATCGAGGAAGGTGTCGTGGGTATACAGTGGGTTATAAGTGAGGGCAGTGTGGTATTTTAGTTTATTAGGGGAAGTGTCACAGTCACAGTATATAAGTGGGGATGGTGTGGTGGGAATATTTTATACTCATGCTATGTTTTGATGTGCCTGTGGTGATCCCCATTGGGGGGGTTAGTGCCCTTTGTTTCTCATTGATACTTTTGAAAGTGTTTTACAGAGTAGATCTGCCTTAAACAGATGTCGTGTGCGATTATTCCAAAATCAAGCCTCTTATTTCTCAACTATCATTAGGTATCATTTTAATCAGAATCCTATCGCCATTATGGCACTGCCTTTAGTTGATATTGCAAAAAACTTGTTGGTTTGGTTCCCTTTAAAGAGAACAACCAGCAAGATTTTCATACATAAAGTAGAGCCTGGGCTATACTGGTGCTAGGACGCTGAATGTAATCGTATCTTTTGTTCTGAGATTGAATGTTTTATTTCAGAAATATGTGCAAGTAAAGTTCCAGCAATGCACTGCTAAGTGCTTGACTGGTGCAACACGGGAGGGAATATTTTGGTCAGGTCTTGCTATTGATAACCGCCCCTGTCTGTCTGCCTGCACTGGAATTATCATCTATGATAGTGAAAGGGAGAGGAAGGCCAGGCAGGCACACAGGGGGGGAATAGCTAGCCAGACTGGACCAAAATATTTCCTCCCCTGTTGCACCTGTCAATCAAATAGTAGTACATTGCTGGTACTTTACTTGCATATATTTCTGAAGTATCTATCCCATCTCAGAACAAAAGCTATGCTTATATCCAGCATCCTAGTGAAAGTATAGCACTGGCTTTACTTTATATATGAAAATCCTGCTGGTTGGTTCCTTTTAAGAAGGACCCTCAAGTTCTCAATAGGATTTAGTTCAGGTGAGAAAGGAACTGGGTCATTATTTTTTAATTTTTAAAGAATTTACTTGTTGCCAAGTAGTGGAGACTTCAATGCTTCTGATGGAGAATTGTTCTGCATAAAAATCATGGTTTTCTTGAAAGACGCAGACTTTTTTTCTCTACCACTGCAAGAAGAAGGTGTCTTCTAAACAATGACAGCAAGTTTGGAAGTTTTTGAGTCCATCTTCAACCTGAAAATGTCCAACTAGTTCATCTTTATTAGTATAAGCTCATAGCAGTACCCCTCTCCACCTTCTTGGTGTCTGTGCGAAGTGGAGATTTGTGCCTGTTACTTATTCAGCCAGCATCGGACTGGCTACTGGAGCAATCTCTAGTAAGGCCAAGCCTGGATTCAGTTACCTTGCATTACACTCCGGAGCTCTCACCTGCAACCTGAACTGATCTCAGAGTTTTCAGGACTGAACCGCGAGTGCCGAGTGATTGATTCCCCGGAGATTGCGGTTCAGTTCATGACAGCTGTGACAGGCCGGGCTGATCTCCGGAGTTCAGGTGAGAGCACCGGAGATCTGCCCGGCCTGTCTGCAGCTGTCATGAACTGAGCCGCAATCGCCGGGGAATCAATCACTCAGCGCTCGCGGTTCAGTCTAGGCTGCCACTCTGGAGCTCAGGTGAGAGCTCCGGAGTGCAATGCAGGTAACTGAATCCAGGCCAAGTATTACTGGAGATTCCTCCGGTAGCCAGTCCAACGCTGGATCCAGCCACGGGACCCATCTATCTGATCCATCAGAAGTCTCTATCTCACCAGTCCATAAAACCTTTGAAAGATCTGTCTTAAAGGAATCTTGTCACTATGTGATAATGCAGTATAATCTGCAGGCTTCATGATAGGAATCAGGAGGAGCTGAGTAGACTGATATTTAGTTCTGTTAGAAAAAATTCAGCATGATCTATGTTTTATTAAAGTAATCTTCTGTTGTTTCTTGGATTTTCCACCCAATTGCCAGTCCTATCAGTGACTGACAGCAATCTCAGTATGCACCCTCCATCATTACCAAAATACACATCACCTGATCTGCTTCATCCAATACTGTATATACAGCTTGAAGTTGGATAACCTGCAGGAAAATGATATGTTAAAAAAAAATAATTTGTCTAATAATCGTGCGAAAGAGTGTAGCATCTGAAAAACAATGATTTTTTTTTTTAAACGGTTAACTGTACTTTCAAATAACTTTTCAAAATAAACTTCCCTGTGTGCGTACATCAAAATTTCTGACCACTATATTATTTGTATCCTGCATTTTCACCAGTTTTCCTTTCTGCAGCCTATATTTCTGATTTGCAATCCACTCTGAACTGATGAACAGTGTGTTAAAGGGGTGGCAGAATCTGCTGTTTGGCTGCTGCACAGCTCGGTGCGCTTCCTCTGCACCCCAACCGCCACTATAGTACAATACAGCATCAAGCACATCCTTTCTTCATGCGTCACAGACACTGACACACTCACAGGATCTTTTAGCCAAACTTCTTTACTTGCTAACATGTACAGTTCTTTTTCTTGCCTTAAGGCCCCGTTACACGCAGCGACATATCTAACAATATATCGTCGGGGTCACAGATTCTGTGACGCACATCCGGCATCGTTAGCTATGTCATTGCGTGTGACACCAACGAGCGGCTGTTAACGATGGAAAATACTCACCATATCGTCCATCATTGACACGTCGTTCATTTTAAAAAAATCCTTGATTGTTGAGGACGCAGGTTGTTCATCGTTCCCGAGGCAGCACACATCGCTATGTGTGACACCTCAGGAATGACGAACTACAGCTTACCTGCGGCCGCCGGCAATGAGGAAGGAAGGAGGTGGGATGTTACAGCCGCTCATCTCTGCCCCTCCGCTTCTATTGGGCGGCCGCTTAGTTTCGCCGCTGTGACGCCGCACGAACCACCCCCTTAGAAAGGAGGGGGTTTGCCAGCCATAGCGACATCGTTAGGAAGGTAAGTCCGTGTGACAGCTCTTAACGATATTGTGCGCCACGGGCAGCGATTTGGCCTTAACGCACAAACGACGGGGGAGGGTGCTTTCACCAGCCACATCGCTAGCGATGTCGCTGCGTGTAAAGCCCCCTTTAGGCAGGCATATTGCTTGAATGTTACAGGGAATGCTCTTATCTTTTTCAACAAAATTTTGTTTTTTGTACAAATATTCCGGCTGACCGTTTCCCTGGTATTTGGGCTTTCGTTGGGGTACCCAATTACACTAACCATGTTAGATTCGACCGTCTTTTCAGTCAGTCAAGACTACTTTTCCCTCTAAGGGACCACTGACTCTTTTCTCACTGAAAGGATTTGTAAGGTCTCCACCAGGGAATAGCCACTCTTTTCCCAGACTGCTCTGTGCATCCGAGAAAAAAACAGATTTGGCCCAGAAGGCCACACCAAATCAATCTTGTAGGGCTTTTTCTTCACTACGCCTCTCACAGACGCAGTATCCTCCTTCTCCTCAGGGCTTCTCCTCACACCAACTGATTTCTAACCACTCTTTTTCAAATTAAGCGTCTCCCCTTCACTAACTCCCTCTAGCCAAAAGTACCAGGGAAGCAGCTTACACACTGTGGCCACCTAGTGGCCGCTTAAACATATTACAGTACACTATAACATAGACTTTATGCTTTACATAACATATACATCATACACACAGGTTCAGGGTGGTCAAGCCTTACACCCTCTTACAAGTGACTAGCTTCTATAAGCTCTGCCGGGGACAACTCTGCAACCTCTCCATTACAAACCCCTCGGCTTGATGCCAGCTGTCAATTCACAGCTGATATCAACCCCAAAAATGTTACCTCGATTGCCAAAGCACCAGTGCAATCAGAAAGAGCCAAGGTGAATCACCAGCATTGATGCATCTAATGTTGCCACTTCTGGGGTGGCTGCAGGCTGCTATGTTTAGGCTGAGAAAGGGCCAAATAACAATGGGCATTCCCAGCCTGATAATACCAGCCCCCAGCTGTCTGCTTTATCTTGGCTGGTTATCAAAAATAAGAGGGATCTCAAGCGTTTTTTTTTTTACTTATTTGTTAATTCCCTATCACATTTGTTTGCAGGGCAAATATTCTGCTCTTACTTCCATTTTAATTCCTTTTTCAGCCTTGTAGCACTTACAACCCAAACATTTTTAACAAAGGAATGGCTTCCTACAAGGACTCAGAAAACCCTGTATGCCTTACAACCCCCCACGCCTTGGTAACAACCTAAACCAAACAAGGGGCATCATCAAGTAAAAGCAGACTTGAGGAGTATGGACTAGAATAAACTCTATAGGAAACTTTATAGGACAATCAAAGGACTGTTCCAGTCTAATTGAACATCATTTAAGAATGTTGAGGAGTATTTGCGCGGCCAGAATGATTTAACTGGAATTTTTTTAATCTTATCTTTCAAAGATGATTGTGGCTTCCAGCCAAAAGGGCTGTTTTTCCACCTACTTGCTCCTCTCAGTCTTCTCCCGTATGAAAAAGACAAGCCATTCCTTTCTCATTTGTAAAAAAAAAAAAAAAAACCCAGCAAGCTTAGGCAGGAATGGAAAATAATGGAATAAAAACTTTATTTTTTTTACCTATTAAAATAATCTGCATTTGCACCAATAGGGCTGATGTGTGGAAAAGAAATCCAAATAATTTTCAATGAATAAGGCATAATTTACTTGCTGGAGTACGTTGGATTTCGTTTCCACACATCAACACTGTTGGTGCCAATGCAGATTATTTTAAAATGTACATTGTACAATAAATAAACATTTTTATCCTTTCATCCCTGCCTAAGCTCGCTGGATTTTGTCTTTTTCTGGATTTACCAGCCCTAGCCTGGACTGACCAGTGGTGGTGAGTTGGCTTTTACTTTTTCTTACTTTTTCATTTGTAGATTTTGCCTGGGTACAAAGGAATCCAATCAAGAAAAAAAGCCAGAACAGAAGCCGTTCAAGGGTGAATACGTCTGCCCTCGATATCGGCATGTTACATATTTGGAAGCCCGGTAAATAATCTAAATATGTAGCTTGCAACACTCAGGAGCATTGCAAACCTGGAGAGGAGCTAAGAGCTCACTGGGGCCAGTGCTATGGAGGAGGGTGGAGGTGGGGGAGGTCAGGACCCAGAGGTAGGTAGCTGGGTAAAAACTAGAAGAAGGGGAAAAGTGTCAAGGAGCTTAGTCCTTATCTGCCATAACTTAGTAAATATGCCTGTTTGGCTGATATTGGGAATGCCGGGCCAGAACTAGGATGTTGCTCCTAGCCATACCTCCCAACTTTTAAAGAACAAAAAGAAGGACAAAGTATGCAGTGTGTACAGCGTGCAGCGGCAAATTTTGGCCGTGCCCCAGCCACACCCCAAGCCACACCCATTTTGCGCTGAAGGATATTCAGCAGATACCCCGGATTGTTCATTCATTCATTCTTTGTTTTTAGCAGCTAGAACTTTCTCATCTTTATGTAGCTTCACTATATGACATGTTCCTTTTTTGAGCCTGGAAGGCCGTAATCACACGTTGCAGAAACTCTGTGTTTTTTTCTTGACTCCAGAATGTCTGACTGAAGGCCTTTGACCTTCCCCGACAACCCCCTACCCCCTAGGGTTCTTATCTAAAATAAACACAAACACTGCGTGACGTTGGATATAAAGGCCACAGCAGCCCCATTTATTCGTAACAGAAACATCAGCCATGTAACAATACAATTCTTCATTGAAGAACCCGAAAAGGAAGGGGGGGGTACCTGAAGGTTAACCAAAATGTTCTTTGCAACATCAGCCCGTCTCCTGACCCTCAGCCGCAACACACCGACTCGAGAGCCCAAGCCAGATGTTGCCCCCACTATGTCCCGCTGAGACTCAACCCAGCAAGGACCCGTTTACCAAACAATTGCACCGCTAGAGGTAACCCGCTCCGGCACTGGGTTCCGTCCTCTCCTCTGTGCAAACCCCCACCTTCAGACACCCCCCTCCTCTCCGCCGCTGCGACAAATACGATCTTCCTTCTTTTCTTCATTGATGTCGAATCCACAATCAGGGCGGGCGGGCGGGAACGATTCCAGTCACCGTCCAGGTAGGAATGGCCCACCCCCCCTCTGACCTGCCCTATATACTACCCCCTATAGCACCACCCCCTGACCAATCACACTGACCCCTGATCCTAACTGCCCCTTAGCACCACCCCCAAATTTCGCGCCCAAACTGACTTCTCCATTAACCCCCTATTAACCCTATGGCCTGGCATCCCTCCTAGTCATGTAGCCCTCCCTTAAGCCCCTTCGGGTCAGCAGTCCGGGCTCTTCCTTGACTCCGGAATGTCTGACTGAAGGCCTTTGACCTTCCCCGACAACCCCCTACCCCCTAGGGTTCTTATCTAAAATAAACACAAACACTGCGTGACGTTGGATATAAAGGCCACAGCAGCCCCATTTATTCGTAACAGAAACATCAGCCATGTAACAATACAATTCTTCATTGAAGAACCCGAAAAGGAAGGGGGGGTACCTGAAGGTTAACCAAAATGTTCTTTGCAACATCAGCCCGTCTCCTGACCCTCAGCCGCAACACACCGACTCGAGAGCCCAAGCCAGATGTTGCCCCCACTATGTCCCGCTGAGACTCAACCCAGCAAGGACCCGTTTACCAAACAATTGCACCGCTAGAGGTAACCCGCTCCGGCACTGGGTTCCGTCCTCTCCTCTGTGCAAACCCCCACCTTCAGACACCCCCCTCCTCTCCGCCACCGCGAGCGCGCATGACCCCTTGTGCGCGCGAGTCCTCCCACACCAACAAAGCCTTCTCAACCCCCTCCATCAGCCCTAAGGCCCAAATATCATTTCCCACCGAATTTAAATGGACCCCGTCCCGGCGCAACAAGTCGGCGGACGCCGCTTCCAACTCCGGGTGCCGAACAGAGACACCCCCAACCCGGGAAATGAACCGCCCAATCTCCCGATTCACTTTACTTCGCGCCCTGTTTACTGCCTCCACCGACCTGGCGTGCCGCCATGTCAGCCGCGCAACCATATCCGACCAGACAATTATTAGACCCGGGTGGGAAGACAGGAGCTGCAGGCAGTCACATTTTATGTCTTGTATCAGGTCCCTGGAAGCCCGTAGACCCAGGTCATTCCCACCCGCGTGTAGGACTACCACGTCCGGTGCTCTGTCCAGCTGCAAATGGTGGCGCCAGGTAGGCAACACCTCACTCCACAGCATGCCCCTGACCCCGATCCATCGCACAGTAGCCTTTTCCCTGGGAACCCCCAACTGGCGGCCGTCCGGTCGTATTCCCGCACGAAACGCCCCCCAATACACGTATGAGTGGCCGAGCACCCACACCAACAACGGTAAACCTACAAAACAAAAGGTGACAACACAGAGGAGGGGGGGGGGTGAGGGGGGGAGTGAGGGGGGGGGTGGGGGGGGGGGAGGGGCACGAGGAAGAAAAGATGGGTAATGATTACCAAACAAATACCGCCCCCGACCCCCCCCCCCCACCAATATCTCACAACAAGTTCGGCCGGACGTAAGATCTAAACCTGGCCGAGTCCCATCGTCCAATCTTACGGAGAGCCTGCGCGCCCAGACCCCAACGAGCCGCCTGAGTCGCAGCCCCAATCCGAAAGGAATGCGACGCGAACTCAGCCTCGTTGAGACCGCAACACTGCAGGCACCTCCGAAAGATGCAGACAAATTGGTAACTAGACAAGGCTGACCCGTCCTGGTGGGACAAAAGGGACCCTGGGCGAGCTCCCCTCACTTCTAAAAACGCCGACAGCCATCTGACAGGGCACTCCGCTAAACCAGGTACACCCCATAGTTCCACCATCCGACCTCTACCCAGCTGGTCCGTCTTTGACCGTCTCAAGCAACACCGTACCACATCCATACCGCATTCCACGTCCTCCAACAACAAACCTCCGTGACTCCTCGTGTTTCTGCTCACCAGTTCACTAATTCTAAACGCCCCAAAGAAGGCCAAAACAAAAGCGGTCCCGAACAACTGGCATTCATACTCCGAACAGCACACCCGAGGCAAAACCGACAACAGCTTGCCCAGCAGCTCAAAAGATACCGGGCGCCGGAGGTCTCGGCGCGCCCCCGCCCTCCGGTAACCCTTCAGCGCCTGGCGCACCCAGAAATCCTTCGTAACATCCTTCCAGCCCAGTAACTTGAAAAAGAAAGCAATGCCCACCAACCTGCCCGCCACGGCCGACCACGAAAGGCCTTCTTCCTTAGCCCTGCCCATCATGAACAAAACTAAATAAACTCTGTCACCTTCAGATACATGACCTCCCACCTCATCAACCAACTCGAGCCAACGGTCCCACGCTGAATTATAGCTGCGCCACGTACTGGGTGCCACCGAATGTCTGATCAATTCCCAGGCCGGCTGCAAACCAGGTCCCACAACCAGACGGGCCACACGGTCTCCTGCTGCTCCGCGTCCGGCGCCAGCATTCGAAAGCGGTCCCACTGGAAGCGAGATAAAGCATCAGCCACAGAATTCAGCACCCCCGGCACATGTACAGCACAGACCCACAAGTTCAACTCCAGACATTTCAGCACCAAATGACGCAAGAGATCCACCACCGGGGGGGAATCAGCTGTCAACTTGTTAACACACTGAACGACCCCCAGGTTGTCACACATGAAACGCACCTTCCTGTCTTTCAAATCCTGTCCCCAAACCTCTATGGCCACGACAATAGGAAAAAGTTCCAACAGGGCCAAATTCCTAGTCAGACCACAAACCCGCCACGAATCAGGCCACCTGCCGGCACATCATCTCCCCCCAAAATATGCGCCAAAACCACTGGATCCCGCCGCGTCCGTATACAGTACCAACTCCTCATTTGACACCACCTCGCGAAGCCACAATGACCGTCCATTATACAGCTGCAAAAAACGGGACCACACTCTCAGGTCCGCCTTGTGCTCCACCTTCAAACGCACAAAATGCAAAGGGTGCAACACACCGGTGGTGGCTTGAGCCAAGCGACGGGAAAAAACTCTCCCCATCGGCAAAATCCTACACGCAAAATTCAACTTCCCCAACAGGGACTGCAAGTCCCGTAAACGAATCTTCTTGGCCTCAATGGCCCCTTGAACGCAACGCCTCAAATCCACCAGCTTGTCCTCCGGCAAGCGGCACTCCATGGCAACCGTATCCAGCTCGATACCCAGGAATTTCAAAACCGTGACCGGACCCTCCGTCTTCTCCGGCGCCAACGGAACGCCAAAGCGGCGAGCAACCTGCTCCACTGTCCGAAGCAAAAGGGAACATTGCGAGGATCCAGCAGGTCCCATGCACAAAAAGTCGTCCAAGTAATGCAACACTGAATCTAGACCCGCCTCTTCCTTAATTACCCATTCCAAAAAACAACTAAACTTCTCAAAATAGGAACATGAAATTGAACAGCCCATAGGCAAACAACAATCTACATAAAACTTGTCCTCCCACCAACACCCCAACAGGTGAAAACTGTCCGGGTGCACCGGCAACAGGCGGAAGGCCGCTTCTATATCCGTTTTCGCCAAAAGCGAACCACAACCCAATTTCCTTAACCATTCCACAGCCTTATCAAAACGGACATACGATACCGAAACCAGCTCAGGATCAATACCGTCGTTCACCGACCGGCCAGTAGGATAGGACAAATGGTGGATAAGCCGAAACTTGTTAGGTTCCTTTTTCGGAACCAACCCCAACGGGGACACAACCAAGTCCGGCAATGGAGGGGCATCAAAAGGCCCCGCCATCCGTCCTAGTTCCACCTCCTTCTGTAACTTATCCGCAACAATCTCACCATGGAGGCGAGTCGACTGTAAATTTTTCAAACGAATCTCTCCCGTCTTAACAACTGACGGTATCTTGAAACCAAAACTAAAACCTTCACTCAACAATTCCGCCGACCCCCGATCCGGGTATCTACTTAGAAACGGCGCCATCCGATCTACCCTCACCGGGGTCCTCCCTTTTTGACGAAGACTCAGCGGCCTTTCCTTTTCCCTTCCGGAAGCACTTAAGGTGACTGTGGGCGCCACCACAGCCCGAACACTCGTGCTTGAATCGGCAGGAGGAACCAAACCGGCATTCCTTTTCATTGAACTGCCAGCAAACGCCCTTTTTGGGCCCCGGCGAGGTGCCAAATGATCCCCCGCCGGTGCCCCCTGGAAAGGACTGCGATGCCGACTTCGGCGCAGCCATCAGCCGCATCCATAGACTAATTTCTTTGTGGTCCCACCGCAAACTGGGTCTGACCGCCTTCCTCTGGCGAAACTGCTCGTCATATCTTAGCCAAGCAGTCCCCCCATAGGTCCTATACGCCTCACAGATAGAATCCAGATAACAAAAAAGCGCCGAACAGTTATCCGGAGCCTTTTCCCCCACCACACTGGCCAGTATCACAAAGGCCTGCAACCAGTTCTGAAAAGTGCGAGGAATAAGGCGATAACGCCGCCGTTCTTCCTCGTCCTTCTTGCTCTCATCCGGTTTAACCCGATCCAGATTAAACTTTTCCAACGGAAGCAATGAGAATATTTCAACATATTCATCGTTCCATATTTTTTCCCTGGTCTCCTGCTTCAGATGCGCCCCCAACGGGCCATCAAAGCAGACATACACTTCCCCTCTCGCCTTGTCATCCAATCGAACAATGTCCACTGCAGCCGCAGCTGCGGCAGCGGGAGCCGCAGCTGCGGCCGCGGGAGCCGCCACCACCGGCTCACCAACCACATTGCCACTAGCAACCCCTCCAACCGCCGGAGTCGCAACCTCCTGCCCCGTCGCTCCCTGCCACACCAAGCTAGGGCCCCCCACAGGGGCAAACAAACCCCTGACCAACCTCAACAACTCGGATGCCACACTGCCGTCACCCGTCACCACATTCATGACCTGCCCACCACTCGGGCCACCAAGCAAACCACCCATACCACCAACCACATTCACGCCCTGCACGCCATCCATATCACCAGACACACCATCCATAGCCAAACCAGGTGCACGAGAAATAGGAGAAACCGTGGTCTTACCAGGCTGACTCCGAGAAGATCCCGAAACAGCCGTCACATGTCCTCCGCGTCGCACTCCAGCCGCTTCACCGACCTCCACGATCTGGTCCCCGGTGTCGTCCTCCGCGGCGTCCTCCTCCAAAGTGGCCTCATCTTCCTCACTGGACCCAGGCCCAGGGAGCCCGCCGTCCGGCAGACTCGACCTTAGGCCCCGTCCGCCCGCAGCACCATCCATCCTCCGCGACGATCCAGACGCTGGCGCCGCCACGTAATCACCGCCTGGGGCATGCCGTCCGGCATCCCCGCATGCTCCAGCTGATCCCGACGCCGTCCCATCGCTGTCCATCCGCTGTGATCCCAGGCCGGGCCCCGCTGATCCGGGCCGTCTCCGTACTGACACCCCCGCCGACCCTGGGACCCCATGCTCCTGCATGGGCCCCGCTCTGCTCCTGGCCCGTGCTGCCGCCGCCACTGTGGCCTCAACTGTGCCCCGCGATCCCGCTGGCCCACGCAACCCAGCTGCCCCCCGTGACCCCGCTGGCTCATACGACCCCGTCGGCCCACGCGACCCTGCCGACCCACGCGACCGCGCCGGCCCACGCGACCGCGGCGGGTCAGGTGACCACACCGGGTCAGGCGAGCCTGCCGGATCGCGGGGACGCGCCGGGACGGGTGAGTACGCGGGGTCACATGACCGCGCCAGGTCAGGTGACCGCGCCCGGTCAGGTGACAGCGCCCGGTCAGGTGACCGCGCCGCCCCACGTGACCGCGCCGCCCCACGTGACCGCGCCACCCCACGTGACCGCGCCGCCCCACGTGACCGCGGCGGGTCAGGGGAGCGCGCTCGGTCAGGTGAGGCCGCCGGAGCACAAGGGGACGCCGGGCCATGCGAGCGCGGCGGGCCACGTGACCGCGCCGGGTCAGGTGACCGCGCCGGGTCAGGTGACCGCGCCGGGTCACGCGGCCGCGACGCGCGCGTCACTTGCGTGCGCCGCGAACCGGAAGAGGAGGGGAGGCCGGCCGTGTCGCTCACCGCCCCGTTGCCTTGGCGCCCGCGGCCCGACTTCCGGCCGGAGCCTCGCGACGTCCCGGCTCCCGGATCCACCGCCGCACGTCCGCTCGGGCTCCGTCTCCGCTGCCGGCTCCTCGGCGTCATCTCCGGGCTAAGGCGCTCCGGGGGCCGCGTTCTTCGCTGCCGCTTCGGAGGCAGGGGGGTCCCATCTTCCTCGCCGACGCCGGACCATCGCTGGAGCTACTCGTCCATCCAACGCTGTCCACGCTGCTCCGCCATCCTCTTCATCCGTGCCATGAAGTCCTCCATCTTCGGGATCCAGCCACAACGATTCCAGTCACCGTCCAGGTAGGAATGGCCCACCCCCCCTCTGACCTGCCCTATATACTACCCCCTATAGCACCACCCCCTGACCAATCACACTGACCCCTGATCCTAACTGCCCCTTAGCACCACCCCCAAATTTCGCGCCCAAACTGACTTCTCCATTAACCCCCTATTAACCCTATGGCCTGGCATCCCTCCTAGTCATGTAGCCCTCCCTTAAGCCCCTTCGGGTCAGCAGTCCGGGCTCTTCCTTTCCTGCCGCTGTCTGCACCAAATTACACAATGATAATATTTCCTGATTATTCCATTTTTGCTGCATTTTTTTATGCCTTTTCCCCACTATTTCATGCTTTTTTGCTACACATGTGAATCTGCGCTTTTAAGTATTTTTATAATACAGAAAAGCTTTGATTCTGCACTTATAAGAGCAGTTTTCTTATGCGGTTTTGAAGCTCCATATAGAAGATATAGACAAAAAAACACCAAAACCGCAGAGTTCAGCAGCATCTTTTCACAAAATTACATCCACTTTGCTTGGACAATTAAACACAACAGAATGTATGTTAAAAAAAAGCAGCAGAAAAACCCAGCATTTACGCTACATGTGAACGCGGACTAAATGTCCAGGAAAAGTAGATGAGATAACATGCAATCTCCACCCTTGGTGCATCCAAAGATGCTGCTGTTTTTTTTCTTTATAGGCTTCTTTGTGGAGCCTAAAACAAAACGTAAGCAAAAAAAAAGTGCCATTGCCATTCTAAGTGCAGAATCAATGCTTTTCTGTAGTACTAAAATGCTTAAAAACCCAGATTCATATCTGCACCAATCATGGATCACATATTGGAGAAAATGCATAACAAGCGCAGCAAACACACAATAATCAGGGAAGATTGTTATTGCGTTCCGTGGTGTAGACACCTGCAGAAAAAACACAGCATTTATGCTATGTGTTTTTTTATGGGTTTTAATAGAGAAATACAATTGTGCCATGTTTTTACGCCATTTACCGATCCCAATAAATAATCTGATTTCTGTGTTGTGTGGAACGTTATATTTACAGGGACACCAAATATGTCCATGTTATTTGCTGATTTGTGATTTTTCTTTTTTTTTTAAAAAGTGCAATAAAAATTACATTATTCTATTGCTTTATTATTATTTTTAGTAATTTTAGTAGAAGAAAAAATATTCTTGTACTCTTCCTCTATAATACAGGACACAGAGATGCATTGTACAGAGCAGTATCTCTATATCCAGTGTAATCTATCTGTGGAGTCAGAGGTGGCGCTGCACCTTCAACAATGTAAAATCTTAGTTTGACCTGCACCAGACCCTGTGGTTCAACAGCTAGGGATGTAGGAAATGTGTGTAAGGGGTGGGCAGACCCCTTACAAAGGAAGCATAGTTTACCCGGAATACTGTTATTAATAAAAATGTTTTTATTATTATTGTATTGTTGTAGTGGGTCCCCCTAGTGGCCGGGTGGGACGGCTGTCGCCACAGTGGAGAGAAGGAGCCGGCAGAAGCAAGGGGAGGGAGGAGAAGTGTTGTGTAGGGTAGTGTGTTTTTTTGAAGGCAGTTGTGTCCGGGACAGGAGAAAGAGAGCAGAGCCGGGGCAGAGTGTGGGAGCTGGAAGAAGTGGGAAGCCGGAGAGACTGGGGGTGGAGTATACCCAAGAGCGGGAAAAATAGGCCCGCCTCCACTTCCTCCAGCATCTCCACTGACCTCGCCGCCATTACCAGAGTTGCCGAGTGCTAATGAGATGGAGAATTCCAGACAGCAGCAAGATGTGGTGGCCGCGCTGGCAGCCACTAACCTGGGCTGTGGACGTCCTAAGCAGGCTGCAGCTGCGGAAGCACTTTCTAGCAACATACCGGCTGTACCAGGAGGGCAAGAACGCCCGACCAAAGTGACCTGGGTGACAACGTGGGACGCCGTGACCGGAGAGACCACGACTGAGGTCCGGGCGACGTATACCGCTCGGCTGCCGTCGGGGAATCGGCCCCTGGGAATCCCATACCCATACCCAGACCGGGAGACACCCCCGCCCGTCGCGGTGGGACCGTCGACACCTGTCCCAGTGCAAGCTCTGGAAGATCCACACGCCCGGAAGCTGGAAAGAGACAACTGGGGTTTTTTCTGGGATCCAATACAGCCGTCACCCCTACCTCAACGGAAGTCCCCGTCCCCAGAACCGGACCCGATGCAGGAGCGACTTCTTGCCGAGACCGTGGCCCGGGAGATGATGGCCGGTTCCCGGAGTGAGGAGTTTGAGCAGCAGTGCTCCACCGGAGTTGTGGTGAAATTCAACCAAAAGGAGGGTTACGGCTTCATTAAAGATGAAGAGACCGGCGATGACTATTTTTATAATAGAGTACACTTGGACGTTGAAGGCCTACCCCAGCGCCTGCACACGTTGTATCCAGGGGAAAAG
Organism: Anomaloglossus baeobatrachus; assembly: GCF_048569485.1. Classification (NCBI taxonomy): domain Eukaryota; kingdom Metazoa; phylum Chordata; class Amphibia; order Anura; family Aromobatidae; genus Anomaloglossus; species Anomaloglossus baeobatrachus. The sequence goes on along the minus strand of NC_134358.1, from coordinate 113,320,050 downwards.
GTCCGGTTTATGCGAGAAGTGGGCTGCCGAGGCCTCTTCGCAGTTGGTGTAACTCGGATGCCTACCTCACAGGAGGCGGCTCAATGGCAACAAGAGCTGGAGTGGGAGGAATGCCAGTACCGGCGGCGGTCGCAGCCAAGACCGGTGTTCGCTGAAATCTCCCACCCGAAACGCACCTTGGCCGTAACTCCTGAAGTGAAGCCTGGACCGACCGCTGACCCGGAGAAGGGAACCCCGGCGGTGCTGGCTATTAGTCAGAACATCACCACGCATCCGGTAATAGTCATGGAGATACCTCCGCCGCCGCGTGCAGCGACCCCGTCACCCCCATCGGGGATGAGGAGACCAAGACACCGGAGCCCACCGGCGGGTACGAGCCTTTCCAGAGGTTGCGACGGCTGCCTGGGCAGTCCCTGTCGGACTATGTGAGGGCTCAACGAGCCGAATGGAAACGAGTTCTGCACCCGGAGTGAAGTGCCCTGATCGGCTTGTTTGAAGACCGGCGTTGTTTTGAACCAGCAGAAGTTTACTGTTAATCACCGTTCAAGTTGTTAAGCCCGGAGAGAGCCTGCTGCTGGACTGAGCCAGGGGTTCCTCCGCGTCGTTAAGAAGAAGAAGTTTTGTTTCTCGAGTTGTGTTCCGGCTGTTTAACATCTAAGACCGGGAGTGCTGCAAAAGCCTCCGGGCAGAAACTCCACTAAGACCGGGAGTGCTTGCCAACGGCCTCCGGGCACGACTAAGACCGGGAGCTTCCAGGAGGAACTCCGGGCGCTGGACTGGTGCGCCCCTTGCGGTTGCACAAAGGTGACTTTGCTTGCAGTTTTATGGAAATGATGTTGTTTCTTTCATGTGTAGTTTTAGATTTATGCCTTGCCGGGAGGCTCAGGCTTAAAGGGGGAGGTATGTAAGGGGTGGGCAGACCCCTTACAAAGGAAGCATAGTTTACCCGGAATACTGTTATTAATAAAAATGTTTTTATTATTATTGTATTGTTGTAGTGGGTCCCCCTAGTGGCCGGGTGGGACGGCTGTCGCCACAGTGGAGAGGAGGAGCCGGCAGAAGCAAGGGGAGGGAGGAGAAGTGTTGTGTAGGGTAGTGTGTTTTTTTGAAGGCAGTTGTGTCCGGGACAGGAGAAAGAGAGCAGAGCCGGGGCAGAGTGTGGGAGCTGGAAGAAGTGGGAAGCCGGAGAGAACAGGAGAGGACGGAATCTCAAGAGTGAAGTAGACTGGTGTGGGTCCGGTTTGTGGGTAGCCATAGTGGGAGCCGGGTGAAGCGGAGTAGCTGGGCACATCCCCACTGGAGAGGACGTCAGGGCAGACTTTCCCCCAGCTAAGGAAAAAAACAACGTGAAGTCATCTGCAACTGCCGGTTGATTTTGTGAAAATAAAGAATGTCTTTTATTTGCACCAAAGCATGCCTGGAGAGTGTTTATACGTCGGACGACATCTGCACCACCACACTCTGCCCCACCATGACATCTCCTGTCCCCAAAGTGACGGCGGAGCCAGGGGTAAGCCTGATAGCAAGGGCCACGACTACAACCCCCGAGGCGCCCCTGGCACCCCGTTACATGTGTATGAAAGTTGCTGGTTTGATTCTGGGGGGGAATGTGCAAAAAAAATAATTATATTTTTATTTTTTTCTCACTTCTTTATACAGTAGATTTATAGGAATACAAGAATATGAGTTCTTCCTTCAGCTGCAATCTTTATTTTAATGTAGCTGAATAACCTGCTTCTGGCTGCTCTCCCTGCATTACATGTCAAGATTACAAAATCCTCCTCTGTTTCACAGTATGGGCAGTAACTCAGTGGTAGAGCTCAGACACTCCTAAGTTCGAGTCCCAACTGGGAAACCAGAACCAATGAGAATTAAATTTATGCACTGCTCTGAGTTAATTTATTCACTGCACTGAGGGGAGGAACCTGGTCAGTATATGCAAAAATATACTGGCAAGCACAATCTATATAAAGACATATACATGAAATTGCCACACCCCTTCCATTCCATGTTCAACCCTCCATCCATTAACCCCTTCACAAACAATAGCGCTTGTCAGTATATTTTTGTATACCATGAGTAAGGCAAAGTAAGCCAAAACGCATAGGTTTAACCCCTGTGTGGAAGGTATCAGTGGATCTTTTGTATACATCCATGTAATGTTTTATTTTTTGCAAATAAACCTGAAATTTTACAACATCCTTGGGTTGGATTTTTCCGTCTGCATCGCTGGAATCACAGTTTTTTCCTGTCGTTGAGTACTCCACTCAGAGTTGTCTGAGCAGAACAGATAGAGAAGAGCAGTCTCTAAAGTGAGCTGACAATGGATGTTTTCAGTTTGCTTCAATAGGATAATTATAGAGGACAAAGAAAAGGCTGAGATATTAAATAGGCATTTTTCATTAGTGTTCACTAAGGAACTAACTGTTGCAGGGATCATTCAACAAAGCAAAAATCAAAGTTCTCCTCATGATATAACTAATTTAACACAAGAAGAAGTATGCCTGCATCTGAGTAAATTAAGCATTTATAAATCCCCTGCCAGATGGCATTCATACACAGATATTAAGGGAACTGTGCTCAGTAATTGACAGACCGCTGTCTCTTATCTTCTTAGATTCTCTTGTAAATGGAAAGGGTTCTTTATAGTTAGAGCAGTCAGATTGTGGAATGCCGTAGTAGAACAGGTTGTAAGGGCAGACACTATTAACAGTTTAAAGAAAGGGCTGGATGATTTCCTCAGGACACATAACATTGCTGGTTATAAATGATTTAGTGACAAAATGTATAATTGATGGCGGAAGGTTGAACTAGATGAACTTATGTCTTTTTTCAACCTATGTAACTATGTAAGCTTACTGTATATCATGTGCTAATTGTGGTAGCAGCAGTCATCCATCATGTCTGAAGTTCTACCTGAAGCTTACATCCAATGTCAAAGCCTTGAGGTGAAAGTGCATTGAATGCAAAACCTGTAGTGCCTGTAGGATTCAAGGGAAAAATGCTCATAATTTGTTTTTTTTTGTGATTCTTGTGACAATGGAAAGGAGAGGTCAGTGTGTAATGCATGTGCCATAAGAGGGACAGTGTGTGTGTCATACTTTGTGCAGGGAAAACACTGAGGGCCAATTATTTATTAAGGCGCACAGTGTAGGGAAAATAGTTTTATTCAAAAGCATTATAATTATTTTTCTATTTTTAAGTTCATGTGCTGCAGACAACCAGTGAAGTTGTAAATATGGAGAGGCAAGCTGTGATTGTGAAAAGTCATCATGGCGTCTGGACAAGATGAAGAAAAGAGAGAATGACTCAGATCAGAAACAACATTTTCAATAAGGTACCTGGATGAAAATGATTATTTGTGACTTACTAATTCTCATCAATACTGTGATTCCTGTATGGTCTGAAGTCTGATTATTGATAACAACAACTCCCAGCAACTCTTTACCATTGTTAAGGACATACTGAGAGTTGCACTGTACTGTTGGTGGTTCTGGTCATGTATTCTTGTGCTAATATTAGTTCTGATTCTGTACATATGTAACATTATGTAACTTGTTAGATTACGTTATATATGGCTATGTTAATAAAGTATTGTGCTGTCTGGCAAGTTAAAGGTTGCTATGGTTTTTTGTTTATGTTAGGAGCATTAAAGGGATTGCCCAAGTTTGTGATGAGTCTGCAGTCACTATATGTGACTGCAGACTTCTGAATTCCCACAGCTTGCACTCCACACTGTCAGGATTCTCTGGTGCTGGCGGTGAGAGTGGGAGGTTATTAAACCACACCTATGCAAGTTGCATACATTCGGTTATGTTACAACTAGACATTCATGGCCTTGCTCAATACAAGTGAACTGAATGAGGCCAGAAACGTCTGGTCGGAAAGTGGCTACAAGTATGCAAAATACATAATTGCACACATATAACCGTCCACTCTTGCAAAAAACGTGCTTTGTGCGCTCTGCAAGAATTCAGAATTATGCAGTCACCTACAGTGATTGCAGACTTTTGTCACAAACTTAGACTAGCCCTTAAATTATAAAATGAAGCATTGTAGCATTCCCAATTCTAACAGCGTGTAATATACTCACTCTAAGGACTCAGCTCTGCTTGCTGGTTCCAGGATCAAATTACCACGTCACTCATATGTGATTTTCATACTTATGGTCATGTATCCAGCTGTTCCTCCTGCTTCTCTCTATGAAGCAGGGGCTGCAGTTTTCCACTGAACATTGAAAAAATTATGAAGAGCAGCTCATCGGCACATGACTGTAAGAGTGCAAATTACATGAGTGAACCGTCACATGATAACTACTCAAACTCCATGCGGAGGGGGAGGGCAAACTGAATTCTTACCCCAGGTGCTGGAAAACCTAGATCTGCCTCTGCTTTAGGCCGCCATCGTATGCTTCTCCCTTAGCTAACAAGCTTTTTTAATGAGGGGCAACAACCCATGAAATAGCTACAAATGGAGTTAATTTCCCTTTGAAATAACAAATATTAACTTCTAAGATTGCTACCTCTAAGGCTTCCTTTACATGTCCATGTTTCCAGTATGTATGGTGTTCATTTTTTATGTGGATACCACACACACCCATTATAACTAGGAATGATCGAATACCTCAAATATTCGGCTTCGCAAATATTTGCCGAATAGGTCGCAGCTATTCGACTATTCGTGAATATTCGATGCCCAATGTAAGTCAATGGGTACCTGAATAACAACTATTTAGAACTATTCGGGCTTCGCATAGACTTACATTGCTCATCGAATATTCACATAGTGGCGATTTATTTGTCGGATATTCGCGAAGCCGAATATTTGAAGTATTCGATCATCCCTAATTATAACCTATGTCTGTGTGAAACACATGGAGACATGTCTGGCTTTTTCCAGCAGCATGGATGACAAGGGCTAATACAAGTCTATGGGTCTGTGAAAAACATGTACAGTCTTCGGATGGCATCAGTGTGTCATCCGTGTGCTGTACGAGTTTAACACTGAAAAATATAAGAGAAGCTTTGTAATTTCTTTATTTCTTTAGTTTTCCGTGATAAACACTGATGACAAAATGATGGTAAAAACAGACACACTGATGGCACGCTGATTATACACTGATCCAAAACACTGATGATATCGGTACCATTTTTTCATTTATGTGTTTAAATACAGAAGGAGGCTTAATAGGTGGTCCCAGAGACCCCAGTACTAATTGCATAATCTTGGGTGTATTCATATGTAATAAATCCGTTATGCTCTACATTAGTGAGGGATACATGTAATCACAGACATTAAAACGCTTACTTATTATCGGATGTTATAAAATAGAAGTGTAAATATTTATTTCAACCTCACAAACAGCTTTTACCACAGGGATGTTAAATTTGCTTTATGATTGTGAAATGCAGGGGGGGGTTATTTTATGAAGGGTCCGGCTAATGTGTTAGTAGTTAATCAGGTAATAAAATATGTCCTTTTAATGCATTTTAGAGATCAGTAGCCTTATAAAGGTTATATATTTTTTACTTTTCCAGTGACAGATGTGTATGACACTTGTGTTTTCATTGTACATGTTGCATTTTCAGTTGTGTGTCTATATGGATGGCGATCAGGTTAGCATCAAACTTGAATTAGTTTTTTTAGCAGTGAGAAAAAAAAATCAGTCATTGCTTTTTTTAAAATATAATTTTAATAATAATACAGTATAATTATATGTTTACTGCTTTGCATGATTATGGTGACAGAAAATTGCATGTTTTGAATTGTGAGAGAATACAAGCCATTTTGTATTGTATAGAAACCATCTTGTCTTACGACTGAATGATGTCAAAGGGCTCAGTTAACACTGGTGGGCGGTGAAGTTTCACATTTTTACACACCCCTACGGCTCTTATTGGTGCATAGTAATTTCTTTGTTTGGGATACTATATAAGCTGGTCACATGATGTAATAAAACAGGAAACTCTCAGTACACCACAAGTGTGTGTGCTGTTTTGATTTCTCCAAGCGCTTGTAAAACAAATCTTATTAATTTGGAGTTCCAATTCCATAAAAGGGGTGGATTTCACTCACAGTATGTTTGATTTTGTTGTTGAAAATACACATTTTTTTCCCTTGATTTTTCATATTTTCCCTTTCATTTTATCCTGCCCGTCTTCCAAGAGTCATAACTTTTATTTTTTGACATAACCATATAGGGCCTGTCTTTTGTGGGTTTTAGTTTTCAATTACACAATTCAAATTACTATATTATGTTCAGGAAAAACAAGAAAACAAATGAGTTAGAATTTATAAAAAAAAGAATTACAAAAAAACAGCAATTCCCATATTGTTTTCTGGGGCTGTGTTTTTTTCAATATTCACTTAGCAATAAAAATGGTCTGGTAACACTGTCCTACAAATCAGTATCTTTATGGTGTTGCTACATATAAAAAAAAAATTGTTTTTAACACCATATACTGCGAGTCAAAAAGTTGTATTTTTTTAGAAAATTAAACTATATGAAGGCTTGTTTTATTTATAGATGAGCTGTGATTTTCATTGCTACCTTTTTGATGTCTTTATAACACTTTGATCTTTCACTTATTTGTTTTTAGGGGGGTATGACATTTAGATTTTTTTCCCATTTCAGCAATCATATTATGGAATAAATATTTATATATTTCATTATAAATAAACACATTTGGGCACATTTATCAAGCAAATGCGCCAGAATTCTGGCATAATTTGCATAACAAAACCTGTCTTTTATGAATTGCACTTTGTCTTACAGGTTTTAGAAACTTTTTCTACTTTGTCCAATGAAGGAATGTGGTCTCACTGAAAAGGGTATCGGTGGTCACAAAAAAGGCAAGGCGTAATATATGAGAGTGCACCAAAAATTGCGCCAAAATTGATGCACAGATTTTCTCAAACTGAGCCAACTAGTAAAACTATACTTAGACTAGACAGTGTTTAAATAAGCTAGATTTATCAAACCACATGAACTATTCTGACATATTTTAAGATTATCTAGATGTAGCACTATTTAAAAATTAGACATTTTTGATAAAACATAACTCAATGAACTTTATTTTGGCTTATGTTTTAGAATTTATGAAGAATGTCATCTATATAACTAAACATAGGACACAGGGATTCAAAACAAAAGGCCATGCAAATAGATTTGCTTTCATTTCCATAGACGTCAGTGTTCATAACTGTGCTTATGTCAGTCAAAGAAAAGCACTTTATAACATATGTGGTGCACTAAGTCTGGAAGTATTGATGACTCAATATTGGCTATCACTGGTCTAGTTATGGACATATGAATGCAGTATAGTGAGTTTCATGCTTTGGACTTTCCTTGAATAACTAGAGAATAGAGTCACTGCAGAGAGTTAAACTCCCTAGGGTAACTATTTCGTCCATGTATCACATGGCCAACACACTGCTATTGAGGTTATCTCGTTCTTATTTCAGGGGTGCACCCTATCAGCTTTCTGATTATTAGAGGATGGTGTGGGGATGGGGACTGATTGACAGTTTTGACCAATACTTTTCAACTTAACAAGCAAAATCAACTTTTGTCTATCAGAGTAGCAAAGTGACACTGAAGCTTGCCAGATCCAGCAATCCAGCCAGCTTCAGAGCAGTGTTTACAAACTCTGTAGAAAAGAGTTTGGAAGTGCTGCCCTTCTGGTAAATTGGAGTGGTAGCCAGTAACCTAGGAAACGAGCAGTAAACAATAAACTTAAAAATCTCTGTTCTTGTGAATTAAGATAATTTTTACAGACAGTAACTTGAAAGCTGGTTATTTATACATTTAAGATGTTAAGACAACCCCGTTGAGCTAGCGCCAATCAGGAATTATCCCTGTAGTGGTCATTCTGATTCAGCATGAGAAAAAAATCACAGCACGTTACCAGTTTTCTGCGCAAATTAGATCACACACACCCATTTAAGCCCATGGGTGCATGTAAAACATCAGACTACACTCGGATTACATGGAAGCTTTCATCACTAAATGACTAGCGATGAGCGAGCACTACCATGCTTGGGTACTGGTTACTGGAGTATTGTCGTATTTAAAAGAAATTGCACAGCATGTTGCATATTGTGTTTTCTACAGACACCCTTCTGAAAATGCAAAATTTGGGGCTAAATTAGGGTTTATGTGAGAAAAAAGTTTTAGATTCATTGCTTTATTTCTTGTGAAATATCTAAAGGGTTAATACATTTCTTGAATGTGGTTTTGAACAGTGGGAGGGGTGCAGTTTTTTTTTAGAATAGAGTCAGTTTGGGTATTTTGTGCCATATAGGCCTCTCAAAGTCACTTCAAATGTGATCCCTAAAAAATGTTTGGTAAATTTTGTTGAAAAAAATAGAAATTACTGATAAAATGTTAACCCTTCTAACTTCCTAACAAAAAAAATTGTGCTGATGTAAAGTAGACATGTGGTATGTAACATAACTCTCTGGTTAGGTCTCTGATATATCCTTTTCTGGTCTTTTTCTAATGACTTCTTCCTGTGTCATCAGATGGCACTTATTCTGCAAATGGTTCTAATAATAGAGATGATGGTGTTTCTTGACTATGCAAATACACTACCAATAAATATATTCTTATTGCTGTATGACTAGAAAACCAAAATAAATAATCAAAAAAGAGGAATGAATAATATAAAGACCAAAGAAAAAAATCCCCTAAAACAGTACTTTATTTCTATTAATTAAAATAACCCAGAATCATCAATATAATTCTATCAGACCGTAGTCAAGTGAAGGGGGTGAGGTGCAAAACGTAAGGTAGGGTACGATAAAGTTGTAAACGGGGTGACAGTGTTCACCGCTACTTACAAAGATTATATTAGTAATCAGGGGCACTATGTCTGTCAATTGGCCCTCACTGTCACCTGCCTACCAGCGGAGTTGCACCATAATGTTTAGGGTGCCCCCCGCTCCTCATCGGCTGTTCTCTACCTGAACCTAGTATAATATTTACCAAAAATTGACCCCCCATCACCAAAAGTAATTTGTGAAGATAATTGTGCCAAGAAATCTGTCAGAGGTCAAAAAAGACAAAAATTAAGTCCTCCTCAATAATGAGGGACTCAAACTCACCCTGCCTAAATCTCTAAATCTACAAATTAGACAAATGCTCAAGAACCAAAAACATCAGATGTATATTAAAGTATATACAGATAATAGAATGTAAATTCCCAGCAGGGACTTATCTGCCAGTATCCACAACATTTTTTTGATTTGCATATTTCCCAGGGAGCAATGCACCTAGGATTTCACTGTGTTGAGGGCCCTTGTTGGCTGCCGACAGTGTTTTCTCTGGCTGGTCTCCCCGAGATCAGTGATTGTTTTGTCTTGTTGGTCTACTAGGCATTGCTCCCACCTGGCCAGAATCCTACTCCACACTAACGAGGGGCAAAACCCCAAAACAGCTGTCTGTGGATGGATACCTGGCCTTGGTATTTCCCTTGTCATATCTTTAAACTTGTCAAAGAGTTGGATATTGACTAAAAGGTCCACTTAATATGGTAGTTATGGTGGTCTCCTAAAAAGAGCCACTCCTTGGCTACGTCCTTCTCGGAGGAATATCTGGCTAGTTTCTGTGTCGAGACTCCTAACAGAGGCTCCACGTACTTTTTTGATTAGTATCCACAAAATGTCTCTGTCCCAACACGTTTCCCCCCCGAATTTCTTGGGGTTCATCGGGGGACCTTCACAGGACAATAGTCCAGGAACAAAAAGGCCATCTAATGGTGTCCATTCCAGGTGTAGACAATACTGATACTGTTAGGGCCAGGTGGACGGGCAGACCCAGGAGGTGGATCCACTGGGCCGAACACCTTACTGAAGGCAAGGGGTCCGGTAGCCGGAGCACTACAGGTAGCAGGACAGTCCGTGCAAAAGAGTGGAATGCAGAGGTCCCTGGGACCACGGAGTCACTGATGGTAGTCCGGGTGACGGAGCTCAGGTTCGGAGGCCGAGATGTTGTCAGGCAGAGTCCGGAACCAATGGAGCGAGAAGACGGATCACCACAGGGATCAAAGATGGTACGGACTGACGGGATGGCAGATAGTCAGCGTTCGGGGTTCGGGAATTGGCAGGACCGGATGGCGAGGCAGGAGCGGCTCTAGAAGAGAGATAGGTGAGTATATCACAGAGACAAGGAGACCTGACTCCTAGCTTAGGAAACACGAAGAACAGGCCCCGCCCACTTGGACATTAAACCCCTTTATACCCTGTACCTGTGTGTTCAATTTCCTGTCAGTGGACGCTGGCCCTTTAAGAGAGGGTCAATGACCGCGCGCGCGCCCTAATGCGCATGCGCGAGGCCCGGGTGCCAGAAGCCAGGGCAGGGAGCGGTGAGCTGGAAGCAGGAGAGCCGGGCTGGGGCTGAGTAGCCGACGGGCGCCGGGAGCGGGGACCGGGCCGCCTGGGGACCGCAGGCGATGGAGGCTGGAGACCGGGGAGCGGGGGACGCCTGACAGAGGAGCCGGGTATCGAAGCAGGGAAGCCGGGGAGCGTGGCAGGTGAGCCGGGGAGCAGAGCAGGGGACCCGGAGAGCGTGACAGATGCCTGGGTAAAGTCCCAAGATTGAGACTATTTCATGCCCACTGCAGGGTGACAGGGCACTCCAACCGTCAGGTATATAATAAACCACTTATCGTACCCTACCTTACGTCTTGCACCTCAGCCACTTCACTTGACTACGGTCTGATAGAATTATATTGATGAATCTGGGGTATAATGTTTTAATCAATAAAAATAAAGTACTGTTTCAGGGGATTTTTTTTCTTTGGTCTTTACTGTATGACTAGAACTAGAGATGGGCAAACCTGAACAGTAAAGTTTGTTGTGTGCACCGAACACAGACTTTACCAAAAAAATAATGTTTGAGTTCGAGTGCTTTACGTATGATACTGTCACGCTCCCCGGGTCCTCGGCTCCCCTCCCCGGGTCCTCAGCTCCGCTCCCCGGCTCACCTGCCACGCTCCCCTCGTCCCAGCCTCCGGTGCCCGTCCTCCATAGGTCCTCTGGTCGCCGATCCCGGCGTCCGACATCTTCCCAGGCCCTGGCCGGCTCTCCTGCGTCCTCCTCGCAGCCTCCTTCCCTGGCTTCTGGCACCCGGGCCGCGCGCATGCGCATTAGGGCACGCGCGCGGTCACTGACCCTTTCTTAAAGGGCCAGCGTCCAGTAACAGGAAATGAGGTTAGTCAGGTTCAGGGTATAAAGGGGGTTCTTGTCCAAGGGGGCGGGGCCTGATCTTCGTGTTCCCTGAGCTAGGAGTCAGGTCTCCTGGTGTTTATGTGCCTGTACTCACCTATCTCTCTTTGTAGAGCCGTACCTGCCTCGCCATCCAGTCTGCCGTATCCCGAACCCCGCACGCTGTCCGTCTGCCATCCGACAGCACCTGCCATCTCGGATCCCTGCGGTGACCCGTCATCTTGCTCCAGAGGTTCCGGACTCCGCCTGATATCATCTCGGCCTCCGAACCTGAGCTACGTCACCAAGACTACCTTCTGTGACTCCGTGGTCCCAGGGACTCCTCCGCTGTCTTCACTTGCACGGACTATCCTGCTGCCCTTCAGTGCTTCAGCTGCCGGACTCCCTACCTCCATCTTAGAGTTCGGTCCAGTGGATCCACCTCCTGGGTCTGCCCGACCGCCCGGCCGTGACAGTAAGATCAGGCCATGGATCCCGCTGCTGCACTAATGGCCCTGCAAGAGGAACTCCAACGCCAGCGTGAAGTCCAGACCCGCATGCTGCAATTCATGACCTCCGTGGACACCCGCCTGTACACATTACAAGCATCAATGACGCCTGCGGCACCCAGGTCCCCCGCCAGGCAAGCCATGGCTCCCGTACCAGTGGCAGCCTCTTCAGATGCTTCCCGACTCCGTTTGGCGTCACCTCCTCGGTATGCTGGAGATCCCAAGACCTGCAGGGGCTTCATAAACCAATGTTCCCTTCACTTCACGCAGCTGCCACATCTGTTCGCCTCCGACCAAGCCAAGGTCGCCTTTATAATGTCCCACCTAGAGGGCGAGGCGCTGGCGTGGATGAACCCCTTGTGGGAGAAGGAGGACCCCATGACCAAGGATCTTCAACAGTTCCTACAGGCCTTCCGCAGTACCTTTGACGAGCCAGGACGCGCCTCTGCCTCTGCCTCATCACTCCTCCGCCTACGTCAAGGGACACTGACGGTGGGTCAATACGCCATCCGTTTCCGCACTTTGGCTTCAGAACTCGGGTGGAATAATGAGGCCCTAACAGCCGCCTTCTGGGAAGGACTCTCGAGTCGCATCAAGGATGAGTTGGCGGGTCGGGACGTGCCCTCCACCCTAGATGCACTGATCGCCCTAGCAACTCGTGTGGACATACGTTTTCAGGAGCGCTCCAAAGAGCTATCTCGGGAGAGACGCCCGGTACGGCATTCTCCTCCTCCGCAGAAGTCCTCCGTTCCTCAGTCATCAACAGCTGGGATTCCCGTCCACGAGCCCATGCAGATCGACCGAGTGCGGCAGTCTGAACGACGTCGAGCAGAGCGGCTCGCCCAGGGCCTCTGCTTTTACTGTGGTGAGGACACCCACCTGCTACGCTCCTGTCCAGAGAGGCCGGGAAACTCCAAAGCCTAGGGTTGGTAGGAGAGGCCACCCTAGGTGCTGGGACCCTCTCTGACCCAGTTACATGGACAGTGCAAGTGACCACGGGAGAGACGCGGTTCACGGCTGATGCCTACCTCGATTCCGGGGCAGCAGGCAATTTCATCCAGCAGGCCACGGTGGACAAGTACCGGGTGCCTGTCATACCACTCGACAAACCCCTAGTGATTGCCTCGGTGGATGGGAGGCCTCTCTCTGATACCATCTCCTTGATCACCAGGCCTGTCGAACTACGCATCGGTGCCCTTCACACCGAGAACATCGCTCTCTACGTTCTCCCACACATGTCCCACCAGATCCTGTTGGGACTCCCATGGTTGCGGACACATGAACCATCGGTTAGCTGGGGTACTGGCGAAGTCACCCGTTGGGGCTCTTCGTGTCATGAGAGGTGCCTAAAGTCCATACCACCCCTCCGACGACCTCCGGTTCCTGAGACCCTAACGGGGCTGCCTTCGGCCTATTGGTCCTTTGCCGATGTCTTTGACAAAAAGGAATCCGAGGTACTGCCGCCACATCGTCCATACGATTGTGCCATTGACCTGCTTCCAGGGACAACCCCACCTAGAGGACGGATATATCCTTTATCTCCAGCCGAAACCAGGGCCATGTCAGATTACATCTCAGAGAGCCTAGCAAGAGGGTTCATTCGGAGATCCTCCTCTCCTGCTGGAGCAGGTTTCTTCTTTGTCAAGAAGAAAGAGGGAGACTTACGCCCATGCATAGACTACCGGGGTCTCAATCAAATCACCGTGAAAAACAAATACCCCCTGCCGCTCATTCCCGAATTATTTGACCGGCTTAGAGGAGCTCGTGTGTTCACCAAGCTGGATCTTCGGGGTGCTTACAATCTGGTACGCATCCGCTCTGGTGACGAATGGAAAACCGCGTTTAATACGCGCGATGGACATTATGAGTACTGCGTGATGCCCTTCGGTCTGTGTAACGCTCCTGCCGTCTTCCAAGAACTGGTGAACGACGTGTTTCGGGACCTTCTCTACATCTGTGTGGTTGTTTATCTAGATGACATCCTTGTCTTCTCTCCGGACCTCCAAACCCACAGAGAAAACGTACAGCTGGTCTTACAAAGACTGAGAGAGAATCGCCTGTACGCAAAGTATGAGAAGTGTGTCTTTGAGCAGTCTTCCCTCCCCTTTCTGGGGTACATCATCTCTGATACTGGACTGCAGATGGACCCCAAGAAGGTCTCCGCCATCATCAACTGGCCTCCGCCTTCTGGACTGAAGGCAATCCAACGCTTCCTGGGATTCGCCAACTACTACCGCCAGTTTATCCCGCACTTCTCTGCCTTGACCGCTCCTCTCTCCGCTTTGACCAAAAAGGAGGCTAATCCTAAGGACTGGTCACCTGCGGCAGACGCCGCATTTTGTTCTTTGAAGCGAGCATTCGCCTCCGCCCCTGTACTCCACCGACCGGAGTTAAACCGCCAGTTCACCTTGGAGGTGGATGCCTCCTCCTCAGGAGCCGGAGCAGTGCTCATGCAAAAATCCTCCTCCGGGAAGATGGTGACCTGCGGTTTCTTCTCTAAGAGCTTCTCAGCACCCGAACGTAATTACACCATCGGTGACCGAGAACTACTGGCGGTCAAACTGGCTCTGGAGGAGTGGCGCTACCTCCTGGAAGGAGCAGTGTACCCCGTGATTATCTACACGGACCACAAAAACCTGGAATACCTGCGGTCCGCTCAGCGACTGAACCCACGGCAAGCCAGGTGGTCCTTATTCTTTGCCAGGTTTGACTTCCAGCTCCACTTCCGACCAGCGGACAAGAATGTACGCGCTGATGCCTTGTCTAGGTCTCTCATGCCCATGGAACAGGAGGAAGAGACTATCCAGCCTATCATCTCTCCTAGCAAGATTGTTCCGGTGGCTCCTGTCACTCTGGCCCAGATACCACCTGGGAAGACCTATGTCTCGGAGACCGACAGGCTAACGGTCTTACACTGGGGTCATACCTCAAAAACAGCCGGCCATGCAGGCCAGAAGAGAACATGGGGTGCGATTGTACGCCATTACTGGTGGCCATCTCTTCGCACGGACGTCGCCGCCTTTGTCTCTGCCTGCTCCTCTTGTGCCAGAAACAAGACGCCCAAACACCTCCCACATGGCCGCCTTCTGCCTCTGCCGATACCTTCGATTCCGTGGCAACACATAGCAATGGACTTTATTACGGACTTGCCATTGTCATCCGGGCACACAGTCATATGGGTCGTGGTGGACCGGTTCTCAAAAATGGCCCATTTCGTTCCTATGGCTGGACTGCCCTCTGCTCAGGAACTCGCGGACGCTTTTATACAACACATCTTCCGCTTGCATGGCTTTCCATTACACATCGTATCAGACAGAGGAACTCAGTTCACCTCCCGCTTCTGGAGGGCTCTCTGTAACCATCTGGGAGTGACTCTGGACTTTTCATCTGCATACCATCCTCAGTCTAATGGCCAAGTAGAGAGGGTCAATCAAATCTTGACCTCATTTCTACGTCACTATGTTAACGCCCATCACGACGACTGGTCCGCTCTTCTACCTTGGGCTGAATTCTCCCACAACCACCACATCAGTGAGTCGTCCTCCAGCTCTCCCTTCCATGTTGTTTACGGACTTCAGCCTTCCATCCCATTGCCTGTATCCCCCTCTTCGGATGTCCCTGCTGCAGATACAGTAGCCCGTGACTTTGCCACCATTTGGGACTCTGTCAAGGTGTCTCTAGGACGTGCTTCCCTGCGGATGAAGAGACACGCAGACAAGAAACGCCTGGATCCTCCGTGTTTCTCTCCTGGAGACCTCGTCTGGCTTTCTTCCCAGTACGTCCGCCTGAAGATACCTTCATACAAGCTGGGTCCTCGCTACATTGGGCCGTTTAAAGTCCTCGCCAGGATCAATGAGGTCTCCTACAAGCTGCAGCTCCCGGCCACGATGAGGATACCCAACTCGTTCCACGTCTCCCTGCTCAAGCCGGTGGTCCTTGGTCCCTTCTCCGCTGCTGCCAGTCCAGCTCCTCCACCTATTGCCGATGATGACATCTATGCGGTAAGGGATATCGTGGCCATGAAGACCGTACGAGGTCGGCAGTTCTTCCTGGTGGACTGGGCAGGGTATGGTCCGGAGGATAGGTCCTGGGAGCCCAGGGAGAACGTAGGCACTCCTCTTATCCGTGCCTTCATGTCCCGGTTGCGGGGAGGGGGGCGTGGGGGGGGGGGGTACTGTCACGCTCCCCGGGTCCTCGGCTCCCCTCCCCGGGTCCTCAGCTCCGCTCCCCGGCTCACCTGCCACGCTCCCCTCGTCCCAGCCTCCGGTGCCCGTCCTCCATAGGTCCTCTGGTCGCCGATCCCGGCGTCCGACATCTTCCCAGGCCCTGGCCGGCTCTCCTGCGTCCTCCTCGCAGCCTCCTTCCCTGGCTTCTGGCACCCGGGCCGCGCGCATGCGCATTAGGGCACGCGCGCGGTCACTGACCCTTTCTTAAAGGGCCAGCGTCCAGTAACAGGAAATGAGGTTAGTCAGGTTCAGGGTATAAAGGGGGTTCTTGTCCAAGGGGGCGGGGCCTGATCTTCGTGTTCCCTGAGCTAGGAGTCAGGTCTCCTGGTGTTTATGTGCCTGTACTCACCTATCTCTCTTTGTAGAGCCGTACCTGCCTCGCCATCCAGTCTGCCGTATCCCGAACCCCGCACGCTGTCCGTCTGCCATCCGACAGCACCTGCCATCTCGGATCCCTGCGGTGACCCGTCATCTTGCTCCAGAGGTTCCGGACTCCGCCTGATATCATCTCGGCCTCCGAACCTGAGCTACGTCACCAAGACTACCTTCTGTGACTCCGTGGTCCCAGGGACTCCTCCGCTGTCTTCACTTGCACGGACTATCCTGCTGCCCTTCAGTGCTTCAGCTGCCGGACTCCCTACCTCCATCTTAGAGTTCGGTCCAGTGGATCCACCTCCTGGGTCTGCCCGACCGCCCGGCCGTGACAGATACCTACTTGTGCGAGCATCGTTGTTCTTGGGTACGCTTGATGCGCAGCCCAGTGCGAGCTGCTTGCAGTGTTTGAATGGCTTTCACTCGGGGTAACAACAGCGTGATGGGATCTAGTGTGCACCAAACAAAAAATGAAAAAACCCTACTCACCCTCCCCCAGAGGTGATCTGTTTATGGCTGCCTGCATGTAGGCAGAGACCCGAACTTTCCAATCAGTGACTTCCATTGGGGTTCATATAAAGTTCGAGTGCAGGACAGAATTTTATCTACAGTGCAGTTGAACTCGACAAACCGAATTTCAATGGGTCCACTCATCTCTAACCAGGACTTGTGTTGTAGCCCAAACAGGAAATATGTAATATCTGCAGAATAGCTAGTCAGCAGATATAACTAGTTCTCTGCTGTTAGCTATGACCCCTCTCATTTAAAACTCCCAGGAGTTTATCATTACAAGTATATACTGAGCCTGGCTTGATTTGCTTGATTTTATGCTACTCTGGATACCTGCTTCTCATCTTAATCTGTCTTAGTGTTTAGGGGTACTTCTCACATAGCAATATCGCTAGCGAGATCGCTGCTGATTCACAGGTTTTGTGACGTACCAGTGACCTCATCAGCGATCTCGCTGTGTGTGACACTAAGCAGCGACCTGGCCCCTGCTGTGAAATCGCTGATCGTTAAACACAGTGCTGGTTCATTTTTTGCTCGTTGCTCTCCCACTGTGAAGCACACATCGCTGTGTTCGACAGCGAGAGAGCAATGATCTGAATGTGCAGGGAGCCGACGTCTGGAAGCAGCGGACGCTGGTAACCAAAGTAAACACCGGGTAACCAAGCGAAGCGCTTTGCTTGGTTATCCGATATTTACCTTCGTTACTAGCATACGCCGCTCTCAGGCTGCCAGTTCTGGCTCCCTGCTACCACATGGCTGCACATGGCTGCTCCCTGCTCCCACATGGCTGCACATGTAGCCAGAGTACACATCGGGCAATTAAGCAAAGCTTAGCAACCCGATGTGTATCCTGGCTACGAGTGCAGGGAGCCAGCACTAAGTGGTGTGCGCTGGTAACCAGGGTAAATATCGGGTAACCAAGCAAAGCATTTTGCTTAGTTACCTGATATTTACCTTGGTTACCAAGCGCAGCATCGTTTCCATGAGTCGCTGCTGGCTGGTGGCTGGTGGCTGGTCACTGATGGGCCTGATTGAAAGCTCACCAGCGACCATGTAGCGACGCACCAGCGATCCTGACCAGGTCATATCATGGTCGGAATCGCTGGTATGTCGTTTAGTGAGACGGTACCCTTACACTTACCAGATAATTATCCTTCTTATTCCACTCTACTTGACCTTGGCTACCTCCCTGATATCATCTCAGTCTTCTAATTTTATCATGTATCTGCCCTTTCTGGCTTTGACAGGGATAAACAATTATCATCTACCAGCTCGCTCCACCTGCCACCAACTGCTGGATACAGCCAGGAATCCCTGATACAGTTAGGTCCAGAAATATTTGGACAGTGACACAATTTTCGCGAGTTGGGCTCTGCATGCCACCACATTGGATTTGAAATGAAACCTCTACAACAGAATTCAAGTGCAGATTGTAACGTTTAATTTGAAGGTTTGAACAAAAATATCTGATAGAAATTGTAGGAATTGTACACATTTCTTTACAAACACTCCACATTTTAGGAGGTCAAAAGTAATTGGACAAATAAACCAAACCCAAACAAAATATTTTTATTTTCAATATTTTCTTGCGAATCCTTTGGAGGCAATCACTGCCTTAAGTCTGGAACCCATGGACATCACCAAACGCTGGGTTTCCTCCTTCTTAATGCTTTGCCAGGCCTTTACAGCCGCAGCCTTCAGGTCTTGCTTGTTTGTGGGTCTTTCTGTCTTAAGTATGGATTTGAGCAAGTGAAATGCATACTCAATTGGGTTAAGATCTGGTGATTGACTTGGCCATTGCAGAATGTTCCACTTTTTTGCACTCATGAACTCCTGGGTATCTTTGGCTGTATGCTTGGGGTCATTGTCCATCTGTACTATGAAGCGCCGTCTGATCAACTTTGCAGCACTGGGCTGAATCTGGGCTGAAAGTATATCCCGATACACTTCAGAATTCATCCGGCTACTCTTGTCTGCTGTTATGTCATCAATAAACACAAGTGACCCAGTGCCATTGAAAGCCATGCATGCCCATGCCATCACGTTGCCTCCACCATGTTTTACAGAGGATGTGGTGTGCCTTGGATCATGTGCCGTTCCCTTTCTTCTCCAACTTTTTTCTTCCCATCATTCTGGTACAGGTTGATCTTTGTCTCAACTGTCCATAGAATACTTTTCCAGAACTGAGCTGGCTTCATGAGGTGTTTTTCAGCAAATTTAACTCTGGCCTGTCTATTTTTGGAATTGATGAATGGTTTGCATCTAGATGTGAACCCTTTGTATTTACTTTCATGGAGTCTTCTCTTTACTGTTGACTTAGAGACAGATACACCTACTTCACTGAGAGTGTTCTGGACTTCAGTTGATGTTGTGAACGGGTTCTTCTTCACCAAAGAAAGTATGCGGCGATCATCCACCCCTGTTGTCATCCGTGGATGCCCAGGCCTTTTTGAGTTCCCAAGCTCACCAGTCAATTCCTTTTTTCTCAGAATGTACCCAACTGTTGATTTTGCTACTCCAAGCATGTCTGCTATCTCTCTGCTGGATTTTTTCTTTTTTTTTCAGCTTCAGGATGTTCTGCTTCACCTCAATTGAGAGTTCCTTAGACCGCATGTTGTCTGGTCACAGCACCAGCTTCCAAATGCAAAACCACACACCTGTAATCAACCCCAGACCTTTTAACTACTTCATTGATTACAAGTTAACGAGGGAGACGCCTTCAGAGTTAATTGCAGCCCTTAGAGTCCCTTGTCCAATTACTTTTGGTCCCTTGAAAAAGAGGAGGCTATGCATTACAGAGCTATGATTCCTAAACCCTTTCTCCGATTTGGATGTGAAAACTCTCATATTGCAGCTGGGAGTGTGCACTTTCAGCCCATATTATATATATAATTGTATTTCTGAACATGTTTTTGTAAACAGCTAAAATAACAAAACTTGTGTCACTGTCCAAATATTTCTGGATCTAACTGTATAAGTCCAGATACTTGCACAAGTGTTCAAAGGTGAAGGCCATTTTACCTCTGGGACCTGCTAAACAAAGTGGCTTGTACAAAGTCTAATCATGGAAGCCTGATTAAGAACTGCAAGGTTTCTACTGTCTACATACAGTCCCAGTTCTTTAATGTTGAGTTCAGTAGTCATCCATTAGAATAAATCCGTTAGCAAAAAAAAGTTGTGCAAACATAACTTTTTTGTCCGGTTTGAAAATATTGTTTTGTGGAGGTTCCGTTTTTTGAACATAGGAGTCTATGGCAATTAATCTGCTAACCGATTACTATTTAGTCATAAGTTTGCCTTCCATTTGTAACAGATACATATTTTCCTTACTGTATCTATTTCAAATGGAAGATTAACCGCACTCCGTTAATGGATCCATTTTCCATAGCCTTCAATGTTAAAAAAAAGGGATCCGGCAACAAGAACTATTTTCAAAACAGACAAAAACTTTGTGTTTGCACAACTTTTTTGCCAATGGATACATTCTAACAGATGATTACAGGACCTGTGAACTAAGTGTAAGGCCCGTTTCACACGTCAGTGAAAAACACAGACGTTTTTCACTGGCGTGTAAAACACGCACATGTCCCTGCGTGTGCCGTGAATCTCGGCACACGTGGGTTGTCTAAGTGCAATCCGGGCTCCGTTCTCCGTGGCCCGTGATTGCACTTAGAAATCAACTCACCTGCGCCCGCTCCTGCTCTCCATGGTGCTGAATCCTCCCGTGGTGCAGCATCCGGCCGGCGCTGACCCCTGCAGCAGCTGCTTCCGGGTCGGCTGTGTCGCGCATAATGAATATGCGCGACAGTAATCAGCCGGCTTAGAAGCAGCAGGGAAAACAGGCTGCAGAGGACATCACTGGACGCCGGGTGAGTTAAAATGTTTTTTATTTTAAAAGCACGTTTTTTTCTGGCACGTGTTTCACGGACCACACCACTGCGTGGTCGGTGGGACATCAGTGATGCCAGAAAAAAATGGACATGTCTCTGTGCGGCAAACACGCACACGCGGGTACGCCGCATGGAGACACGTGCAGTGCAAAATCACTGACGTGTGAGCAGACCCATTCACTAGAATGGGTCTGCGTATGTCAGTGATTCTGGTACGTTTAAAAAAAAGCACAAACGTACCAGAATCACTGACGTGTGAAAGGGGCCTAACAAAGACAAATCTGAGCTGTTTCTGTTCAAAGTGGATAATTAGTTCAGGAGCCATGGATGAAGGGGAGACGTGGCTCTTAACTGGAGAAAGAAACTGAATTCTTTGATAAGATTTACTACAAAATTTCTTATTTTAGCCTGTATTATTGATTTATGCCAAGTTTCTTATAATGACCGTGACCATTTAATAAAAGAAGATTAATCTGTTTCCTATTAATCTGTTTTCCTGTAAATTAAGCAACCAACTGTACTAATGTTTGCACACAGATGATAGTGGAGGGGAATACAATAATGTATATAGGGCTATACACATCCTGTTCTGTCAACAGAGTAAAATTAACAAAAACAGGTTTATTCTATAAAGAATACATCGTTCATTATATCAAGAAGGAAATATTCCATTGAATTCCCTCTTTTCATTAAATTACCCTTTTAATGATTAATTTTAGCAAATGACAGATCTTTTTAACATAAGTGTGAGGGAAATCCTGGGATATTAAGAGGAATGATGATGTCCAGTCATCATTTCTCTCATCACCCCCCTGAGGGCAACCCCCCTCCCTTGTCCCTTCACACACTGAGGTACTTCTCAGATGCCAGCATCTGGAAAGGTGTGAAGTCCCACTTACACCTCCAACAGCCATCTCCTCTGATATGGAGATTGCTTGTTCTCTCAGGCCTCTAAAACACAGAGAGAGGAAGACCCCCTGGGAGCTGTGTCCACTCATCAAAGAGAGTGGGCAGGGACCTAGCAAAACCAAAAGCAGCTAGTCCCCGCAGGAGAGCATACTGCTGGCTCCGTAATATCATACCCAGTTATGATATTACCGTGCGTCTCAGCCATACACCTCCTACATCGTTAGAATCGGGACTTCAAGCCGAATCTGTGCATATCCTCGACGTCTATGTGGCACCCTGGGGCGGCGAGATATAGAGAACTGCTAGTAGGAGTCCGGTAAATGAGTCGTGCTTGGACTCAAAATGCAGAGGGGACCCGGGCGGATCTGATGGCACCAGAACCATCCCGATCGGACCTCCCAGTCTGGAGTTGCAGGTAATAGCCCCTTCTGGGATATTACTCTGACTCAATGCAGGGGGAGTGGCAGTGCTTCCCTGTGAGGTCACTAAGGTAGGAGGGGACCTGGATTTGCCCAGGTTGATAACCCTACTTCGGCCATTTCCCAGTGTTCTTTTGCTCGGGGGTCTGGTCAGGGAAGACCTGTGTGAGAGATCCTGGAAACCTGGTCCACGGCGTCCCCCTGTGGCCAGACGCACAAGGTAACTGCTCGAACTGTGTATGCCTGTTTGCAAACCATGCTTTAATTGTAACTGTACTCTGACCTATGCACTGTATATATTCTGTAGATTCCGTAATGTATATATTGTAGTTCTAGTGTGCTTTAGGCTGATTAAATTATATAATTAATCTTGGGCTGTTCTGTTATCTCGATCCTGAATCCCACGTCTGTGTGTTCGGCTAATAGTTACCGTGAATCGGTTGGTGGCAGCGAGTGTGTGCTAAGGATCATTGTGGGGCGGCCAGTGAGAGGCAAGGAGGTTCTTATATATTCTGTCCGCGGAGGTCGGGGGAATATATACCCTGCTCTCACCGGGAACCCTTCAATCATCGGCACAGGAGAATAGCGGCCTCCTTGCTTATTTTCGGGCAATTCCATAATTGGCCTGACTATAAGAGGGGCGCTAGAGAGCGCGTCACGTGCTCTGTCTGTCGGTCGGGAGGTATAAAGGAGGAGTGACTCCTGCTTGTTACCCCCCGATCGTGACATTGGTGGCCAGCACGGGGGAGTTCGGAGTGACCCCCCCTGGTGGTTCGTGACATATTGGTGGCAGCGGTGGGATCGAGATAATAGTGTGTGTGAGTGTGAGACCCATACTCCCAGACACTAAAGACTGCCTGCAGCAGCTGTGGCTGCTGGGGTCTTCAGACCAGACCAACACTAGAGTGTCAGAGTGCAGATACTGTAAGGTGTGTGGGTGCATCGGGTGGCAGTTCTGTGTCAGTGATCAAAGTCTGCAAGAATGGCTGATGGCACCAGGAGCAGAGCTATGGAACTGGCCAATGCTAAGGCAGGAGCCGAAGAGAGGGAGGACGGTGCTGTGTACAGCAATGAGGAGGTTGACCACGAGTCCTCCAGGAGCCCGACGCCAGAGAACCGTTCTGCAGAGGACAGCGCACAACCTGGCAATTATGGACAAGATGAGGAGCAGCTCACCCAAGGGTCCTCAACGAGCCAGATGCCAGCCCTCCGCTCTGCAATGGACAGTGAATCACCAGGCTCCGCAGCGGGCCGCAGATCACCACGTGCCATTCCACCGAGCCTGGCAGGCTTGGATAGCCTTCTTCAAATGGCTATGGCCCTACTCCAGGCTGGAGACCGGGAGGGCTACAAGGAACTCATGACAGAGAGCAAGGCAGAGCGTGAGGCTGCGGAGCGAGAGCGCAGGGCAGAACGTGAAGCTGCGGAGCGCAGGGCAGCGTGTGAGGCTGCGGAGCGGCAGGCAGCGCGTGAAGAGCGAGAGCGACAGGCAGACCGTGACCACCAGCTGCATCTAGCCAAGCTCCAGCCCTCATCAGCCACACGTGACCTTCAAGACACCAAACTTCCAAAGGTCCGTGTTGAGGACTTCCCAGTGCTGGCGAAGGATGGAGACTTGGACTCTTTCCTGACCGCTTTTGAACGGACTTGCCTGCAGCACCATCTGGACAAGGATCAGTGGGCCAAATACCTGACCCCCCGTTTAAGGGGTAAGGCCCTGGAAATCCTTGGGGACTTGCCTACTGAGGCAGATCAGGGCTACGACACCATCAAGCAGGCCCTGATCCAACAGTACAACCTCACTCCGGAGTCCTACCACAAGAAGTTCCGGACCCTGCAGAAGGGACCAAAGGACTCCTGGGCTGACCACCGGCGGGCACTTGCCCGAGCTGCCGACCACTGGACCCAAGGCCTGCAGCTTTCCACCGGACCAGAGATCCTAGACTTGGTCATCACAGAGCAACTCTTATGGAACTGCCCGGAGCATCTCCGCCAGTTCATCCGAGACCAGAAGCCTAAGGAGTCCACGGCTACAGCTGCCCTGGCCGATGACTACACCAACAATCGGGCCCCTGAGGCCAGGAGAGCAGCCACCAGCAGCACCTGGAGAGGGGGTAAGATGAATTCTGCTACTGCCCCACCTGCCCCTAGACCGCAGGGGGTGTCCCCCTCAACTCCCCTCTCCAGGCCCGTGGCAGAACCAAGACGGTATAAAATATAGAAATGTGGCACTCCTTCTATAGTCGCTGGTGCTTGGATAGGGTCCCACCCCAGATCAAAAAATTGAAAAAAATCCAGCACTTAGTGCTGGATTTTTTTCAATTTTTAGAACCAAGACGGTCCCACCAGTGCAACCAACCTGGACACTTCAAGGCCATGTGCCCTCAGCGTCCCAAGGCCCTGGCCACGTCCCCGTCCCAAGGGCCGCCCAAGGTGTGGGTGGGGGTGGTGGTAGGTCCCTGGACGGACAGCTTACAACCTGTCACCGTCGGCCAGTCTGTGACCATGGGACTGCGAGACAGCGCCTCGGAGGTGACTCTGGTGCGGCCTGAGATGGTGTCCCCCCAAGACTTGGTACCCGCAAAAACCCTCGCTGTCTCCGGAATTGGAGGCATTGACCCGGCGTTGCCCATCGCCAGCGTTTATATGGACTGGGGCGCAGGACGAGGGGTGAGGGAGGTGGGGGTAACTGATCGGATCCCTGCAAACGTGCTACTTGGGACAGATTTGGGGCAGATAACCTCCCAGTTTGGGCCCCCCCCCAAGGGCTGAACCTTCAGCCAGTACTGACATGACTCCTGACAATGTTAATGTTTTATCTATGAATGATGTAAGGGAGGAGGGAGTAAGCTCTGATTTTTCTGCTTGCACAGACACCATAGACACACACACAGCTGCAGCTGTGACAGGAGGGGAGGGGGTCAGAGAAAGGTGTGACAATGCCTCTACAAGTAATCAGCCAGTGAGCTGGGATCTTTTGCCCTCTGCAGGGATAAGCAGAGAGCAGGGTGCTGCAGGGGGAGGACCAGTGTGTGGGGTGGGGGCTACCACAGCAAATGTGGGGTCCCCAGAGATTTCACAGCGGGGTTCTGTTTCTGCAGGGGGGGAACAGGCAGGTGAGATTGGGGCCGGTCCCGGAGCGGAAGTGCTCCCAGGTAAGATCTCGGTGCATGGTTCCCCCACAACCGGGGTGTCAGGAAGCCAGGTAGGTCTGCCTGAACCGGCGACTTGGTCAGGAACGGAGGAGGAGCAGGCACGACCCACGGTCGCAGCGGCTGTGGCCGCTGTCACCCGCAGTGGGAGTGCTGGAAGCCAAGGGGCCTCCCGGAGGTCCGATGGCTCTTCCCCTTCTGACCAAGTGGCAGCCGAGTCAGGCGGAGGCCAGGACACAGGTCCCGGGGTACAGACCGAAGATGTGACAGTCTCGTCGATTCTGGCCACATCTAGTCAGGGGTTTCAGGCAGCGTTAGAAGCTGACGACAGCCTGAAAGCTCTTAAGGAGCAGGCGGCACAGCCTCCCTCAGACTCGGACCAGGAGCGAGTGGTCTGGGACCAAGGACGGTTGTACCGGGTCACGTTCCAGCAGGGTTCACCGGAGGCGTGGCCCAGGGACCGACAGTTAGTGGTACCCTATCCGTTCCGGACGGAGTTGTTGCGGATCGCACATGAGATTCCGATGGCCGGACACCTAGGGATCGCTAAGACCAAGGCCAGGTTAAACCAGCATTTCTACTGGCCAAAAATGGGGGCCGATGTGGCTGCCTACTGCCATTCGTGTGAAACCTGTCAGAGAGTGGGGAAGGCGGGGCCACACCCCAAAGCCCCACTGGTATCTCTGCCAATCATCGATGAGCCTTTCAGGAGGGTGGCTGTGGATCTGGTCGGCCCGCTGGCCATCCCCAGCAGCTCCGGGAAACGCTTCATACTGACGGTAGTGGACTATGCCACCCGGTACCCTGAAGCAGTGGCCTTGTCATCCATTCGGGCTGACAAGGTGGCCACTGCATTGCTGGAGATTTTCTCCCGAGTGGGTTTTCCCCAGGAAATGCTCACTGACCGGGGGACCCAATTCATGTCACAGCTGATGCAGGCCCTCTGTAAGCAAGTCCAGGTGCAACATCTGGTGGCCAGCCCGTACCATCCACAGACTAATGGCCTGTGCGAGCGGTTCAATGGCACCTTAAAGCAGATGCTTAAGATGTTGGTCGACTCCCACGGGCGTGACTGGGAGCGGTATCTCCCACACCTGTTATTTGCTTACCGGGAGGTTCCACAGGCTTCAACAGGATTCTCACCGTTTGAGCTCCTGTACGGGCGACGTGTGCGGGGCCCCCTGGCTCTGGTGAAAGAGGCTTGGGAAGGGGATTTGGCCACCCCTGGAGTGTCGGTTATCGAGTATGTCATGCGCTTCCGGGACAAAATGCAGGCCTTGACGCAACTGGTACACGACAATATGGCTCAAGCCCAGGCCGATCAGAAGCGTTGGTATGACCAGAACGCTTGTGAGAGGACCTATCAAGTGGGTCAAAAGGTGTGGGTACTGGTCCCCGTACCACAGGACAAGCTTCAAGCAGCCTGGGAAAGCCCATACCTCGTGTACCAGCAGCTCAACCTTGTGCCTTACCTGGTCACCCTGGACCCTGCCCGTGGAAGGCGGAAGCCCTTCCAAGTGAACATGATGAAGGCACATCATGAGCGGGAGGCGTGTGCGCTCCCCGTGTGCAACCTGCCCGAGGAGGGAGAAGCGGAAACCCTTTTGGATATGCTAGCCCAGGTTAGGGCAGGCGGATCCATTGAGGATGTGGAGGTTGGCCACCAGCTCTTGGAGGACCAACTGTCCCAGCTGTGGGCCACCCTACACCCCTTCCGGGGGTTGTTTACCAACCAGCCCGGAAAGACTGAAGTGGCTGTCCATCACATGGACACTGGGGATCATCCCCCGATCCGGCGTTCAGCATATCGGGTCTCCCTGGAGGTGCAGCGACACATGCGCCAGGAGATTGACGAGATGCTGAAGCTGGGGGTGATCCAGGCATCCAACAGCGCTTGGGCCTCACCTGTAGTCCTCGTCCCTAAAAAGGACCAAACCACTCGGTTCTGCGTGGACTACAGGGGGCTCAATGCTGTCACGGTCGCCGATGCGTACCCAATGCCACGCATCGATGACCTGCTTAATCAGTTGGCCGGGGCTCAGTACCTGACCATCATGGATCTGAGCCGGGGATATTGGCAGATCCCCCTGACTCGCAAGGCCAGGGAACGCTCTGCCTTTATTACCCCATTTGGACTGTACGAGTCCACGGTGATGCCATTTGGGATGAGGAATGCCCCTGCCACTTTCCAGCGGATGGTCAACACCCTGCTCACGGGACTTGAAGGGTACGCGGCCGCATACCTGGATGACATTGCCGTCTTCAGTCCCACCTGGGAGGACCACCTAGAGCATCTAGCACAGGTGCTCAGGCGGATCCACCAGGCAGGTTTGACCATCAAGCCGGGAAAGTGTCAGCTGGCCATGAGCGAGGTCCAGTACCTCGGTCACCGGGTAGGCGGGAGAATACTGAAGCCCGAGCCTGAGAAAGTGGAGGCCATCGCATCCTGGCCCACCCCCAGGACCAAGAAGCAGGTGATGTCCTTCTTGGGGGCCGCCGGGTACTATAGGAGGTTTGTTCCACGCTATAGTAGCCTGGCAAAGCCCTTGACGGACCTCACCAAGAAGAAGCTGCCCTCTGCAGTCGATTGGACAATGGACTGCGAGACAGCTTTCCGGGCCCTAAAGGACGCCCTGTCCAGCCCGCCCGTGCTACAGGCAGCCGACTTCACGCGGCCATTTGTAGTACAGACCGATGCCAGTGACTTCGGCCTCAGTGCGGTGCTCAGCCAGGTGGACTCTGCGAGCCAAGAGCACCCAGTCTTGTACCTGAGCAGGAAGCTGTTACCGAGGGAGGTGGCCTATTCCACGATGGAAAAGGAATGCCTGGCCACAGTGTGGGCCCTGCAGCGTCTGCAACCCTATCTATACGGGCACCACTTCATGGTGGAGACGGACCACAATCCCCTCAGCTGGTTACACACCGACTCTGGGACAAATTGGAGGTTGTTGCGATGGAGCCTTGCGCTCCAGCAATACCACTTCACCATTCGCCACAAAAGGGGCCATGACCACGGTAACGCAGACGGGCTGTCCCGACAAGGAGAGGTCGCGGACGGGCGCATGGGGGAACACCGGGGTGTGCTGCCCCCTAGCGCCCTCAAAAGGAGGGAGGTGTGAGGGAAATCCTGGGATATTAAGAGCAATGATGATGTCCAGTCATCATTTCTCTCATCACCCCCCTGAGGGCAACCCCCCTCCCTTGTCCCTTCACACACTGAGGTACTTCTCAGATGCCAGCATCTGGAAAGGTGTGAAGTCCCACTTACACCTCCAACAGCCATCTCCTCTGATATGGAGATTGCTTGTTCTCTCATCC
Organism: Anomaloglossus baeobatrachus; assembly: GCF_048569485.1. NCBI lineage: Eukaryota > Metazoa > Chordata > Amphibia > Anura > Aromobatidae > Anomaloglossus > Anomaloglossus baeobatrachus. The sequence goes on along the minus strand of NC_134358.1, from coordinate 113,291,540 downwards.
CTCTAAAACACAGAGAGAGAGGAAGACCCCCTGGGAGCATGTGTCCACTCATCAAAGGGAGTGGGCAGGGACCTAGCAAAACCAAAAGTAGCTAGTCCCCGCAGGAAAGCATACTGCTGGCTCCGTAATATCATACCCAGTTATGATATTAACGTGCGTCTCAGCCATACACATCCTACATCATTAAAAATCGGGACTTCAAGCCGAATCTGTGCATATCCTCGACGTCTATGTGGCACCCTGGGGCGGCGAGATATAGAGAACTGCTAGTAGGAGTCCGGTAAATGAGTCGTGCTTGGACTCAAAATGCAGAGGGGACCTTGGCAGATCTGATGGCACCAGAACCATCCCGATCGGACCTCCCAGTCCGGAGTTGCAGGTAATAGCCCCTTCTGGGATATTACTCTGACTCAATGCAGGGGGAGTGGCAGTGCTTCCCTGTGAGGTCACTAAGGTAGGAGGGGACCTGGATTTGCCCAGGTTGATAACCCTACTTCGGCCATTTCCCAGTGTTCTTTTGCTCGGGGGTCTGGTCAGGGAAGACCTGTGAGAGAGATCCTGGAAACCTGGTCCACGGCGCCCCCCTGTGGCCAGACGCACAAGGTAACTGCTCGAACTGTGTATGCCTGTTTGCAAACCATGCTTTAATTGTAACTGTACTCTGACCTATGCACTGTATATATTCTGTAGATTCCGTAATGTATATATTGTAGTTCTAGTGTGCTTTAGGCTGATTAAATTATATAATTAATCTTGGGCTGTTCTGTTATCTCGATCCTGAATCCCACGTCTGTGTGTTCGGCTAATAGTTACCGTGAATCGGTTGGTGGCAGCGAGTGTGTGCCAAGGATCATTGTGGGGCGGCCAGTGAGAGGCGAGGAGGTTCTTATATATTCTGTCCGCGGAGGTCGAGGGAATATATACCCTGCTCTCACCGGGAACCCTTCAATCATCGGCACAGGAGAATAGCGGCCTCCTTGCTTATTTTCGGGCAATTCCATAATTGGCCTGACTATAAGAGGGGCGCTAGAGAGCGTGTCACGTGCTCTGTCTGTCGGTCGGGAGGTATAAAGGAGGGGTGACTCCTGCTTGTTACCCCCCGATCGTGACATTGGTGGCCAGCACGGGGGAGTTCGGAGTGACCCCCCCTGGTGGTTCGTGACAATAAGCAATCAGTTAAAATTAATTTATAAAATTTATTCATTGTGGGCAGTTTTTGTTTGTTTTTTTAGCTAAGATGTTATGTTTAGACAAAGGTGTATCTAGGTTTTCTGGCACCCAGGACAAGAATTCCGTTTTCTCATGCAGTTTGAGTAGTTGTCATGTGAATGCTCATTCATATATAATATGCACGTACAGTCATGTGTCAATAAGCTGCTCTTCATAATTCTCTAAATGATCATTGGAAAACTACAATCCTGCTTCATAGACAGAATTAGGCTGGTTTCAGACGTCCGTGTTTTAGGTACGTGTGACATCCGTTTTTAACACAGTCATGTGTCGATAAGCTGCTCTTCATAATTCTCTAAATGATCATTGGAAAACTACAATCCTGCTTCATAGACAGAATTAGGCTGGTTTCAGACGTCCGTGTTTTAGGTACGTGTGACATCCGTTTTTAACACGGCTGTCACACGTACCCATGTTACCCTATTGTGCACTCTCACACGACCGTGTTTTCACACGGACTGTGTGGCCCCATTATTTCACACGGAGACGTGCCAGTTTTTCTCCAGCAGCACAGGTGTCACACAGACCGTACACTGATGTGATCCGTGTGACATCAGTGTGACACGTACTGGAGAAAACACGGGTTTTTAAATAAAAATATTTTCTATATTTACCTGTATCCAGCGATGCTGTCTCTGGCTCTGCTGCGTCCCGCTCCTGACCCCCGCTTATTATTTTCATTGCTTATTCACCGCGTTGAGCAGCTGGGAGCAGGGGCATCGCGGTGACAGCGCAGGAGACAGCACCTCCGAGGACAGCATGGCTGGGGACATCGCTAGTGACAGGTGAGTATCCTGCCAGCAGTGTGTGTTCAGGGACGTCCAGGAGGTCATCGGATTTCCCAGTGAACTGTGATGACCTCCTGATGACACCCCTGCGACAACTGCGTTACAGCGAGTGTCACAATGGTGACTTCCAGGGGTTCATGAGAGTTCATTGGGAACCCTGATGAGTCCCTGGATGTCACTGCACAAACTGCTATATACTCACCTGTCACCGGCGATGTCCCCGGTGATGTCCCCAGCAATGCTGTCCTCGGCTGTGCTGTACCCAGCCTGTCCCCGCGATATTCCGGCTTCCAGATCCTCAGGCAGTGAATAATCAATGAAAATAATGAGCGGGGATCAGGAGCGGGACGCAGCAGAGCCGGAGACAGCATCGCTGGATACAGGTAAATGTAGAACATCTTATCATTACAGAGACACGTGTTTTACCCGGTACATGTCACACGCATGACACACATATGACACACGTATGACCATAACCATGCGTGTGACTGGTACCTGATTAAACACGGACGTCTGAAACCAGCCTTAGGAAGAATAGCTAGATGTCACGTCCCCATAAGTATGAAAATCGCATGAGTTGAGTGGCCATATGATGACTGCTGGAATCAGAAGGCAGAGCTGAATCCTGACAGTGAGCATAGTACAATCTGTTAGGATTGTATATGCTACAGTGCTTAATTTTATAGTTAAAGACTAGAGCTTGTCCAGGCTACAGTGCTTAATTGTATAATTAAAGAGCCTGTCCATGTTTGTGATGAAAGTCTGCAGTCACTCTAGATGACTCCAGACTTCTGAATTCACAGTGTGCACTTTTTGGATTCTACCATGCTGGTGGGAAGACTGGATGGTCATGTGAGTGGATGTGTGGGGCCCCGAGGTTCGGTGTCGGTGCAGCGGTGCATTACCTTCAGGGACTCCACTCGGCTGGACCTTGTCACAGGTAGGAACTCCTCTATGTTGATTGTCGTGACGCCACTCTCAGAATTGCGGTCAGTGGGGACCGCCACTGCAGGTTAGGGGTGCCTGGGGCTGATGGTAGGTGCAGTGAGTTGTAATAGCCTCCTGAGAGTGAGGCATGCCCCAGGGTCCCGTGTAGGTGTGTGGAACTACAAGTCGCAGAATAACTCACACGCACAAGCAGGATGTCTTTCAGGGATTTTACTCACTGTTGGTGGCAGGGTGAGTAACCCGGGCGTAGCTGGGATGAACCAGGCTGGAACCAGGTGTCCTTCAGGCTGACTTATGAGGGTGGCTACCAACTCGCCTTCCTTAGCCCGTTGTCTTTTGGGGTAACCCCTGCTTGAAGCCCTGCTGGGGTCGCCCAGGGAAGTTGCTGGTGCCTCTCTCCCCTTCTTTTGGCCCGTTTGCTTGTAGCCTGGACCAGGTCACTCCGGCTGCTTGCCTCCTGTGAACTATGGGCCCTCGCTTTGCTACGTGGCTGCGGACTCTGTAGTGTTGTCTTGGGGGTGTAAAGTGCCCCCTCATGCAGGTTTGGCAAAGGACAGGTGGATCTATCCCTGCCCCGGGACCTGCTACCCGTTTGGGCCTGGTAACTCCCTGACAGTCTCCTTACTTTCCACTCCGTTGCTCTCTCTTTAGCTGTGTGTGGATTTCAGGCAGCACTACCAGGTGACCGTTCTCCCCCGTCGGTAGTCACTGCGCGGACGCTGTTAGACTGCAACAGCTCCAGGGTCTGCTCCTCACGTCTGCTCTCCCTGAGCTGCACACTAAACTGGCTCACTGCTCCTCCTCTCCTGTTCTTGCCTACGTCACCTAGCAACCAGGCTCTCTACCACACCCCTTGAGTGGAGATGGAGGCTTCGCCCCCTCCACCCCTCGAGTGGAGATGGAGGCTTCGCCCCCTCCTGGGATCCCCAGGGGTCCTCTCAAAGGTACATGTGTGAGACCTGATCACTATGCGCCTGTGTAGTCACACCTCGGTCAGCCTTCTGGATTACCTGTTTTGTACTGTCCCCAGCATGGGTGCAGTACTCAGTGGTGCCTGACCAAGTCAGGGGCGCCACATTCCCCCTTAGTTATCACCAGCACGTCCTCGGGCTGCAAGACAACATTTTAAAATGCGTAAAACAGTAAAACATGGTAAAACGTTTTAAAACCCTCAGGTACCATACATCACCACCCTCCACCCACAAGTCCGTTAACCCACCCTAAACCCTCTCAGGCGGCAGGTCACCGGTTTCTTTTGGTAACCAGGTCTGGGCCATCAGCTTCCCCAGACCTTTCTTCCCATCTGCCTCTCCCGTTGGCCGCGCCTTCAGCCACTTCTGGCAGGATGTAGAGGCGGCTTTCATGGTCTGGTGGTTTCAGGGTATACCTGGCCTGGTGGAGCCGCGCCTTCAGCCTCTTCTGGCAGGATGTAGAGGCGGCCTCCACAGTTGGTGCTGACCAGGTACCCTCTTTGTGGTGGAGAGCCAGGCCCCATAAACAGGCGTGCTCCCTGGTAGTGGTTGTACCTCTGGGGTAACTATAAACACTGCGAGAGTTTGTGGCTATAGCCAGTTCATAGCCTTAAGGTTCATGGGTTAAAGTGCAAAAAGAGGTTTCTCACATTAGTTCATGTGGGCACATTTCTTGAACATGTAAACGTTGCAAAACTGTACTTTAACTTGCTGTACTTCTTACTTTACTTTACATGGACTTTGCTCCTTCTTCCTCCTCACCAGGGCTTGGGCCTGTAGGGCTGTGGCACCTGTCGTCATCATCTGTAGTGGTTTCATCAATGGGTTCTTTGTCTTTTCTTTCCTCTTCTTCTGCGTCTGTTTCTTTTTCTCTTTCTTTATCTTGTAGTGTTGAGATAGCAGGTTTACTGTAGGGATTTTTGGGGCATGGTGTAACATCTAGTGCGTACCATCCTCTTTCTCCTTGATGTTTCGTAAATTCTACTGAGTCTCCTATCTGTAGGTTTCTTCCTGGATGTCCTCTAGGTAAATGTGCTCTAACATCCCTTCTGTTCACAAAGATGCCTTCTTTCATTCCAGGTACAACTATAAAGCCATATCCTGTTTTTAAACTAAAGTCTTCCACTACTCCACGACAAAGGGGGCCTCTGACCTGGGATTTAGCTCTCCTTAATGACTGCTTCTCCTCCAAGTCTCTGGCTGTTACTTCGTCTTTTCTATCTGGAGATTGCTGTGCAGGGGAAAACTTTGTTCTGCTGCGGCGCCGTGTCTTGCGGGCTGGGTCCTGCCTGGCTGCTACTTCACTGCTTGCAGGCTCCCAGGTGAGGTATCTGGGCAAATCTTCCTCAGCGGAGGATGTCGGGCCCTCTTCATCCCAGCGGGAGTACGGCAGCATCTCTGGCTCTTGGACTGGCGCTGCATCCACTGCTAATGGCTCTGGGGTCAACTTCTCAGCTTCCTGGCCTCCCCTCCCCCTTAGTTCTTCTGGGCACTCCTCTTGTGGCAGCGCTAGGGATGGATTTTCATCAGCAGGCCAGGGCGGGGGACCCTTTGGCATGAATGTTGCAGGAGTCTTCCTGTGAGTATGCGGAGGGAGCAGATACCGGTCCACCATCTCCTTTGGGAAGTGGGCCTCTAGATCAGCCTTCAGCTTCCAGTATTCGGGGTCCTCCCCCAGCAGGGACTTCCTAGCAGGGACTTCCTTGGGCTGGGGAGCGGTGTCTGCTCTGGCCTTGCAGGCCGGGGTAAATGATTGTACAGCCTTGTCTTGGCGGGCCGAGCCTGGCGTGGCAACGGCCTGGTCTTGGCGGGCCGAGCCTGGCGTGGCAGCGGCCTGGTCTTGGCGGGCTGAGCCTGGCGTGGCAGCGGCCTGGTCTTGGCGGGCCGAGCAGGGCATCGCTGCGGCGGCCTGGATTGGCGTCGCAGCTGCGATGGGATCTGTGCGGGCCGGGCTGGGCGCTTCTGCGGCCTGGATTGGCGTCGCAGCTGCGATGGGATCTGTGCGGGCCGGGCTGGGCGCTTCTGCGGCCTGGATTGGCGTCGCAGCTGCAGCCGGTCCTTGGCGGGCCGCACCTGACGTGGCTGCGGCCTGGTTCAGCACCTCACTTGCGGCGCGGACGAGCGTCGCTGCGGCGGTGGGGTCTTGGCGGGCCGGGCCTAGCATGGCGGCGGCCTGGGTCAGCGTCACACCTGCGGCGTGGAGGAGGGTCGCGGCAGCAGCCGGATCTTTACGGGCCGGGCTGGGCATCGTTGCGGCGGCCTGGGCTCGGCGGGCCGCACCTGGCGTGGCTGCGGCCTGATTCAGCGTTGCAGCGCCGGGCGCCTCTTCAGGGACCGCGGGCATGGCAGCAAGGGTCGGGGCACTCGCGCTGACAGGGGCAACACCGGACTCACCCATCGGTAACATCGTCGGGGTCTGAGTCGTCGCCGCTCGGTCTGGCACTCGTCGTGCGGTTCCCCTCTCATAGGCCTGAACCGCTGCAGCCATCTCCAGAAGCTCCGTACGTCCCTCGCTGATCTGCCATACGACCCTGGCCTCCAGTTGGTCGCAAAACTGGGCAAGTTCCCGATACCACCAGGCAGCGGAGCCTGGTTCTGGGTCTCTGCGTTCAGACGCCATTTCCTCTGCGTCTCCTTCTTCTAGTAGCAGGCTTCTGGCTCCCTTTCTTTCCCGACGTCTCTGAACGCCTCCGCTCTCATCACTCGCGAGGCCAGGACCCTTCAGGGGATCTCTGGGTAGCCACACCTCTTCGTGGGCGGTAACTTCTCCCAGCACGGGCTGCTGTTGTTTTTCAGCGCGCTTTTCATGGTGGCAATATGGCGGCGCTTCCAATTTTCCAAGCGGACCGCCCAGGCACATGGTCACCTGTCTGAACAGGTCTAGTCCTTATCCTGTTCGTGACGCCAGATGTGTGGGGCCCAGAGGTTCGGTGTCGGTGCAGCGGTGCATTACCTTCAGGGACTCCACTCGGCTGGACCTTGTCACAGGTAGGAACTCCTCTATGTTGATTGTCGTGACGCCACTCTCAGAATTGCGGTCAGTGGGGACCGCCACTGCAGGTTAGGGGTGCCTGGGGCTGATGGTAGGTGCAGTCAGTTGTAATAGCCTCCTGAGAGTGAGGCATGCCCCAGGGTCCCGTGTAGGTGTGTGGAACTACAAGTCGCAGAATAACTCACACGCACAAGCAGGATGTCTTTCAGGGATTTTACTCACTGTTGGTGGCAGGGTGAGTAACCCGGGCGTAGCTGGGATGAACCAGGCTGGAACCAGGTGTCCTTCAGGCTGACTTATGAGGGTGGCTACCAACTCGCCTTCCTTAGCCCGTTGTCTTTTGGGGTAACCCCTGCTTGAAGCCCTGCTGGGGTCGCCCAGGGAAGTTGCTGGTGCCTCTCTCCCCTTCTTTTGGCCCGTTTGCTTGTAGCCTGGACCAGGTCACTCCGGCTGCTTGCCTCCTGTGAACTATGGGCCCTCGCTTTGCTACGTGGCTGCGGACTCTGTAGTGTTGTCTTGGGGGTGTAAAGTGCCCCCTCATGCAGGTTTGGCAAAGGACAGGTGGATCTATCCCTGCCCCGGGACCTGCTACCCGTTTGGGCCTGGTAACTCCCTGACAGTCTCCTTACTTTCCACTCCGTTGCTCTCTCTTTAGCTGTGTGTGGATTTCAGGCAGCACTACCAGGTGACCGTTCTCCCCCGTCGGTAGTCACTGCGCGGACGCTGTTAGACTGCAACAGCTCCAGGGTCTGCTCCTCACGTCTGCTCTCCCTGAGCTGCACACTAAACTGGCTCACTGCTCCTCCTCTCCTGTTCTTGCCTACGTCACCTAGCAACCAGGCTCTCTACCACACCCCTTGAGTGGAGATGGAGGCTTCGCCCCCTCCACCCCTCGAGTGGAGATGGAGGCTTCGCCCCCTCCTGGGATCCCCAGGGGTCCTCTCAAAGGTACATGTGTGAGACCTGATCACTATGCGCCTGTGTAGTCACACCTCGGTCAGCCTTCTGGATTACCTGTTTTGTACTGTCCCCAGCATGGGTGCAGTACTCAGTGGTGCCTGACCAAGTCAGGGGCGCCACATTCCCCCTTAGTTATCACCAGCACGTCCTCGGGCTGCAAGACAACATTTTAAAATGCGTAAAACATGGTAAAACGTTTTAAAACCCTCAGGTACCATACATCACCACCCTCCACCCACAAGTCCGTTAACCCACCCTAAACCCTCTCAGGCGGCAGGTCACCGGTTTCTTTTGGTAACCAGGTCTGGGCCATCAGCTTCCCCAGACCTTTCTTCCCATCTGCCTCTCCCGTTGGCCGCGCCTTCAGCCACTTCTGGCAGGATGTAGAGGCGGCTTTCATGGTCTGGTGGTTTCAGGGTATACCTGGCCTGGTGGAGCCGCGCCTTCAGCCTCTTCTGGCAGGATGTAGAGGCGGCCTCCACAGTTGGTGCTGACCAGGTACCCTCTTTGTGGTGGAGAGCCAGGCCCCATAAACAGGCGTGCTCCCTGGTAGTGGTTGTACCTCTGGGGTAACTATAAACACTGCGAGAGTTTGTGGCTATAGCCAGTTCATAGCCTTAAGGTTCATGGGTTAAAGTGCAAAAAGAGGTTTCTCACATTAGTTCATGTGGGCACATTTCTTGAACATGTAAACGTTGCAAAACTGTACTTTAACTTGCTGTACTTCTTACTTTACTTTAGATGGACTTTGCTCCTTCTTCCTCCTCACCAGGGCTTGGGCCTGTAGGGCTGTGGCACCTGTCGTCATCATCTGTAGTGGTTTCATCAATGGGTTCTTTGTCTTTTCTTTCCTCTTCTTCTGCGTCTGTTTCTTTTTCTCTTTCTTTATCTTGTAGTGTTGAGATAGCAGGTTTACTGTAGGGATTTTTGGGGCATGGTGTAACATCTAGTGCGTACCATCCTCTTTCTCCTTGATGTTTCGTAAATTCTACTGAGTCTCCTATCTGTAGGTTTCTTCCTGGATGTCCTCTAGGTAAATGTGCTCTAACATCCCTTCTGTTCACAAAGATGCCTTCTTTCATTCCAGGTACAACTATAAAGCCATATCCTGTTTTTAAACTAAAGTCTTCCACTACTCCACGACAAAGGGGGCCTCTGACCTGGGATTTAGCTCTCCTTAATGACTGCTTCTCCTCCAAGTCTCTGGCTGTTACTTCGTCTTTTCTATCTGGAGATTGCTGTGCAGGGGAAAACTTTGTTCTGCTGCGGCGCCGTGTCTTGCGGGCTGGGTCCTGCCTGGCTGCTACTTCACTGCTTGCAGGCTCCCAGGTGAGGTATCTGGGCAAATCTTCCTCAGCGGAGGATGTCGGGCCCTCTTCATCCCAGCGGGAGTACGGCAGCATCTCTGGCTCTTGGACTGGCGCTGCATCCACTGCTAATGGCTCTGGGGTCAACTTCTCAGCTTCCTGGCCTCCCCTCCCCCTTAGTTCTTCTGGGCACTCCTCTTGTGGCAGCGCTAGGGATGGATTTTCATCAGCAGGCCAGGGCGGGGGACCCTTTGGCATGAATGTTGCAGGAGTCTTCCTGTGAGTATGCGGAGGGAGCAGATACCGGTCCACCATCTCCTTTGGGAAGTGGGCCTCTAGATCAGCCTTCAGCTTCCAGTATTCGGGGTCCTCCCCCAGCAGGGACTTCCTAGCAGGGACTTCCTTGGGCTGGGGAGCGGTGTCTGCTCTGGCCTTGCAGGCCGGGGTAAATGATTGTACAGCCTTGTCTTGGCGGGCCGAGCCTGGCGTGGCAACGGCCTGGTCTTGGCGGGCCGAGCCTGGCGTGGCAGCGGCCTGGTCTTGGCGGGCTGAGCCTGGCGTGGCAGCGGCCTGGTCTTGGCGGGCCGAGCAGGGCATCGCTGCGGCGGCCTGGATTGGCGTCGCAGCTGCGATGGGATCTGTGCGGGCCGGGCTGGGCGCTTCTGCGGCCTGGATTGGCGTCGCAGCTGCGATGGGATCTGTGCGGGCCGGGCTGGGCGCTTCTGCGGCCTGGATTGGCGTCGCAGCTGCAGCCGGTCCTTGGCGGGCCGCACCTGACGTGGCTGCGGCCTGGTTCAGCACCTCACTTGCGGCGCGGACGAGCGTCGCTGCGGCGGTGGGGTCTTGGCGGGCCGGGCCTAGCATGGCGGCGGCCTGGGTCAGCGTCACACCTGCGGCGTGGAGGAGGGTCGCGGCAGCAGCCGGATCTTTACGGGCCGGGCTGGGCATCGTTGCGGCGGCCTGGGCTCGGCGGGCCGCACCTGGCGTGGCTGCGGCCTGATTCAGCGTTGCAGCGCCGGGCGCCTCTTCAGGGACCGCGGGCATGGCAGCAAGGGTCGGGGCACTCGCGCTGACAGGGGCAACACCGGACTCACCCATCGGTAACATCGTCGGGGTCTGAGTCGTCGCCGCTCGGTCTGGCACTCGTCGTGCGGTTCCCCTCTCATAGGCCTGAACCGCTGCAGCCATCTCCAGAAGCTCCGTACGTCCCTCGCTGATCTGCCATACGACCCTGGCCTCCAGTTGGTCGCAAAACTGGGCAAGTTCCCGATACCACCAGGCAGCGGAGCCTGGTTCTGGGTCTCTGCGTTCAGACGCCATTTCCTCTGCGTCTCCTTCTTCTAGTAGCAGGCTTCTGGCTCCCTTTCTTTCCCGACGTCTCTGAACGCCTCCGCTCTCATCACTCGCGAGGCCAGGACCCTTCAGGGGATCTCTGGGTAGCCACACCTCTTCGTGGGCGGTAACTTCTCCCAGCACGGGCTGCTGTTGTTTTTCAGCGCGCTTTTCATGGTGGCAATATGGCGGCGCTTCCAATTTTCCAAGCGGACCGCCCAGGCACATGGTCACCTGTCTGAACAGGTCTAGTCCTTATCCTGTTCGTGACGCCAGATGTGTGGGGCCCAGAGGTTCGGTGTCGGTGCAGCGGTGCATTACCTTCAGGGACTCCACTCGGCTGGACCTTGTCACAGGTAGGAACTCCTCTATGTTGATTGTCGTGACGCCACTCTCAGAATTGCGGTCAGTGGGGACCGCCACTGCAGTTTAGGGGTGCCTGGGGCTGATGGTAGGTGCAGTCAGTTGTAATAGCCTCCTGAGAGTGAGGCATGCCCCCGTGTAGGTGTGTGGAACTACAAGTCGCAGAATAACTCACACGCACAAGCAGGATGTCTTTCAGGGATTTTACTCACTGTTGGTGGCAGGGTGAGTAACCCGGGCGTAGCTGGGATGAACCAGGCTGGAACCAGGTGTCCTTCAGGCTGACTTATGAGGGTGGCTACCAACTCGCCTTCCTTAGCCCGTTGTCTTTTGGGGTAACCCCTGCTTGAAGCCCTGCTGGGGTCGCCCAGGGAAGTTGCTGGTGCCTCTCTCCCCTTCTTTTGGCCCGTTTGCTTGTAGCCTGGACCAGGTCACTCCGGCTGCTTGCCTCCTGTGAACTATGGGCCCTCGCTTTGCTACGTGGCTGCGGACTCTGTAGTGTTGTCTTGGGGGTGTAAAGTGCCCCCTCATGCAGGTTTGGCAAAGGACAGGTGGATCTATCCCTGCCCCGGGACCTGCTACCCGTTTGGGCCTGGTAACTCCCTGACAGTCTCCTTACTTTCCACTCCGTTGCTCTCTCTTTAGCTGTGTGTGGATTTCAGGCAGCACTACCAGGTGACCGTTCTCCCCCGTCGGTAGTCACTGCGCGGACGCTGTTAGACTGCAACAGCTCCAGGGTCTGCTCCTCACGTCTGCTCTCCCTGAGCTGCACACTAAACTGGCTCACTGCTCCTCCTCTCCTGTTCTTGCCTACGTCACCTAGCAACCAGGCTCTCTACCACACCCCTTGAGTGGAGATGGAGGCTTCGCCCCCTCCACCCCTCGAGTGGAGATGGAGGCTTCGCCCCCTCCTGGGATCCCCAGGGGTCCTCTCAAAGGTACATGTGTGAGACCTGATCACTATGCGCCTGTGTAGTCACACCTCGGTCAGCCTTCTGGATTACCTGTTTTGTACTGTCCCCAGCATGGGTGCAGTACTCAGTGGTGCCTGACCAAGTCAGGGGCGCCACACATGAATGTGATTTGTATACTTTCGACCACATTCTGACAAGAAGTGTCCAGGCTCACTCAATTCACTTCTATTGTGCGAGACCAGGCATTTCTAGTTGGTCTGTAACTGCATGTATGTAAGTCACAGAGGTTTGGTTTCGTGACCTCCCATTCTCACCGCTGGCACCAGACTATTCTGACATTGTGCAGTGTTCATAGAGTGACTGCAGAGTTTCATCACAAATTTGGACAAGCCTTTTAATGCTCTTAACATAAATAAAAACATAATAACCCTTAACTTGTCGGAAGGCACAATAATTTATAATCATTGCCATGTATTACAATCTTACAAGTTATGGATTGTTATATGTGTACAAGATCAGAACTAATAACAGCACAGGAATTTATCACCAGAAACACAGCATCACAACCCTCATCAGTACAGAAAATTTTCACCAGAACCACCATCAGTACATGGTACATCAATTGTAATGTTAGCTCAGAAACATATACATTTGTATCTCATGAATCAAGTAATCTCAGTATGTTTTTAACAATAGTAAGAAGATGCTGGAGGTTATTATCAGTCATCATCAGACTGTGGACAATTCAGGAACCACAGTACTGATAAAAATTCAGTACCTCAAATAAACATTTACATCCAGGTACCTTAGAAATTACATTGTCTCTGATCGGAGTCGTTCTCTTTCTTTTCTTTATATTGTCAAGACACCATGATGATTTTACACATACACAGCTCGTCTCTGCAGGCTTCAATCTTCTCCGGTCTTCTGCAGCATGTTCCAACACAGTGCCCTGAAAAATAGCAGAATGATTATAATGTTCTTGAAGAAAAAATATCTGCCCTATGCTATGACCCTGAATAATTAATTGCCCCTGACTATGTTTCCTGCACAAAATGCGATGTACACACTGTCCCTCTTATGGTACATACCTCCCACACTGCTCTCTCCTTTCTATACTGAGCCTGCTCCTCACACTAAACTGTAACCCCCTATACTTCCCAGTCATTATACTGTTTTCCCTCTTCAGACTATACCCCCTGCATACTATTACCTCCTGGCTGTGCCCTTATTCTGTCTTCCTAATACTATTTCCTCATACATGCCCCTCCTCTCTACGCACTCACCATACTGCATCCACACCAATCACCATGGCATACTGTTTCATCATAAATCTAACCTTGCTCTGCATATTGTGTCCTCAAATCCCCCCTTCTCATCATACTGCGTCTGCACCCATCTCCTTTACAGCCACTATTTTGTGTTCACATACATTCCCCCGCTTGCTCCCTATCCTATGTCCTCATATATACCCCTTACGCCTCATACTGTGTCTGCACTCATCCCTCCCACTTGCTCCTCATACTGTGTCCTCATATATCCCCCTTGCTTCCAATACTATGTCTGCACTCATACCCCGTAACTCCGCACACTATATCTACACCCATCCTCCCCTCGCTCCCATACTTGTGTCCTCATACATCCCCCCTCACTCCTCATACTGTCCACACCCTCACTCCCCATACAATGTCCTTTTACATCCTCCCACTCCCCTTACAGTCCGCAACCATCCCCCCTCGCTAGCCATCCCCTCCCTTGCTTCCCAAAATGTGTCCTGCCATCCTCTTCCCCCACCTTGCTCCCTATTCTCTATTAGCACCCATATTCCTCTCACTCCTCATTCTGTGTCAGCACCCATCCCCCCAATGCTCCCCAAGTTATATACTCAATTAATCCCCCACACACAATTACAATAAATCTTCAGCTCTACTGGAACACTTACCACCAACACTGTGTGCACTTCTGTGACACCGGTGAGTGAAGTCAGCAGCGTGATCAGATGGCCTGATCACGCTACTGACATCATCCTGGCCCAGAAGTGCCAGTGGTCAAGGCTTCAATTGTACTCATGCCTGAAAGACGCAAGCACAATTGGCCACTGGGAGCTGGCGCACTGCACTTTCTCTGAGCCAGCTGTAGACTTGAAAGCTAGTGTAGAGAACGCCAACTCAAATTACAGGTGGTGGCAAAATGCAGCCTATGGGCAGACACTTTTGGCCACCGCATCAGATGATGCTGGCTGCACCAGGGGTAAATGCCCTGTTCGCCCTCCCCCTTCAGATATGCCGCTGGTTTAAAGAATAAGCAGTAGCAGTAATCTTACATAATAGTAGACAGCTCAGAAAGAGTGGCTATCTGAGTTGAAATATGTATCTATAAAAATAAGCATTACAGGAAGAGTTGTTGACACTCTATTACTCAAGAGGGATTAATACTCTACATTCTTACTAGGAAAAAGGTATTGTTAATGGTATAATGCTGTAAAGCTTATAAAATACGTTCTTAGCATTGTGTAGTCGTACAATTGATCTTGTGGTCAAAATGATGTAACGTAAAACATTTGCATTACACTATAAAAGTAAATTGCACTTAAAGGGGTATTCCCATATCCAAGATCCTATCACAGTATGTAGTTGGCTTAATAATAATAATAATAATAATAATAATAATAAATAATTAATAATAATAGCAAATAACTCCTATTACAAATTTAGTATAGTTCTCCTGATTAGCTATGTCGCTTATCTCATGCACAAGACATTGCAGCAGATTAGGTATCCATGAATATGACCACTAGAAACAAACCGTCACTCCATGAGTGGTCGTAACTATGGAAACCTAATTTCCTACAATGCTCTACACATGAGGTAAGCAATATAGCTATACAGGAGAATTATACTATATTTTGAATTGGAGGCGTTTGCTAATATTATTATTATTATTATGCTTATTACATATTGGGATAGGATCTTGGAGATGGGAATACCACTTTATTGTTATCTACTAGCAGAGTTGGATCAACTTAGTTTAGGCCCCATTATAAGCCATGCTACACCGGTGTACTGCGAGTGCAGTGCGATTTTTCTCTTGCCCCATAGACTTGAATGGGTGCGAGAGAAACAAGGATCACATTGTACCCACAGCATGCTGCAACTGTTTCCTCTGTCCGATTAGGGCTGAGAAAATAATCGCTCATGGGTGCTGGCACATAGGTTAATATTGGTCCGAGTGGAATGCGATGTTTTATCGCATTCCACTGGTTCCGATTTTCATGTCGTGTGGCTTAGGCCTTAGGGCTGTTCCAGCTCTTACCTAAGTAATTGGACACTTCCCCTTGCTCCCACAAGTCCCAAAATAGTACAAAGTCTTGGCCTATTATAATGGCCTATTATAATGGGATGCGGTAAGTCCGGGACTATACCCGTGGCTGTCTTAATAGCCACTTAGGCTACCGAATATTCTTTACTGTCCCCATAACAACCGCTGACTTTAATCTTCTTTCCAGGAATTAAGTCTACATAGAGCTTGGCACTTACCAGGTTCATCAAGCTCATTGAGCATGTCCTTTGCACATTAGTAATGGGCAGGTGGCATGGGCCTGTACCTCTCCTTAATGGGTGGATGAGCACCTGTGGGTATGTGATGTTGTACCATTTTAATTCTCCCAAACTCTAGTGGGTGCTTGCTAAAGACTTGTTTGTACTCCTGTATGTAAAGCGCTGTGTAATTAACAGTGCTATATAAATGAATAAATATTTTTATTATTATTATTACTCCTGTACTACCCTTTAGACCCCCTGTTTGTGGTGTGAGGGTGTAGAGTCTGTGCCTACATGTAGCTCCTGGCACCACTTTTCTAACTGTCCCTGGGAACTATCACTGGAGGACTCGTCTGATGTGTTTGGGGAATTTGCTGTATGGATGGAATCTGTGTTTACTGTGAATAGCTTGGCAATCATGGCAAACCTGGGCAATCTAACCTCCTCCCCACAATTCAACACTCGCACAGGCACCCTCACCTTCCGGACATCGACTACCCCTCTGGCCGTCAATACTGTGGGCCAATGCTCTGAGGGCAGGGGCTCTACCACTGCCTGGTAATCTTGTCCACGGGAGCCTACAGCTGCC
This sequence comes from Anomaloglossus baeobatrachus, assembly GCF_048569485.1. Taxonomy (NCBI): domain Eukaryota; kingdom Metazoa; phylum Chordata; class Amphibia; order Anura; family Aromobatidae; genus Anomaloglossus; species Anomaloglossus baeobatrachus. Next base: position 113,275,607 of record NC_134358.1, on the reverse strand, counting down.
CTGCACCTTATCATCATCTCACTCCGCGGGGGTACTACATGAGGGGCTATATCCATTACCCGTACACTGCCAATTTCTCCTCCAGATAGATTTACCTGTTGTCGCTACAGGAGGGCCCGGATCTCCCGTTGCAGGACTCTTTGTTGCCCTGCTCCTGCAGTCTCAGATAGCTGTTGGAGTAAAAACAATACTTCCCCCATACAGTTCTCAATGACATTTTTTCCCAAAATTATCTTAGAGTTCCGGTGCACGACTATGAGTCCTTGGCGCTCTAACTCCACCCGGCCCACCTTAATGGTCACCTCCTTGAACCCAATTTGAGTTACCGGTAACCCATTGATGGCGTAGATGGTAATACTGTCATCTGGTGGGGTGAGGTCATCATCTGACCAAAACTTCTTATACAGCACATAAGAAATAGTCGTTACCTGGGAGCCGGTATCAAGGAGTGCAGAGGTCGGGATCCCATCCAGGGTGATGGACACGATGGGCCGTCCTTCCACATACCACTCCCACCAGTCCGCTGGGCCTTGTGAGTTTATTCCTGGGGATTGGGCCTTGGCCCCAGGGGTTGCTCGTTTAAAGGACAGAACCGGGCATAATGACCAGTCTTATTACATTTATAACAGACAACTGTCCATACCGGTCGCTGTTTTTTCCTCTGTGTGTCGAGGTTCTCCCTTTCATCCAGGGGACATCCTCCGGGCAGTCGGCTAGCTGGATCTTCCCGACTGGCTGGGCATTTGGCTTGAGCTGAAATTGCCTTTAGTATATTTGCAACATCACTGCTCAGCTGCTGCACCTGCAAAGACATTTCACTGGTTCCACCTATGGGCACTGCCGGAGGTGTTGGCTCTGGCAATGCTAAGGCAGGACGTTTCACATGTAGATGGGAGGCATCAGCTTGCCAGGACTGAAGGAGAGAGTCGGTAACCTCTGGGGGCTGCAAAGCTTTGATAGCCATTTGTTTCAGAGTAGCAAAGTCCCGTGTAGGGTGCTCTAGGGCCCAGAGCCATAGCTTCTTGCATTCTTCCATACACCCCAGGCCCTGCAGGAACTGCTCCACAAGCATCTTGTTCCCCTCCTTTTCACTGATATTGTTGAAAAATTTCAAGGTCCGATGCGCCGCTTGCAGTTTCAGGGCGTAGTGTCTAATGTTATCTTGAGGATGCTGTTTGCAGCTGTAGAATCTCATCCTCAGCTTAGCCTCGGTGTGTGGCACCCTGACCTAGCCAGGTCGTCACAGATAACACACAAACACCCCACCCCCAGTAGACAGGGACACCAGCCAAACACAAAACCCCTGTTGCCTCCCTCCAGGGTCTGATGTCCACACCAGATGGGGGCGGAGCCAAGCGGTTGGCTCCACCCACCGAGAAGTTCACAGGCCTGGAGGCGGGAAAAGTGTCAGTTAGAAGTTGGAGTGGAGTTCAGGAGGTTGAAGTGTGAGGAGTGACCACTTGGGTTTCTGGGTTTGTGGCCCATTCACCAACAGCAAGGTTGGCAGATGGTGGTGGCCGTCTGCAGGAGTGGTGAAGCAACGCGGAACCGTAGAACCGGGGTCGGGCAATGGCCCGCCGGTACCGACCAGGGAGCGAAGTGAAGCCAGCACACACAGGCAGGGCCATCGGACCCCGACCAGGCTTGGAGCCGCCGACAATAGTCAGATCCAAATGTGACTGGAACCCCAGGGGTTTCTTAACAGTAAAAGTACCGATTGAAGGCAACCGCCCACACCGTGAGGGTACACAGCTACCGCCTAAGGCTAGAAACCCAAGGGCCAGCGCCTGCGGGCAAACGGGCTCCTTCCGTACCCATACACCGGGGAGCGGACTACCATTGGGGATCCATAGTAGTCAAAGGAGAACATCAAGGTGCAGGGAAAGACAGCTGTCCGGGTAGAGATACTGCAGCCGGCTGCGGGACCCGTCCATCCAGCCACTTGGTTTACTGAGGACTTTGTACCTTTCTTGCTGAGTGAGTACACCAGTGCCACCTGGCACCGCGCCACGCTGTCCCTGCAACCCTGCACCTCACCGACCCTGCCTCCCCGTCACATCATCGGGCCCCGGGACGACTGACCCCTACCCACGGAGGGGTAAGACAACATCCCAGCTGCCCCCTACCATCGCTCCCGGGATCCCCGTCACCAGCAGTGGTGGTGCTCATCTTCACCACGACCCGTGGGTGGCGTCACGGACTAAATCCCCCAAACCAAACACCCCTTTCACTCACGGGCAAGGAGCGCCGCTCGAGTCCCCTGTTCCGGCCCACCGCTCGAGCCACCGAGCAGCTGCAGCAGCGCCGGACCCGAGCGTTAGCGAGAGCGCAGCAGCGGCGGCGTCCTCCTCATCATCATCCACATCATCTTCCACTCATTCTTGATCCCTGCCCTCCTTGATGTGCCGTGGTGGTTCACTGACCGTGTGCACTAGATCCACCACATCCTCATACTCAAACTGAACAACTGGTTGGGCATCAGTGCACTCAATCTCTGCCACTTCTGGGGTAGGACCAGGTGGATGGCCCGAAGAACCCAAGCTAGCAGCATCATAAAAAAGCACATATAATTGCTGCATGACTTGTGGTTTAGACTTCTTGTCTGATTGCTAGGAGGTGAGGAGGAAGACAGATTCCCCAGTGCTGCAGGTACAGACTCTGTTCTTTCAGCAGGGGACCTGGTGGAAACCAAAGGAATTGGAGGCACTCTCAGTCTTCCAATGTAAAACCGCTTTACTTGTTTTTGGCCTCACCATTCATGCAGCGGTACTTGGTCCTAATAAATTACACAGAATATCTTATTGCTTGCAAGCAATAGAGTAAGGTCTTTCCTTTGTGTTTATAGCAGGCATAAATCGACTACGTCCTCTCCCTGCAGCAGCGTCACCACAACCATGCCCCATATTTGATGCTTTCCTCGTTCCTTGCACCCCAAAAAGTACAGAATGTTACACAGCCTGTATACAGAGAGAGAGAGAGAGAGAGAGAGAGAGAGAGTGCCTAGCATATTATTACATTGCCTATATTCAGATTGGCCACACAGACCCTTTTTTAAGAGTGGCCCCTCAGAGCCTTTATTAAAATTCCCCATATAGACAGTTTTTAAGAGTACCCACACAAAGCCTTTTTTAAGAGTAGCCCCACAGAGACTTTCTTAAAATTCCCCATTATAGACCCTTTTGTTAGAGGACTCCTACTCCTAGTGTAGAGTGGCCACACAGACCCTTTTTAGGAGAACCCCCACAGACTCTTTTTTAAGAGTATGTACTCCCACAGAGCCTGGTGCAGAGTGGCCACACACTAATAAACTCTTAAGCTGGGTTTACACACTGCAACATCTCAAACGACATCGCTGTAACGTCACCGGTTTTGTGACGCAATAGCGATGTTGTTTGCGATGTTGCAGTGTGTGAAACTTATCAGCGACCCGGCCCCTGCTGTGAAGTTGTAATCGTTACAAATCGTTCAGGACCATTCCTAGGTCCTTTGTTTCCCGCTGTGCAGCATGAAGTTTCAGTGTGTGAAGACTTTGCAGAGACTTTGTTAGCAACTTCCCTTTCAAAAGGCTGCTTATCAACGTCCCCAACAACCAGCTAAGTCGCTCTGCAGGTCCGGATCGCCGTTGAGTTGTTGGCCAGGTTTGCCTGTTTGACAGCTCACCAGCGACTTAGCAGAGACTTAGGGAGGTCGCTGTTACGTCACAAAACCGGTGACGTTACAGCGATGTCCTTTGCGATGTTGCAGTGTGTAAACCCAGCTTTAAAGTATGCAAAAAAATCCCAGACCTCTTGGCTCTCTTGACCAGCAGGCTTACTACTGTTTAATTAATTAATTAATTATTAATCTGTCTGGCTGCTATTAAATTTTTGAGGTTCCTGTTTCTTCTATATACCACAATGGAATCAATTGGCACGATTTTGGATAAAATGGGATCAACCCTATGAACCCCTCTTAATTCAAATTAACCAGTATTTCTTCAAAATTCCTTTTACCCTTCTATAAAACTTGTTAAAAATGGTTATGAAACTTGATTTGAACTTCTTACTGTTAGATTAGGCAGCATTATCTAACTTCTTAGATCTATAATGAGACATGTCACTTTATTTTAGCACACTAGTCCTCCTAAAAGCATCTTGTATCAACAACCTGGGATATTCTTTTTACAAAAATGTCTTTACAGAATTTTTGATTCCTTCTCAAAATCCTGTTTCTAATATGCCAAAATTGGCCATATGGTATATTTTTAATCCAGCGAGGTAGATGACCACTGGAGAAGTCAAGGTAGCTATTAACATCTACCTGTTTGAAATAAGTACATGTATTGATTGTTCTAAAATCATGTCTAGAGATTAATAAATATAAAACTTCAAAGGAAATCCAGGAGTATGTGAAGGTAAGTTGTAATCCTCAATGGTTATTATTTACACCCCTAACAAAATCCTTTGCCTACTCCAAATGCCAGACTGTCACGTCTCCACCAGAGTTTATTGCTGTGACTTCTGCTTCGAACACCAGACGCTGCTGTATTCCCACCATGGGCAGTGCTGGTGATAGGGGAAGGAGTCTGTACCAGCTGTTCTGTTGGGCACAGGATCCACCCATCCACTAAGCTGGGTTTTGCTGGGACCTGCACTACCACTGGCTGACTGTGATGGCATGTGCCTTCCAGCTGGTTACCATCTTTCAGCCAGGGCCAAAGGGAAGGCACTACACCCTTATTATTCCTCCTCCTGTCTGCTGGTGGCTGCCAGATATGGTCTTGTGGTATAATGCTGTGCCTCTGGTTCACACCCTGCTCTTGAACTTTTGATAGCTGTGTTTTTTTACCTCTGCCGGCTCATTGATGACTCTCCTGCCTGCCATTTTTTGTACTTCGCTGCCATCTCTGGTTTAACCTTAGCCTGATTTCCTGACTATGCCCTTGCCTGCCAATGTTATCCCTTTTTTTGTACCTCCTGGTTTTGACCCTATCTGATGACCATTCTTTCCTGGATTTCAGTCTTCCATAGACAGCAATCTCCTGGACCTTGTAATTCCAGATCCCTGTACAGGGTTTAAAGGGTTTTGGGGCTCTCAGGATCCTGCTGAGTGGGCGGATAGCCTTTAGTCTCTCTGTGAGTCACCGTGACAGTCATCCTGAGTCTGTGGTCTTGGGCAGACATCACACACACCAAATAAAAAATAAATCATTCATGAAGTCTTTGTAAAACATGATGTGACTTTATAAAAAAAAATAATAGTAGTATTATTAAAAGGCTGGATAAAGGGTAAAGCCCTCATTAATATTTATTAGCATCCCATATTGATTAGAATGGGTTACTTACCAATGCTCCATTGACATAGAGATCCACCATTTTACTGCATCTTGGTTTTTGGGTCCAGTCCCATTATGGAATCTATTTTTGTATGTCTGCATAAAGCTGTATTCACAAAATGGTATAATGTTTTTAATCAAGATATTTTTAATGGTATTTAACTTTTTTTTTTTTGATCAATAAAACCATTGGTTACTAAGCGGTTCATGTGCTTTGGGTTTAATAATGCTTAAGACTCTGCCTCTAAAGCAATAAATGTTATTACAAGTCAATATAAAAGATGTTTACACTTGTAATAAACCTAGTTAAAAAGAACTTAACTCACTATGATTCAGCAAGAAAAATGTTGAGAGAGACATAATCATATTGAGAATGTTTTTTCTTGCTTCTTAATATAATTTGTAGGAAAATTTGGTGTTTTAATAAATCCAATTTCCCTCACATCAACATTTAGTAATGCTTATCAAGTATTTTATCTTGTGGAGCAGATGTGGAGTGAAGTAATATTGCTTCCGCACATGTTATACTGTATTTATTTCCTAAAACTGAAAGCATTTGTAGATTATTTATTATGAAGACAATGTAACTTTCATACTTGTCTCCATCTGACATAAAAACATTTTGACTCATTAATGGCTTTGTTCATTTTTTATAGTAAAAATACATACATTTCTGGGTAGGACTGAAAAAAATTTAGCCCACATGATACTCAACGGTGCCAATGACAAAGTCAGTGGGAAATGGAATATCCATAATAATTATTTCAGCCAACTAGGAGAGACGCTGAAGCCAAGGACATTCAAGGTGATATTTTCAGAAATACTGCCAGTGTCACAAGCATCACTAGAAAGGGAGCCGAAACTTGGGGAGATAAATAAGTAACTTATCAATTGGTGCTCCCCACCTAATATCTGGTCCTCTTCTTTCCACTGTCACTGCATCTGCAGCCTATTCACTGTAGACCAGAACTTCCGGCCGTGTCAAGGCCTTGGAGGCTACTGCATGTCATCTCCTTGCTAACCAGAACACCATAATGTCTGTCTGCTATTTCATCCTTTTTTATCTCCTCAATTTCTAAAACATAACATGGAAAAAATGAAATTCACTGTTACAGATGAGCGAATCTGTCAAGGTTCAGTTTGATTCATGCTCACTGGCTTTCGCAGTGTTCGCCAAACAGGTCAATGAACAGCTCGACAAACATATCCGAACACCATTGAATTCAATGAGAGGAAAAACTTATGTGTTAGCAAGGGCTAGAGAGGCTAGTGTTAGTAAGGGCTAGCGATAGTAAGAGCTAGGGGGGGCTGCAAAAAAAAAGAAAAAAAAGGAATAAAGCATATGCGCTATACTTATCTATTCTCTCGTGCAGCTGTTACACTACTTCCGGGGCCATTCATTATTCCTCATACATATGCACGGCTTTCCTCGCCCACCGTCTGTGATAGTGTCTGTGATTTGTGGAGTCAGACAGCCGGTGTCTCTGATTCGTTACTCTGTCTGCCCGAGTGAAGTGTAAGAATAAATAAATAAAAAAAATGGTGTACGATCCCCTGTATATTGTTACCAGAGCAGATAAAGCATATGGATACAGGCTGCTGCCCTCAGCTGTGCGCAACATCTTGGCTGTGTATCAAAATAAAAGTGAACCCATGCAGCTATTGTTTAATTATTTAAATAAATCATTTAAAAAAAACGGCGTGCAGTCCCCCCCAATGTTGATACCCAGCCATGATCAAGCTGCCAGCTGGCGGCTGCTATTCTCAGGCTGGGGAGGCCCATGATTATTGGGTTACCTCCAGCTCAAAAATAGCAGCCCAGAATTGTCACATCCATTAGATGTCACAATCCCAGTAGTTTACCCTGCTCATCTCAATTGCCCTGGTGTTGTCGAAATTGGGGAAATAAGGGGTTAATGACAGCTCACTAAGCCCTAGATTAGTAATGGGAGGCGTCTTTAAGAACCCCCCATTACTAACACTGTAAGTGAAAAGAAATAAACACAAACTCAAAAAAATCCTTTATTTGAAATAAAATACAAGATTTCACCCCTTTAATAACCCCCAAAGCACCCAGGTCTGACGTAATCCATACGAGGTCCCAAGAAGACCCAGCTCTGCTACATTACTAAATTCATAGTGTGTGGGCACATTTGAAAACATATCCACACATTTTGGCTGCAGGCAGAGACCGAGAGCCACAGCTGTTGAATGCCTGTAGCTGTTCTCAAGCCAAATATAGTGAACAGTTACTGAACAAAACCGATCTTTGACGGTTTTTGAGAAAAGTGTTAGTGAATTTAAAAAAAGTGAAATTGTGGAATTTCATTTTTTTCACAATTTCTCCACATGTGCAACTTTTTTTTCCATTTTGTAATAATATATATGGTAAAAAAAATGGTGTCATTCAAAACTACAACTAGTCCTTCAAAAAATAAACCATCACACGTCAATACTGACGGAGAAAAGAAGGGGATGAAGAAACGAAAATGAAAAACAGAAAATTGTCCGTGAGTGAAGGGATTAATTAATAGATTTTTGTAATAATAATAATAATAATAATAATAATAATAATAATAATTTCCACCATTGGATGTGTTTAAAAAACCTTTCCTGTCCTGAGAATCTTATATATGTGCCCCCTGCTATGTACTGTGTAATGGCCGTGTCTGACCACAGGGACATGGTCTGATCATACCACATCTCCTGGACAGGAGAGGAGGCAAAAATGTATGCAAACATTACAGCATGGGATCAAAAATTGTTCTCTCTTTAATATAAAACATTATGAAAAAATAAGCAGGGAAATGCTTTAACTCACAAAAAGAATCAGCTGTGATCCCATGTTGTGCTATCTATATATTCTGTTTTGCGTCCATCCCAGCCCAGGAGCTATGATATTATCAGACCATGGCCTTGTATGGTCAAACACATCCATTACAGAGTAATTACATTCCATTTTTTTTTAAAACATCCATTCGTAGAAATTATTATTTCAAGATCTGTTGATTAAAATCAACTTTAAAATTAACTTTGTTGGAAATACCCCTTTAATGCTGTTTTTAATTACCGTATTTTTCGCTTTATAAGACGCACTTTTCCTCCCCAAATTTTGGGAGGAAAATGGGGGGTGCGTCTTATAAAGCGGTAGCGGGGGGGGGGGGGGGGTCCTGTCTGAGGCGATCGGGCGGGTGCCTGTGGCTGCATGCAAGCGCCCGGGTACCTGTACTTGCATGCAGCGGCAGCCGGGTACCCGTGGCTGTGTACGGGCGGCAGCGGGTGCTGTGTGGGGTCGGCAGCCAGGTACCTGTGCTTGCATGCGGTGGCAGACGGGTACCCATGGCTGTGTGCGGGCGGCAGCCGGGTGCTGTGTGCGAGCGGCAGTCGGGTGCCCGTGCAGGTACTCGGCTGCCGCCCTCACACAGTCACCCATCTGCCGCCCGCACACAGCCATGGGTACCCGGCTGCCACCGCACGCAAGCACAGGTACCCGGCGGCTTGTACGCGGGGTGGGCGGGCAGCCTGCTGGCTGCCACTCTGTGCATGCGGGGCGGGCGGCTGTGCAGCTTACCAGTTGTCCGCGGTCCCACTTTCAAATGATGGCGCCGGTGGAGCTCTTGGATGAGAGCTCCATCTGCGCACGCGCTGCTCCGGGAGTCAGCGCGTGCGCAGATGGAGCCCTTGGATGAGAGCTCCATCTGCGCATGCGTCGCTCCGGGCGCCATTACTTGAATCGGGACCGCGGACACACTCCACCACTGAGCCGTCGCCGCCGCTCCCACTACTGAGCCGCCGCTGCCACCACTGAACCGGGACCGCGGACACACGCCACCACTGAGCAGTCCCTGCCGCTGCCACCACTGAGCAGTCCCTGCCGCTGCCACCACTGAGCAGTTGCCGCCGCCGCTGCCACCACTGAACCGGGACCGCGGACACTCACTGCACCGGCCTGCTGCACGGCTCACACGCCACGGCTGCTGCCGCCACCACGGACCCCACGGATCCTGCCACCGCGGACGCCACCGCGCCTGCAACCACGGCACCTGCAACCACGGACCCCGCTGCCACTGACCTGCCGCGCCTGCCAGCACAACCTGTGCCTCCTGTGACCCCGCTTCACCACCACTGCTGCCCCCCTCCGGTAAGAGAACACCGGAGTATAAGACGGACCCCATTTTTCTTTTTTTTACCTTTTTTATGTCTAAGTTTGGGGTGCGTCTTATATTCCGGTGCGTCTTATAAAGCGAAAAATACGGTAATGATGGCTCCTACCTACCCTTTAAGTTTGTAGGATTTTAGCTCTGGAAAAGTATGTTATTAGGTTAGATTCCCATCAAAGAAAGGTATGCTTTGTCACAGCTAACATCTGGCTACAGACTACTGTCGGCCTGAGCACTGCGGTTTTAGAAACCTGCCTTTGAGCCTGAAAATATAGTACTGCGGGAAAAGAAAAACTCGCTGCAGTAAGTTATTCTTAACCTCTTCACCCCAGGGCAACTTTCCGAATTCCGTTTTTTTTCTTCCTCTTCTCCCTAGAGCCATACCTTTTTTTTTTCTGTCAATATTGCCATATAAGGGCTTATTTTTGCAGGATGAGTTGTACATTTAAATGAAACCAATAGTTTTACCATATAGTGTACTGGAAAATGGCAAAAAAACCTCCAAGTTCAAAAAAATTGCATAAAAAGTGCAACTGTCCGATTGTTTTTGGGATACTTTATGGTAAAACTGATGTGTCGGTGTGCTGTCTCAGGTCGGTAAGAGTTCATAGACACCAAACATGTATAGGTTTACTTTTATCTACAGGGTTAAAAAAAATCTCAAGTTTGTCCAACAAAAGGCGCACTTTTTGCCCCATTTTCCGTGATCCGTAGTGTTCTCACTTTTTGGGATCTTTGGCTCATTGATGGCTTATTTTTTGCGGCTCGAGCTGATGTTTTTAACGGTTCAATTTTTGCGCAGATGCTGCTTTTTGATCGCCTGTTATTGCATCGTGCGCAAAATGTGTGGCGACCCTAAAACGTAACTTTGGTGTTTGGATTTTTTTTCCACTAAGTCATTTACCGATCAGATTCATTGTTTTTATATTTTGATAATTGGGCATTTCTGAACGTGCTAATACCAAATGTGTTTATATTTTTTCTTTTTTTAATTTTCAATACGGCTAATGGGATGTGATTTGAACTTTTAGGATTTTTTAAATTTTTTTTTAAACTTTTTTTTAATTTTTTTTAATTTTACTAGTCCCCCTAGAGGACTATAAGGATCAGCAGTCTTATCACTTATTCCTTTCTGTAGATCAGAGCAGCATTGCTCTGATGTGCAGAAAAGCTGCTTCCTTTCACACACAGCCCTCTACCGGCTGTAAGAGGAACTAACTCATCATAGCTACAGGAGTCATCACATGACCCTGTGCTACCATGGCAACCATCAGATCCACGTGATCACATCACGTGACCTCCAATGGCGCTGGGTGTTACGGTGAGGCTGCCTGATAGGATAATATATGGAAATAGGCTCCAATCAGCAGTCAGGGTCCACCGTGCAGTGGTGTAAAACTGCAGCTGGAGGCACAAGGCCCGACAAAGAATCAGCAGAACACCCAACAAAGGTGTGCAGCTATCGTGTTAAATGTCACACGATTGCTGTCTAACAAGAACACCTGATCCTCTGTTAACTCACAGTCAGATATTGAAAACTAAACTAAACCTCTGTTACCTCACAGAGATTGGTATATGACATTCACAGAATGTAAGTAATTATTGTGCTAACCGCACAAAGGAAAGGAACCCAGAGAAGGCCCTAAAGGAGAGAACCAAGACAGCCTACCTGGCTAGCTTTAACACTATGGAAGTACAGATACCACGTCTAGCGTGGCCCTAGGAACCAACAGCTTACTGAGGGTGCCCACACAGACAGTTAACGGTCTGACCTCCGATGCCTAACCCTGACCTGGTACTCAATCTTTGACTCAGTCCAAAGGAATAACCATAAGATTCTAGCATATAAAGAGTTAAATATACAAAACCAAAGAAAACCTCTAAAAACAAACTTTATTTCGCTATATTGATATCAATTTTGATTTGGTTAAAACCATCAGGGAAAAGTATCCATACAATAAGATGTCAGACAGATGTCATATGGCAGTGAGAAACACTCAGTCCACTGGACCACGGCACCTAGCCCTGAGTCAATAGAGACGACTGGGAGTGTGCATAGATTAGCATACTGCTCCACACAAAGGGACGACTGCGTGCCCACATGTGGTCTCCAGGGAATCTTAAAACCTCCGCTCCACCTCAAACAAGGAGGAGCTGCAGCCAGCCAGGTCCATGGCCAATGAATGGTAGCCACGTGGCAGTGACGTCACCCACAACCAATAGCATGGCAGCGCATCAGCGGTGACGTCACCTGCAACCAATCAGGTCCTGCCATGTGGTACACATGCGCAGATAGCGGTAAGCAGAGCACTAGTCTCCCACGCATGCGCCGTAGCGTTCTTTTCCAACTTAGGTGCAGAACGCCAAAATGTCTTACCCACAATATGAACAGCAGCCAGCCACATAAAGCACCTTTGGGCATGAGTCAGGGTCTCGGGCGTCAGCCTTAGGACGGCAGGGGTCCTTATAGGAGGCGATCGAGGCACCTCTGCACCTTGGTGTGTAACACTGGGTAACTGAATGCTTACCACGGCGCACTGTTTCAGCTCACTGTCACATTTTGACAGTGAGATACAAGGGGTTAACAGGCGTGAGTGGGTCCCAGACGCACTCTTGTCTGATAGCTGCACATGTCAGCTGTTCAAATCAGATTAACCTGACATGATCCATGACGTACCCAGTACGTCATATGTCGTGAAGAGGTTAACACAGATTTTCATTACACTGCATGTCTCGTCACAGTGGGGAATTCATAACTTCTCAAACTATATTTATAGAACTCAAACAGTGGGGGGTCTACAGTATACATCACATCACATATATACTGGGACTGCTAAACACATATCACATAAGAGACACTAAGGCGGGCTTTGCACACTACGACATCGCAGGCCGATGCTGCGATGCCGAGTGCGATAGTGCCCGCCCCCGTCGCAGCAGCGATATGTGGTGATAGCTGGCGTAGCGAAAATTATCGCTACGCCAGCTTCACACACACATTCACCTGCCGTGCGACGTCCCTGTGGCCGGCGACCCGCCTCCTTGTTAAGGGGGCGGGTCGTGCGGCGTCACTGCGACGTCACACGGCAGGCGGCCAATCAGAGCGGAGGGGCGGAGATGAGCAGGATGTAAACATCCTGCCCACCTCCTTCCTTCCGCATATCCTACGGAAGCCGCAGTGAGGCCGGTAGGAGACGTTCCTCGCTCCTGCGACTTCACACACAGCGATGTGTGCTGCCGCAGGAGCGAGGAACAGCATCGGACCGTCGCGTCAGCGTAATCATGGATTACGCCGACGCTGCACCGATGATACGATTACGACGCTTTTGCGCTCGTTAATCGTATCATCCAGCCTTTACACACTGCGATGTCGCATGCGATGCCGGAAGTGCGTCATTTTCAATTTGACCCCACCGACATCGCACCTGCAAAGTGTGCAAAGTGCCCCTAAGACATCTGTATACATCACATAGGAGACACTGAGACCGGTGAATATACATCGCATAGGAGACAACAAAACTGCAGTATTCACAACATGGGCGACACAGAGACTTCTGTATATAACACAGGTGACACATAAGGTGCTGTATACATCACATAACAGATGCTGGAGCATATACATTACATAGGAGACACCGAGACTACAATAATTTTATATATATATATATATATATATATATATATATATATATATATATATATATATATATATATATATATATATATTATATATATATATCTCACATAAGATATACTGGGAGACTGGTGCATATACATCACATTGGAGATGATGGAAGACTGTTGTATATACATCCCATAGGAGACACTGAAGAGATGCTGAGATTTGTACTTCACATAAGGGACATTGGGGCTTCATCCTGTACATCACATTGGAACTGCTGGGGCTACCTTTTCTGAGAGCACCATGATGTATGCAAAAAGACCCTGAATACAGTGATGTATCATTCAATTTACTGGATGCAGCGGTTGTGACACAATAAGAGTTTTTAGATATAGCAATGCAGCAAAACTAAAAAAGCTGCCCGCGCTCACACCAGTCTCTCTATTTACAATGTCCATAGCCAGTGAGCTGCTAATCACATAAAGGGCATGTCCGACTGCGAGGCATGAGGCAATATAGTCCAGCAATGATAAGGTCCTGAATAGAGATGAATGAACCAGAGATGTTCGGTGTTTAGACTTTTATGAAAAACCTGAGTTCAGGTTTGGAGTTTGGGTACTTTATGTGTGAACTTCACTCGCCCGAGGATCACTGTGCTCAGATACACACTTGGTGCTCAGCCCAGTGGAAGCTGCTTGCAGCATTTGAACTTCACATACTGGTGGTAAAAACAGAGTTATCCTATGTAGAGTACACCCCCAAAAAAATGGAAAAAAACCCGCCTACTCGCCCCCGGAAGTGATTTGGTTATGGCTCGTTGCATGTGGGCGGAAACCCGAACTGCCCAATTAATTACTTCTATTGGGGTTCAAGTCAAGTTCGGGTCCCAAACCAAACTTTAAAATTTAAAGTTCGGCTAACCCCACCGAACTGAACTTAACTAGGTCCACTCATCTCTAGTCCTGAAGCTAAAAAGACATTGCAAGTAAACTACAGCTCAGACCTTTAGTATAGAAATATTTCTGAATTCTATGTTTTAACCCTCACAGACCCTCTGTCTTCAGACTTCATAGCAAAAACCTGCTGACACATTCCCTTTTACCAGCTAAAACGATCATCTAAAAAACCCTCAAACATATAGTTAGCTCCTGGTCCTTGGCTTTCCAATGATGCTGTCAGTGAGTCTCCCTATGATCATGTGACATTGTCAGAGCAAAGGACCACTCTGACAGAATATCAAAGGCTCAAGTATCCATGACCACTGAGAGACTTAGGGCTGACATTGGAGGAACAGTGCCAAAAAGTCAGGAGACTCAGAGCTACCATCTGAGGAACAGTGCCGGTCTGCCTCCTCATGTTGTTGCCCATATGGCGTTGTATTGTTGCCCAGACTAATCTCCGTTGCATCTAATATAAAAAAGGGACTCATTACTGAAAAGCATAAACCTCCATTCCAGCCTCTATTGTCTAGCTCTGCACCCTTTTAGCCAGACCAGTGACCAGTGACCAGTGGGGCGAGCTGGGCAGGGGGGGATGGCACTAGGCCCTCCTAGCACATGAGCCCCATATTGTCCGAATGGTCAGCTATTATGGACAGTACACCCTGCCCTATAGTCTTCATTCCACATACACTAACAGCTCCGTGTTAAATTGACTTTGACGTGGAAACAGTGGTAGAGACATTTCTCCAAAATGTCCCAGTAGCCATTTTTCAACACCCAAAGCATACTGCTAACAACATCCAATAATGTCTAAGAGCAAAGCATTGGACTATTTTGAAGTTGCCTTGTATGAGGCATGATCCTATTAAATATACCGAATGTGGAAAGAGTTGAAACATGCCATCTAGAGAAGGCATACTTCAAACATAAGACAGCTGAAGCGGGTTACTCGTGAGGAGTGGATCCAACACCCGTGTAGGTGCATAAGAGTCACAGAAATTGTTTGCAGTGATTGCCTCGAAAGGTTGTGCAACAAAATATTATATTAAGGGTACCGTCAATTTGTCCAAACCATTGTCATTAATGTTTTATTATTTTTTATTGAACCAAACTTCTGATTTTCATTATATTAAAGTCAGTGAATTTAAATTGTCACTTTCAATTTATTATTATTTAAGTGACCATTGTGGGTTTTTCTTACTTTAATAGAAGGGTACCAATAATTTTGTCCACATCAGTAATTATGGACACTCCTGAATATAGTTAAATACAGTAAACTGTCATATAATAGCCAACTATCAGCTGAGAAATGGATACCACATTATCCCATCTAGCCAATGTTCTTTGACTGACAAAGGTCAGGTTTACACAACCTAATCTTACAAGTTAATGTGTGTTTCTTTTCTAAATGCAATGATAAATAGAAAGATCTTCACTCTTTATTATGTATTTAAAGAGCATCATATTTGGCACCAACTATTACAATGTGTTATTCAGCAGAGGACTGGCTCCATTGTCTACATGTCAATCACTTAAATATCAATAAAACATTCCCAGATCTTAACGCATTGGTTTACTTGGAGTTTACCATGACATATTGAAAGATAAGAGAGTTGGCAGCAATAATACTACTGTATGTAAATATTACTGTACATCAGAACAACAATATACAGTGTATTTTTCATTTAAACCCTTTACAACCTGGCGATTTTCCACTTTTCATTTTCGTTTTTTCCTTCCCGTCTTCCAAGAACCATAACATTATTTAGTCAATATAGCCATATGAGAGCTTGTCTTTTGAGGGACAAGTTGTACTTTTAAATGACACCATTCATTCTGCCGCATGAAGAAAATTCCAAGTGCCATGAAATTGAAAAAAAAATGCAATTACACAATTGTTTTTAGAATTTTTTTTTACCATGTTAACGATATGGTAAAGCGTAACTTTCTCATTTTTCAGGATCTTGGCCTGAATTATGGCTTATTTTTTACATTTTGAGCTGACATTTTAAGTATACCATTTTTGAGTGGATACAATGTTTTGATCGCCTGTTATTGCAACCAAAAAAAACATCATTTATCATTTTAGCGTTTTGATATTAATAGCTCGGGCATTTCTTAACCCGGTGATAGCAAATATGTGTATTTTTTTTAATTGTTTTATTTTCAATAGGGAAAAAAAGAGTGTGATTTGAACTTTTAGCTTTTTTTTTTTTTCTCATATTTTTAAAACTTTTTTTTACATTTTGTATTGATTTTACTAGTTCCCTTTAGGGGACTTGAAGCCTGTACTGTCCAATCACTTTTGCTAATCTGAGCGGTGCTTCAGGATTGCTCTGATCAACAGAAATTCTGTGTTGCTGTGAGTTCTGTTGCTCTTCCGGCATTCACAGCAGGTGAGTCATGACAGAGACAGGGGTCAATAGTTGATCTAACACTGTCATGATAACATATTGGCATGTTGTAATCATGGCAAGGGGCCGCTGATGACAATCCCAGACGGAGAGCATTAGATCACACTGTCAGAGTTTGATAACGCAATTTAAGGGAATAATAGGTGCCAGTGGATCAGAGATCCACCTGCTCCTGCTAAATACACATGTCTGATGATCAGATCACCAGACATGTGTTGGAAATAATGTAGGCTCGCCATGGGAAGCTGTATTAAAAGGAGAGAGGTGACCTAGGACATATAGGAATGTCCTAGGTTTTAAAGGGGTTAATGCTAGTTTTTTAGTAAACATGAAGTGTGAGACAGATATGCAATAGTTAACTACTTATTTTTGTTTATGAAATGTAAAAATGAAACAAAATGTCAATATTAAGAAAGTGAAAACTTTGGGCTAATCTCATTGAATTGCAGTAGAAAACAATCTTCAGAGGGAAGAGAATCAAATGAGAGTGTACGTTCAGACGTTTTCCTAAATTTTAAGTTAAAATCTATATATATAATTGCCTTATTCTGTCTGTCTGTCTGTCTTGCTCCAAAATGACGTCATTACAGTGACAACCGTCGCCACAGCGCATGCGCTAAAGAGAATGCAACCAACGGCTCAGCTAAGGCTCCCTGCACACGTAACCAGGGTACACATCAGGTTACTAAGCAAAGCGCTTTGCTTAGTTACCCGATATTTACCCTGGCTTCGTGTGCAGGGAGCCTAACTGAACAGCCCGAACTACAGGCCGACAGGACGATGCCCGACACTTCCCCGCTCGGCTCCGCCCCCCCGCACTCTGCATGTATACACTGAACACATACACACACACACACTTGGATAGTCACCTGTCCCCAGCCATGGAGTCCCCGGCACTGATGTCCTCAGTGCCATGGGCCCACTCGGCTCCACCCACACCGCACTCCGCCCCCCGCACACATTAGGCTGCTTTCACACTTGCGTTGTGAGGCATCCGTCACAGTGCGTTGTGTGACGCATATGATGGATGCGTTGCAAATAGTGTGCTAATAAAGTCACGGATTCCTGTAAAAGAACGTTTCCGTTTTTTTTTTTTTTTTTTCAATGTTTCACCGGGAAAAGGAGATTTGCGGTCCGGAGGAGAGAGAGAGAGGTAACCACAAATCCCCTGAGTGACTGCAGTGAGCTGCATGATCAGCTGTGCCGTCACTCAGGTGACCCGCGGTAACAGCTGCAGTCCTCCACCCGAGAGCTGTGTCCGTGGGTCACCCGAATGAGGGCACAGCTGATCGCGCGGCTCACTTCAGTTGCTGCGTTGAGTTGATAGAGAGCGGTCGTGTTCTACTGCCGCTCCTGTCAGCTTCATGTAGCAGTGCTGAAAGCGTTGTGGGACCTCTGTGGATTACGTCGGGCCTGGAGAGGTATTTGGTGGTTTAATAAAGTGGTGAAAGAGGGGTTTTTTTTGTCTTTTACTCCAAGTAAAGGATTTTTTCGGGTTTATGTGTTTATTTTCTTTAACTTACAGGTTAATCATGGAAGGTATCTCGGGGAGACACCTGCCATGATTAACCTGGGACTTAGTGGCAGCTATGGGCTGCTGCCATTAACTCTTTATTACCTCGATTGCCACCGCACCAGGGCAATTCGGGATGAGCCGGGTAGAGTCCCAGGACTGTCGCATCTAATGGATGCGGCAATTCCCATCCAGTCCATTCATTACCTTATTATTCCATCTGCTAACCTACATACAAATTCTAGACTACCCGATACGTTAGAATCGGGCCACCGTCTAGTATTTATATAATGTTAATATGTTAAATATTTATGTAATGGTAATTTTATGGTTAATTATCAATTTTTATTGTTGTTGTTACTGAAAAATTCACATATTTTTATTCTTGAATCAAAGAATCCTAAAATCTCACAACTGATATCAGTGAAGAAAGGAAGCTATTTTAATTCTCAAATACAAATGTAAATGTTTTAAAGCGGGCTTTACACACTACAATACATCTAACGAGATGTCGGCATGGTCACGTCGTAAGTCGTAAGTCACGTCGTAAGTAAAAAAAAAAAAAAAAAAAAGTGACGCACATCCGGCATCGTTAGTGATATCGTAGCGTGTGACAGCTATGAACGAGCAGAAATACTCACCTCCATCATTGACACGTCGCTCATTTTCAAAAAATCGAACGTCCTGTTGTTCATTGTCCCAGAGGTAGCACACATCGCTCCGTGTGACACCCCGGGAACGATGAACTGCAGCTTACCTGCATCCCGCCGGCAATGCTGAAGGAAGGAGGTGGGCGGGATGTTTGCCTCTAGCTCTTCCCTCTGCCTCTAGCTCCTCCCTTTACCTCTAGGCCTCCCTTTACCTTTAGTTTTTCCGTCTGCCTCTAGCTCCCCCCTTTACCTCTAGGCCCCCCTTTACCTTTAGTTCCTCCCTCTGCCTCTAGCTCCCCCTTTGCCTCTAGCTCCTCCCTCTGCCTCTAGCTCCTCCCTTTACCTCTAGCTCCCCCTTTATCTTTAGCTCCTCCCTCTGCCTCTTGTTTCTCCTTCCTCTGGTTTACATACAATCTCATCAGTAACAGCTGTCATCTCCTATCTCAGTAATGGGAAAGTCTTCACTGAATACAGATTTTACCTCAGAATTGAGAATTTTGATAATGACTGATCAAATCTGGCAGAGAAAGAAGCAGAGTTGTCTGATAAGATATACTACAAAGTTGCTTATTTTGATGTGTACTATTGATTTATGAAACACAATTTAAAATAGTATGATTTAATGGTCTGAAAGACAATGGAAGACACCAAAAGTAGATAATTGATAAATTATTTTCACAACTTCTGCAACAACACTATCAAGAGCTCTTCTAATTTCAATAATCAAAAGCCATCTTCATGAATGTAAATCCAGAGAGTTCACGTCAAAAAGCAAAACATACCAGCATGATGCACAACTAGCACAACTAGAACTGTGCATGTATGTGCACAGTTCTAAAATTAAGTAGCCGCCACCCTCAAGTAAAAAGGTACATTACTCGCCCTTCATCAGGGTTCTTTTTTAGCTGCCTAATCTCCCTTATTTAGCAATATGGATTTTACATGCTGCTGCAAATTGGTGTGTGAACCTATCCTAGTATAAGTAAATAGATGGCCTCCTTCCATACCTCTAAGAAAACTTTCTTCTGTTCTCTGCTATTTGTTTGTAATGTTAGAATAACGACGTGGGTTGAATGCTGGTGTATTTTCGCCAAAATAACAATTCGTCATGTTACCTCATGTTTATTATTTTATTGATTTTGGAGGATGTGGTCTGACATTGTGTTGTTGAGGAAGAATTGGATGTAAGTGCTTGGTGGCCCACATGATCTAATAATGCAAAAGCCACCAATAACACTCAGGTATAAAAAGGCCAGACTTTGCTAGAAGTCATCTAAATCCAGTTCCATGGCAAAATACCAAGGACAGATGTAACCAAGGTTAACCCCTTTCAGACAAATGCCGTACTCGTACAAAGAATGTCAAGTGTGTGTTTGGAGGGGGAAGGGATAGGATGGAACTTCCCAGTAGCGCTCGATAATGACGAAACTACTACAATTTTGTTTGATATGTTTTAAGATGTTTTTTGTTTTTTCACTATCTGTATTAAAGGGATGCACTTTACAATCCAGAGGAGAGCTGATTAAACAAATAAGACATTACAGAATATCACATAACTCAACAAACACCAAGAGGAGTGAGGGCCCCAGTCACAAGCTTAGAATCTATGAGGAAATAATGGTGGCACACAAGGTAAAATGTTCTTGTATAGTCCAGTTATGATTTAATAGATGAATAGGGGTATTCAATAATACTTTATCAAGTCATCAGCCAGTATTTGTAATGTACAGATATTAATGTTATAGCAATGAGGTGAATTGATAGGCCAGACTGAAGAATTGTGCTTGTAGAGCTCACTGAAAACTGTATAGCTGTGGGTACTGGAAATTACCCAGATTGTCTGTAGTAGTGCATTCCAGAGAACTGGTAAAGCACGAGATAAATCATGCATCCTGTTCTTTTCAGTGGCCACTTGCAACAGCAGCAATAGACTTTCTCTGACCCGACTGCTTTGTAAAAAAGTAATTTTTTTTGCTTTTCCCCTGATCTGGGCAAAGTTCATTATACAGGGAGAAGGAGGTGAGCTGTAACATCCCCTTTTGTAAATGGGGGATCCTTAATTAATAATAGAGGTGCTACCATTCATTATAGTCCTGTCTGATAGGATAATAAGACTGTTGAAAAGTCATCTGTAAATAACAGGAAGTAAAAACATAACATTTATCCTAATGGCTTGTCATGATTCCACCACTTATGATGTCCTATGGATGCTGTGAGTGACAGATCAGCCATTCTATAGGATCAAGGGTGTGCTGGGCTGTCAGTATTTTAAGGGACAGCTCAGTCATCCAATCTGAGGCAAGGGCTGTGAGGTTTCATCCAGGTGTCACCCATTCAGGGTTTATTACTTGGCTGTTTAGCTGGATGGCAGTGTTCAGACCATTGCCAGTAGTAGCTTTGCTCAGTGGTGTATTTGCTCTGTGTTCTGATATCCTGATCTTTGTACCCTGATCTTGGATTTACTTTTTGACCACTGATTTGGATTACCCCTTTTGC
The DNA here is from genome assembly GCF_048569485.1 of Anomaloglossus baeobatrachus. Taxonomy (NCBI): domain Eukaryota; kingdom Metazoa; phylum Chordata; class Amphibia; order Anura; family Aromobatidae; genus Anomaloglossus; species Anomaloglossus baeobatrachus. The sequence continues at coordinate 113,254,497 of NC_134358.1, read as the reverse complement.
CTTGACACACTCTGACCTTAGTTACAACTCCCCAGATTTTGCCTCTGACTATCTGTTTGTCTTATCCCTTTTTCTTCGATGTTCTCTCCTGGCTTTTGACCCCTGTCTTTTGACTTGCCCGCTTTACGGATTATCCACGAGAAATAACTCAGTGGCACATGATCAATGTAATTTTCTTAATATAATAATATAACGTAATATTTCTTAATATTTTAAACGCAGATTTTTTTATATAGCTATTGATATGGAGATTGAAAAACAAAACCATTATCTATACATTTAACATTAAAAGGTGATTTAAACAATTGGTTCTTTTCTGATTGCAGATTGTCAAGGCTGCTTATGCTCCAAAATACCAATCCATGCAGACCTCACCATTGCAGTTCCAGTACTGACTTTCTAATGCTCCTCATCAATGTGTTGTCAGGGCTAAAATGTTGATGCAATATCTACAGCTCATATACCATATTTTTCAGATTATAAGAAATTTGGGAGGAAAGTGAGGGGTGCATCTTATAATCTGAATGTAGCTTACCAGGGTAGTGGAGAGTGGTCTCAAGAGTCCGGGGGAATGCTGCAGTGGCTGTGTGGGTTCTGCGTCGGCTAGTGTGGGCTCTGCGGTGGCTGGTGCGGGGTCTGCGGCGGATGGTGCTGGGACAGCTGTGCGGTGCCTGCAGACGCTGTGTCGGTTCTCCGGCAGCTGCTGCCGTGGCGGCTATGCGGTGTCTGCAGCCGCTGTGACAACAGCATTTATTAAGAGGTGTATTCCTGGTGGTGTGTTTTCCCCTACTGAAACATGTTTATGGGGGGTGGGTTTCCATAAATGCCATTTTCGCCATAATCCTGCTACTGTGAAGCCTAGCCACAGACTGTGATTATCATATACTGCAGGTTCAATGGGAAAGAGAAGAAAGAAAGAAAGAAAGAAAGAAAGAAAGAAAGAAAGAAAGAAAGAAAGAAAGAAAGAAAGAAAGAAAGAAAGAAAGAAAGAACATCTTTTCCCAATAAAAAAAATGTAAAAAATCCATCCATAATATAAACAAATAATTAAAAAAAACTTAAAATTCCAGAATTGCTGCATGGCATTTCCCTAATTAAAAAAAAGTAATTAAAAAAATTCAAAGTATATGTACCGCAGAATCGTAAGGCTCTGCAGGTAAAAACAGGTCCTTATTAAATAGCTCCATTGACAAAAAGAATGAAAACGTTATTGGCCTCAGAATATTCAGAATATTTTTAAACATCTAAAGAAATAATAAAGAGTAAGTTTAATATTGCCATAATGGTACTGTTCTGGATAATCATGTTTCCAGGACATTTTTACTGCACAATGAACACTTTTAAAACAAAACCCAAAAATCAGTGTCTGAACTAGTGCATTTTGGTCATCAATTTACCTCAATTGAAATGTTCTTCCTGTTGTTCGGTAAATTATATGATAAAATGAATAGTGTCATTCAAAACTACAATTTGTCCCACAAAAAAACCTTGAAAGAAGTGGAGAAGAATCCAAACTGCAAAAAACATTGGCTGCATCTTTAAGAGGTTAATGTACTGTTCTTTTAATACTTTTAAAATAAGTCACATTTCATGGTACTTTCTTGGAAAAAAAGTTTGTGAACTAAATATGTAATCTTTCTCTAGTGACTTTACCCTGCCAATGATCATGTTTCATACTTCAAGAGTAAAGTGTTTGTGAAGACAAATGCTCCTTATTAGCACCTGCTACATGGGATATTGATAGTTGCAGCTGTTGCATAACTCACTTCTATAAGTATATATTTCCTTGGATAGATGAAGACAATGTCCAAGCTTCATAAATGCAGAAGGATTGTACAGACTGATGACATTACATTTCTGAGAATAGATATTACTGAAAGTCGTCATATTGTACAGAGTGCACTAATTTAATGTGCACAGTGCACTTTAAGATTAGAATTAGTAATGAGTGAGCACTAAACTGCGGGAGTGCTCGTTACTTGAATTGAGCAGATCCGAAACTCTGACAGGCTGAGTTCGATCAATTAATGTAATGGAACGCAAGCATTTTTCCAGCTGATCCCCTTAGGAGGGTCGGTGAGGCTGGAAAATCACTGATATGGATGAAAACAGAACTCATATGTAATGGACACAGCATGGGGAAGACACCTGGATGCATCCCTGACTGCCAGGTAGCTGCTGGGAAGTATATAAATAAATAATTTTAAAAAAGGGGTGGGGTCTCCCCTATTTTTGATAACCAGCCAAGGTAAGGCAAAAAGCTGCAGCCTGGTATTATCAGGGTGGAAAAAGCCATGTTTATTTGGCTCTTCCCAGCCTTAAAATAGCAGCCCACAGCCACCCCAGAATTTGCACATTCAATTCTGGTGCTTCACTTTGGCTTTTCCCGATTTCCCTGGTGTGGTGGTAATAGGGGTAATATTTTTTGGGTCTGATGTCAGCTGTGTAACGTGAGCTAGCATCAAACCCATGGGTTATTAACCCCTTCAGCCCCGGGGGCACTTTCCGTTTTTGCGTTTTTGTTTTTTGTTCCCCTTCTTCCAAGAGCCGTAACTTTTTTATTTTTCCGTCAATCTTGCCATATGAGGGCTTGTTTTTTGCGGGACAAGTTGTACTTTTAAATGAAACCATAAGTTTTACCATATGGTGTACTGGAAAACAGCAAAAAAAATTCCAAATGCGGAAAAATTGCAAAAAAAGTGTGATGGCACAATAGTTTTTGGGATGTTTTATTCACGGTGTTCAATATATGGTAAAACTGATGTATGGGTATGATGCCTGAGGTTGGTGCGAGTTTGTAGACACCAAACATGTATAGGTTTACTTGTATGTAAGGGGTTAAAAAAAATTCACAAGTTTGTCCAATAAAAGTGGCGCACGTTTTGCGCCATTTTCCGGAACACGTAGCGTTCTTATTTTTTGGGATCTATGGCTCAGTGACAGCTTATTTTTTGCATCTCGAGCTGACGTTTCTAATGGTACCATTTTTGCGCAGATGCTACGTTTTGATCGCCTGTTATTGCATTTTGCGTAAAACATGTGGCGACCAAAAAACGTAATTTTGGCGTTTGGAATTTTTTTGCCACTATGCCGTTTACCAATCAGATTAATTGATTTTATATTTTGATAGATCGGGCATTTCTGAACGCGGCGATACCAAATATGTGTATATTTATTTATTTTTTAACCCTTTAATTTTCAATGGGGGCAAAGTGGGGTGATTTGAACTTTTAGGGGTTTTTTTTTATTTTATTTTTTAAAACTTTTTTTTTTACTTTTTTTTTTATTTTACTAGTCCCCCTAGGGGGCTATAGCGATTAGCATTCCGATCGCTATTATCTATCTGCTGATCACAGCTATACAGCTGTAAACAGCAGATACAGTCACTTTCTTTTTCCCTCTGTTCCGTGCCGAGGGAAAACGAAAGTGAAACATCATAGCTGCAGGCGTCATCACATGACCCTGTGCTACGATGGCAACAACCGATAGTCACGTGATCACGCATGTGACTTCCGGTGGGGGCGGCGGTAAGTAAAAAACATGGCCGCGCGCATTTAGATCTTGCTGCCAGACTTTGGCAGCAAGATTTAAGGGGTTAATGGCCGCGGGTGGAAGCGATTCCACCCGCGGCTAGCAGGCACACATGTCAGCTGTTGAAAACAGCTGATATGTGTGCCGACCGCCGCCGCCTGCCCGCGGGGCTTAACGGGACATGCTCCATGACGAATATATCCGTCCATGGTCGTGAAGGGGTTAAAGGAGTGGTGTCTATCAGGCACCCCCATTACTAAACCAGTAAGTGTAAAGTGAAAAAAAACACACACAGGAAAAAGTAGTTTATTTGAATAAAGACTCTCCCATGCAATCGTTCGCCAATTTATTCTTTTTTAAAAATCCATGATGCTCTTGCATAATCCATGGTGTACTGGTCCCACGACGTCCACCAATCGGTACTCCAAAATATGGAGCCTTATTTGGAGAATGATGCTTCATAGGTCACTCCCGGTCAGCATCAGATCCGGAATTTCTCACGCTCGGTGATGTCAGAAACTGAGTGACGTCACCACACGTGATAAATTTCAGGTCTGGTGATGACCAGGAGTGACCTATGAAGCCTTGTTCTCTGAATAAGTCTCCATAGAAAACTTCCGAGCAACACCAGACTCGGAATTTCTAACACGGGGTGATGTCACCGCATGTGAGAAATTCTGGGTCTGGTACTGACCAGGAGTGAGCTGTTACATCCTGGATGTGGATTCACTGGGCCGTGCAGCGGATTCCCCCAGAGAGGCAACCTGGAGCTAACCCCTGTACAGGGACTGTCCGGTCACCCCGCCAGAGGGCCTAGATGCACGGTAGCCGGAACACGGGAGGTACGGAGTCCAAGTCCTACAGAAGTCTGCAAGAGTCCAAAGGGAACCGTAGGCAGGATGGATGGCTGGAACCGGGTTCAGGTGCCAAGTAGGAACAACAGACAGGATCCAGATCCAGACGAGATGTGCAGAGCGAGGTTACCAGGAACTGGTGACTGGATCAGACTGACGGATGATGGCGGGATCCACAGCAGACAGTCACGGGACACTTCCTGCGGACTCTGCAATCGGGACAATGTCAGAACAGCAGACAGGCTCTGAAGAAGAGACAGAGTTAATCTGGAGACAAAGTGCAAAGGGACCTGAACACCTAGCTATGGGAACACGTTGATCAGGCACCGCCATAAGTAACAGGAAGTCTTTTATACCCTGCAATCAGCTACATCCTGTTCCAGGGATGCTGGCCCTATAAAACCAGGTGACTGAGCGCGCCTGCACCCTAACGCACATGCGTGAAGCCCGGGAGCCAGAGGAAACACAGAAGGCCGGGGACAGGGCGCAGAGGAACCGGGGACACAGAGACCGGATCAGTGGGTACAGAGCGGTGCCGGGACACAGAGACCGGATCAGTGGTTATGGAGTGGTGCCGGGACACAGAGACCGGATCAGTGGGTACGGAGTGGTGCCGGGACACAGAGACCGGAAGCATGACAGTACCCCCCCTCACGCCCCCCTCCCCGTGGCCTGGACAGCAATGGTCTCCCGGGGTTCCCAGGACCGGTCTGTGGGACCGCAGCCCTCCCAAGCAACAAGGAAGGACTGCTTACCCCGCACCGATGTCATGGCCACTATATCTCTTACTGCATACACTTCGTCGTCAGCAATAGGAGGAGGAGGAGTACCGGCATCAGAAGAGAAAAGACCAAGGACAACCGGCTTGAGCAAGGATACGTGAAAGGAGTTAGGGATCCTCATCGAGGCTGGGAGCTGCAGTGCGTAGGAGACCTCGTTGATCCTCTTGACGACCTTGAAAGGACCGACGTACCGCGGACCCAACTTGACAGATGGACACTGCAACCAGACGTATTTGGAGGCGAGCCACACCAAATCCCCAGGAGAGAAGCGAGGGGGACAACAGCGTCTCTTGTCTGCAGGTGTCTTCATCTTGGCAGAAGCATAGTCAGGAGGGACATCAGAAGCAGAGGATCCCAGTAATGGAATGGAAGGCAAGTCCGTGATAAAGTCCATGGCAATGCGCTGTCCTGGAACGGAGGGAATCGGTTTGGGCGTCTTGTTTCGGGCACAGGACGGACAAGCGGAGACAAAGGAGATGACATCCTGATGAAGAGACAGCCACCAATAGTGGCGAACAATAGTGCTTTGGGTTTTCTTCTGACCGGCTTGTCCGGTTACTTTTGAAGAATGCCTCCGTTGAAGGACCTTGAGTCTATCAGTCTCCGTGATGAAGGTTTTCCCAGAAGGAATCTGTGCCAGGGTGGCAGTTGCCACCGGGATGACTTTACCGGGACCAACACTGGTTTCTTCTTGTTGTTCCTCCGGCATGAAGGACTCCGGTGCCAGTGACTGAGGAACGGGCCGTACGGGCTATAGACAGTTTTCGTGGCACAACGTGCCCCAACGAGTGATCGCTCCAGAGCGCCAACTGACAGGTTCATGTACTCGTAACCAGGGCAGACCCAGCAGGAGCAAGTGAGCCATTTTCGGGAGGACATATAGAGCAATCTTTTCGGTATGCAGAGCGCAAACACGGAGTTCCACGGGTTTGGTAATAAACAACATGGGTTCGAATAAGGGCTTTCCGTCCACGGAGGCGAGCACGAGGGGTTTAGCAAGCGGGATGACAGGTACCCAGTATCTGTCCACCGTGGCCTGTTGGATGAAATTGCCCGCTGCCCCCAAATAAATGTGAGCCTCTGCCGTGAACCGGGTCTTCTCCATCGTCACTTAGACAGTCTGTGTAACTGGGGCAGAGGGGGTTCCAGTACCTAGGGTGGCATCTCCCACCAACCCTAGGATTTGGAGTTTTCCCGTCACACGCAATGACGTCGCTAACGATGCCGGATGTGTGTCACGGAAACTGTGACCCCACCAACATATCGTCAGATAAATCGTAGCATTTATACTCTGAACGAGGCTCCATAGGTTGGAGTACTGATTCAGGGGATGTCATGGAACCAGTACACCATGGATTACATGAGAGCTTCAAAGATTTTTTTACACTTACTGTGTTAGTTATGGGGGTGTCTGATAGATGCCTCTCCATTACTAACTCCTGGACATGATGCCAGCTGACAATTCACAGCTGACATCAACCCCGCAAAAAATATTACTCTGATTGCCAATAAAATCTAGAAGAGCCAGGATGAAGCCCCAGAATTGATACAACTAATGGATGTGCCAATTCTGGGATGGCTCTGAACTGCTATTTTTATGTTTGGTAGGTCCAAATTACCATGGACTTTCTCAGCCTGATAATACATGCCTGTAGCTGTCTGCTTTACCTTGACTGGTTATAAAAAATAAGGGAACCCCGTTTCATTTTTTTAATTATTTATTTTTCAAGTAAAACCAAACTAAAAACACCCTTTAGTGCTACATGAAATGCACTAAAGGGTATAAGTGTACAACACTGCCTATATGCCTGCTTTACTTCAAGCTCTCCCTCCTAAATCAACTATCCCTGAACTGCTTCTAGAGAAGAGTTTGCTGAGCCTCGCCCCCCATCTCATATAAGACTCGATGACATGATGTGACTGGACAATCACAGTATTGTCGGTAGGCAACAAGGCTATGGCATTACCGTGTATGGCAGGGAATCCTTGTATAATGAGTGTCCATCTAACAGCCACAAAACATGCTTATGGTAGAAAACCACATTATTCAATCGAGTAAAGAGTGTGTCTGAGCAACCTGATGCTCGATCGAGTATCGAGCAGTGGCAAGCTCACTCATTCATCACTAATTAAAATGAAAAGCTTATATTAGTGTATTCTCTGAGTTTAGTCTCTGAGAGTCAGTATTCAGACTCATTGCAAACAGAATTTAAAAACAGTTTTCATCAGGTGAAACTGAACTATTGCTTCTATCATCTAAATAAAGAGCTTCTGTAAGGACTGGCTCCATAAGAAGCTTCAATGTCCTGGTGTGGCCTAGTAAGTCTCCAGACCTGAACCCAATAGAAATTATTTTAAGGGAGCTGAAACGCAATGCTGCCCAGTGACAGCCTCGACACCTGAAAGATCAGGAGAAGATCTGTATGGCAGAGTGAGCCAAAATCCCTGCTGCAGTGTGTGCAAACTTGGTCAAGAACTACAGGAAACATCTGACCTCTGTAATTACAAACAAAGGTTTCTGTAACAAACAATTTCTGTTTTTCTGTTGTATCAAATACTAATTTCATGCAATAAAATACTAATTATTTATTTACAAATCATACAATTTGTGATTTTCTGGATTTTTTGGGGGATTCTCTGTCACAGTTGAAGTGTACCCTTGATAAAAATTGCAGACCTCTCTATTCTTTGTAGGTGAGAAAATGCAAAATCTGCAGTGTATCAAATACTTATTTTCCTCACTGTAGCTATGTTCTCCGTCAACTAGGGTTTAGACATTAATGGGACATAGATGCACTAAATTGAATTTAGCATTTAAACATACTAACAGTTTTATTTATGTATTCTAATATTATAGAGGATTTCCTCCAAAAAGTAAAATGGGCCAATATTAGTAAAACAGAGGTGTTTACAGTAGTTTGTTAGGATCTGGTTAACAGTTGTGTTTTTCATTTCTGTACTTTTTGCAAATTTGAAAGGCTGTACATTTTAAGAAATTCTAAAAGGAATATAATTTATAGTTCTGCCGAACAGGAAAATGCATAGGAAGAAAAATGCAATCATGCTATATGTAGTGATAAGTGGATTTATTTGGCACTATTCATTTCTCGCACGAATATTAAGGTATTCAGGATATTCATTACTCGTCGTGTATTTTGCTTGTCATCCTGGTGAGTTTTGAGTCCAACCCCACATGTTTGGTGCCTGATTTTCAGCCACTAAACATGCGGGGGTTGCTTACCAATCACAGTAATGTTGTAGCCATCTTTGCTACTGGCATTACTGTGATTGGCAGGTGCAGTGAAAAAAAAATATGTAAAGTCATTAAAGCAGGAGAATTATACTTACAGAGTTTCCCATGGCTGTCACACTGGTTCCAAATCTGATCATTAACCTTTTGAATATTCACTGCTTCCCCCGCCCACCCTCTGTGCCAGAATCTGTGAATAATTGCCCTCACAGTAGCTGTTTGGGTCCCAAAGTGAAGTGTAAATAAAAATATATTGAAAAAATGGCATGCCGTCCACCGTATTTTGATACCCAGTGCACATAAAGCAGACAGCTGGAGTCAAGGAACCCCATATGGCTTTTTTAAAAATTATTTAAATAAATACCGTATTTTTCGCTTTATAAGACGCACTTTTGTTCCCCCAAATTTTGGGGGAAAGTAGGGGGTGCGTCTTATAATCCGAATATACGGGAGGGGGTGTGTGTATATATATATATATATATATACAGAGTCCAGTGGAGGTGCGAGCAGCTCTGGAGTGGTGCTGGGGGCTGCCTGGGGCAGGAAAAGCTGGGAGCGGCAGCGTTTGATCTCCTGCTCCCGCTCATGTAATATGCACAGCCGCTGTCCATCAGAAGCGTGGTGCTGAAACTGCATCGCGCTGATGGGCTGGGGGAGCTGCACATATTATATCTGCCTGTGCTTACCTTTGATCGCACAGGATCCCCCCTCCCCCTGTGTTAGCTATAGCCTCCCGTGCTGCTGCCCATAGTAAAATAATAAACTCTTTACTCATCTCCTCCAGCGTCTGCCCGGTCTCCCTCCTGCTGCTGTGATTAGGCACACAGAGATATCTCTCTGCTGTCCCGATCACATGACCTGCACTAGAACCAGGAAGTAGGAAGTGCAGGAAACACTGGAGGAGCTCAACCCAGAGGAGGGAGACACAAGACAAGACAGTGCTGCAGAAGGTAAGGAAAGAGTTTATTTTACTAAAAGCAGCAACATGGGGCGATATGTAACAGAGGGTGATGTCTGCCTGCCCCAATGGGCCTGTCTGCCTGCCCCAGTGGGCCTGTCTGCCTGCCCCAGTGGGCCTGTCTGCCTGCCACAGTGGGCCTGTCTGCCTGCCACAGTGGGCCTGTCTGCCAGCCACAGTGGGCCTGTCTGCCTGCCACAGTGGGCCTGTCTGCCAGCCACAGTGGGCCTGTCTGCCTGCCACAGTGGGCCTGTCTGCCTGCCACAGTGGGCCTGTCTGCCTGCCACAGTGGGCCTGTCTGCCTCCCACAGTGGGCCTGTGTGCCAGCCACAGTGGGCCTGTGTGCCAGCCACAGTGGGCCTGTGTGCCAGCCAGAGTGGGCCTGTGTGACAGCCACAGGGGCCGTGTGCCAGCCATAGAGGATGTGTGCCAGCCATAGGGGAAATGTGGCATCACTGGGGGACGTGTTCAATATAAGGTGGCCATATCCAGATTAAGGGGGCTAATTTTAGGATGAGGGGGCTATGAGGGACATATACCCTATTATTTCTTAGACGGACACTGGCATTATAAGACGGAACCCATTTATTAAAAAATTCTCTATTCCTTCACCAAATTTGGGGGTGCGTCTTATAATCAGGTGCGTCTTATAAAGCGAAAAATACGGTAATTAAAAAAAAACCTGGTGTGAGATCCCCTCTATTTTGGTGCCCAGCCAAGATAAAGCAGACAGCTGGAGGTTCGTATTCTCAAGCTTGGGAGGCCCATGGTTATAGGGTCCTCCTCAGCCTAAAACTAGCAGCCTGCAGCTGCCCCAGAATTGGTGCATCCTCTAGATGTGCCAATCCTGTAGCTTTACTCAGCTCATCCTGATTGCCCTGGTGTGGTGGCAATCGGGGTAATTTAAGGGGTTACTGACACCTGGGATTTGTCAAAAACTCAAAGCTGTCATCAAGCCCAAGGTTAGTCATGTGTCTATGGGGTCTATGAGATCCCCTCAATGCTAATCATGTAACTAAAATCAAATAAACACAAAATACAGAGAAAAATCCTTTATTTAAAAAGCCACAATCTTTCTCCAATTTGTTAAACCCCAAAACACTCCTGCAGATCCAACTTTAATCCACAGACATGGCATCCCATGATAATCCTGGCTCTGCTATATCCTGAGGTCGCAGTCCTTGGTCACATTAGAAAACGTGACCAATCATTGCTGCGCCAGTGACACACTGACGGAGACGCAGCTGTGAGTGGTGAAGTCAGTGAGTCCACCTGAGATCACAACTGGGGTTCCTATGGTACCTCAGCTGTGACCTCAGGTGAACTGACCTCATGTGAGTTAATTGCGTTCACCTGTGGTGAGTTCACTGAGTTCACTGCAGCCCCTTGAAGAAAAACGCACTGAAACCGTATGAAAAGTGCATGTGGTTTAGGTGCGTTTTTTGCCAGGAGATGCAGATTTGGTGCAAAAATGCCTGCAGACAAATACTCAACATGTTCACATAGTCTAATCTGATAATTCAGCATTGAGTTCAATGACTTTACAGTCTCGATGACTTTTTTGCTAAGAAATGCAGATTTGGTGCAGAAATGTCTGCAACCAAATACTAAACTTGTGCACATAACCTATTTCGGCATTGAGTTCAATGAATTCACCTGATGTGAGGTCACTGAGTTCAATGAGTTCACCTCAGGTGGGAAACACAGCTGTGACCTCAGGTGAACTCACTGACGTCACCCCACACAAAGCTGCAGCTCCATCAGTGTGTCCCTGATGCCACATTGCTCAGTTACATTTTCTAACGGGATTAAAGAGGGACCTCGTGTGGATTACGTTGAACCTGCAGGTGTGTTTTGGGGATTAATTAATTGGAGAAAGAGGTTGTTTTTATATTTGTTGTTTTTTTAAATAAAGGATTTTTCTCTGGTTTGTGTTTATTTATTTTTATTTACATGATTACTAATGTCTCATAGACCTCTACCCATTACTAACCTCGAGCTTTATGACGGCTGTGATTTTTTGACAAATCACAGCTATAATTTACCCCTTATATTACTCCTATTGCCACTACACTAAAGCAATTTGGATTTTTGTGTGTTTGTGTTTTTCTGGTGGAGTCTCATAGACACCTCCCCATTACCAACTCAGGGCTTGAAGGCAGCTGTGATTTTTGACAAATCCCAGCTGACATCAACCACTTATAATACCCCAATTGCCTCAATACTAAGAAATCAGGATGAGCCAGGTAAAGTGCCCCAATTAGAGCATCTAAGGAATGCACCAATTATGGGGTGGCTACGGGCTGATATTTTTAGGTTGGGGAGAGCCCATAAACTGATACTCCCCAGCCTGTGAATACTAGCTCTCAGCTGTTTGCATTATCTTGGCTGGGTATAAAAAATGGGAGCCCCAACAACGTTTTTTTTAAATTATTTATTTAAATAATTTAAATAAATGCATGGGGGCCATCAAATTTTGATTCAAGGCAAAGATAATGTACACAGCTGGGCTCTGCAGCCTCCAGCTGTCTGCTTTATTTGCTCTGGGTATCAAAATATGGGGTACTGCACACAATATTTTTCAATTTTTTATTTATTTTACGCTCCAGTAACTGACCTAGACAAATAGCGTGAAGGCAACCAATCACATGCGCTTGCACAAAGGATGGGTGGGGGAAGCAGTCTCTCACCAGCGCGGACTGCACAGACCTACAGCAGGTTCAAATATAGGCTGTTAGCCATTACCCCAGCTCACTATATGAATCCCCAAGGCTTGATATGGATGTATCTTACTCTCTTCACACTCTCTAGCAGGCTGATGAAGTCATAGGCCTGAACATTATTCTTGAAGTATTGAGGACCCTAACTATTACGTCTATTGGACTGGAGTCGCCAGTATATTATGGTTGTTCTATACTTGTCCTTAGTCTTATTTGTTCATTTACCTCTGCCTGGGATTCTGTCTGTGCACAGGCTTTCAGACTCCATTTTTACGGGCCCCCACTGGTTCTATTATGTCAGCCTGGAAATCCGTTTGTGTACAGGGCAACATACACTGACTGTGTTAGTTTTGCATCAGAAATCTCCCTCTCCAACTAACAATCACAATATTCATACACAATATACCTAACTCTACTTTTGTTAGAAGTTGAACAGTCCTCTTACATCCTACCTCTCATGTGAATACCCTACATTCACTATATACCCATAGATAATTAATCCTTGATGAAGGCCAATTTTAAGGCCAAAACATTGGATTTCATTAACTGTCTGTAATTTTGTACCTATATCACATTAAAGCATCAACAAAAAAAAGCAACTCTACGATTTTTTTTAATCAATCTACACATTTTCATCTACCAATCACAGACACTGTTACAGAGAGTGGGCTGGTGAAGCAATCAATACTCATAAGAGTTAATAATCGGACCTGGAAGCAGTGTGATAGCTGCGAGGAAAATCGATAAGTATAATTATCCTCCTTTAATCGCCATAATACTCTGGCAACATTGTTCCCAGAAACCAATTGTCAGTCAGAAATGCATCCAGGCATCTTCCCCTTGCTGTTCCTATTCAGTTTCTGCACTTTCCCATCCGTTACAGCATTTTTACAGCCCTCCCATACCACCTTCCAAGATCCTCTGAAAAAATATTTGGGTTTCCTATTGACTTGCATTAGATTTGCTATTTGTGACGAATACACGAATAGTCAGGGCTGTAGTTACCACTAGGCACTGGAGGGCACGTGCCTGGGGCGGCGCCAAAACCAAAACAAAAAAAAAATAAAAAAAAATTTATTTTTTTTTAAATCTTCCTCCCTCATCCAAACTCTTCATTAAATCCTGCGTCTTTTTGGAGGAGTGAAGGGGCGCCGCAGTCATTTATATTCGTGTCTATTACCCAAATATAAATGAAGCTGTGAGCGTGCCGGCACTTCCAGGTCAGCAAGGCTCCAATCAGCTCTCAGCCCCAATGTGCGGCCATGCAGTGCGCTCACTCTGCAGGGGTCACAGCAGGGCGAAGAAGCGCCACACGGAGGATGACGGGAGATGGAGCTGCCGATGATGACGGGAGATGGAGCCGCCGCCACCGAGGACCGGAGATAGAGCCGCCCCCGCGGACTGGAGATGGAGGAGCCGCCGCCGAGGACCGGAGATTAAGCCGCCGCCGAAGACCTCAGCCTAAAGTAGGTAAGCGCTTTACAGCCGAAGACAACGTGAACAAACAACCTGGGGGGTGGGGGTGGAAGTGTGTTCACATGATGAGGGGGCACAACATGGAGGATGGGGGGGGGAGTATGATGTGGGGGCGCAACATGGAGGATGGGAGGGATGAAGCATGACGTGGGGAAGCAACATGGAGGATGGGTGGGGATGAAGCATGATGTGGGGGCGCAACATGGAAGATGGGGAGGAGATGAAGCATGATGTGGGGGCGCAACATGGAGGATGTGGGGGTGAAGAATGATGTGGGGGTGCAACATGGAGGATGGAGGGATGAAGCATGATGTGGGGAAGCAATATGGAGGATGGGGGGGATGAAGCATGATGTGGGGGTGAAACATGGAGGACGGGGGGGATATGAAGTGTACCGCCCTGATAGGGGCCCGGCCGCTTCTCCGCTGCTCGGACCGAGCCGCTCGAGGTCCGGACTCGGGTTGTTGGTGGCACAAGCAACTCCGGACTGGGGGCCACATCGCTCTGTTGAGGGGGAAGGCAGTAGGGTGGTGGTGGTGTGGGACAGGCGCGCAGCCAGGGAGGGTCACGTTGTCGTCCAACGGGTCGTGACGCCACCCACGGGTCGTGGTGACGGGATACACCCCCGCTGTGGCTGGAGTGAAGGTGGGCTCGTCCGGGATCGGTGTTGCAGCCGCAGCTTAGATGTTAGCCCCTCTGTGGATAGGGGCGGTGTGTCCCGGGGCCCGGTGGGGAGGGACTGGCGACGGTGTTGTTGTCGGGGTGCAGGGTGCCGTGCTGCTGTGCAGTGTCGTGCCCGGATGGCACTGGTGTACTTACGATTAATTCACACTCAGGCGGGCTTTGCACGCTGCGACATCGGTAACAATGTGTTACCGATGCTGCAGCGATAGTCCCGCCCCCGTCGCACGTGCAATATCTAGTGAAAGCTGCCGTAGCGATTATTATCACTACGGCAGTTTCACACGCACATACCTGCCGTGCGACGTCCCTCTGGCCAGCGACCCGCCTCCTTCCTAAGGAGGCGGGTCGTGCGGCGTCACAGCGACTTCACACGGCAGGCAGCCAATTGAAGTGGAGGGGCGGAGATGAGCAGGATGTAAACATCCCGCCCACCTCCGTCCTTCTCATTGCAGCCGGGAGGCAGGTAAGGTGATGTTCCTCGCTCCTGCGGCTTTACACACAGCGATGTGTGCTGCCGCAGGAGCGAGGAACAACATCGCACCTGTCGCTGCACCGGCATTATGGAAATGTCGGAGGCTGCAGCGATGATACAATAACGATGCTTTTGCGCTCGTTCATCGTATCTAAAAGGATTTACACGTTGCGATATCGACTGCGACGCCGGATGTGCGTCACTTTCGATTTGACCCCATCGACATCGCACGTGCAATGTCGCAACGTGCAAAGCTGCCCTTAGAGTCACTGGTAAACCAAAGTTCGGGTATGGTCGGGTCCCGCAGCCGGCTGCTTGTGTCCCCTGTGAGGTTGTTGGTGGCCCCTTTCCCTTGCACCTCTTGTTGTGTATTTTCGGCTCCCCTGCCTGGTCAGTGGTAGCCCGCTCCCCGGCGTTGAGCGGCCGGAGGAGCCCTTGGTTGCTCGCAGGCGCCGGCCTGTCAGATGTTTGGCCCTTGGCGGTGGGTCTCATCCAGTATCGGTGGGCTTTTGCCTTCTTTCGGGACTTTGGGTGTGGATGAACCTGTGAGGTCCAGCCAGCAATCAGTCAATTTGCCTAAACTCAGTGGCTTCTAAGCTAGGATGGGGTCTGAGTCCCCGGTTTCTGGTGCTCCGGTACCCGGTTGACTCCACGGTTCAGGGCCGGTGGGCGCCAACCCTGGCCCGGTCCCTACGGTTCTGCCGGTTGCTGTACCGGTACACCTTCAGACAGCCACCACTGTCTGCCTGCCTGACGGTTCAAGGGTCCCAGGCTCCTACCCGGGTCCCTGACAGCTCTACAACTCCGCTCCTCTCAATGTCACTGTACAACAAGACTAACTGTATTTCCTGCCTTAGGAAAGTAATCTCCTCGGTGGGCGTGCCTTTCTGCCTGACTCCGCCCGCCCACCTGGTGTGCCCTACTGGCCCTGAGGGAGGCATCAGGACTCCCTTTCGGGTGACGGGTGTATCCTCACAGGGGATTGGGGGTGTGTGTGTGTAATGTGGTAGGTGTAGTTACCTGTGACCCCTTGGGTCCAGGGCGTCACAGAAGCATGATGTGGGGGCGCAACATGGAGGATGGGGGGATGAAGCATGATGTGGGGGCGCAACATGGAGGATGGGGAGATGAAGCATAATGTGGGGGTGCAACATGGAGAATGGGGGCATGCAGCATGATGTGGGGGTGCAACATGGAGGATGGGGGGATGAAGCATGATGTGGAGGCGCAACATGGAGGATGGGGGGATGAAGCATGATGTTGGGGCGCAACATGGAGGATGTGAGGGGATGAAGCATGATGTGGGGGCGCAACATGGAGGATGGGGGATGAAGCATGATGTGGGGAAGAAACATAGAGGATGGGGGGATGAAGCATGATGTGGGGGCGCAACATAGAGGATGTAGTGGATGATGCATGATGTGGGGAAACAATATGGAGGATGGGGGGATGAAGCATGATGTGGGGGCGCAACATGGAGGATGGGGGGATGAAGCATGATGTGGGGGAGCAACATGGAGGAGGGGGGATAAAGCATGATGTGGGGGTGCAACATGGAGGATGGAAGGATGAAGCATGATGTGGGGGTGCAACATGGAGGATGGGGGATAAAGCATGATGTGGATGTGCAACATGGAGGATGAGGGGATGAAGCATGATGTGGAGGTGCAGCCTGGAGGATGGGGGGATGAATCATGATGTGGGGGTGCAACACGGAGGATGAGGGATGAAGCATGATGTGGGGATGCAACATGGAGGAGGGGGGATGAATCATGATGTGGGGGTGCAAAATGGAGGATAGGGGGATGAAGCATAAAGTGGGGGACCAACATGGAGGATGGGGGGATGAAGCATAATGTGGGGGCACAACATGGAGGATGGGGGGATGAAGCATGATGTGGGGGCGCAACATGGAGGATGGGGGGATGAAGCATGATGTGGGGGCGCAATATGGAGGATGTGGGGGGATGAAGCATGATGTGGGGGTGCAAACTGGAGGATGGGGGGATGAATCATGATGTGGGGGTGCAACATGGAGGATGGAGGATGAAGCATAATGTGGGGATACAACATGGAGGTGGGGGGATGAAGCATGATGTGGGGGTGCAACATGGAGGATGGGGGGATGAATCATGATGTGGGGGTGCAACATGGAGGATGGGGGGATGAAGCATGATGTGGGGGCGCAACATGGAGGATGGGGGGATGAAGCATGATGTTGGGGTGCAACATGGAGGATGTGAGGGGATGAAGCATGATGTGGTGGCGCAGCATGGAGGATGGGGGGATGAAACATGATGTGGGGGCGCAACATGGAAGATGGGGGGTGAAGCATGATGTGGGGAAGCAATATGGAGGATGGGGGGGATGAAGCATGATGTGGGGGTGCAACATGGAGGATGGGGGATGAAGCATGATGTGGGGGTGCAACATGGAGGAGGGGGGATGAAGCATGATGTGGGGGTGCAACCTGGAGGATGGGGGGGATGAATCATGATGTGGGGGTGCAATATGGAGGATGGGGGATGAATCATGATGTGGGGGTGCAATATGGAGGATGGGGGATGAAGCATGATGTGGGGATGCAACATGGAGGAGGGGGGATGAATCATGATGTGGGGGTGCAACATGGAGGATGGGGGGATGAAGCATGATGTGGGGGCACAACATGGAGGATGAGGGGATGAAGCATGATGTGGGGACGCAAAATGGAGGATGGGGGGATGAAGCATGATGTTGGGGTGCAACCTGGAGGATGGAGGGGATGAATCATGATGTGGGGGTGCAACATGGAGGATGGGGGATGAAGCATGATGTGGGGGTGGAACATGGAGGAGGGGGGGATGAAGCATGATGTGGGGGCGCAACATGGAGGATGTGGGGGGATGAAGCATGATGTGGGGACGCAACATGGAGGATGGGGGGATGAAGCATTATGTGGGGAAGCAACATGGAGGATGGGGGGATGATACATGATGTGGGGGTGCAACAGGGAGGATGGGGCGATGAAGCATGATGTGGGGGCGCAACATGGAGGATGTGGTTGATGAATCATGATGTGAAAGTGCAACATGGAAGATGAGGGATGAAGCATGATGTGGGGATGCAACCTGGAGGATTGGGGAATGATGCATGATGTGGGGGCACAACATGGAGGATGGGGGGATGAAGCATAATGTGGGGGCGCAACATGGAGGATGGGGGGATGAAGCATGATGTGGGGGCGCAACATGGAGGATGTGGGGGGTGAAGCATGATGCGGGGGTGCAACCTGGAGGATGGGGGGGATGAATCATTATGTGGGGGTGCAACATGGAGGATGGGGCATGAAGCATGATGTGGGGGTGCAACATGGAGGAAGGGGGATGAAGCATGATTTGGGGGCGCAACATGGAGGATGGGGGGATGAAGCATGATGTGGGGGCGCAACATGGAGGATGGGGGGATGAAGCATGATGTTGGGGCGCAACATGGAGGATGTGGGGGGATGAAGCATGATGTGGGGGTGCAACATGGAGGATGGGGGGATGAAGCATGATGTGGGGAAGCAACATGGAGGATGGGGGGATGAAGCACGATGTGGGGGCGCAACATGGAGGATGGGGGATGAAGCATGATGTGGGGGTGCAACATAGAGGAGGGGGATAAAGTATGATGTGGAGGTGCAACATGGAGGATGAGGGGAAGAAGCATGATGTGGGGGTGCAACATGGAGGATGGGGGATGAAGCATGTTGTGGGGGTGCAACATGGAGGAGAGGGGATGAAGCATGATGTGGGGGTGCAACCTGGAGGATGGGGGGGATGAATCTTGATGTGGGGGTGCAACATGGAGGATGAGGGGATGAAGTGTGATGTGGGGGTGCAACATGGAGGATGGGGGGGATGAATCATGATGTGGGTATGCAACATGGAGGAGGGGGGATGAATCATGATGTGGGGGTGCAACATGAAGGACGGAGGGATGAAGCATGATGTGGGGGCACAACATGGAGGATGGGGGGATGAAGCATGATGTGGGGGTGCAACATGGAGGATGGGGGGATGAAGCATGATGTTAGGGCACAACATGGAGGATGGGGGGATGAAGCATAATGTGGGGGCGCAACATGGAGGATGGGGGGATGAAGCATGATGTGGGGGCGCAACATGGAGGATGTGGGGGGATGAAGCATGATATGGGGGTGCAACCTGGAGGATGGGGGGGATGAATCATTATGTGGGGGTGCAACATGGAGGATGGGGGATGAAGCATGATGTGGGGGTGCAACATGGAGGAGGGGGGATGAAGCATGATGTGGGGGTGCAACATGGAGGATGGGGGGGATGAAGCATGATGTGGGGGTGCAACATGGAGGATGGGGGGATGAAGCATGATTTGGGGGCACAACATGGAGGGTGGGGGGATGAAGCATGATGTGGGGGCGCAACATGGAGGATGGGGGGATGAAGCATGATGTTGGGGCGCAACATGGAGGATGTGGAGGGATGAAGCATGATGTGGGGGCGCAACATGGAGGATGGGGGATGAAGCATGATGTGGGGGTGCAACATAGAGGAGGGGGATAAAGCATGATGTGGGGGTGCAACATGGAGGATGGGGGGAAGAAGCATGATGTGGGGGTGCAACATGGAGGATGGGGGATGAAGCATGATGTGGGGGTGCAACATGGAGGAGAGGGGATGAAGCATGATGTGGGGGTGCAACATGGAGGATGGGGGGATGAAGCATGATTTGGGGGCGCAACATGGAGGATGGGGGGATGAAGCATGATGTGGGGGCGCAACATGGAGGATGGGGGGATGAAGCATGATGTTGGGGCGCAACATGGAGGATGTGGGGGGATGAAGCATGATGTGGGGGCGCAAAATGGAGGATGGGGGGATGAAGCATGATGTGGGGAAGCAACATGGAGGATGGGGGGATGAAGCATGATGTGGGGGCGCAACATGGAGGATGCGGGAATGAAGCATGATGTGGGGAAGCAATATGGAGGATGGGGGATGAAGCATGATGTGGGGCGCAACATGGAGGATGGGGGATGAAGCATGATGTGGGGGTGCAACATAGAGGAGGGGGATAAAGCATGATGTGGGGGTGCAACATGGAGGATGGGGGATGAAGCATGATGTGGGGGTGCAACATGGAGGAGAGGGGATGAAGCATGATGTGGGGGTGCAACGTGGATGATGGGGGGGATGAATCTTGATGTGGGGGTGCCACATGGAGGATGAGGGGATGAAGCGTGATGTGGGGGTGCAACATGGAGGATGGGGGGGATGAATCATGATGTGGGTATGCAACATGGAGGAGGGGGGATGAATCATGATGTGGGGGTGCAACATGAAGGATGGAGGGATGAAGCATGATGTGGGGGCACAACATGGAGGATGAGGGGATGAAGCATGATGTGGGGGTGCAACATGGAGGATGGGGGGATGAAGCATGATGTGAGGGTGCAACATGGAGGATGTGGGGGGATGAAGCATGATGTGGGGGTGCAACATGGAGGATGGGGGGAAGAAGCATGATGTGGGGGTGCAACATGGAGGATGGGGGATGAAGCATGATGTGGGGGTGCAACATGGAGGAGAGGGGATGAAGCATGATGTGGGGGTGCAACCTGGAGGATGGGGGGGATAAATCTTGATGTGGGGGTGCAACATGGAGGATGAGGGGATGAAGTGTGATGTGGGGGTGCAACATGGAGGATGGGGGGGATGAATCATGATGTGGGTATGCAACATGGAGGAGGGGGGATGAATCATGATGTGGGGGTGCAACATGAAGGACGGAGGGATGAAGCATGATGTGGGGGCACAACATGGAGGATGGGGGGATGAAGCATGATGTGGGGGTGCAACATGGAGGATGGGGGGATGAAGCATAATGTGGGGGTGCAACATGGAGGATGGGGGGCTGAAGCATGATGTGGGGGCGCAACATGGAGGATGTGGGGGGATGAAGCATGATATGGGGGTGCAACCTGGAGGATGGGGGGGATGAATCATTATGTGGGGGTGCAACATGGAGGATGGGGGATGAAGCATGATGTGGGGGTGCAACATGGAGGAGGGGGGATGAAGCATGATGTGGGGGTGCAACATGGAGGATGGGGGGATGAAGCATGATGTGGGGGTGCAACATGGAGGATGGGGGGATGAAGCATGATTTGGGGGCGCAACATGGAGGATGGGGGGATGAAGCATGATGTGGGGGCGCAACATGGAGGATGGGGGGATGAAGCATGATGTTGGGGCACAACATGGAGGATGTGGGGGGATGAAGCATGATGTGGGGGCGCAACATGGAGGATGGGGGGATGAAGCACGATGTGGGGAAGCAACATGGAGGATGGGGGGATGAAGCACGATGTGGGGGCGCAACATGGAGGATGTGGGAATGAAGCATGATGTGGGGAAGCAATATGGAGGATGGGGGATGAAGCATGATGTGGGGGCGCAACATGGAGGATGGGGGATGAAGCATGATGTGGGGGTGCAACATAGAGGAGGGGGATAAAGCATGATGTGGGGGTGCAACATGGAGGATGAGGGGAAGAAGCATGATGTGGGGGTGCAACATGGAGGATGGGGGATTAAGCATGATGTGGGGGTGCAACATGGAGGAGAGGGGATGAAGCATGATGTGGGGGTGCAACCTGGAGGATGGGGGGGATGAATCTTGATGTGGGGGTGCAACATGGAGGATGAGGGGATGAAGCGTGATGTGGGGGTGCAACATGGAGGATGGGGGGGATGAATCATGATGTGGGTATGCAACATGGAGGAGGGGGGATGAATCATGATGTGGGGGTGCAACATGAAGGATGGAGGGATGAAGCATGATGTGGGGGCACAACATGGAGGATGAGGGGATGAAGCATGATGTGGGGGTGCAACATGGAGGATGGGGGGATGAAGCATGATGTGAGGGAGCAACATGGAGGATGTGGGGGGATGAAGCATGATGTGGGGGTGCAACATGGAGGATGGGGGATGAAGCATGATGTGGGGGTGCAACATGGAGGAGGGGGGATGAAGCATGATGTGGGTGCGCAACATGGAGGATGTGGGGGGATGAATCATGATGTGGGGGTGCAACATGGAGGATGGGGGATGAAGCATTATGTGGGGGTGCAACATGGAGGACGGGGGATGAAGCATGATGTGGGGGTTCAACATGGAGGATGGGGAGGGATGAATCATGATGTGGGGGTGCAACATGGAGGATTGGGGATGAAGCATGATGTGGGGGTGCAACATGGAGGATGGGGGGATGAAGCATGATGTGAGGGCACAACATGGAGGATGGGGGGATGAAGCATAATGTGGGGGTGCAACATGGAGGATGGGGGGCTGAAGCATGATGTGGGGGCGCAACATGGAGGATGTGGGGGGATGAAGCATGATATGGGGGTGCAACCTGGAGGATGGGGGGGATGAATCATTATGTGGGGGTGCAACATGGAGGATGGGGGATGAAGCATGATGTGGGGGTGCAACATGGAGGAGGGGGGATGAAGCATGATGTGGGGGTGCAACATGGAGGATGGGGGGATGAAGCATGATGTGGGGGTGCAACATGGAGGATGGGGGGATGAAGCATGATATGGGGGCGCAACATGGAGGATGGGGGGATGAAGCATGATGTGGGGGCGCAACATGGAGGATGGGGGGATGAAGCATGATGTTGGGGCACAACATGGAGGATGTGGGGGGATGAAGCATGATGTGGGGGCGCAACATGGAGGATGGGGGGATGAAGCACGATGTGGGGAAGCAACATGGAGGATGGGGGGATGAAGCACGATGTGGGGGCGCAACATGGAGGATGTGGGAATGAAGCATGATGTGGGGAAGCAATAAGGAGGATGGGGGATGAAGCATGATGTGGGGGCGCAACATGGAGGATGGGGGATGAAGCATGATGTGGGGGTGCAACATAGAGGAGGGGGATAAAGCATGATGTGGGGGTGCAACATGGAGGATGAGGGGAAGAAGCATGATGTGGGGGTGCAACATGGAGGATGGGGGATTAAGCATGATGTGGGGGTGCAACATGGAGGAGAGGGGATGAAGCATGATGTGGGGGTGCAACCTGGAGGATGGGGGGGTGAATCTTGATGTGGGGGTGCAACATGGAAGATGAGGGGATGAAGCGTGATGTGGGGGTGCAACATGGAGGATGGGGGGGATGAATCATGATGTGGGTATGCAACATGGAGGAGGGGGGATGAATCATGATGTGGGGGTGCAACATGAAGGATGGAGGGATGAAGCATGATGTGGGGGCACAACATGGAGGATGAGGGGATGAAGCATGATGTGGGGGTGCAACATGGAGGATGGGGGGATGAAGCATGATGTGAGGGAGCAACATGGAGGATGTGGGGGGATGAAGCATGATGTGGGGGTGCAACATGGAGGATGGGGGATGAAGCATGATGTGGGGGTGCAACATGGAGGAGGGGGGATGAAGCATGATGTGGGTGCGCAACATGGAGGATGTGGGGGGATGAATCATGATGTGGGGGTGCAACATGGAGGATGGGGGATGAAGCATTATGTGGGGGTGCAACATGGAGGACGGGGGATGAAGCATGATGTGGGGGTTCAACATGGAGGATGGGGAGGGATGAATCATGATGTGGGGGTGCAACATGGAGGATTGGGGATGAAGCATGATGTGGGGGTGCAACATGGAGGAGGGGGGATGAAGCATGATGTGGGGGCACAACATGGAGGATGTGGGGGGATGAAGCATGATGTGGGGACGCAACATGGAGGATGGGGGGATGAAGCATGATGTGGGGAAGTAACATGGAGGATGGGGGGATGATGCATGATGTGGGGGCGGATGGGGGGATGAAGCATTATGTGGGGAAGCAATATGGAGGATGGGGGGATGAAGCATGATGTG
Organism: Anomaloglossus baeobatrachus; assembly: GCF_048569485.1. Taxonomy (NCBI): domain Eukaryota; kingdom Metazoa; phylum Chordata; class Amphibia; order Anura; family Aromobatidae; genus Anomaloglossus; species Anomaloglossus baeobatrachus. Next base: position 113,230,848 of record NC_134358.1, on the reverse strand, counting down.
GGGGCGCAACATGGAGGATGGGAGGATGAAACATGATGTGGGGGTGCAACCTGGAGGATGTGGGGGATGAATCATGATGTGGGGGTGCAACATGGAGGATGGGTGATGAAGCATGATGTGGGGGTGCAACATCGAGGAGGGGGATGAAGCATGATGTGAGGGTTCAACATGGAGGATGGGGGGATGAAGCATGATGTGAGGGCGCAACATGGAGGATGGGGGGATGAAGCATGATGTGGGGGCACAACATGGATGATGTGGGGAGGTGAAGCATGATGTGGGGGCGCAACATGGAGGATGGGGGGGTGAAGCATGATGTGGGGCCACAACATGGAGGATGGGGCGATGACGCAAGATGTGGGGACGCAACATGGAGGATTGATGTGAATGTCAGTTATGCTTTTGCTGCTGTGAGGCTCCCTCTTGTGGCCAGGAATGGTTTGGACAGAGATTAGGTGTGTTGCGCAATGGGTGTTTCCATTGCTATCTCACTGCCTATTTAAACCCTGGTCTGCTGGCAGGCTATGCCGGATGTCAGTTGTTCTTTGTTCACCAGCCTGCTTCATCCTTCATCCTTCACCACTTCTACCCCAGATAAGTGCTTGGCTCTTTATTTGTTGTTTGGTTCTTTTTGCTCTTATCTGATGTTGCCATTTGCTGTGGTTGTCAGTTTATTAGCAGGCAGGAATCTTCCCTCTCAGTTGCTTAGCTGGGAAGCTCCCTGCAGCTATGTTTGGACTATTGCTCCTATAAGTCCATGTGTTTGTTGTTTCTTGAATTTGTAATGGTTCCTGCTTTCTGTTCATTGGTCTTTCCTTCCTTTAGGATAGCTAGTTCTCCGGCTGGGTTTGCGGTGTACAGGATGTTAGTTCACCCCTCGGCTACTTCTAGTGTTGATGGTTAGTAAGGGGATGGCGGCCAGATTAGTTGCCAATGCTCTTGTCACCTTTTTGCCAATGATTTATGGTGATCTTCCATGTTTCCGGATCATAACAGTACATCCGGCCAACAAATTTTAAGGGTACTCTTAAGAAGGAAAAAAAAAGGTCTGCTGAAAGATTTTTTTTTCTGGTGTTTTTCCTCTTTTTCTTTGGGTTCCGTGGAAGATTTATTTTTCCTAGCATGGATGAATTGGGTGAGCGTGTTGCTCATCTTGATACTAAGGTTCGTCGTATAGAGGCTTATCTTTCACAGACTCCCCTTGCAGAGCCTAAGGGGTACTTTTGCACACTACGACATCGCAGGTGCGATGTCGGTGGGGTCAAATTGAAAGTGACGCACATCTGGCATCGCAGGCGACATCGCAGTGTGTAAAGGCTAGATGATACGATTAACAAGCGCAAAAGCGTCGTAATCGTATCATCAGTGTAGCGTTGGCATAATCCATAATTACACTGAATCGATGGTCCGATGTTGTTCCTCGCTCCAGCAGCAGCACACTTCGCTGTGTGTGAAGCCGCGGGAGCGAGGAACATCTCCTACCGGCATCACCGCGGCTCCCGTAGGATATGCGGAAGGGAGAAGGTGGGCGGGATGTTTACATCCCGCTCATCTCCGCCCCTGCGATCCTATTGGCCGCCGGCCATGTGACATCGCAGTGACGCCAAACGACCCGCCCCCTTAATAAGGAGGCGGGTCGCCGGCCAGAGCGACGTCCCAGGACAGGTGAGTCCATGTGAAGCTGCCGTAGCGATAATGTTCGCAACGGCAGCTTTCACAAGGATATCGCAGCTGTGACGGGGGCAGGGACTATCGCACTCGGCATCGCAGCATTGGCTTGCGATGTCATAGTGTGCAAAGTGCCCCTAAATCCTCAGGGAATCCCAAGCAGCAGGTCAAGATTGTCATCTCCCTGCTGCATGGTGACCCTCAGGACTGGGCCTTCTCTTTGGAGTCTGATGATCCAATTCTCAGTGATGTGGACTCCTTTTTTCAGGCCTTGGGTTTATTAAGCCTTTTTTACACGCTGCAATGTATCTTACAATGTGTCAGCGGGGTCACGTCGGAAGTGATGCACATCCAGCATCAGTAAAACGTTCATCGCATAAACATCGTACCTTTCTCTAGAATTGCACGTCAGATTGTTCATCATACCTGGGGTAGCACACATTGCAGTGTGTGACACCCTGGGAACGATGAACAGATCTTACCTACGTCCTGCGGCTCCCGGCCCACAATGCGGAAGGAAGGAGGTGGGTGGGATGGTTACGTCTTGCTCAGCTCCGCCCCTCCGCTTCTATTGGCCGGCTGCCATGTGATGTCGATGTGACGCCGAACATCCCTCCCACTCCAGGAAGTGGACGTTCGCCGCCCACATCGAGGTCGTATGGAAGGTAAGTACGTGTGACGGGGGTTAATTGTTTGTGCGGCACGTTCAACAAATTGAAGGTGCCACATATACGATGGGGGCGTTGCAAATCGCATACGATATCGTATGTGAAATTGCAACGTGTAAAGCAGGCTTTATATGACGAACCCCATATTGTGGACCAAGCAGAAAAGGCCTTGTTGTCCTTAACTCAGGGTCTGGATTCTGCAGAAACTTTTTGTCAGAAATTTCAAAAGTGGGCGGTCCTTACTAAATGGAATGATGACACGCTGGCGGCTCTTTTTAGGAAGGGTATTGCTGATACTGTGAAGGATGTAATGGTGGGATTCCCCGTCCTTTCTGGTCTTGATGCCTCTATGACCTTAGCCATTCAGATTGATAGGCGTTTACGTGAGCGCAGGAAGATACCTGCTGGTTTTGTGCCTGTGGAACAGCCTTTGGAGCCTATGGAGTGTGATAGGGTCCTTTCTAATGCTAGTCGGCAGGGGTTCAGACAGAAGAATAGACTTGTCAGGTTTCCGGGTTTTCCAGTTCTCTTTTGACAAAAGCTTGCCCTCGGTTAACATGGAGTTTACTGTTCTGTTGCCCTACTTCCTGTCCAGCTGCTTAAAAGGCCGCCTCTAAGCCTAGTCCAGTGCCTGAGTATACTGCTTGCTGTGTGCTCCTGCTTTGCTGCTTCTATTTCCTGATTGCCTTTGGATCCTCCTGAAAGAATACCGACCGACTCTGGACCTTACCCGGTTTCTTCAAGCGGTGCCTGGACTCCGTCTGCCGTCTGTGTTCAGCACTTCTGCCCGGTTTCCTCCCGGTTTGTAACCACTCTGGACTATCATCCCGTACGGACACTCCTGGACTTTACCACTTGCCCCTTGTGTCCCGGCTGCTGCGCATTTAGGCCTTCCGGGGTGATTGCCGGACAGTCCCTGTATAGGGGTTCGCTCTGGTGGTCTCCCTGGGGGAGTCCGGTGCGTGGCCCCGGGAATTCCCTTCGCTCCGTTTCGGGAAAGTATTCCGTGTGTTTGTTCTGCTGTGTTTGTTCCGTTCTGTACCTACCGTGGTTACATATTATAAACATCTTGTACCAAGAACTCGTCTCTGGTTGTCATTGCCCTAACGCTATCGAAATCCTCAGAACATACAATAGTATTACATTATACTCAGGCCATAAGAGGATTTCGCTGGGGCAATGACTGAGACACGAGTAGATCAGCTCTTTTCCATGATTAACTCCTTACAGCAGGAGATGGAGGCGGTACAAACTAAACTTAGAGATGTGGAGGCACAGCTGGGCCATGATCACCAGGTACTGGGTCCGGCTATTCAGGATTTGCAAGTCAGGGTGGAGGCTCAGGAAGCCGTCCCCACTACGTCCGTATCAGCTGCCGGTATGCCTAGGTTACCCCCATTCCGTTTCAATGGTGATCGTAGTCAGTTTCGTGGATTTGTTAACCAATGTATACTGTTTTTTGATGTACATGCTGATTATTACCGTTCTGACCGGTCAAAAGTGTTATGTATAATCATGTTATTAACCTCACGAGCACTGGCTTGGGCTAATCCTATGATAGAGAATCGGGACATTCGTTTAAATCACCTGGATGACTTTCTGACCGCAATGGCGCAAATGTTTGATGATCCGAATCGCCGTGCTACCGCTGAATCGGCTCTCCTTTCCTTACGTCAGGGAAAGCGTTCTGTCGTTGAATACGCCACTGAGTTCAAGAGGTTAGTGGTAGACACCGACTGGGGAAACAATGCATTATTGTCTGTTTTCAGAAAAGGGTTGTCCGGTACCATCAAGGACGAGTTAGCTCGTTCCGAATCTCCAGGGGATTTTGAACTGTTTCTCCAGCACTGTGTGCGTATTGATACCCGCTTGACGGAACGTAGACAGGAAAAATGGGCAGCTGTAAACCGTGTAAACAACTTTGCGTTTCCTTCCAGAGAACCCGCTCTCAGGACGCCACGGGAGGCCGAGGACGTTCCTATGCAAGTGGACTCTCTGCAAAAGCGAGAGACCAACGAACGTCGTGAACACCGGCTCCGTGAGCGTTTGTGTTTCTATTGCGGTCAATCGGACCATTTCTTGATCGACTGCCCGAAACGTCCAAATCGCCCAAATAAGGTATTGGCAGCCATGGCAGAGTGTGACAACACGGACGCAGAGTCCGATATCTCTGAGGCAAGTGGACACTTGGATGCGGTATTTCCCTTGACTGTAATGTCAACCTCACCGAAGGACTCAGAAGGGAAATATACCCATTGCTCGCTTCCCATTCAGATCCGGTGGGAGGGACAGCTAATACCTACCTCTGCAATGATAGACTAGGGGCAGGGGGAAATTTCATGGACTCTTCTTTTGCCAGGAAACACGGTATCCGGACTCAGCAAAGATCCTCACCGGTTACCATGGAGACGGTAGACGGATCTCCGTTAATCTCTGGACCAGTTGATCGGGAAACAGTACCGCTAGAATGCGTGATGAAGCCAGGTCAGCAGGAGACCCTTGTTTTCATGGTAATTTCTTCTCCTCATTTTCCGATTATTTTAGGTATTCCGTGGCTACGGTCTACAAATCCTGTCATCGATTGGGAGACTAAGGAAATATCCTTTCCACCGCAGAGTGGTCCGACCATTAGTCCAACTGTTCCGGTTTCAGTAACACCGAATGTGGAGGGCACTGTACAGGTACCTGTTTTACCCCCGGTTTATCATGACTTCGCTGATATATGCGACAAAAGAAAAGCCGATCAGCTTCCCCCGCATAGACCGTATGATTGCCCCATAGACTTACTCCCAGGGGCGGAGATCCCGTTTGGTCATGTCTACCCGTTGGCGGCACCTGAGCTAGAAGCACTAAAAGAGTACATTGATGAAAGTCTAGCCAAGGGATTTATTCGCCCGTCTACCTCACCAGCAGGGGCACCCATCTTTTTTGTGAAAAAGAAAGAGGGGACTCTGAGACCCTGTATTGACTACCGGGAACTGAATAAAATAACCATCCGGAACCGGTATCCGTTACCGTTGATTCCTGAGCTATTGGAGAGGGTCCAACAGGCAAAAATATTCACTAAATTGGATCTCCGTGGGGCATATAATCTACTTCGCATACGTCCCGGAGACGAGTGGAAGACCGCGTTCCGATGTCGGTATGGACATTTTGAGTACCTAGTGATGCCTTTTGGACTTTGTAACGCTCCCGCGGCTTTCCAACATCTAGTTAACGATATTTTTAGGGATATAATGGACCAATTCATGGTGATTTATCTGGACGATATCCTAATCTTTTCTGATTCCCTACAGGAACACCAGGAGCACGTCAAGACCGTTCTTACCCGGCTGAGGGAAAACCACCTGTACATTAAGCTGGAGAAATGCGAATTCCTTTGCTCACAAATACAATTCTTAGGTTATGTCATCTCTCCTCAGGGACTGAACATGGAGTCTGGCAAGATACAAGCAATTCTAGACTGGCCGGAACCGGGAAACATCAAAGAGGTACAACGCTTTGTCGGTTTTGCCAACTTTTACCGACGCTTTATCCGTAACTTTTCAGAGATCGTTCGTCCCATCACTCTGTTAACCAAGAAAGGACAGAAGTTTGTGTGGTCCACCCAGGCCCAGGAAGCTTTCCATCGTCTCAAGGTTTGTTTTACCTCAGCGCCAATATTAGTACATCCGAATCCCGCTCTTCCCTTTATCGTGGAAGTCGACGCTTCCGACTATGCATTAGGGGCCATCCTTTCTCAAAGGACTGGGGACAAGAGTCTCTTGCATCCGTGTGCTTTCTTTTCCCGCCGGTTGTCCCCTGCAGAAAGGAACTATGACATTGCGGACAAGGAATTGTTGGCGATTATTTCAGCTTTTAAGGAATGGAGACACCACTTACAGGGAGCCGCGTAGCAAGTGATAGTACTCACAGATCATCGTAATCTGGAATTTCTTAAGTCTGCCAGGTGCCTGTCTCCACGGCAAGCCCGTTGGAGCCTATTCCTTAACCAGTTCAATTTTATCGTTACCTACCGTCCAGGTTCACGTAATGGGAAAGCCGATGCCTTGTCCCGAATCCACGCCGTGGACTCCGTGCCTGGAACCCCGTCTCAGACCATGTTATCGGATGCCAATTTCGTTGGAGTAATCCAGGACTTGTGGAAGGACATCAAGCTGGCCTATGATGGTGACGTATTTCTTGCTGCCCCCCCAAATGATGTAACTCTTGTTCTTCGGAATGGTGTGTGGTTGAGAGAGCGACGCATTTATGTCCCGGAGGCCGTAAGACTTCGGGTTCTCAAGTTAGTCCATGACTCCGTGTTGGCTGGTCATAGGGGGGTACAGAAGACGCAGGAATTTTTGAGCCGTTTTTTCTGGTGGCCTACCTGTTTAAGGGATGTAAAGGACTATGTCCACTCATGTGTGGTTTGTGCCCGGTGCAAGGTCCCTCGTGTGGCTCCTACGGGACTCCTCCAACCGTTACCCGTGCCATCTCGCCCTTGGGGGTCTATCTCAATGGATTTTATTGTGGAGTTGCCGGTCTCAGGCGGTCACAATACCATTTTAGTGGTGGTGGATCGGTTGACAAAAGCTGCTCACTTTATTCCGTGTACTGGTCTTCCCTCAGCCGCAGAGACAGTGGATTTGGTCATCCAGAACGTATTCCGATTGCATGGGGTACCAGACGAGATCATCTCTGACCGGGGCGTGCAGTTCACGTCTAGGTTCTGGAAGGGGTTTTGTACGGCACTCCAGATTGATGTCTGTTTGTCTTCTGCATACCATCCTCAGACAAATGGGCAAACCGAACGGACTAATCAAACCCTGGAACAATACCTTCGATGTTATGTCAGCCATCTGCAGGACGATTGGTTGAAGATGCTTCCGTTGGCGGAGTTCTCGTATAACAACACTCAGAGCAGCTCCACTAAGGTAACGCCCTTTTTTGCTAACTTGGGTTACCATCCGAATGTTTTGCCTAGGTCACCCGTAGCGGGTTCGGTGCCAGCGGTGGAGGACCGAGTGACAGAGCTACGACAAAATCTGGAGATTCTAAAGAACACTGTGGCTACGGCTCAGGAGCGTTACAAGAGGTCGGCAGACACTCACCGGAAACCGGCACCCATGTATAAGGTAGGGGACTCTGTATGGTTATCCACCAAAAGCCTGAGGTTGGGTGTTCCTTCGCAGAAGCTGGGACAAAAATTCATCGGTCCGTTTAAGATCACCGGGATCGTGAGCCCTGTGGCCTGTCGGCTGCGGTTACCGCACCATCTGAAGGTACACCCGGTCTTTCATGTTTCTCTCCTCAAACCCGTTTCTCCTAATACATTTCATGGTCGTGTCGTGCCTCCTCCTCCGCCTGTGATGGTCGACGGCGAGGAGCAGTTCGTGGTTGAGGACATTATTGACTCCCGGATCCATCGTCGTCGGCTTCAATATCTGGTACGTTGGCAGGGGTACGCCCCCGAGGACTCTTCCTGGGAACCGGTGGGTAACATTCGGGCACCCCGGAAGATTGCTCAGTTTCATCGACGGTACCCGGACAAACCTGGCCCTGATCCGTCCTGAGGCCGTTTTTGGGGGGGGGGGGAGTAATGTCAGGTTTCCGGGTTTTCCAGTTCTCTTTTGACAAAAGCTTGCCCTCGGTTAACATGGAGTTTACTGTTCTGTTGCCCTACTTCCTGTCCAGCTGCTTAAAAGGCCGCCTCTAAGCCTAGTCCAGTGCCTGAGTATACTGCTTGCTGTGTGCTCCTGCTTTGCTGCTTCTATTTCCTGATTGCCTTTGGATCCTCCTGAAAGAATACCGACCGACTCTGGACCTTACCCGGTTTCTTCAAGCGGTGCCTGGACTCCGTCTGCCGTCTGTGTTCAGCACTTCTGCCCGGTTTCCTCCTGGTTTGTAACCACTCTGGACTATCATCCCGTACGGACACTCCTGGACTTTACCACTTGCCCCTTGTGTCCCGGCTGCTGCGCATTTAGGCCTTCCGGGGTGATTGCCGGACAGTCCCTGTATAGGGGTTCGCTCTGGTGGTCTCCCTGGGGGAGTCCGGTGCGTGGCCCCGGGAATTCCCTTCGCTCCGTTTCGGGAAAGTATTCCGTGTGTTTGTTCTGCTGTGTTTGTTCCGTTCTGTACCTACCGTGGTTACATATTATAAACATCTTGTACCAAGAACTCGTCTCTGGTTGTCATTGCCCTAACGCTATCGAAATCCTCAGAACATACAATAGTATTACAAGACTGTGCTTCTATTGTGGAGACGCTTCTCATAATATCTCTGTCTGCCCTAAACGTGTAAGGAGATTGGCTAGTTCTGTTACTGTGGGTTCTTTGCAACCAAAGTTTCTTTTGTCTGTCACATTGATTTGCTCATTGTCTTCCTTTTCTGCATTGGCCTTTGTGGACTCACAGGCAGCGCTCAATTTGATGGATTTTGGGTTTGCTAGGGATTGTGGTTTCCCCATGGTTGCTTTGCAAACTCCTATTCCTTTAAGGGGCATTGATGTTACCCCTTTGGCAGAAAATAAACCCCAATTTTGGACCCAGGTGCCTATGAGAGTTGCACCAGTGCATCAGGAAACTTGTAAATTTTTAGTATTGCATAATCTACAGGATACCTTGGTACTGGGATTTCCGTGGTTGCAGACTCATAATCCAGTTCTTGACTGGAGATCCTTGTCGGTAGCTAGTTGGGGTTGTCAAGGTGTGCATCAGGACCTTTCCGTGTCGTCCACGTCTGCTCAGGCAGTTGATGTTCCGACCTTCATGTCTGATTTCCGTGATGTATTTAATGACCAGGAATCTGATTCTCTGCCCCCACACCGGGACTTTGACTGTGCCATTGAGCTGGTGCCGGGTTGTAAATTTCCCAAGGGGTGGATTTTCAACTTGTCTGTGCCCGAACATGATGCCATGCGGTCATACATCAGGGAATCATTGGAGAAGGGGCACATTCGGCCCTCTTCTTCTCCTTTGGGTGCTGGCTTTTTCTTTGTTGCTAAGAAAGATGGGTCGTTGAGACCTTGTATTGATTACCGTCTTTTTAATAAAATTATGATCAAATATCAGTACCCTTTGCCTCTGTCTGATCTTTTCTCTAGAGTGAAGAGTGCCAAATGGTTTACGAAACTGGATCTTAAGGGTGCGTATAATCTCATCCATATTAAGGAGGGTGATGAATGGAAGACGGCTTTTAATACTCCTGAGGGGCATTTTGAGTACCTAGTGATGCCTTTTGGGTTCACTAATGCCCCCTCCGTCTTCCAGGTCTTCATGAATGATATTTTTCGGGACCTTTATTGGTAAATTTTTGATTGTCTATTTGGATGACATTTTGATTTTTTCTGATGATTGGGACTCTCATGTTGGGCAAGTGCGGGCTGTTTTTCAGATATTTAAGGATAATACACTGTACGTTAAGGGGTCAAAGTGCCTCTTTGGGGTGCAAAGGATTTCCTTTTTGAGCTTCATCTTGTCTCCCTCCGCTATCGAAATGGACCCGGTTAAGGTTCAGGCTATTTACGACTGGGTGCAACCGACTTCTCTAAAATCCCTGTAGCAGTTTTTGGGGTTTGCTAATTTTTACCGTAAGTTTATAGCCAATTTTTCTGCCATTGTCAAACCTCTGACAGATTTGACCAAGAAAGGAGCTGATGCTGAGCATTGGACCCCAGAAGCGATTGTGGCCTTCCAGGAGCTTAAAAGGCTATTCACTTCTGGCCCAGTCCTGCAGCAACCTGATGTGTCTCGCCCATTTCAGGTTGAGATCGATGCCTCAGAGATCGGAGAAGGAGCTGTTCTGTCTCAACGAGATGCTACTTTGGGTAACCTTAAGCCCTGTGCCTTTTTCACTCGGAAGTTTGCTCCTTCTGAATGGAATTATGATGTGGGGAACCAGGAATTATTGGCTATGAAGTGGGCATTTGAAGAGTGGAGACATTGGTTGGAGGGGGCTAGACATCAAATTGTGGTGCTTACAGACCATAAGAAACTTACCTATCTGGAATCTGCCAAGAGGTTGACTCCTCGGCAGGCCAGGTGGGCTTTGTTTTTTACCTGGTTTAATTTTGCGGTCTCTTTTTTTTTTTTTTTGTCTGGCACCAAGAATGTTAAGGCCGATGCCCTTTCCAGGAGTTTCTGTGCTGACTATTTGGAGGTTGTCGAGCCGTCTACTATCCTGAATGATGGTGTAGTTCTCTCGGCCATTTCGCCTGATCTGTGGTTGGCACTGGCGGAATTTCAGGGGGATAAGCCTGAGAGATGTCCTATGGGGAAACTGTTTGTCCCGGACCAATAGAGAGACCGAGTTGTCTCTGAGGTTCATTGCTCTGTTTTGGCAGGTCATCCTGGCATTTTTGGTACTCGGGACTAGAGTTGAGCGCGGTTCGTGGTTCGTGGTTCTCCAGTTCTAGGCTCGAGTGATTTTGGGGCATGTTCTAGATCGAACTAGAACTCGAGCTTTTTTGCAAAAGCTCGATAGTTCTAGAAACGTTCGAGAACGGTTCTAGCAGCAAAAAAACAGCTAAATCCTAGCTTGGTTTCTGCTGTAATAGTGTAAGTCACTCTGTGAATCACACTATTATGACATTTCAGTGTATACTGTGCGGGAACAGCGCCTTCAGATCACTGCTGTTTGTATAATGGCGATCGCCATTTTTTTTTTTTTCTTGTCTTCCTTCCCTAAGCGCGTCTTGTGGGGTGGGCCAGCATGTCAGCCAATCCCAGACACACACACAGCTAAGTGGACTTTTAGCCAGAGAAGCAACGGCATGTGTGATAGGATGTCCATGTCACATGTCCCTGCATTATAAAAACGGACATTTTCCTCCAGGACGCCATTATCTCATCTGCGTCTTTGGTGTCAGACATCACTGTCGCAGCTCCGTCCTCCTGAGTCCTATCGCCGATACAGCTGTATGCGCTCCATACACAGCGCTGGACAGCATAGGGATAGCACTTTCTAGCAGTCCTTTTTAAGGGCTCAAACCGGCAGGGTCAGAGTTAAGGTGACAGGTCCTGAAAACAGCGCCAGCGTCTGTGTAGCCAAGGTCAGGGATTTCCTCCCTGCATTTCCCTATTAGGAGGGATAGAAAGGCAGGCTTCCATTCCTCTACCCAGAGCCCCAAAATCCTGGCACTGTACCCTCGTGTCCTCTGCATACTCCAACTCATTATAACTAAGCCATTATACTAGCAAACACTCAGTGTACCTAGTGGCATCCTATACGTGGCTATTGGACTTTGCTATAGTCCCACTAGTGCAAAGACATTTGCAGAGCGCGTCTGCCTGCATTGCACACTCCAACTCATTATAACTAAGCCATTATACTAGCAAACACTCAGTGTACCTAGTGGCATCCTATACGTGGCTATTGGACTTTGCTATAGTCCCACTAGTGCAAAGACATTTGCAGAGCGCGTCTGCCTGCATTGCACACTCCAACTCATTATAACTAAGCCATTATACTAGCAAACTCTCAGTGTACCTAGTGGCATCCTATACGTGGCTATTGGACTTTGCTATAGTCCCACTAGTGCAAAGACATTTGCAGAGCGCGTCTGCCTGCATTGCACACTCCAACTCATTATAACTAAGCCATTATACTAGCAATTTTTGCTGCCAGTTTAAGGGCCGTAGTTGCATTGTCAGGGATATTTATTCTTTATTATTCTGCTGTTAATAAAGCTAGACCACCACTGCAATCTTCACCACCTCTCAATTTTTACTACCACATTTTCAGTTCACAATCTTGTCGCAATCAACATGAGTGGCAAAATGACAGATGCTGGTGGAAAGGGGAAGAGGCGTGGTGGAAAAGGCAAAAAAGGTTTTGTCTGTGGGGAAGGTGGCAAAGCTCCATTATCATCTGCTGAAGATAGACCATCTACCAGCAAAAGTAAGATGTCTACTACTTACCGTGGACAATCCGATGTGCTCCCTTTTTTACGGACACGAACAACAGGAACAAAGGTAGATGATGGGCAAAAAAGGAAAATGCTTGAATGGATCTCAAGTGGTCCAACAAGTGCCCTCTCAGCCACTTCAAGTACCGCATCCAAAAAACACCAGTCCTCTGAGTTGTCATCCCAATCACACTTGATTTCTCCCAGCTCTGAAGTCTCCATCAGCCCTGCACAGTATGGTGGAACTGAGATGGCTGAGTCTGCAGAGCTGTTCAGTCACACTATAGCCTGGGAATCAGAGGTCTGCTCCCAAGCTACAGTGAGTACAGAACAGGAAATGGTCTGCAGTGATGCCCAGAACCTTTGTGACTCTGATTCAGGCCATGAGGACCAAGTTTCTGAGCATAATGTTGACCCTTTGTCACAAACTGTAACACCTGTGGTTATAGACAATGAGGAACATACTGATGAAGATGAGACGCAGATACCCGATTGGGATGACAACTTAAATATTCGGTCAGGGCAAGAAGAGGCTTGGTCTGAGGGGGAGGGGAGTGCAAACACAACAATTGATGATGAAGTTCTAGATCCCACCTACTGTCAACCCCCAGTCAGGCACTCGAGGAGGTCAACAGAGGCGGTGGAGGAGGATGCAACCGACGACGAAGTTACCTTGCGCCTTCCTGGACAGAGTCGGAGCACTGGTAGCACGTCTACAACTGCATCCTCAGCCACCACTCTGCCTATGAGCATTATTCGGGGTGGATCAACAGGTCGCATGGCCTCTAAGCCTTGCCTAGCCTGGTCCTTTTTTGACATAGAAAAAGATCGCCCAAATTATGTGATCTGTAAACTTTGTCATGATTCTCTTAGTAGAGGTCAAAACCTCAGCAGTTTGACAACTTCTTCCATGAATCGTCACATGAATAAATATCATAGGTCCCGGTGGGAAGCTCACCGTGCTGCAATGCGGCCTAGCGGAGCGAACCATCCACCGCCTGCCCCTTCCAGTGCATCCGCGCGCTCTTCATCTTCTAGGACTGTGGGGACAGCTGTCACACCTGTTTTTCCACGCACAACTTCCACCACTGTAACCGCAACAGGCAGTTTGCTTGGTAGGTCGTCAGTTGGTTTGGAAGGGGAAACAAGTGAGTGTGTACAGCTCTCTCAGACATCGATAGCACCAACGTTGGATGAAGGCAACATCATGTCTCCGCCTACACTTTCCTCACAAACCTGCATTTTTCCAGGGACACCCTACTCAACACCGTCTACACACAGCAGCCAGATCTCTGTCCCTCAGATGTGGTCAAATAAAAGGCCACTTCCTGCGACCCATGACAAAGCTAAGAGGTTGACTCTATCCCTCTGTAAGCTGTTGGCTACCGAAATGCTGCCTTTCCGCCTAGTGGACACACAGGATTTTAGAGACCTTATGTCTGTCGCTGTGCCCCAGTACCAGATGCCTAGTCGCCACTACTTCTCTAAGAAAGGTGTGCCCGCGCTACACCAGCATGTCGCACACAACATCACCGCTTCCTTGAGAATCTCTGTGTGTGAACGGGTGCATTTCACCACCGATACTTGGACCAGTAAGCATGGACAGGGACGTTACATGTCGCTGACTGGGCACTGGGTAACTATGGTGATAGATGGTGAAGGGTCTGCTGCACAAGTCTTGCCGTCCCCACGACTTGTGTGTCAATCCTCTGTCTGTCCAAGTTCCGCCACTGCTTCTGCATCCTCCACCTCATCTGGGTCCTCCACCTCCGCCCCAAGCCTGCCTGGTCAGGCCACCAGCGTTCTCACTGCGCAGAAGGAATCACGCACCCCTCATTACTATGCTGGCAGCAGAGCGCAACGGCATCAGGCGGTCTTTAGCTTGACATGTCTTGGGAATAAGAGTCACACAGCTGAGGAGTTGTGGTCAGCTCTGCGGTCCGAGTTTAATAAATGGTTGTCTCCACTCAACCTGCAGCCTGGTAAGGCCGTGTGCGACAATGCTGCAAACCTGGGTGCGGCCCTTCGCCTGGGCAAGGTGACACACGTACCTTGTATGGCTCACGTGTTGAACCTTGTCGTGCAGCAATTTTTAACACACTATCCCGGCCTAGATGGCCTTCTGAACAGGGCACGAAAACTGTCTGCTCACTTCCGCCGTTCAAGCGCCGCAGCTGAGCGACTTGCATCGCTCCAGAAGTCTTTCGGCCTGCCGGTTCATCGCCTGAAATGCGATGTGGCGACACGCTGGAATTCAACTCTCCACATGTTACAGCGACTGTGGCAGCACCGCCGTGCCCTGGTGCAATACGTCATGACGTATAGCCTGGGCCAACGAGATGCAGAGGTGGGGCAGATCACCCTGATGGAGTGGTCTCAGATCAAGGACCTATGCACCCTTCTGCACAGTTTCGACATGGCGACGAATATGTTTAGCTCTGACAATGCCATTATCAGCATGACGATTCCAGTCATTTACATGCTGGAGCACACGCTAAACACTATTCGGAGTCAGGGGGTGGGACAACATGAAGGGGAGGAACTACAGGAGGATTCATATGCGCAAGGGACAACAACATCACCAAGGTCCAGACGTTCATCATCACCAACGCAGCAGGCATGGGACCATGGGGGACAGGGATCGACAAGGGCGCATAGTAGCAGGCGAAATGTTGAGCAAGGTGCAGGAGAACATGAAGAAATGTAGGACAAACTGTCCATGGACATGGAAGACTCAGCGGATGAGGGAGACCTTGGTCAAATTTCAGTTGAAAGAGGTTGGGGGGAGATGTCAGAGGAAGAAAGAACGGGTAGCACCTCTATGCCACAAACACAGCGTGGACTTGGTCCGCATGGCTGCGCAAGACACATGAGTGCCTTTTTGTTGCACTACCTCCAACATGACAGTCGTATTGTCAAAATTAGAAGTGATGATGACTACTGGATTGCCACACTATTAGATCCCCGGTACAAGTCCAAATTTTGTGACATAATTCCAGCCATAGAAAGGGACGCACGTATGCAGGAGTATCAGCAGAAGCTGTTACTCGATCTTAGCTCGGCTTTTCCACCAAACAACCGTGCAGGTGCAGGGAGGGAATCTCCCAGTTGTAACTTGACAAACATGGGACGGTCTCGTCATCTTCAACAGTCTACCCGTACCAGTAGGACCGTATCTGGTGCTGGTAACAGCAATTTTATGGAATCTTTTCATAATTTTTTTAGACCCTCTTTTGCAAGGCCACCAGAGACAACAAGTCTGACACATAGTCAATGGCTGGAGAGGATGATACAGGAGTACCTCCAAATGAACATCGATGCCATGACTTTGCAAATGGAGCCTTGCTCCTTTTGGGCTTCAAATCTAGAAAAATGGCCAGAGCTCTCCAGTTACGCCTTGGAGATTTTGTCGTGTCCAGCTGCCAGCGTTGTCTCTGAACGTGTCTTCAGTGCTGCTGGGTGTGTGCTCACAGATAAGCGCACGCGTCTGTCCAGTGACAATGTGGACAGACTGACGTTCATCAAAATGAACAAGTCATGGATCCACAAGGAATTTACTACCCCTGTGTCATCCTGGGGAGAGTAAATGCTTGTGGATTTGGAATGTGCTTGATGCAAATCAAAACATCCTGTTTGCAACTAGGGCACAAGTGCTGCCACTGATGGGGTGTCTGTGTGGCCCAATTTTTGGAAAAAAGGGAGACTCCGCTTGGAGTAACCCTTGCTTGCTGTGTTTTTAAAAGAAGCCAAGATGAACAGAGCTGGGATCAGGAAAGACTTTGCTACCTACCCCGATGTCATCCTGGGGACGGATAAGAATGGCGTATTTTTGAATGTGCTTGATGCAAATCTAGCTGTGAAGTGTACAACTGGGGCACAACTGCTGCCACTGAAGGGGTGGGTGTGTGTGGGGCCCAATTTTTGGAAAAAAGGGAGACTCCGCTTGGAGTAACCCTTGCTTACATTGTTTTTAAAAGAAGCCAAGAGGAACAAGTCATGGGTCAGCAAAGACTTTATCTACCTACCCCGGTGTCATGCTGGGGACGGTTAATTATGGCGTATTTTTGAATGTGCTTGATGCAAATCAAAACATCCTGTTTGCAACTAGGGCCCAAGTGCTGCCACTGATGGGGTGGGTGTCTGTGTGGCCCAATTTTTGGAAAAAAGGGAGACTCCGCTTGGAGTAACCCTTGCTTGCTGTGTTTTTAAAAGAAGCCAAGATGAACAGAGCTGGGATCAGGAAAGACTTTGCTACCTACCCCGGTGTCATCCTGGGGACGGATAAGAATGGCGTATTTTTGAATGTGCTTGATTCAAATCTAGCTGTGAAGTGTACAACTGGGGCACAACTGCTGCCACTGAAGGGGTGGGTGTGTGTGGGGCCCAATTTTTGGAAAAAAGGGAGACTCCGCTTGGAGTAACCCTTGCTTACATTGTTTTTAAAAGAAGCCAAGATGAACAGAGCTGGGATCAGGAAAGACTTTGCTACCTACCCCGGTGTCATCCTGGGGACGGATAAGAATGGCGTATTTTTGAATGTGCTTGATGCAAATCTAGCTGTGAAGTGTACAACTGGGGCACAACTGCTGCCACTGAAGGGGTGGGTGTGTGTGGGGCCCAATTTTTGGAAAAAAGGGAGACTCCGCTTGGAGTAACCCTTGCTTGCTGTGTTATTAAAAGAAGCCAAGATGAACAGAGCTGGGATCAGGAAAGACTTTGCTACCTACCCCGGTGTCATCCTGGGGACGGATAAGAATGGCGTATTTTTGAATGTGCTTGATGGAAATGTAGCTGTGAAGTGTACAACTGGGGCACAACTGCTGCCACTGATGGGGTGGGTGTGTGTGGGGCCCAATTTTTGGAAAAAAGGGAGACTCCGCTTGGAGTAACCCTTGCTTGCTGTGTTTTTAAAAGAAGCCAAGATGAACAGAGCTGGGATCAGGAAAGACTTTGCTACCTACCCCGGTGTCATCCTGGGGACGGATAAGAATGGCATATTTTTGAATGTGCTTGATGCAAATCTAGCTGTGAAGTGTACAACTGGGGCACAAGTGCTGCCACTGAACGGGTGGGTGTGTGTGGGGCCCAATTTTTGGAAAAAAGGGAGACTCCGCTTGGAGTAACCCTTGCTTGCTGTGTTTTTAAAAGAAGCCAAGATGAACAGAGCTGGGATCAGGAAAGACTTTGCTACCTACCCCGGTGTCATCCTGGGGACGGATAAGAATGGCGTATTTTTGAATGTGCTTGATGCAAATGTAGCTGTGAAGTGTACAACTGGGGCACAACTGCTGCCACTGAAGGGGTGGGTGTGTGTGGGGCCCAATTTTTGGAAAAAAGGGAGACTCCGCTTGGAGTAACCCTTGCTTACATTGTTTTTAAAAGAAGCCAAGATGAACAAGTCATGGGTCAGCAAAGACTTTATCTACCTACCCCGGTGTCATGCTGGGGACGGTTAATTATGGCGTATTTTTGAATGTGCTTGATGCAAATCAAAACATCCTGTTTGCAACTAGGGCCCAAGTGCTGCCACTGATGGGGTGGGTGTCTAGGTGGCCCAATTTTTGGAAAAAAGGGAGACTCCGCTTGGAGTAACCCTTGCTTGCTGTGTTTTTAAAAGAAGCCAAGATGAACAGAGCTGGGATCAGGAAAGACTTTGCTACCTACCCCGGTGTCATCCTGGGGACGGATAAGAATGGCGTATTTTTGAATGTGCTTGATGCAAATCTAGCTGTGAAGTGTACAACTGGGGCACAACTGCTGCCACTGAAGGGGTGGGTGTGTGTGGGGCCCAATTTTTGGAAAAAAGGGAGACTCCGCTTGGAGTAACCCTTGCTTACATTGTTTTTAAAAGAAGCCAAGATGAACAGAGCTGGGATCAGGAAAGACTTTGCTACCTACCCCGGTGTCATCCTGGGGACGGATAAGAATGGCGTATTTTTGAATGTGCTTGATGCAAATCTAGCTGTGAAGTGTACAACTGGGGCACAACTGCTGCCACTGAAGGGGTGGGTGTGTGTGGGGCCCAATTTTTGGAAAAAAGGGAGACTCCGCTTGGAGTAACCCTTGCTTGCTGTGTTTTTAAAAGAAGCCAAGATGAACAGAGCTGGGATCAGGAAAGACTTTGCTACCTACCCCGGTGTCATCCTGGGGACGGATAAGAATGGCGTATTTTTGAATGTGCTTGATGCAAATCTAGCTGTGAAGTGTACAACTGGGGCACAACTGCTGCCACTGAAGGGGTGGGTGTGTGTGGGGCCCAATATTTGGAAAAAAGGGAGACTCCGCTTGGAGTAACCCTTGCTTGCTGTGTTTTTAAAAGAAGCCAAGATGAACAGAGCTGGGATCAGGAAAGACTTTGCTACCTACCCCGGTGTCATCCTGGGGACGGATAAGAATGGCGTATTTTTGAATGTGCTTGATGCAAATGTAGCTGTAAAGTGTACAACTGGGGCACAACTGCTGCCACTGATGGGGTGGGTGTGTGTGGGGCCCAATTTTTGGAAAAAAGGGAGACTCCGCTTGGAGTAACCCTTGCTTGCTGTGTTTTTAAAACAAGCCAAGATGAACAGAGCTGGGATCAGGAAAGACTTTGCTACCTACCCCGGTGTCATCCTGGGGACGGATAAGAATGGCGTATTTTTGAATGTGCTTGATGCAAATCTAGCTGTGAAGTGTACAACTGGGGCACAAGTGCTGCCACTGAACGGGTGGGTGTGTGTGGGGCCCAATTTTTGGAAAAAAGGGAGACTCCACTTGGAGTAACCCTTGCTTACATTGTTTTTAAAAGAAGCCAAGATGAACAGAGCTGGGATCAGGAAAGACTTTGCTACCTACCCCGGTGTCATCTTGGGGACGGATAAGAATGGCGTATTTTTGAATGTGCTTGATGCAATTCTAGCTGTGAAGTGTACAACTGGGGCACAACTGCTGCCACTGATTGGGTGGGTGTCTGTGTGGCCCAATTTTTGGAAAAAAGGGAGACTCCGCTTGGAGTAACCCTTGCTTGCTGTGTTTTTAAAAGAAGCCAAGATGAACAGAGCTGGGATCAGGAAAGACTTTGCTACCTACCCCGGTGTCATCCTGGGGACGGATAAGAATGGCGTATTTTTGAATGTGCTTGATGCAAATCTAGCTGTGAAGTGTACAACTGGGGCACAACTGCTGCCACTGAAGGGGTGGGTGTGTGTGGGGCCCAATTTTTGGAAAAAAGGGAGACTCCGCTTGGAGTAACCCTTGCTTGCTGGGTTTTTAAAAGAAGCCAAGATGAACAGAGCTGGGATCAGGAAAGGCTTTGCTACCTACCCCGGTGTCATCCTGGGGACGGATAAGAATGGCGTATTTTTGAATGTGCTTGATGCAAATCTAGCTGTGAAGTGTACAACTGGGGCACAACTGCTGCCACTGAAGGGGTGGGTGTGTGTGGGGCCCAATTTTTGGAAAAAAGGGAGACTCCGCTTGGAGTAACCCTTGCTTGCTGTGTTTTTAAAAGAAGCCAAGATGAACAGAGCTGGGATCAGGAAAGACTTTGCTACCTACCCCGGTGTCATCCTGGGGACGGATAAGAATGGCGTATTTTTGAATGTGCTTGATGCAAATCTAGCTGTGAAGTGTACAACTGGGGCACAACTGCTGCCACTGAAGGGGTGGGTGTGTGTGGGGCCCAATTTTTGGAAAAAAGGGAGACTCCGCTTGGAGTAACCCTTGCTTGCTGTGTTTTTAAAAGAAGCCAAGATGAACAGAGCTGGGATCAGGAAAAACTTTGCTACCTACCCCGGTGTCATCCTGGGGACGGATAAGAATGGCGTATTTTTGAATGTGCTTGATGCAAATCTAGCTGTGAAGTGTACAACTGGGGCACAACTGCTGCCACTGAAGGGGTGGGTGTCAGTGTGGCCCAATTTTTGGAAAAAAGGGAGACTCCGCTTGGAGTCACCTTGCGGTGTTTTACATGACTTTAGAAGGGCGTGCCATGCCTATATCTGTGTGTCCTCCTCTTTTTCCTTGTCCAGCTGTTTTGTTTTCGCATGAGTATATGTCCTTGTCACTTTCCCATGTGTTTGAGTTTTTTGTCACCTTTTGGACACCTTTTAGGGTGTTTTCTAGGTGTTTTTCTGTGTTTGTGATTGCCTGCCATTGTTTCCTATGCAGTTCGAGTTCGGTTCGTCGAACGTTCGACGAGCCGAACTCGAACGGGACCTCCGTTCGGCGAACCGGCCTCGAGCCGACCCGGGACCGGTTCGCTCATCTCTACTCGGGACCTTGTGAGCAGCTCTTTTTGGTGGCCTTCCCTGTCCCAGGATGTCTGTAGTTTTGTGCAGTCTTGTGGAGTTTGTTCTAGGTCCAAGCCCTGTTGTTCACGTTCTAGTGGGCTATTATTGCCTTTGCCTGTACCTAGGAGACCTTGGATGCACATCTCTATGGATTTTATATCAGAGCTTCCTGTCTCTCAGAACATGACTGTGATTTGGGTGATCTGTGATAGATTCTCCAAGATGGTCCACTTGGTTCCCCTGTCTAAGTTGCCGTCTTCATCAGAGTTGGTGCCTTTGTTTTTCCAACATGTTGTTCGTTTGCATGGTATTCCTGAAAACATTGTTTCTGACAGAGGGGTGCAGTTTGTATCCAGATATTGGAGGAATTTTTGTTCCAAATTGGGTGTTCAGCTGTCTTTCTCCTCAGAGTTTCATCCTCAGAGAAAGTAGAGAAAAAAAGTATTCAGCTCACCTATGTAAGGTCCTCCAGTCTGCGGTTGATGCACGTAGTCCTGCGGACAGGCAGGTCCAGCTTCAGAGTAAACGGTAATAGAAAATGAGTGGGACTCAGCACCAATATGGATGAATAAAAATCTTCATGCTTTATTTGTAAAGTTTAAAAATAAAGAAAAGGGTCACAAATCATCCAAAATCGCCATGCGACTTGCCGTGCGGCTTGACGCGTTTTGGACACAAAAGGGGAATTTAAAAACAGTCCTTAATCATAAGCCATGTAGGATGGGAGGCAAGAGATATATATAGCACCTTAAGAAGCAATGAAGTACAAGAGCAAGATGGAAAACAGGAAGGGAGTCCACCCGAAAACATGCAAATTAGTAAGAGGGTTGGTATATCGTTGGATTCTCTTAACCCCATATGCGTATGTATATCTACTGGGGAATTCAATGAAAAACAATTCTTAGATTACAAAAAGACCTCAAAATAAGGTCAATGCAAGCATACATGTGTATATGTGCACCATTCCACCCACCCATATATTTCGTATAGCAATTATTTCACTAAGGAAACAAGAAGATTATTTCATTGGTCTATGAAAAGATGTTCATGCAGATATTATAATAAGTGGATATATCTTATATAGATGGTATGTGTACACATGCATATAAATGCATGTGCTCTGTGGGTGCAGGGCAAAGAAAAAGATAGAGATAGATAGAAATAGAAATACATGTATGTGGACTAGATATTATATCGTTTCCAGTATAGGATTTTATATATTATAGACATATGAAAAAAAAAAAATATATATATTTTTATCTTAGTTTTTATTTCTATATTTTATATGTGTAGCTATATGAGCTCTATGTACACATGTGTGCAGTGTGTACACATGTGTACGATGGAAGAAACATATAAAACATAGGATATCCAGGAATTCAGTTATGAGAATTATATTAAAAAAAAAAAAAAAAAAAAAAAAAATATATATTTTTATTTTAGTTTTTATTTTTATTTCTATATTTTGTATGTGTAGCTATATGAGCTCTACGTACACGTGTGCAGCGTGTACACATGTGTACGATGGAAGAAACATATAAAACATAGAATATCCAGGAATTCAGTTATGAGAATTATTAATGAGATTTATATCCTACTCTGAGATATGAGTAATTCTCCAATAAATTCATATTATCCTTTTGTGTTAATATTTAAATCTTCTGATTGTTTCCTCAGTATATATCTATCACACAAAATGTTCATATGGCCATTGATATTGGAGGTGAGGTAGAATAAAAAAAAACAAAAACCTATGATTGTATTTCATATATATATATATAATAATCATATGACATAGCGTAGATCGGAACGATAATTAAGTCCCTTTGGATGCCGGGTATCGAGCCGTAATATCCATTTGGCCTCGGTGTAGAGAAGTTCACGAAACCAATCGCCTCCTCTTAGAGGTTTTTTGACTTGCTCGATGCCTACAATGTTCATAGTGGAAAAATCACCGTTGTGAAGGTCAAGAAAATGTCTGGTGAGACCTGAAATAGATCTTTTATATTTCGGCGGATTCGAAGAAAGAGTTGGGAGTGGGATGTGGGTATGCTCGGATATCCTTTTTCTGAGAGGCCTGGAAGTGCAGCCTATGTAGTCCTTCGAGCATATGGTACAAGAGGCCTTATATATAACATATGTAGTAGAGCAATTTATGAAAGCAGAAATGTTATAGGAAATGTCACCCACTGGAAAAGACAGCGTTTTTCTCATAAATTTACAAAGTCCGCATCGTGGCAAAGCGCACTTGTGGGAGCCTTTTGTACTAAGCCAGGTCTCTGTTTTATTTTGAGAAATGAAAAGACTAGGAGATATCATATTGCCTATGGTTTTGGCCTTCCTGGCCACGACATTGACACCATTGGATAATATTTGAGCTAACTAACATGTATGCTTGCATTTACCTTATTTTGAGGTCTTTTTGTAATCTAAGAATTGTTTTTCATTGAATTCCCCAGTAGATATACATACGCATATGGGGTTAAGAGAATCCAACGATATACCAACCCTCTTACTAATTTGCATGTTTTCGGGTGGACTCCCTTCCTGTTTTCCATCTTGCTCTTGTACTTCATTGCTTCTTAAGGTGCTATATATATCTCTTGCCTCCCATCCTACATGGCTTATGATTAAGGACTGTTTTTAAATTCCCCTTTTGTGTCCGAAACGCGTCAAGCCGCATGGCAAGTCGCATGGCGATTTTGGATGATTTGTGACCCTTTTCTTTATTTTTAAACTTTTCAAATAAAGCATGAAGATTTTTATTCATCCATATTGGTGCTGAGTCCCACTCATTTTCTATTACCGTTTCATCCTCAGACCAATGGTCAGACTGAAAGGGCTAACCAGATCCTGGAGACCTATTTACAGTGTTTTGTTTCTGCGGATCAGGATGACTGGGTTTCGTTTTTGCCTTTGGCTGAATTTGCCCTTAACAATAGAGCTAGCTCTACCACATTGGTGTCCCCATTTTTCTGCAAGTTTGGGTATCACCCCAGGTTTCTCTCGGGGCAGCTTGAGGCGTCTGACTGTCCAGGGGTGGATTAGGTGGTAAACAGAATGCAGCAGATTTGGGGGCAGGTAATGGATAAATTGTTTCAATCCCAAGAATCTGCCCAGAAATTTGCCAACCGGCGTCGGACTGTTGGTCCCCAGTTTAAAGTGGGGGACATGGTGTGGTTGTCCTCTAAAAATATTCCTATGAGAGTTCCATCTCCTAAATTTAAGCCCAGATTTAGTGGACCTTATAAGATTTCGGAGATTATCAACCCTGTATCTTTCTGTTTGACTCTGCCTGTGTCATTTAAGATTCACAATGTCTTCCATAAGTCCTTGTTGAAGAGACATGTGGAGCCTACAGTTACTGCAGGAGCACCTCCTGACCCTGTTTTGGTACAAAGGAATCTGGAGTATGAGGTTGAAAAAATTCTGGATTCCCGTCGCAGTAGGCAAAAGCTTCAGTACCCTGCGAAATGGAAGGGTTATTGGCAGGAGGATAACTCTTGGGTTGTGGCTTCTGACATTCATGCGGACAGGTTGGTTCGTGCCTTCCATTATGCTCATTCTGAGCAACCCGGTGGCGTTGGTGAGGGTTCGGTGACCCCTCCTCAAGAAGGGGGTACTGTTGTGAATGTCAGTTATGCTTTTGCTGCTGTGAGGCTCCCTCTTGTGACCAGGAATGGTTTGGACAGAGACCAGGTGTGTTGAGCAATGGGCGTTTCCATTGCTAACTCTCTGCGTATTTAAACCCTGGTCTGCTGGCAGGCTATGCCGGATGTCAGTTGTTCTTTGTTCACCAGCCTGCTTCATCCTGCTCCAGGCCACTTCTACCCCAGATAAGTGCTTGGCTCTTTATTTGTTGTTTGGTTCTTTTTGCTTTTATCTGAGGTTGGCATTTGCTGTGGTTATTGTCAATTTATTTGCAGGCTTCCCTTCTTCCCTCTCAGTTGCTTAGCTGGGAAGCTCCCTGCAGCTATGTTTGGAGTATTGCTCCTATAAGTCTATGTGTTTGTTGTTTCTTGAATTTGTAATGGTTCCTGCTTTCTGTTCATTGGTATGACAAGAGTGCCTAATATAGGATGGAGTTCAGATCTAGCGATCTGAGGGCTTTTTGTACTATCAGGTTTTTGGATTCTGGTAGGGTTTTCTCTGGCTACCATCAGTCCCTTTCCTATCCTGTCCTATTCAGTCAGTAGGGCCTTACCTTTTGCTAATCCTATCATCTATCTGTGTATTGTGTTTTCCTATATCACCGCAGTCTTTGAATGTGGGGGGCTTGCTATTCTTTATCTATTTTCTGAGGCAGAGAGTTATTCATCTTTCCTTCCTTTAGGATAGCTAGTTCTCCGGCTGGGTTCGTGGTGTACAGGATGTTAGTTCACCCCTCGGCTACTTCTAGTGTTGATGGTTAGTAAGGGGATGGCGGCCAGATTAGTTGCCAATGCTCTTGTCACCTTTTTGCCAATGATTTATGGCAATCTTCCATGGTTCCGGATCATAACACAGGATGGGGGGAGATGAAGCATGATGTTGGGGCACAACATGGAGGATGGGGGTGGATGAAGCATGATGTGGGGGCGCATCCTGGAGGATGGGAGGATGAAGCATGATGTGGGGGTGCAACATGGAAGATGGGGAAATGAAGCATGATGTGGCGATGCAACATGGAGGATGAGGGGGATGAAGCATGATGTGGGGGTGCAACATGGAGGATGGGGGGATGAAGCATGATGTGGTGGTGCAACATGGAGGATGGGGAGATGAATCATGATGTGGGGGCGCAACATGGAGGATGGGGGGATGAAGCATGATGTGGGGGTGCAACATGGATGATGGGGGGGAATGAAGCATGATGTGGGGGGCGCAACATGGAGGATGGGGGGATGAAGCATGATGTGGGGGTGCAACATGGAGCATGGGGGGAATGAAGCATGGTGTGGGGGGCAAAACATGGAGGATGGGGGGATGAAGCATGATGTGGGGGTGCAACATGGACAATGGAGGGATGAAGCATGATGTGGGGGTGCAACATGGAGGATGGGGGGATGAAGCATGATGTGGGGGTGCAACATGGAGTATGGTTGGATGAAGCATGATGTGGGAGTGCAACATGGAGGATGGGGGGGAAGCATGATGTGGGGGTGCAACATGGAGGATGGGGGGATGGAGCAGGATGGGGGTGTGCAGTATGGTGGATGGAGCAGGATGGGGGTGCGCAGCATGGGGGATGGAGCAGGATGGGGATGCGCAGCATGGAGAATGGGGGCATGAAAATGAGGGTGGTGGACAGCTTAGCAAATGGGGGTTGCAGTATGGAGAATGGGGTAGCATGGGGGGGGAGGCATCGTATGGAGAATGGGGTAGCATTAGGGGAGGCATGGTATGGAGAATGGCGTAGCATGGGGGGGCTCTGTATGGGGAGGGCTTTGTATGGAGGGAGCTTGATATGGAGAAGGGGCAACATGGGGGGCCTCGGTATGGAGGGGGTTTGATATGGAGAAGGGGCATCATGGGGGGCTTGGTATGGAGGGGGCTTGATATGGAGAAGGGGAAGCATGAGGGGACTTGATATGGAGAAGCGGCAGCATGAGGGGACTTGATATGGAGAAGGGACAGCATGGGGAGCATTTAGTTTGGACCCTGGGAGGGCCCGGTATGCAGAATGCGAAGTAGAAGGTTCATTATAGAGTGGGGACAGCATGAGGGGGGCAGTGGGTGCTGCATGGAGAGGTTGGGACAGTAGAGGACATAGTTCATAAATGAGGAAGGTCTGGAGGGTGTAATTCATAGTGGGGAGGACAGTGGGGGTTTTCATTTGAGGGAACAGTGCAGTGGGAATATGTTATAGGAGAGGATAATGTAGAGGCCGTATACTATAAGTGAGTGTGAGGGGTCATTTTTTGTTCTGTGAGCTCAGTGATGGGCAGTTATTTATTCTTGGGCACAGCCTAGGGCTTACTTATGGTGGTTACTCTTTAGTGAGCAGTATTATATTGACACTGTTTGTCTTAAAGAGAGTCTGTCACCAGGTTTTTGCCACCTAATTTGAGAGTAGCATAATGTAGGGGCAGAAATCCTGATTCCACCGATGTCACTTACTGGGCTGGTTAGTGTAGTTTTGATAAAATCACTGTTTTAATCAGCAGTAGCTTATCATTACATGACTACTTGGTGTGCTGCAGGTAGTCCCGCATATTCATGAGCTCTGTAAAACTGCGAGATCTGCAGCAGAGAAAATTACAGCAAACAGCTCAGTAAGTAATACACTGCTGGAATCAGGGTCTCTGTCTCTACATTATGCTGGTCTCAGATGGGGGAGCAAAAACCTGGTGACAGATTCAAGTTAAGGGCACCATTTCAGTATGTGGTGCAGCAAACCAAACAAGAGGGAAGTCTTGGGAGACGCAGGACAATGTGTTGCTAAGAGCGATGACATTTTACTTTTACTCCCAAAATGGCAATTAATCTACAGACACATTTATACAGGGGTCGTCACTCTGGCATATACAGTTTTAACTTAATATTTTATTATATATATGCAGACGGTTCTGTCCCCCCTGGTGCGGCCGATGTCTTGGTGCAGAGGTGCATGCTTCCATTTGCATATTAAAGACAGTCCCTCGTCCTTAGGTGAGAGTCAGTGCTGTCTAAAATCACTTAGCATTTCTGCACCTTTCGTGACACTGGAGGAGCAGAGTAGTACTCCAAGTGTCAATGTGGGTGCGTGCACAATGTGACTGCAGTGTCAGTGTGGGTGTGCACACACTGACTGCAGTGTCGGTGTGGGTGCGCACACAATGTGACTGCAGGTACATTCTGACACCTGGTTGCTGCCTGTATATGACTGCAAATTCAATGAGGAAGGGTGTTGAAGTGAGCAGACAGCAAATCACAGCGCCGTGTCCCCCTCCAGACTGTAACCACTCACTTGTTAAACTTCCAGGTGCATCAAGTGGCAGCTACAGACACAGGATACAGGCATCAGAACGCAGCACTGATGCTTGGAGTGTACTGCTCTGCTCCTCCAGTGTTGTGTGCACAACTGCACTGACACTTGGAGTGTGCCACTGTGCTCCTCCATTGTTGTGTGCACACCCGCATTGACGCTTGGAGTGAGCCGCTGTGCTCCTCCAGTGTAGTGCGCACACCTGCACTGACGCTTAGAGTGTGCCGCTGTGCTCCTCCATGTTGTGTGCACACCTGCACTGACACTTGGATTGTGCCGCTGTGCTCCTCCTGTGTTGTCTGCACACTCGCACTGACACTTGTAGTGTGCTGCTGTGCTTCTCCTGTGTTGGGTGCGGTGCAGACAGGAGATATGATGTTATAGTGCTCACTCTTACCAATGGATCACTATTAATCAAGACAAAGGCTTGGCTATTTTCCTATATTCGGTGGTATTGGTGCACCCAGGCTTAGGCCGCGCTGAGGGTGCGCAGAAATGTCCTCATTTTCATATCAAATATATGTGACTTTTTCAGTAAATATTAAAGGGAACCTGTCACCGTTTTTCGATATTAAACTGCCCCCAATCTCTTGTTAGTGACGCAGTGTAGGCGATGCACATTTTCTGACTAACAAAACATTTGGGTTACTTTAATATTAAAAAAATTATGTGACCGGTTCCTTTTAAGCTGAACTCTATATGGGTGGCATTATTTCTCCACAGACCACGTCCCTCATATAAATATTTCTACAGTCTAGGTGTCGTTTTGAGGTGACAGATTCCCTTTCAGTCAGCTTAAAAATCATCTCACCCAACGAATGAAAGTTTTTGCTCGTGCATCGGGTGATGGACACTGTTTAGATAAATCAGTTTCCCATCTTTGGATGAAGTGTTAATGCTGCTTTAAAGGGTTTTTTCACATTGGAAACTTATCCCCTATCCTTGCGATGGGGAATAACTTTCCCATCGCTGGGGGGTCCAACCACTGTGGCCCCCAGTGTTTCAGAGAACCAGAACATGCAGACAGAATGGATGCCGGGAGTAGAATTTCATAGTCCTGTCTCCTGAGCTGTGCACTTAAGAGGTCTTTTGAACATTTGGTGGGGGTCTCAAGTCCCACCCCATGAGGCCACTTCTCCCTACTGAGCCCACCTCTGCCCTACTAATCTACTCAGAATTAATGGACCCAAACATATAAGATATCCTCCAAAATTTAAGTCTACTGCCTTTGACTAATCAGTATTGTGGTTCCTATATGGTCCACTGTCTAATGATGGCTGGTAACAACTACCAGCATATCCTTACCATTGTTAAGGACATACTGGGAGTTGTACGTTAATGCAATACATATATGTGTATGGGTCTAACCTGACACTGCACATGATTGCTGTACGAAGTTGGCAATGTATCCATGTACTAATGGTGGTTTTGGTGATGTATTATTGTCTTTAGGGTGGTTTTGGTGATGTATTACTGTATTGACAGTAGTTCTGCTGATGTATTACTGTACTAACTGTGGTTTTGGTGATGTATTCTTGTATTTAGTGTGGTATTAGTGCTGTATTACTGTACTGATGGTGGTTCTGGTGATAGTCATGTGGCTGTTGTAATCTTTACCTTATCAGTCTTGATCCTAAAACATAGGGCAGTGTGCTGGACTAAAATTACAGCTATTTGCATGTCTGTCAGCCGAATAAGTAAGAGACTAAACCCCCCATACACTATAGTCTGATCTTTTGTCCGACACCTATCTTGCTCTGCTCTCCAATATACAGGAGCACTCATTCTGCAAAGTGTTCCTATGTTCTTTATTAGAGCCGCTGCTAGACATCTCCGGCAGCAGCTTATCATTTAGAGGATAATAGGATCTACACTCTG
The DNA here is from genome assembly GCF_048569485.1 of Anomaloglossus baeobatrachus. NCBI lineage: Eukaryota > Metazoa > Chordata > Amphibia > Anura > Aromobatidae > Anomaloglossus > Anomaloglossus baeobatrachus. Next base: position 113,201,528 of record NC_134358.1, on the reverse strand, counting down.
TAATTAGACATGCTGGATCCTTATTCCCCTGACAATCAGAAGTTAGAGCCCCCATTCACATTGGACTGTACGCAGAACCTGTCGATATTTGTGGGTTTAGACAACTTTAGGTTAATGTGTATGGAGGTTATAACTACTATCTGAAGGCTTTGGGCACCCTCAGGGCATGTGTACATGTCTTGTAGATGTCTGTGAACCCCCTGAGTTATTGAGACACAAGACATTTGAGGACATAGTCGTCATTTTATCCTGAAGCAACTTTTTTTTTGCTGTTGCTTCTTGGTTGTTTTTTCCAACATCTTTTAGCTACTGGATTTTACTTATTTTTTAAATAAACTAGTAAGCGGCATCCAAGCAGCAGCCGCCATATAATGGACCGGTCACTTATAGACGCTTCATGTGTGAGGAAACCTAACCCAGTTAAAAAGCTCCAAAGACTGAACATATGGACAGCAAGTCATTTTTATATTGCAATGTATGAGTTCATTCTTTTTATATTTAGAGTTTGTTTTTTTTTGGCAGGTTACAGGGCGGATCTGTCTGAAAACAAAACGCTGTGTGCACTTACCCTTAATCTGACTGATCAGAAGGGGGCGCCACCTCTGACAGTGCCTAGGGCAGCATGAACTCCAAATACGGCCCTGCAAATAGTACAAATTTTTCAGCATGAATAATCCGAAACTGAGTATTTTACTTTTCGCCCATCACTAGTAATATGCAGAGTTGTTGTTAAAATCTAGAAATGTTGTTTTGTAACAGTTCCAAGACATCCAAGCAAAAAACAAGTACAATCCGCCTTTCTCCAAAAAAAAAGAAAATAATAAAAAGAAGAAAACTCCTGCGGTGGGAGGAATATAAACCTGTGGTGACTACCAATCACATTCAGAGAATGTTTTTTAAGCTTTTAGTAAATATTACTGGTAAACGGGTGTAACTAAAATACTTGCAGGGGTTGCAATTGCACCAGAACTCTGGAGCCTTGGGGGGCCCCAGAAGTTCCTATATGAAAAGACCAATGCTATTAAAAACTTTCAATAATTGGGGACATGAGCTTTAAGTTACACCACTGCTATTAACCACATATTCACTGCGGACTTAAAATATTTTCACATCTTTTTTGAATAATGCAGATTAAAGTGAACATGTTACTATTTTCAGTGGTAATGTTTTATAATTTACACCTGGATGAACGCTGATATTAGACTTTCACATGTCTAAACATTTAACTAAGCTTGGTTTATTAATTGTCTAAAACTGACCACATAGTTACCGGTTTCCTTCCTACTAAATGTTGGTAGCGTGAAATATTCTGCTCCCCCTAAACTTGAAATCTGTTTGTAAATTTGTGGTTTTTCCTGTATACAACCTCTGGGCTCACACAGCATTTTATATTACTAAACAATATTATATTGGTTATCATGTGTTCTTAAATTAAAAAAAAAAAATTCAAATGTTATATGTTAAGCACTAAAAAAATCATAGGACCAATATTAAAACTCAGAATGGCACCCCCCCACATCTAATGGCTTTGCAAAATGATCTTTTTAAGAGCACATGTCCCTTTGAAAATTCAGTCCAATCTGTAAGCACCATGTTATAGAACAGGGGGAGATGAGTTGATTGAGATATCGTTTTGTTTTTTTTTATAAAAGATTCAGTATAATTTGTAAATCATTGAAACATCTACTATTTCTGGGATGTTTGGTCCAGTGGGCGGTCTTATCAGCACTTGACAGCGATCTCTGTGTGCCCACTTATACAAACAAAGCTGTCAGTCATTGTTAGGACCACCCACTGGACCAAACTTCCAGAAATAGTAGATGTTTAAATGATACAAACACAGATTACACTAAATCTTTTCTCACAAAACTACACTGAACAAAATTATAAGCGCAACACTCTTGTTTTTGCTCCCATTTTTCATGAGCTAAACTCAAAGATCTAAAGGGGGTGTTACACGCAGTGATATTGTTTGCGATATCGCTAGCGAGCGTCCCCGCCCCTGTCGTTTGTGCGTCACGGACAAATCGCTGCCCGTGGCGCACAAAATCGTTACACTTACTTATCTGCCTAGCGACGTCGCTGTGTCCGGCAAACCGCCTCCTTTCTAAGGGGGCAGTTCGTTCGGCATCACAGCGGCCTCACTAAACGGCCGCCCAATACAAGTGGAGGGGCGGAGATGAGCGGAACGTAACATCCCACCCACCTCCTTCCTTCCGCATTGCCGGTGGCTGTACTTCGTCGTTCCCGAGGTGTCACACGTAGTGATGTGTGCTGCCTCATGAACGACGAACAACCTGCGTGCTCAACAATCAACGATTTTTTGAAAATGAACGACGTGTGAATGATGGATGATAAGGTGAGTATTTTCCATCGTTAATGATGCCGGATGTGCGTCACGAAATCCGTGATCCCGGCGATATATCGTTAGATACGTCGCTGCGTGTGACGGGGCCTTAAGAGTCTTTCTATGTGGACACGAGGCCTTTTTATCTTAAATGTTGTTCACAAATTTGTATATATCTGTGTTAGTGAGCACTTTTCCATTGTCGAGATAGTTCATCCACCTCACAGGTGTGGCAGATCAAGATGCTGATTAGACAGCATGACTATTGCAAAGGTGTGCCTTAGGATGGCCATAATAAAAGGCCATTCTAAAATGTGCAATTTTACAGTCTTGTATGGGACCGGAGGGGTCAGAAAGCCAATCAGTATCTGGTGTTAACCCCATTTGTCTCACGCAGTGTAACTCCATTGCATAGAGTTGATCAAGTTGTTGATTGTGGCCTGTGAAATGTTGGTCCACTCCTCTTTAATGGATGTGCAAAGTTGCTGGATATTCGCAGGAACCTGAACATACTGTTGTATACACTGATCCAGAGCATCCAAACATGCTCAATTGGGTGATATGTCCAGTGTGCATTCTGGCCATCCAAGAACTGGGATGTTTTCAGCTTACAGGACTTGTGTACAGATCCTTAAAAGATTGGGCCGTACATTATCATGCTGCAACATAAGGTGATGGTTGTGGATGAATGGCACAACAATGGCCTCAAGATCTCATCACGGTATCTCTGTGCATTCAAAACAGCATGAATAAAATGCATCTGTGTTTATTGCCCATAACATACATCTGCTCATACCATAACCCCACTCGCCACCATGTGCCACTTCATTCACAATGTTGACATCAGCAAACCACGCACCCACACAATGCCATAAACACAGCCTGCCATCTGCCCTGTTCAGTGAAAAATGTGATTCATCCATGAAGACATCTCTCCAACAAATTGCAATAAAGTGGCAAGACCCCAATGAGGATGTAGAACATGCATATGAGATTCCCTGAGACATTTTCTGGCAATTGGTGCAGAAATTCTTTGGTTATGCAAACCAGTTGTTGCAGCAGCTGTCCAGATGGCTAGTCTCAGATGATCCTGGAGGTGAAGATGCTGGATGTTTTGAGGACTTGGGCTGGTGTGGTTACATATCGTCTGTGTTTGTGGGGCCTGTTGGACGGTCTGTCAAATTCTCTGAAACGTCTTTGGAGACGGCTTATGTTAGAGAAATTATCATTCAATTCATGGACAACAGCTCTAGTGGATATCCCTGCAGGCAGCATGCCAATTGCATGCTCCTTCAAAACTGGCAACAGCTGTGGCATTGTGCTGTGTGATAAAATTGAACATCACTGTGAGGCTATGTGTCCACGTTGCTTTTTACCTGCTTTTTTGCTGCTTTTTCAACTGCAGCGTTTAATGCCAAATGGATGGGTTTCTTGTGCACACTATGCGGTTAAAAAAGGTGCCTTTTTGTGGCAGAAATTTGGGCAAAAACTCTGCTTTTCAAAGAAGCAACATGTAAATTGTTTTTGCCATTTGCGTTTTGAACTGCAAAGCAGAGTTTTGCCCAAATTTCTGCCACAAAAAGGCACCTTTTTGAACAGCATAGTGTGCACATGAAACCCAAATTCCCATAGACTTTGCTTGAAAAGCAGAACACATCCATTTTGGCATTAAATGCTGCAGTTGAAAAAGCAGCAAAAAAGCAGGTAAAAAGCAACGTGGACACATAGCCTGACGGTGGTTGGTGCATGGCCCCGCACCTGTAGAGCATTAAAAAATTTAGGAACCCACTCAGAGGTTCACCGTGATGTGGCAGTGGGCTTCATACAGTCTGATCTGAATGTTAAACCAAGAACCTCATGTTCAGCTATATAAATTTTTGCCTAGCGGCATTAGATCAACTGGTGATTTTTGGATGTGCAGTTCATGTCTATTTCTTCAGTTATGTTGCATTGCATGGTCTGTCCCCCTCTGTTTTTTTACTTGGCCCAGTACTCCTCCCATTTGGCACAGGTATTTTTAATTAGCAGGACGGGTTCTGACTTTTTTTGCTCTCAGTTCACCGACTGGGAGTTTGTGGAAGGTGACTCTACCAGCTTCTTTCACAGGGTGTTTGGTGCAGTGTAGCAGCCATTTTTGTCGTGGTTTTGTGTCAGTGGGGTGGTGTGGCCTTGAGTCATAGGGACTCAGCCTTGCAGCATGGGTGCTGTGAGGCACCAGGTCACTTGCCCCACAAGTGCATTGTGGGGTTTCTTAGGACTGCAAGAAATGCTCATCTGGTGGTGAAAAACCTGGCTTAAGGTCTGTGTTACCTCTACAATAAGTATTAAGCTGTATTAGAGGACTCATCCACTTTTCTTATATCTGATGATGAACTCTTAAGGCCGCTTTACACACTGCGATATCGGTACCGATATCGCCAGCGTGCGACCCGCCCCCATCAGTTGTGCGGCACGGGCAAATCTCTGCCCGTGTTGCACAACATCGGCCGGACCCGTCACACGGACTTGCCTGCCCTGCGACGTCGCTGTGACCGGCGAACCGCCTCCTTTCTAAGGGGGGCGGTTCGTTCAGCGTCACAGCGACGTCACAGCAGCGTCACTGAACCGCCGCCCAATAGAAACGGAGGGGAGGAGATGAGCGAGACGAACATCCCGCCCACCTTCTTCCTTCCGCATTGTGGCCGGGAGGCAGGTAAGGAGAGCTTCCTTGTTCCTGCGGTGTCACACGGAGCGATGTGTGCTGCCGCAGGAACGAGGAACAACTTCGTTACTGCTGTAGTAACGATATTTGAGAATGGACCCCCATGTCACCGATGAGCGATTTTGCACGTTTTTGCGATGATGCAAAATCGCTCATAGGTGTCACACGCAACGGCATCTCTAAAGCGAGCGGATGTGCGTCAGAAATTCCGTGACCCCAACGAGATCACTTGAGCGATGTTGTAGCGTGTAAAGCCCGCTTTAACCTCTGTTTTAGTATTATATCTGTTTAGGCCTGATGAATTACCCTTAAATATAGTGGGACACCACCTCACAGTGTATATAAGATTATCCCTGACATATAGTTGATTGTTTCATAAACAGGACTACTCTTAGGGGAAGATTAGGGACAGTGACATCTTCCTTAAATAATAGTGAATCTGAGAGGGTTGGTCAGACAAATTTTCTTTGAGTCCTGTTACCTGAGGCACATAAGTTTGTATATGATTTATTTTAATGATGGAAATAAAATGAATATTTTAGGAGTTTTTTTATTCTGTGAATTGATATAGGTTTAACAAAAACCCTGTGTTAAGCCTGCTTTACACGAGTCGATCTAGTGCGATATCACGAGCGATCGTACCCGCCCGCGTCGTTTTTGCGTCACGGGCAAATCGCTGCCCATGGCACACAAACTCGTTTAACCCCCGTCACACGCACTTACCTTCCGGACGACCTCACTGTGGGCGACGAACGTCCACTTCATGAAGTGGGAGGGACATTCGGCGTCACAGTGACGTCACACGGCAGCCGGCCAATAGAAGCGGAGGGGAGGAGATGAGCGGGATGTAAACATCCCGACCACCTCTTTCCTTTCATTAAGCCGGTGGGTGCCGTTGGACGCAGGTACGCTGTGTTCATCGTTCCCGGGGTGTCACACAGGGCAACGTGTGATGACACGGAAACGAACAACCTGCACCCATGAAAATAAACGATATTATGAAAGTTAACGACGAGTACACGACTCACGATTTGTGAGCGATACTGCGTCGATCGGAGGTGTCACACGAGACGACGTGGTGCGCTATGCCGGATGTGTGTCACGAAAACCATGACCCCCGACGACATATCGCACGATATATCGTCTCGTGTAAAGCCCGCATTACTGTTAGCGGTGATTTTTCACTAGAACTGAAGTGCACCTGCTTGACCTCCTCTCCATTCATCTACTAAACTATGGGACTGTTGAAGCAAGATGAGTATAGCTGTGACCAAACGTTTTTAGACTGACACAAATTTTGGCTTTCACAAAGTTTCTATTTCATTATTTTTTGATCAGAGATTTGTGTAGCATACAAAAGCACAATTATAACTATTTCATAAGTTTTTAACCTTTTATTTATAGATACATCAAGTTTATTCAAAGGTTCGATATTTACAGTATGTTTACCCTTATTTTTCAAGACGTCTGCCTTTTGCCCTAGATATCAACTTCAAGGCCAAATCCTGAATGATGAAGACCCATTCGTGCCTATCAGTACTTGAAGTTTTTCACAATTTGGGTACGGTTCAACTTGCGCATACCTTCCGATGCGAGAGCATTGGAAGTGATATGCTAATGACCCTCTGCTGCGAGTGTGAGCCGAGGGTCATGTGTACTGCCCCGGCAGCAGTCGAACCGCTCAGATCCAGGTGTCGCTACTCGTGGCTAGAGGGTCTCCGAACCCGGGGGCTCAGGGTCACTCTAAAATGTGATGGGGGATTATTTACAGGGGATTAGTTAGTTTGTGACGCCACCCATGGTGTGTGGTAACGGGGAGTACCGACGTTGCCAGTAGGAGTACCCGGGGTGATGGAACGGGGCAGCTAGATAACGTTACCCTGCACAGGTAGGGAAGGCCCCGGGACTCTGGATGATGGGGGGCATTGCAGGGGAGCGCAGGCTTGCTGAGAGCAGGGGGTGATCAGGTACTCACTCAGAAGAAAAGCAGACGCTGACAATGTAGTAAACCAAGTCTCTGGGTGCCGCTGCCCTCTTGGGGGACCTCGTCCGGGTCTCCATCCTCTGAAGTACTGCCTGATGGTCTGGAGCCTGCCTCCGTACACAAATTTTAGTAGTGTCCAAGTGGCCTGTAAGCTTGAAGCTGTCCGGCCCCGCTCCCCACTTTTTGGTGTGAAGAAGCTGTGCTCTCAGGAGCTCACACTTGGGATTTCAGTGGGATGCTTTGGTTGGAAAGCCCTATCCCCCTCATTGCGCTAGTGCCCCTGATCTCTGAGCTTCATGAGGACAGTCCATAAAGGCCCTGTCCTCTGCAGATTAATTGCCGGGTTGCTTGAAGCCTCTCCCTGATCTAGGGTCCAGTACACCAACGTGCTTTCGGTCCGAGACCGACTATTGTACTTGAGCTACCGACCGTCCGCCGAGACTAAGTCCAGGTCTGGACTCCTCCGGAGTTGTTACAATAGCAGCTGGTTCCCAGAACCGGCAAGAAACAGCTCCGACGACCAAGTTCCCTGTATTCATTTGTGTTAGTGTCTTTAAGACACTAGCACAAATGAATCCCCTCCATACGTGCCACACTTCCGAGTACAGTGGAGCCTGTCTGCTCCCTGACCCGGCGTGCAGCGACGCGCTGACGCTGCAGAGAGGTCACAGCAGAGTGAGGAGAGAGCTCCTCCTCCTGCCGTCTGTCAGTGTAAAGAGTGCCGCGGAGGAGGATGGGAGACACAGGAGAGGCCGCCGCTGCTTGGAGCAGGTAAGCGCTCAGTGAGCCGAAGATGCAGGGAGAGGGGCCATATTAAGATGGCAGCTATATGTGGCTAAATGGGGAGAGGCCACATAAGATGGGAGCGTTATATGGGGAGAGGGGCCACATTAAGATGGGAGCTATATGTGGCTATAAGGGGAGAGGAGCCACATTAAGATGGGAGCTATATGTGGCTATATGGGGAGAGGAGCCACATTAAGATGGGAGCTATATGTGGCTATATGGGGAGAGGAGCCACATTAAGATGGGAGATATATGTGGCTATATGGGGAGAGGAGCCACATTAAGATGGAAGCTATATGTGGCTATATGGGGAGAGGCCACATAAGATGGGAGCTATATGGGGAGAGGGGCCACATTAGATGGCAGTTATATGGGAAAATGAGCCATATGGGACAGGATCTGCAGGGGAAAAGGAGCACTTGGGATGAGATCTGCTGGGGAAAGAGGCCATATTGGGATGGGATCTGCAGGGGAAAGAGACCACATGGGATGGGATCTGTAGGGGGAAAGGAGCCACATGGGATGGGATCTGTATGGGGAAGGTCATCCATTCCAATTTTAGCAGGGCTCCTTTAGTAATAATTTTTAAAATCTGTAGAAAAATCATTTAATACAATATGACTGACAGTGACTGGAACATCTGGTGCTGGACAGGAGAGTGAAGGTATATGAGGGGAAGAAGGGGAAATAGATTTTACTTTAAATTACTTGCATTTTTTGGTTGAGGAAAGTGCGTGAAAATGGGTGTGGCTAATCAGAGAACCTGTTGTTAAAAATTTGAATCCCACCCCTGCTACCACTCAACTCTCTCTTCGCTCCATTGGAGCCAACTGACTTGTCACCTCCCACCTTCCTGCCTGACCCCTAGGTTGACGGCCCTATTCCAGCTTAGCAGCCCACTGGTGTGCCTGACAGGGTGTGGTGCGAGGTGTGATTGGGATTTTTGGATGCTGATGGAGGCAGTGCTGCAGGTTGGGAACTCAGAACCAAGAGGGGTTGAGTTCTGCACTAAGAAAAAAGAGCATGCAGTCCCCTGTGACGCCCTGACTAGTCTAGGGGTGTCACACATGCGACTGTGCTGTGATTGCATCACAGCTGCGGAGAGGGAGGGAGAACTTTCTGCCCATTTCCTCCCTGACTTGTCTCTGCGTACATCGCACTGCAGTTGAATGACATGCGAATTCAGTGCGATGTTTCACGAGCTCCTATAGACTTGTATGAGGGTGCGTGAGCCTTGACTCGCTGCCAAACACAGTATGCTGCGATTCACTCCGCATGCTGCTATGGCATGAGAAATCAATCGCAGATGGACACTGCCCCATAGTTTTGCACAAGAATGAGAGCGATGGGATGTTCTATTGGATTGCACTCGTCCGTGCAAAACACAAGTGGAACCGAACCCTTTATGTGTATTTGTTCCTCTTCTCCACTTTCTGATCATTGACTACAGATTTTCAATTGAATTCAGGTTTCTCACCTTGAAACCAAAATGTCAGTGTCTTGTTATCACGCTAGTTATTACTTTTACTCTGTGACATGGTCTCCATCATGCTGGAAAAAGCATTGTTCATCACTAAATTGCTCTTTGGTCATTGGACAAACTTAAGGGTGCGTTACACGCTTTGACATCACTAGCAATTGCTAGCGATGTCGAGCGCAATAGCACCTGCCCCCGTCGCTCGTGCGATATTTGGTGATCGCTGCCATAGCGAACATTATCACTATGGCTGCGTCACACGCACATATCTGTGCAGCGACGTCGCTGTGACGGCCGAACAATCCCTCCCTCAAGGGGGAGGTGTGTTCGGCATCATAGCGACGTCACTAAGCGGCCGGCCAATAGAAGCGGAGGGGCGGAGATGAGCGAGACATAACATCTTGCCCACCTCCTTCCTAATTCCCGGTGGAGGCAGGTAAGGAGATGTTCGTCGCTCCTGCGGAGTCACACAGAGCGATGTGTGCTGCCGCAGGAACGACGAACAACATCGCTACATACGAGACAACGATTGTTGGTGTTTGGACGACCTCTCCAAAACCAATGATTTTTGTCTCTTTTGCAATCGTTTAAGGTCGCTCGTACATGTTACACCCTGCAATGTCGCTAACGACGCCAGATGTGCGTCACAAACACCGTGACCCCGACGATAAATTGTTAGCGATATCACAGCGTGTAAAGCCCCCTTTACTCTTGAAAGATTATTGATATTATTCTTTATCTATAGCAGTGTTTTTAGGTAAAATAGTGAGTGAGCCCACTACCTTGGATGAAAAGCAATCCATACACATACCTCCCAACCGTCCCGGATACAGCGGGACAGTCCCTCTTCTGAGCCTTTGATCCCGAGTCCCGCCCGTGAGGCTGTTTGTCCCGTGCTCCGCCCACCCACTGTAGCCCCGCCTCGCTGTTTCTCCCTTCTATTCATTACAGAGTCGAGCGCGCACCTTGAAACTCCTGTGACTGCTGCTGAGGTATGAATCACCCCCTGCAGCAGAGCCGCCCCCCCCCCCCCTGCAGCAGAGCCGCCCCCCTTCCCCAGAGCGGACATCCCCAGCCCGGAGTGGATCCTCTGCACCAGAGCCGACCCCCCCTCCCCCAGAGCGGACATCCCCAGCCCGGAGTGGATCCCCTGCACCAGAGCCGACCCCCCCTCCCCCAGAGCGGACATCCCCAGCCCGGAGTGGATCCCCTGCACCAGAGCCGACCCCCCCCTCCCCCAGAGCGGACATCCCCAGTCCCGAAGCCTGCGTTTCTCTGCAGCTGTTCTCTGATTCCCCGTGTGCGGCTTCTCACTCCTGCAGACACGCGGGGAGTCAGGAAGCAGAGGAGAAGACCGTGCAATCAGCACTTCTCTCTCCTGCAGATAGCACTGACAATAACCTATGCAGAGTGACATCTGCAGGCTTCTATTAGCTTACCGATCAGTGGTCTCCTGCCTGTGGAGCTGCTGGGTCCTAGCTTCCCAACAGCTTCAGCTCTGCTTTATCCTGGCTGCCCTACCAGTTAAAGGGAAACTGTCAGCAGAAATTTCACAATAAAAATAAAAGATTCCCCTCTGCAGCTCCTGGGCTGCTTCTAGAAAGGTTCCTATTGTTATTGTGCCCCCTTTGAGACCTACAAAAATACTTTATGAAGTCTTACCTTTTTGTATGCAAATGTGTTTTTATGGTCACGGGGTCGGGCTGTCTGGCGTCCGTTATTCCCCCTCCTGCCGCTTTACGCAGTCCCCCATTGCTCATTTACATACACAAGGATGCGTTCCTCATGTAACTGTCCTCCCGAAGTTTTGCGCATGTGAACGCTTTTTCAGGTGATTGCGCAGGCACGAGATTATGGGCGGCGCTGTGATTGTCATCAGCAGCGTTAACCAAGTACCCGCCCATAATCTCATGCCCGCACTTTTCCCTCTGACTCCACCGTTATGCGCAAGTGCTGGCCATATGAACCATGTTACCTATTACCGCTTGCACGAGATTATGGGCGGGTACTTGGATGACTTTGCTGATGACAATCACAGCGCCGCCCATAATCTCGCGCCCACGGTAATAGGTAACATGGTTCATATGGACAGTGCTTGCGCATATCGGTGGAGGCAGAGTGAGAAGCGTGGGCACGAGATTATGGGTGGGTACTTGGATGACGCTGCTGATGACAATCACAGCGCCGCCCATAATCTCGCACCTGCGCAATCACCTCAAAAGCGTTCACACTTTGCACAGTGCTCACTCCCGCGAGAGTGGCACTGGGCATGCACAAAACTTCAGGAGGACAGTTACATGAGGAAGGCGTCCTCATGTATGGAAATGAGCAATGGGGGACGGCGTACAGCGGCAGGAGGGGGAATAACGGACGCCAGACAGCCCGCCCCCGTGACCATAAAAACAGATTTGCATACAAAAAGGTAAGACTTCATAAGTATTTTTTTAGGTCTCAAAGGGGGCACAATAGCAACAGGAACCTTTCCAGAATTCAGCCCAGGAGCTGCAGAGGGGAATCTTTTATTTTTTTTGCTAAATTTCTGGTGACAGGTTCCCTTTAAAGGGAACCTATCAGGTGCAATCTGCACTCAGAGCCAGGAGCCGTTCTGGGTGTATATTGCTAATCCCTCCCTAACTGTCCCTGTATACGCTAGCATAGATAAAGGCATCTATAGAAAAAGTATTTTTAAAGAGCTTATATCTTATGCTAATTAGCGCGGGGACTAGTCCCAAGGGCGTTACTTCACTTGGCTAGTCGGCTCACATAGCGTGTTAGTACTCACACAGGGGCGTAATAACATGCTAACATGCTATGCGAGCCGACTAGCCAAGTGAAGTAACGCCCTTGTGACTAGTCCCCGCGCTCATTAGCATAAGATATAAGATCTTTAAAAATATTTGTTCTTGATCTCTTTATCTATGCTAGTGTATACAGGAACGGTTAGGCAGGGATTAGCAATATGTACCCAGAACTGCTCGTGGCTCTGAGTGCATATTGCACCTGACAGGTTCACTTTAAAGGAAACCTGTCACCAGATTTGGGGCCTATAAGCTGCGGCCACCACCAGTGGGATCTTATATACACATTCTAACATGCTGCATACCTCCCAACCGTCCCGGATACAGCGGGACTTTCACGCTTTACGTTGTTTGTCCCGTTGCCACGGGCGGGACGGCCGGCTCCCGGGCTCCGCCCACCCACTCTCTCTCCGCCTCCCTGCTTTTCCCTCCTACCATCCTAGTAGACGTGGCATAGAGAGGAGCGCTGCCTGTGCTGCTGCTGGTACAGTAAACGAATCTCCCCAGCGCTGATTTCCCTCCCTCCCCCCTCACCCCCGGCCGGAGCCTGTCTGTGCGGTCGGCCGGCCGCCTGTCTGTGCGGTCGGCCCGCCACCTGTCTGTGCGGGCGCCCCCCTGCCGCCTGTCTGTGCGGGCGCCCCCCTGCCGCCTGTCTGTGCGGGCGCCCCCCTGCCGCCTGTCTGTGCGGGCGCCCCCCGCCGCCTGTGTGTGCGGGCGCCCCCCGCCGCCTGTGTGTGCGGGCGCCCCCCGCCACCTGTCTGCGGGCGCCCCCCGCCGCCTGTCTGTGCGGGCGCCCCCCTGCCGCCTGTCTGTGCGGGCGCCGCCCGCCGCCTGTCTGTGCGGGCGGCCGGCCGCCTGTCTGTGAAGGCGACCGGCTGCCTCTCTGTTCGGGCCGCCTCTTTGTGCGGTCGGCCCGCGCCTCTCTGTGCGGCGGCCCGCCACCTGTCTGTGCGGGCGCCCCCCGCTGCCTGTCTGTGCGGGCGGCCCGCCGCCTCATTGTGCGGGCAGCCGGCCGCCTCTCTGTGCGGGCGGCCCACCGCCTGTCTGTGAAGGCGGGCGGCCGGCCGCCTGTCTGTGAAGGCGACCGGCCGCCTCACTGTGCGGGCGACCGGCCGCCTCACTGTTGCTGCCTGCGTGTCCGTGCTGGAGGCCCGCCGGCTGCCTGCGTGTCCGTGCTGGAGGCCCGCCGGCTGCCTGCGTGTCCGTGCTGGAGGCCCGCCGGCTGCCTGCGTGTCCGTGCTGGAGGCCCGCCGGCTGCCTGCGTGTCCGTGCTGGAGGCCCGCCGGCTGCCTGCGTGTCCGTGCTGGAGGCCCGCCGGCTGCCTGCGTGTCCGTGCTGAATGGGTGTGGATGGGGAGTGGATATGGGCGTGACTGTGAAATGGGTGTGGTTAGGGGGCGTGTCCTAAAAATTTGCCGCGGCGCGCTACGCGCGGCGCTAACTTTGTCCCTCTTTTCCTTCTTTAAAAGTTGGGAGGTATGCATACATGAACCCAGCAGGCAGGTATCAGTACATCTGTACACACAGTGAGGTGAAGACAGCCACTTCTTTCCAAGAAAAACATGAGGAATAGACTGATATTTTGTAGAAAATACAGGGACTGGACTAAAGAAGACTGGGTTAAAGTTATTTTCTCCGATAAAGCCCCTTTATTAATGTTTGGGACATCTCAAAGAATGTCTGAAAAAAAGGTGAGTGCTACCATGAGTCCTATGTCATGCCAGCAGAGCATCCTGAAATTATTCAAATGGGAGGTTAATCTTTTACCCAGTGGAATTTCAATTCTATGTATTCAGCCTCTCATTCATCCCACAGCACTCCAGGAGCTATGGAAGATATTTCACAATAATGATGACTCCTTCCATTTAATCTACTGTATGAGTTTAACAATTGCTTTTTGAACTCAGATGACATTGTGCTAGAAATGTAAGACACAATTCAAATATCAAGATGTGTTGCTGCTAGTTTTGTCAGCCATGGTACTGGTACTAATAGTGGCATTCTGAGTCATTGTAAAAGTAGGGGTGGTAAGCAGATGTGGGGTCAAGAAGTTGAAGATATTTCCAATACTGAGATACTGTAACTGTTATCCAAACCAGGAATGATGATTATGATAATTGTATGGTAGACAAGTCTTGGCAATCAGATCGGGTGCCGAGGAGGTATTGTCATCAGATGAGGAGGGTGCTGGCCTTGGCAATACACAGTAGAGGTGATTACCAGCTAAAAGATCATCCATGGGTTTATCTGCTTTGGTACTGGGTGATGCTGGTGGTGGAAGAAGCTCAACAGCATCTTCAAGCTCAGGTCATGGTTATGATAGTTGCGAGTTCTAAATACGGATCATTTGGGTGTGGGAATTAAGCACATGAAACAATATCACCTGCTTATTTGGGAAAAACAAGTTGTCCAGATATATGAGAAAGGTTCAACTTGTTCTCCTACCCGTTGTCCGCAAGCATTTTTTCCTGGTAGCCCAGCCACATTCTCAAACAGTACCTGGTCAGTGTCTTCATCACCATCGTCATTCACAATTACTGCTTGTTGTACTAGGACTACTCCTCCACCCCCTTCTCCATCACACTCCTACAGTATTAGCTAATATGAGACAGAAAGCTTTAGTTGTTTACAGGTTACCGCAAGATGTTTTGTGACATCAGTGACTATTATATTCCTTGCTCTAACAGTGATCTTTGTTAGTCGACCACTGCGAAAGTTAATAATGGTCTTACATTTCTTTCATTTGTGCACAATCTTGGACTGGTGAAGTCTAAATTGTCTAGTGATGGTTTTATAATCTTTTCCAGCCTAATGAGCATCAACAACTCTTCTGAAGTCCTCAGAAGTCCTCAGAAATGTTCTTCGTTCATGCCATGATACACTTCGACACATTTGTTTTATGAAAATCAAATTTTCAGACTTTGATAGATCTCTATTCTCAAAATAAAGCCGCTCGCCCACTCACATTTGATTGTCATGCCCTGAAAACTCTAATTTCACCTTCAAATTATCTGCTAATCTTAAAGGGAATCTGTCATCACATTTGACCTATCTAATCTATTAATATAGGTTATAGACTGCTGAAAAAAGTCCTACCTGTCTGCTTCATATCAGATGCCTTGTTGTGGATAAATAATCTTTTATCACATTATATAAATGAGCTCTTCGAGGCTATGGGGCGGATGGTGCCTGAAAGATAACTGCGCCTCTAAGAGGGTTTGATTTTTTTTTAAATAAAGGATTTGTGTTTTTGTGGTTTTTTTGGTAGAGTCTCATAGACTCCTCTGCATTACCAACCCAGTGCATGATGTCAGCTGTGATTTTTGACAAATCCCAGCTGACATCAACCCCATATAATACCACAATTGCCTCTGCACTAGGGAAATCATGCTGAGCCAGTTAAAGAGACACAATTGGAGCATCTAATGGATGCGTCAATTGTGGGGCGATTGCGGGCTGCTATTCTTAGACTGGGGATGGACCTTCCCAGCCTGAGAATTCCAGTCCCCAGCTGTCTGCTTTATCTGCACTGGGTATAAAAAATGGCCAGAAGCCCCCATCGTTTTTTTCTATTACTTATTTAAATAATTGAGAAAAAAATGTCGTGGGGGAGCCTCTATTTTTGATAACCAGCCAAGATAAAGCACACAGTTGGGAGACTGTATGTCTTTTTTTTCACTGCGCCTGCCAATCACAGTAATGCCAGTAGCAAAGATGGCTATGGCATCACTGTGATTGACAGGCAATCTCCACATGTTTAGTGGCTGAAAATGAGGGGCCAAACATTCGGGGAGGAGACTTGCAACTCACAAGTGAATACCAAAATACTCAATGAGTAACAACTATCCCGAATACCTTAAAATTTGTGCGAGTAATGAATAGTGCCGAATATATTGGCTCATCACTAACAGACACCTCTCTATTAGTAATCTCTGGGCTGGATGCCATCTAATTTTACACAGCTGACATCCACCCCCAAAAATTTTACTCCAATTGCCACTGTACCAGGGCATTCCGGAAGAGCTGGGAAAAGCAGCAGAACTTACGCATCTAATGTGATGTCCCAATTCTAGGGTGGCTATGGGCTGAAATTTTTAGGCTGGGAAGGGTCAAATAATTATGGACCTTGCCAGTTTGATAGCTGTCTGCTTTACCTTGACTAGTTATCAAAATACCGCAACATTTTTTTAAATTATTTATTTAATCCCCAGCAGCAACCTGGGAGTCAGACATGGATCTAGGCATCTTCCCCATGCTGTTCTCAATCTATTTGAGTGTTGTTTCTATCCATCTGAATGATTTTTCAGTCAACCCAGCCCTTCTGTTAGAAACATGCTTGCATTTCCCATTGATTTCCGTTATACTCTTAGTCGAGACCGTGCTAGCTGTCATCCGGCTCTATTCAAGTACCGAGTACTCAAGAATTTTACTGCTCTCTCATAACTAGAAATGTACAGTCTCTTTGCAAGCAGAGGTTGATATGTTTTGAAGATACAGGTGATGTAAGGGTACATTGATTTGTGTAATGCATTAATCTTATTAATACACTAACCAAATGTCTTTTTTGTTTTGCATTGGCTATGAGGAGAGCTAAATATTCATTATATAACCTTTGTTTGATAGCTTAGGTATGATACTTTGTACCCTTTGAAAAGTTAAAATGTAAAAATGTCTGGCAAATAACTATACAGTCTGACCTCTGTAGAGACTATACATTACATGAACATAAACAAAAGAAAATGCAAAGTTCTATTTGTACAAAGCAAAGTCATGGTGACTAGCAGTAGGCAGCATTATTTGTACAGTATTATTGGTACTAGAATATTCATCAGCGCTGCAATACAAATCAGCTGAACTTTCCTGCCATTATATGCAGTTATTTTACCTCCTGTCTGGCAAAATTCGCATCACCTGTTCTGTTACATAGTTACCAGACAAACATCTTTTTGGTTATTTGTTGATACTTTACCTGTCCTAAAATGCTTAGCTATTGTCTATTCAAGAATCTATGAAAGATAGCCGGGGACAGTTAGTGGCTTTCTATACACATTAGTTTGCTGGCAAGTCCAGCAATACTGTGATGCTCAGCCACCAATTATCTTATATTTAGGAGTCTTAAAGGGGTTGTCCACTGCTCGATCATTTTAGAACACCAATTAAATTAAAAACAATTGATACTCTTCTACTCCAGTGGCGCCATTCTAGCCGTATCGGCACCGCTATTCCTGTAGAGGGATGTGACTTCTGTCACTGCAGGATGCAGTAACGAAGCAGCCATAGTTTGGATGCAGATCATCAATAGTCTGCGCTAATGAAATAGTAAAAGCTGCCGCTTACGAGTGGACGTTCATTAGCTGCAGCCTGCATTCTCCATTAACAACATCACTGATTGAGCTGGAATGGCACTGTTGCAGGAGGTGAGAAGGGACTATTTTTAATTTTATTGGGGTCCTGATATGATTCAGCTGGGGTTGTCCAGTATCGGACAATGCCTTTTTTTATTATTATTATTATTATTATTATTATTATTATTATTATTATTTATATATTTATCAAGCCCCATTGATTCCATAATGCTGTATATAGGGGGTTATATACAAAATAAATTTACAAGTTACAATAAACAGACTGGTACAGAGGGCAGAGGACCCTGCCCTTGCGGGCTTGCATTCTATAGGATATTGGGGAGGAGACAATAGGTAGGGCAGTGGTGAGGCGGCAGCTCCGGCGGTGGTGAAGTGGTGGGGCATGGGAGATTGTAGGCATTTCTGAACAGATGAGTTTTCAAGTTCCGTTTGAAGCTTGCAATCTTGCCTTTAAGAAAGAAAAAAACAACTGCTTACGTCTAATAAATTATTATTGTATAAACTTAACTCCTTAAAGGGGTTTTCCCAAGGACAAAGTTGATGTTAAAGTTCATTTCAATCAATAAGTCTTTGAATAATAATAAGTTCCACAATCAGATGTGTTTAAAAAAGTGTTCCTGTGCTGAGATAATCTTATATATGTCCCTGCTATGTTCTGTGCAATGACCGTGTCTGACCGTACAGGGACATGGTCTGATCATACCACATCTTCTGGGTAGGGGAGAAAGAGTATACATAAATTATATAAAGGGATCATAGCTGATTCTTTTTGTCAGGTAGAATATTTCACAGTTTTTAAAAAATGTTTTACCTCAAAGAAATAATTGAGATCCCATGCTTTAATGTCTGTATAGTTTTCTGCGTCCTCACCTGCCCAGGAGCTGTGGTATGATCAGATCACGTCCCTGTACGGTCAGAAACAGCCATTACACAGCACATAGCGTGGACACATATATAAGATTATCTCAGCACAGGAACTTTTTTTTAAACACATCCAATTGTGGAACTTACTGTTATTCCAAGATCTATTGAGCAAAATTAATTTTGTTCATGGGAAAAACCCCTTAAATCATCAAAGTGTATTTTTCTTCTTTAAAGTTATTAGAGGTAATATATGAATAAAAATGCAAATTAACATAAAATTATTAAATTGAGGGATAAAGCAGAGTTTACTTAATGCCCTAATGACGGAGCCAATTTTGACCTCAATGACCAGGCCAAAGTTTAGAAATCTCACCATTGTCACTTTATGAGCTAATAACTCTGGAACACTCCTACGAATCCCAGTGCTTCTGAGAATGTTTTTTCATGACATTTTGTACTTCATGATAGTGGTAAATTTAGGATGATATTATTTGTTTATTTGTGAAAAAAAACGGAGGTTTGGCAAAACATTTTGATAATGTAGCAATTTTTAAATTTTTAATTTTTATGCCCTTTGACTAGGGAGTTATGTCCCACAAAACAGTTAATACATAACATTTGCCATATGTCTACTTTACATCAGTACAATTTTTTAACTTAATTTTTTTTTTTTTTGTTTGGAAGTTAGAAGGGTTCACAGTTGATCAGTAATTTCCCATTTTTTAAACAAAATTTACAAAACCTATTTTAGGTACCACATTACATTGGAAGTGACTATGAGAGGCCTAGGTGATAGAAAATACCCCAAAATGGCGTCATTCTAAAAACTGTACCCCTCAAACTGCCCGAAACCACATCCAATAAGTTTACTAACCCTTCAGCTGCTTCACATAGATGAATCTAACTTGGAATAAAAAAAGTTATATTTTACATAAAAATGTTCCTTTTGCCACAATTTATTCTCTTTTACAACAAATAACATAACAAAATGGACCTGAATATGTATTACTGAGTTTCTTCTAAGAGTGCTGATACCCCACGTGGTCGGAAACCTGTGTTTGGACAAATGGCCGGGAAGGAGTGCCATTTGAATTTTGGAACACAAATTTGGCTGAAATCAATTGCGGGGACTATGTTGCATTTGCAGGACTCCTCAGGTACCTAAACACAAAAAACCCCCACAAGTGACTACATTTTAGAAACTAGATCCCTCAAGGACTTTATCTAGGGGTATAGTGAGCATTTTGAACCCACAAGTACTTCACAGAATTTGACAGAATTAGGTCGTCATATTGAAAATTTTTATTTGTTTCACAAAAAAGTTGCTTTATTATCAAATTTCGCTCTTTTACAAGAAGTAACACCAAAAGGTGGAAAACACAGTTTGTTAACCATTTTCTTATGAGTGTGTTGATACCCAACATGTAGTCAAAAAGTTGTCTTTGTTCAAATGGGAGGAATTGGAATGGAGGGAGCAATATTGGAATTTTGGAAAGCAAATATGACTGAAAATGTTGAGCATTTTGAAACCATAGGTGCTTCACAGAACGTTTTAAAATGTGGATATGAAAATTAATTTTTTTTTTCCACTGAAATGTTATTTTAATCCAAAATTTGTCATTATGAGAATGGATAACAAGAGAAAATGGACCCCATGTTTGTTATGTTTGTTACACAATTTCTCCCAAACACGGTAACGGTACCCCATATATGGTCAAGAAATAAAGTTTGAGCTCACAGCAGGGCTCAAAAAGCAAACAGCTCTATTTGATTTTTGGAATTCAAATTTGGACATGTTGCATTTGCCGAGCCCCCGAGGTGCCAAAAATGTAGAAACACATGTGACCCCATTTGGCACACTAAACCCTATAATGAATATTGGTGTATTTGGTGTGAAGAGTATTTTTAACCCACAAATAGCACATAATTTAATTAGATTGGGCTGTGAAAACAAAAATCGGAGATATTTTCTTCTAAAATTTTACTTTAGCCTCAAAAATGTAATTCACACAAAGGGTAACAGGAGAAAATAGACAGGACAATTTGTTAAGCAATTTTTTGCTGAACATGGCAGTGCCCTATATGTGGTTGGACACTACTATTTGAGTACACAGCGGGGATTGGATGGGAAGGAGCGCGACTTGATATTTAGAACACAGATGCCATTTGAATAGATTGTGAGCTCCATTAGACGAGCAACTGAGATGCCCGGTCAGCAGAAACCCGACAAGTAACCCCATGTTGGAAACATCACTGTGTAAGGAATTCATCTAGGGGTGTAGTGAGTATTTTAACCCACAGTTTGCCTCCGAAAATTTTATAACATTGGGAAGTGGAAATATAACAGTTTAGTGGTAAAAATGTAACTTTTTTATTAACTGCAAATTTGTCAGTTACAAAAGTGTTAATAAGTGAAAATGGACCCCACAATTTATTGCGCAATTTTTACCGAATGTGGTGATGTCCTATATGTCAGCAGAAACTATTGTTTGGCCACACGGCAGGGCTGAGCAGGAAGGAGCAATATTTGGCTTTCTCTTTCTCTCTCCTTTTCTCTCATACCCCCCTCTCTCGCTCTCATATCTGTTCACTAACAACATACAACTCAGTCTTTAACCATTTGTTGTTTATTGTGAGCCTTGGACAGACTGCCCATCCACAATTTCTGTGTCTTTTAGTGCTTCCTGCTCTGCTTGTCTGCCTGCTGTCCTGCATATCTTGCTGTCTTGGTCTTTGTTGATCCACATACCATTTTTCATGTCCGGTATGCTGGTCCATCACCCTCTGTCTATGTTGCTCACCATGACTTAAGCGGGCTTTACACGCTACGATATCGTTCATAGTATCATAGTTTTAAGGTTGAAGGGAGACTCTAAGTCCATCTAGTTCAACCCGTAGCCTAACATGCTGATCCAGAGAAAGGCAAAAAAAAAAAAAAAACCCCAATGTGGCAAACATGTTCCAATGGGGAAAAAATTTCCTTCCTTCGTCCACATCCGGCAATCAGACTAGTTCCCTGGATCAATACCCTGTCATAAAATCTAAAATACATAACTGGTAATATTACATTTTTCAAGAAAGGCGTCCAGGCTCTGCTTAAATGTTAGTAGTGAATCACTCATTACAACATCATGCGGCAGAGAGTTCCATAGTCTCACTGCTCGTACAGTAAAGAATCCTCGTCTGTGATTATGATTAAACCTTCTTTCCTCAAGACGTAGCGGATGCCCCCGTGTTCCAGTCGCAGGCCTAGGTGTAAAAAGATCTTTGGAAAGGTCTCTGTACTGTCCCCTCATATATTTATACATTGTGATTAGATCCCCCCTAAGCCTTCATTTTTCCAAACGAAATAACCCCAAGTTTAATAACCTGTCTTGGTATTGCAGCCCACCCATTCCTCTAATAATCTTGGTCGCTCTTCTCTGCGCCCTTTCCAGTTCAGCTATGTCCTTCTTATATATCGATGACCAGAATTGTACACAGTATTCTAAGTGCGGTCGCACTAGTGACTTGTACAGAGGTAGAACTATATTTTTTTCATGAACACTTATACCTCTTTTAATACATCCCATTATTTTATTAGCCCTGGCAGCAGCTGCCTGACACTGTCCACTAAAGTGAAGTTTACCATCCACCCATACACCCAAGTCTTTTTCTGTGTCTGTTTTACCCAGTGTTCTACAATTAAGTACATAATCATAAATGTTATTTCCTCTACCCAAGTGCATGACCTTACATTTATCTACATTAAACTTCAATTGCCACTTCTCAGCCCAATCCTCCAATTTACATAAATCTCCCTGTAATATAAAGTTATCCTCCTCTGTATTGATTACCCTGCAGAGTTTAGTATCATCTGCAAATATTGAAATTCTACTCCGCATGCCCCCAACAAGGTCATTTATAAATATGTTGAAAAGAAGCGGGCCCAATACTGACCCCTGTGGTACCCCACTATGAATTGAGACCCAGTCCGAGTACGTACCATTAATAACCACCCTTTGTTTCCTATCACTGAGCCAGTTTTTAACCCAGTTACACATATTTTCCCCTATCCCCATTATTCTCATTTTATGTACCAACCTTTTGTGTGGCACCGTATCAAAAGCTTTTGAAAAGTCCATATACACAACATCCACTGCATTTCCCTGGTCCAGGCTTGAACTTACCTCTTCATAGAAGCTGATCAAATTAGTTTGACAGGATCGATCCCTCATAAACCCATGTTGATACTCTGTCATAAGGTTATTTTTCGGTTATTTAAGGTTATTTTTTATCGTTAATGAATTATCGTCGGGTTCACAGTGTTTGTGATGCACATCCGGCGTCATTAACGATATCGCAGTGTGTGACACTTATGTGCAACCTAAAACGATCGCAAAAATCGTTTGTCGCGGAGAGGTCTTCCTAAAACAAAAAATAATTCTCTTCTAATTAGTGATGTTGTTCGTCGTTCCTGCGGCAGCACACATCGCTATGTGTGACACCGCAGGAGCGAGGAACATCTTCTTACCTGCCTTCACCGCCAATGCGGAAGGAAGGAGGTGGGCGAGATGTTTACGTCCCGCTCATCTCCGCCCCTCCGCTTCTATTGGACGGCTGCCGTGTGACATCGCTGTGACACCACATGACCCGCCCCCTTAGAAAGGAGGCGGTTCACCAGCAAGAGCGACGTCGCAGGGCAGGTAAGTCCGTGTGACAGGTGTTAGCGATATTGTGCACGACGGGCAGCGATTTGCCCGTGACGCACAACCGACGGGGGCAGGTACGATCGCTTGTGATCTCACTAGCAAGATTGCAGCATGTAAAGCTTTACAGAATCTACCTAACAAGGTAATGCCATATCACCAACATTTTTGGCCCTTTCTTTTCAAATTGCAGCAAGCCTACATCCTGGAGGAGGCTACAACTTGTCAAATACTCTATATCGTCTCTGCTCTTACCAGAGAGGTAGCTGCACTATGTGTACTTTAAACTGAGAAGAAAAAGAAACAATGACTTGATGTATATAGTCACTTAAAGTGTTTCTCTTTTTAATATATTTGTGTTTGTGTGTGTGTAAAGGATTAGATGTTATGGTGGGAATGACCTCAATGTTAGAATGAGGGAAGCAATTGCAAAAAAGTCAATTAAAGTATGTCAACCTACACGGATCAATGATCAGTCAAGATGCAGCAACAACTCCGGAATCAAAAGGAAAAAAAATATGGAGAAATCAACAATGAAGTCACTGGACAAGATTCTGGAATAGAGGAATATATCACTGGTTACAAAGACATGGCTCATACATAGTCTGGTCTTTTCTGTAGTGGATGTGAAACCTGGACATTAAAGGAACAAAACAGAAGAAGAATCAATGCCTTTGAAATAAAGTGCTGGAGAAGGATATTATTAATACCATGGATGGCAAACAGAACAAACAAATCAAGCCAGACATGTCCCTTGAAGCAAGGATCACCAAGCTACGGCTTGCCTACTTTGGACACATCATACAAAGAGAGCAATCATCAGAGAAGGATAAAACCTATACGGTGGAATGAGTTTAAGGAGCCAAGAATTTATACAATAAAATAGAAATCTTTATTACAATATTATTAAAAACAGGAATTTAAAAAGAAGAGGACACTGACAGAGTGTCGAGGTTGTCAGAAATATAATAAATACAGATACAAATATATTGACAAGTAGTATCAAAGCACACAGGAGATAATAGAATATGAAATAAATCTATCTCTGGAAGGAGAAAGTGAATGTTCAAGAAAAAAAAAAACTCACAAAAGTGCTGGAAACCAAATAAACAAGCAGAATACTGCTGAACATACACTGATGTAAAAAATAGACCCTCCTTAAAGAGATTAAATAAATAATGCCAAAAAAAAGAGAGATTTTTCCCAGGGAGACCAAAAGTCTAAATGCTGGTGTGAATTTCCACAAGGATTAAAAGGAGTCCTGGAAGGAAAATGTGAGATAACTGGAATAGGAACAAACAGGACTTGGAAAAAATTCCCAATCAAAGACAAAAAATAGCAGTCAAAGGGTAAATGTATAAAGTCTCTGTTGCCACAAAAAACTTTTGACCATAGGTATAGGTATAGGTTTTTTCCAAGTTTTTGAGTAAGAGCCTCTGCTCTGTATTTCGGGTCTCATTTAGGTTTTCTTCATCAGAGAAGGATATTGTGGTCAGAAAAATAGAAAGAACAAAGAAGGCAAAGAGGAAGACAAGTAATTCGATGGCTTGATACTATCAATATAAAGGTGGAGAAGACCTATTTAGGCTTGCCCAAAATAGATCTTTACAGAGCCTTCATTCATCAAGTCACAATGGCTCAAGATTGAGCTGAAGGCCATTAAAAGAAAAGAAATGAGGCATTAGTGGTTGTGTTCTAAATTATTTTGTTAAATACCTGTTTTTTTTTAGAGAGGTGAATGAATGAATTGACTTGTTATATGTCTCAATTTTTTAATGTACAATATTAAGTAAAATCAAGGTATTTTGAATTCTGAGTATTATTTGCTGTATTAACAAAACTTTCTCAATATACATACAATAAAGCTTTGGAACACACCAAAAACTACAATAACACCAAATGTTAGGAGTTCAGCCAATACGGTGTTAACTCTATGTATAATTTATTGGTATGAGGCACTTTCTTTGTACAAAATGGTCAAAGTGGATAAAGGATCATGACATGATGGAGTCAAATTTAAAATGCAATAGAGGTAGGGGTATTGTTTTTTTGCTTGGCCTACTGTATTACAAGAAGAAAAATCATAGTATTAGTCATAATAATATTGGCATGAGCTTTGTATGGAAAAGGGGCAAAACTAATATAATAAAAGCAATGTACCGAACAAAGCTAACATCCCAACTAAACCAAATAAATATGATTTATAGAGCCTGGGAAACTAAATGTTGCTATTTGTATGAGTATACAAACTAATCTTGTGTCTATTGTGTATTTATTGGAAGAAGTGTGCAGTATTGTGTAAAGTTTCATTCTTCAGTCAATAGAAACTGTAAGAATAACTAAAAAGAACACAGTATCTTCTCAAAGCTCTTCATAACCCTCAATCAAGCTGGAGTTTTCTTATTTGGTACAAAGTCTACCTTCTAATAAGGAATGTGTTGATAATACTGAGAAATACTTTACAGTAAATAGTGCACCACTGATATTTTGGTGGCCAGTAAGGTGGACCACATAAACATACTATGACCATGGAAAGAGGTTGTAATGGATCTGTGACATAACTAGTGTGCTGGCATGCTCACAGGAGAGCATGAACTCGGACCAATGTTATTCAATGAGGAAGAGCAACTGGTCAGCTTTTTTCTCATCTAGACTCTGAATGAGAGAAAAGTCACAGCATGCTGCAATTGTTAGCGAGGGCCGTATCACTCGCACCCAAACAGGTTTTTGGGTGCGAGTGAAACATCAGACTGCACTTGGATGATATCTGAGAGCAGTGTGATAATGGAAGAGATGGGGAGATTAATCCCTCCCTCTCATCTCTTGTGATCTGATCACAGGATCAGATCACAGTCTCATGAAATTCAGACCACACTGGCAGCACAGAGGGAGCCGAGAGTCATTAGCATATCGCATCTGATGCACTCACATCGGATGCCATACCATCATGTGAATCCAACCTGACACAGTAAAAGATATGGTGGTTAATGGGAGATATTTTCCACCTAGCAAATGCCTTTTGCAATAGTGAGCAGCAGGGAAGGAGGTGAAACCTGGCATAGACCTTCTCTACTAGTCCAGGTTTTGGGAGCAACGCCCAAGGTGCATAGTCGCAGGATTAGCGTAGCATAAATTAGCATCCAGAACCTCTCAATGTGGTGGGTGTTTGGGCTGGAAAGCTGAAGCAGGTTCTGTGGGAATGATATAGCTGAATGGACTGGCACGTCCAGAACCTTTGCTATGCTATTTGACAAGCTAGACTTTTACTTTGCATTCCTGTCTGAAGTAAGACTGTTGACTTATGTTTGTAGTCAGTGTGAATAAAACACTGACTTTTTGGACTGAAAACCTGTGTATGCCTCTTTACTGCATCCCTGTCATCACCTACCAGAACTGATTCCCTACACTAGTTAAACAAATTAGCTAAGAAACACAACTTTTACATAATAATGTACATAACCAGAAAAACATTTATCTCTGCTCTTATATTGAATGTTTGGATTGCATCAGCATGAAGGACATTATACAGCACAGTATTGAGCTGTGTGGCTGTGAATCCAACACTGAAGTGGTGTGGTATCTAACTGCTGTCACAGAACAGGTAGCAATCCCAGTTGGCCTCATTTCTTCATAAAAGAATGGTTTGAGGATGAATGATGAGGTGAAGCAACACCAAACGGTTACTTTTGGCGAATGCAGCGGAACCCCCTCGATCACATGCAGATTTTTGGTAGCCAATATGGGACAGCTTTGTGTATTCACCATTCCATTCAGGAAAAAATGCTCTTCGTTGCACTACAGAACATTCCATGGCCAATTGCCATCTACTTCCACTCTCGCCAGAAACATGAATGCTAATGTCATGCGGGTATCATCATAACGAGGAAGAAGTTGTTGATGATGGCTAATTTTCTACAGGTATGCCCACATAACCGTTCGGAGAAGTTTCCACACTGTGCTGTACAGGAGCCCCAATTGCCTGGAAACACTGTGTGCACTGCTGTTCCCGGCAGGGTTGTTTGTGCCCTGTTCCACGATGACAGTAGCAATATTCTCCACAACCTCTCTGCTTACCAGTCATCGCCTGTGCCCTGGCTGAACACTCAGTAACCCTGTTGCCTCAAAATGTGTCATCAGCTGTCTCAGCGAATTGACTGCCATTGGACTGCTACGTGTGTGAAGGTCTTTCAAACGATGAAAGGCTCTCAGTGCAACTGTAGCATTCCTGGAATTCTCATAAAACAACCGCACTAACAGTGCACAATCTGGCAAAGAGACAGGCATCTTGCAAACCAAGGCGCTCTCACTGTACAGCGCCACTTTTTCACCTGGTAGGGAGTTTTGGTATAACTTTTTTTAAGATTCCCTCCATTTCCACATGCCTTGAAAGCATACATACCAATTTTCAGTCAATTCTTTCCACTGGGTCAGTCTGCACATGGCTCCAAACACCTTAGGTTATTTTATGGCCACCTTGTATAGTGCTGCCATCAGTACCAAACAGACTGAACATAGATTCATCCGACCACAACACCTTATACCAATCTGTCTATTTCCATTGGCTGTGTTCTTTGGCAAACTCAAGTCAGACCTTCTGGTTCTTTGCAGAGATGAAAGGTTTCTTGACTGGAACTCGTGCGTTGAAGCCTACAGCAATGAGCCGTAGCACCACAGTTTGGTGACTCACTTTGACCCCATATTCTTTGTTCATTTTGTGCGAAATCTGTACAGCACTTTTATGGACATCAGATACAGACTTTTTATTAATGAAGTCATCAACTTTGTAGGAGGTTTTCCATGGTCGTCCACTCCTAGGTTTGTCAGCTGTTCCATAACTTTCTTTTTCTTTCTTTATTATATGAGACACCTAACTCTGAGTACAGTTGAATGCCATTGCTACCTCTTTTTGGCTTTTGCCTGACTTCACTCTCAGAATAATAATAAGCTTCATGGCATCTGGTAATAAATTTGGCTTTGTCTTTGCCATGTTTATCCAAAAAAACACACAAAGCAACAACAAAAAATAAAATTAGGCAAAATTAGACTACTCATTACAAAATATGCAAAACATTTGACCCAGCAAATGTGAAACACATAAAGGGATAACATACTGTCAAACACAATTTTCATCCTTAGAGCTGATAGCCATTTGCTTCTGGTTTACTAAAATCCCCAGGAAAATAGCGTCACAACAACCAGACAGAAGTAATCACAATTTTTTTTAAAATGCAAAACTTTTGGTTGCTACTATATGTCACAGAAAGCAGTGCTTGAATGCCCAAAGTTAGACAGAAAGTAATTATAAAGTAAATATGTTCAGAAAATGTCACAAAAAAGCCCAAACTACTAGAATGTGAAAATATTTGAAACAATATCAAACATATAAAACATATATTTTTGGTGTTATTGTAATGCAGCAAGGAATACAGTTATGATGTTCTTCATGCTGTAAACAATGGAAATTATAAAAGATGTCATTTTAAATTTGTAGATAAATCCACCTTAGATAAAGGAAAAGTCTTCAGGAAACAGGTAAAAATATCTGTGAACGAAAAATAGTAGATTTAGTGTTTTTAATGAAAGAAGGTATGCCACTAGGTTAAAAGTAGGCAGTGTTCGCTATTATTTTATCCCTATGTTCCTGAGTATTTGGGGGGCGGGAGGTTGGAGTGGGGGGAGGAGTTTTTGATTGTTTGTTTTTCAATCCGCCATATGTTTCCAGAGATATGGGTTTTTATATTTAGTGCTAACTTTTATGTTCTTTACCAATGGGCGAGTCTTAAGGCTGCTTTATACACAGTGACATTGCTAGCGATGTCGCTGGTGAATGCACCTGCCTCCGTCGGATGTGCGTCACGGGCAAATCGCTGCCCGTGGCACACAACATCACTAGGACCCGTCACATGTACTTACCTGCCTAGCGACGTCACTGTGGCCAGCGAACCGCCTCCTTTCTAAGGGGGCGGTTCATGTGGCGTCGCAGCGACATCACATGGCAGCCATCCAATAGAAGCGGAGGGGCGGAGAGCAGCCGAAAGAAAGTGACGCCCACCTCTTTGACTGAGGATGCAGGTACGGTGTTGTTCGTTGTTCCTGGGGTGTCACACGTAGCGATGTGTGCTGCCTCAGAAATGACGAACAACCTGCGTCCAGCACTAGCAACGATATTTGGGAGTAGAATGACGTGTCAACGATCAACGATTAGGTGAGTAATTTTGATCGTTAGCGGTTGTTCGTACGTTTCACACGCAACAACGTCGCTAACGAGGCCGGATGTGCGTCACGAATTCCGTGACCTCAACGACATCTCGTTAGCGATGTCGTTGTCTGTAAAGCCCCCTTTAGAGGATTCACTAAGGGCCATATCTTTAGCCTGCTCTACATTGTTATGCCATGAACCACACCCCCTTGCATAGATTACAAAAATTAGCTGTAAATAAATAAGTTCATATATCCTGAATCATATGGCGGATTTGAAAAAAGCAAAACTCGATGGAGCAGTAGGAATATAATAATACCAAAAACTGGACACTTTTAACTTTATGACGTTTATTCTTTAAGAATGTTACCTAGACAGCCACCGAAGCAGCTGGAGACATTAAGTGCCAGCAGTAAACAGTGTTCAGTCCAAAATGCTTTTTGAAAGTATACAGACATCTAACCAAACACTTTCCGAAATGATTTAGACCTAAGCCGAGATGGACAGTGAGTATAAGCTCCTTATTTTTCCATTAAATACATTCCCATTAAGGAAACCACAATGGTAGCTAAGACGTTGTAATGCAGGAAGTATCTCGGTTTGATTGACCAAAACTTCTCTGCTCCTAATGCAATCTCTGAATTAATTTTAAAAGGTGGTTGAATAATTTAGAGAAAAGTGTCACATTTCTTTAAAAGGTTTAAAAATAATTAAGAAAAGTGCAATGTGTCAGAATCATGCTTTAAATACAAGAGATGCTAAAATCTTCTGTGGCTGCTATTATATTCTGGGAGACATTTAAAGGAAAATATTTTATTGAAGTTGCTTCCGACATGTACTTGGCGTCAAGCATTTGATAATCAACAATACCTTTGTGCAATTTTGCATCAACTCTTGGGCTTCAGTTTCATCAGAAGCCTGCCGTTAAAACTTTTTGAAATGTTGCAACGTTCTCCTGTTTTTACACCAATCCTGGAGAGCTTCACCAATGTTTTGAAAAGTGTGTGAAGCTTAGTCAGGTGGGGGCCTAGCTAAGTGCATCCAACAATTCATCATTATTTACAATAAAAAAATGGCGTAAAGTATGACAAGAAGGCTATGACTATGATTATGACTAAGGACTGGTTTTAATTTCCCCTTGTTTGTCCGAAACGCGTAAAGCCGCTTGGCAAATCGCATGGCGATTTTTTTGATGACCTGTGTACTCTTCTTTTAAAAAAATTCCGAATAAAGTTCCAAGTTTTATTATTACCACATTGGTGCTGAGTCCCATACGCTTCTTTTTCTACATCTATTCTGAATTACGGACTGGCCTGTCCGGGGACTGCGGGCATCAAACTTCCCCTTGAAGTCTGCATACGCGTGAGCTGAAATCTCTACTATTTACCTCTTACCTTGGCAGGGCTTATGACTAAGGACTGGTTTTAATTTCCCCTTGTTTGTCCGAAACGCGTAAAGCCGCTTGGCAAATCGCATGGTGATTTTTTGGATGACCTGTGTACTCTTCTTTTTTAAAAATTCCGAATAAAGTTCCATGTTTTATTATTACCGCATTGGTGCTGAGTCCCATCTGCTTCTTTTTCTACATCTCTCCTGTTTTTACACCAATCCTGGAGAGCTTCACCAATGATTTGAAAAGTGTGTGAAGCTTAGTCAGGTGGGGGCCTAGCTAAGTGCATCCAACAAATCATCATTATTTACAATAAAAAAATGGCGTAAAGTATGACAAGAAGGCGCTTCAATCCTTGTCTAGAGTACATGTCTTGTGTGGGTGCATGGCAGCAGGGATATGTGCCAAATTCATGAAGAGAGTCCAATGTTGCCTTCATCAAAATTGGCAGATGTATTATATTCTGCAGATGTCTGTGGAATAGAAAATATATCTGTATTTTTATATCTTTTATCAGTCTGTGGGACATTTTGGACCCAGGAGCTGTTTGTTGCCCAAGGCCAGCTGGTATCAATTGAATTTATTTATCCAATAGAAATTGACTACTCCCTACTGCACTTCGGTCCCCTGTATGCAGATATACACTTGATTTTGACACTTAGGGGTACTTTACACACTGCGACATCGCTAGCGTTTGCTAGCGATGTTGAGCACGATAGCTCCCGCCCCCGTCGCTCGTGCGACATTTGGTGCTCGCTGCTGTAGCGAACATTATCGCTACGGCAACATCACACGCACATACCTGGTCAGCGACGTTTCTGTGACCGTCGAACAATCTCTCCCTCAAGGGGTAGGTGCGTTCGACGTCATAGCGACATCACTGCAGCATCACTAAGCGGCCGGCCAATAGAAGCGGAGGGGCGGAGATGAGCGGGACGTAACATCCCACCCACCTCCTTCCTTCCACATTGCCGGTGGACGCAGGTAAGGAGATGTTCGTCGCTCCCACGGTGTCACACACAGCGATGTGTGATGCCGCAGGAATGACGAACAACATCATACCAGTGACTGCAGCGATATTAAGGAAATGAACGACGTGTCAACGATCACCGTTTTGGAACGATTTTGTGATCGTTGATCGTCACTCATTAGTGTTACACGCTGTGATGTCGCTACCAGTGCCGGATGTGCGTCACTAATGACGTGACCCCGACGATATATCGGTAGCGATGTCGCAGCTTGTAAAGTACCCCTTACCAGTACTGTGATCTAGTCTTCAAGTTGCCATGAAGCAACTGGTCAAGATCAGGAGTGTAAAGGGTACTTTACATCCTGCGACATCGCTACCGATATATCGTCGGGGTCATGTCGTTAGTGACGCACATCCGGCACCAGTAGCGACATCGCAGCGTGTGACACAAAGGAGCGATGATCAATGATCACAAAATCGTCCAAAAACGGTGATCGTTGACACGTCGCTCCTTTCCTTAATATTGTTGCTGCTGCAGGTACGATGTTGTTCGTCGTTCCTGCGGCAGCACACATCGCTGTGTGTGACACCGCAGGAACGACAAACATCTCCTTACCTGCGTCCACCGGCAATACGGAAGGAAGGAGGTGGGCGGGATGTTACGTCCCGCTCATCTCCGCTCCTCCGCTTCTATTGGCCGGCCACTTAGTGATGCCACAGTGACGTCGCTATGACGCCGAACGCACCTCCCCCTTGAAGGAGGGATTGTTTTGCAGTCACAGTGATGTCGTTGTCAAGGTATGTGCGTGTGACGCTGTCGTAGTGCTAATGTTCTCTACGGCAGCGATCACTAAATGTCGCACGAGCGACGGGGGCAGGTACTATCGCGCTCGACATCACTAGCAATCGCTAGCGATGTCGCAGCATGTAAAGCACCCTTAACTCATATTGCATTGCTGTCAACCATTCATTACTACTATGGATCCCATTCTTATGGGCTTAAAAACGCCCAATGCTAGGAGTTATTTACTGCTTTTTCTCCATTAGATAAATGTTGGTATCGCTTGCAGCTCCTATGTCTTTTACACTTACATATACTGTAAATATGTACATGGTTTAGTGTGGGTTCAATTTGGACTTAAACTAATTCAGGGGTAAGGTTTGAGATAGGATTTAATTGTGGACATTAGAGATGAGTGGAATGATTCGGGGAGGAATTCCTGAAATTCACGATTTCACATGAACTCAAACATTATGAGATTCAATTCACAGATAACAAAAAGTGATAAAAACTTTCCCAACATAATCTCCCACAATGCTAAAGCATCAGACAGCTGACTGGTGTCCTTTTGTGTAGCCATGCGGGCCTGGACATAATGTCCTACAGCTATGACATCTTACGGATTATCATACTTTGTACAGTCATGGTCAGTACCTGGGCTTTTACAGATCAATGGTTTCCCAGCAGAGCTCAGTTTGTACTGTAGAGTTGTTTTCCATCTCCAGAATTCCTTGGTAAGAATCTCTCTGTAGAGTGTAAGCTATTATGATCAGTGGGGTCGCCTCTCTTGCCTGTAAAGTGTAAGCTTTTATGGTCACTTGTGCTATCTCTCTCTCTATCCTCCCCCTATGTGTCTTTTCTGAGCAATTACAAGCTTTCCATTTTGGGGAAAAAATCTATTGGAGAAAATTAGGGAAAGCCATCAAATTCAAATTTTAAAAGATTCTGTCATCTATAGTGGATATGATCACTTATACATTTATTTTATTTACTAGAAGGTGGCCCGATTCTACGCATCGGGTATTCTAGAATTTACGTATTGTGTAGTTCATGTATGATTTTTGTTATATATATATATATATATATATATATAGATGTTGTTGTGTGTAGTTACCAAGTGTTTGTGTAGGGGCTGTACATGTTCTGGGTGTTGTCTGGGTGTGGCGGGGGGTGAGAGCGGTGTTGTATGTGTGTTGCGTGTGTTGCGTTGTTTGTGGTGCGCTGTGTGTCTGTAGCGTTGTGTGTGTGTTGCGCGGTTTGTGTGTGTGTGGTGTGTTTTGGGGGGAGGTATGTTTTGTGCAATGTGTGTGTTGTGCGGTATGTGCATAGATTTGTGTGTGCCGCGGTGTTTGTGTGTTGGGTGTTGTGTGTGTGCAGCGTTGTCTGTGTGTGTGGGTGTCTGTGTAGGGCAGTTGTTTGTGGTTCCTAGTGTGTGTGTGTGTGTGGTGTAATGTGCAGTGCGCGTGTGTGTGTGTGTTGGGGGGAGGTGTGCACTTCCCATCGTGCTCCATCCCCCATGCAGTGCACTCCCCATCGTGCTCCATCCGCCATGCTGCGCACTTCC
This sequence comes from Anomaloglossus baeobatrachus, assembly GCF_048569485.1. Taxonomy (NCBI): domain Eukaryota; kingdom Metazoa; phylum Chordata; class Amphibia; order Anura; family Aromobatidae; genus Anomaloglossus; species Anomaloglossus baeobatrachus. Next base: position 113,167,614 of record NC_134358.1, on the reverse strand, counting down.
AAACGTGCTCCATCCGCCATGCTGCGCACTCCCAAACGTGCTCCATCCGCCATACTCCGCACTCCACATCGTGCTCCATCCCCCATGCAGCGCACTCCCCATCGTGCTCCATCCCCTATGCTGCGCACTCACAAACGTGCTCCATCCGCCATGCTGCGCACTCCCAAACGTGCTCCATCCGCCATGCTGCGCACTCCCAAATGTGCTCCATCCGCCATGCTGCGCACTCCCAAACGTGGTCCATCCGCCATGCTGCGCACTCCCAAATATGCTCCATCCGCCATACTCTGCACTCCCCATTGTGCTGCATCCCCCATACTGCGCACTCCCAAACGTGCTCCATCCGCCATGCTGCGCACTCCCAAACGTGCTCCATCCGCCATGCTGCGCACTCCCAAACGTGGTCCATCCGCCATGCTGCGCACTCCCAAACGTGCTCCATCCGCCATGCTGTGCACTCCCAAACGTGCTCCATCCCCCATGCTGCGCACTCCCAAACGTGCTCCATCCGCCATGCTGCGCACTCCCAAACGTGCTTCATCCGCCATGCTGTGCACTCCCAAACGTGCTCCATCCCCCATGCTGCGCACTCCCAAACGTGCTCCATCCGCCATGCTGCACACTCCCAAACGTGCTCCATCCACCATGCTGCGCACTCCCAAACGTGCTCCATCCCCCATGCTGCGCACTCCCAAACGTGCTCCATCCACCATCCTGCGCACTCCCAAACGTGCTCCATCCGGCATGCTGCGCACTCCCAAACGTGCTCCATCCGCCATGCTGTGCACTCCCAAACGTGCTCCATCCGCCATGCTGCGCACTCCCAAACGTGCTCAATCCCCCATGCTGCGCACCCCCCATCGTGCTCCATCCTCCATGCTGCACCAGCATCAGCCTCTCTACCCGCAGCATCAGCCTCTCTCCTCCCAGCATCAGCCTCTCTCCTCCCAGCATCAGCCTCTCTACCCGCAGCATCAGCCCCTCTCCTCCCAGCATCAGCCTCTCTTTCCCCAGCATCAGCCTCTCTCATCCCAGCATCAGCCTCTCTCATCCCAGCATCAGCCTCTCTCCTCCCAGCATCAGCCTCTCTCCTCCCAGCATCAGCCTTTTCTGTCCCCAGCATCAGCCTCTCTCCTCCCAGCATCAGCCTTTTCTGTCCCTAGCATTAGCCTCTCTCCTCCCAGCATCAGCCTCTCTCCTCCCAGCCTACCCCAGTCTCAGCCTCCCCCAGCATCAGCCTCTCTCTTCCCAGCATCAGCCTCTCTCCTCCCAGCATCAGCCTTTTCTGTCCCCAGCATCAGCCTCTCTCCTCCCAGCCTACCCCAGCCTCAGCCTCCCCCAGCCTCAGCCTCCCCAGCATCAGCCTCTCTCCTCCCAGCAACAGCCTCTCTCTTCCCAGCATCAGCCTCTCTCCTCCCAGCCTACCCCAGCATCAGCCTCCCCCAGCATCAGCCTCTCTCCTCCCAGCATCAGCCTCTCTCCTCCCAGCATCAGCCTCTCTCCTCCCAGCATCAGCCTCTCTCCTCCCAGCCTACCCCAGCCTCAGCCTCCCCCAGCATCAGCCGCTCTCCTCCCAGCATCAGCCGCTCTCTTCCCAGCATCAGCCTCTCTCCTCCCAGCCTACCCTTGTCTCAGCCTCCCCCAGCATCAGCCTCTCTCCTCCCAGCATCAGCCTTTTCGGTCCCCAGCATCAGCCTCTCTCCTCCCAGCCTACCCCAGCCTCAGCCTCCCCCAGCATCAGCCTCTCTTCTCTCAGCCTCCCCATCCCAGCCTTCCCCAGGATCAGCCTCTCTCCTCCCAGCCTCCTCCAGCACGCCGTGCTCCTCTGCCGACACTCACAGATCCGATCGCATACACTCACACACACACACACACACACACCCACCCCCGATCGCATACACTCACACACCCGATCGCATACACTCACACACACCCGATCGCATACACACACACCCACACCCACCCCCGATCGCATACACTCACACCTACCCGATCGCATACACTCACACACACCCGATCGCATACACTCACACACACACACATTGACGATATTGCACATACGCGCCCATACTCACAACATCCGGAGATACCACATGCTTCTGGCCATGTGATCCTCCGGCAGGTCTTGGAAGCTCACAGCACAGTATCGCCGCCGAGAAGCAAGCGATATCCCAGGATGTTGTGAGTATGTGGATGCGATGTGATGTGTGTGTGATGTGTGTGTGTGATCTGATGTGTGTGTGCTGTTATATGTGTGCATGTGTGTATGTTCCGCCGCTGCAGGACCTTGATGTGTGGATGCGATGTGATGTGTGTGTGAGGTGTGTGTGAGAGTGAGTGTGATCTGGTGTGTGTGTGTGTGTATGTGTATGTGTATGTGTGTGTGTGTGCTGTTATGTGTTTGTATGTTCCGCCGCTGCAGGACCTTGATGCGCTGGTAACTATGCTACCATGGTTACTAGCGTATCTCGTCCCCCGCTCGCACGGGAGCCCACACCAGCATACGCCGGCCAGCCCCAGCAATGCGAGGGTATGTGTCGGCTGGTTTGACGGCGTACGCTGATGTGGGCTCCCAGGGGTACAGTACTCACCTGGTAGTCGTGGCTTCATGACCGTGTCGGTTCGGGGAATGCGTGGGGGGGGCGGGGCCAGAGCTAGCGTGCATTGCGTGAGGGGGGGCGGGGCGTGGCCGAGTTGCCAATGCCTGCAGGGTGCCGGGGCGAGAGGCCAATCTGTGGGGGGGCGGAGCCTGGGCGAGCGGCCGGCCAATCCGTGTGGGGGCGCAGCCTGGGCGAGTGGCCAATCCGTGCGGGGGGGCGGGGCCATGGCGAGCCCAGCGGCCAATCAGCTTTGTGTCACCGTAAGGACACAATTTTGGAGCAAGACAGACAGACAGACAGACAGACAGATAGACAGACAGACAGATAGACAGACAGACAGACAGACAGACAGACAGAATAAGGCAATTATATATATAGATTTTAATATAATTTTAAAGTGGATCTGAAACTAGATTTTGAAATATAAGCTTCATATATTGCCTTATAGATTTCTTAGACCTGATGAGTATCGTGTAGTCACTGTCACAATAAATATCAAAATGACTGTATAAACCTCTAAAATCGTATGCTTTATCTCCACCCATCCAGCCATCTCCTCACTGTCCTCTTACCTGCTGAGATCTCACCATGCTTAGTACAAGGTGCAACTGTCAGTCGAGCTAAGTGCATTGAGACTGAATATACTTGTATTCATGAGCTCTTTTACTCCGTGGCTCAACTCCAATGCTCATTTTAATATTAGGATTATACAGTCATTATGGCATGGATTTTCAAAACCAGTATACCAGCCTCACAGGGTCTCAGAAATCTATTAAATAATGTATACAGTTTGTTTTGGGAAATCTGGTGACAACTATGCTTAAAAATGCTGTTGAGTATATCTGTTTTTATTAACATTGTCATGGGTTCCTTCGTCAATATCACACAATCAACAGAGCGAGAGATGAGCGAACAATCCAAAGAACCTTTATTCCATTCAAATCAGAAGGCCCACAAAATAATCTCAACAGACAGAGTGTGAAATAGTCCAGTAATGGGATAAATGTCCCCGGGATGAGTCACACTCCACCAGCAGCCTTTTCCAGGGAAATCAGGGTTTCTCAAAGTCTCTTTGGGGTGCTGGGCTTAGCTTCAGCTTCCCACACAGAGAATAAATCTTGCTTCTCTTTTGTCCTTCTCAGGCAGCATCCCTTTATCCCCGAGAAAGCAGACAGGTTAGATGACTTTCAAGCCCCACACCCCACCCCCAGACCTAGAGATGCAGGCACTGCAAGGGGTGATTTCCAGTATTTGGAGAGTTGGGGAGTAATGAATAGAGAGTCAGGACCTGTCAGCAGGGGTTCAACAAAAGGCAATAAAATGATAACTGAGGTAAGTTAATTAACGTACAGACAGGACAAGAAATACACAGAATGAACAAGGCAACACTCCTAAAATACGAACAGACTCAAATTGCTACACAACCTATCATATCACACCATCACAGACATGTGTAATAAACATGAGAAATCTTGCAATTTCTAAACTGGCTTCTGGGGATATTTTAAAATGTAGCTTTTTGTTTTTTCATTAGTAGCTTACATCAGCTTCCCTATCATCTGAGGCAGGATCTCCCCCTGAAACATATCCTGCACGTGCAATATGAGCTTTAATCAAATTTGCAGCAAAAGAGATAATGCCTTTGCCTAATTTACAGTATGCAAGTGTAGCAGTAAAAGTTAACACCTTATTTGTATGGACGTGTCTATAATCAGTGCAACAGAATATGTTACTGCAATGTGTTCATTATTCAAAAAAATACAATTAAAACTTTTACAAGTATGTTTAAATATCTGTGAACAGTTCTAAGTACAATATATTTTATGACGTGGGTTTTACTTGTTGATTGTATATATTGAACATTAGATTATTAAATGCTGGTTACAGAGAGTAAATTGTATTCTTATTTCATCTTTCATAAACAAGGAATCTGGAGAATATTGTTTTCTCAAGTGATCTATTTTTTTACTTCCTCTTTTGTCATGGGACATCCTGTTTGGAACTTCATTAAGGACAAGGAATGTTGTTGGAGCTTTAGTTACTAAACTTTTGATATACAGTCATAACCAAAAGTGTTAGCACCCTTGAAATTATTCCAGAAAATAAAGTATTTCACCCAGAAAACTATTGCAGTTAAACATATTTTGTTATATACGTTTATTTCTTTTGTGTGTTTGAACAATACAAAAAAAACAGAGGAAAAAAAAGCAAATTGTACATCATTTCACGACAAACTTCAAAAATGTGGCAGAAAAATTGTTGGCACCCTCAAACTTATTATTTGGTTGCATACCCTTTGGAATAAATATCTGCAATCAATCACTTCCTATAACCATCCACAAGCTTCTTACAAATCTCAACCGGAATTTTGGACCACTCTTCTCCCAACAGCAATTTTAGGATCTCCACAAGTGTTTAATGAGATTTACAGTAGATCCAGACTAATTGTTCCCACATCAGAACTCTCCAGAGCTCTTTCCATCCATATCTGGTTGCTTCTTGAAGTATGTTTGGCGTCATTGTCTTGCTGGACTCATAACCTAAGACACAAACCCAGCTTTCTGACACTGGACGCTAAATTGTGACCCAAAATCCTTAGGTAATTGGCAGGTTTCATTATGCCTTGACCACAGTCAAGGTACCCAGTGAAAGAAGGATGGAAAGCAACCCAAAAAAATATTTGAACCTCCACCATATTTGACAGTAGGTTATGTGCTCTTTTCATAATGGGCGGCACGGTGGCTCAGTGGTTAGCACTGCAGTCTTGCAGCACTGGGGTCCTAGGTTCAAATCCCAATGACACCATCTGCAGGGAATTTGTAAGTTCTTCCCGTATTTTCGTGGGTTTCCTCCGGGTTCTCCGGTTTCCCCCCACACTACAAAGACATGCTCATCGGGAACCTAGTTTGTGAGCCCCAATGGGGACAGAGTTGTCATTGTATGTAAAGTGCTGTGGAATTAACAGCACTATATAAATGAATAAATATAATTATTATTTATTTTTATTTTTTTGTAGACCTCATTCTGTTTTCGGTAAACAGCAGAATGATGTGCTTTACCAGAAAGCTCTATTTTGATCTCATCTGTCCAAAAGACCTCTCCCAAAAAGGATTTTGTCTTAAGCGCGCTTTACACGCAGCGACATCACTAGCGATGTCACTTGTGAATGCGTCCGTCCCTGTCGTTTGTGCGTCACGAGCTAATCGCTGTCCATGGCGCACAATATCGCTAGGAGCCGTCACATGGATTTACCTTCCTAGCAACGTCGCTGTGGCCGGTGAACAGCCTCTTTTTTAAGGGGGCGGTTTGTGCGGCGTCAGAGCGATGTCACACGGCAGGCATCCAATAGAAGTGGAGGGGCGGAGAGCAGCCACATGAAAGACACGCCTAACTCGTTGCTAGAGGACGCAGGTACGGTGTTGTTCGTCATTTCTGAGGTGTCACACGTAGCGATGTGTGCTGCCTCAGGAACGACCAACAACCTGCGTCCCAGAAGATCAACGACATTTTGAAAATGAACGATGTGTCAACGATCAACGATATGGTGAGTATTTTGTATCGTTAGTGGCCGCTCGTACGTGTCACACGTAATGACGTCGCTAACGAGGCCGGATGTGCGTCACGAATTCCGTGACCCCAACGACATCTCATTAGCGATGTTGTTGCGTGTAACGGGGCCTTTAGTCACATACATTTTGGCAATCTGCAGTTTACATTTTTTATGTCTCTGTGTCAGCATTGAGGTCCTCCTGGGTCTCCTGCGATAACATTTCATTTCATTCAAATGTCCATGGATAGTTTGCAGTGACACTGATGCACCCTGAGCCTGCAGGACAGCGTGTTGCAATCTTTCATCATTTTTTCTTTGACGTCCACATCCAGAGAGATAAGATCTAGTGCCATGAGTTGTAAACTTCTTGATTATTTTGCGCACCATTGACAAAGTAACCTCAAGATCTCTGGAGATTGACTTGTACCCTTGATATTGTTCATAGTGTTCATGAATTTTGGTTCTCAGGTCCTCAGACATTTCTCTGCTTATCCTTCTGTTGTCCATGCTTAGTGCGGCACACACAGATACAGATTACAAAGATTGAGTTAACTTCTCCCCTTTTTTATCTGGATTCAGGTGGTATTTTTATACTACCCATACCTGTTACTTACCATGGGTGAATTTAAACGAGCATCACATGCTTAAAACATAATTGTTTACCCACAATTTTGTAAGGGTACCAACAATTTTGTTTAGCCAAATTTTTGGGGGGTTTGTGTGAAATTATGTCCAATCTTTATTTATTTTTTGTATTGTTCCAATACACTGAAAGCAAATAAACTTGTGTATGACAAAATGTGTAATTGCAATTACTTTCTGACAGAAATAAACAACTTTCTGGAATAGTGTCAAAGGCGCCAACACTTTCGGCCATGACTGTAGCTATGGACAACATAGCAAAACTAAGGAGCCAAGAAGCATCATACATCAGTATATTTTTTAAAACAGTAGATCCTTGGGAAAAAATGCAAATGGATTCATGTGCAGAGTATCAGTGATATACATGAAAGAAATTGAAAAATATTTGTTGAAAAACATTTTGATAAATTTAAGTGTAAATGTCCCCTGGAATAAATGTCAAAAAGACTCTGAGAAAGGGTATTATCTATTATTTCTAGTGATGAGCAAGCGTGCTCACCACAGCTCAGTACTCGATAGATAGTATCTTTGTCTCGGGTACTATGCCCCATTTCCCGCCAGATTTTATTGAAGTGCCACATTTTTATAAGTGCCCTGCAGTAAAGGTCCAGTCACACTAAGCAACTTACCAGCGATCCCAACAACGATAGGGATCGCTGGTAAGTTGCTAGGAGGTTGCTGGTGAGATGTCACACTGCGACGCTCCAGCGATCCCACCAGCAACCTGACCTGGCAGGGATCGCTGGAGCGTGGCTACACGAGTTGCTGGTGAGCTCACCAGTGACAAGCCCCCAGCGCCGCGTGGAAGATGCTGCGCTTGGTAACTAAGGTAAATATCGGGAAACCAACCCGATATTTACCTTGGTTACCAGCTCACGCAGCTACACGTGCAGAGAGCAGGGAGCAGCACACACTGAGCGCTGGCTCCCTGCTCTCCTAGTTACAGCACACATGGGGTTAATTACCCGATGTGTGCTGCAGTTACACGAGCAGGGAGCAGCGCACAGTGAGCGCTGGCTCCTTGCTCTCCTAGTTACAGCACACATCGGGTTAATTAACCCGATGTGTCCTGCAGCTACATGTGCACAGAGCAGGAGCCGGCACTGACAGTGAGAGCGGGGGAGGCTGGTATCAAAGGTAAATATCGGGTAACCAAGGACAGGGCTTCTTGGTTACCCGATGTTTACATTGGTTACCAGCCTCCGCAGAAGCCGGCTCCTGCTGCCTGCACATTTAGTTGTTGCTGTCTCGCTGTCACACACAGCGATCTGTGCTTCACAGCGGGACAGCAACAACTAAAAAATGGCCCAGGACATTCAGCAACAACCAACGACCTCACAGCAGGGGCCAGGTTGTTGCTGGATGTCACACACAGCAACATCGCTAGCAACGTCACAAAAGTTGTTCGTTAGCAGCGATGTTGCTAGCGATGTTGCTTAGTGTGACGGGGCCTTTACACATAGTATGAATCTAACACTCATCTTTCTTCTTTTCTTGCAGTTATTAATCTCATTCATGAGCTTTGTTTAACACAACTTTAGGCTTCTGCCACACTCACGTGAAATTCACGCACGTGCCGAGAGACACGTATTTTCCCTGCGTGTTGCGTGCAGGTAAGTACGTGTCTCTGGTACGTGCGTGACACATGTGTTCTACGTGTGCTATCCGCGATAGCACACGTAGAACCGGTAATTATTATACTCACCTGGTCCTTCCTGATGTCCGCGCTGCTGTCCGTGGTGCTGATCCTCGGTCTCCAGCCCTCCCGTCTCCCCGCTGCTGCTGCTGCCAGGCAGTGAAGTGAATATTCAATGAGAATAATGAGCGGCGGTCGGCAGCAAGAGGCAGCAGCGGCAGAGACAGGAGGACTGGAGAAGGTGAGTAAATGTTTTGTTTTTTTTTCACTGACATGTGTGTTTTCTCCGGCGCGTGTCACACGGGACCGCATCCACACTACACCCGTGTGGTACGGGTGCGGGCCGTGTGACACCCGTGCTGCCGGTTAAAAAACGGACATGTCAGCGCTTTGAAATACGCACACACGTACAAACGCACACGGACACACGTTCCGTGTGGTTTTACGTGTGTGTGCCTGCTACCATAGGGTGCTGTAGTGGGGGAGACAAGAAAGGCGCAATAGGGTTTTACCCGGTTTACAGAGTGAAAGAGGATAAAAACAGTGCACTCACCTGGCCGGGTTGTGCCAGTCACAACCCCTTTATTAGCATGGATGAGCGCTTGGGTGGTTCTGCAGCGGCCCCGTTATAGAGCAGATTTTGAATATGAAGGACTGGAGAAAACGGGTTTATTGCCGCGCTAAAAACCACGAGCATGTATAAGTCAAAATATTCTCTTTATTTAGATCATTCCTACGCGTTTCTGAGGCTCATCTGCACTTAGTGAAGTCCATCAGGGCACTCACATTGCCCCGGTCCAACCTAGGGCAGAGTGACCTGCAGTAACCTCATTCCAGAATATGAGAGGCTTGCTCACAGAACGTACCCCCCTTTTCTAGAACAGCAGGCTATCCATGTGAGGAGTGTGGCTGCAGATTACTGCACTCACTCTCCCCCGGTCCACAGTGCAGCAACGAGGTCAGTGTCCCTGCTTGCAAGGATCCAGCTGACAGCCGCTGTCTGCACATGCGCCGCCAGCTTTCTAGAAGGAGGCGGAGTGATTGCGGGGACGGAGCAGAAGCCAGGTAACGGGGAAGACCGGGGGCTGACGGGGGGTGACGGCGGGAGACCTGGCGACAACTTTTCTGTCGCATGTGACGTGTCACATGCGGCAGAATGAGCAGGATGAATGCGGCCGCGCGCTACTGTGCGCTGCACGCCGCCATCTTGCATGCTCCGGCGGGGGGAACGGGGGGCTCTTTGGAGAACCGGAGGGGGCTCCGGTGGACTAGACAGCTCCGGTGTACCGGAGGAGGGGTCAGGGGGAGGACATTTCCCTCCGATCTGAAATGTTTTATCATTTCAGATCGGAGGGAAATGAATGCAGAGCCGGCGGCGGCGGCAGTTTTTCGGTGCTCTTCGGCGCCATTTTGACTTCTGGAGGGGGGGTAGGGGTGGGGGGGACTCTCCGGTACCGGGGGCTTTGGGGGCACTAGGGTTTTATATTTCTTTCTTATCTGACATGTTTGATCACGTCAGATGAAAAAGAAATCCGTTTTACCGGTCATTTCTTTTTTTTTCATGTGTTCGTCGGTATACGGTGTATACCGACGATCACATTATCGGGGTCCAAAAAAAACACCCCGATTCATAATCTGGGGGGTCTCAGCTACCCCCGGTAGCTGAAACCTCCGAGATTTTCGGTCGCTGGGGGGCGCTACAGGCTTTTTTCAGCCCGCCGCTTTAAAGCGGCGGAACAGAATAAGTACCCTGTTTTGCCGCCGCTTTAAGTCGTACGGCCGTCGTTATGAGGTTAAATATTAGAGGCAGGGTTCATTGTGTTACAGTCCTCGATGCTGTCACGTACAACCAAAAGTCATTTTCAGGGCTTATTTAAATAGACTACTTTTATTTTTACATATATACATATATATATATATATATATATATATATATATATATATATATATATATATATATATATATACCATACAGACCAAATGTTTGGACACACCTTCTCATTCAAAGAGTTTTCTTTATTTTCAAGACTCTGAACATTGTAGATTTACATTGAAGGCATCAAAACTATGAATTAAAACATGTGGAATGAAATACTTAAATAAGTGTGAAACAACTGAAAATATGTCTTATGTTCTAGGTTCTTCAAAGTAGCCACCTTTTGCTTTCATTACTGCTTTGCACACTCTTGGCTTTCTCTTGATGAGCTTCAAAAGGTAGTCACCGGAAATGGTTTTCCAACAGTCTTGAAGGATTTCCCAGAGATGCTTAGCACTTGTTGGCCCTTTTGCCTTCACTCTGCGGTCCTGCTCACCCCCAAACCATCTCAATTGGGTTCAGGTCTGGTGACTGTAGAAACCAGGTCATCTGGCGTAGCACCACATCACTCTCCTTCTTAGTGAAATAGCCCTTACACAGCCTGGAAGTGTGTTTGGGGTTATTGTCCTGTTGAAAAATAAATGATGGTCCAACTAAACGCAAACCGGATGGAATAGCACGCCATTGCAAGATGCTGTGGTAGGCATGCTGGTTCTGTATGCCTTCAATTTTGAATAAATCCCCAACAGTGTCACCAGCAAAGCCCCCCACACCATCACACCTCTTCCTCCATGCTTCACGGTGGGAACCAGCCATGTAGAGTCCATCCGTTCACCTTTTCTACAAAGACACGGTGGTTGAATCCAAAGATCTCAAATTTGGATTCATCAGACCAAAGCACAGATTTCCACTGGTCTAATGTCCATTCCTTGTGTTCTTTAGCCCAAACAAGTCTCTTCTGCTTGTTGCCTGTCCTTAGCAGTGGTTTCCTAGCAGCTATTTTACCATGAAGGCCTGCTGCACAAAGTCTCCTCTTAACAGTTGTTCTAGAAATGTGAAGGTGTTTCCAAACTTTTGGTCTGTACTGTTTATATAGTCTATTTAAATATATATATTTTTCATACATACATATATATAAAAAGGACATTATTACTACCCTGAGAATCCTGAAAGCTATTTGGCCAGTTATTACTCACAGCCCATTTCCAAAGAAATACATCAGCAACCAAGAAATGAAGAAAGAGAACAAATTAATTTATGTCCTTTTACTCTGTTGTCTGTCCAGAATCCTGTGTCCATTTAGTCAATTAACAGAACATACATTTCTTGTACTAACTACAAACAAGATCAGGAAAAATGATTTCTTGAAGCATTTCCGAAAATCTTCAGGATGAAGGGTAAATTAGTATGGTGGATAATGTGGTCAGATGCTTTTATTACCCATGTAATAACAATCCTGATGTGTAAATCTACTAATCCTCTTACATAATACTGTATACCATTGTAACACAGGTATTGAAAAGTTCATTAATCATACATGTGCCTGGAAATTAACTATAGAAATGCACATCCGTATATGATAATTTCTATGTAAGATACAAATCAAAACATATCTTAGTTTCTATGCATATTATTGAGTGACATATGTTCCTCTCACTAAGAAAATAAGACACCTTGCACTGCCTTTATGCCCCCATGCTTCTTCCTCAATTCAGCAGTTAAAAGCCCACAGTTACTAATAAAATCTGGTTTATGCTCACAAACTCGTCTTTGTAGCCCCTCGTGATTTTTCGGTACTTTGGGGCTTTCAATGGTACACATTTATTTAGAAGAATATACTGTAAATAGTTATTATTTAGATTATGCAGCAGTTAATATCTACAAAAACCAGAAAAATTATAATACCCAAAGTGTCACTTAACTCTACCCAATTCAGAATAAAGCACTGGTTGGTTGAAAAAAATGGAAAAATAATGCTAAAAGAGAGCCGATCCCCAATGAACAGAGCACAGCTCTGCACCGGGTTGTGCTGTGTATAGCTTGGTGAATCAGGCATGATCTTGTGATGACATTGTTCCTGCTGTGCCAAGCCTCAGATTATACAGAAGATATAGGCTGAATGGTGGAGGTAAAAGCTAATGGCTACTGTGAAACTTTCATGCGCTATAAGGGAATAACTGTGGACAAGGGCTCCTAGACTGGCCTTGGGGATGGGGGCTCTAGCTGTCCCCTATGCCATAGATACTTCTGATGATGAAGAGTTCTGGACTGCCGGCCCTCTTACTGGCCAGTTCTGCTCTCATACTCCACCTCCCCATCAGGAGTAGAGGGCCCGGACTGAAGTGATTAATCCAACTCTAATAGATAGACAGGGGAAAAACAAAACTCAAGCTCACTGCAAGCACACATGTAACACCCTGGCAAAACCAGGTAGTCACAGATGACTGTACCCCCCACCAAAGGTACAGGAATCGCCTCCTCCTTGGGAATCTACAACACACTTCCCTCACACAGGAACATCAGCCACAAATCCTAGTCGCCCCCCCATGGCACACAGGAAACACCAGTGTGCGGGACCAGGCAGATGGGAGCGCCCACCTAGGGGTCTTGAGGTGACACGGGGAGAGAACCAGTCAGATCAAGTGAGGAGTTCAAGTTCTGAGATCAAGTGAGGAGTTCAAGTTCTGAGATCAAGTGAGGAGTTCAGTGAGGAGGGTAGAGTGGAGTGCAGCTGAGGGGCTGTGGAGTTTGAAAGTGGAAGTCGGAGCGCAGTGTGGTCGGGTTGGAGCCCTGGGACCACGGGAGGACTGACTAGGTGGCAGACGGCTCTGTAGGGCCACAGGAGACGGCGACTCGGTCGCGGGAGACCCGAAGTGGACCGGAGCAGGGACTTAGCCCTCCAGTACCGACGGAGGGAATCCGGTCCAGAGACCGTGCACGGGCGGGGTACCTGGACGCTAGGACGAGGCAACCTTCAAGCCCCTTGTTAATTTACCAGCGGGACAAGGTACCAGGCCTTGTTCCAGAGGAGAGAAGCCCAGATAGAGCAGACCGGCAGCCCAACGTGGGGGACAGGGTGTCCGCTAATAACCCACTGAAGTCCCACGGGTCAGTGTCTGCGGGCAACGGCTCCCTCTGCGTCCAAAACTGCAGGGGAGCAGATTTCTCCCGTTCCAAGCCGGGTTAATCCACACACTAAAAGACACAAGTGCAGGAGGAAGGGCCCCTACATTGTCAACCCGGGTGCAGGACCACCCCCCCCCTCTAAAGGCAACTGACATCCGGCCTTGGTTTACAGTACGGACTCTGTGTGGATTATTCATAATCGTGAGTACACCAGTGTCACCCGGTCCAATCTGCCGATGGCGCCCCAGCCCTGCTCCTTAAGTACACCTTGGTCCCGGGACCACAACAAACCCCTACCCATGGAGGGAGAACCATCTTGCTGCCCCCCTACATCACCGGTGCCGGACATCAGCCCCGAGAGGCAGCGGTGGTGCCACCATCCCATCACCGCAACCCACGGGTGGCATCACAGACAACCTCCCCTGTAAATACCCCCTCTTTCACTGTTTGCGTGGATGGTTGGTTGCGCGAGCCCCGGGTCCGATCACCACTCGAGCCCCTAGACACGATCCCGGACCCGAGCGTCACTCAAGCAGCCCTGGTTGCCGCAGCGGAGGCGACACCCATCCACGACAACACAAAAACTGGCATCACAAACAGGATTCTTACCCCATCAGTAGATGTCGTGCGCCTTGCTTTGAAAACCGTGAAGCGCTCCAAAATCTTGAATTGCCGCCATCTTGCCTGTCATCTTTGGGGCCAAAACAACAACATCATTGTCATCCCCAAAAAAGTCATGAAGCCAAAGCCCCGCCCCCTAAGAACGCGGGCGGAACCCAGTGACCCCCAAGACAGGAAGTTGCAAAGGACAGTGGGTCTCGAGAGACTGCTGTTGAAAACCAAGGGGGAGCGGCATGTAAACCGAGGGGATAAAGGGCAGGGACACCAGGACTTAGCCAAATCCCATTCCTGGACAAGAAAGCAGCAGGATCTCTCAGGGAGCCGACAACCAGCATGTGGAGGGGCCCATTCCCGGGACCGTCGACTGGATTGAAGCGCAGGCGGAGAAGATGTGCCGGAGAATCCAGGCCCATGCACATTTCATCATTTCATCATGACACGGTGGACCACTGAAATGAAGGGCCTGGCTGCAGCTGTAAGGGCGCGCGAGATGGAGATGTCCTCAGAGGAGCTGGTAAGCAGTGACCCACGCCCCTATGTTCTCCAGGAACCGGCCGCCCCGGCTGAGGGGTCCGGGCTGCCCCTGTCCGCCACGTCGCCTCCCTCGCCACCCGTGTCCGCGGCCAACACCCCGATCGGGCCGCTACCTCAAGCGTCGGCAGTGGAATCTGTCCCGTCTAAACAGGAGGACCCAGCAAATGGGGACCTCGGGTCTTACCCGCTCCAGCGATCTGGCACCCGTCTCGGCCCCGAGCCAGGCCGCAACCCTGACGACATCCCATCCGGCCGATAGCCAGGTCGCAGCCTCGATGACTTCATCCCCGGCCCCGGCTGTCTGCCCGGCCGCAACAGAGATCACAACGGCTCCGGCAGTCCGCCCGGCCGCAACAGAGATGACAACGCCTCTGGCAGTCTGCTCGGCCGCAACAGAGATGACGACAACTCCGGCAGTCCGCCCGGCCGCAGCGGAGGCGGAACCCGAACGGAAGTCTACTTGGTCCGTGGTGCCGACCGTTCCCAAATGCCCCATCCCGGCTGAGGAACAGCGGGCGTGTCCCTGCCGGGAAGAGGAGCAGGCCACTGAACGATGGGGCCCACGGTAGAGAGAGAGTCCGGTTGTCGCTGGCGCCGAGGGCATCCGTATGGGCCTGGCTCCCGAGCAGGAGGCGGAGCACGGAACCCATGCCCCATATTGGGAGCGGCAGCAATGACAGCAGCGCCACGAGATTGCCGCCCGTAAGAAGCGAAAGGCTGAGGTGCTAGCCCGCACCTACAAAGAAAAAGACCACCTGCAGCAGTCCACTTTCCGGGTCCGGGGCCTGACCTACCGAGGGCAAGTTCACCACTTTGACCCCCAGAAGGGATGGGGGTTCATCTACGAACCGGGACTGGAAGCCGAAATATTCGTGTCCTGGAGGGATGTAGCCCCGCATTTACCCATTAGCCATCCAGGTAGGAATCTGGAACCCGTAGACATGGTCAGTTACACCAGACACTGTGGAGAGTGGGGGTGATTCGCCCTTGATGTGAAAAAAATGGGTGGTGGTAAATGGGACCCCCTGCCTCGCCTCCCACCGTTTCTTGTATGAAGAAAAGAAGTAAGGTAGCGGTACCCGGCTTCCTCTAGTTACAGTTGTGAAAATTGTTTTACCCCGGTTTAGTAGTTAAAAAATTGACCATGGTGTCAGGACTGCAGACACCACCCCAAAAAGTTTCTTGGGTCATGTAAATAACCACCCATCTACCTTCTTGTTACTCACCGCTAGAAGGCGGCACCCGCTGGAGAGGTCGATTGGAGGTCCAGTCACCACTGAAACCGATGACTACCCGCCAGGCCAAAGGGTCCCGGTCCAAAGGACCCTTTGAAGCAATAATGGGTACAGAACTTTGACCCGGACACCAACAAAGACACCCACCAGAGCACGGAATGGTGTGATACCTGACTAGCGGGGGCACCAGGGGAGGGTACAGGTGTTTTGGGTGGCGGGAAAAAGGGGTAGATGGTAAAATCTTTTATCAACGTTTAAGATCTGTGCCTCCCATAAAGGGAAGAAATGTTTTAATGTTTAAATGTTATCCATGTTTTACCTCTTTGCAGAAGCAGAAAAATAAACTCTGGTGCCGGACAGCCCGCGGACGGGCTGTTTTTTACCTAGGGGGAGTATGATGTCCTGGCAAAACTAGGTAGTCACAGATGACTGTACCCCCCACCAAGGGTACAGGAATCGCCTTCTCCTTGGGAATCTACAACACACTTCCCTCACACAGGAACATCAGCCACAAATCCTAGTCGCTCCACCATGACACACAGGACACACCAGTGGGCGGGACCAGGCGGATGGGAGTGTCCACCTAGGGGTCTTGAGGTGACACGGGTAGGGAACCAGTCAGATCAAGTGAGGAGTTCAAGTTCTGAGATCAAGTGAGGAGTTCCAAGTTCTGAGATCAAGTGAGGAGTTCAGTGAGGAGAGTAGAGTGGAGTGCAGCTGAGGGGCTGTGGAGTTTGAAAGTGGAAGTCAGAGCGCAGTGTGGTCGGTGTTGGAGCCCTGGGACCATGGGAGGACCGACGAGGTGGCAGACGGCTCTGTAGGGCCACAGGTGATGGCGAATCGGTCGCGGGAGACCTGAAGTGGACCGGGGCAGGGTCATAGAACGCCGGTACCGACGGAGGGAATCCGGTCCAGAGACCGTGCATGGGCGGGGTACCTGGACCCTAGGACGAGGAAGCTTGAAACCCCTTGTTAATTAACTAGCGGGACAAGGTACCAGGTCTTGTCCCCGAGGAGAAGCCCAGATAGAGCAGACCGGCAGCCCAACGCGGGGGACAGGGTGTCCGCCAAGAACCCACTGAAGTCCTACGGGTCAGCGTCTGCGGGCAACGGCTCCCTCTGCGTCCAAAACTGCAGGGAAGCGGATTTCTCCCGTTCCAAGCGAGGCTAATCCACACACTAAAAGACACAAGTGTAGGAGAAAGGGCCCCTACATTGTCAACCCAGGTGCGGGACCAGCACACCCCTCTAAAGGCAATCGGCATCCGGCCTTGGTTTACAGTACGGACTCTGTGTGGATTATTCATAATCGTGAGTACACCGGTGTCACCCGGTCCAATCTGCCGACGGCGCCCCACCCCTGCTCTTTACCCACACCTGGGCCCCGGGACCACAACAAACCCCCACCCGTGGAGGTTGAACCATCTTGCTGCCCCCCTACATCACCGGTCCTGGACATCAGCCCCGAGAGGCAGCGGCGGTGAAACCATCCCATCACCGCAACCCACGGGTGGCGTCACAGACAACCTCCCCTGTAAATACCCCCTCTTTCACTGTGTGCGTGGACGGGCGGTTGCGTGAGCCCCGGGTCCGGTCACCACTCGAGCCCCCAGACACGATCCCGGACCCGAGCGTCACTCGAGCAGCCCCGGTTGCCGCAGTGGAGGTGGCACCCGTCCATGACACACACAGAGGTACAGACAATATGTACTCAGGAGGAAAGAAAGAACAAGTGGGAAATAAACAGACAACGAGAATATTTACTCAACACAACAAATAACGCACAAAAGATCTCCAGAAACTAGATCACCACAGCACAAGCACTGGTATCACAATACGCTATAATCAGCGTGCGAGGACCAATTCCACCATCTTAATAAGGGCAGGGAGTAGCTGTGATAAGTCTCTAGCAACATGTGACTCCAGATACAATCACCAGGCTAGCAAAACTTAACTCCTGGAAGCCTAAACTAAAGAGAATACAGCTTACTTGATGACCAAGCCTGTCTGAGAAACGCAGAAGCCTAGCAAGAAACTTAGTGTGTAGTGTCATAGTCTACTGTGTGAAAAGGGTCAGATGCCGCCCTGACGTTTGGTGAGTTTTGCGCTAAACCCCATGTAACAGTACCCCTCCTTCTACAAAGGGCCTCTGGTCCCTCTTGACCAGGTCTCTCTGGATGATGGTGATGGAAAGCTCCAACCAGGCGCTCCACATGGATATCCAAAGCTAGCACCCAAGTCCTTTCCTCAGAACCATAATCCTGCCAATGAACCAGGTACTGTAGAGAACAAAAGAGTTTAGTATACTCACCATGGATTAGTAGCAGCCTCGTATATTGATGAAAATTCCAAGCTAACCGTCGGCAGGGTAATAAGTACAAATCCATAAACCCTTCAACTGGCATCCACTTGTAAAATCCAAAAAGGTTTCTTTATTCAAGTAATTTTAAAAGTCAAACATGAGGACAGGGCAAGAAGTTGACGCGTTTTGACTCACAACGAGTCTTAACTTTGTTATTAACAATGCTTTATTTTTTAAATTAAGTTTCCTCCAATCCCCTCCCCCTAGGTGTGTTGATTTTGACAATGCCATAAAAAGTAAGATAATTTAAATTGTCTGCGTAAACCTCCAAAAAATGCTTTGACGCACCAGATGTATTCACATTCTTTCCCTTTCTTATGTCTGCCATGTGTTCCGCTATTCTGACTTTTAAACGCCTAATGATACAACCAACATACATTATCGACGCTGCTACTAATCCATGGTGAGCATACTAAACTCTTTAATTTACTTTCATGGTTTGACTGTGTGCTGCCCCCGTGCCAGCAGCCTGCCGCTGCTCGGGTCCAGACCTTCCGGTGAGTGGCTCGAGGGTCTCCGGACCCGGGGGATCCCACGGACACTCCGAATGAAAAGGGTCTGGGGGTGGTGGACGTATATATACGGGTTGGGCCGTACTAGGTTCGTGACGCCACCCACGGTATGGGGTGATATTGGCCACCACCGCTGCAATTACGGGGCACCCAGGGGAGATGTTGTGCAGCAAGTTGTTAACCCCTCCGTGGGCAGGGATGGTGGCCCCGGGACCCGTTGGGGTTGGTGGTGCAGCGAGATGGGTGACCGCTGGGTGCTGGTGTACTCATTATTAAGAAAACACACAAGTCTCTGGTAAACCAAGGTGATGGTGGTCGGTGCCCGCAGCCGGCTGCGTTCTGGTTCCCCCACCCGACTGATGGTCTCTGTCTTTCTCCTGCACCTTTTTTAGAATGGTGGTCTGCCTGTGCTTGCAACTTCAGGAGTCCACTCCTGGCTAGATGTGGCCTAAGGAGCCCTTGCCCGCAGACGCTGACCCGTGGGATCTCTGAGCCCTAGCTGTGGCCTGTTATCCCCCTCAGTGGGCTGTTGCCTTCAATCGGGACTTTGGGTGAGACAGGACTTCTAATCCTGGCCACAATCAGTTAATAAACCAGTTCCAGTCGCTTCTGGACCTAGCTTCAGGGTCTGGGTACCCCCCTGTTTGCTCTGGTTTCCGAGTCGGTTCCCCGGGTCGGTACCAGCGGGCTACAGCCCTGTCCCGGTCCACCTCGGTTCCACCGAGCCGTCTTCCCGGCTCCTGCAGATGGAGACCGCCGTCTGCTTAATAGCCAAAGGTACCAGGGCTCCTACCCTGGTACCTGTCAGTTTTCCTTCAGGCCTCAGACACAGGCCTGACCTCCCCTCTCCTTGAACTCTACAACTGATCTCACTTTTCTCCGCCCCGGGCTGTCTAAAACTCCTAGGTGGGCGTCTTCCAATCGCCTGGTTCCGCTCCCTGGTGTGTCTATTAAGCCCTAAGGGGGTGACTAGGGTTTTGAGGTTGGCTGAAGTCACCTGTGAGGGAAGGGTGTTGTGTAGAGTCCTATTTGTGACTACCTGGCCCGGCCAGGACGTCACAACTGGGTTGTCCACCGTGAACAAGATTTGTACGTATTTTATATATGTAGCTCTCATTTTTCTATAATCTGGAGTATTTCAACATGTTGTGAATGGAAGCAAACAGATTGGCCAGATTGGACCAAGTATTTCAATCTTAGTAATTCCAAACACATTCAAACAAAAAGTTTAAAAAGTCACACAGCTGAATTACTGAATAAGTCTAAAACTAGTGAATCTGGGAGAAATTAATCTACTATAAACAGACCAGGTCTGAATTTTGGTTCTGCCTATAGTGAACAATTTAATTAGGCTAAGCACTAGAGTTGAGCGATGTTCGAGTCGAACGGTTCGCCAATTTCATGCTCAAGTGATTTTGGGGGGTTTTCGAGTCGTTCAACGAACTCAAACGATTTGCTAAAAGCTCGGCAGTTCGAGTTACGTTCGAGAACGGTTCGATCACCAAAAGCGTGGCTTTTCACAGTAAAGCTATGTGCACATGTTGCGTATCTGCATACGTCCTGCGTCGCCAGCACAATCCCTTTCTCTTTCCTACTCACCAATCATGGGCACCTCGCTGCACAGCTGTCAGAAATCTCCAGCGGCTTTTCCTCTTTTGAAAATGTCTGCCGCTTCATTATTCAATCAGGTATTCTGTGCTCTCCCCGCCCACCAGCGCCCATGATTAGTTGCAGTCAGACACGCCCACACGATGAGTGACAGCTGTCTCACTGCAACCAATCACAGCCGCCGGCGGGCAGGTCTATATCGTGCAGTAAAATAAATAAATAATAATAAAAAAAAAATGCGGTTCCCCCAATTTTGATACCAGCCAGGATAAAGCCATACGGCTGGAGGCTGGTATTGTCAGGATGGGGAGCGCCACATTATGGGTAGCCCACCACCCTAACAATATCACCCAGCAGCCGCCCGGAATTGCCGCATCCATTAGCGCTCTATCAGACTGTGCTTTCATTCTTTACTGCTGCTTTTCCCCTCTGTGGGTTCACGGCAAGAGCTGCTTGGTACGGAGGTCAGATTTCCAGAGACGCCCAGTGATATGTCACGTGACCAGCTTTTCAGGAATTTGCTTCCCTGGATGGACATCGTGGTCTAACAGGTCAGAAGATTACTGACATCACACTCCTGTCTTATACCGTGGTTGTGCGAGGGCTGCACAACCACATCTGGTGAGCAAATTCTTTTTCTCCTCCTCACCGCTATCTCCCAGACCCTTCACATGCGCTCCCTTGTTTAATTTTTTATTCATTAGAGGCAGTGGCTCAATGGTTAGAGCTACCGCTTAAGAAGCATTAGTTCACGAATTCAAGTCCTGGCCGCCCCTGTAAAGAATTTAATTTACTTTAAATTATAATTATTATTCATTTATAATTATAATTTAATTTAATTTAATTATGCACTGAGGGGAGGAGTTGGACATCAGCTGTGAGCCGCGAAACACCTCTAAAATCGGAGGAGTTCACGTAATGAGGCTCCATTGCTCTCTCCTCTCTCCTCTCTCTCTCTCCTCTCTCTCTTCTCTCTCTCCTTCCTCTCTCTTCTCTCTCTTCTCTCTCTTCTCTCTATCTTCTCTCTCACCTCTCTCTCTTTCTCTCCCTCTTTTTCTCTCTCTCTCTCTTTCTCTTTGTTTCTCTCTTTCTCCCTCTCTCTCTCTCTCATTTTCTCTCTTTCTCCCTCTCTCTTTTTCTCTCTTTTTCTCTCTTTCTCCCTCTCTCTCTCTTATTCTCTCTCTTTTTCTCTCTTTTTCTCTCTCTTTTCTTCTCTCCTTTTCTCTCTTTCTCCGTCTCTCTCTTTTTCTCTCTCTCTCTTTCTATTTTTTTCTCTCTTTCTCTCTATTTCTCTCTCTCTCTCTTTTTCTCTCTCTTTTTCTCTTTTTTTCTTTTTCTCTCTTTTTCTCTCTCCCTCTCTCTCTCTTTTTCTCTCTCTTTCTCTCTTTTACTCTCTTTCTCCTTCTCTCTCTCTTTCTCTCTCTTTTTCTTTATTTTTCTCGCTCTCTCTCTTTTTCTTTCTCCCTCTCCCTCTCTCTCTCTTTTTCTCTCTTTCTCCCTCTCTCTCTGTTTCTCTTTTTCTCTCTCTTTCTCTCTCTCTTTTTCTCTCTTTTATTCTCTTTCTCCCTTTCTCTTTCTCTCTCTCTCTTTCTCTCTCTCTTTCTCTCTTTTTCTCTCTTTCTCCCTCTCTCTCTCTCTTTCTCTCTCTCTTTTACTCTCTTTCTCCTTATCTCTCTCTCTTTCTCTCTCTTTTTCTTTATTTTTCTCGCTCTCTCTCTCTTTCTTTCTTTCTCCCTCTCTCTCTCTTTCTCTCTTTCTCCCTCTCTCTCTCTTTCTCTTTTTCTCTCTCTCTTTTTCTCTCTTTTATTCTCTTTCTCCCTCTCTCTTTCTCTCTCTCTCTCTCTTTCTCTCTCGCTCTTTCTCTCTTTTTCTTTCTTTCTCCCTCTATCTCTTTTTCTCTCTTTCTCCCCCTCTCTCTCTCTCTTTCTCTCTCTCTTTTTCTCTTTTTATCTCTTTCTCCCTCCCTCTCTCTCTCTCTTTTTAAGTATTGTTCTCTCTTTTTCTCTCTTTCTCTCTCTCTTCTCTCTCTCTTCTCTCCTCTTCTATCTCTCTCTTCTCTCTCTTCTCTCTTCTTCTCTCTCTTCTCTCTCCTCTCTCGCTCTTCTCACTCTCTCTTCTCTCTCGCTCTTCTCTTCTCTCTCCTCTCTTCTCTCCCTCTCTCTCTCTTCTCTGTCTCTCCCTCTCTCTCTTCTCTTTTCTCTCTCTTTTCTCTCTCCCTCTCTCTCTGTTCTCTTTTCTCTCTCTTTTCTCTCTGTTTTCTTTCTCTCAGACCTGGCGATGATCAGCTGATGTGGTCACGTCACAGGATCAGCTGACACTATTAGTCGAGCAGCGAGGCCGGCTTTTTACCGCCCGGCCGGCTTAACTATCAGCTGCTGCTGTCGGACAGGAGTCTGCACAGAAGTGAGTAGTTTGTTTGTTTTTTTTGCACTGATGCATCAGCTGATTGTATAAAAGCTGTTTATACAATCAGCTGCTGTGTCATGTGATTCAGGCCCTTGAACCTGACACATCATCTGATCGCTTTGCCTTCCAGCAAACCGATCAGATGATATTGGATCCAGATTGGACAGCTCGGGACCCTTGACCCAGGATTACTGCTGAGGGGGGTTCTTTATTTCAATAAAGATGTAGTCACTAATTGTGTTGTGTTTTATTTCTAATAAAAATATTTTTCTGTGTGTTGTGTTTTTTTTTTATCTGTACTAGAAATTCATGGTGGCCATGTCTAATATTGGCGTGACACCATGAATTTCGGGCTTAGGGACAGTTGATAATATACAGCTAGCCCTAACCCCATTATTACCCAGCAAGCCACCCGTCACCAGGGCAGCTGGAAGAGTTGGATACAGCGCCAGAAGATGGCACTTCTATGAAAGCGCCATTTTCTGGGGCGGCTGTGGACTGCAATTCGCAGCAGGGGTGCCCAGAAAGTTTGGGCACCCTGCTCTGCGGATTCCAACCCCCAGCTGCCTAGCTGTACCTGGCTGTACACAAAAATTGGGCTAAGCCCACGTCATTTTTCTTTTTAATTATTTCATAAAATTCATGAAATAATTAAAAAGAAAAAGGGCTTCCCTATATTTTTGGTTCCCAGCCGAGTACAAATAGGCAGCTGGGGGTTGGGGGCAGCCCGTAGCTGCCTGCTGTACCTGGCTAGCATACAAAAACATGGCGAAGCCCACGTAAGTTTGGGGGGGGGGAAACTCCTGCATATAGTCCTGGATGGAGTATGCTGAGCCTTGTAGTTCTGCAGCTGCTGTCTGCTGTCTGTCTGTATGGAGGAGAGCAGACAGCCGCTGCAGAACTACAAGGCTCAGGCATCCTCCATCCAGGACTGTATGCTGGAGGGAGAGTCAGGAGGAGCAGAACTACAATGCTCAGCATGCTCCATTCACTAGTGTATGCAGGAGAGCAGACAACAGCTGCAGAACGACAATGCTCAGCATACTCCATCCAGGACTGTATGCAGGAGTTTTTTGCCCCCCAAAAAAATGACATGAGGTTCGCCATATTTTTGCATGCTAGCCAGGTACAGCAGGCAGGTACGGCTGCCCTCAACTCCCAGCTGCCTATTTGTACCCGGCTGGGAACCAAAAATATAGGGAAGCCCTTTTTTTTTTTAATTATTTCACGAATTTCATGAAATAATTAAAAAAACGACGTGGGCTTCGCCCAATTTATGTGTCCAGCCAGGTACAACTAGGCAGCAGGGAATTGGAATCTTCAGCACAGGTTGGCCCGAGCTTTCTGGGCCCCTCTGCTGCTAATTGCAGTCCGCAGCCGCCTCAGAAAATGGCGATTTCATAGAAGCGCCATCATCTGGCGCTGTATCCAACTCTTCCAGCAGCCCTGAAGCCAGGTGGCTTGCTGGGTAATAATGGGTTAATACTAGCTTTGTTTTACTAGCTAGTATTAAGCCAGAGATTCTTAATGTCAGGCAAGTTTGACCCAGCCATTAAGAATCTCCAATAAAGGGTTAAAATAAAAGACGCCACACAGAGAAAAAATACTTTAATAGAAATAAATACACAGACACATTAGAGACTCAATGTTTGTTACTCCCTCTCATCCCTCCACGATCCTTGTCTTCTGTCTTCTTTCTCCTTCAACCCATGCAGCTCTGCTACATCAGACAGCACTGAATGTGAGGAAGACGCTGCTGCGCCGTGCAGTCTAATCACTAAGTGAGTGAGCAGAGGCTCCGGGCTGTAAGCGGTGACGTCACCGCTGCCACCGTTACTATAGCAATGGCAATCTCTGATCACATGATTCCCGGTGCCTTTATTTACCGGCTGTGGCAGCCAGTCCCTGCATGTGGGCTGACTCTGTAAAGAGCGCCCACATGTAGGAACGGGGAAGCCGACCATGTGCCAGAGCATTTTGCCGGTACACGGAGATGCTGGAACGAGCACCGCGTACCGGAGAGATGCACTAACAGGACCTAGCATGACATCATAGCCATGTGACCAGTCTGTAGCCAATGAGATAATAGACACGTAACTGGTCACATGTTATTTTGACATCAAAATAGGTACTATCATCAGTGCTGGTTACCGGGAGGACGCAGCGATTATCGGAAAGAAAAGCGGCAGGAGACAGAGTGCAGGACGCATCACGGGGACCTGTAAGTGTTATGGCAATGTTTATTAATAGTATGTGTACATGTATAATGTGTATTTATGTGTTTGTGTTTGTCTGCCATTGTTTTCAATGGAGTTCGAATCGGTTCGTCGAACGTTCTTTGAATGTTCGACAAACTTGTACTCTGTTCGACGAACCGAACTCGAACTCTAGGGGGGTGTCTCATCTCTATTAAGCACATTGTAAAGTTGGCAGTGAGCCCTGCACATGTCAGCTAATTTAAACAGCTGACATGTGCGGCTATCAGGCATGAGTGGATTCGCTAGCCACTCGCGCCTGTTAATTCTTTGCATCTCGCTGTCAAAATGTGACAACAAGATGAAATAGCATGCTGCTGTAAACATTCACTTATCCAGCCGCCATCGGAAGTCCCATGACGTGATCACGAGGATCCAATGGTTACCATGGTAGCACAGTGTCATGTGATGACTCCTGTAGCTATCATGAGTCAGTTCCTCTTACACCCGGCAGACTGTGGTGTCTACTAGAAGAGCTGCTTTTCTGCAGATCTCAGCTGTGTAGCTGTGATCTGGAGAAATGGAAGAGGGATCAGACTCCTGATCCTTATAGTCCCCTAGGGGTACCAGCAAAATAATAAAAAAGTTAAAAAAAAGTTTTAAAAATTAAAAAAAATAAAAAGACCTAAAAGTTCAAATCACCCCCCATTTGCCCCACTACTGGTCAGACTATACGGTTTCCCTGGTTCTTTTTAGTCCAGCCTGTGGGAGTGTTTTTAGCCCTACATGTGACCTCACATCCTGACTTCAAGTTACTTTCACTTTTAGTCAGTGCATTGTGAGGAGCACATTTCTGTCCTTTGGGCTTCAGAAAGGAAAAGTTTTTGATCACGGTAGCCGCTCTAGGATAATCATCACAAGACTTCCACAGTTACAGCCACTTGAACCACTATATTGCTGCACGATTTCATTCATGGAGAAAAAAAATAAACCACCATTGCTTCACCTCAGCCTGTGTTCATTTGAATCCATCCACCCTGGCGCGCTCTGGTCATGTTTGCCTCACCTAGCGAAAACGAAGATAAGACTCCTCATATCTCTACCCAACTACCTGCCTTCAATCGCCTCTAAGTGGGGCTAGAACAGTGTGTCCAAAGTTTGTTACGGACACTCAATTTTAGCAAACAACCTGACAGACGAGAGTGCGTTGTCTTAGAGCACACACAGGTGGCAAATGCAGACACATAGGACACCACATCCCTCCGGATCTTAGGTCACCAGAAACAACTCATTAAAAGATCCAAAGTACCATTTACATCAGGGTGACCAGCCATGACTGAATCACGATGTACCCCTGAACCTTAAGGTGAATATTCAGAAGGACAAAAGATTTGTTAGATTTAAGTCCTAATGATGTCTCATCCTGAGCATCTGCAATCTCAGATTCCACCTCTGTGCTAAGAACTGACACCACTATTACTTTTTTCAGGATGGGCACAGGTTGCTCACAAGGTTGCCCCCAACCCCGGAAAACGCCTGGACAATGCATCAGCCTTTGTATTTTTAGAACCTGAATGATAAGTAACAGAAAATTAAATCTATTTAAAATGACCACTCAGCTTGTCTCGGTGTGAGACATTTTGCAGACTTGAGATACAAGAGATTTTTATAGTCTGTAATTACAGTAACCCAATGAGTAGACTCCTCCGAAAGTGTCGCCACTCCTCAAATGCCAACTTGATAGAGAGCAATTCCCTATTAATAATGTCATAATTATGTTTGGCCAGAGAGAAATTTTTATAAAACAATGCACATGGACGAAGTTTGCCAATGGACGGACCCTGAAACAATAAAGCTCCAACCCCTACCTCTGATGCATCAACTTCCACGGTGAAGAGAAGAGATACATAAAACTGTATCAACACAGTTGAAGATGCAAAACATTTTTTAAGATAGTCAAATGCATACAAAGCACCTTGAGACAAGTTAGAGAATTCTGTACCCGACAATTTTTTAATAAACGTTCTGTAATAATTTGCGATCGTTAAGAAGCATTGCAGCACTTTAAGGTTCTTGGGACTTTCCCATTTCAAAATAGCCTGCACCTTAGAGCGATCAATCTTAAAATCAGAAGGGGAAATTATGTAACCTAGAAACAGAAGTTCTCAAACGGCGAATACACATTTCTCTAGTTTTGCGCACAATTTGTTTTCCCTGAGAATCTGTAGAACCTATTTGAAATGATTCATATGTGACCCAAAGTCCTGAGAATAAATGAGAAAATCATCTAAGTATATGATAACACATTTCCCCAACAGGTGCACAAATACATAATTTACAAAGTGCTGAAAAATCACAGGTGCATTTGTTAGACCAAAAAGCATCACCAGATTTTCAAAGTGACCCACTGGGGCATTAAACACCGTTTTCCAATCATCACCCTGACAAACCCAAACAGATTATAGGTTCCCTTGAGATCAAGTTTGGAGAACTGTGATGCCCTGGGCAAGCCAGGGGTCACAGGTCACAACACCACCACACCCCACACCCCAGGTAGGCACATCACAGCTAAACTACAAATCCTTGTTGCCTTCCTCCAGAGGCTGATGATTCACACCAGGGGGTGGGCCAGGCGGTTGGCTCCGCCCACCAAGGAGGACACAGCTCTGGAGGCGGGAGAAACCAGGCAGTTGAAGTCTAGCTAAGGGCTAGAGAGGAGTCAGCTCAGGGACGAGCTTGAGAGAAGGAGTCCAGTGAGGGACATGAAGGAGTGAACAACAGAGTCTAGTCCTAGGAGAGGAAGAGTGAATGTCTGCAGAGAGGCAGACAGAGCCAGGGGCCTAGGTTGGAGCCTAGGGCCTCGTAGAAGAGAGTCCGGCAGACGCTAGGTGCCGTCTGCAGGGAGCCGGGGAGACAGCTGGTGGAACCGCAGGTAGCCGGGGCTGGGCAGTGGCCCCCGGTACGGAGTCGGGGAGCCAGCTAGAAGCCGGAGTGCAGGAGAAGGGTGCACGGAAGTAGAAGAAAGGACTTACACCACCAAACTGGGTCAGGGGAGAAACAACAACCGCAGCCGTCTGAGGGTACCCGTCCATCCAGCCGAGTGTTTTACTAAGAACTGTGTCAGTGTCTCAGGCTGAGTGAGTACCACAGTGCCGCAAGGCACAGCGCTGCCCCCGCGTCCCTGCGAACACCAGGCCCTGCACCTCCCTCACCATCACCGGGCCCCGGGATCACCAATCCCTACCCACGGAGGGGCAACGCAACATCTCGCTGCTACACACCATCGTCCCCGGGCCTATAGAGCAGCGGTGGTGAAATCTCCACAACCGTGGGTGGCGTCACGGACAATAAACTATCCCCACACCCAACAAACCCCCTTTCACTCACGGGCGAGGAGTGCCGCTCGAGAACCCCCGGGATCCGGCCCACTGCTCGAGCCACCACTGAGCAGCAGCCGCCGGACCCGAGCAGAAGGGGTGAGCGTAGTGTGCTGACACCCTCCTCCCCGCCCGCTACAGAACCATTTAGCATCATAAATCTGGTTAAATAAGTCTGGAATGAGTGGCATAGGATACGGCTCACAAACTGTAATCTGGTTTCGCTCATGGAAATCCAGACACAATCTCAGTCTAGCACCCTTATTTTTTTACAAAGAAGAAACCCGCAGCTACAGGGGACAAAAACGGCCTAATGTGACCACTAGCCAAACGCTCCATAATGTACTCCTTGAGAGCTTGTCTCTCTGGACCAGAAACATTTTACAATCTGCATTTGGAGAGCTTGGCCCCTGGCTTCAACCTTATGGTGCTGTCATAGGGTCTGTGAGGCAGCAGCTCCTCACACCGCTTTTGAGAGAACACACGACCAAACTCTGAAAAAGGCTTCGGAATACTAGTAGTAATCCCTGTGATACAGATACCTAGACAGTGTTCATTACAGTAAGAACTTCACTATGTCATGGGTCTTCCAGTCAACCACCGGGTTGTGTAATATGAACCAAGGGAAACACAATTTGTGCAGGAAGTTCTTTAAGCACATTGCAATTCATGCGCTCAGAATGGAGTACCTCAATGCAGAGTTTCAATCCCAGTACACACTCCTTGAAGACACCTTGGGAGAGAGGTGACAAGTCAATGGTAAAGATCCATATAGGACTAGGTAACTTGTCAACCCTTAACCCAGAGGAGGGAGCAAGGTGTTTGTTGATTATGTTGGCCCCAGAATCACTATTAATAAACACAATTATCGACACCTCTTTTTACCCCCTATTTTTACCTTAATGGACACTGAGAAACCATGATGGAGGAGATACGTAGACCCAGGTTAGAATTCCCCAACCCCATGTGCCTAACAGTCTTCCTATGGCCAACCTCTCTTTGGGCACAAAGAGAGAAGTGTGATGCCCTGGCGCCGCCAGGTGGTCACACAGTGTAGGCCCCTGCACAACACCTTCCCTCACAGGGTTAAACCTTGCCAACCAAATCCTAGTCACCCCCCCAGGGTAGGAAAGGCACACCAGTGGGTAGGACCAGGCGGATGGAGAACGCCCACCTGGGGGTCTAGAGAACCCGGGGCGGGAAAGTAGTCAGTTGAAGTTGAAATAGAGAGTTGAGTTGAGAGGAGTATGAGTTGGAGTGGAGCAGTAGGAGAAAGTCTGAAGCTCAAGTTCAGAGAGCAGAAGCATAGGGATTGGAGCCCCGGCGTCTTGGCTGGGTGGCAGACGGTGGTCGGTGTCTGTCAGGAGACAGGAAGATGACAGCCGGAGATCCGAGGTGGACCGGGGCAGGGTTGGAGCCTGCCGGTACTGACACCGGAGACCCGACCAAGAAACCGTGCACAGAGGGGGTACTTGGACCCTGAAGCCTGGACCGGAACCAACGGCATAGCTAATTAACCAATTGAGGGCAGGATTATAGGTCCTGTCCCAATCAAAGTCCCAAAAGCAGACAACCACTCACCGAGAGGGATAGGGCATCCGCCAGGGCCCGGTAGATCCGACGGGTCAGCGTCAGCGGGCAAGGCTCCTAACAGAAGTACCGGGAGCAGACTCCCGTGTTCCACACCGGGAAGTCCACCATACCAAAACACAGTGCAGAGGAAAGTGACACAGACCATCACCCCAAGTGAGGGACCAGAATACACCTGGTCGAGGCGGCCGGCCACCAGCACCTTGGTTAACCATTGGACTTGCCTGATTTATTTAATCGTGAGTAAACTGAGACTTCCTGGTCTGACCAGGTGCGCCGGCCCCTGCCATCACCATCCCCCCTGCACCGAGACACCATCCCTACCCATGGAGGGGTTAGCAACCAGCTGCCATCCCATCGCCCCCGGGTGCCCCACAACAGCAGCGGTGGTGCGACGCTTCACCACACGCCGTGGGTGGCGTCACAGACTGACTACGGCAAATCCCGTACAAATACGTCCCCTTTCATTTGACATGTCCGCGTGACCCCCGGGTCCGGAGAATCCCTCGAGCCACACTGCGGATCCGGATCCGAGCAGCCCGGCTGCTACCAACGTGGGGGCGGCACAGAAGCACTAATAAAATTTCCTTACGTATCACCAAGCTGAATGAACTCGAAAGAGGCCTTCAGTGGTGAAGCTGGTGTGACGCCCTGGGCAAGCCAGGGGTCACAGGTCATCACACCACCACACCCTACACCCCAGTTAGGCACATACAGCTAACCCAAAATCCTTGTTGCCTTCCTCCAGGGGCTGATGTTCACACCAGGGGGTGGGCCAGGCGGTTGGCTCCGCCCACCGAGGAGTACACAGCCCTGGAGGCGGGAGGAACCAGGCAGATTAGCTGAGGGGGAGCTTGAGTGAGGAGCTAAGTGAAGGAGTAAACAGTGAAGTGTAAAGAGAGTGAAAAGTGACAGAAGTAAAGCCTGAAGTTGGTCCGGCTGTGTGCCAGGACAGTGTCAGCAAGGTCAGCAGATGGCAGTGATTGTCTGGAGGGGTGACTGCTCGGAGGTTGCTGGAAGGACCGCGGATGGGTAGTGGCCCGGCGGTCTGGAGCAGTATACAAAGGACAGTCAGCACCAGGGCAGGGGCCTTTCGGATCCCGGCAAGGCTAGGAGTCGCCATAATTTGCCAAATCCGTCAGTGAAGGGGACGACTGTCTCCCAACAACCAAGTCCCGATAGAAGGCAACAGCCCAACCGTAACGGAGAGACACCGCCACCGCCAGGGCACCACTTTCTCAGGGCCAGCGCCTGCGGGCAAAGTAGGACTCCTCCGGCCCATATCCAAGCCGGGGAGTGGGTTACCGGTGGGAACCCATCGCAACCAACATCAACTTAGGTGCAGGACAGAGGGACCGTCACCATCACCTACTGGGGAAAGCAAGTGCAGCCGTCCGTGGGAACCGTTTTTCCAGCCGTGTGTTTTACCGAGAACTGTGTCAACGTCTCAGGCTGAGTGAGTACCACAGTGCCGCAAGGCACAGCGCTGCCCCCGCGTCCCTGCACCCCACCAAGCCCTGCATCACCCACCTAATCACTGGGCCCCGGGATCACCAACCCCTACCCACGGAGGGGCAACACAACAACTTGCTGCTTCACACCATCACTCCCGGGATCCCCATACAGAGCAGCGGTGGTGTCAACAAATCACCACAACCGTGGGTGGCGTCAGGGACAATAGACTATATCCCAAAACCCAATCCCTTTCACTCACGGGCGAGGAGTGCCGCTCGAGACCCCTGGGATCCGGCCCACCGCTCGAGCCACCACTGAGCAGCAGCAGCTGGACCCGAGCAGAGGGGTGAGCGCAGTGCTGACACCCTCCTCCCCGCCCGCGACACTGGTACTGCTGCCCCCTCCAGGTAGACTTGGTGTTATTAGACCTCTGACGGAACCAGCAATCTATTCAGATTACAAAAGCGATGGCACACTGAATAGAGGAGGGAGTCTCATACATGATCAACGCCTCCTTTACCCTCTTGGACACGTCCTGAAAAAACTGGTTCTTGAGAGCAGAGTGATTTCACTGTGTGTCCTCTGTGTGCCGGAATTCAGAGTAGTAATTCTCAGGTGGTTGAATCGGCTGTTACAGTAAATGGATGTTAGACTCGGCCAATGACACCTTATCTGGATCATCGTAGATGAGACCGAGCACAGAAAAAGAAATCCGTCCACTGACCCAAACACAGAAGAATCAGGAGGCAAAGAAAAAGTCCAACCCTGTGAGTCACCGTTAAGAAGTGAGACCACAATACCCACTTGCTGTGCCTCACTCCCAAAGGTGAAAATATAATTTACATGCCTCCCTGAAGGAAACAAACTGGCTGTACTCCCCAGCATAACGCTCCGGAAGTGGTAATTTAGGTTGTGGCGATCCGAAAAACCAACACAGATTGTGCCAAGGTAGAACACTGAACCTGATACTGAACCATCCCCTTTAATTTCACCACCTGGAGAGACAGCGCCTGCAACTGCCTTGCAAGAGACGCTATGGGGTCCATGCAGAGATCTAAATATGGCTTATTATAATGTCATGCGCTATAAGGGGATAACCGTGGACTAGGACTCCTAGACTGGCCCTCAGGCTCACCAGGCTAGCAGAACTTAACTCCTGCAAGCCTGAACCAAAGAGAACACAGCTTGGTCGACGCACAATCCTGTCTGAGAAACTCAAAAGCCCAGCAAGAGGAGTAGTGTGTAGTGTCAGACACTGCTGTGTGAACAGGGTCAGATGCTGTGGCGCCTCTGAGTGTCAGGTGCCACAGGGTACTACATCTAACCCCGGATTCCTGGAAGACCAGTGCCGGTAAACACCACAACATACATACAAATCCACGCCCTTTTCCCCAGACTGGGTAACAGGCTAGAGACGAAACTGATGGATGGCCACCTATTGGTCGGGACTCATCCAAGCCACTAGTCAGAAATCTGGGAGGAGGAGGGGCTAGTCAGTGGAGTGATGGGAAACAGACATCTTGTCAGACAGAAGTCACTTAGACGTTAAGTGAGTAAGACGTTAAGTCAGAAGTCAGTACACAGACTGAGGGTGTAAAGTGACTGATTGAGTAAAAGGAGTACTGTTGCCAGGGAGAGTACGATGCAAGTACTCACTGGACTGAGCACTGGTGGGGCGCAGAGCCCTAGTTTAAGAAAATGCTTCAGGCTCACCTAATAAGAATCTGCCCGGTGAGGGGACCATCAAGGACCTTACCGACGTTAGTGTCCAGGGCACAGCAGCAGAGAGGGAACCTGGGAATGGGGACAGAGGTCCAACCCAAGAGAGGTTCAAGCTGCCTGCCATTTGGGCCAAGAAGGAGACACCAGGAGGGGACCCCAAAAACACTTCATGGCACAGGGACCCACCGACTACAGACGGGTGCATGGAAGTAAAGCTCACCAGTTCACTACACAGCTGTACCGCCCCGTGGCTCGGCTGCGACCGCCGAGCCACTCGGATCCGTGCTCGTACGGTGGGTGGCTTGAGTTCCTCACGGACCCGGGGGTCACGTCACTCTGCAAGGGGGTTGGCGCTACACGCAGGGACTTCAGTGGGGAGTTCCACGGCCGGGGCCGCGGTGGTTTGAAAGGGATGTAAGTTCATGATGCCACCCACGGGTTGTGGTGAATAGATGGATACTACCGCTGCCATTAACTAGGCCTCCCGGGGACGGTGTTGCGCAGCTTGGTGTTGACCCCTCCATGGGCAGGGGAGTGATGGTCCCGGGGGGCCTGAGGGAGGTGTTCAGGCGGGGGAGCGAGTGCGTACTGGGTGCTGGTGCGGTGCAGCGCGGTGCGCGGCCCAAAGGCACTGGTGTACTCATTCTGACACAATACACTGGAGTCTCTGGTAAACCAAACGGGATGATGAACGGGGCCCGCAGCCGGCTGCAGCTTCTCCCTGAACAGGTTGGTGGTTTCTGCCTTTCTCCTGCACCTCTTTGTGTGAATGTTTTGACTCCTATGCCTAAGCAACGGTAGTCCGCTCCCCGGCTTGCTGGTTGTCAGAAGAGCCCTGTTTGCCCACAGACGCCGACCCTTTGGGTCTCTATGCCTTGGCGGTGGCTTTACCCTGTATGGTTGGGCTGTTGTCTTCTAACGGGTCTTGTGTGGGAAAGGTCCTTAAGTCCAGTCCTCAATCAGTTGATTTGACTCTGCCCTGTCAGTTCGGGGCTTCGTACTGGGTCTGAGTACCCCTCCTGGTGCTCCGGTTTCCAATTGGTTCCCCGGTTCGGTACCGGCGGGCCACCGCCCGACCTCGGTCCCTACGGTTCCACTGGCTGTAATCCCAGCTCCTGCAGGCGGCCACCACCGTCTGCCTCCTTGTCAGAGGTGACTGGGCTCCAACCCAGCCACCTGAGTAGACTATTGGCAGGCCTGGTCACAGGTCTGCCCTTGAACTCGACCTTTCTCCTTCACTGTCAAGACTCATCTACTTGTGCTCTAGAACTTGTGTCTTTTTCCCACCTCCAGGCCTGTGAACTCCTCGGTGGGTGGAGCTAACCGCCTGGCTCCGCCCCCCTGTGTGGTCATCAAACCTGGAGGGTGGTGACAAGGTTTTTAAGGTTGGCTGCTGTCACCTTTTAGGGAGGGGGTGTGTGTGTGCATGGGACTACCTGGGACGACCTGACTAGTCCAGGGCATCACACAGGCACTGGAACAAAGGGAACACTGGATTAGTAAAGACCAGCACCAGCCAGGTTGCCGCAACTCCAAACCAGTGAGTGAAGCACAAGTTAAATTGCAGCCACTGTGTTGTCTGAATTCTTCCTACACCTCTACATCTGTATGCTACAACCACCATCTTCCTCCCCTGGGATCTAGCTCTACTTGCGGAGAGCCATCACATCTAAGCTGCCTAATACCACCATCCCCAGCAGTGAGAGACTTTGCAGCGGTGGCTTTCCACTTATAGCCGCATGACGCAAGTGGCGTCATGAAAAACATTTTATTTTTATTTTTCCCTTGTACAATCCCCTTTTTAAGCGACCCTCAGGGTCACGGAACCGGGCAACGGCTACCTGTGATACGTCCCAGTGAATACAAGGCCCGAGACCGAGTACCCCAAATCCCTGGGGTGCGTCACTGCCCTGACACTCAGTGAGTTTTGAACTAAATCCTGTGTGACAGAAACTCCATGGACAGCATCTCGTATCTAGGAATGTCTTGTTGAATGCCTTATGATTGAAAAATATGTGCATGGGCTATAAAAAAAAATAATTTTCGACTTTAACAATTTTTAGTGGTGCCTGTTTTTGGATATCTACTTATTTTATATGCTTAGGTAGCACCATTGATTTCACAGCACTTTACAGACATCATCACTGTTCCCATTAGGGCTCACAATCTAAATATCTTATTAGTAGGTTGTTGGAGTAGGGGAGGAAACCCACAGAAACATACAATGTACATAAAAGCTCCTTGCAGATGTAGTCATGTCATCATGCGGCCCAAACATCTCTCCATCATTACAACCAAAAATGATTATAAACTACAGTCTAGACCCTCTGACCTAATGCACACCACATAACAGACATCCACACAGTAACAAAGATGACAATGCAGAGCCCACAAATACAGAACACACATCAGACCTCTATAAACTATTATGCAACACACCCACTAAGTAAATATAGACCAGAGAACGCCAGGACAAGATGCCCAAAAGACTCCAGACCCTCAAAACCTCTTTAATGCAGAGCCCTTAATAAATACTGGTACTCAATAAAACTCTTAAACTGATAGCAACCCCAGCCCTCCTACCTTCCAAATATAGATACCTCCACATACCTTAATAAATAGAGATTAGAGATGAGCCACCCCCCTAGTGTTCAAGTTCGGTTCGTCGAACGGCGGGTGCGTTCGTCGAACGTTCGACGAACACCTTCGAACTCCATTGAAAACAATGGCAGGCAAACACAAACACATACAAACACATAGAAAACACCTTCTAAAGCCCGCTTTACACGCTGCAATGTATCTTACAATGTGTCGGCGGGGTCACGTCGTAAGTGACGCACATCCGGCATTGTAAGTACATTGCAGTGTGTGACAGGTACGTGCGATTGCGATTGAACGTTAAAACGTTCATTGCATACACATCGTACCTGTCTCTAGAATTGCACATTAGATTGTTCATCGTACCCGGGGTAGCACACATTGCAGCGTGTGACACCCCGGGAACGATGAACAGATCTTACCAGCATCCTGCGGCTCCCGGCCCACAATGCGGAAGGAAGGAGGTGGGCGGGATGTTTACATCCCGCTTAGCTCCGCCCCTCCGCTTCTATTGGCCGGCTGCCGTGTGACATCGCTGTGACGCCGAACGTCCTTCCCACTCCAGGAAGTGGACGTTCGCCGCCCACATCGAGGTTGTATGGACGGGTAAGTACGTGTGACGGGGGTTACTCGTATGTGCGGCACGTTCAACAAATTTAACGTGCTGCACTTTCGATGGGGGCGTTGCAAATCGCATACGAAATCGTATGCGAAATTGCATCGTGTAAAGCGGGTTTAAGGTGTCCAAAAGGTGACAAACAACTCTCAAAACACCACAAACACATGAAAAAGTGACAAGTACATATACTCATGTGAAAACAAAAGAGCTGGACGAGTATAAGGAGGAGGAGACACAGATATAGGCATGTCATGCCCTTCTAAAATCATGTAAAACACAGCAAGTGGACTCCAACCAGAGTCTCCCTTTTTTCCCAAAATAGGGCTCCAGACACCACTTAAGTGGCATCAATTGTCTCACAGTAGCAAACTTCAAATGTTGATGTGCATGTGTTGCGGGCGGGGGCCGCTGACGCTTCTGGGGGCCACTCGGATCCGGGTTCGCTGCTGCGGCTTGAGTGGTGACCGGACCCAGGCTCGCACGGCCATCCGTCCTCACAACCGTCGGAAGGGAGAATATTTACCGGGGTTTTGATGTGTCTGTGGCACCACCCGTGGGTTGCGGTGAGAGATGGTGACATGGGGCGCCCGGGGCTGATGGAGTGGGGCAGCAAAATGGGATCCCCTCCATGGGTAGGGGAGGTGTAGTCCCGGGGGCCCGTTGTTGGTACACGGGAGTAATGGCTGTTGGAGGTGGCGTGCCGTGTTGGATCGGGGATCAATGGTGTACTCACAGTTCAGTAATCACACACACAAGTCCAGTGGTAAACCAAGTTGCCAGTGATGGGTCGCCATTGGGGGGTGTATTCGGGTCCCCCACCCCGCTGTAGCAAACATGTGTTCATCCTCCTGCACTCTGTGTTTGTCTCTTCTATGGGACAACTCCGCATGGAACTGGGAAGTTCACTCCCGGTACTGCGTATGTTTGGGTGCTGTGGCCCGCGAAATCTGACCCTTGGGATTTCTGTGGGTTCTGACGGATACCCTATCCCCCGCATTGTGCTTCCGTTTTGCACTCTGGGCTTCTGGAGAACAAGGCCTGAAACCTCGCCCTCTGCTGGTTGATTAACAAGAGGCATGCAACCTTCCTCGTCCTAGGGTCCAGGCACCCCGTCTGTGCACGGCTTCTGGACCGGATTCCCGCTGTCGGCACCAGCGGGCTACAACCCTGCCCCAGTCCACTTAGGTCTCACGCGACCGGATCTCCGTCGCCTGTGGCCCTGTTCACTGTCTGTCACCTAGCCAGGTAGTCCAAGGGCCCCTACCCCTGACTACACTTCTCAGTCCTCACTTCACTCCTCCACTGTTCGAACTCAAACTTGATCTACTGTGTTCCTGCCCCTGACACCTCAGGATCCCTAGGTGGCCGTTCTCATCTGCCTGACCTATTGTCACGAGGGAGTGGCTAGGCTTTAATGGTTGTGTGTTGTACCTGGGTGTGGGTTTTTGGTGGTATCAAGGAGGGTGGACTACTTCTGTGACTACCTGGTTTTGCCAGGGCGTCACACATGAAGCACAATCAAAAATCCACAAGACTTCACCTCCGTCGAGTAAATTTCCGGGCTGCATGAAGCTACTTCCCGGCCTAGGGTCCACGTACCCCGTCATGCCCTGGCCCCTGCCCGGAGATGGCTCAAGGCCGCCGGCTGCCCTCCTCGGCAGATCTGTGCCCCTTGACACAATCCCCTGCGACCGGGGTTCCAGCTCCTACCAGGCCCAGACCAACCTATCAGTCTGCCACCTAGTATTCTCCAAGGAGTCCTGCTCCTGACCTCCTCTCTCCTTCCCCTCCAACACTTCACTTCTCACTGACTTCTAACACTTCTGACTCAAGTGGGCGGCCCTATTCCCTTCAGGCTCCCCAATGGTGTGTCTGGTGGGTGTGGTGCAGAGTGTTCCTAGGGTTTTGACTGGCTAGGCTCTTAGCAACACCAAAGAACAGGGATCCGTAACAAAGGAGGATGTGAATACTGTGCAGAATGGCAGGTTGCACAATACCCTGTGACGACATGATAGGCCAGGGCGTCACAGTAGCAAACTTCACATGTTGATTTGCATGACGCACAATCAAAAATCCACAATCCTTTCTTCTCCCCAGGATGACACAGGGGTAGAAAAGTCCTTACTGATCCATGACTTCTTCATCTTGGATCATTTAAAACACAGCAACTGTTCTCCAACAAGAGTCTCCATAGGGGCCCAGATACCACTTAAGTGGCATCAATTGTCCCACAGTAGCAAACTTCAAATGTTGATTTGCATGAAGCACAATCAAAAATCCACAATCCTTTCATCTCCCCAGGATGACACAGGGGTAGAAAAGTCCTTGCAGATCCATGACTTGTTCATCTTGGATCATTTAAAACAGAGCAAGTGGATTCCAACAAGAGTCTCCAGTTTTTACAAACATGTGGCCACAGAGACCACTTAACTGGCATCAATTGTCCCACAATAGCAAACTTCAAATTTTGATTTGCATAAAGCACAATCAAAAATCCACCAGCCTTTACTCTCCCCAGGATGACAAAGGGGTAGAAAAATCCTTGCGGATCCAAGATTTGTTTATCTTGATGAACGTTAGTCTGTCCACATTGTCAGTGGACAGACGCTTATGCTTATCTGTCAGCACACACCCAGCAGCACTGAATACACGTTCCAAGAGAACGCTGGCTGCGGGACACGACAAGATCTCCAAGGCGTAAGTGGCGAGCTGAGGCCATTTTTCCAGATTGGAAGTCCAAAATGAGAAAGGCTCCAGTTGCACAGTCATGGCATCGATGTTCACTTGGAAATACTCCTGTATCATCCTCTCCAGGCATTGACTATGTGTCAGACTTCTTGTGTCTTGTGGCCTTGCAAAGGATGGTCTAAAAAATTCATGAAACTATTCAATAAAATTGCTGTTACCACCAGATACGGTGTTGCTGGTACGGTTTGAGTGATGACTCGACAGTCCCACTGTTGGCAAGTTAGAACTGTGAGATTCACTCTGTGCACCACTGGTGTTTAGTGAAAAAGCCGAGCTAAGATTGCGTAACAGCTTCTGCTGATACTCCTGCATACGTGCATCCCTTTCTATGGCAGGAATTATTTCGCCAAATTTTAACTTGTACCGGGGATCTAAGAGTGTGGCAACCGAGTAGTCAGCATTACTTCTAATTCTGACAATCCGAGGATCATGTTGTAGGTAGTGCAGCAAGAAGGCGCTCATGTGCCTTGCGCATCCAGGAGGACCAAGTTCTTGCTGTGTTGGTGGCGGCGAGGTGAGAATCATGCTTCCTTCCTCTGCCCTCTACCCCCAACCTCACACAACAGAAATGTGATCAAGGTCTCCCTCATCTGCTGAGTCTTCCATGCCCATCGCCAGTTTGTCTTCCATTTCTTCCTTTGCTCCTGCACCTTCCTCAACAGTTTGGCTGCTACCATGCGCCCTTGTTAATCCCTCTCCCCCACCGTCCCATGCCTGCCGCCTTAGTGCTGCTGACCATCTGGACCTTGGAGATCTTCATATCCCTTCCGCATATGACTGCTCCTGTACTTCCTCCTCTTCCTCTTGTCCCACTACCTAACTCCGAATACTTTTTAGAGTGTGCTCCAACATGTAAATGACTGGAATTTTCATGCTGATAATGGCATCGTCAGCGCTAAACATCTTCGTTGCCATGTCGAAACTATGCAGAAGGGTGCATAGGTCCTTGATCTGAGACCACTCCATCAGGGTGATCTGCCCCACCACTGGATCTCGTTGGCCCAGGCTATACGTCATAACATATTGCACCAGGGCTCAGCGGTGCTGCCACAATCGCTGCAACATGTGTAGAGTTGAATTCCAGCGTGTCGGCACATCCCATTTCAGTCAGTGAATAGACAGGCCGAAAGACTTCTGGAGCGATGCAAGTCATTGAGCTGCGGGGTGTGAATGCCGGAAGTGAGCACATAGCAACCGTGCCCTCTGCAGAAGCCCATCTAGGCCGGGATAGTGGGTTAAAAATTGCTGGACAACAAGGTTCAACACATGAGCCATACAGGGCATGTGTGTCACCTTGCCCCGGCGAAGGGCCACACCCAGGTTTGCAGCATTGTCACACATGACCTTCCTTGGCTGCAGGTTGAGTGGAGAACACCATTGCTGAAATGTTGAGGAGAGCGATAAGATGAAATACTTGAGTAACCTCTGGACATAGAGTACTGTGAGAAGTGTGTTCAATTAAATCAATTCTCTATACATAAGCCAGTCACTCTTCAGAGGAACCCAAAATGGCCCCCGATGACATCACAGACCCTACCATCAGCATGGATCCACCAGATGACGTCCCTCCCATCATCATCACCATGGATCCATCCAATGATGTCATCGACCCGCCTACAATAACGCCCACCAATCAGCTCATGGACTAACACATTGTTCGACCCACTGACCAATGAACACATCTGGACATGCCTCTTTGCAACGCTATATCAGAGCAAGCTCAGTTGTAATAAAGGCAGAGCATGGGCTGACTTCGGTCGAGGAAAGATGAATATCCGACTGTGTCTGATCTCATTTTTCAAGCATGCACTCGATCCACACCAATTAGGCTAGGCAGTAGGCAACTAGTGATCTCTGATTAAGAGTTCACCCTAACATTAATGGCGCCCAACGTGGGGCCAATAGACGAAGACACCTGAAATCCTGATGAACCGGCAACTGGAATGGCATGACGTGCCGTACACCCCAGGAATTTGATCACTTCCTAACGAGAGTGCGGTAAGTCCGTTGATTGCTTGACTGTGTCCGGTTTGTTGGCGTATCTGTTGACGGGCAGACGGGTCTCACGGCTATTGGCCATATTAATCTCAGAAGAACCGTCACATATTCAGTTGCCTGCTGTCTATTGTGTATTTGTCTTGAGGGGAGATTGACTGGTAGTTAGGATAGCAAGTGGGTTTTTGAGCGGTGTTTGGAAATGTGGAGGATGCTCCATGTGGTATGGTATGTGGTTGTTGCCTGTGATATGGTTTGTGGTTCTAGTGGAGACTTAAGTGGTTAATAAGGTTTGGTACAAGGCCTAGAGTGAATGACTCGGCTCGAGGTGTAGTAAATAGAGTTTTGGCTTCAGGCCTAGAGTGAATGACTCGGCAAGAGGCCTAGAGATATAGCGCAGTTTTAATTGGTCAGGTAAGGCGCGTGTTTTTCATGGGTTCTCAAATTTGTTGATATGGTTTTGTACAAGGCCTAGATAAGAGGCTGGTATGTAATGACTAGAGATAAAGCGCAGGTTTTAATTGGTCAGGTTAGGAACGTGTTTTTCACAGGCTCTCAAATTTGTTGATATGGTGAAGGATATTGTCTGTGGTATAGTATACGGCTGTCGCCTCTGGTACAGTTTATGGCTCTGTAAGGAAATACGTGGGACTGCTGGTACATGGTAATCTTGGGGCCTAGCGTAGTGTAGCGTGGAGTGGCTGGTACGGATACCATTGGGGCATAGCGTTTAAGTTGCACATTGTGGCTGGTACGTGGTAGTCTTGGGGCCTAACGCTGGACATGAAATGGCTGGTACGGATACCATTGGGGCTTAGCGCAAGCTTGGGTGATATAATTGGTATGAGGTGTCTTGGGGTCTAGAAAGAGCGCTGGACGTGAATCGGCTGGTACGGGCACCATGTAGCCAGAGGTGACACCATTGGTGTCTTTATGAATTACGGACCATGTAGAAACTGGGCAAGGACACCGTGATAAGGCGCCTGCTGCAGACTTAACAAAAACTTTACTTAGTGTTCAAGTTGTGTGTCAGTTGTGAGTCATCTCCTCCTGTCTTTGTTTGTTTGTTTTGTTGGTGTTGTTTATCTTGAAAGAAAAATTGAGAAATTGATGTTGTGTCTAGTTGTGGTCAGAAAAATCCAGATGAGAGTGGACTTTGTTGGGATGTGGGGATTCTAGGCCGCAATCCTGTGATAAGCCATGTGCTAGTCATGGAGGCAGACATTTTAGGTCAGATTTTAAAATGGTGGATGAAGCACATGGTGGCGAGGCATGCATGGTTTAAATAAAGAAAAGGAAGTGAGTTGGGGGATGTGTGAAGAAGACCATGTGCTCTGCAAATGTTTGAACAAAGACTGGGTGTAGTACTACATACTTAGACAGAAAAATAAATGTTTTTATCTATAATTAGACTAAGATCATGGGCATATATATGTATGTGTGTGTGTATAAATATAAATAAGTAGAGACTACAGAAAATAGGAGAGTTTGAGCAGATGTGAGGTCAGTTTTTCGCTTTTCCCTGCCACATGCTAAAATGGTGGATGAAGCACATGGTGGTGAGGCATGCATGGCTTAAACAAAGAAAAGGAAGTGAGTCGGGGGATGTGTGAAGAAGATCATGTGCTCTGTAAATGTCTGAACAATGGATTGGATGGAGGACTATATACTTGGATAGGGAAAAAAAAAATGTTTTTAACTGTAGGTGGACCAGGACTGTGGGTATATGAATGTGTGTGTATATGATATATATATATATATATATATATATATATATATATATCAGTACGTGCATGTATGTATAAAACACAGACTATGGAATATAGGGGGAAATAGTTGAGGGAAAAAAAAATCAGTTTACCTTCCCCTTCCCCCACATGATGCTACAATCCCAACAAAGAGAAGGAAATCACGTGCTGTAGGGCCATTTTCTATAGGCCTCAGTGGAGCTGACAAAACTGCAGCCACTGAATAACATGAAGTGTTAGTAAATGTTTATAGCACTAAAAGATGGAATATTGAATGATTGGGTAGTTGTGGAAGACACATAATATAGATCCAGTGTGCAGGTTGGATTGAGTCAGGACAGTCACAAGGAGCAATATCTTATTAATTAATAAGCAATAAAAGAATAAGAGAAAAACCTTAACATAAACGTACCTT
Organism: Anomaloglossus baeobatrachus; assembly: GCF_048569485.1. Taxonomy (NCBI): domain Eukaryota; kingdom Metazoa; phylum Chordata; class Amphibia; order Anura; family Aromobatidae; genus Anomaloglossus; species Anomaloglossus baeobatrachus. Next base: position 113,124,504 of record NC_134358.1, on the reverse strand, counting down.
TGCGGCAGATGACATGATAAATAATACATATTCCAATTATGAATGTGGCAAATAAATCCTGAGAGCTGCATGTTTTAGAAAAATGAAAAAAAGAAAAAAAAAAAAAAAAAGAAAGAAAAATCCAACAGAAGGGAGATGTGACTTGTGTCCAGCAAAAATCAGCAGTGTGCTTCTGGTTTTGGGGGAGGAACAAAAAAAAAAACAAAAAAACCTGTAGAGCAGGATTTTTATCTCACCTTGGATCTATTGTGAGTCAGCTGTGAAAAAGCAGGCCAAACATGGGGGTTTTTCCACATTTAATTCATTGTAAATTATAGTGGAAAAAGTAATTGCAAATAGTTTATTTTACTAATTAAATCCCAAATGAATAAAAATTAACTGCGTACATGTTTAGATTTATTGATAATATTCGTGCATAGAAGTCTGTTATCCAGAGGTTGTGTTACGTTATTATTGTTGTTATTAATAATAATAATAATAATAATAATAATAATAATAATCTTTATTAATAATATATTTATTAATAATTGTAATAATTTGGTTTCAAAGTATGTGGATGATTTATGGCATTCTGTGTTTGATATATAATGTATTGAATCATCTGTTTTCTTTTTTATAGAAAGAAAGATTGTAATGCAGATTTCTGTGGTTCAAGCAAAGGTTAAAAAAGCCATTGAAATAGTTTTCCATTATAAGGTTACACAACATGATATTTATGGTGTTCCCGGTTAGGTACAATCTATACAATGTGACTTTCATGCTTAAATGTAGAGCTCCGGGGCCTCACACTTTTTTAATCTAATTATGTTTTGCTTAATAGATTCAGAAAGGGGGGGATGATGATGTGGAAAATCACACATATTATTTAAGGTTTTAATTTGTTCATCAAATTGAGTTTTTCTATTAAGTTGTCTTTATATTTTTATCTGTGAGGAGGATACAGCAGACATACATATATCTCATGATTGCTCTGATGTAACAAGAATTGTCAGGTTTTGAACATGTCTTAGATGAGGCCATTGCTAATGCAGATTTTGAGTTTTTCCGTAGATGGATCCAGATACCAAGATGCTGGTTGATGCTACACTGGATATGCTGAGGTTACGCAACATGAGGTAATAAAAATCGAACCACTCGCTCCTCTCCCATCGGAATAGGAGAACGAGATGAAGATTTGTGATCACTGTGGTTTGTAGAGCGGAGGGGGGGTAAGATAGAAAAATGTGCATATAGGCAGCGGATCTTTTCTAGTGTGACGTGATAAATCTATAAAGACCGTAGAGAGTGTGTATGAGCCCAGGTGGAGGCGCTCTCCTGTTATCAAAGGAGTCGGTGACTGATGGAGCAGACAACAAAGAAGCAGTGAATGGGCCTAGAGTTGAGAGTCCTTTACCAATGCAGAGCAGTACTATACCTTGGTGGCTCCTGTCACGTCATCCATGACATCTGTCACTCCTTTTGTTCTTAAATCCTTAGAGGAACAAGTGATTCAGCAAGGAACGGAGTGTGAGATGCAGGGAGCCAGTGACCGAGGAAGGTCTGTGGATAAAGGGCGGTAAGCTTTCTCTTCCATGAGCGCTCTACTCAATAATGGCCCAGATAACACATGTGACAAAGAGTGTGGTGGTGGACAAGATATGGGCAGCACCACTGCTTCAGTACCCAGGTGGCCAGACACATTCAGTTTTGTAAGACGTGTGCCTATTAAGGTAGAAAAACTGTAAAAACCTCGTAGCAACACCCCCCTCATCCGCTCTACTGCTCCGGTGGTTGCAGATTAGTCATATACATCTACCATGAGTAAGTTTATATGAGTTTTGTGCGTGTTGTGTGAGTTTCTTTTCAGGTCTGCTCTGAAACATATCCAGTATGGAAAACATTACTGCTGAAAAACTCATAATGCTGGTGGTATGTAAAAATGGAGTTCCTAAAAGTGGTAAAATTACATATTCTATAGCAGAGGTCATTATAGAGATCAGTACCTGGGGATGCCCCTGATGAAACCGTCTGCCATTGTGAAGAGTGGAGAAACGTGTTGGGCTTCTTTCAAGCTAAATGTCTGACAAATATGCATTTATTTTATTAGTTTGAGTGTGAATTGGATAGTGGAGGGTCTGTGATTGGATAAGATCTCCTCATGACTTTGCCTGGCCTTATTATTATTATTATTATATATATACAATGGGTACATGTTATACATGAGAAATATTTAATTTCTTTTAGGGTTTGGTCCTTGAATTTGCTATATCATATTGATTTAAGCTACCAAACAGCTGTAAAATACAGAGTTTGAATGTTTAATCTTTGGGAATGAATTGGATATATACAGTGCCTACAAGTAGTATTCAACCTCCTGCAGATTTAGCAGGTTTACACATTCGGAATTAACTTGGCATTGTGACATTTGGACTGTAGATCAGCCTGGAAGTGTGAAATTTACTGCAGCAAAAAAGAATGTTATTTCTTTTTTTTTTTTTTTTTAAATTGAGAAAAGTTTATTCAGAGGGTCATTTATTATTCAACCCCTCAAACCACCAGAATTCTGTTTGGTTCCCCTAAAGTATTAAGAAGTATTTCAGGCACAAAGAACAATGAGCTTCACATGTTTGGATTAATTATCTCTTTTTCCAGCCTTTTCTGACTAATTAAGACCCTCCCCAAACTTGTGAACAGCACTCATACATGGTCAACATGGGAAAGACAAAGGAGCATTCCAAGGCCATCAGAGACAAGATCGTGGAGGGTCACAAGGCTGGCAAGGGGTACAAAACCCTTTCCAAGGAGTTGGGCCTACCTGTCTCCACTGTTGAGAGCATCATCCGGAAGTGGAAGGCTTATGGAGCTACTGTTAGCTTTCCACGGCCTGGACAGCCTTTGAAAGTTTCCTCCCGTGCCGAGGCCAGGCTTGTCCGAAGAGTCAAGGCTAACCCAAGGACAACAAGGAAGGAGCTCCAGGAAGATCTCATGGCAGTGAGGACATTGGTTTCAATCAATACCATAAGTAACGTACTCCACCGCAATGGTCTCCGTTCCAGACGAGCCCATAAGGTACCTTTACTTTCAAAGCGTCATGTTAAGGCTCGTCTACAGTTTGCTAATGATCACTTGGAGGACTCTGAGACAGACTGGTTCAAGGTTCTCTGGTCTGATGAGACCAAGATCGAGATCTTTGGTGCCAACCACACACGTGACGTTTGGAGACTGGATGGCACTGCATACGACCCCAAGAATACCATCCCTACAGTCAAGCATGGTGGTGGCAGCATTATGCTGTGGGGCTGTTTCTCAGCCAAGGGGCCTGGCCATCTGGTCCGCATCCATGGGAAGATGGATAGCACGGCCTACCTGGAGCTTTCGGCCAAGAACCTCTGCTCCTCCATCAAGGATCTTAAGATGGGTCGTCATTTCATCTTCCAACAAGACAACGACCCAAAGCACACAGCCAAGAAAACCAAGGCCTGGTTCAAGAGGGAAAAAATCAAGGTGTTGCAGTGGCCTAGTCAGTCTCCTGACCTTAACCCAATTGAAAACTTGTGGAAGGAGCTCAAGATTAAAGTCCACATGAGTCACCCAAAGAACCTAGATAACTTGGAGAAGATCTGCATGGAGGAGAGGGCCAAGATAACTGCAGAGACCTGTGCCGGCCTGATCAGGTCTTATAAAAGACAATTATTAGCTGTAATTGCAAACAAGGGTTATTCCACAAAATATTAAACCTAGGGGTTGAATAATAATTGACCCACACTTTTATGTTGAAAATTTATTCAAATTTAACTGAGCAACATAACTTATTGGTTTGTAAGATTTATGCATCTGTTAATAAATCCTGCTCTTGTTTGAAGTTTGCAGGCTCTAACGTATTTGCATCTTATCAAACCTGCTAAATCTGCAGGGGGTTGAATACTACTTGTAGGCACTGTATACTTGCAAATTGACGCCTCTTTATCCCCTGTATCTCACGGTTTCTATATTCCCTCACTGACATTAGCAGCACGTATTAGCTTAGCAGTGTAGGAATAGGGAGGGTGAGCCGTCGGTGAGTGGGGGCGCCAATTCGCTTTATAGGGTGCCGAACTCAGCTGTTAGGTAGGGAGAGTTTAGGGCTATTGCTCCAATCCTTGCCCCCTTCTATATTTGAATATTTAATTGTGTCTATAGTTACATGGGTGTATGTTTGGAATTTTAATGATTATAACATAAACATGTATCGATCCACAAGATAATGGTGGACGCTGGCAAATCATGTAACAAATGTTCTTTTTCTTAATTACATCTTTATATAAGATATTTTTAGTTTAGCACCTACAATGTGATTATATTTCTCATAGATACTTCAGATACAGTGTGATATCCTGACCAGTGATGTACGAGCCTTATACAACTGCCTATATAGTGTGTTAAACATGTGTATCCTCCAATTCCAGATCCTAAATCAGTGTTAGGAGCACTTGGTCTCAAGCCAGGAGACCGGGTGATCCTAAAAAGACAAGTCAGAATGAGCCATGAGTCAGAATCAGATGGGCCAGTCCAGCTTTCCCAACCACAGCAACTTCCATGAAGCTTGAGGGAAAACCCATCTGGAGACAGCAGCCGCTGTAAAGAGTCATCGTACCGGCAGAATGAGAGTCACAACACACAGTGCTGGATTATCTCACATAGAACCTTATGGAGAATTTCTAGATTGGGGATGAAACATGGGAAATAACCATGATAAGGGAACAATGGGTACAGGAACATTACACAAATAAGGGCTCATTGTGGGAAAAATATTATCTGACCTAAACCAATCAATTAGTTTAAGGGTTTAAGTGACTTTTTAAGGATAATATACACTTGTAGGTAACTGGTATTGTCTTATTTGTTGGTATTTAAAGCCGTAAAAGTGCTACTCTGTGTTAGTGAAGGTAATCGGATCCATGCGTAAGGGAAATCTTGTTAAAGGTCTCCTGGTGGTAGATTATGGACCCGAGACAAGAAGAGATCCATTAGAGTTGTGATCATGTGTATTCAGGTAGAAAAGTCTCGAGGATGCGGACAGGACTCAGATGTTGACTGAGAATCAGTCTTTCAGAAACAGTAACGCTAAAAGCTGCAGCATAACGGTAAGAAGCTTATTCTTACAATTGCCTTACTTTTTCTAATCGATTAATCTCAAAATCTGGGTGAGCTCTTCAGCATTAAATAGTCTGTTCTAAGGACTGGGACATTACCTGTGCCTCTGTGAACTGTTTGTGCGGGATGTGATCAACTCACTGATCAATAGTCTGTACCAAGGGGGCATAGGCTTAGTATTGCTTGTATAGCGGATAGCAAAATGAAAAAAAGTTGCAGTTAAAGCATTAGAGCTGATGTGTTAGAGGACTACGGTAGGGTCAGAAGGTTAATAAAGTATTGAGGGGGGACTGTTGAGGAGAGCCATAAGATGAAATACTTGATTAACCGCTGGACATAGAGCACTGTGAGAAGTGTGTTCAATTATATCAATTCTCTATACATAAGCCAGTCACTCTTCAGAGGAACCCAAAATGGCCCCCGATGACATTACAGACCCTACCATCAGCATGGATCCACCAGATGACGTCCCTCCCATCATCATCACCATGGATCCATCCAATGATGTCATCGACCCGCCTACAATAACGCCCACCAATCAGCTCATGGGCTAACACATTGTTCGACCCACTGACCAATGAACACATCTGGACATGCCCCTTTGCAAGGTTATATCAGAGCAAGCTCAGTTGTAATAAAGGCAGAGCATGGGCTGACTTCGGTTGAGGAAAGATGAATATCCGACTGTGTCTGATCTCATTTTTCAAGCATGCACTCGATCCACACCAATTAGGCTAGGCAGTAGGCAACTAGTGATCTCTGATTAAGAGTTCACCCTAACAGAAACTTGGTCTCCAGAGCTGATCACAACTCCTCAGCTGTGTGACTCACATTTCCCAGACATTTCAAGGTAAAGACTGCCTGATGCTCATTGAGCTCTGCTGCCAGCATAGTAAGGAGGTTTGCGGGATTCCTTGTGCGCAGTTACAACGCGGGTGGTCTGACCAGACAGGCTGTGGGCGGAGGTGGAGGACCCAGACGAGGTGGAAGAGGCAGAAGCAGTGGAGGAACTTCTACATACAGAGGATTGACGCACAACTTGTGGGGATGGCAAGACTTGTACAGAAGACCCTTCTCCATCTCTCACCATAGTTACCCAGTGTCCAGTCAGCGACATGTAACGCCGCTGTCCATGCTTACTGGTCCAAGTATCTGTGGTGAAATGAACCCTTTCACACACAGAGTTTCTCAAGGAAGCATTGATGTGTGTGACATGCTCGTGTAGCGCAGGCACACCTTTCTTGGAGAAGTAGTGGCAACTGGGCATCTGGTACTGGGGCACTGCGATGGACATAAGGTTTCGAAAATCCTCTGTGTCCACCAGGCAGAAAGGCAGCATTTCTGTCGCCAACAGCCTGCAGATGCGGAAAGTCAACCTCTTAGCTTTGTCATGGCCAGGAGGGAATGGTCTTTTACTTGTCCACATCTGAGGGACCAAGGGCTGGCTGCTGTGCTGAGACGCCGTTGAGTAGGGTTTTCCTGGCAAACTTCTGATCTGTGAGGAAGGTGCAGGCGGAGATAGAATGTTGGCTTCATCCAAAGGTGGTGCTCTTGATGTCTGAGAGAGCTCAACACCAGCAGCTGTTTCCACTTCCAAAACAACTGACGACCTGCCAATCACACTGCCTGTTGCGGGTAAAGAGGTGAAAGGTCTGCGTCGAAAAGCATGTGTGACTGCTGTCCTCCCAGTCACAGAGGATGAAGAGCGCGCGGATGCACTTTATGGGGCAGATGGTGGTTGGCACGCCCTGCTAGGCCCCATTGCTTCAGAACCATGTGACCGTTCATGGACGAAGTACTCAAACTAGTGAGTTTTTGGCCTCTACTTAGAGATTGGTAACAAATCTTACAGATGACATGAGTTGGCTGATCCTTTGCAATGTCAAAAAAGGACCAGGCTAGGCAAGGCTTAGAACCCATGCGACCTGCAGAGCCACCATCACTTCTGCTCAGAGGCAGAGTTGTGGATGAGGATGCAGTTGTTGACGTGCTTTCAGTACTCCGTCTCTGTCCAGGAAGGCGCAACCTAACCTCGTCGTCAGTAGCATCCTCCTCCACCTCCTCTGCTGACCTCATCGACCGCCTGACTGTGGGTTGACAGTAAGTGGGATCTACAACCTCATCATCACCCTGTGTGTTTGCACTCCCCTCGTCCTCAGAGCCAACCTCTTCCTGCCCTGACCGAATACTTAAGTTGTCATTCCAATCAGTCTTATCAGCTTGTTCCTCATTGTCTTTGTGACGCCCTAAACTAGCCAGGTAGTCACAGACAGGCCCTTGCACAAACACCAGTCCCCTAAAAAGGTAACAGCAGCCAACCTAAAAACCCTGAGTCACCCCTCTCAGGCTTTGACGTTCACACCAGGGGTCGGAGCCAGGTGATTGGCCACGCCCACCGAGGAATTCGGATAGCCGGAGGCGGGAGAAGCAAGCAGATGAAGTTAGGGAGGAGAGGAGAGCAGTCTAGGAGGTGAAAGGAGAGGCGTTAGAAGGAGAAAATGTCTGTTGGGGATCTGGGTCGTAGCCCGGATACCCTGTGGCCAGGAGGCAGACGGTGGTTGCCGGCTGCAGGAGCCGGTAAGACGGCTGGTGGAACCGTAAGGGACCGGGACAGGGTAGTGGCCTGCCGATACCGAACCGGGGAACCAACTGGAAACCGGAGCACCAGGAGGGGTACTCAGACCCAGAACGAGGCCCAGAAACCACTGGACCGAGTCAAATTCACTGATTGGGGTCTGGACCTTAGGTTCTTTCCCACCCAAGTCCCGACTGAAGACAACAGCCGAACGAGGGGGATAGAAAGCCACCGATCAGGCAGAGAGATCCCACGGGCCAGCGTCTGCGGGCAAACGGGCTCTCCCGACACACACAAAGCCGGGGAACAGACTCCCGTCGCTGAGGCGCAGGTGGTCAAAATCTACAAACGAGGTGCAGGAGAAAGGCGAGGACCACCAAACTGGGTGGGGGACCATACGCGCCCAGCTACGGGCACCGACCACCATCTTTTTGGTTTACCAGAGACTCCGGTGTATCTGTCATAGTGAGTACAACAGTGCCCTCAGGCCGCGCACCTCCCCGCATCACGCCAACACGCCTGCACCCCCGCATACTAACCCCAACAACCGGGTCCTGGGACCATCAACCCCCTACCCACGGAGGGGTCAACACCTGACTATGCAACACCGTCCCCGGGAGCCTAGTCAACGGCAGCGGTGGTGTCCACAGTCACCACGACCCGTGGGTGGCGTCACGAACTTAAACCCAAAAAACTACGGCTCCGGCCGTGAACCTCCAAACCAAAACCCCTCACATAGCGCCAGCCTCCCTTCAGAGTGACGTGACCCCCAGATCCGGAGGCGCTCGAGCCACCCACTGACGAGCCCGGTTCCAAGCGGCTCGGCTGCGGCCGAGCCCCGGGGCGGTACATCTCCACCAAGAGGAGTTAAGCCTGCTTTACACGTTACATTTAATCGTGCTATCGCATTTGCGATTGCACCCGCCCCCATCGTTTGTGCGACACGGGCAATTTTCATTGTCAGCTCAACATGCCTCTGACAGTATAACCTCCAATTCCCCTAATGAATTGCTGTTGAGGAAACGCGTCGGGAAGGAGGACGGTGAGTAACACTGGTGTTGCCTGGGGTAGTGTGTGGTATGCAAAAAGTGTAAGGTAACACCAGTTTTATTGGTTTGCGGTGGGATAAGCGGTGAGCAGAAATCCCACTGCTACCATTTATTTCATTATTTAGCACTTTGAGCACATTTGTCACTTTAAATCGTTATTTTTCTCCCTGTTTGCCAATGACCAAATGGTCATATGATTATAGATTATTTGCACATAGCCACTTTATAGGAGTGATACTATCTGAGCTAAGTGCAATTGTGGAGGAAAAACGGTTTTGCACAATGTCACTTTAAATTTTTGTGGATGCACATGAGTGTAATGGAGGTGATAATAAGAAAGCATAATTAGCTCCCCTGTGTTTTGTCTCATGTACATCTATTTTGGATTTTTGTGCTAATACACCTTGTGGTATCAATTGTTGGGTGTTTCGAATTTTTAAATATATATTAATAAAGGTTATATTTTAATTATCAGTGCTATATACATTTTGATAAATTGGTAATAAGGTTTTTCATAGACATGTGACATGCACAGCCAATGAAACATGCCCTTGCTTGTCTGGCAAAAATCCACTTTGCTGTGTGTGTGTCTATGATTGGCTGACAGCCTGGCCCGCCCACTGTACGCGCGGTTAGGTAAAAAACAATGGCGATCGCCATTCTTCCAGCACTTAGCAGCATTGAGCTAAACCCCGTCCCCCCCCCACACACAAACACTATACGCTGAATTTTGATATCATTATTAACAGTGATTGACAGTATTACAGTGAAAAGCCAGCTATAAATAGCTATGCTTTTGGTGATCGAACCGTTATCGAATGGTAACTCGAATGGTCGAACGTTAAGCAAATCGTTCGAGTTCGTCGAACGACTCGAACATCGCCCAAAGCAACTCGAATTTGAAATTGGCGAACGGTTCAATTCGAACACCACTCATCTCTAATAAAGATGCCCAAGAGCCCCTGAACTAATAAAGTTCACAGATCAGACTCCCTTATTAGATACAACCCTGTGCAGACTTAAATCTAGACCATCTGAATCAATACAGAACTCAGACCAAATCCCCTGAAAATACAGACACCCTGTATACAGGCCTGAGATCATATTCAGTTAATACAAACATAACCTTAATATGTTTTAATATTATTTTTTTATACAGGATGAAGATGTTCTGCATCACTTTACAATTGAGCGGGGGCATGCACAGACATTAGAGAGTAACACATAATTGATCAGTTACAGGAGGAATGATGACCCTGCTCACAAGCTTGGAAACTGGAATGAACAAACAAAAGGAACAAAATGGCAAAACCTCAACAAAAGCATGGGCGCATATGCAATAATGAATCGGGTGATCTCTGCAAATATGACTAAACACATTTTTAAAAAGTCACCTAACAAAATTAGCTTTTATATTTTTAAAATGAAAAATGTGATCCACTTGCTTTTTTCCTGTGTAACCTCTTCCACAAATAGGCAAACAAGAATTTTATTTTAACATCTCCCGATTTAAAAAACCACATGAAGGGTTTTTCCAGTGAATTGCCATGGGTTTGTGGCCCATCTATAAGCTAGTTTTTAAAGGGGAAATATGTAAAACCAGAGCCAATGGAAGAGGGGCCCTGTGCAGGAACAATGTGCCCTTTAATGTTCAATCGCTTTTCATAATGCACAATTCCAGCTGTTGTGAATGCGAATGTGGGTCACCTGTGCGATTTAACAGGTTGCAGCAATGCTATATCCACCCCTGACTAGCGCAGACTGGCAATTTAGGTAAAACCATGCAATCAAAAATCTCATATGAAAGTACACTCTTTACACTGACTGTTGCGAATTGTATCCATGGTGCCTGAAGAATTTTTTGCACATGCCAATAGGCTAGCATATTTCTCCCAATGGCTCCTTCAACCAAATAGAACTTTGTTTTCCTATATTTGTAGTTTCTTCTGTGCATTTTTTTCAGCTATGCATTGTTATATCCCAATTTGTCCACAAGATGTCTCCCTAGCTCAGCAGAACTGTAATGCTCTCTCCAATATGTTTCTTTATCAGTTTTCTTCAGTCACTATGACCCCAAGTAGCTAAGTCTCAACTATAACAACTGTATGCTATCTCTAGAGATTTTTAGCTTCTGACCTTATATTTTCTCATTCCCTTAGAAAAGCTGAGGAGTCGTATGCTCCAATGCATGAGGACCCTTTAAGACTACATGCACACAATGAGTAATCGGTGTGTTTTATACCTCAGTATTTGTAGCCAAAACTAGGAGTAAAACAATCAAAAGGAAAAATATAATAGAAACACAAGCATCACTTCTGCATTTTTTTCCCACTCCTGCTTGTGGCTTACAAATAGAGATGAGCGAACCTCCTGCAGTTTGCTTCGCTGAACCAAACCGAACAAAGGGTAATTTCACCGAACCTTTATCAAACCAAACTTCGAAACTTTATCGAACCTTTCCAAACCCATTTGGATTCAATGGGAGGACAAACGTAAGGCACAGAAAACACCTTTAGGGATAACGAAAAGCTTCAAAAACAGCAAAAATATGTTTTACAGTTCAGCACCACTGTTTTGGCATAGCCATTAGCTTTGTGGCGCCCCTGACCTGGTCAGGCACCACAGAGTATTGCACCCATGCGGGAGCAATGCTTCCAGGTAATCTCCAAAGGCCAGGATGAGGTGCACACACAAACATATAGTGACCAGGCCTCCCACATTACCAGAGGGGACCCTTGGGTAGCCAGAAGGGGTTAACTTTCAATTCCCAGCTGGGGGTGTGTTCAGGGGCTGGTTGCTAGGAAGCAGGGCAGAGAGAGAGAGGAAGAGGAGAGTCTGGAGGAAGAAGTTGAAGTGTGTGGAAGGGAGCAGAGGAGCTCTCGTGTCAGACAGGTCCTGAGGAGTGCAGTAGCTGAAAGCGGGGGAGAAAGGAGTACCGTGGGTCGGCCTGAAAATCATCCAGAGAGAAGGGTGGCTGAGTACGGAGATCCCGGTATCCGAGCACACAAGGGGAACTAGATCCCCAGTACAGGCAGCAGATCATCCAGAGCTGCTTAACCTACAGGTGGAGGGGGTACTTCATGCCCTCACCACGACTACACAGAGCTTGAGCCAAGCAGCAATCACCAGGCCCATAAGGGGACAGGGCCAGAAGCCATCCCACCAAGGCCACGCTGCCGGCAGACGAGCCAGAGAGAGGGGAGCAGGGTGGTAACAGCTTCCCTGGAGGGGTCCTACCACGCTTCAAGCAAAGGATCCTCCTAAAACAGAAAGAGTGCAAGGAAGGCGAGTGGACAGCTACCCTCAGAACGGCCTCCTGGAATTCCTGGTTCCACCTGGTTATCACAGTGTCGCCCGGGCATCTCACCGTGACCTCCAAACAGTGAGTAAACACGTTGAAAGACTTCTTGGACTGTGTTTGAGTCATTCTGCGACCTGTGGTCCCACACACCTACACCGGGGCCTGGGGCTTGCCTCACTCTCAGGGGGCTAACATACTGACTGCACCCACCATCAGCCCCAGGCATCCCCTTAATTTGCAGTGGCGGTCCCTGCTGACCGCAATACTGAGAGTGGCGTCACGACAATAAAAGAAGGTTCCGTACCTGTGACCAGACTGTTCCATCCACGTGGAGTCCCTGAAGGTACTGCACCGACACATACTAGCGGGGCTTCACAACTTCTGGCGTCACGAACAGGATAAGGACTAGACCTGTTCAGACAGGTGACCGTGTGCCTCAGAGGTCCGACCGCAAAAATTGAACCGCCGCCATATTGCCATCTTCAAAAGCGCGCGCTGCAGCCCGCGCGAGGGAGAAGAGCACCGCCCACGAAGAGGTGTGGCCGCCCCAGAATCCCCACAATTCAGAGAGCGTACTGACCCAGGAAGTGGAAAGGGAGCGCGCAGATTTTTGAAGAAAAATGGACGCTGCAGGAGGTAATGCCCCTGGTCAGGGCGACGCAGCCCAAGCGAGGCCAGCCCCCGTCACGCTAGACGCAGCAGCGCCTGGTGCCGGTGCCGCGGTCGCAGCTGCGCCGGCCGAAATCTCCCCCATAATGCCAGTTTCCTTGCTGTATGTCCCAGGAGCGCAATGGCTGCCCCAATACGCCGATAAAATAGACACGCTGACCGGGTTTAAGAAGAAGATCAACACCCTGCTAGACATGCACGCGATGACTGGTAAGCAGAGGGCCGCTGTGGTGCTGGGACAATTGACTGAAGCAGCAGAATTGGAAGCTGAGTCCTGGACCAATGATGACCGGAGCTCTGTTGAGACCATCTTTGCCAAACTAGCAGCTGCTTTTGAACACCGCACCGAGGGAGAGCTGAGGACGGACTTCTATAACTGCCGTCAGAAGCCCCAAGATAGCATAAGAGCCTATGCCCTCAGGCTGCAGGCTGCACTACGGGCTCTCAAGCTGGTGGACCCTGTCAGTGATCAGGAAAGAAACCAGATGATGAAGGAACAATTCTTGCGGGGCCTGCGCTCTCCTGAGGATGGGAAGCAGATGAAGCTGTGGTCCCTGGAACACCCTGACGTGGACTTTGCCATTCTGAAAGACAGGGCAGTGAAAGCACTCCAACCTCCTGTGGACACAGACCCCGTCGCACCAGCATGGCCTGCCAGTTCCACGGCTGCAGGAGCGGAATCCTCCTCGCAGACCCTAATAACTGCAAAAGGACTCAACGCGCCAGCAGAGACCATAAGTACGCTATCCTCCCAGGTGCAACAGCTCACTAAGGACGTCGCACAAATCCTGAAAGCAATGCAGTTGCCCTCAGAGACCAAAGTCCCTCATCGGATCCTGCTAGCTGACAACCCAGAGGACGTCCCTTGGATGCGGAGGAGAAGAGGTCCCCCAACCCGAGGCAGGAGCAGTGATCGCTATGACTCATCTGGACAACCCATCTGTCGTCGTTGCCAGGAGGCGGGACACTATGCAAGGGTCTGTCCTTTAAACGAGCCAAACCTGGGGCCGGGGGCCAGTCCTCAGGATTAAGAAGATCAGGCCCAAGTCGCTGCTGTGATCAGTACGTGGGTGGACGTCCTGTCCTGTCCATCGTCCTGGACGGGATCCCTACCCCGGCGTTATTGGACACCGGCTCTCAGGTCACCACGATCCCGTATGTCCTTTATCGGAGGTTTTGGTCGGATGACGATCTCCGACCCCCGGACCCCTCCCTCACCATCTATGCTGCCAACGGACAGCCTATAGACCAGATCGGGGTCAAAGAGGTAACCATAAAGGTGGGAAGGCAGGAAATGAAGGGACAAGGACTGATTGTTGTGGACACTGATATTAGAGAAAGGAACCCGCAAATGATTTTAGGCACTAATGTCATAGAAAATTGCCTAGGGGAAGTGTTGTTGTTGCTTCATCAGATTGTTGAAGGTGCTGAGGGCAGGTCGCAAAGAGCCTTGCAAAAGGAGATCCGAATCATTCTGAGGAAGCAACAGGTAAAACAGACTGGCGGTGAGATTGGTAGTGTACGGGTGATGGATGCTAACCCCATTGTGATACCCCCACGGAGTGAAATGATGATGTGGTGTAGAGCAGCGGTAGGTCTCAGAGGACAAGATTACCAGGCTGTACTAGAGCCCACTCATTCAGACCACTGGCCCACGATTCTGACAGCCAGGGGGGTAGTTGATGTACACAAGGGACGAGTGCCTGTACGAGTGTTGAACTGTGGGGAGGAGGAAGCCAGACTACCAAGGTACGCTACCATAGCCAAACTGTTTACATGCTCAGATGACGCCATAACACCTGTAGGTCCCCTGACACAAGCTGACTCAAAAGAGGGCGAGACCTCCCAAAAGCAGTTAGAGGATTGGTGCCAGAAACTACACGTGGGGACTGACTCTACACCCGACTACCAGAAACATGGGGTTTACAGGGTCGTGCAGGAATACGAGCAGGTCTTTAGTAAGAACCCACTAGACTTTGGTAGGATCAAAGGGGTGCAACATCACATACCCACAGGCAGTCATCCTCCCATTAAGGAAAGACATAGGCCTATTCCACCAGCCCATTACCAGCGCACAAAGGACATGCTGAAGGACATGAAGGAGGCAGGCGTCATAAGGGACAGTTGTAGCCCCTGGGCGGCTCCCCTGGTCCTGGTAAGAAAGAAGGATGGCACGATGAGGATGTGTGTGGATTACAGACGGATAAATCAGATAACACACAAGGATGCCTACCCTTTGCCAAGGATAGAGGAATCCCTCGCTGCCTTGAAAACCTCTAACTACTTTTCTACCCTAGATCTTACTAGTGGCTACTGGCAAGTATCTGTAGCAGAAGAAGATCGGGAGAAGACGGCCTTCACCACCCCAATGGGCCTCTGTGAGTTCAACAGCATGCCATTTGGACTCTGCAATGCCCCCGGGACCTTCCAGAGGCTTATGGAATGCTGCCTAGGGCACCTCAACTTTGAAACCGTCCTGCTCTACCTGGATGATGTCATCGTGTACTCCAAGACCTACGAGGACCACCTGAAACACCTGGCTGAAGTCTTTGAAGCGTTATCCCGATATGGAATGAAGCTGAAACCATCCAAGTGCCATTTACTGAAGCCAAAGGTCCAGTACCTAGGTCACGTGGTCAGTGCAGAAGGAGTAGCACCGGACCCAGAGAAGGTCACAGTCATCCAGGAGTGGCCCACACCTACTACCGTCCGGGAGGTACGCCAGTTCCTTGGCTTGGTAGGCTACTACAGAAGGTTCATCAAGGGCTACACGAAAATGGCAGCGCCTTTGCAAGAGCTCCTGGTAGGCCACCCAAAGAAGAAAGGAAAGACCTCCGGCCCGCCATTTCACTGGGGAGAAGCAGAAGAACACTCCTTCAGACAAATGAAAGGGGCCTTGACGGGTGAAGAGATCCTAGCCTACCCTGACTACAGTCTACCATTTGTACTGTATACAGATGCCAGTAATGTGGGACTGGGAGCAGTGCTTTCACAGGTGCAGGAAGGCAAAGAGCGTGTGATTGCTTACGCCAGCAGGAAGCTCAGGCCTACTGAAAGAAACCCAGAAAATTATAGCTCATTTAAGCTAGAGTTCCTGGCCATGGTATGGGCTATCACAGAGCGGTTCAAGCACTACCTGGCAGCCACCAAATTCACTGTCTTCACGGACAACAACCCCCTGACCCACTTGGATACTGCTAAATTGGGTGCCATGGAGCAGCGTTGGGTAGCCCGGCTGGCGAATTATGACTTTACTGTCAAGTATCGAGCTGGCCGCAAGAACGGCAACGCAGATGCTCTGTCCAGGATGCCTCACCTAGCAGACGAGGGTGAAGATGTAGATGATCTTGAAGAGATTGAGCTGCCAGCGTTCCATCGCCATGGAGCAAAAAAGTGCCGGCAGTTGCGTGCCAACCGCCAAGAGGTGACCCTGAACCCACTACCTCACTACAACTGGAAGGAGACCCAGGAAAATGATCCAGCGGTAGGCTTGGTAAAGAAACTGATCAGCCAGCCGGGCGCCAGCCTTGACAAAGGAGCCCCACCTGAGGCACAGTACCTATGGAAGGAGAGGGGTCGATTATTCATCTATCAAGACAAACTTTACAGGAGCATCATTGACCCGAGGACGCATGAGAAGGTGTGGCAAGTGATTGTACCACAGAAGGATACGAGGATGGTGCTAGAAGCCTATCACAATGGTGCAGGCCACTTTGGTTGGAAGAAACTGGAGGCCCTACTTAAAGTAAGATTCTACTGGGTGGGCATGAGATCTGCCCTAGAGAAGTGGTGTCGAAACTGCGGGCCCTGCAATCTTAGAAGAAGAGACCAGCACAGCCAGAGAGCACCACTCTAGCCAATCCAAACTAAACGGCCTCTGGAGATCGTGGCCCTGGACCATGTAAAGTTGGCACCCAGCAGACAAGGCTACAACTACGCTCTCACTATGGTTGACCACTACTCCAGATTCCTGGTGGTAGTACCAGTCAAGGACTTGACAGGTCAAACTGCAGCCAAAGCTTTCCAAACACACTTCTGTCGACCACATGGCTATCCAGATCAAGTGCTCACTGACCAAGGACCAGCCTTTGAAGCTGAAGTGTTTAAGGAGTTTTGTAACCTATACGGCTGCCAGAAGATCCGTACTACGCCTTACCATCCTCAGACCAATGGCATGTGTGAGAAGATGAACCACATCATTCTCGACCTTCTGAAGACGCTCCCACTAGAAGAACGAAGTCAGTGGCCGGAAAAACTGCCCGATCTAGTGGACATGTATAACAACATCCCTGTGAGTTCCACGAACTGCACACCGGCATACCTGATGAGGGCCAGACCAGGGAGATTGCCAGTAGATCTGGAAATGGGAGTTGAGACCCCTGAAGACCATCTACAAGGTGCTGATTGGGATTCCAACCGCCAAGCCCAATACAAGAAAGTACAAGAGTGTGTGGAGCGAAGCCTGACTCAGCAACGTGAGAAACAAGAAAAGGCCTACAATCGAAAAGCACCTGCTGTTCCTTTGATGCCAGGAGATATAGTTCTCAAGAGAAAGAGAAGACATCATAAACTTGACAATCACTGGGAAGAAGAACCCTATACTGTGTTACCATCGACGCTTAGCAATGAAAAGACATGCCTTATCAGCAAAGATGGAGGAAAAACAACAGCTGTCGTTTCTAGAGATCGCTTAAAGAAATGTCCTGAACAACTAAGAACCCCTGAAGAAATTCCCAACCCTTTGCCAGTTCAAGAACCAAAAGAAAAGATGATCCATACTGTACTTGGAGATTTCCCAGCAAGTTGGCCTCAATACAATGGAGCAGTAGTTATTCCAGTCATTACATTCCCTCAATCTAGAGAAGTAAGAGAACCAGAAGAACCTGTTCAGAACCTGGAAGAGCCAAATGTAGCTGAAGCAGAAGACCATGCATTGGTATCAATACCCAGTACACCCATTATTCACATTGAGACACATACATCGGGTGGGAGGACACAACCTCAGACAGATGACAGTATAGTACTGCGTAGGTCAACCCGCAGCAACTTTGGTCAGCTCCCATTACGCTATAGAGAAAGTACAGTTTAGTTCAAAGTAACGGTATGAAATGTAATGTTTAACCTGTTATAGTTAAGTAACGTTTAAGTGAAATGTGCCCAGAAGGACTATTGTGAGACCTCTTTAAAATGTTTTCTTTGCACTAGTTCACGTGCACTTTTAAAAAATGGACCACTGGTTATGACCTGGCTTTAACCACAAACTCTTGCATTGTAAAAAGTTGCCTTCTTGGTATCAATCCCAGAGTCTGCCTGTTGAGGGGCATGGCTCTGCACCAACAAGGGGGCACGCCTGTTTATGGGGCCTGCCCTCCAACACTCGGAAGCGGGTACGCCTGTTTATGGGGCCTACCTTACACCACTCTCCTCAGGAGAGGAAGATTGGAGGAAAGGTCTGGGGAATGTGATGGCCCAGACCTGGTCACCAAGAGGACCGGCGACCTACCTCCTGGAGGTTTTTGGGTGGGGTTCGGACATGTGGGTGGTTGGTGGTGGAATGGTACCTGGTATGTTTAAATGTAAATAATTGCCCCTGTGTGGGAAAAGTTTGTATTTACCTTTTTCTCTTGTCTTTGCAGCCCGAGGACGTGCTGATGATAACTAAGGGGGAATGTGGCGCCCCTGACCTGGTCAGGCACCACAGAGTATTGCACCCATGCGGGAGCAATGCTTCCAGGTAATCTCCAAAGGCCAGGATGAGGTGCACACACAAACATATAGTGACCAGGCCTCCCACATTACCAGAGGGGACCCTTGGGTAGCCAGAAGGGGTTAACTTTCAATTCCCAGCTGGGGGTGTGTTCAGGGGCTGGTTGCTAGGAAGCAGGGCAGAGAGAGAGAGGAAGAGGAGAGTCTGGAGGAAGAAGTTGAAGTGTGTGGAAGGGAGCAGAGGAGCTCTCGTGTCAGACAGGTCCTGAGGAGTGCAGTAGCTGAAAGCGGGGGAGAAAGGAGTACCGTGGGTCGGCCTGAAAATCATCCAGAGAGAAGGGTGGCTGAGTACGGAGATCCCGGTATCCGAGCACACAAGGGGAACTAGATCCCCAGTACAGGCAGCAGATCACCCAGAGCTGCTTAACCTACAGGTGGAGGGGGTACTTCATGCCCTCACCACGACTACACAGAGCTTGAGCCAAGCAGCAATCACCAGGCCCATAAGGGGACAGGGCCAGAAGCCATCCCACCAAGGCCACGCTGCCGGCAGACGAGCCAGAGAGAGGGGAGCAGGGTGGTAACAGCTTCCCTGGAGGGGTCCTACCACGCTTCAAGCAAAGGATCCTCCTAAAACAGAAAGAGTGCAAGGAAGGCGAGTGGACAGCTACCCTCAGAACGGCCTCCTGGAATTCCTGGTTCCACCTGGTTATCACAGTGTCGCCCGGGCATCTCACCGTGATCTCCAAACAGTGAGTAAACACGTTGAAAGACTTCTTGGACTGTGTTTGAGTCATTCTGCGACCTGTGGTCCCACACACCTACACCGGGGCCTGGGGCTTGCCTCACTCTCAGGGGGCTAACATACTGACTGCACCCACCATCAGCCCCAGGCATCCCCTTAATTTGCAGTGGCGGTCCCTGCTGACCGCAATACTGAGAGTGGCGTCACGACAATAAAAGAAGGTTCCCTACCTGTGACCAGACTGTTCCATCCACGTGGAGTCCCTGAAGGTACTGCACCGACACATACTAGCGGGGCTTCACAGCTTCCTAGGGTATTGACAAAAAAAATATAGGGGTGAATGAGAGACAGGGGTATGGTTGGTGCTCACATACCCCTACCAGTACAGACAAGAGACAATTTTGAGACCTATCTAGTAGTCTTGATATTTAAAAACCTTTCAGGCACAAAGCAGTACAGTACCATCAATTACCCCCTCACCATAGGGCTTTAAAAAAGCAGGTAGGTACGGGCCATGCAACATACAAGCTGTGGCCCAGCATTAGTATTTGAAAAGCAAAGGCAATGTGTAGGCCTCTTGTTCCCAGAACAAGACACAACAAGACACAAACAAAACTACCCACAAGACACAACCTGGACAGCTATCTTGTAGTCTTGACATCTAAAAACCTTTCAGTTAGACAGCAGTACAGTAGCATCAATTGCCCCCTCACCATAGGGCTTTAAAAGAGCAGGAAGGTATGGTACATGCAACACACAGGCTTTAGCCTGGAATTTGTATTTAAAAAATGAAGACATGCTACAATGATTGGTGTAGGCCTCTTGCTCCCAGAAGACTGGCACGACAGACAAAAGACAACTTGGAGACCCTACTTGGAGTCTCCACATTTCAAAAATTAAGGTCAGACAACAGGAAAAGTGACAACAATTGGCACTCACTACAAATAGCCCAACAAAGCAACATGGCTGCGTGGAACCAGCCCTGGAACAAGGCCTGAACCACCATTTCTACCTTCACCAGAGACAGCAAGATGACAGACAGGTATAGGCCTCTTGTTCCCAAATTACTGAAGCTGCAGTGAAAATATAACTTTGAAAACCGACTTAGAGTGTTCAGATTTAAAACCATTTCAAGCAGACAGCAGGACAGTGACTTCAATTGCACCCCTATTATACCATAGTGTATTTGCACAGCTGAGAGGTATGGTCCATGCAACCCACAGGATGTAGCTTGGCATTTATATGATAAAAATCAAGAGATGCGTGACAGACAGGTGTAGGCCTCTTGCTCACAGAAACCTCGCACTACGCTATCACCTAGTCTGCACAGTCTGGGCCTGGGGTGGCAAAGTCACTGGACATCCACAACTTATTCATCTTAATGAACGTAGGGGGTCTACGCTTTCAAGGGATCATCACAATCTAAAACTAGAAAATGTGCTGCTATTGTCCACTAATCTCGTGTAAAGATAGTGGATTTAGGGCAAACCAAAATTCTTGGCAAAACCTTGTTAATGACAACTTTTTGTGGGACACCCAAATACTTGGCTCATGAGGTGTTGATCACAGGAAGATGAAGGAGAAACAGACACGGTTAATTTGGTGGCCGGTGGTTGGGTAGGCCCAGTAGTCCACATTTTAGCGCAGTGAGATTCCCAGAGTCATGCATGTTGTTTGGACATGGGCATGTTTATGTATGTAGTAGTCAAATTATTTGAATTTTTGCCTCTACTGAGTTGTTGTTTACAACATTGGTGTCACATCCTCACCAGAGTCCGCTCCTGCGAGTTCTGCTTCAGCCACCAGGCACTGCCATATTCCCACTGTGGTCTGTGATGGTGATGGGGGAGGAGCCGGTGCCGGTGGCTCTGGTGGGCACAGACTCTGCTCATCCACTAGGCTAGGTTTTCCTGGTGTCTGCAGTAACACTGGCTGAGTATAGGGGGTGTGTGTCTTCCAACTTATGTTGTCACAATTCTTCTTCAGCCAAAGGGAAGACACCACACCTTTTTTATCCCCTCTCTGTCTGCTGGCCATTGCCAGATAAAGATTGTATTCCTACTAGACTCTGGTTCCCCCCTGCTCTGATTATCGATTCTTGCTTTGACCCCGGCCTGCTCTCTGACTACTCTCCTGCCAGCCGTATTTGTACCTTGCTGCCCGATCTGAATTTGAACTCTGCTTTGTTTTCTGATTACATCCTTGCCTGGCTGATTCTGTCCCTGTTTTACATTTCCCGGTTTGACCCTGCCGAGCTACTACTCTCATTGGACTGCAGCCTTCCACAGGTAGTTATCTTCAGGGCCCTGTGTAATTCCAAATCCCTGTAGAGGGGTTAAAGGGTTTCAGGTTCTCGGGATCCTGCTTTGTGAGTAGCTTTCCTCTAGCCTATCCATTACTGCTAGTCTGAGCCTGTAGATCCAGGTAGGTGTTACTGTTGGCAGATAACGAAAGTTGGGTAATACTTTGCTGTCTCAAAAAATGCCCAGGCTAGGCAACTCTTCCTTTGTGTTTGTGCAGAAATCGCTAATGTAGCATCCTTACCTTCTTCCTCCTCCTCCTCATCTGCTTAGCTACACAGCTGCATGACTCTGTGTTCTCACTAAGTTGGATGTATAACTTCATCATCAGGCTCTATGTCGTCCCCCTCCTCCTCTTCCTGACCTGACATCACAGGACAGTACATGTGCGCCTCAAGTATCTGAGTCTCAGTATCATCACCTCAACCCCCGGGGGTTAACATCAGTTGATGAGGGTCGGGATCCTGCTAGGACCCTACTTCATCCGAGCCAGGATCCAACTTACATTGGTGCAGATGCTTTCCTCTTCTTCAGTTTGTAGAAAAAAAGATTCCGGTCTTTGTGAGTAATAGATCATTGGTCTTTGATCTTTTAAGAAATTTGGCTTTATTATTAATAACATAAAGCTCTTGTATTAACACAACGCGTTTCAGCAAGATACACTTGCCATGCTCAGGTGTCTGACACCAGCTGAGACAGTCCCTCATCCCCCAGAGGAATTATACATCTAACACCGGGGTTGTGCGAGGGCGCACAACTTAACCAGGTGAGCAATTCTATAATATAAATATACAGAAATCACTCCACGGGTGCTTCTCATATGCGCTATATTTTTATCTCTGCAGTGATCTTCCTCAGTTTGGGAATCTTTGGAGAGGACCTGTGATGCCCACGGGATACAATGTGTGAACAGCTCTTGAGACTCACCCATGTGTGGTTCCCACAGTCAGTTTGCCAGTTGTCAATTTGTGATGCGGGAGCAAACAAGTGTAATTGGGGTGGCACCTCTGAGGAATGAACTGTGTGTGATGTGGAGGTGCAGGAAGAGGAGAGGCCACTTGATGCAGTGCTTGCCATCCACTCCAGCACCTGCTGTTTATCAGCCTCATTTCAAAGTTGAAGTTGAAGCGATGTGCGGCTGCCAAAGAAAGCTAATTGAGTAGGCTGTCCAGTAATGGAAGTTTTTCTCATTTCTGTGGGGCTAGGATGAACCGGCGTTTGCTCAATATTCCTTTAACTAACAGAACTTCCCACACGTACACCTTCAAAACCCCGACTATACCACCTTCCACAACAACCTAGTTGTGATTTACCAATTACCACTCATGGTTAATCTTTAGTGATGAGCGAGCATGCTTGTAACTACTCGGTACTCGCACGAGTATCGCTGTACTCGGGCTGCTCGGCGGGGACCGAGTAATCTCGCGATACTCGTGCTGTACTCGTGGTCTTCATTTCTGCATGTTGGCGCTCTTTTGAGAGCCAGCCCTCATGCAGGGATTGGCTGGCAGACCACTGCAATGCCACAGGCCTGTTAGTTGTGGAATTGCAGTGATTGGCCGGCCTGCACAGCGTGACCGAGCCTTTATACCGGCCGGCGCGCTGTGCTCTGCTCACAACTATCCAGACAGTCAGTGCAGGGAGAGTGTCGCTGATTCAGGGAAAGCTTTGTGGCCCTTTATAGTTAGTTCCGGAGCAGGGCTGCAAACAGTGTGACCAGAAGTCCTTCTCAGGACTATTCTAGTTGTATACAGGCAGGCAGGGTATAGCCAGGTCGGAGTACAGTAGCAGAGTCCTTCTCAGGACTATTGTTGCTATATACAGGCAGGGTATAGCCAGGTCGGAATACAGGCTAGTGACCAGAAGAGTCCTTGTCAGGACTATTGTAGCAGTATACAGGCAGGCAGGCAGGCAGGGTATATAGCCATTCCTAGTCGTGACCGTATACCAGCCTTCATCATATCTGGGGCTGGTGTACACAGTCTAAAACAGTCCAGATAGTGTCAGACTTCTCAGTAATTGTCGCTCCTAAAAACCAGTTAGGTTCTTATTGCGTCCGTGCTTGCATTTAAAAACAGCACGTGTGTGTCTGTCGGTGGCAGCGTACAGGTGCGCGTTTTGCACAAACTATTATATAACGCACAAGTCTAGTGTATAATACACGTCAGTCAGCAGTGTCTGATAGAGTCAGACTTCTCAGTAATTGTCGCTCCTAAAAACCAGTTAGGTTCTTATTGCGTCCGTGCTTGCATTTAAAAACAGCACGTGTGTGTCTGTCGGTGGCAGCGTACAGGTGCGCGTTTTGCACAAACTATTATATAACGCACAAGTCTAGTGTATAATACACGTCAGTCAGCAGTGTCTGATAGAGTCAGACTTCTCAGTAATTGTCGCTCCTAAAAACCAGTTAGGTTCTTATTGCGTCCGTGCTTGCATTTAAAAACAGCACGTGTGTGTCTGTCGGTGGCAGCGTACAGGTGCGCGTTTTGCACAAACTATTATATAACGCACAAGTCTAGTGTATAATACACGTCAGTCAGGAGTTTATGATAGAGTCAGACTTCTCAGTAATTGTCGCTCCTAAAAACCAGTTAGGTTCTTATTGCGTGCGTGCTTGCATTTAAAAACAGCACGTGTGTGTCTGTCGGTGGCAGCGTACAGGTGCGCGTTTTGCACAAACTATTATATAACGCACAAGTCTAGTGTATAATACACGTCAGTCAGCAGTGTCTGATAGAGTCAGACTTCTCAGTAATTGTCGCTCCTAAAAACCAGTTAGGTTCTTATTGCGTCCGTGCTTGCATTTAAAAACAGCACGTGTGTGTCTGTCGGTGGCAGCGTACAGGTGCGCGTTTTGCACAAACTATTATATAACGCACAAGTCTAGTGTTGAATACACGTCAGTCAGCAGTGTCTGATAGAGTCAGACTTCTCAGTAATTGTCGCTCCTAAAAACCAGTTAGGTTCTTATTGCGTCCGTGCTTGCATTTAAAAACAGCACGTGTGTGTCTGTCGGTGGCAGCGTACAGGTGCGCGTTTTGCACAAACTATTATATAACGCACAAGTCTAGTGTATAATACACGTCAGTCAGCAGTGTCTGATAGAGTCAGACTTCTCAGTAATTGTCGCTCCTAAAAACCAGTTAGGTTCTTATTGCGTTCGTGCTTGCATTTAAAAACAGCACGTGTGTGTCTGTCGGTGGCAGCGTACAGGTGCGCGTTTTGCACAAACTATTATATAACGCACAAGTCTAGTGTATAATACACGTCAGTCAGCAGTGTCTGATAGAGTCAGACTTCTCAGTAATTGTCGCTCCTAAAAACCAGTTAGGTTCTTATTGCGTCCGTGCTTGCATTTAAAAACAGCACGTGTGTGTCTGTCGGTGGCAGCGTACAGGTGCGCGTTTTGCACAAACTATTATATAACGCACAAGTCTAGTGTATAATACACGTCAGTCAGCAGTGTCTGATAGTGTCAGACTTCTCAGTAATTGTCGCTCCTAAAAACCAGTTAGGTTCTTATTGCGTCCGTGCTTGCATTTAAAAACAGCACGTTTGTGTCTGTCGGTGGCAGCGTCAGGCTCCATATTGTCCTTGGATAGAGACGTGCATGATGGCCTGTAAACATGAAGTGCCCATTGTAAGGAAGTGGGTCTATTGTAGTATAGCCCTTAGGCAGGGCAGCCAAAAATTTGGAGGCTCCACATTGTCCCTGGATAGAGATGTGCATGAGGGCCTCAAAACATTGTTCCCATTGCAAAGGAGCGGGTCTCCTGTCGTTGTAATGCCCATTCAGAAAGAATGGGCGAAAAAATTTACCACTGGGGGTATACCTGAAACAACGGCTTAACTATTGTAACGGTCACCATGATGGCGCATGAGGAGAAGGAGGAGCAGTCCAGCGATTAGCCAAAGTCCAGAAGTGTGTTACCATGGGTGAGTGGAGGTACATGGCAAATTCCCGTTACAAACTTTAAATTCCGCTGTCATTTGCTGTTGGTGTGTGGTGAAGTCTGGCCAAATCCAACCCTTGTTCATCTTGATCAGAGTCAGCCTGTCAGCATTTACAGTTGACAGGCGGGTGCGTTTATCTGTAATGATTCCACCTGCGGCACTAAAAACACGCTCTGACAAAACGCTAGTGGCAGGGCAGGCCAGAACTTCCAAGGCGTAGAGACTAAGAGCCAATTCATGCCACGTGTCCAGCTTGGATACACATTAATTGTAAGGCACAGAGGAATGTCAGAGTACAGTTGTTTGATCTGCAACGTACTCCTTGAGCATCTGGCCAAACTTAGGATTTCTTGTGGCACTACCCCTCACCTCAGGGGCTGTGGTATGTGAGGGGCTGAGAAAACTGTCCCACATCTTAAAGACTGTTCCCCTACCTCTGGCGGATTGGACTTGTGCCCCTCTCGGCTGTACGCCTTGGTTGTCCACTGATTCCTGACCTATGCCGCTAGCGTTTTGTGAGGGGAATGCTTTGCCTACTTCCGTGACTATGGCCTTCTGGAACTGCTGCATTTTGCCTGACCTCTCCGCCTCGGGAATAAGAGACATAAAGTTCTCCTTTTAGCGTGGGTCTAACAGTGTTACCAACCAGTAATGATTGTCGGCCAAGATGTTCTTAACGCGAGGGTCACGAGACAGGCAGCTTACCATAAAGTCAGCCATGTGTGCCAGACTCTTAACAGCCATCACTTCAGTATCCTGACCAACACGATGACTGAACATGCTGTCCTCCTCCTCCTCCTCCTCATCATCTACCCTGTCCTCTGGCCAGCCACGCTGAACCGAGGATATGACTGCATGTCATATCCTCAATTTGGCCAGAGAGTTGCTCCATGTCTTCATCCTCCTCCTCGTCATAGTCCTCCACTGCACGTTGTGATGAGACGAGGCTGGGCTGTGTGTTATCACCCACACCCACTACTGTTTCTTGCTCAAACTCATCGCGCTCCGCCTGCAATGCATCATGGTTGTTTTTTGAGCAGAGACCATTTTAGAAGGCAGAGAAGCGGTATGGTGACGCTAATAATGTCGTCATCGCCGCTCACCATCTTGGTGGAATCCTCAAAGTTTTGGCGGATGGTGCATAGGTCGGACATCCATCTCCACTCCTCAGGTGTTATGTGTGGAGTTTGACCCATTTCCCGACGGCTTAGGTGATGCAGGTACTCAACAACTGCCCTCTTCTGCTCACATATCCTGACCAACTTGTGCAGAGTTGAATTCCAACGCGTGGGGACATCACACACCAGTCTGTGTGCCGGAAGATGCAAACGGCGTCTTAAGCCGGCAAGGCCGGCTGAAGCAGTAGGTGACTTTCGAAAATGTGCAGACAGGCGGCGAACTTTTACCAGCAGATCAGACAGCTCTGAGTATGACTTTAGAAACCGCTGAACCACGAGGTTGAGCACATGGGCCACGCATGGAACATGTGTCAGCTGGCCTCGCCTCAAAGCCGCCACCAGGTTCCGGCCATTGTCACACACGACCTTTCCTGGCTTTAGGTTCAGAGTTGTGAGCCAGTGATCTGCCTTCTGTTTCAGAGCTGTCCACACCTCTTCTGCATTGTGGGGTTTGTTGTCACCTATGCAGATTAGCTTCAGCACTGCCTGTTGCCGCTTCGCCGAGGCAGTGCTGCAGTGCTTCTGTGTCGCCCTGGACAAGGCAGGGGCCACAGAGCACAACACTACACCCCACACTCCCTGCAGGCATATCATAGTCAAAACACAAAATCCTTGTTGCCTTCCCCAGGGGCTGTTGTCCACACCAGGGTGTGGAGCCAGGCGGTTGGTCTCCACCCACCGAGGAGGAGGGAAAACACAGGCAGTGAGAGTTAAGCTAAGGAAGTGGAAGGAGGAAAGTAGTAGAGAGGAGAAAAGTGACAGCAAAGAGCCTGAAGTTGGTCCGGGTGTGTGGCCCGGACAGGACAGCAAGGTTGGCAGGATGTGGTGACCGTCTGCAGTGGAGGCCGATTGGAGTCTGCCGTAAGGACCGTGGACGGGTGGTGACCCGGCCGTACCGGACCGGTATACAAAGAGAAGCCAGCACCATTGGCAGAGGACTTTCGGATCCCGGCAAGGCTTGGTGTCGCCGTGAATTTGCCAAATCCGTTAGTGAAGGGGACCTCAGGGTTTCCAAACAGCCAAGTCCAGATAGAAGGCAACCGTCCAACCGTGAAGGGGAGACACCGCCACCGCCAAGGGCAACCGTCTCCCAGGGCCAGCGCCTGTGGGCAAAAGGGGCTCCTCCGGCCCATATCCAGGTCGGGGAGCGGGTTACCGTTGGGAAACCATCACTACCAACACTTAACTTAGGTGCAGGGAGAGACAGTCATCACTAACCTGCAGGGAGGAAAAACCGCAGCCGTCCGAGTGACCCGTCCATCCAGCCACTTGTTTTACCGTGAACTGTGTCATCATCATTGGGCTAAGTGAGTACCTCCGTGCCGTGCGGCACAGCGCTGCCCCTGCGACCCTGCACTTCATCAGGCCCCGCAACCCGCCTGTCATCCATCTCTACCCCATCACCAGGCCCCGGGACAACCAACCCCCCTACCCACGGAGGGGAGAAATAACAACAAAGCTGCTCCCTGTCACAGGCTCCCGGGATCCCCGTCCAGAGCAGCGGTGGTGTCCACACAATCACCACAACCGTGGGTGGCGTCACGGACAATATCCCCAAAACCCAAACCACCCCTTTTCACTCACGGGCGAGTAGCGCCGCTCGAGTCCCCGGGATCCGGCCATCGCTCGAGCCAACGAGCAGCAGCAGCCGTAGAGCTGCGTCAGCCGGACCCGAGCAGTGGGAGAGCGCACCGTCCCCTCCTCCGCCCGCGACACTTCCAGCTTGGGACTGGTGTGGAGGGTAAAGTGGATCAGGATGCGCAGGAGGAGGAGGAGGCTGAGGAGCATGACATTCCGGAGCTGTAGAGTGTGTGTGAAACCCTGACTGAGGTAGGGCCTGCAAAACTTGGTGTGTGAAGGACGTGTTCCGTCCCTCGCTCAGACTGGGTCCCAGCTTGCACAATATTAACCCAGTGTGACGTCAACGAGATGTAGCGGCCTTGCCCACATGCACTTGTCCACGTGTCTGTGGTTAGGTGGACTTTGGCTGAAACAGCGTTGTTCAGGGCACGTGTGATGTTTTGTGACACGTGGTTATTATGCAATGCTGGGACGGCACACCGGGAGAAATAGTGGCGTCTGTGGACCGAGTAACGTGGGACAGCTGCCACCATCAGGTCGCGGAATGCTTCTGTCTCAACCAGCCTAAAAGGCAACATTTCCAGCGCAAGCAGTCGCGAAATGTTAGCATTTAGAACTGTGGCATGTGGGGTGTTGGCAGTGTATTTGCGCCTGCGTTCAAAGGTTTGCTGAATGGATAACTGAACGCTGCGCTGGGACAAGGACGTGCTTGATGATGGTGTTCTTTCTGCGTAGGCAACTGCAGGTGCAGGAGTGGAGGAGGCTTGTTCGCAGGCAGCATGGACAGGGGATTGGCTCGCATGCACAACCAGCGAAGACGTAGCAGTGACATCAGCAAGCACTGCTCCTGGACTCTGTTGTACTTCCCACAAAGTCGGGTGCTTGGCTGACACGTGCCTGATCATGCTGGGGGTGGTCAGGCTGCTAGTTTTGGTACCCCTGCTGATGCTGGCATGGCAGGTGTTGCAAATGGCCTTTTTAGAATCATCTGGAGCCAACTTAAAAAACTGCCAGTGTCAGAGTTCCGGGTTTTCCAGTTTTCTTTTGAAAGAGCTTGCCCTTTGTTAACATGGAGTTTTCTGTTCTGTTGCCCTACTTCCTGTCCATCTGTTTAAAAGCCGCCCCTAAAGCTTAGTCCAGTGCCTGAGTGTACTGCTTCCTGTGTGCTCCTGCCCTGCAGCTTTTGGTTCCTGATTGTTATTCGGATCCTCGTGGAAAACAACCGACACCGACTCTGGACTTCATCTGGTATCATCTAGCTGTGCCCGGACTCCGTTTGCCGTCTTTGGTCGGCACTTCTGCCCGGTTCCTTCCGTTTAATACCACTCTGGACTCACATCACGTACGGACATTTTTGGACTTACCTATTGCCCTTTTGTGTCCCGGCTGCTGCGCATTTAGGGCTTCTGGGGTGATTGCCAGACAGTCCCTGTATAGGGGTTCGCTCTTGGTGGTCTCCCTGGGGGAGTCCGGTGCGCGGTCCCGGGAATTCCCTTTCGCTCCGTCCCTGGAAGGTATTTCCTGTATTTATGTTCTACTGTGTTTTTGTTCCGTTTATGTACATATTTGCTGGTTGCATATTATAAACGTATTGCACCAAGAACTCGTCTCTGGTTGTCATTGCCCTAACGCAATCGAAATCCTCAATACATACAATAGTATTACAGCCAGACTCGGGAAGACCTAACATTTGTACAGGCACCTTGTGTCGTGTTGTTCCGGGGAACAGTTGCCTGACGTCTGCCTGGGGCCACCACTCTGATTCTTACTGCCTGTTGGGATGCTACGCCTCCCTCCCCCTGTGCACTGCTGTCCTCGCTCTGCATATCCTCCTGCCAGGTTGGGTCAGTTACTGGATCATCCACCACGTCGTCTTCCTCTTCCGCACCCTGCTCCTCCTCCTGACTTCCTGACAATTGTGTCTCATCATCGTCCACCCCTTGTTGAGACACGTTGCCAACTTCGTGAGAATGTGGCTGCTCAAATATTTGGGCATCTGTACATACAATCTCGTCATGGCCCACTTCAACAGGAGCTGGCGAGAGGCCAGAATTTGTGAATGGAAACGTGAACGAACAGCTCTTCCGAGTGTCCAAGTGTGGGATCAGTAATGTCCGTGGACGTGTACTCGGCCTGGTGGTAGGAAGGAGGATCAGGTTCTGAAATGTGCGGTGCAGTATCACGGCTACTGACACTTGACCATGTGGAAGACAGAGTGTTTGTGGTGGTGCCAATCTGACTGGAAGCATTATCCGCTATCCAACTAACAACCTGTTGACACTGGTCTTGGTTCAAGAGCGGTGTACTGCAGCGGTCCCCAAGAATTTGGGACAGGACGTGCGAGCGACTAGATGTGGCCCTTTGTTGTGGCGAAATTAGAGCTTGCACACAACCTCGGTCTCTGCCTGCACCACCATCACGTCCACTTCCTTGTTCGTTGACAACGCCCTTGCGCATTTTGCAATGCTGTGCTGATGTGTATTCACTAGACTTGTGCGTTATATCCAAGTTTTTGCAAAACTCACACAAATGCAGCGGAAAGCTGCCACCAACAGGCACACACGTGCGGTTTTTAAATGCAAGCACGGAGGCACTAAGAACCTAACAGGTCTCTATCCAGGGACAACGTGGAGCCTCCCAATTTTTGGCTGCCCTGCCTAAGGGCTATACTACAATAGACCCACTTCCTTACAATGGGCACTTCAGGTTTACAGGCCATCATGCACGTCTCTATCCAGGGACAATGTGGAGCCTCCCAATTTTTGGCTGCCCTGCCTAAGGGCTATACTATAATACACCCACTTCCTGACAATGGACACTTAATGTTTTGAGGCCCTCATGCACGTCTCTACCCAGGGACAACGTGGAGCCTCCCAATTTTTGGCTGCCCTGCCTAAGGGCTATACTATAATACACCCACTTCCTGACAATGGACACTTAATGTTTTGAGGCCCTCATGCACGTCTCTACCCAGGGACAACGTGGAGCCTCCCAATTTTTGGCTGCCCTGCCTAAGGGCTATACTATAATACACCCACTTCCTTCCAATGGGCACTTCAGGTTTACAGGCCATCATGCACGTCTCTATCCAGGGACAATGTGGAGCCTCCCAATTTTTGGCTGCCCTGCCTAAGGGCTATACTATAATACACCCACTTCCTGACAATGGACACTTCAGGTTTACAGGCCATCATGCACGTCTCTATCCAGGGACAATGTGGAGCCTCCCAATTTTTGGCTGCCCTGCCTAAGGGCTATACTACAATAGACCCACTTCCTTACAATGGGCACTTCAGGTTTACAGGCCCTCATGCACGTCTGTATGCAGGGGCATTGGTGAACCTCACAATTTTGGACTGCCCTGGCAAAGGAAAATACTACAAAGACTCACTTCCTCAAAATGGGCACATTAGACTCAAGAGGCCTTCATGTACGTTTCTTCTCAGGGACATCGGAGTGCCACACAATGTTTTCACGTAAAATCTTTCATGTATTAATCTCAAAAAGTAACATACACAAGCTCTATCTCACTATTGGGTATGTGCCCTTAACATTTCCGCCATGAAAAATCATTTGGGGTCATTTTGGAAGGTTTTCTGGTGAGTCCGTAAAACGCTGACAAAATTGTTCACAGCTGTGACGTTTCAGTGATAAATGCTTCAAGGGGTCTTCCCCATGCTGTTGCCATGTCATTTGAGCACTCTTCTGAGACTTTTGTGACATTTTTAGGGTTTCTCCATGCTGCCGGGGGGTCATTTCACAAAAATACTCGGGTCTCCCATAGGATAACATTGGGCTCGTTGCTCGGCCCGAGTACACGAGTATCTTGGGAGGCTCGGCCCGAGCTTCGAGCACCCGAGCTTTTTAGTACTCGCTCATCACTATTAATCTTCCCTTCCCTTTTCAAAAAATGTCAACCATATTCCCACACCTGTCAGACACCTTACACAAAAGATAAATTATTTATTTCCTGCCTCAGTTGGCAATATTGTGAAGGCACTAAAAAGTACCACTACCTACAAACGCGATTCACTGCGTAATTTGGAGCAGACACAATAAAGTGCAAGAAGACCTTTTTAGCTTGTTCAGTAGCAAATTTTCAGCAGACACCACTAACAATACCTAGACATGTAATTTACTACGTAATTTTGAGCAGGCAATTAAAGTCACAAAGACACAATTTTTAGATACTTCCTTAGCACCTTTTTTAGGCCAGGCACTAACAAGTAACAAAATCTATATTGCAGATTTTTAGTTACATAGTTACATTGGTTGAAAAAAGACCTAGGTCCATCTAGTTCAACCTTCCTCCACCAATTAAACATTTTGTCATTACGTCATTTATAACCAACTATATTGTGTGTGCTGAGGAAATCATCCAGCCCTTTTTTAAAAGCTGTTATAGTATCTGCCATTACTCATGCGGTAGGGCATTCCACAGTCTGACTGCTCTAACTGTAAAGAACCCTTTCCTATTTAGCTGTCGGAATCGCTTTTCTTCCACTCGCAGTGTATGCCCACTGGTCTTTAGTATTGTCTTTGGGAGGAATAAGTCATGTGCCAGTTCTTTATATTGACCACACGTGTATTTATACATATAAATGAGATCTCCTCTGAGACGTCTTTTTTCTAAGCTAAACAAATCTAACTTTTTCAATCACTCATCATATGTGAGGCCTTCCATTCCTTGTAGTAGTCTAGTTACCTTCCTTTGAACTGACTCTAACTTCTGAATGTCCTTTTTAACCCCTTCACGACCATGGACGGATATATCCGTCATGGAGCGTGTCCCATTAAGCCCCGCCCCCTGCCGCGGGCAGGCGGCGGCGGTCGGCACACATATCAGCTGTTTTCAACAGCTGAAATGTGTGCCTGCTAGCCGCGGGTGGAATCGCTTCAACCCGCGGCCATTAACCCCTTAAATCTTGCTGCCAAAGTCTGGCAGCAAGATCTATATGCGCGCGGCCATGTTTTTTACTTACCGCCGCCGCCACCGGAAGTCACGTGGGTGATCACGTGACTTTCGGTGGTTGCCATCGTAGCACAGGGTCATGTGATGACGCCTGCAGCTATGAAGTTTCACTTTCGTTTTCCCTCGGCCGCGAGCAGAGGGAAACAGAAAGTGACTGAATCTGCTGTTTACAGCTGTATAGCTGCCTGGTGATCTGTGACCTGCCTCCTGGCACTAAGTTTAACTTCAGCATGGTGGCCCAGTAATCTGAAACTTGCCAGGCCCCGCTCCCCACTGTGGCTAAGTGTGGGAGCTTGCTCTCAGGGCTCACACTTGGGATTTTCTAGACCGCTTGTTTGGAAGGCCCTATCCCCCTCGTTGCGCTAGTGCCCCGATTCTGGAGTGGGTGGGAACAGATCATAAAGGCTCCGTTCTCCTCAGGTTAATTGCCAGAAGCTTCTCCCCGAGAAGCTTCTCCCTGACCTAGGGTCCGTGTACCCCGCCGTGCCTTTGGTCCCGGACCGGTGATAGTGCCAGGCTGATGACCATCCTCCTTGACAGGTCCAGGCACCTAGCCGCAATCCCCTGCGACCGGGGGTCCGACTCCTCTAGGCCCAGACCACCGTCTGCAACCTAGACAGCTTCTCTTGGGAGCCACCACTACCAACCTCCTCTGAGCTCCTCACAGCTCGAGGGCTACTTCACTCCTCTCCTCTCACTGACCAACAACTCACTGACTACACTCCTCACTTACCCTCCCTGACCCCCCCAGGTGGGCGACTCTATTCCACTCAAGCCGTCCACTGGTGTGCCTGGTGGGTGTGGTGCAGGGTGTATCTAGGATTTGATTTGCTGTTGGGGGCAACACTGCAAGATAGGGACCCAGAACCATGAGGGACTTGGCATACTGCACGAAAGGGCAGGTTGTGCAGTACCCTGTGATGACCTGATAATCCAGGGGCGTCACACTTGGCACATATACTTGCACTACATGTAAAATACAACATCTCATTTCATTATTTTCTGGAAGTGTAAGCTGAAATTATATAATAGAGCAGTGTCACATAGTTACATAGTGTCTCCTATCACTGGTCAATAATATTTGCATGTCATGGTAGAGAGGACCCCCAAATGAATGCTAAAAGTGGGCCCTTGGTGTCTCAGTCCATCAATGATATCAGATTGTGAGGAGCAGATACAGATACAGAGCCCCATTGAGCAGCTTATGTGACGCCCTGGCAAAACCAGGTAGTCACAAAAAGAGTTAATCCTCCTTGGCACCAACACAGTCCTCACACAGATATACACCAACCAATCAGGCCCTACTCACCCCCTCCCCAGGAAAATGGGAGGGAGCGAGAGGAGCTTAGGAAGTGCAGAGAGGAGTTAAGTTTCAGTTTGTGCTGTAGTCAGTGAAGAGCTGACAGGGGAAGCTTGGAGCTTCCTGAAGAAGGTGGTAGTCGAGGTTTGAGCCCTGGACTAACGGACTAGGTGGCAAAGAGGGCCACAGGCGACGTAGATCCAGTCGCGGGGAACCTGAGGCGACCGGGCGCAGGGTTGTAGCCCACCGGTGCCGGGAGAGGGGACCCGGTCTGGAGGCCATTCAAGTGTCACGGGGACTAGTCCAGACAAGAAAGAGATAGACAGAGAGTGTGGGAGAAAGGGCCCCTGACTGTATATCTGGGTGTGGGACCCGAGCACACCCCTCCAAAAGGCTCCCGGCATTTGGCTTTGGTTTACAAAAGGACATCCACATCAGTACAGCCTCATCCAGCACTAGGACAACAGAACTGTGAGTTCCTATTTCTTGCCTCCTAAAGACTGCTCCCTGCAACCCCAGCACAGAGACACTGGGCCCCGGGGCATCCATCCCTACCCACGGAGGGGTTAACATCACGCTGCCATCCCATTGCCCCCGGGTGCCCCACAACAGCAGCGGTTGTGCCACACCTCACCACACACCGTGGGTGGCGTCACAAACAATCTCCCTTGTAAATATCCCCTTTTTCACTTGTGGGCGGCGGACCACTGCTCGAGCCCGGGTCCGGTTCCCACTCGAGCCACAGTAAAGCCCCAGATCCGAGCATCCCCTTAGCTATGGTCTGGCCCCCGCCCGCATTTATTTGTTTTTAATCTTCTGGACAGACATGGCAACTTTCTCTATATATTCCTGTTCTGCTGCCACCTTTCTTTCGGGTACTTTTCCTTATACAAGCCCTCACCCTGGGTATTAGCCTTCCAGTAGCCAAGTCTAGACTCCTGTTTTCCTCCAATTCTTGTTCCTATGGCTTCCCTGGTCTGCTTCACTACCTCTTGACTTGTACTGTATATGGGTCCGCCAGCGTAACACTTGCTCTGATGGCCGACTGGTCCCCGGACTCACCTAAGTTTGTCACGAGGTGAGCCGTAGGCTCCAAATTGTTTGAGAATACCACCTGGTTCCGCAACGGTCTCTTGTACAGAGCTTGTTCTTGCTTCAGCAACCTTGTGGCAAAACTGACTCTTCCTGGTCTGTCTCGCTAACAAACCCTCTGCTCTTTCACACTCCTCCCAACCTGACTCTAGTTCCCGCGGTAACCGAGATGTATCTTCTACATTACACATACTAAAATCCTTCAAGCTAACATCTCTACTTAACATTTCAGAATTAATGCATTAGCCAGGTTATGCTATAAAAAACATTATACAGTAATACACATAAAAATGTCAGTCAGTAGAGGGTGCCGACCCCTGCACTGCTCTGCTTAAGTTTCTCACCTGCCGTACTCTGCGGCAGTAGCACTTAGACATTAAGGTCAGAGTCACAATTGCGTTTGACACGGGGAGTCGTGCATCAGGATCACCTGACACAGCCGCACACTCTCGGATAGGAGCAGGTCAGCTGCATGGAAATACATGCAGCTGAGAAGCTCCTGTCAGGAGAGTGTGCGGCCGCCCCGGGTGATCCCGAAGCAAGACTCGCCTAGTCAAACGCAAGTTTGACTCTGACCTTAAACAAGATATGTACATCATAGGAGTTGGGAGATCTGACCACCCTCTACACTTGCATGTGAGGCATTTGGACTAAGTACCCAATAACAATCTTCTCAGGTTGTTATATTTTTTCTGCGTTTTATTCTGCTTTTTCCCTTTTAGGTAATACATTTTCTCTGCAGATTTGAAGTAGTGTTTTTAATGTATTTATGGTACAGAAAGATGTTGTTTCTGTACTTAAAAAAGCAACTTTTTTTTACATTTACATACACTTTGTTTAGACAGCAGAATTTCTGTGCAAAAAAGCAAACAGAAGAAAGAATGCAGCATTTACTCTATGTGTGAACATGGCATAATGCCGGCGTCACACGGGACAATATATCGTGCGATCGCCTGAGCGATCGCACCCGCCCCCATCGTTTGTGCATCATGGGCAATTTGTTGCCCGTGTCGCATAAACCCGGTAACCCCTGTCACACGTACTTACCTCCCACACGACCTCGCTGTGGGCGGCGAACATCCTCTTCCTGAAGGGGGAGGGACGTTCGGCGTCACAGCGACATCACACAGCCGCCGGCCAATAGAAGCGGATGGGCGGAGATGAGCGGGACGTAACATCCCGCCCACCTCCTTCCTTCCTCATTGCCGGCGGGGTGTAGGTAAGCGGTGTTCGTCGTTCCCGAGGTATCACACGGAGCAATGTGTGCTGCCTCGGGAACGATGAACAACCGGAGCACAGAAGGAGGACCGACATTTTGAAAATGAACGACGTGTCAACGAGCAACGATAAGATGAGCATTTTTGCTCGTTCACAGTCGTTCGGAGGTGTTACACGTTACGACATCTCTAACGATGCCGGATGTGCGCCACGAATTCAGTGACCCCGCCGACATATCGCACGATATATCGTACCTTGTGACACCGGCATTAATGTCAAAGTAAACTGGATATGATTTTATGAAAACTCTGCCCACTGTGTCTAAAGACGTGGCTGAGCGTTTTTTGCTTTTTTTTATGTATAGGCTTCTATGTGGAGTCTGAAAAAACATGCAAAAAAAAACCCAGATACTATATAGGTATATAGAAATGTACTTATATGGAGATGTAAGGCTGGTTTCACATTGTGTTATTACCTACCTTCAC
The DNA here is from genome assembly GCF_048569485.1 of Anomaloglossus baeobatrachus. Lineage (NCBI taxonomy): Eukaryota > Metazoa > Chordata > Amphibia > Anura > Aromobatidae > Anomaloglossus > Anomaloglossus baeobatrachus. The sequence continues at coordinate 113,087,267 of NC_134358.1, read as the reverse complement.
TGGTCCCATCGGAGCTTCCATCCCATCCCCCAAGCAAAACGGGTTTCAGACGCATGCGCCAATGGGGGCCATTGACTATAATGGAGCAGATGGAGTCAGCGTGTGCTCTGTCTTGCACCATTTTTCAGTGTATACGATTTCTGCAGGTGGACACCCAAATGTAGTAGAAGGGGCCCTATGCAACATTGCTGTACACATGTTCCATCCCATGTCATATCTTTATACCACTGCAGGGTTCGGAAATGTTTTACTTTGAGTCCAAGACATGAATTGTGTGCATCTTCTTGAAGAATTTGGTGCTAAACAAGACCTATTGGCCCAAAGTCTTCTACAAACTTTGCCCTAAATAAAAATTTATACATTTTGGCAACATTTGACAACCTAAGAAGGCATAAAAGCCACCGTACTAGACTAAGAAATATGAATCCAGTAGTGAAATTACATCTTTTCAATGATAAAATAAACCAGCATGGAATCAGTTTATTTCTGGAAATTACTTTATTAATTACAATAAGCTCTTCCTCTATGATGCAGAGCAACACAGATCCACAGACATCTGGTAATAATTATCTTAAACATACAGCAACATCAGCACTTTAATTAAATAATCAGGAAACATCATAATTCAATTATTTGATAAAACCAACAAAACCTACAATGTACTGTGGTCATTAGAGGAGAAAACCGCTGGTATAAAATATATCAGCAGATATCAGGCAATACTACATATGTGTTTTTTACTACCTTTATTTTTAATGGCAAAAAAAGAGAGATTATTCGAATTGTGTTTTTTCATATTTAAATTTTTGTTTTTTTACTTACAGGTCCTCCCTTTGATCTCCAGTGGGTGCTGCACGCCGTCCTCCCCTGCTTCTAGCCGACACACACAGCAGATCGCAGATTTCACACACACATACGCACACACGCACACACACACGCACACACACACACACACACACACACAGACACACACACATCACATCCAGCGCTACAGAATGCTTCCAGCCGCAGGGAATGATGGGAGGAAGTCACGTGTGTATGCAGGTCCTGTAAGCTAGCATTGCGGCAGGTCCTTGCGCTCCACTGCACAGCCTCTCAGGATTCTGCCAGCGAGAAGAAATTGCTGTCACTAGATATGGTGAGTATGTGTGTGATACGATGCGTGTGTGATTCGATGTTTGTGTGTGTGATCTGATGTTTGTGTGTGCGATCTGATTATGTGTGTGATCCGATGTTTGTGTGTGTGATCCAATGTTTGTGTGTTCAATCCGATGTTTGTGTGTTCAATCCGATGTTTGTGTGTGCGATCCGATGTTTGCTGTGTGCGATTTGATGTTTGTGTATGCGATCTGATGTTTGTGTGTGTGCGAACTGATTGTGTGTGTGTAAGATCGGCTGTGTGTGTGTGAGTTCAGATGTGTGTGTGATCCGATGTTTATGTGTGTGAGATCGGATGTGTGTGTGAGATCGGATGTGTGCGGGGATGCGATCACTGCAAGTCCTCTACTCAGCGTCTGAGGAGTATGATTACGGGGTGTCTGCTGTCTATAATGAAGTGTCCTGCAGTATCTGTAACTTTTTAGCTGCCCGCACACTTCATTATTGAACCGGGACTAGGGCTTATTTTCGGGGGAGGGCTTATATTTAAGCCTTGCTCCGAAAAAGCAGAAAATCCCTGCTAGGGCTTATATTTGGGGGAGGGCTTATTTTTGGAAAAACACGGTAGTATGGTAGATACATATATGACCTCTTGTTAGTCTGGCAAAATCTGCTAAATCTAGCATCTCCCTTAAAGAGGAAATTACATCATTTGATAGATACCTTAATAAAAACAACATGAATTTTCAGTTCAAAGTGGGCAGTCACACCAATGTTGCGCCTTTCCTTGACATTTTCCTAAAAGGCAGTTATAAGTGTAGCATTATACACGCATCCTTGTAAAGAAAATCCACCAGTAAGAATTGTAAACTACATGCAGACATCCACAGATCCACATGTGATCCACAATCTTCCAGTAGAAGAATCTATTAATGCCCATCATATGTGTTCCACAGACATTGACTTCAATCATGAGAGTAGAATTATCATACAACATCTCTCTGAACAGGGCTGAAAATCATCTATATTAAGTAGAGCATCATTGTTACAGGATTTTCTGACTCCAAAAAAAGGACAGAAGTAGCAATAAGTCTCTGACAACACATTCCGCTATTTTTTCCATCCCTTTCAGTCTAGATTATAACAAAATCATTAATTTACTTCATAAATACTTACACATGTGTCACCAAGATGAAAGTTAATCCAAAATATCAGCGGGCATCAGATGTGTGGTTAAAATTTTTTAAAAAATAGGGAATTACGTTCCTCCTAGTTTATATACTAATAATAGCAAACACAGTCCTTGGCTAAAATTTAAAGGCTTATATAAGTATGTGGGTACCAATTGTGGCTTTTGTAAGTATATGCACAAAACATACTTTTAATAGAAATACCAACAATACATATAATATTAAATCATACATAAACTTCAATAGCACTCACCTTTATATGGCTACTTGCATCCTTTGTGACAAATACTATATTAGTTGCATTACACATATCTTTAAAAAAAGATGGGCTGAATATATCTTTACCTCCTCCCCGAGCCCTACACTAACGAGTTTCTCATCCTCAGTATTATCTAAACATTTTTGAGAAATTTATAAAGGTAACATCACCTCTCCCTGAGATAAAAGTATTGGATGGGTTAACAAATCAAGTAGGGGAAGGAATTGGCCAAAAGCGCTTTTCATAAGGGAAGTGTTTTGGATACTCCAACTAAATGCACATTTTCCTATGGATTTAAATCATCAAAATGATTTCATGTATTTCTTTTAGGGTTAATGTCTTACATTTCCTTTCTGATAATTCATTTTGCCAAATGTATTGTTTGTTTTATATTCTTTGATGTACTTAAGGGGGAGAGAGGCTTAGGCGGGCTTTGCACGTTGCGACATCGCAAGCCGATGCTGCGATGTCGCACGCGATAGTCCCCGCCCCCGTCGCAGGTACAATATCTTGTGAAAGCTGGCGTAGCGAAAATTATCGCTACGCCGGCTTCACATGCACTCACCTACCCTGCGACCGTCGCTCTGGCCGGCGACCCGCCTCCTTATTAAGGGGGCGGGTCGTGTGGCGTCACTGCGACGCCACATGGCAGGCGGCCAATAGGAGTGGAGGGGCGGAGATGAGCAAGATGTAAACATCCCGCCCATCCCCTTCCTTCCGCATAACCTACGGAAGCCGCGGTGACGCTGGTAGGAGATGTTCCTCGCTCCTGCGACTTCACACACAGCGATGTGTGCTGCCGCAGGAGCGAGGAACAACATCGGACCGTCGCGTCAGCGTAATTATGGATTACGCCGACGCTGTACCGATGATACGATTACGACGCTTTTGCGCTCGTTAATCGTATCATCTAGGCTTTACACACTGCGTGTCGCATGCGATGCCGGATGTGCGTCACTTTCAATTTGACCCCACCGACATCGCACCTGCGATGTCGTAGTGTGCAAAGCCCGCCTTAGTATCCTTACAGCGTCAGTTCGGAGCGTGAATAAGTATTTATCTTTTTTAGATACACCATACCTATGAGTAATGACAGCAGTGTCTGAAATGCATAAGGTTGGCCTTTTTTTTTTATCTCATACATTTATTATAATGCTCTACATAAACTTGATATAATTTTTAACTACTGTGGTGCTGCATTGTATGACCTCAAGAATTTTCTTTCAACTATGTTGGACACAGGCATGGAAAACCATGCACTTAAATCAGAATTCATGGATATTTCTCAGGCCTAAAACACACTTCCGCAAAAAAAACGTACGTGTCTCACGGTCCGTTTTTCGGGTCCGTGTTCCATTTTTTAGGCACGTTTTTCCGGTACGTATGGCATCCGTGTGATGGCGTATGCGAGCCGTGTGTGCGTATGGAATTTCCGTATTGACATAAAATACGTACGTGTGCTGTCCGTGTGCCGTCCGTTTATAAAGGCCCGCATTCAATTTCTTACCCAATTAACGTTGTTAATCATTCATCATGAGGTCCTGGTGTTTTTGTTTGCCATCAATTGACCTGATAGATTGGTAACAAGTGTTTAAGATTTCGTGATTAAAAACGGACACGGACGATACGTGCTGAACACGGACATACTCCGTGTGCGGTCCGTGCAGGCACGGACCCATAGACTAAAGTGGGTCCGTGCCTGCGTGCTGCCGGCCAAAAATGGACATGTCGTCCGTGTAGAAAAGCGCACACACGTACTTACGACACGGACACACGTTCCGTGTGATTTTACGTGTGTGTGCCATCTACCATTGAATAACATGGGTCTCCATGTGTACGTGTCTCCGGTACGTGCAAATACGTACAGCACACGTACAAAAAAAAACGGATGTGTGTTGCGGGTCTCAGGGATTGTGGTGAGCATATACAGTACAGACCAAAAGTTTGGACACACCTTCTCATTCAAAGAGATTTCTTTGTTTTCATGACTCTCAAATTGTAGATTCACATTGAAGGCATCAAAGCTATGAATTAACACATATGGAATGAAATACTTAACAAAAAAGTGTGAAATAACTGAAAATATGTCTTATATTCTAGGTTCTTCAAAGTAGCCACCTTTTGCTTTGATTACTGCTTTGTACACTCTTGGCATTCCATTGATGAGCTTCAAGAGGTAGTCACCAGAAATGGTTTTCACTTCACAGGTGTGCCCTGTCAGGTTCAATAAGTGGGATTTCTTGCCTTATAAATGGGGTTGGGACCATAAGTTATGTTGTGCAGAAGTCTAGTGGACACACAGCTGATAGTCCTACTGAATAGACTGTTAGAATTTGTATTATGGCAAAAAAAAAAGCAGCTAATTAAAGAAAAAAGATTAGCCATTATTACTTTAAGAAATGAAGGTCAATCAGTCCGAAAAATTTGGAAAATTTTGAAAGTGTCCCCAAGTGCAGTGGCAAAAACCATCAAACGCTACAACGAAACTGGCTCACAGGAGGACTGCCCCAGGACAGGAAGACCAAGGGTCACCTCTGCTGCGGAGGATAAGTTTATCCTAGTCACCAGCCTCAGAAATCGCAGGTTGACAGCAGCTCAGATTAAAGACCAGGTCAATGCCACACTAGTTCTAGCAGCAGACACATCTCTAGAACAACTGTTAAGAGGAGACTTTGTGCCGCAGGCCTTCATGGTAAAATAGCTGCTAGGAAACCACTGCTAAGGACAGGCAACAAGCAGAAGAGACTTGTTTGGACTAAAGAGCACAAGGAATGGACATTAGACCAGTGGAAATCTGTGCTTTGGTCTGATGAGTCCAAATTTGAGATCTTTGGATCCAACCACAGTGTCTTTGTGCAACGCAGAAAAGGTGAACGGATGGACTCTACATGCCTTGTTAATACCGTGAAGCATGGAGGAGGAGGTGTGATGGTGTGGGGGTGCTTTGCTGGTGACACTGTTGGGGATTTATTCAAAATTGAAGGTATGCTGAACCAGCATGGCTACCACAGCATCATGCAGCGGCATGATACTCCATCCAGTTTGCGTTTAGTTGTACCATCATTTATTTTTCAACAGAACAGTGACCCCAAACACCCCTCCAGGCTGTGTAAGGGCTATTTGACTAAGAAGTAGAGTGATGGGGTGCTACACCAGATGACCTGGCCTCCATAGTCACCAGACCTGAACCCAATCGAGATGGTTTGGGGTGAGCTGGACCGCAGAGTGAAGGCAAAAGGGTCAACAAGTGCTAAGCATCTCTGGGAACTCCTTCAAAACTGTTGGAAGACAATTTCCAGTGACTACCTCTTGACGTTCATCAAGAGAATGCCAAGAGTGTGCAAAGCAGTAATCAAAGCAAAAGGTAGCTACTTCGAAGAACCTAGAATATAAGACATATTTTCAGTTATTTCACACTTTTTTGTTAAGTATTTCATTCCACATGTGTTAATTAATAGTTTTTATGCCTTCAATGTGAATCTACAATTTTCAGAGTCATGAAAATAAAGAAAACTCTTTGAATGAAAAGGTGTGTCCAAACTTTTTGTCTGTACTATATATATATATATGTGTAAATAATCAATTTTTTGTAATATACCTCATCAGAGAAATCTGTTCCTTTCTCTACCAGGACAAATCATTTAGTATCAAAGCTCTCAATTCATAAGTAAAATCTGTACTCAGTGAAGATAGATTGTTACATCACTGAGATAGGAGATGGAAGTTGCTACTTATAAGATTCTATAGAAAAACCAAAATAATGTGCTAGAACATGAGTTGGTATACATGCAAAGTATAAGCGCATGTTCACACTGGTCATTATTTAAAGAGAACCCAAGATGAAAATAATATGGACACCCTGCTGTAAATACATAAAAGTAATTGTGCATATAAATATAGGGTACTTAGTAAACACTATTTTTGATCAAAAAAACATAAAGCCATCCTACCACAACAAGGTGTACCCAAATTGGGATGGTAACTAACACTCTCTAATGGAGAGTGTTAGTGTCCATTCTGACACATGGTAAGGTTTTAATACTTGAGAGTGTTAGGTACCATCACGATTTGGGTACACCTGTCATGGTGGGATGACTTTATGCTTTTTTGATCACAAATAGTGAATACTAAGCACTCAATGTTTATTTTTATACACTATATTGCTATTTACTTATTTACAGCAGGGTATATGTTTATATTAAGGTTCTGTCTAGAGTGGAAGAAAAGGATTAAGGAGGAGCTAGAGGCAGTGGGAGGAGCAAGAGGCAGAGTAAGTAGCTAGAGGCAGAGGGAGGAGCTAGAGGCAGAGGGAGGAGCTAGAGGCAGAGGGAGGAGCTAGAGGCAGAATGAGGAGCTAGAGGCAGAATGAGGAGCTAGAGGCAGAGCTCCAACACTCCTCCATGTTCTATCTGCATAGAACCTCATCAGTAACAGCTGCCATCTCCTATCTCAGTAATGGGAAAGTCTTCACTGAATACAGATTTTACTTTAGAGTTGACAGTTTTGAAAATGAATGATTAGTTCTGACAGAGAAATAAACAGATTTCTCTAATAAGATATTTTTCACAGTTGATTATTTTCACCTGTAGTATTTATTTATGAAATAAAAATTAAAATGACAGTTACGCTTTAATCAAGGTTATTTGATTAGCAGCACCTGGTTGCTGCTAACCTTCTTATTTCCTATGGACAGAAAATTATTACTTCAACTGATTGCGGCTAAAGATGGTTCTACAGATTATTGATTCATGGGGTGTTCTTGGTTTTTTACACACTGCTTTTGCATTTTGTCATAGTTGTTGTAAAAATAAATGACGCAGTTTAATTTGTCTTGTGTTGCTTCTGTAGGAGGTTATATTTACCTAATAATTTAAGGACCAAATTTTCTTTTATGTCCCTATGCATAAAACCATTGAATTTAAATTATGAGCACTTTATTTTTCTCATGACTGTATTTTAAAAATAACTATAATAGACCAAATGTTTTTGCATGGGGCATTTTTCTCTTACTGACGTATATCTCACATTGAAAGACCAAAGCGGAGGTCGGATCACTAAATGCACAGTAAACATATCCCGAATTTACCTTTTATGATGACTTTCCATTCATTTTTATTGCTGTTAAAAGCTAGAAAATATCTAAAATGTCATTGAACAGCCAGCTTCTCTGCGGCATTATTGCCTTGATCTGTTTGTGATTATGAAGCTTATGAGTCACCAGGAGAATATTTCCCATCAATACACTGAACAAAATATATTGTCTGGAGAGAATTACTGGTGGCTGGCTTTGTTTGCTGCCCACATGATGAGCACCATTGTCATATAGGTGTGTGCAACAGCATAGAATATGCATATTTGGTCTGCTGAATGTACAATGACAATGTCTGAAAACACAATGGATGGCTTTCATTCCAAGCACTTCACCACTCAGACTTACACTACTCTCAGTAAATACTTATCTTGCTATAGAGGACATAGTTAAATGGAACATGTCACCTCGGCATATGCCGCAATTTACCTGCAGATAAAGGGTTAATCTACAGATACATATGGTTACAATGCTGCCGAGTCACCTTACTGAAAGTGCAACTGCCTGGATAAAATTAAGCCAGCTTTGCAGCACATCTGTGTAGAAAGAGCCGTCAATCAAAGTGAATGATTGTGCTATCTGCCGCCACCAATTGATCTAAAAAATATAAAAACAAGAAACAAGCATAAAGTGGAAGGTAAAAAGTCCACCCAATATGTATAAATATTAGACACATGTCAATGGAACCGAGTCCTTGGTTGCAACAGATACACTAGGATGACAAGACGTTTGTTAAAGGGAATCTGTCCGGAGGATTTTGCCTAAAAACTACTTATATGTGTATGTAGCTCTTTCCAAAAAAATTCAACTGTCCCTTTACATGGCCAGTATGTTCCTCCATTACTGAGAAAAAAGAGATTAAATTGATAGGCAAATGAGGCTGAAGATCTGAAGCCTCGGTCACTTCAGCTCTATTCTCCAACCAGAAACTGCCTCCTCCTGCATGTCCAGTGTCACTGGAAGGGATAGAGGTAACCAGGAAATAAGGGCTCCTGGACTGACCCTCAGGTGAGGGAGGCCCTGGCTATCCCTGATACCAGAATTACTTCTGAAGATGAGGACGTGTAGGCTGCCACCCTGGCCCTGCTCATAACCAATCCTGATCTAGTGCCCCCTCTCCCACTACCCAAGAGGGGATCGGGGTCTTGGAGGTAACAGAAAATAGACAAACAGGGGGGAAAACCAAAACTCAGTCGCACTGCACACAAACACAGAGCAATAAGACAACAAATGGAAGAGGGGAAAACCAAAGTAGGGAACAAAATACAAAATAAAGGATAGCTCCACAACAACAGCAAGCATACAGCAACACTTGCACAAGCAGATGCAAAGCGATTCCCTCACTCCACAGCAGAACGTGGTAGAATGCATCTACAACCCCTGGCAAAAATTATGGACTCACCTGGCTCTGAGGATGTTCATTCAGTGGTTTACTTTTGTTTAAAAAAGCAGATCACAGAGATGGCACAAAACTAAAGTCATTTCAAATGGCAACTTTCTGGCTTTAAGAAACACTAAAAAACATCCTGAAAACATAATGTGCTAGCCAGTAACGGTTACTTTTCAAGACCAAACAGGGGGGAAAAAGTATGGAATCACTCATTTATGAGAAAAAATTATGGAATCATGAAAAACAATCAAAAGAACACTCCAATACATCACTAGTATTTTATTGCACCACCTCAGGCTTTTATAACAGCTTGCAGTCTCTGAGGCATGGACTTAATGAGTGACAAACAGTACTCTTCATCAATCTGGCTCCAACTTTCTCTGATTGCTGTTGCCAGATCAGCTTTGCAGGTTGGAGCCTTGTTGGACCATTTTCTTCAACTTCCACCAACATTTTCAATTGGATTGAGATCCGGACTATTTGCAGGCCCTATCATTGACCTTACGTGTCTTCTTTCAAGGAATGTTGTCACAGTTTTTGCAATATGGCAGGATGCATTATCATCTTGATAAATGATTTCATCATCCCCAAACATCCTTTCAATTGATGGGATTAAAAAAAGTGTCCAAAATGTCAATGTAAACTTGGGCATTCATTCAAGATGTAATGACAGCCATCTCCCCAGTGCCTTTACCTGACATGCAGCCACATATCATCAATGACTGTGGAAATTTACATGTTCTCTTCAGGCATTGTTTAGCTTTTCTGAATGTAAATCCCATTTCCTTTAGGCGGTTTCTTACAGTTCAGTTACAGACATTGACTCCAGTTTCCTCCCATTTGTTCCTCATTTGTTTAATTGTGCATTTCCTGTTTTGGAGAAATATTGCTTTAAGCTTCCTGTCTTGACCCTTTGATGTCTTCCTTGATCTAATAGTAGGTTTGCCTTTAACAACCTTCCCATGTTGTTTGTATTTGGTCCAGATTTTAGACACAACTGACTGTGAACAACCAACGTCTTTTGCAACATTGCGTGATGATTTACCCTCTTTTAAGAGTTTGATAAACCTCTTCTTTGTTTCAATTGACATCTCTCATGTTGGCGCCATGATTAATGTCAGTCCACTTGGTGTAACAGCTCTCCAGGGTGGGATCACTCGTTTTTATATGCAGATTAAAAAGCAGATCTTATTTGATGCAGGTGTTAGTTTTGGGAATGAAAATTTACAGGGTGATTACATAATTTTTTCCTCATAACTGAGTGATTCCATAATTTTTTCCCCTGTATGGTCTTGAAAAGTAACCGTTACTGGCTAGCACATTATGTTTTCATGATTTTTTTTAGTATTTCTTAAAGCCAGAAAGTTGCCATTTGAAATAATGTTAGTTTTGTGCCATGTCTGTGATCTGATTTTTTTAAACAAAAGTAAACAACAGAATGAACATCCTCAGAGCCAGGTGAGTCCATAATTTTTGCCAGGGGTTGTATCAACTGCAAGGAAGAGGTGGCTGGGGCTTTTTAAGGAGGAGAGGAGTAGCCAAAAAAGGTTGCAGCTGAGCTCCAATTAAGCAACTTGCAGCAAGGGAAAACTAACATTAACCCTTGCTGCACCAACAAAAAGCAAAGTACAATTAATATTAGTCTCCAGAGTAGGGAGAAAGCTCAAATAGTAGAACCGTCAGATATCACTCCATGCTAAGAACTAAACATGACAACAGGCAGCCACTGTGCCGTGTGATCATCACCTTCATTTACATACTAGTAGAGATGAGCGAGCAGTAAAATGCTCGGGTGCACGATGCTCAGGTCGAGCATTTTAAAATGCTCGGGTGCTCGACCCGAGCACCGAGCCCTATATTAGTCTATGGGAAACTCAAGCATTTTTCTGGCGCCACCCCCACTGGTCTGGAGAAAGCTCAAAAATGTCACAAATCTGTAATAGCAGTGCTCAAATGACATGGGAGCAGCATGGGGGAAGACTCCTGTAAGCATTTCTGACTCCCATGTCACTGCTGTGAGCAATGTTGTCTGAGTATTAGGGAGAGGAAAAATCCTGTGTTCCTCCTCCCCCGTGTGATCTTCCAGTAAACCGATCAGATGATATTGGGTTCGGATTGGACATCGCAGGACCCTCGACCCATTTTCTGTGGCAGCTGCGGACTGCAATTCGCAGCAGGGGGGGCCCAGAAAGATTACAATCCCCAGCTGCCTAGTTGTTCCTGGCTGGACACAAACATTAGGCGAAGCTCACATTGGTTTTTTTATTATTTCATGAAATTCATGAAATAATTAAAAAAAAAAAAGGGCTTCCCTATATTTTTAGTTCCCATCTGGGTATAAATAGGCAGCTTGGGGATGGGGGCAGTCCGTACATGCCTGCTGTACCTGGCTGGTATACAAAGATATGGCAAAGCCCATGTCGATTTTTTTTTTTTTAATCATTAAAAAATAAAATAAATAAACAAACAAACACATGCATGGGCTACCGCTACAATTTCTATTGCTAGCTAGGGGTAACCCAAGCAGCTACTGGCTGTTAACCCCCACTGCTTGGTGTTATCTTCACTGGCAAAGGAAAATACAGGGAAGCCCTTTCTTGTAAGTTTTTTTCCAAAAAACTTAAGCAAAAAATGACGTGGGCTTCGCTATATTTTTGTATGCTAGCCAGTTGCAGCAGGCAGAAACGGGTTGCCCCCAACCCACAGCTGCCTATTTGTATCCAGCTGGGAACCAAAAATATAGGGAAGCCTTTTTTTAATTATTTCATGAATTTCATGAAATAATTAAAAAAAGAATGACGTGGGCTTTGCCCAATTTTTGTGTCCAGCCAGGTACAACTAGGCAGCTGGGGATTGGAATCTTCAGCACAGGTTGTCCCAAGCTTTCTGGCCCCCCCCCTGTTGCGAATTGCAGTCCGCAGCTGCCACAGAAAATGGCGCTTTCATAGAGGCGCCATCTTCTGGTGCTGTAGCCAACTCTTCCAGCGGCCCTGGTGCCAGGTGGCATGCTGGGTAATAAGGAGTTAATACCAGCTTTGTTTTACCAGCTGGTATTAAGCCTGAGAGCCTTAACGTCAGGCCAAGTTTGACCCAGCCATTAATAGTCTCCAATAAAGGGTTAAAAAAAGACACCACACAGAGAAAATGTACTTTATTAGAAATAAATACACAACACATTTAGGGACTCCATCTTTATTACTCCCTCTCACCCCTCCACGATCCTGGTCTTCTGTTTTCTTCAACCAATGCAGCTCTGCTATATCTCACAGCACAGGGAGGAAGAACGCTGCTCCTCCCCATGCTGTGTAATCGAGCAGAGGTTGCAGCGGGTTGTTAGGTGGTGATGTCACCGCTGCCACTGTTGCCGTAGTAACCTACTGAGCGGGTTACTACAGCAACGGTGATCTCCGATCAGCTGATTCCGGCTGCTGCTATTCAGCGGCTCCTGCATAAGCCGCTGAATAGCGGCGCCAGTAAACAGGGATTTAACTCCTGCGGCTCCTGCCGGAGCCAGTGCATAGCGGCCCTGGTAATCAGGTGATCGAAGATCACCGATGCTATAGTAACCTGCTGAGTAGGTTATTATGGCAACAGTGATGTTACGTCTCCTAGTACCTACACTACCTAAGACACACATTAAAGTCTGTCCCTACTCAGCAGCACCTCCCCCTACACTAGCTGATTGTGGATCACACTGCCGAGCACAGCGGCGTCAGATGTCATATGGTTGTGGCATTACAGTGTGTGACAGCCAATCCATGCATGTGGGCTAACTCTGTAAATACCGCCCACATGTAGGGAGGGGGAGCCGAGCATCTGCCCGAGCATCTCATATGTACTCAGAGCTCGCAGAGCACCGAGTAGCGGCGAGCATGCTCGCTCATCCCTACATACTAGTACAAATGCCGATTTCTCTGTAATGAGGAACAGACTGACCATGTATAGGTACTCCTGTTCTGTACTTTTATTTGAAAGAGCTACATGCACTTATAAATAGTTTGGGGGTACAATCCTGCTGACAGATTCCCTTTAAGTACAGTGATACCTGACCTCATTATAAAAATGTAAATTTTCTATTCAAAAACTTTGTCTGTGTGTTATTATATTTGAGTAATTTTTATCAGTGCTCAATTAGACTACATCCCGCTGACTTCACTTTGCATTCCATCTGGACTCCCCCAACCAGAACTGCCCATGGCTCAGTAGTTTTTCCATACTTCATGTTAAAATTCCAAAAAAACTGGGTGACCATTTACTTATCATTCATCAGTCCCCAAACTAAATTTAAAGGGGTAATCTAACAGATACAAAAACAAATAAAAAAGCTCCTTTTAATCTTTGAGCTTTGTTGGTAAGAAACCTAAACTTGGCCACTAGGTTGTGCACATCTACCAGGATTGCCATTTCGTTTCTTTTGTGTGCTCTTGCAGCAGTAGTACACCGAATAAATAAGAGATCTAGTGTTGGTGCAGTGCCATCACCTCAGGGAGGTCTACACTGATGTCGGCACATTGAAAATTCAACAGATTCAGGCTCTGAAATCCCTGTATAAGATGTTCACAGCTCAGAGCTGAAAAGAGTAATTCTCTTTTATGCTTGCTGATACAGTATAAAGAATTAGAAAGTGCATGGAATACACAGTATATAACCTGAAGTTTTCATACCTCTCAACTTTTTGGACGGACGAAAAGGGACTCCTATGTTTATTATGTGAAAGATGGATTTTTCGTAGTATTTATACCGGAATCATTTTTAATTTGTAGATGAATCTGAAGATTCAAATATATTTAAAGAATATACAAGTTGGTGTCTAATGTGATTATGCCCAGTAAGGAACTATACTGAAACGTTTTGGAGAACTATAACATATTGTTTTAATGTGAATCTATTTATTAACTTAAAAAGAGGGACATATAACTAAAGAGGCTGAGAAATTTGGGTCAAAAGTAGGGATTGTCTCTCTAAAAGAGGAAGTATGAATTTTCATTACAATGATAGTCACCCCATCATACTGGCCATCAACTCCATTGTCTCTTTCCCACAATCGTTGAGGCAGTTGTTTTCTATTTTTTTAAATTGTTCACTATCTGTTAGATTTATCCACTGGTTAATGACCTATTTTTATTAATTTTCCCCTCTACTCACTTCCACCTTTTCCTTTGCAAAACCAGGACCACTTGGTATATAAATCTCCACATATTACATCCTGAAGTTGCGCCCGCCTCAAGGGACCTAAGCTCCTCGCTGGAGAAACATTGCTGTCAGTTCCACGTTGGCCACCTTGTCCACACAACCCAAAGAATTTAGGAAAAAGAAAAGAAGCTGAAGATACAAAGACAGGGAATGACACTCCGCTCCATCTCTCACATTCAATATTAAGTAGTTTATCGGAGTGATTGGCGAGAGTGACAGACACAGTAGGGGAGTGAGAAAACACTTGGTGTCCATATTGAACTGCCCTGCATGGTTCCATGATGCCTGATATATGCTGGAAGATATTATATCACGGTTAGTTACAATTGTCTTACATTTATTAGGAGGTGTGCATATTTTACTAAATCTGTTTCAATTCTCTCCAACTATCTATATAGACCAGTCTGCCGCTATATCTTGATTTTGCATGTGCTGCTTTTGGTTAATTTCATAAATTTGAAAAAACGTATATTTAGGACAACTCTGTCTCAGGCTGGTCGCCCCGAGAACAGTGATTGTTTTGTCTTGCTGGTCTACTAGGCATTGCTCCCACCTGGCCAGAATCCTACTCCACACTGATGAGGGGCAATACCCTGAAACAGCTGTCTGTGGATTGATACCTGGCCTTGGTATTTCCCTTGTCATATCTTTAAACTCGTCAAGAGCTGGATATTGACTAAAAGGACTTTATATGGTGGTTATGGTGGTCTCCTAAAAAGAGCCACTCCTTGGCTATGTCCTTCCCAGAGGGATATCTGGCTATTTTCTGTGTCGATACTCCTAACAGAGCCTCCACGGACATTTTTTGATTTATAAAACTACCCAGAAATAAATCAAATCAAATTTGAATCATAATTCATCTTTATTACAAGAAAAAAACATAATATAAAAATACACAGCAGTATAAAATGTAAAAATGATTACGTGTCACATGAAAATATCTAATAATAACAAAATGTACATCTGTCAATATATATTAGACCACAACAAATGTTAATAACTAACATGAAAATTGACAGTGTACAATAATACATATTTTCCTAATCACAAAGTAGTGAGAATAATAAAAAATATATCAGATACTAAATGTGCCACAAACTTATATGTAGTAGAAATTACATTCATTGTAGGATGACAAAGGCATAATATAGTAGCAATGTGGAGTGGATGAAAATAAGATGGCAGATGTAAAATAATAATGAATATATCAGGTGAAAAGTATTTTAACTTGATAGTAACATAAAATTAAACTAACAAGTGCCAATAAACAAATTATGCCACATTGCTACATATTAACAAAACCTTACCAATGAGACACCCTAGGGTGGTGTATGCTGTGGTTTCCTACTTTATGGACTTCTGTTCTGGATATCTCTTCTCCTCGTCCACGTGCACCCATTACCATTTCTTCTAAAAGGAGGACTGAGACTGTTCCAAGGTATTCGGTATAAGGTATTGAACGGTTCGGTGTGGAACCGCTTCTGTTTATTGCATAATCTGGCAAATGCTGTCACCTTTTTTTCCTCCATATATTTAAAAGCAAAATTATCTTTATATAAAAATTAGAATTGAGGTAGATTTCACTTCTTTTTCTTCTTTCTCTTTCTCTCTCTCTCTTCGCTCTCTCTTTTCTCTCTCTTCTTTCTCTCTCTCTCTCTTCTTTCTCTCTCTCTCTTTCTCAAACCTGGCGATGATCATCTGATGCGGTCACCTGACGGCATCATGTGACACTATAAGTCGAGCGGTGAGGCCGGCTTTTTACTGCCCGGCCAGCTAAACTATCAGCTGATGCTGTCGGACAGGAGTCTGCACTGAAGTGTGTAGTTTGTTTTGTTTTTTTTTGCCCTGATGCATCAGCTGATTGTATAACAGCCATTTATATAATTAGCTGCTGTGTCATGTGATTCAGGCCCTTGAACCTGACACATCATCTGATCGCTTTGCCTTCCAGCAAACCAATCAGATGATATTGGATCCGGATTGGACGGCACGGAACCCTTGACCCAGGATTACTGCGGAGGGGGGTTCTTTATTTCAATAAAGATGGAGTCATTAATTCTGTTGTGTTTTATTTATAATAAAAAAATGTTTCTGTGTGTTGTGGTTCTTTTTATCGGTACTAGAAATTCATGGTGGCCATGTCTAATATTAGCGTGACACCATGAATTTCGGGCTTAGGGCCAGTTGATAATATACAGCTAGCCCTAATCCCATTATTACCCAGCGAGCCACCCGTCACCAGGGCAGCTGGAAGAGTTGGATACAGCGCCAGAAGATGTCACTTCTATAAAAGCGCCATTTTCTGGGACGGCTGCGGACTGCAATTCACAGCAGAGGGGCCCAGAAAGCTCAGGCCAACCTGTGCTGTGGATTCCAATCCCCAGCTGCCTAGTTGTACCTGGCTGGACACAAAAAAATGGCGAAGCCCACGTCAATTGTTTTCAATTATTTCATGAAATTCATGAAATAATAAAAAAAGGGCTTCCCTATAATTTTGGTTCCCAGCTGGGTAGAAATAGGCAGCTGGGGGTTGGGGGTAGTTCGTATGTGCCTGCTGTACCTAGCTAGCATACAAAAATATGGCAAAGCTCACGTCATTTGTTTTTTAATTATTTCATGAAATTCATGAAATAATAAAAAAAAAGGCTTCCCTATAATTTTGGTTCCCAGCCGGGAGCAAATAGGCAGCTGGGGGTTGGGGGTAGTTCGTATGTGCCTGCTGTACCTAGCTAGCAAACAAAAATATGGCAAAGCTCACGTCATTTGTTTTTTAATTATTTCATGAAATTCATGAAATAATAAAAAAAGGGCTTCCCTATATTTTTGGTTCCCAGCCGGGTACAAATAGGCAGCTGGGGGTTGGGGGCAGCCCGTAGCTGCCTGCTGTACCTGGCTAGCATACAAAAATATGGCAAAGTCCACATAATTTTTTGGGGGGGCAAAAAACTCCTGCATACAGTCCTGGTTGGAGTATGCTGAGCTTTGTAGTTCTGCAGCTGCTGTCTGTCTGTATGGAGGAGAGCAGACAGCAGCTGCAGAACGACAAGGCTCAGCATGCTCCATTCACTAGTGTATGCAGGAGAGCAGACAGAAGCTGCGGAACTACAAGGCTCAGCATACTCCATCCAGGACTGTATGCAGGAGTTTTTTGCCCACCAAAAAAATGACGTTGTCTTCGCCATGTTTTTGTATGCTAGTCATGTACAGCAGGCACCTACGGGCTGCCCCCAACCCCCAGCTGCCTATTTGTAGCCAGCTAGGAACCAAACATATAGGGAAGCCCGTTTTTTTAATTATTTCACTTATTTCATTAAATAATTAAAAAACAAATGACGTGGGCTTCGCCATATTGCTGTGTCCAGCCAGGTACAATTAGGCAGCTGGGGGTTGGAATCTGGAGCACAGGTTAGCCCGAGGTTTCTGGGCGCCTCTGCTGCGAATTGCAATCCGCAGCCTCCCCAGAAAATGGCGCTTTCATAGAAGTGTATCCAACTCTTCCAACAGCCCTGGAGCCGGGTGGCTTGCTGGGTAATCATGACTTAATGCTAGCTTTGTTTTACTAGCTAGTATTAAGCCAGAGATTCTTAATGTCAGGCAAGTTTGACCTGGCCATTAAGAATCTCCAATAAAGGGTTAAAAAAAAGACACCACACAGAGAAAAAATACTTTAATAGAAATAAATACACAGACACATTAGAGACTCCATGTTTATTACTCCTTCTTATCCCTCCACGATCCTGCTCTTCTGTCTTCTTTCTCCTTCAACACATGCAGCTCTGCTACATCAGCAGCGCTGCATTGGAAGAAGATGGTGCTGCTTCCCGTGCAGTCTTTCCACTCCGTGAGTGATCCGAGGCTGCATGCTGTTAGCGGTGACGTCACCACTTACAGGTGCATTGCTATAGCAACGGTGTTCTCCGTTATTGACCGGCTGTGGCAGCCGGTGAATAAGGGAACGGGGAAGGAGACCGGGAACCCCACCGTGTGCCAGAGCATGTCGCCGGTACACGGAGATACACAAACGATCACCGCGTACTGGAGAGATGCACTGACAGGTCCTAGCATGACGTCAAAGCTATGTGACCAGTCTGTAGCCAATGAGATAACAGACACGAGACTGGTCACATGCTATTTTGACGTCACAATAGGTCCTATCATCAGTGCTGGTTACCGGGAGGACGCAGCGATCATCGGAAGGAATAGCGGCAGGAGACAGAGTGCAGGACGCTTCTCAGGGACCGGTAAGTGTTATGGCAATGTTTATTAACTGTATGTGTACATTTATAATGTGTTTTTATGTGTTTGTGATTGCCTCCCATTGTTTTCAATGGGGTTTGAGAGGTTCGTCATACGGCTCGCCGAACCGAACTCGAACGCGGCGTCCGTTCGACAAACTGAACCGAACTCGAGCCTCTAGAGGCTCACTCATCTCTAGTCAAGAATTATCTTTTCAAGATTCAAACTCAACCGATGATTCAAATTTTCGAGTAGAACGTCTAGACAACAAAATGTCCACAAAAAAACCCTCTGATATATAGCTCATGTTTTACATACATGATTAAAATCAGCACAGTGTAATCTACCAATACAGTTCCACAAAATTTGCTTTGACATACTTGTATATATATATTTTGACTAAGGATTCATTTTTTAACAAAGCAATATAAATACAATATTGCGACATGCTAAAAAAAGCCTTCAATGGACCCTAAAGCAATTCACAACCACTGGGTGGCCAATACAAATATCTAGCATAAATATCTTGAACTATTGAACAGTGTTGCAAAATGTTGTGTGCCTTGTCTATTTGAAAGGAAGTTTTTAAGGATGCGCATGTCATCCACTATCATTTCAGAAATTCAACTCTAAATCTACTCGTCTACTCTTCGCTGAGAAGCAATTTGAGAGGATAATCTTTATTGGCCTGAGCCAGCTTGGACCTTACGATTACAGGGAATCTGTCAGCAGGCTTTCACTATGTAAACTGAGAGCTCCATTATGTAGGGACAGAGACCCTGATTTAAGTGATGTCACTCTCAAGGCTGTGTTTTGCAGTTTCAATAAAATCAGTGAGTTATAAGGCGATTATATCACTAGAGGACTAGGTGCCTTTTGCCTCCTGGTCCAACCACATTCATTCCACTAATTAACAGCTTTGTGTCAATATACACAGAAAGGTGCCAATCAGTGGTGTGGGTGGGATTTTAAACAGCTCAGCATCTCAGCTCAGCAGATAAAACTGTGACTACATCATAACTGCTGTTAGCAGTAAACTGACACATCGCTGGAATCAGGGTCTCTATCCCTACATCATACTGCTGTCAGATTACATAACAAAAACCTGCTGACAGATTCCCTTTAATCCCTTCACTATCAGACATTGTATGTTGGTATTTTTAGTAAACAAAATAATCTTTTTGATAGGAAAAGATATGGCAGCTTTACGTGAAAACTCAATGGTGATATTATTTAGCCACTGTATGGAGGCATTGTTGTAGAAATAGATAGCGATAATGTATTATTATTATTATTATTGTTTTGGTAATAAAAGCCAGCCAACAGTTGTGTGAAAATTCAATAGACGTAATACTTGGTATAAACAGTTTTGTATAAAAAAAATGAAAAAAAAAAAGTTTACCTTTTAAAATAAATCATCCATACATGATCAAAGCTCCTTTAACTTCTTTGGGTGAAGTTGCCTCTGCCTTCATCTTGTCTGCTGTGACCGATACACGTCCAAAATATTGAAGAAGTGTGAGCCCTTTATGTGTTCACATCGCATAACTTTATTTTAGATATGTTTGAACATAATTATAAAATAATTTACTGTATTGATTCAGCCCAGCAGGAACTGAAGGTCATGAATATAAAATCTGAATAACTTACATAATTATCTATGTAGCTCTACCCTGTCGGATAATCCAATTGTTGTCTTCAGACCTTCGCTGTGAATGTTAATTTACAACACTATTTATAGATTCCAAAAATACAATGGAAAATGTTAGCAATAAATAAATCATTGTTGGACAAAGTATTTTAAATGCTGCACATTTAATTTGTAGACACTTATGTATGTGATTGCTTATGTGGCATGGCATATGTACTTTCCTAAATGACCTTCTAGGTATTACCTTTAGTGATGGATGAACCAGAACTGTAAAGTTCGGGGTCTGTACTGGATACCTAGTGTACATGCATGGACCCCAAACACAGACTTTCCCAGGGAAATCTATGGTACTCTTCAGGTTTGGCCACCCAGGTAATTGAAAAAAAGAAAGGAAAAAGAAAGAAAATAAGGAATAAAGCCAGATCGTTCAACTTACCGGCCTTTCCCACAGCTGTCACAGTGCTTCCAGGTCCGATTAACTCTCATACATATTCACTGCTTCCCACACCCACCATCAGTCCCTGCATCTGTGATTGGTTGCAGTCCCACCCTGTGTGACAGAGTCTGTGATTGGTTGGACTCACACATGCTGTCTGCAAACCTATGGTGGTGTAAAATAAATAAATAAACTAGCTTATGGTCCACCATATATTGTGATACACTGTGCAAATAAAACATATGGCTGGGGGCTGTAGCCCCCAGCCGTGCACGTTATCTTGGCTGTGTATCAAAATAAGAGGGACCCTTATGCGTCTGTTTTTAAAAATTATTTAAATAAATAATTTTAAGAAATGTTGTGCTGTCCTCCCCAATTTTGATACCCAGGCAAGATAAAGCTGACCGCTGGTACGCTCAGGCTGTGGAGGCCCATGATTATTGAGCCCCTGCAGCCTAAAAATACAGCTTGGAGCCACCCAGAATTGTTCATTGTTCCATTAGATGCAATAATCCCAGCTCTTTACCTGTTTTTCCCAATTGTCCTTGTGCGATGAAAATCGGGGTAAGGCTACGTGTGCACAGTGCGTTTTTCGCGGCGTTTTTGCGCGTTTTTCGGGTGCGTTTTTGGCCTCAAAACTGCAGGACTTTGCTTCCCCAGCAAAGTCTATGAGTTTTCATTTTTGCTGTCCGCACACATCTGTTTTTTTTACCTGCGTTTTTGAGTTAAAAAAAAAAAATGGACATGTCAGTTCTTTCCTGCGTTTTTCTGCGTTTTCCCCCCATGCAATGCATTGGAAAAACGCAGCAAAACGCAGAGATCAAAAACGCAGCCAAAAACGCACCAAATCGCGGCAAAAACGCATGCGTTTTTTTATGCGTTTTTTCGACGCACAAAAACGCAGCGTCAAAAAGACGCAGTGTGCGAACCTAGCCTAATAAAAGGGGTTAATGACAGCTCACCGCTGCCACTAAGGCCTAGATTAGTCATGGGTAGGGGTCTACGAGACCTCCATTACTAATCCTGTTAGTGAAAATAAACAAACACCGAAGAATCTTTTATTTGAAATAAAATACAAAAAAAACCCCACCCTCTTTCTCCAATTTATTAAGTCACCATACACCCAGGTCCGATGTAATCCACACGAGATCTGGCTCTGCTACATCCTGAAATAACAGTGAGAAGGCACATTACAGAACTCATTGAACTCAGTGACCTCAACTCAGGTGAAATCATTCAGGTCAATGAGATCTGCATCTCCTGGTTTAAAATTGTGGGGTTTTTTTGCCAAGAGATGAAGATTTGGTGCTGGAAGTTATACACCAAATTCCTGCACCAATACTGCCTCTCCTGGAGAAAAAATGCATCAAAAAGCAAAGTGGTTTTGATGTGATATTTTTTAAGCAGGAGATGCAGATTTGGTGCTGAAATTGATACACAAAATTCCTGCACTACACCAAATCTAGATTTCTGGCAAAAAAAAAATCACAGGAGACTCAGTAAGTATAATTGTCCTCCTCTAATCCCCCTAGCCCTTTCTACCCCTATTTTACAGCACAATGTTATCATCCCCATAGACTTATGGCAATGTAGTAAGGCTAGGTCTGTCTGAATGCACCTTCATATGGCAGAGCCCAGTAATGTAGTAGAGCTGGCTAGGACAGGTGACTTCTTGGTGTAGTAGAGCCTAGCTGAAAGTGTCCAAAGCGATGGAGAGGACACCAATTACATGGCTACTCAGGTTGATATCTGCCTCCTGAACTGCTCATTACAACAGAGGTGGACTATATTTGAAACTTGATAAGCAAAATAGCAGAGAAAGCTGGCAGCAGGAGGAGGGAGGAGTAACATTAAAGGGAACCTGTCACCAGTTTTTTGCCCTATAACCTGCGGCTACCTCCAGTGGGCTCTTATATATAGCATTCTAACATACTGTATATTAGAGCCCAGACCGCTGTGTAGAACATAAAAAACACTTTATAATACTTACCTAAACCGGTTGCTGCGGTGGATGTGGCTCAAATGGACGTCTTCATCCTCCGGTGCCGGTACCTCGTCTTTCAGCCATCTTTGTACTCCAGTGGGCTCTTATATACAGCATGTTAGAATACTGTATTCAAGAGCCCACAGGTGGTGGCCGCAGCTTATAGAGCAAAATACTGGTGACAGGTTCCCTTTAAAGGAGTTGTACAGGATGTTAACATTAATTACCTATCCTTGTTTGATTGGACAGAGTACAACATTCGGCACTCTTACCGATCAGCTGTTCTCGGTGCTGCTGCCTGTCGGAACTCACAGTTGCATACCACCACAGCACAGCTATGTCAATGAATAGTAGCTGCAGTCAGGTTCTGTATATCCAACCGTATTGATTCAAATAGGGGCCAGATAGGTAACAGTACCCAGCTGTAACCACATTTGACAGAGCTGTGCTGCTACGCAACCAAGCAGTTCCAGACAGCTGATTCTGAGGATAGGTCATCAATGTTAAACTTCAAAACAACCTTTTAAAGGAGCTATACTCTTGTCTCTTGTAACCTTGAAAGGAGAATTGCTCTGCTAACAAACTTGATTCTCTTGAATGGCAAATTACTTTGCCTAAGGCCTCCGACACACATCCGTTAAAATCATGCACGTGTAATACGGGCCGTTTTTCAGGTTCGTGATCCTTTTTTATGTCCATTTTTATGGTACGTGTGGCATCCATGTGAACAGCGTTTGCTAGCCGTGTTTGCGTGTGGAATGTCCGTGTGTGCGTGAGATACATAACTGACATGTGAGTGTGTTTTGTCCGTGTGAAATGGTACATATGTGATGTAAAATGTTGTTGATGCATACCCGCTGACAGCAGACAGTGTCGCACATAGAGAATGAACTCAGGTGAACTTCACCTGACTTCATTGTCATACCGCGGCTCTGTCTGTGTTGCGTACTGATTAGTAGTCACCCATGAAGGAATCACCGGTGACCGCTAATCCCCAGAGTAACTGAAGTGAGCAGCGCGATTATCGCTGCTGTCACTCAGGTTACCTGCGGCCAGCTGGAGTCACCCACCCGAGACCACAACTCACCTGTGACTTCATCTCTGTCACCCGGGCGACTTGCTGTCACAGTTGGAGGATCCAGCGGTGGCCGCGAGTTACCTGAGTGACGTCATCGTTGATCGCGATACTTACATCAGTTGCTGCATGGAGCTGCCAGGAGCGCCGGTATTCTTCTGCAGCTCCTTTCACCTTCATGTAGCAGAGCTGGAAGCGACGCGGAACCTCCGTGGATTACGCTGGACATGGATGGGTATTTGGGGCTTAATAAATTGGTGAATGAGGGTATTTGTTATTGTTTTTTACTGAAAATAAAGGCTTTTTTGTTGTGTGTGTTTATTTACTGTAACATACAGATTAATCATGGAAGGTATCTCGGGGAGATGCCTGAAATAAATAATCTAGGACTTATTGGCAGCTATGGGCTGCCATTAACTCCTTATAACCCCGATTGCCAACACACCAGGGCAATTCGGGAAGAGCCAGGTAGAGTCCCAGAACTGTCGCATCTAATGGATGTGGCATTTCTGGGCGGCTGCTGGCTGATATTGTTAGGCTGGGGGGCTCCCCATAACGTGGAGCTCCCCATCCTGAGAATACCAGCCTTCAGCCGTGTGACTTTACCCTGGCTGGTATCAAAATGGGGGGGACCGCACGTCATTTTTTAAAATTAATTATTTATTTTTTTTACTGCACATTATAGACCCGCCCACCAGCGGCTGTGATTGGTTGCAGTGAGACAGCTGTCACTCAGCGTGGGGGCGTGTCTCACTGCAACCAATCATAGGCACCAGTGGGTGGGGAAAGCAGGGAATACGAGATTGATTAATGAGCGGCCGGCTTTTTCAAAATAGTAAAAGCCGCCGGAGCAGTGTGAACGCCGTGCAGTGCCGCGTCGGTGATCGGGGATGAGTAAGTATGAGAGAGGGGGGAGACTGATCGACAGAGAGAGAGAGACAGACAAGACAGAGAGAGAGACAGTCAGACAGAGAGAGACCGACCGACGGACTGAGGGAGATTGACCGACATACACAGGAAAAGAAAGAATGACCGACATCGCTAGAAAAAAGCACAAAACATACACAGAGCATACTGGGATGCATCCGTGTCACGTACTTGTGCGCACATAAAAATTGACTTTCATGGTGTCCGTGTGTGCGTGTTCCGTGCAGAAAACGGACATGCTGACGTGAAAAACGCAAGTGTGACCTCAAACATAAATTAACATTGGTGCACGTTTGTCCGTGTCTCCGGTATATACGGAAACGGACCAAATACGCACGTGTTTCACGGATGTGTGTTGGAGGCCTAAGACAGATACATTCTTCATAGTCATCAAAAAGCCTTTATGCTCCTCAATCCTTGTCCTCTACAAATGGCAGCACTCTTTCGTAGGTGAGCTGGTTTCTTTTACTTTGGACAATATGAAACCAATTGTAGCTCAAGTTAAAGCATTTTTCACTCTCTATTGTGGCTCTCTGTAAGCTCTGGAGTGGTGGACTTTGATAACCAGTACTACTCACCTCCACTTGCTATCTAGCCATGATGCAGGTGTTTCCTTTTTGTTGCACAGTTTCTCCTTCCCTGCCTGTCTGCATGATCTCAGTATATCTTACCTCCACTGATGGGAAATCCTGACCTTTAAGTCCCCTGGATGCTAAAAAGCTAGGGTGATGCATGCTAATTCGGTTCTTATGCTGCCCTCTGATCTAACAATCTCACCAACAACTCCAGTGCATATTAGCACTTAAAGGTCAGGGTAAGATCCTCCTTCCTTTCAGCACTTCCTCAGACTAGAAAAAAAACTACCAAGTGACATCCAGCATCAGGCGTTTCTTGACTCAGAGTATCTCCCAAATATTCCCCAGCGCTCAGTCGCATCTTTCATGTAGTATATTGCATATCCATATTGCACATTTGTTGCATAACATACATAATAAATGCCTTTGGTACTGCACAGTGAAAATAGATTATAAGGGCATTGTGCTACCTAGTAAAAGTACATTGATGGTGGCACACAGCATACGACATATATTATTACATCATAAATAGCAGCACATTGCATGGCATATAATATACAAATGTGAATCAAAAATGGATCAGTCATTATCAAAATTCTCAATTCTGGGGTAAAATCAGTATTCAGTGAAGACTTTTCCATAACTGAGATAGAAGATGAGAGCTGTTACTGATGAGATTCTATGTAGATAGAAGAAGAAGGAGCTAGATGCAGAGATAGGAGCTAGAGGGAAGTGTTAGAGGCAGAGGGAGGAGCTAGAGGCAGAGAAGAGGTAGATGCAAAGGGAGGAGGGAGCTAGATGCAAAGGGAGGAGCTACATGCAGGAGGGGAGCTAGATGCAGAGAGAGGAGCTAGAGGCAGAGAAAGGAGCAAGAGGCAGAGGGAAGCATTAGAGGCAGAGAGAGGAGCAAGAGGCAGAGAAATGAGCTAGAGACAAAGGGAGGAGCTAGATGCAAAGGGAGAAGCTAAATGCAAGGGGAGGAGCTAGATGTAGAGAAAGGAGCTAGAGACAGAGGGAGAAGCTAGAGGCAGAGGGAAGCAATAGAGGCAGAGAGAAGAGCTAGATGCAGAGAGGAGCTAGATGCAAAGGGAGGAACTAGATGCAGAGGGAGTAACTAGAGCCAGTTCTCTACCTCCTCCTTCTATCCACATAGAATCTCATCAGCATCAACTGCCTTCTCCTATCTCAGTAATGGGAAAGTCTTCACTGAATACAGATTTTACAGAATTGAGAATTTTGAAAGTGACTGATCAATTCAGGCAGAGAAAGAAGCAAGTTTATCTGATAAGATATATTAGAAAGTTAATATTGATTTATGAAGTAAAACTTAAAATGACGGTTACCCTTTAACCCCTTCACGACCTTTGATGGATCTATCTGTCATGGAGTGTGTCACGTTAAGCCCCGCCCCCTGCCGCGGGCAGAATTCGGCGATCCGCACACATATCAGCTGTTTTCAACAGCTGACATTTGTGCCTGCATGTTACGAATGTAACCCCTTACATCTTGCTGCCAAAGTCTAGCAGCGAGATGTATATACGCGCGGTCATGATTTTCACTTACCGCCGCCCCCACCGGAAGTCACGTGAGTGATCACGTGACTTTCGGTGGTTGCCATGGAAGCACAGGGTCATTTTTGTCCCTGATGAAGCCTACTGGCGATACACGTGGGGCGTATCCCAGGGTCTCTACAGCTTGCAGCTGATACATGTAGATGGGTTACTACTGGTCTGTATGTTTGGTTGGGGCCACTTTGTATTTTCAGCCTCCTTCTATGCTTGAGATCCTTTTACCTTAGGAGGTTATGGGTTGTGGCTGGCTCCAACAGATATGCTGATTGCTCTTACTCTATTTATAGTTGATTATATGGAATGTTGTAAATTATGGTGATTTTGCATGTTTATTGACCACAGTGAACATTCCATTTATAACACTGCTGTAATCTATGGAGAGACTCTGGTGTGGGTATATGTTTTTAAGTATGTTTTAATTGTTTATGCAATTCAATAAAATTCTATTTATTTATATGATAGTTGGGTGTGCTTCACGGTTATGCAGTACTTTTTCTCTTCCCCTTCAGATGTTGTTAATACTGCTTGTGGCAGCACCCCATTAATACTATAAGTTTATATATATTGCTGTGCACCCAAACTCCTTAGTACTATGACGCCTGCAGCTATGACGAGTCACTTTCACTTTCACTCGGGCCGGAGGCCAGTGAAGCAGGAAGTGACCTATCTGCTGTTTACACATAGATAGATCAGAGCGATTGGATTGTTGATCGCTATAGCCCCCTAGGGGGACTAGTAAAATAAAAATAAAAAGGATAAAAAAGTTTTAAAAATTTTTAAAAAAAACCCCTAAAAGTTCAAATCACCCCCCTTCCACCCCATTGAAAATTAAAGGGTTAAAAAAAAAAATATATACACATGTTTGGTATCGCCGCATTCAGAAATGCCAGATCTATCAAAATATAAAATGAATTAATCTGATTGGTAAACGGCGTAGCGGCAAACAAATTCCAAACGCCAAAATTACGTTTTTTCGTCGCCGCAAGTTTTACGTAAAATGCAATAACAGGCGATCACAACGTAGCATCTGCGCAAAAATGATACCATTAGAAACGTCAGCTCGAGACGCAAAAAATAAGCCATCACTGAGCCATAGATCCCAAAAATTGAGAAAGCTACGGGTTTCGGAAAATGGCGCAAAATGTGCACCACTTTTATTGGACAAGCTTGTGAATTTTTTTTAGCCCCTTAGATACAAGTAAACCTATACATTTTTGCTGTCTACAAACTCGCCCTGACCTCAGGCATCACAC
Organism: Anomaloglossus baeobatrachus; assembly: GCF_048569485.1. Lineage (NCBI taxonomy): Eukaryota > Metazoa > Chordata > Amphibia > Anura > Aromobatidae > Anomaloglossus > Anomaloglossus baeobatrachus. Next base: position 113,059,340 of record NC_134358.1, on the reverse strand, counting down.
TGACACATCAGTTTTACCATATAGTGAACACCGTGAATAAAATATCCCAAAAACTATTGTGCCATCACACCTTTTTTGCAGTTTTTCCGCACTTGGAATTTTTTTGCCGTTTTCCAGTACACTATATGGTAAAACTTATGATTTCATTTAAAAGTACAACTTGTCCCGCAAAAAACAAGCCCTCATATGGCAAGATTGACGGAAAAATAAAAAAAGTTACGTCTCTCGGAAGAAGGGGAGCAAAAAATAAAAACGCAAAAACGGAAAGTGTCCGGGGGCTGAAGGGGTTAAGTCCTTATTTTGTAAGTCTCCCATTTAACTGTTTCACAAGCGGGTACTGTGCAGAAAGAAATGCATATACAATCACATTACTGTAATTGTACGGTAAAGTACAAATTAATATAAATTTGCCATGTAGATATTGTCCATATGCCACATTGTGAAGGATTGTCTGCATATTAGCATACAACCTAAATTCTTCTCAAAGGCTGGTATGTGATCACTGGCAATACAGTGAAAAAAGTGGTCATCTTCTGAAAGATGTTGTCTTTTAGTGAGGTTTCACTGCGGGTAATTGGAATTGGGAAGCAGAGGGCGCTGGATAGTTACCCTGTAATCCTGCCGGGGAAATATATTATCAGGAGCACAACTTTGCCGTATTAGTCTCCCATCAACACTGAGCTACAAAACCATCGACCCTGTGCAAAGTGTTAATTTTACATTGCAATTTCACCTTTAATGAAGCGACTGTTATTTTACAATCACCATTATAAAACGGAACATGAATGGAAATGCTCATCTAGTTCTGAATAGCTTCACCGATTAATGGGCAGAGTTTCCATTTAGACGTCCTTTCCATTTTGGTTCTCCAGTTTTTCTCATTTTACATATTCTTTGTAATGAAATGTACTGGAAGAGTTGTCTTACTAGCACATTTGATCTGAGCCGCAGTTTAAATAATTCAAACAGTTTAGTCTTGAAGGGAGAGGAGAAGGTGGACTACGGAGGATAAATCACAAAGGCTCTCTGCTCCCGCCTGTAATAGCGCTTTATCGAGAAGTTTAATCTTAAAATTGCTGCATTGTTCTCGTTAAATCCTCTTTTCCCTTCATCTGGTTTTCCTTTTGTTTTCATTCCACTACGCTGATGAAAAAGCAGTTCTTTTCATTTAATGGGAAATTACGTTTACTGTCATTATGATGTACTCTCTCTGATTTACATTCAGGTACTTTTCCTAATCTGGAAAGTATATCAGTATATGAGTAATCTGCAGCCACTCAAAGGCAAATTTTATCTACCATGTAATTTGATGTTTTTTAATCTCTGTGTAGTACAATTTATTCAGTCAGTATACAGCAAAATATTTGTGTGTATGGGTATACAGTGTGTCCACCCATATCATGTCCACCGCCGTTAACCTGAGAATGGTGGCAGCTATAGGAAAAGAAGTGGTGTCCAGGTATAGTAAAGTAGCCATGTGCTACACAATGAAACCACCTATAGCGCCACCTGGTGGAAAACAACGGAGTTAGCATTTTTATCTCGAAAATGGAACGAGATAGAGAAAAAAGGTGAATTAAAAAATTGTAGGGCATCATCAATTCAATACGATTCGACAACTTGCATACAGAAATGCTATGATATGAAACCCATGACCCCCACAAAACATTGAATGCTGGTCACGCATATGGCGCTCATTTAACTTAAGGCCCCGTTACACGCAACAACGTATCTAACGATATATCGCTGGGGTTACGGATTCTGTGATGCACATCCGGCATCGTTAGCGACGTCGTTGCATGTGACAGCAAGGAGCGACTGTTAACGATGGAAAATTCTCACCTTATCGTCCATAGTTGACACGCCGTTCCATTTCAAAAAATCGTTAATTGTTGAGCTCACAGGTTGTCCGTCGTCCCAAAGGCAGCACACATTGCTACGTGTGACACCCCGGGAACGATGAAGTACAGCTTATCTGCGGCCACCGGCAATGCGGAAGGAAGGAGGTGGGCGGGATGTTATGTCCCGCTCATTTCCGCCCCTCCGCTTCTATTGGGCAGCCACTTAGTGACACCGCTGTGATGCCGAACGAACCGCCCCCTTAGAAAGAAGGCGCTTTCCCGGCAACAGTGACGTCGCTAGGCAGATAAGTCCGTGTGATGGCTCCGAACGATATTGTGCGCCTTGGGCAGCGATTTGCCCATGACGCACAAACGACGGGGGCGGGTGCTTTCACCAGCGATATCGCTAGCGATATTGCTGCATGTAACACCCCCTTTAGATGTTCAAAGTGGCCACTGTCAGTTGCAGGACGGTGAGGCAAGGCCAGCATCCTGAATATCAGCGGTGCGGGCTTTAAATAATGGCCCGGAGTCAGCACATGCGCAGATGAAGCTCTCGGCTCAAGATCTCATCTGCTTACGCCCTGCCTTTGGCCCATTGATCTCCCAGTTGTGGACTTAAGGAAAATGGGGTCCGGAGGTGACAAGTGTGCAGATGAGTTCTCGGCTTGTGATTGAGCCGATAGCTCAATCTGTGCATGCGCTGACTCCAGGCTCCATTTGTTTGACGCCCAGCCTGCCAACAGTTTTACCTCCTGCCTCACAGTGCTGCCATCCACAGTCAGCATCTGGGACACCAGCAGCACCGACGGCAGCATCGCCCTACTCCAGCACTGCCCCTGCCTCCTGTGACCCCGGTCCACCATTGCTGCCAACCCCCCCCTTGGTAACACACCACCGGATTACAAGTCAGACCCCATTTTATTTCCTTTTTTTTCTCCAAATTTGGGGTGCGTTTCATAATGCAGTGCATCTTATATAATGAAAAATATGGTACATTTCGAACTGAGGAAAGGGCATCATTGAAAATGCTTTTCTATCTTCTTATAGCTTTCTCCGGCTTTTTGGTCCTCCATCATTTTCATTTTCAGAGTGCTAGGCAGCAGGTTTTTTATAAAGCTGTGAAATTTGCATCACCTGGCCTCTCCTAATGATGATGGTAAACAAGCCATAAGTCTAACAGGTATATTAAGGTCTGAAACCTTGGTCAAAGTTATCTGAAAATACAAATCTCCAGGGGTGTCCAAACATTTGCATTGGCCCAATTTATTTTTTTTTTTATTTTTTTTGAAATGTACAAGATGAAAAAAAAATGTTTTTGCTTAAAATGCAAAGAAAATGTGTCATCTTTAACTGTATGCCTTTTAGAGATCATTTCATCTTCAACCTGCTTAACTATTCATAATAACAGTCATTTTGGCCAGGGGTGCCTAAACTTTTACATGCCGCTGTATGTGTAAAGGCCGCTTTACACGCAGCAATGTCGTGACCTATATCACTAGCGTGGGTACCCGCCCCCATTGTTTGTGCGACATGGGCAAATCGCTGCCTGTGGCGCACAACATCGCCCAGACCCGTCACACTACTTACCTGCCCTGTGACGTCGCTGTGACCGGCGAAACGCCTCCTTTCTAAGGGGGTGATTCGTTCAGCATCACAGCGACATCATAGCTGTGTCACTGAACTGCCGCCCAAAAGAAGCGGAGGGGCGGACATGAGCAGGACGAACATCCCTCCCACCACCTTCCTTCCGCATTGCGGGCAGGAGGCAGGTAAGGAGAGGTTTGTCGTTCCTGCGGTGTCACACGTACCGATGTGTGCTGCCGCAGGAACGAGGAACAACTTCGTTACAGCTGCAGCAACGATATTTGAGAATGGACCCCCATGTCACCGATGAGCGATTTTGCACATTTTTGTCACGATGCAAAATCGCTCAAAGGTGTCACACGCAACGGCATCGCTAAAGCGACCGGATGAGCGTCACAAATTACGTGACCCCCAACGAGATCGCTTGAGCGATATCGCAGCGTGTAAAGCGGCCTTTAGTGTAATGTATTCTCATTATATAAACTGTAGTTAAATAAGCAGGTAGCTGGTTTCTTCAATCTGAAACTTTCAAGAATATCTGCCCGATAGAATCCCACCCTCAAGTTGATAATGTCGCGTATTTGCTCTCATGTAACCTTAGAGAAACAACCTGCCCACACTGTTTGGATGGGAATTATTCCATAGTAATTACACAAACCAGTGTCGTTTGTTTGAACAACTACATACATTTGCATGTACTAGTAAAAACATCTGGTTCTAGCATTATAACCTGATCTCTGCATATATTATCTGCACTATTTTGGTCTGTTTCCACTTCAATCAGAGCTACACTTTGCATTTTCATTATCCTTCATTAATATGTGTTTCATATAGTGCCAAGAAATTTTTCCACATGGTGTCTCTTGTTCTATTAAGACCTTTTCAGCGTAGGTTCAAGTATTTTGCTAATCTAGCCAATATTTTTTTTATACAGACATAACAGATTGGATACCCAGAGAAAGATGACATTAAACTGTGAGTCAAAGGGTTCTGCAAATAGTGACATTTACAGTTTGGTCTAGAAATATTTGGACAGTGACAAGTTTTGGCATTTTAGCTGTTTACCAAAACACTTTCAAGATATGATTATATAATCAATGTGGGCTTAAAGTGCAAAATCTCGGCTTTAATTTGAGAGTATTCACGTCCTAATTGGAGTAAAGGCCCCGTTACACGTAACGACGTATTAACGATATATCACCAGGGTCACGGATTCCGTGACGCACATCCGGCGTCGTTAGCGACATCATTGTGTGTAACAGCTCCGAGCGAGTGTTAACGATCAAAAATACTCACCTAATCGTTGATCGTTGACACTTCGTTCATTTTCATAAAATCGTTGCTGTTGCAGGACAGGACGCAGGTTGTTCGTCGTTCCTGCGGTAGCACACATCGCTACGTGTGACATCGCAGGAACGAGGAACATCACCGTACCTGCGGCCGCCCACAATGAGGAAGGAAGGAGGTGGGCAAGATGTTACTCCCGCTCATCTCCGCCCCTCCGCTTCTATTGGGCGGACGCTTAGTGACGTCGCTGTGACGCCACATGAACTGCCCCCTTAGAAAAGAGGCAGTTCGCCGGCGACAGCGACGTCGCTAGGCAGGTAAGTGCCGTGTGACGGGTTCTAACGATGTCGTGTGCCACGGGCAGCGATTTGCCCATGACGCACAACCGACGGGGGCGGGTGCTTTCACCAGCGACATCGCTAGTGATGTTGCTGCATGTAAAGCCTCCTTCAGGCTATGTGCCCACGCTACAGGATTTACCGCGGATTTACCGCGGATTTTGCCGCGGATTTACCGCGGATTTGCCGAAAATCTGCAGCAGCAGCACTTCCAAGCCATTTCAATGGCATTTTGGAAATCCTGTGCCCATGCTGCAGATTTTTCCGCGGCGGATTTGCCGCGGATTTTGATCCGGAAAAATCTGCAGCATGTCAATTGTTTGGTGCAGATTTGGTGCGGATTTTTGGCTTTGAATGGGGAAAAAAAAAAAAAAATCCGCATCAAAATCCGCGGCAAATCCGCGGTAAATCCGCGGCAAATCCGCGGCAAATCCGCGGGTGCGGATTTGCCGCGAAAGTCGCGGATTTTCAGGCAAAAAAATCCGCAGGGACATTCTAGCGTGGGCACATAGCCTAAGGGTTTAGGAATCAGAGCTCTGTAATATGGAGCTGCCTCTTTTTCAATGGACCAAAAGTAATTGGACAATTATCTCAAAAGCTCCTTTATGGGCTGCATGGGATATTCTCTTTTAACCGCTTTTGGACTGCCGACAGTATATAAACATCGGCTTCTGCTGGGCTTTGTGCAGACCCGACGTTTATCAACGGATCGCAACCCCCTGCATGCTGACATCACCGGGTTTCTGGTGCAGGATGGTAGTTCTGCCCTGAGACATCACCAGGACCTGATTGGATTAGGTCCTGGTGATGTTAACCCTTTGTGATCGTCTATGTGCCATGATCAATAGTGATCACGGCACATAGACGTTTCATAGGTACAGAGAGCTGCTTATCTTACCTCTCCTGGGTCTCCTGTGTCACGATCATGGAGGACCTAAGGGTTGTCACAGCAGCCGGAGGTCACATGAACCTCTGGGTCTGCTATGTATGGCGGACTGTCAGACTCAGCCTGCATCAGGGTCTGGCAGGCGATCTGCAGTCTGACACTGCCTGTATAATGCATTAATATGCTGCTGCATGGCAATGCAATAATGGCATTACCAGCGATCAGACTAAGAAAAGTAAAAATCCCATATAGAGACCAGGTATGAGAGTTAAGAGTTACGTAAAAAAAAAAACTTGCTAAATGTAAAAAAAAAAAAATCACAAAAAAATTATACCCCAAAATTTACTTATATAAAACAGAAATGAACAAAAAAAGTGCACGTGTTTGGTATCGCCGTGTCCGGCCCGACCTGATCTGTAACACTTTCACACTAATTAACCCCTCCAGTGGACAATTTAAAAAACTGCATCAAAAAATTGATTTTTCCTCATTGCAGAAAAGAAAGTTGAATAAAACACAATAAAAAAGTTGAACATAAATTTAAAAATTATAATACTAAAAATTACATCTTGTCCCACAAAAAAACAAACCACCACACAGCTTCATCAGCGGAAAAATAAAAACAATATAGCTCTGAGAATATAGCAATGAAAAAAATTTTTTTCTAAAAATTGTTTTTATTGCGTAAAAGCGGCAAAACTTAAAAAAAATTATAGAAATGTGGTATTGGTGTAACCATACTGTCCCGAAGAATACACCTGTGCTGTTACTTTTACCAAACAGTGAACAAAATAAAAAAAAAAAATTGCAAAAAACAATTCCTGAATTGCTGTTTCATGTTATTCTACCTACCAAAAATTAGAATAAAAAATGATTAAAAAATGTACTAATAGAAACGCCAATTCGTCCAGCAAAAAACAAGACCTCACATGGATGGCTCTCCAAACGCAACATGGCGTCTGCTATCTATTTCAGACAATTGTGCGTTCTAAAATTCACATGGCGCCAAAATAGTAGCATTCCACCAAATATGAGGCATTAGCATACTCAGAAGAAATTGCAGAATACATTTTATGGTGCATTTTTTCCTGATATCTTTGTGGAAATGCAAAATTTGAAGCAAAAGTAACATTTTTGTGGGAAAAGGAAAAATTTTCATTTTTGCCTTCCATATTTCTTTGGTTCCTGTGAAGAACCTAAAGGCTTAATAAACTTCTTGGATGTGGTTTTGAGCAGTGTGAGGGGTTTGGTTTTCAGAATAGTGTCACTTTGGGGTATTTTCTGTCATCTAGTTCTCTTGAAGTCACTTCAAATGTGATATGGTCCCTAAAAAAATGGTTTTGTAAATTTTGTTGGAAAAATGAGAAATTGCTGATGAACTTTGAACCCTTCTAACTAACTAATAAAAAATGTTGTGCTTCAGAAATTACGCTGATGTAAAGTAGACATGTGGGAAATGTTACTTATTAACTATTTTATGTAACATAACTTTCTGGTTTAAGGGCATAAAGATTCAAAGTTTCAAAATTGCTAAATTTTCAAAAATGTTGAGAAATTTCCAATATTTTCATGAATAAATGCTAAAGATGTCATCTTAATTGTACCCCTATCCTGCAGTACAACATGTCATGAAAAACAATGTCAGAATTACTGAGATCCATTGAAGTGTTCCAGAGTTATAACCTATCAAAGTGACACTGGCCAGAAATAAAAAAATTGGCCAGATCATGAAGGCAAAAATAAGCTCTGGCGTAAAAGGGTTAATACATCATTATTAACCAGGTAAAAGGTCTGGAGCTGATTGCAGGTGTGGCATTTGCATTTGGAAGCTGTTCTTGTGAACACACAAAATGCAGTCAAAGCAGCTCTCAATGTAAGAGACACAAAACATCATCAGGCTGAAATTTATATTTTTTTTTTAGTTTTCAGCCCCTGAAAAAAGGTGTCTTTGTAGAAAAATGGTTTCAATTCCTGAATTTTTCTCAAGATATTTTTATTCAATTCATTTGATTAAACCTGGAAGTCTAAACTTCAACTGGATCTTGGTTGTTTCATTTTAAATAAAAAATAGTGGCGTACAGAGGCCAAATCACTGTCCAAATATTTCTGGACCAAACTGTATATCATGTTGATAAGTTGTGCAATGAATACTTATTTTGATTGAGAATCTGTAGTCAGCCCCAAAAGGTGTCTGCACCCTCATTTCTGGCAGACAAACTTGAGCAATAACTTTCTTTTATGGGCAATAAGAAATCATTTGAGTGACCTTTATCATCCAGAGGGTAGATCTTATGTACCATCGATGAGTTTTTGTGCTTACTCGGTTTGACCTTTCACCAGGTCAAAAACATAGTAAAAATTTGGAGAATCCGAGGCATCAAATCAATTCTTGTGTGGAAAAATGTAACTTTTATTCCATCCTTTAAAACTACATAGTAACAAAAAAAGGCAACATTTCACCCATATTTGGGCTTTTTCAGGTCTCGTAACAATGATAAAAATACAGCTTTTTGAGTGACCTTCATCAATGAAACATACACTATTAGCCTAACACTATGAAAATGTCCCTCCTGATTAAGTTAAAATATTTTAGTAACACATAGCATAAAAGTTCATATAGTGAAGCACATAACCTTACACTTTCAATGGACAAACAAAAAAGTTTTATATTGGACTTAGATTCTAACAAAAAAAAAAACAGTGTTTCATTATTTACTAAAGAGTTCCAAAGTATAGAGGGTATATTGCCTTTAGCCACAATAATGTTTCCCCATACTGCATTTTACTTATGAGACCTATGTAATTTTTTTGTGCAGGGTCTTATGAAACTAGGCGTAAAAACAAGCTAAAAACTAAACATTTGTTTTTGGCCCCTGCTGCCATTTTCACAAAACAAACAATCACAAAAAAATCAACTCAAATACCCAAGTAGGTGGTCCTCTGAGCCCCAAAGAACATCATTATCTCCTTGTTATGATTCTCTGATATCTTCTATTTTAAAGAAAAGCCCTTTGTTTCATATAATCGCGGAGATTTCAGTAGGTAATAAAACGCATAAGATGACCATGTTATTATATGTCACTTCTCCATGGATTTTCATTTCAGTGAAAATAGTGATATTTAAACATATTTTTACCTTGTTTTAAAGTAAATATTTCTAAGTTGGAGATTCTTAATATAAATATAACTGGGACCGAGGCCTTTCACCTTAGTTCCTTCGGTTTAAATGGTGGAATGATCACATAAACAATTTAGGGAGCACGATCCTGGCTGATTCCACTCAGTTATAATCTCTTAATTTCTTACCTGTTCTTCATCATATTGTAGTGGGGTAAGGGTTATGCCCACCCCTGCAGAAGTAGCTGGCACACTGATGGTCTAGGAATAATGTAGAAGATGTAAGACTAATAACCCCACCATGAAGTGTTATGATCCGGAACCATGGAAGACCACCACAAATCATTGGCAAAAGGTGACAAGAGCATTGGCAACTAATCTGGCCGCCATCCCCTTACTAACCATCACAACTAGAAGTAGCCGAGGGGTGAACTAACATCCTGTGCACCGCGAACCCAGCCGGAGAACTAACTATCCTAAAGGAAGGAAAGATGAATAACTCTCTGCCTCAGAAAATAGACAAGAATAGCAAGCCCCCCACATTCAAAGACTGCGGTGATATAGAAACAACACAATACACAGATAGATGACAGGATTAGCAAAAGGTGAGGCCCCCGCTGACTAAAATAGGAAAGGACAGGAAAGGGACTGATGGTGGCCAGAGAAAAACCCTGCAAAATACCAACTTCATGATAGTACAAAAAGGCCCTCAGATCGCACGATCTGAACTCCGTCCTATACCAGGTGCCCTTGTCATACCAATGAACAGAAAACAAGAATCATAACAAAGTCAACAAGCCACAAACACATGGACCCAAAGGAGCTATACTCCACACAGAACTGCAGGGAGTTCCTCAACAATCCACTAAGGGGGAAAATCCCTGCAAGCAAGTAAACTGAAACCAACCACAGCAAATGATAAACCCAGATAAACAAAAGAACCAGACAATAAATAAAGAGCAAGCACTTATCTGGGGAAGATGTGGTGTAGAGCAAGATTAAGCAGGCTGGAGATACAAAGAACAACTGACATCCGGCAACAGCCTGCAATCAGACCAGGATTTAAATAAGTAGAGAGTTAGCAAAGGAAACACCCACTGCACAACACACCTGGTCCAAGTCCAAACCATTCCTGGCCACCAGAGGGAGCCTCGCACCAGCCAAAACATAACTAACATTCACAACAATGAAGATTCTGATCCTCTGTGTCGCCCCTGTGGCCGTGACATGCAGGATCTGGTCCGGATTGGTCAAACGTGTCCCCCAAGGAGAGGGGTTTAGTCCAACGGTCGGGGGTCTGGCATCCGTTTCATCTGGCTGTTAATACTTAGAGAATTTCTCACTTACAGAAAGGTCAGTGCACCCTCAGGTAGAAGGGTATGGCTGGATGGCCTGGGCATGGATGGGAGAGCCCTGTCAGTTGCGGTCCTTCTCACATATTAACGTCCCCTGAGGGTGGGGAGAAGTGGCCCAATGAACTTCATGACCCGGTTTGTCTCAGTGTTAAGTGTAGTGATGGAAGGAGAGGCCTAGAGGTGACAGAAAGTACCCAGGTGCCAGAGATATGGACTGCTGCTAAATTATGTATGAGAGGAAAATATGTAAGGAACCCCTATGGATAGAATACCGCTGCTGGCAAAGTGCAGACCAAGATGTTACGGAAGATAATGGAAATTAAAGTAGGCTTGTTTTGAGAAAAGAGACTGTGACAGGACTTTATTTCCTGAGAAGGTGAATGTGGTGTCGCCTGGAACTGATACGGAATCCTCCTGTGTGTGGTGCAGTGATGGGGAGGCGATGGGTTAATGACAGACTATGCTGTGACCTGTCGTTCCCCTTGCACTCATAACCACTACCGCTGCCTGCCCCATGCCCTCCACTACAATATTACGAGGGACTTATTGAACTAGTCCAAGCTCTTGCTTTCATAGTTTGAGAGGGTTAACGTTCTGAAGATGGGCGTCTTACCAAGGATCCTTTACCTTTTCCAGACTATCCCCTTCAATCTTCCCAGTTCTTTCTTTCTAACGCTTACATTTTTATCTTCCTGGTTTGTTTGGGGTAGCTTGAGGTCCAGAATTTCATACTCAGTGCTGATACGCTCTAGGGCATGAAGAAGGGTGAGTGTTTCAGATATATAGATAGATAGATATATATATATATATATATACATATAAATATATATATATATATATATATATATATATATCATAAAGCCTCCATGCTTGATTGTATTTTGAATATAATCATAAATCCCTCTGATATCTCAAAATATGGACTGAGTTGTAGGAATCTATGAATCCTATCTCATTAGTTAGACTTCTCTGGGGGGGACAGGCTCTGCATTCTGGAGTGTCATTCTTTTCACCCTCATATCAAACTGTCATATCTATTTGTGATCGGGTAATCCATAAGTATAATATCTCTTCTATACCTGGTCCTATGTCTCTGATCATATGAGATAAGCAGAGAGCTAATACTTTTAGATTCCCTGGATCTTTGAAAATCCAATCTCCCAGATAATACATGGTACCTCGGCACAATGCATGGTGCCTATTGAGAACCTAATATCACCTGGTTGCGCTTACAATCAGGCTTTGATGGAGTTTGGTCACATATCTAGTCTCTTCCATTCAATCCCATGTCAAGATGTTTGGCTGAGACCCTTAATGGAGTTTGAAAAACTTTATATCAAAGAAGGAGTTTCTTCCCATTGTGTTTGTCTGCTAAGTGGTTTGTTGAGGGATGCCGAAAGCTTAAATACCATGGCTCCATTTCAGGGGGCATAGGAACAGTAGCTCAATAGATTATTTACCCCTGCCAAGTGGGATAAGATCTTTACCCTTACTCATAAGATTTCCATATCTTGTCCTATCCAAGAGACAAAAGATCTTGTCCAATTTGTATAGGCCTTCAAGCACATTCATCACATGTTCCCTGATACCTTTAATAAGTGTTGGAGATGTGACTCAGCTGGAGGTGATATTACTCATATATGGTGGGCCTGTCCGGGTAACAAACTGTAGGACTACATTTTTTACAGCTTTAATAAAGTTTTTAAGCAGCTTTACTTTCGGTACTTCCAATGTCAAGTTCGACCATCAAGTAAAGACTCTTCCGAATATTTTTGGCAACAATAAGACAAGTCATTCATAGACACTGGAGATCATCTACTCCCCTCTCTTAGCTAGAGTTGGTTAAATCTGTGGACTTTTTTAATTACAGATGTAGTATCTAACAATTTCAGATGATTGGCTCCATTCTGAGTCTTATGAATGTATGAGGTCTTGTTTTAAGAGCTCTCCTGACTTTGCAAATTGGTTAAACAATCTTTGTTAAATCTAGTAATGATATATGCCAATTTTTAGAAGAACTGGTACTTTCCTTTTCCTACTATATTCCCTAAACTGTTTTCCTATTTTATGTTTTATGTTATATGTGCTTCTTCCCGGCCCCCTGATCCCTTTTGTTTGATGTTGTTCTGTCTCTGGTTTCCTATTCAATATGCTATTTAATTTGATAATGTCTTATTTCTTCACGTTTTTTATTTGTTTGTAAAACATATTTGTAATTATTAAATGACTAAATAAAACCTATTGAACCATAAAGGAGCTGCAGGAAATTCTGGAAAGTTCTGGTTGTGTTCTGCATGAGACAATAATCTCTCGTATTCTTCATAAGTCTGGGCTCTGGAGTAGGGTCGCAGGACAGAAGCCTTTTCTTGTAAAGAAAAACATCCAAACTCATCTATGCTTTTACAAATTTACATCAAGATCACCAAATTACTGAAAAAGACAAGGCGCAATATGGGGTCTTATCCTTGTGGAATAAAGAGACATAAAAACAGGGAAATGCTCACCTAGTTGGGTTGTGATCAGTCACAACCACAGTATAAGCTTAGAAATCCTTGGCTGCAGCAGTCCCCATATGATGGATAACCGTAGATCAAGAAGTGAGGGGGTTAACATTGTGCTGCCAGGGTCATGGATCAGACAGAAATTATTGAAGGTGATTTTGTTACACGTTTCGGAGGCTATGCCTCTTTCCTCAAGACAAATCACATGTGTACAACAAGCCAGTATAGTAATAAGGTATATATAGAAAGATAAAATCAATTTGGAATTCATAAACGGCGCATAGGTAATAGCCTGGCACCTGACTAGGCGCCACCAAGCTGTTACACGTGCCGTTTTTTACAAGTTATCATAGACTTGTATTTGAGTTGTGATCTTCAGCTCGCTCCATTAAACACTGGAGCAGCCGGCAGATCAAAAAGTGCATGAGACCTACAAGAGCGATGCTGAAAAAAGATGAAGATGCCAGAGGGTGAGTATAAGACAGTGGGCAGGGGACTAAGATTTTAAGCACCACTCCAGTGCTGGGCAGCATTTGGAGATGTTATAGTACATATTGTTATGCTTGCCGAGCGAGCAGAAATGTTAGTGAACCCACAACACACCGAAAATCCAGAGGAGCTTGACCACAGACCAGGTCTTCTCTAGAGCCCCTAAAGGTGAGAGTGTTACGCTGCAGGTATGAGATGGGTGCCACTTGGGAAGACTGATTTTGCATTGGCTGGCCTCAGGTGAACAGGAGCAACTGTCTCTGGCAATAGGTTGCGACAGCAGCAAGTGTAGAGATTCCATCCGGGATGGATGGATGATACAGCAGCAGTGTCTGATGTGGATACTTGCGGCAGCAGGAGACGATACTTTGTGGTAGCGGGTATTGTGGTAGGCAGCTGGGGTAGCGTCTCGCAGCTGGTAGGGATACGGCGGCAGCACTCTGTAATGCAAACAGGTATAAGCAACAGAACAAGCACAGTGTATTTGTGGCAGCAGCAGCACAGAGCTAGGGGACTTGAGAACTAGCAACATAATAGACTTGTTGCCCAGGCACCACTGATAGGGCAGAGATGCCTTAAGTACCTGCGGCCTCCCAGCTGACCTGGGAGCCACTTCTGGGCTAGGATGATGCTGGCCCTTTAAGAAAGGGGGCATGGAAGTGGGCACAGCCTACGGGCAGAGGTCGGGAACCTGCCAGGTCTACAGGCACATGGACTGGGATGGGACTACCTCCTGGACAGGTGAGGAAACCAACGTCCTCGCTGGGGGAGGGGAGCAGAAGAGTGCAAGAACACCGGCATGGGTGTTAGACATATGGAGTAATAAATTAAGAAACTTAATTACAGACATTGTTCACAATTAGAAAATGCTTCTTTTTCTCACCAGAAAATGTGAAAATGTCACTGGTGCCCATGTACAGTGCTTGTTTTTCCAGTTTATCTTTATTTAAATTCTCCAATATCACACACAGCCCATAGAGGCTTAAAAAAAACAAAAAAACCCCTTTAACCACTAGCCAATTTTTTTAAGGATATTTTCACATGTGAATTTTTCTCTGAAGATTCTATTCTGACTTTTAAAAATAAATTGTAAAATTAATAAATAAATAAATGAATAAAATGTGATAAAAATGTGTGGGGAAAACATAATTTCTAAACAACCCCTCAAAGCTTTTATTAATTCTAATTGCGCCCCTGTATATCCTTCAATAGGCAGAAATCAGTTTGTTGATTTTTCTTTTTTAAGGATTTCTATGGCAGCAGTTACAAATTTGGATCTTGTATTTTGTCCAGCTCCACATAGCAGAATATACTGACACTCCACAGGGGCAGAGTACCGCATCTCACAGATTTCCTATTAGTCTCTATTACATGCATGATTCCTGAAAAAATGGTGCACAGCTGATAGCCTTTACATCATTGTAGCAGACCAACAACTGGTAAAAAACAATAATATTTTTCCCAATAAGTTTTTTTATTTTACCTAATATGTAACTCTTCATGTATATTTATGCTTTCTTTATTCTTAGTTTGATGAAACTGTTCCCAGATAGAGAATCTTGAAGGTGATCTAAAGGAGTGAAGAAATATTCTACCTTGACAATGTCAGTGAGATGCTAGTTGTCATGATCCAGCTGTCAGTGAGCTCTGAATGAAGCTCCATAAGTGTGAGTCATACATGATTAATGGGATATTTATATATGGGATAATGCACCTCCTTGCCTAAAATATAAGGCTGCTAGAAGTCAGTGGGACGGAAGTAAGGAGAGGTCTATTGGTTCAGTAATTTTGTATGAAACAGAAATTGTGTGTCTTTCATATACGCTTATATTTTATAAAATTAATGATATGTCTTATTGTATATTATTTCTACTTGTCACTTATATTTAGGGAAATGCACACCATCTCTGATACAGTAAAAGTCATAAATTCAAGAAGTCTTTCTATATGTTTTTACTCTTTTAGTAAAACATTATGTTCCACCATGCATGACATTGTAGGTATTATATTTTTCAAATTTTAAAGAGAGGCTATCCACCACTACTCAGACATCCCCTTCCTAAATACCATATTCCCCTTGTAGAATAAAATATTCTTTACTGATGTCCAATACAGCGCCACTCCAACTATGTTGTTTGGGTCTCCTGAGGCTCGTGTGACGTTATATCACATGAGCTCTGCTACCATAGTGTAAGCAGTGCAGCTACCAATTAGCTACACTGCTTATGCTTACACTATCCCTGGACATCCGGACATAAGAGCACAGCAGCTCAACAAACAGCAGCCATCGACTGGCTACAAGGCTCACACACCATAACAATGTCACATGACACTCAGGAGACCCAGCACTGACATCGCTGGATATTGAAAAGGGTTTATTCTATTAGTGGACTCCCCTTTTAAGTCAAAAGTATAAAAAGATTTTCTAAGATGTAAAACCTAAGCTTTATTAGCCTTCAATAATAATAATAATAATAATAATAATAAAAAAATAATATCTTCCTTATTGCTCAACAGAGCCATAACAATCACAGTCATAGAGAGTGCAACCATGACCAGGCTCATGCAGGAGTGGGGCCTGCCAACAACAGCCCCGTTACACCACAGAGAGACCCAAGATCCCTGCACTTCAATAGCTACACAAGCCAGCAGCTGATGTCAGCATGCCCGTTGTTGGTGTCGCATAATGTCACTGCAATGCACCACTTGCCCCCCCATGACAGCAGGGGGAAATATGCTACTTCTCGCTTGCAATTGTGGATAGGTAAGTAGAATTGTTTGTTTTTTTGTTTAAAAGTGTTTGAGTAGAGTACCAGAGCGGGCAACATTATTAGAGGATGAGGTCTACGATGAGGGACGTTATTACATAAAGAGCCCAAGACAGGATCTTTATTACAGGAATGGGCACAGGACGGGGACATTATTATAGCAAGGAGCTCAGAATGGGAGACATTATTGCATAAGGGGGCCATGGGTGTTTTTATCACAAGAAGGGGCCCAGGTCTGGGGCCTTTATAACAAGAGGGTGCTCAGTATGTGAGCCATTATTTCAGGATGGGACACAGTATGGAGGACATTATTATTGAATGTGGCCCAGGACAGGTAGCTAGTATTACAGGAAGTGGCTCTGGATAGAGGATATTAAAGGAGGTCCCAGGGTAAAGGACATTTCAAGAAAGAGCAAAGGATGGGGGATATTATTATGGGGACATTATTATAGGGAAGGGGGGCATTACCACAGGACAGAACACATTATAACAGGGGTCCAGAGATCTGACCAACATGCTGTTGTGGGACCCTATCCATATTTTGCATCGGAGACCATAGAACTCTAGATACGCCACTGCTGCTCAATGTCTATGAAACTCCTTCATGACATTTTGTCTATAGTGATTACGTGTCACATTACAAAATAAAGGCTAATGTGGAGCACAATGCCATCAGCAATTAGGTGCCTAAAGGTAAGAAGTTAAGGTGAGTGGATCAATCACTCAAATCTGGTCCACAGTCCAGATCAATGCTCTCTGGCTATGGACAGGAGCTCCATAAATTTCTGTATGCTCCAGGATCCAAGGCTCTGCTTATAATGTGTTGGGCTGGCGAGACTTCGCTTGCGTGTTGCTGGCTGCACAGATGTCACGCAAGGCAGACAAATATTAAGGAAATTCGTATAGCTCCTCTCCATGGCCAGAGGTCACTGACCTGGACCATAATCCTCTCATTTCTAAGGAGAAGCAATAATGACTCCTCTTTCTTAACAACATGTAGTGGAGGACAAATGAGATTAGTAAGTAATTGTACAGAATTGGTTTTGTACATTAAAGGAAAGTTTATTATTTTTCTATTAAGACCCTTTAAAATCCTGCTTTAAAAAAAACAAATTTACTGTATAGAAAATGGGATCTAATTTTAATATTAGGGATCATTTTACATACCTATATTTTCATTTTGATTGGCAGTCTGTCAACGGTCGCAAACAACCAATTATGTGAATTTGCCCAATCATTGGCTCATGTAAAGGGGTCTTAGATTCAGTACTCAAGATTAAACAAAAAATAACAAATCCTCAACTTGTCTTAAAAGTCCCTATCTTGGCTTTCAGAATGAATAGTCATTAATTGACTCCAATAATCCAAGTAATAGTGCCAACTTACTTTTGCAAAGAAGATAAAACCATCCAATATTGTGGTTTGTAATCTGGACAATAAGTTATTAAAAATAATTTTATTAATTAATTATTTTTTAAAAATTCTTTAATATGTATATAACTATTTCTATTAAGTAGAGAAATAAGTAGAAAATAGGGTTTAACTGTGATAATCCATGGTCTCAGCACTAGGACAAGTCAGGGAACCGTGAGGTAACTGCTAGAGGTCCGGAGCCTATGCTTCAACCTGACATGCTTAGAGAGTCATCCGGCTAGAGAGCAGTAGGTGCCCAGAATCGGACAAAGGTAAACGGAGTTAGTGGAAAGGAAACACAGACCCTGGAGCTTGAGGTTGAGATCAAAGATAGCAGGGGTCAGATTGAGGAGCAGTACCCCACAATGAGAGGAAGGAAGGAAAGGAAAGCTATGCCTGTCAGAACAGTGTGAAGAATAAAAGTGAACAATTTTGGTTGGCTAAGCGAACTCCGGCATTGGGTGTGTTACTAATTGTCTATGACGACGACTGCCAGTGGGGCGATGGACACCGGCCTGAAGAAACCAATAAGTGTTATGCACCCTACCCAAAGTCAAAATTGCAAACCGAATCTCATTGGCGAATAGAGTGTGGCCCCTGAGTGACCAGGGACCCTCCACTTCAGAAGAATTCAGCTCAAGGAGGCTACCTCACACCTCAGTTAGATGGAGTGGCTTGAGCCAAATCTATCAGATCCCAGATTAACCCCAGCTTTCACCCTTTAATCCCTCTCCTGGAATCTCAATTTACAATGGGGTCCTCTGGGTTGTATCCTTGGTGTAGCTGCTGGTTTGATGAGTGAGTCTAAGGTAAAGATGGTTAAACAAAGTCAGATTCAGAAGAGACAAAACCAGGTATGGTACAAAAATGGTAAACTAAGTCAGAAGGAAAACAATGGTCAGATGCTAAGAAGTAGGTCAAGAGCAGGGTAGACAACCTACGGTCAGAAACAGGAGTGATTACAGAACAAATGTGGGTCATGGAAACTATCACCAAAGATGTAGGAAAAGCAAGGAATATCCTTCAACTCCCAGCTGTATGCTGGGAGTTTAACTAGGGTGTGTTGCTGTCTCACTGGCTTCAGTAAGGAGCTGTTTACACCTGTTGAGCAGTTGGACAGCTTACATGTTAATTTAACATGAATGGGAGGCCCCAAACGTCAGTCACATCAGTATATCTAGAAGAACAGAGTCGGTGCCACCTTCGGATATTAGCCATAATATCTCCTCTATTACCAGTGCCTTGTGCAGAATGCAAGCAGCATTGTCTTTTCACTGAGACAGACATCACTGGAGCAGGTCTAGCTAAATATGTAAAATGAATCAAGCTAAATTCAGAAGAACAGTGGCATTTACACCATGTAATAATATTACATTTTTTATGGCAAGTGACAGATTTTCTTTAAAATTTCTTTCTTATAGATGTGGAGGTTGCCCCGTGTCATGGTCTAGATGTTAAAAGATTAGAAAGGTCTCTGTACTGTCCATTTCAGTATTTGTACATGTTAATTAAATCACCCTTATGCCTTCATTTTTCCAAATTAAATAACCTCAAGTCTGTTAACCTGTCATGGTACTGCAGTTTACCCAAGATCTGTCAGTAGCATTTTGGTCTCTTAAAAGGGACTGTCCGCAGGTTTTTGCTATGTAATGCGAAGACAGCATGCTGCAAGGGTTAACATACAGATTACAGAATCAAAAGGAAAAAATCCAGCTCCATAATACTCGGATAAAAATTATTAGGTTTTATTACAAAACCTGCTCATAAAATCCAAAATGGCAAATAGCAAAGGGTATAAAATTATATGATATGACCCCAAGGTGGTAGACAAAAACCCCATAAAAGTAAACGGCAACGTGTTTCAGACACACGGTCCTTTATCAGAGCTGGCTCTGACAAAGAACCATGTGTCTGAAACGCGTTGCCGTTTGCTTTAATGGTTTTTGTTATATCCCCTTTGGGTCATATCATGTAATTTTATACTTTTTGCTATTTGCCATTTTGGATTTTATGAGCAAGGTTTCTAATAAAGCCTAATAATTTTTATCCGAGTATTTTGAAGCCGGATTTTTTCCTTTTGATGCTGCTACTCCACACCGGACAGGGTGTTTCTATGCCCCATGGAGGGGATGCCCAGGGACAGGTGAGCTGGCTATCTACAATGGTTTCAACATACAGATTACAGCCAGGCATCTCTTATCACAAAGTGTGTTTTGTTTACCTGCAATGTTAGTTTAAGGCTGGGTTCACACATAGCGACAGCGACAACGACGTCGCTGTTACGTCACCATTTTCTGTGACGTTACAGCGACCTTGTAAGTCGCTGTTATGATCGCTGCTTAGCTGTCAAACACAGCGACGCAGCAGCGATCATAACGTCGCTACATCTGCAGAGAGCAGGGAGCCGCGCACACTGCTTAGTGCTGGCTCCTTGCTCTCCTAGCTACAGTACACATCGGGTTAATTAACCCGATGGGTACTGCAGCTACATGTGCAGAGAGCAGGGAGCCGCGCACAATGCTTAGTGCTGGCTCCTTGCTCTCCTAGCTACAGTACACATCGGGTTAATTAACCCGATGTGTACTGCAGCTACATGTGCAGAGAGCAGGGAGCCGTGCACACTGCTTAGCGCTGGCTCCCTGCACTCCTAACTACAGTACACATCGGGTTAATTACCTGATGTGTACTGCAGCTACATATGCAGAGAGCAGGGAGCCGGCACTGGCAGCAAGAGCGGCGGAGGCTGGTAACGAAGGTAAATATCGGGTAACCAGGGAAAGGGCTTCCCTTGGTTACCCGATGTTTATCTTGCTTACAGCTTACCGCAGCTGCCAGATGCCGGCTCCTGCTCCCTGCTCACTTCATTTCGTTGCTCTCTCGCTGTCACACACAGCGATGTGTGCATCACAGCAGGAGAGCGCCTTTGAAGAAAACGAACCAGGGCTGTGTGTAACGAGCAGCGATCTCACAGCAGGGGCCAGATCGCTGCTCAGTGTCACACACAGCGAGATCACTAATGAGGTCACTGTTGCGTCACCAAAACCGTGACGTAGCAGCGATTTCGGTAGCGATCTCGCTATGTGTGAAGCACCCCTAAGCTTCAGTAGCTTTATCATTAACACAACAGAAGTTTTTCCAGCCCACCACTTATCCAACCCACAGAACCACATAATATCTGCAAGGAAAATCCCTGTCCAGGTAGGTAAAGTCCACGAAGAAAAAGCGAATCCAGTGGATCACAGAAAGGAATTAAATAAAATAGTTCCTTTATTTCAAGCTTTAAAATCCATCATGCAGCATTAGTCTCCACAGATCTGAAAGTGCAAGACTTGCGATCCAACGCGTTTTGACAAATAGAGAATTAATATGTCTTAATCATGGATCCATGATTAGGACATTAATTTTCTATTTGTCGAAACGCGTTGGAGAGCAAATCTTACACTTTATGTTCTGTGGAGACCAATGCTGCATGACGGATTTTAAAGCTTGAAATAAAGGAACTATTTTATTTAATCCCTTTGTACGCATAGAATAATAAATCACAATTTTATCCTCGAGTGATCATCTTCTTATTCTACACGGCAGCGCGGGTTAACCATTTTCCTTCTTTCCTTCACATATTGATCATAGTTAAATTTGACTTGCTACTATTTAACATATGATTACTTATTCAGATTCTTATGTCACTGTATGGTTACTGTTTTGCTACTAAAAATCTACATTTCATTTTTTTTTATTTTGTTTGTATGTTGTAAATCCACGATCGGCTTTCAACACTGCCTCAATCCTTCTGGGCATACCCTCGATCAGATTCAAGCATGTCTTAATCCAGATCTGATCCCAGGTCTCTAACACATTCTCAATGTTGGTGCATACTGGTCAACTCACTTGGGTATGTATACAGCTTTTTCTACATCTCTACCCACAAATGTTCAATTTGATTGAAGTCTGGGGACTGTGCAGGCCAATCCAGCACCTCTACTTCATAGGAATCATAGAATGTTAGAGTTAATTGTCCTTGAAACATTTTTTCGCCAATCTCGACAAATGTATTGGATCATTGACCTACTGAAACACTTTGTCATCTTTTTATATACTCATAGTTGTCGAGTGTTATGATTCAGGGACCAAGAAGGATCAAAAAATGTGGAAACACAAAAAGTAACCAGAGTGGCTGGAACCTTAACGGACTGCAGACCTAATCCTGACACACAACTAGAAGTAGCCGTGGGATGAGCCTACGATGACCTAGTGGTCTCGACACAGCCGGAGAACTAAATATTCTTACAGATAGAAATATAAGATAAGCTAATCTGCCTCAGAGCAATCCCCAAAGATCTAGATAGTCCCCCACATGTAAAGACAATACAAAGCTAGAAAACAGATTCAGCAAAGATGAGGCCCAAACTATCTTTATAGGAAAGCATAGGAAAGAGCACTTTCTGCAGACTTAAAAACCCTAAAAAACCTCAGCACGCCTGACATGGAACAACCCTGTTGGCAAGTAAAAATAATTACAGGCTCACTGCTAAATAAAGGTGCTTAAGGGTAAACAAGGGTACTCAATTTAAGTTAGTATATTCCCAGCACTCAAAGAAGTAAGGGAGGACAAAATATAGAATGCAAGTGCATTTATTATGACAGACTGCAAAAAGTGAAACCTCGACTAGAGCAACACCGACGTTTCGGCTTTTATGCCTTTCTCAAGGTTATTGCCATAAAAGCCGAAACGTCGGTGTTGCTCTAGTCGAGGTTCACTTTTTGCAGTCTGTCATAATAAATTTACTTGCATTCTATATTTTGTCCTCCCTTACGTCTTTGAGTACTGGGGTTATACTAACTTAAATGGAACAACTCTGAGACCACACGGCCTCTCCCCCACTAATACCAAGCATGACAAAACACAATACATCGCAGAATCATGGAGCTAAATATACAGACACTCCATGCAGGGAATGATCCAATTCCACCAGGAACTCCACACAAGCAAAATAGGAATCAAGCAATAGTATCAAAACAGAAAAAACAACAAGAAAGTGGAAACAATAAGCAGAGGTACAAAGACCAACTTATCTTGAAAGGAGTTCTGGTAGAGAGCAGGGCTGGTTTCAGAATGTCCTTAAAACACAGGAAATCAAATGAGCACCGGCAAGTAACAGGAGAAAACTACTCAGTTATATAGTCCCAATCTGAAAGGCCTGATTGACAGTCCTCCACAGGTGTGTGGCTCTCATTCCACAAGTCAACTGCACTGCCAGCACTGACCACAAGAGGGAGCCCCAAACTGGAAAATGTATCCACAACAGTACCCCCCCTTGAAGCCTTGAGGAGGGGTCACCAAACCCTCACCGGAACCCCTGGGTTTGTCAGGATGGGCTTAATAAAAAGCACGGTTCAAGCGATCAGCATGTATGTCAGAAGCAACCACCCAAGAATTATCCTACTGACCATAACCTTTCCACATGACCAGATACTGGAGCTTCTGTTTAGTAATACGGGTATCCAAATTTTTTCCACTACATATTCCAGATCCCCTTCGACCAACACAAGATCAGGAGGCGCAGCCATGGGCACTACCTGTTCAACATATTTTTTCAACAAAGACTTATAAAAGACATTGTGAATCTTGAAAGTCTCTGGAAGAGCCAAACAGAAAGAAAGAGGATTAATTGCAAAAAAAGGAGACATCAAAGTAGCCGAACTAGCTCTATTATTAAGAGCAAACTCAGCCAAAGACAAAAAGAAACCCAGTCGTCCTGATCAGCTGACACAAAACATTGCAAATAGGTTTCCAAAGTCTGATTTGTCCTCTCAGTCTGTCCATTGGTCTGAGGATGAAACACAGAGGAGAAGGACAACTCAACTCCCAGCCTAGAACAAAAAGCTCTCCAAAATCTAGACACAAACTGGACTCCCCTATCGGACACAACATTCTCAGGAACACCAGGCAAACTAACCACCTGATGAAGAAACAATGGTACCAACTCCGAAGCTGATGGCAACTTAGGCAGTGGCACCAAATGAATCATTTCGGAAAATCTATCACAGATTACCCAAATAACCGTCATCCCCTGAGAAACAAGGAGATCAGAAATAAAATTCATTGAGATGTGAGTCCATGGTCTCTTAGGCACCGGCAATGGCAATAATAATCCACTAGAACGAGAACAAGAAGACTTAGAGCTAGAACAGATCCCCCAGGACTGCACAAAACTTCTCACATCATGAGACAGAGAAGGCTACCAAAAGGACCTACTCACCAAATCCCTGGTGCCAAAAATCCCAGGATGACCAACCAACACAGAACAATGCAGTTCAGACATCACTCTACTCCTCCATTGGTCAGGAACATACAATTTCCCCCAGGACATCGTTCAGGTTTGTTCTTCTGAAATTCCTCAAGAGCAAGTCTCAAATCGGGTGAAATCGCAGAGAGAATCACTCCCTCATACAGGATGGTATAAGACTCGGTCACATCCAGAGAATCAGCAAAGAAACTCCTAGAAAGGGCATCCGCCTTTATATTCTTATTACCCGGAATATAAGAGACCACTAAATTAAAGTGCGTGAAAAACAAGGCCCATTTAGCCTACTTAGGATTCAAGCTCCTGGCAGATTCAAGATAGATCAAATTCTTATGATCAGTGAGTACAACAATTTGATGTCTCGCCCCCTCCAGCCAATGTCGCCATTCTTCAAAGGCCCACTTCATAGCTAGAGATGAGCGAACCGGTCCCGGTTCGGCTCGAGGTCGGCTCGATGAACGGGGGTCCCGTTCGAGTTCGGTTCGTCGAACGTTCGACGAACCGAACTCGAACGTATAGGCTATAATGGGAGGCAATCACAAACACATAAAAATGCATTGTAAATGTACACAAACAGTTAATAAACATTGCCATAACACTTACCGGTCCTCGCGATCCCTTCTGCACTCTGTCTCCTGCCGCTATTCCATCCGATGATCGCTGAATCCTCCCGGTGACCTGCACTGCCAGCAGAGAAGCAGGACCTATCGTGACGTCAAAATAGCCATGTGACCAGTCACGTGGCTATTATCTCATTGGCTACAGACTGGTCACATGACTATGACACGTCATGTAGGACCTGCGAGTGCATCTCTCCGGTACACGGTGCACATATGTGTATCGCCGTGTACCGGCGACATGCTCTAGCACACGGTCGACTCCCCGTTCCGTTAGGGACCGGCTGACACAGTCGGTCATTAACGGAGATCACCGTTGCCATAGCAACGCAGTTAGCGGTGACGTCACCGCTAACCGCGGCTCCGAGAGCACCGTTGCTATGGTAACGCGTCTGTCAGCGTTACCGCTAGCAGCCAGCACTGATCACTCACAGAGTGAAGGCTGTACGCTGCTTCCCGATTGTAGTGAGCATTGTAGTGAGGATGGAGGTTCCCCAGCCCCAAGTGATGAGCTGGTGAATCTCATCCTCACTACAATCGTCACTACTACTACACTAGAAAGAAAGAAGACAGAAGAGCAGGATCGTGGAGGGCTGACAGGGGGTAATAAAGATGGAGTCTCTAATGTGTCTGTGTATTTATTTCTATTAAAGTATTTTTTCTCTGTGTGGTGTCTTTTTTTTAACCCTTTATTGGAGATTCTTAATGGCCGGGTCAAACGTGCCTGACATTAAGAATCTCTGGCTTAATACTGGCTGGTAAAACAAAGCCAGTATTAACTCATGATTACCCAACAAGCCACCCGGCTCCAGGGCTGTTGGAAGAGTTGGATACAGCGCCAGATGATGGCGCTTTTATGAGAGCGCCATTTTCTGGGACGGCTGCGGACTGAAATCCGCAGCAGAGGCGCCCACAAACCTCGGGCTAACCTGTGCTGCGGATTCCAATACCCAGCTGCCTAGTTGTACCCGGCTGGACACAAAAATAGGGCGAAGCCCACGTCATTTGTTTTTTAATTATTTCATGAAATAAGTGAAATAATTAAAAAAAACGGGCTTCCCTATATTTTTGGTTCCCAGCCGGGTACAAATAGGCAACTGGGGGTTGGAGGCAGCCCGTGGCTGCCAGCTGTACCTGGCTAGCATACAAAAATATGGCGAAGCCCACGTCATTTTTTTGGTGGGCAAAAAACTTCTGCATACAGTCCTGGATGGAGTATGCTGAGCCTTGTAGTTCTGCAGCTGCTGTCTGCTCTTCTCCATACAGACAGACAGCAGCTTCAGAACTACAGGGCTCAGCATACTCCATCCAGGACTGTATGCAGAAGTTTTTTGCCCCCTGAAAAAATTATGTGGGCTTCGCCATATTTTTGTATGCTAGCCAGGTACAGCAGGCAGGTACGGCTGCCCCCAACCCCCAGTTGCCTATTTGTACCCGGCTGGGAACCAAAAATAAAGGGAAGCCCTTTTTTTATTATTGCATGAATTTCATGAAATAATTAGAAAACAAATGACGTAGGCTTTGCCCCATTTTTGTGTCCAGCCAGGTACAACTAGGCAGCTGGGGATTGGAATCCGCAGCACAGGTTGGCCTGAGCTTTCTGGGCCCCACTGCTGCGAATTGCAGTCTGCAGCCACCTCAGAAAATGGCATTTTCATAGAAGCGCCATCTTCTGGCGCTGTATCCAACTCTTCCAGCACCTGCCTGCTATACCTGGCTAGCATACAAAAATATGGCGAAGCTCACGTCCTTTTTTTGTAGTTTTTTGGCAAAAAAAATAAAAAATGCTTCCCTGGATTTTCCATTGCCAGTGAAGGTAACACCAAGCAGTGGGGGTTAGCAGCCAGTAGCTGCTTGGATTACCCTTAGCTAGCAATACAAAAAATGCAGCGGGAGCCCATATATATTTTTTTTAATTATTTATTTAAATAACTAAAAATAAAATGGGCTTCCCTGTATTTTGATTGCTGGACATCACAGTGCTGTAAAAATAAATCTTTAAAAAAATGACGTAGCGCTCCCCGGTATTTTTGATTCTCAGCGCAGATAAAGCAGACAGCTATGGGTTGCCACCCCCATCTGCCTGCCGTTACCTTGGTTGGCAATCAAAATACAGGGAAGCCCATTAATTTTTTCTATTTAAAAAATAGTTAAAAAAAAAAATTACGTTGGGTCCCCCCATTTTTGATAGCCAGCTAGGGTAAAGCAGACGGCTGTAGCCTGAAAACCACAGCTGGCAGCTTTACCGTGGTTGGGGATCCAATGTGGAGGTCCCCTCAGGCTCTTTTTTATAATTATTTTATAAATATTAATAATTACACAATAAAAGTAGGGTCCCCCCCAAATTGGATCACCAGCCAAGGTAAAGCGGACAGCTGTGGTCTGGTATTCTCAGGGTGGGAAGGTCCATAGTTATTGGGCCTTCACAGCCTAAAAATAGCAGGCCGCAGGCACCCCAGATGTGGCGCATCCACTAGATGCGCCAATCCTGGCGCTTCACCCCAGCTCATCCCGTGCCCTGGTGCAGTGGCAAACGGGGTAATAAATCGGGTTGATACTAGCTGTAAAGTCACCTGAGATCAAGCCCAGCAGTTTGTGATGTCATGGCGTCTATTAGATACCCAACATCATAAACTGTCAGTACTAACAAAAACAAAAAATCGACAAAAGAAATTTATTTGAAAAAACAGTCCCCAAAACATTTCCTCTTTCACCAATTTATTGTAAGAAAAAAAATAAAGGGGTCCCACGACGACTCTGGACCGTCTAGAATATGGGGGGGAGACACTCAGGGAACGTATCCCCCATTTTCTAGGAGTGTGGACCCTTCATGTGAGGAGTGTGGGTGCAATGAATCTGCACTCACTCTCCCCGGGTCCACAGCAGCAGAGTCCATGTCGTAATGGTTGCTACCAAAGCTGCAATGCCCTGCTCATGAGGTAAGGGCATGCCTAATCAGGAGAACTACTGTAGAGGAAGCTCTGCTCACTGGTATATAGGTGCTCAGAGGAAATAATAGATAAAATTAGTGATTAACCTCGGCACTCTATATCTCCCAGACTAAGTCAGTAAGTCACAATGGATAGTAATGCAAAATCACTCTTTATTGGTCCGTATTAAGAAATTTTTTTTTTCATAAGCATATATGTTTTTGTCCAAAACAAGTTACAAATGACGTTTCGGCCTGAGCCTTCGTCAGATTGGACTTATCTGCATGTAATCATGAAAAATGACAATAATCAGTATCACATAAGAGTGAGAGAACAATAACATAAACTCGAACAATGTAGAGGTACAATTGGGATGCAGCAAAAAAATTGCAACACAGCAAGAAATGAAACACATGATACAAATGTCATAATACAGTACAAGGACAATATAGTAATGACAAATATGGGGTCAGAGTAGGCTTAGACAGCTCTGGTACGAAAGAGATGTCAATCATAAAGTAACATGTGCAGTAGGTGTAGAGCTACAGTATGCATGGCAGAGCTAATGGGTAGACTGACCATAGAAAAAGAACGGAGAAAAAGTGGAGAAAAAGTGGAGCATAAGAGGAGAAAAAGTGGAGAAAAAGTGGAGAAAAAAGTGGAGAAAAAAGTGGAGAAAAAGTGGAGAAAAAGTGGAGAAAAAGTGGAGAAAAAGTGGAGCATAAGAGGAGAAAAAGTGGAGAAAAAGTGGAGAAAAAAGTGGAGAAAAAGTGGAGCATAAGAGGAGAAAAAGTGGAGAAAAAAGTGGAGAAAAAGTGGAGAAAAAGTGGAGCATAAGAGGAGAAAAAGTGGAGATTAAGAGGAGAAAAAGTGGAGAAAAAGTGGAGCATAAGAGGAGAAAAAGTGGAGCATAAGAGGAGAAAAAGTGGAGAAAAAGTGGAGAAAAAAGTGGAGAAAAAAGTGGAGAAAAAGTGGAGCATAAGAGGAGAAAAAGTGGAGAAAAAGTGGAGAAAAAAGTGGAGAAAAAGTGGAGCATAAGAGGAGAAAAAGTGGAGAAAAAAGTGGAGAAAAAGTGAAGAAAAAGTGGAGAAAAAGTGGATCATAAGAGGAAAAAAAGTGGAGATTAAGAGGAGAAAAAGTGGAGAAAAAGTGGAGCATAAGAGGAGAAAAAGTGGAGCATAAGAGGAGAAAAAGTGGAGAAAAAGTGGAGAAAAAAGTGGAGAAAAAAGTGGAGAAAAAGTGGAGAAAAAGTGGAGCATAAGAGGAGAAAAAGTGGAGCATAAGAGGAGAAAAAGTGGAAAAAAAGTGGAGAAAAAAGTGGAGCATAAGAGGAGAAAAAGTGGAGAAAAAGTGGAGAAAAAAGTGGAGAAAAAAGTGGAGAAAAAGTGGAGAAAAAGTGGAGAAAAAGTGGAGAAAAAGTGGAGCATAAGAGGAGAAAAAGTGGAGAAAAAGTGGAGAAAAAAGTGGAGAAAAAAGTGGAGAAAAAGTGGAGAAAAAGTGGAGAAAAAGTGGAGAAAAAGTGGAGCATAAGAGGAGAAAAAGTGGAGAAAAAGTGGAGAAAAAGTGGAGAAAAAGTGGAGAAAAAGTGGAGCATAAGAGGAGAAAAAGTGGAGAAAAAGTGGAGAAAAAGTGGAGAAAAAAGTGGAGAAAAAGTGGAGAAAAAGTGGAGAAAAAGTGGAGCATAAGAGGAGAAAAAGTGGAGCATAAGAGGAGAAAAAGTGGAGAAAAAGTGGAAAAAAAAGTGGAGAAAAAAGTGGAGAAAAAGTGGAGCATAAGAGGAGAAAAAGTGGAGAAAAAGTGGAGAAAAAAGTGGAGAAAAAGTGGAGCATAAGAGGAGAAAAAGTGGAGAAAAAAGTGGAGAAAAAGTGGAGAAAAAGTGGAGAAAAAGTGGAGCATAAGAGGAGAAAAAGTGGAGATTAAGAGGAGAAAAAGTGGAGAAAAAGTGGAGCATAAGAGGAGAAAAAGTGGAGCATAAGAGGAGAAAAAGTGGAGAAAAAGTGGAGAAAAAAGTGGAGCATAAGAGGAGAAAAAGTGGAGAAAAAGTGGAGAAAAAAGTGGAGAAAAAGTGGAGCATAAGAGGAGAAAAAGTGGAGAAAAAAGTGGAGAAAAAGTGGAGAAAAAGTGGAGAAAAAGTGGAGCATAAGAGGAGAAAAAGTGGAGATTAAGAGGAGAAAAAGTGGAGAAAAAGTGGAGCATAAGAGGAGAAAAAGTGGAGCATAAGAGGAGAAAAAGTGGAGAAAAAGTGGAGAAAAAAGTGGAGCATAAGAGGAGAAAAAGTGGAAAAAAAGTGGAGAAAAAGTGGAGAAAAAGTGGAGATAAAGTGGAGAAAAAGTGGAGCATAAGAGGAGAAAAAGTGGAGAAAAAGTGGAGAAAAAAGTGGAGAGAAAAGTGGAGAAAAAGTGGAGAAAAAGTGGAGAAAAAGTGGAGCATAAGAGGAGAAAAAGTGGAGAAAAAGTGGAGAAAAAAGTGGAGAAAAAGTGGAGCATAAGAGGAGAAAAAGTGGAGAAAAAAGTGGAGAAAAAGTGGAGAAAAAGTGGAGAAAAAGTGGAGCATAAGAGGAGAAAAAGTGGAGATTAAGAGGAGAAAAAGTGGAGAAAAAGTGGAGCATAAGAGGAGAAAAAGTGGAGCATAAGAGGAGAAAAAGTGGAGAAAAAGTGGAGAAAAAAGTGGAGAAAAAAGTGGAGAAAAAGTGGAGAAAAAGTGGAGCATAAGAGGAGAAAAAGTGGAGAAAAAGTGGAGAAAAAAGTGGAGAAAAAAGTGGAGAAAAAGTGGAGAAAAAGTGGAGAAAAAGTGGAGAAAAAGTGGAGAAAAAGTGGAGCATAAGAGGAGAAAAAGTGGAGATTAAGAGGAGAATAAGTGGAGAAAAAGTGGAGCATAAGAGGAGAAAAAGTGGAGCATAAGAGGAGAAAAAGTGGAGAAAAAGTGGAGAAAAAAGTGGAGAAAAAAGTGGAGAAAAAGTGGAGCATAAGAGGAGAAAAAGTGGAGAAAAAGTGGAGAAAAAGTGGAGAAAAAGTGGAGAAAAAGTGGAGCATAAGAGGAGAAAAAGTGGAGAAAAAGTGGAGAAAAAGTGGAGAAAAAGTGGAGAAAAAGTGGAGATTAAGAGGAGAAAAAGTGGAGAAAAAGTGGAGCATAAGAGGAGAAAAAGTGGAGAAAAAGTGGAGCATAAGAGGAGAAAAAGTGGAGAAAAAGTGGAGCATAAGAGGAGAAAAAGTGGAGAAAAAAGTGGAGAAAAAGTGGAGAAAAAGTGGAGCATAAGAGGAGAAAAAGTGGAGAAAAAGTGGAGAAAAAGTGGAGAATAAGTGGAGAAAAAAATGGAGAAAAAGTGGAGAAAAAGTGGAGAAAAAGTGGAGAAAAAAATGGAGAAAAAGTGGAACACCCTTTGGTACCTTTCATGTGGCACTAAGGGGTGCTTAGCTTTGTATTTAGCCAAAAAAATGAAAAAAATATGACGTAGGGTTCCCCCTAGTTTTGTAGCCAGCTAGGGTAAAGCAGACGGCTGCAGCCTGCAGACCACAGCTGGCAACCTCACCTTAACTGGTAATCCAAAACTGAGGGCACCCCACGCTGTTATTTTAAATTAAATAAATAATTAAAAAAAAAAACACGTAGAGGTCCCCCAAAATTGGATCACCAGCCAAGGTAAAGCAGACAGCTGGGGCCTGATATTCTCAGACTAGGGAGGTCCATGGTTATTGGAATCTCCCCAGCCTAAAAATAGCAGGCCGCAGCCGCCCCAGAAGTGGCGCATCCATTAGATGCGCCAATCCTGGTGCTTCGCCCTAGCTCATCCCGCGCCCTGGTGCGGTGGCAAACGGGGTAATATATGGGGTTAATACCAGATGTGTAATGTCACCTGGCATCAAGCCCTGGGGTTGGTGAGGTCAGGCGTCTATCAGATACCCGACATCACCAACCCAGTCAGTAATAAAAAAAAATAGACGACAAACACATTTTTATTTGAAAAAACACTCCCCAAAACATTCCCTCTTTAACCAATTTATTAGATTGAAAAACAAATCCAGGTCTGGTGTAATCCAAGGGGTTGCCATGACGATCCACACTGTCCCAGTCAATGAAGAGCAGGATGTTCCCCATTGGCTGGGAGAGCAGTGCAGTGACCTGAGCTAACATCAATGGGTCAGCCCAGGTCACTGCAGGGCATGACAAGTGCTGCTGTCAGCGAGGTACATTACCTGCGCTGATCTCCAGCACACTGACAGCCCCTGTCACTGAGTTCAATGACCGGCGCCTTCCCCTCAAGTATCGCGAGAGGTCCGTGACGTCACCGCTAGTCAGTCTCGGGTCGGAAGCGAGAGGTGATGTGACAAGCGGCGGCCATGGAGGACAGTGACAGCGCTGAGGTCGGGATGGCGGGACTTCATCACCGCAGGTAAGCCGAGCGGGGGGGGGGGATGTGTGTGTGTGTGTGTGTGTGTGTGTGTGTATGTATGTGTACATGCCGCGGGCAGGAGGGGGCGGAGCGAGCTGAGCGGAGAAGTGTGGGCTTCCTGCACGTAACTAAGATAAACATCGGGTTACTAACCAAAGCGCTTTGCTTGGATACCCGATGTTTATCTTGGTTACCAGCTTGTGGCAGGCTGCCAGCGATGGCTCCTGCTCACTGTAGCTGTAAAAAGCCCTGCTTTTTGCTGCTAGAACCGTTCTCGAACGTATCTAGAACTATCGAGCTTTTAGCAAAAAGCTCGAGTTCTAGTTCGATCTCGAACAGCCCAAAAATCACTCGAGCCTAGAACTGGAGAACCACGAACCACGAACCGCGCTCAACTCTATTCATAGCCAATAATTCCCGATTCCCCATATCATAATTTCACTCTGGTGGTGAAAAAAAGCACAGGGTCTAAGTTCAGAAGTCACAGGGTCTCTTTGAGACAAGATAGCCCCAGCTCCGATCTCCGAGGCATCGATCTCCACCTGAAAAGGAATAGACACATCAGGCTGCCGCAAGACTGGAGCAGAAGTAAACCTCCTTTTATGCTCCTGAAAAGCCAAGACTGCCTCTGAAGACCAATTCACAGCATCAGCTCTCTTCTTGGTCAAATCAGTCAATGGCTTGACTATACTTGAAAAATTGCCTATGAATTTATGATAGAAATTAGCAAAACCCATAAACTTCTGAAGGGCTTTCAAAGAAGTAGGCTGAACCCAATCATCAATGGCCTGGACCTTGACCAGATCCATCTCAATAGAAGATGGGGACAAAATAAACTCCAGAAAAGAGATCTTTTATACACCAAACAGACATTTCAATCCCTTGACATATAACGCATTGTCCCTGAGAACCTTAAACACTGTCCGAACCTGTTCAACATGAAAATCCCAGTCGTCAGAAAAAATCAAAATGTCATCCAAATAGATCTGGCCAAGTGCCCAATGCCTTTTGCTGTTAAACAACCCCATATGACCAGACTTCCTCCACTGAACTTGATAGTTCTTTCAATTTCTCGATCCATTAGCCCATATTTCTCTTGTTTCTTTCAGACCCATTTGCATCCATCAGAGCTTAG
This sequence comes from Anomaloglossus baeobatrachus, assembly GCF_048569485.1. Lineage (NCBI taxonomy): Eukaryota > Metazoa > Chordata > Amphibia > Anura > Aromobatidae > Anomaloglossus > Anomaloglossus baeobatrachus. The sequence continues at coordinate 113,026,381 of NC_134358.1, read as the reverse complement.
TATGCTGATTTTTGTCTCATCGCTTCAAATCACCCATTTCCAATCTTCTACTGTCCATTTTTCGTACTTTTTTGCAAGCTCGAGCCAACACTTCGTATGACAATATTGAAGTCAAGGCTTCTTCACCTTTATTCTTGCCACCATTCCAGACTTGTATAACATGCGTTGCACAGTGCTTGCATGGACGTCTATGATCTCATTATTGCAAAGCTTACTGCCACCTCCACTGCCAAGTTTGTCGCACCAGAACTGATAGATCTTGTGATGAGCCAACTAGTTAACTCCGATATTTTACCTGGATGTCCACATCTTGGCTTTTGAATGGATGTAGGGACTTCATTTTGTATTTCTTGGCTAAGAGATTGCATTCGATAAGCTGGATGATGCTGTTGCTCTTTTTTTGGGGAATCTTCTTCATGATTGCTCTGCAATTCAAACCAGTGACCTTTCTCCAGGAAATCTACCTAATAACACATTGTTCTGTTAGGGAATGTGAGAACAGGTTGTAATTTGTAGTATACAGGAAGAAAAATATTTTTCCGCCACCAAAAACAAAACAGTAACAATGCAGTGACTTGACAAGAATCTGTATAACTGATCATATGCTAAATAGTTGCAAGCCAAATTGACATATGTCATAGCCCACATCATTGTCTATAAAATGAAAGGGAAAAGTTGAAACATTATTACCTTTTTGCTCATCAGTGTATACACACATAAACACACACACACACACACACACACACACACAATGACCATACATAGACGTATATATACACACACTAGCTCATAGGTACATATCAGTCTCTTTTTTCTTTAGTTCCAGTAGACTCCCACAGTTAAAGGATCTTTGGCGACATTATGGTCACATGACCATTATGTCACCAAAGGTGCTTAGGTAGTCTAAAGGCCACTTTACACACACTGCCGCTGGTGAAAGCACCTGCCCCCGTCGGTTGTGCGTCAAGGGAAAATCGCTGCCCGTGGAGCACAACATCGATTACACCCATCACACATACTTACCTGCCTAGCGACAACACTGTGGCCAGCGAACCGCCTCCTGTCTAAGGGGGCGGTTCGTTCAGCGTCACAGCAGCGTCACTAAGCGGCCGCCCAATAAAAGCAGAGGGGCGGAGATGAGCGGGCCGAACATCCCGCCCACCTCCTTGCTTCCTCATTGCGGGCAGCCGCAAGTACAGTGATGTTCCTCGTTCCTGCGATGTCACACATAGCGATGTGTGCTGCTGCTGGAACAACGAACGACCTGCGTCCTGCAACAGCAACGATATTCGGGAAAGGAACGACGTGTCAACAATCAACGATTAGGTAAGTAATTTTGATCGTTAACGGCCGTTCCTGCGTTTCACACGCAACGACGTCACTAAGGAGGCCGGATGTGCGTCACGAATTCCGTGACCCCAACGACATCTCGTTAGCGATGTTGTTGCGTGTAAAGCCCACTTTAACCTCAGAAGAGAAATGCTGGAGGCCTGTAAAAGAGAGGGGGTCTTGAGCAATTGCCCAGTGGTCCCCCCTCTACTCCCTCCAGCAGCCCAGACTGTAACTAGAGCTTATTTTTGGGATAGGGCTTATATTTTAAGTATACCCCAACAATCCTGTTAGGGCCTATTTTCAGGAAAGGTCTTATTTAAGGGAAACAGGACATTTTAACACAGAATATGTTTAGTGAAGTAGAGATGGTGTTACTATCATAATACAGATCTTAAAAAGTAGCCATAACAGAGTCAAATGAATATAAACTAACCTTCTTTTTTTGGTATCATCAGCCTAATTGGAAATATAGCATGAACCTTTCTCTTTTTCATGATGTACATATCTTTGAAGCGATACTGGTTCCTGCATGGAAATGTCTCGCTATGTCAATTTGAAAATATCATGGGGGTAAAAAATAATGTTTTCTAAAATTTGCATAGGATGTTTTCGTCACTGTACATTTCTATGTCCAGCATTTCACAGCTTTATGACATGTTCAATCAACAGAAACATATGTTGGAAATTCTTTATCAAACAGAATTCACAATGCAATGTTGAAAGACTTCTGGAAACAGCTGCTAACAGCGGAGTGAGATGTGCTGGCTGCTGAAAAGAGAACATTTCATAAATGAAGACTAACCTTTAATGCATTAGATAGCATACAGAACATGCATATTAATTCAACATTCGGTCTTGAATACAGGCTATAAGTCTGTAAGCTATAGTATTTTACTTGATAAAGAGCTGCTGTAGGTAGCAGACAAAAGTACTTTTGTTTGACATAAATTGAAGTTGCCTCAAGTTAAAAGAATTTTGAAAAATATGGAATCTCCTGCATCTAATTTTTTAAACAAAACATTTTTCTTAAATTTTAGAGAAGCGAGAGTAGAGTTAAAAAACCCCTAAGGCTATGTGCCCACCGGACTATGTACCTGCGGATATATCTGCAGGTACGTTCGCAGGTTTCCCGCAGCTGATCGCCGGAATCCGCAGCTATCCATTGCTGTGGGATTCCAGCTATATATCTGCTATATATCTGTAAACCTGTGGACATTCATGCGACTTACCTGCGGAAGTCCCGGCCTCTATCTCCATAGTGGAGAGGCGGGATTTCCGCAGATATTTCCACAGCCATAATTGACATGCAGTTACGTGCGGCTGCGGGACAGCGCATACCGCAGCATGGACACAGCACTCCCCATGTCCCATAGGATAACAAGCGGAGTGTCTGTACTTGCTAAAACCTGGGGATCTATCTAGAAAATCCAGATAAATCCGCAGGTTTCCCACGGCAAAATCCGCGGGTACATAGTTCCGTGGGCACATAGCCTTATAGTCCTGATCCCCACCCACCATCCAGGCCTCCAAAATTGTCTGAATATGACTTTGTACCCCAAAGGAAGGAGAAGAAAGGCTGCAGCAGAGGGACACGTGAGCAGCAGGGGGATGAATCTTTTCTTTTCTTTTTTTACACCCTATGTTTATTATGCTCTGGGAAGGCCTTAGAACATAATATGGAACAATCTACTCAAAATTTACAGCTACATTTGACCGATTTACCGAATTAGAATGTCAGAAGATTCACTCATCTTTAGTAGCTAGACTTATTTTTGAGACACATTTCGCTGTCAAGGCATGTAGATTAGATCAACAAATTAGGCGGCTCTCACATCAGCGGTATTTTTCCACAAAACCGGATCCGTTACAAATGCGTTTCAGCTCAATTCATTTCCAATGGAATCACAGCAAGATGCGGTCACATGCGGTTGCGTGCGTCATACATTTGGCAATTAGAACTCCAGTTTCTAACAATATCAATCTGAAACATTCTCACATTGAAAAAATGAGGAAATATTTATCAAGCTAACCGCACCAGAATTCTGGAGTAATTTGGGCCAATAAAAATTTCATGATTTGCATCATATTTATAAAATGCTTTACATTCATCTTAAAAACAAGGGTTTGCTGAACAGGAGCATGCTTAACTAGAAAAATGGGTTGATGTACAGTGTAGTGTCGCAGGCTAAAAAATGTGCCAAAATTATGGCATTGGTTTCTGGACAAAGCAAGCCATCTAATTTGTGGTGTAAATGTAGAGTAGATAGTCTTAAAACTTGCCAGAGTTATCAAAACAGAATGATCTATGTTCATAAATGTAGCATATTTTATCACTCTCTAGCCTGTTTGCACTGTCTAAAAATGTGGCAGTATTGATAACTATTCACCAAATAGTATAAATAAAACCCAACAGATTAAAATGGTTTTTTTTTCATTTTTTTCTTGTTTTTTACAGAAGTCATTTTTGTATATTAAACACGTCAATAGCATATTAAATTTCTTCCCTTAATAGATAATAATAGTTAATCGCCTTCTACATGTGGTTACTCTTCAGTACCATATTTTCCAGACTATAAGACGCACCTTTTTTTCTCCCAAAACTGGGGGTAAAATGGAAGTGCATCTTACAATCCGGATATGGCTTACTGGGGCGGCAGTGTTGGAGTGGGGTCATAGGAGCCAGGGTTGACGATACTGAGGGCTCAGAGGAGCCGTGGAGCGGCTCAGGAGGGTAACAGAACGGGGTGTCTCGGAGGCGGGTGAATTGATCTGACTGCATGCTCCATTGCATCGCCCACGGATGACGCAATGGACATCAAGAAAATGGCCATGGAGGCGGCGCGTGCGCAGATTGACGCAACATACTTCAAGAGTCCTATCTGCACACACACCGCCTCCATTTTCTTGAAATCCAACTCATCAACCGCAGGCAATTCAACAGAGGTCGCACTCAGATCAAGGGCTTCCTCCACCAAGACACCCCATCCTGTGACCCTCCACTGCAGTGACACTCCTGCAGCCCACCGGCAGATCAATGGCACCCGCGGCGACACTCCCGCAGCCCTTTGACAGATCAATGATGCCCGACAACGCGACAGCCTGCTGTATTGATGACACTCTTGAGCTGCAACACCCTCTTCTCTGACCACGCAGCATCACTGACCCTGCCTCTTGTGACCTTTCTGAGCTGCTCCACCACCGCCGCTCCCCGCTGGTGAGCATTAGGATGAAGACGCACTAGGATTCTAAGATGGACCCTCATTTTAACATTAAAAATAGTTTTTCCTGTTTTCCCCCTCTAAATTTGGGGTGCCTCTTATAATACGAAAAATAATTATGTTAAATGCGTTTGCTTTATTACATTTTCAATCCCCTAACAAACCAGTTAAACATACAGTGTGCTCATATTTGACTGGGATTTCAACTCAGAGTGCAGAAGTCCAGATGTGAATGCTGCTCTGACGTATAATAAAGGCTGAAACGTCTGTAACTTATGAGAACATTTTATTAGATTGACTTTCCTTTATGCCCTTCTAAACTGAAATTGTACTAGCTTTATCCCTCAGTTCTTATTGTGTTTTGTAGTACAATTCAGAACAATTTTTAGGGTAAAAATGGTAACTTGTAATTTACTTAGCAAATTTTCTCTATAGTATAGGGAATATCATTTGCACATCATTCAAATAAGTAAAACAGGTGAAGAGTACAAGATGAAATGTGTATCTGTAGCTGCACCTGCAGCGCCTGAATAGTCTCTATACACTGAAGTCATTGAATAAGGGTTTTATATAGCTATAAGACAATCTCTCCAAATACAATTATACATTCATAGCTTTAAGGGACGTAAATTCACACTTTACATCTTACTACATTCCCATGTGGCAGAGTTTCAGACATTTATTGGAGATTTTTGGTGTAAATTTCCCACCACAATCACAGCACAGTGTAAGTGAATGGGGTTTTATAAAGTTTTCAACATTCTTAGGATTTGCTCACATCTGAGATTCTTGGCCAGAAAAGTAGGCAAATGTCAGGCGTTTTATTCCTGTAGGGAGTGTAACCCCTATGAGAGACTTGGATATACTATTTTTTTTTGGGAACAGGGCTTCCCTGCTAAGCGCAATGGACTGTCCCAAGCCTCCCCTTCTGGTGTTATTTTGGTTCTGCCCAGCAGGAAAAGTGCAGGAAAAAGGAGGAAGTGAGAGAGGCAAATCGTTCCGGGATGTTCCCTGAAAAGTGGACTCAAAGAGTCGGTACCTGACCTGGTAGAAGACATTGCCTGGACGAGCCCATCTGTCCTGTGACCCAAGGAAGGAAAAGCTTCTTCTGCTCATCTCAAGAGAATTGCGCACCAACCAGTTAGGGTAGTTAGGGTAGAGGTCAGAGTAGAAAAATCCACTGTTTACATTTTGTTAATATGTTGTTTATCTATTGTTGGCTGCCGTGATAGTCGAGGCAACAAAGCCGTTCACCCCCGCTAAAAAGTTCAATTGTATATTGGTTTTTTCCCGACCTTTTATTATTTATTTTCCCTGCTGCTCGGCAGCCTGTGTATGCAACAGTTAATAAATTCACCATGGTTTTATCTGTCAACTCGTCTGGTATTGTACCCTACTCTGTCTGCGATGGTCCCTTATGATCGCTTCATTTCTTGCCTAGCATCCATATGTCATGTGAGTACACTGCGAGCGTGTGTTTTTTACTTGCCTAATATCATATGACATGTATATGCCATGCCTGTGCAATACATTTTTAACCTCATCTTTGCTTGTTAAACACACATTGCATATGGATGGCGTATTTCTCAGTTCTTATACCAGATTATTTAATACAAAAATAACTCACCTGGATGAAAAATAGATCAAACTCAAATGTGTAAGAATTAAGCTTCTTACCTTATGCTGCAGCTATTAGCATTACTTTCCCCACAGTTTCAATTCTAACTCGAGATCCTGATGGTATAATGTTTGTCTGGGTCCCTGTTCATGACACTATGTTTGTTATTGAAATACACTCCTTCTATGCCAATGGAGATCCAAATTAGTAACATTTGTTTTACAAGCGCTTGGGAAATCATTGCAGCACACACGTTTTATGGGGTAATGCAAGTTTCTGCTTTATTACATCATGTTTATATAGTATCCCAAACAAAAAAATAACTTCTCAAGACTATACACCAATAAGAGCCCCAGGGGTGTGTGTAGAAATGTGAAACGTCCCCATCCATCAGTGTTAGCTGAGCCCTATGACATCATTTAGTTATAAGACAAGATGGTTTCTATAAAAACAAAACGGATTGCATTCTCTCACATATATACTTCAAATGTATATTACCAAAGTGTGAAAACCAAAAGGGAGAAAAACTGAATGACTCTGCATGATGAATTCCAACTCCAGGAAGAATTGAGTGCCAGATCTGTTACTATATTCTAGGAAACTTCTGGTAAGATTGTAATAGGAGACATTTTACACATGGAGAGGTCAGACTCATCATCACTAAAACTTGCAACTATAAAAATGACAAGACAACACAAAATTAGATAAAAATGCAGACAAACCAAGATATGAACTCACTTGCAAAGCTTAATTTTTCATTCAGACCATATGGTGCCATGGAGCCAAGGGTGACAGTCCAGTGATGCTCAAGTTGCACCAAAAGGTGCTTGTTGTTACCCCATCCCTTTCGCAACCACACCATAAATGAACAATACCATGGATTTTCAAATAGTTCGGATTACAATCATGAAAATTCTTAAAGTAGTTTAAAAAGTGTTGTCATGTCATCAAACACACGTTCGTTCTTGAGGGTACAGCCTTGTAGCTCCCTATATGTAAGGTCAACATAGAACAAAATACATGTGCACGCAGCATAATAAATGATGAAAGATGTATTACATGATATGTATTCAGTCATTTTGCAATCCCTTGAGGGATCTGCGGAATTGAAAGTGTTTGCATAAAGTATATTTTCGCAACAAAGACAGTCACCACAAGGGAAACAGACCCATTTTGGACTTCTTACACCAAAGATATGAAACGCTTTAGCAACTGTGAGGTTGCACACAGTTCACACACTGTATAATGGTAGGTTTTACTCACTTTGCTGTGATGCGAGGTAGACTCAGGAACACTTCTTTTTAAAAGTTCACCAAGTTTAATAACGACATAAACTGCACTGGCAACATAAGCACAAAGCCTCGTTTGGCTTAAAGGAACATACATGGCATTAAAGTCCTTTTAACTGTGGCATCAACCACATTGAATTGGATACAGTCCTTAACATTAGTATTCCACTGACCCCAGCCAGTATTCACAGATGGCTTCTAAGATCTTTACCTTCACCACAGGTTTCTTTCCAGGACATTGCAGCCCTCCATAAACTGACTTCTGTCAGGATATGTACAGGAGGCGCCTTCCTACAGTCCAGCACTATCCATACCTACCTGTATCACGCAACACCTCAGACACATCCATGAGTGGGGTATGTGGATGGCCAGTCCCACCCATCTCTCAGCCATCCGTGATTCTGGCCCTGTGAATACTATAGGAAACATATCTGGCACGAAAAGTACCAGCACAAACTTCCAGGATCACACCATTTATGTGGTACATATCGGCCATTCAACTATATAACCAGTTGCTATCTCACATACCCTCCCTCTCAGACCAAAGCCGTGGACTTTGGCACCTTGACATACCAGACAAGAGAACCTTCTCAGTAGACTTTTTTTGCTTCAGTTCCTGAAACATAGTCTGACACTGTCACCAAATTATTTTTTGTGAACAATGCTCTGTCAGACTCAGTCACTTCATCTATTTAAGTCACCTCTTTATTACACCTGCCCTGCCCCCTAGCGGTTAGAGTGGTAGTGTGATTCACTTGCCCCATATCTACTGTCTGGGCTGATTCTGGGTTCTCACATAAGTTATAGGGTTTCTTGACTGTATCCCTCAGCATCAATATAACAGAGGATTCACTACCTCTAAACCTATTGCATCCACTTTCTTTAGGATGTCTGCTGGCAATTTCTTCTTTTGCCTTTCTTCACTAGCGATCTGTCACTCCATTTTTCTCTTCTTTCGGTTTTAGCATTCAACTTATCCAGAGAACTCCTTATTTTCCGTATACTTTGGGTTGAAGGCAGCCCCCATCTCCTATCCTATTTGACAAAGTTGTTCATCATTTCACAGTCTTTCAAGCCTTAAAGGGAACCTGTCAGGTGCAATATGCACCCAGAACCACGAGCAGTTCTGGATGCATATTGCCAATCCCTGCCTAACCTTCCCTTTTTATACACTACCATAGATAAAGGGATCTTTAGAAAAAGTATTTGTAAAGATTTTTTATCTTAAGCTAATGAGTGCGAGGACTAGTCCCAAGGCATTATATCCCCCAACTAGCTACCCTCTTACCATGTTAGCACACCCACAGGGGTGTACTAATGTGCTACTCAATGCAGCATCACTAGCGGTGCTGCGCATACCTGTGTTCGCTGTGACAGCGGTTCTGAATGTTGGTCACTTCAGGTCATGCGTAGTATGAAGCCAGGTGTATGTGTCCTGGCTTCAGAGAGGTCTACTGTGCATAACTGGAAGTGCATTCAGACGCACGGTGACAGTGAACACAGGTACTCGTCGTGACAATGCTGGTGACGCTGCATTGAATAGCATGTTAGTATGCCCTTGTGGGCATGCTAACATGCTAAGAGGGTGACTTTTCGACAGATGTAACACCCTTGGGATTAGTCTACATGCTCATTAGCATAAGATAAAAAATCTTTAGAAATACTTTTTCTAAATATCCCTTTATCTATGCTAGTGTATATAGGGACGGTTAGGTAGGGATTAGCAATATGCACCCAAAACTGCTTGTGGTTCTGGGTGCATATTGCACCTGGCAGGTTTCCTTTAACTGCTGTACTTCTCTTATGCATGCCACACGATAGTCATGAAGAATCTACACATTGCTAAAGACTCTCCAACATTACCACAAGAAAGAACAGAACTATGCCAACTTCCCTAGGCATCTTGTCTTCATTATCACCGGGAATTCATACTCTTGCCACTCCGGACTTATCCACTATTTCCTGCATGACTCGTCCAATTTTTCCAATGACTTTCCTCAACAGAGCACTAGGTACCTGGACAACATCTTTCACAATACTTCGAGTTTTCCACGCATGCTCCAGCCATCTAGCAACCTCTTTATTCCTCAACTGGATCATCCGCTGCGTGCGAACATATCTTAAGTGCATATCACTCAGAATAGCCACCCACTTCAATGTGACTTCAGTTGTGGACAGTATAACTTACTGTTTAGCCTCGGGTGACAAATACACCCTACATGCTCCCACAGCCTTCTTAAATTCTTCATGCACAGACTCACTGGCACACACTTTTCACAAGGATTCGGGTACATCTTCTATGCACTTGAAAAGAGAAGTCCTCTCCTTTTCGACAGTCACTGGCCAATTGTCCTGTTCAGCTTTCAGAGCTATCTCTCTCTGAACTTCACACTCTGCAAGACATTTTTCCAAGACTGAAATCTGTCGCCCCATCTTCTTCAAAGCTGCCTCATTCATTCACTGACACACTGCCAGACAACCACTGAGCTTTGACACTTCTTTTTCCAGCTTATCTGCTTGGCTCTCATCAGCCTGATTCAGGAACTATTCTTGCTTCAGATGGTCTTTTACTGTTTCCCTGACCATCGCTATTAAATGTTCACCTGGGATGACTTGACAATACTCCCGTCGTCCCTTCAGGGTTATCTCTGCTCTTTCATCCTCAGGAAAGAGCAGCTTTCATCCTCTGATGAGTCCTCTGGTTCAGTCCTCACCTCTTCAGTGGCTTTTGCCACTTCTGCACATACGACCTCCTCTTTGGGTTCTGTAGTGGCACTATCAAGCTTCTACTGGGGCCCTGCAGCATCACCCTCAGTTCTCTCTCTGGTATTCACTGTTTCATCTTCAGCCACCCCAGAGCTGGGTGAAACACCAGACTCACCGTAATCTTCATGGAAGTTTGCTTTAGCAATGTTCCACAGGGCATCTTCCCCTATAGCATTCTCAAGGACATCTTCGCCTAGACCGCCCTGTACTGGTAGATTACCAGCTGTTCGCTCAGCAATTAGAGGAGAACACCCATTCTGTCTTCTCGGTTGGCTATTTCTTCTTGACTTCACCTTGGAGACTACCGTTGTTACAATGTGTCAGTTTCTCTTGCAGCACATTTTTATCGGCCTCTAAGCCAGCAGTTGTCACTAGCCACGTGACCTCCCTCAGAGGCTCCTTCCTACAGCGCAGCACTACCCATACTGGCTGCAGTCTCCCTCCACCTGTCAAACACATCCAGACTCCATTTTACCTGTAGCATGTAACACCTCAGACACACCCATGGGTGGGGTATGTGGATGGCCAGTCCCACCCATCTCTCAGCCATCCGTGATCCTAGCCCTGTGAATACTATAGCAAATATTTGTGGCACTAAAAGTACCAGCACAAACTTACAGGATCACACCACTTATGTGGTACATATTGGCCATTCACTATATTGCCAGTCGCTACCTCACACAACATAGGGACTGCCACGGTGAGTGGTCAAAGAGGTATTAGGATGAAATATAGATAAAGTTGGTTCCATTTTTAAAATTGACCAATATTTAGTAAGCATCCTTCATATAGGCCCCACTTACACATAGAGATGTATCGGATCTTAAAATCTTTACTCCGTTTATTTATTGTATTGGACGTAAGTAAATCACTATGGCTTGTGCCTCTATCATGATAATAGCCATGTTTAATACTTCTCTTGCTTTACGCTCTGGTAAGGAATCTTTCTATTAGGTCGCAAAATTGTTTCTCAAAATATTTATCAGAGGAACAGATCTGTCTTATTCTTAAGAAGTGACCCACTGGAATCGCAGGTATGGTGGAGACGGTATAGGCTGAAGATGCATGTAAGAATGAATTCAGGAGGTCTCTTTACAGTACACATCAATATAAATTATATCATTCTCCTGAACCATCTGCTTGACATCCAGAAACTCAATTAGTTTTTGATAGTATTTATATGTGAGCTTGATACTAAGATCATTATTATTAGTTTCAGACATGAAATATTGTAATTTACTCTCTGTTCCCTGCCAGATGATCAGAAAGTCATCAATAATAACGATCTTAATATCAAGCTCACACATAATACTGTAAAGAGACCACGGTGAATTCACTCTTACATGCATCTTCAGCCCATACCGTACCTCCTCAACCATACGTGCGATTCCAGTAGGTCAGCTCTTAACCCCTTCAACACCAGGCGATTTTCTGTTTTTCTGTTTTGTTTTGGGGTTTTTTGCTCACCTTTTTCCGAGAGCCTTAACTTTTTTATTTTTCCGTCAATTTTGTCATATAAAGGCTTGTTTTTTGCAAGATGAGTTGTACTTTCAAATGAAATCATGAGTTCTACCATATAGTGTACTGGAAAACAGGGTCATGCACACAGAGCCAAAATTCAGCATTGGACACGATGGCGGCAGAGAGGGGAGATCATCCTGTGACACTGCGTATTCATTAGCATGATAGCACACCCACAGGGCGTGCATGTAATGCTACGTTTAAAAATTGTTTACTCGCTGCCATATTCTATCTATAACATTTTTACTGATTGACCAATAGAGCTGTATGATGGCTTAGTTTGGGCAACATGAGTTGACGTTTTTATTGCCACCTTTTTGAAGTACATAACATTTTTTAATCACAGTTTATTCAGATTTTTTCAGACAAAACAAGCTCAAAAAGTAGCAACTCAAATATAATTTAAAGTTATTTTTTTACGCTGTTCACTATGTGGTAAAAGTGGTGGATGCTTTTTTTCTTTAGGATAGTACAATTATATTGATACCGAATTGTTTTATATACTTTGCTACTTTTGGACACTAAAATAAAACCAATATTTTAAAAACATTAATTTGTTTTTGTAATGTTATATTTTGAGAACTTTCATTGTTTCATTTTTTGGGTGAGACTGCAAAATAAGGGTTTATCTTTGGTGGAAAGATTTGATGTTTTCATCCATACCTTTTTTACATGTTACTTTTTGATCTGTTTTTTATTCTAATTTTTGTGTGTCAGTGTGATGAAAAAAATGACATTTTTATCAAGTTTTTAATTTCTTTATGGTGTTTGTAATACAGAAAAAAATGTGACAGTTTTATAAATTTGGTCATTCCGGATGTGATGATAACATTTATGTGTATATTTTTTGATTATTCTTATGTGTAGTCAAAAGCTGCATTGCAATTGGCTTTTCTGTGATTTTGTTTGGTCATTATTTTTGTTTTTGTTTACATTTTAAAAAGAAAGCCCCACCCCGAAAATAAGACTAGCGTATTTTTCGGGGCAAAAAATAATATGATAGTGTCTTATTTTTGGGGGAAACCTGGTATTAGGGAATGCCACTGTAGTTGTAAATATGATTACCTAGTTAAAGGCCCACTCAAAAGTTCCCCCCACCCCCACCCCCACACCCTGAGCAAAAACCTTAACTACATCTCTATGAATTATTATTATTATTATTATTGTTTATTTATAGAGCACCATTGATTCCATGGTGCTGTACATGAGAAGGGGGTTACATACAGAATACATATACACGTTACAATAGACAGACTATCACAGAGGGAAGAGGGCCCTGCCCTTGCGGGCTTACATCCTAAAGGATTTTGGGGAGGAGACAGTAGGTGGGGTGTAGGTTGGGCGGCAGCTCCGCACGGTGGTGGGGCGGCAGCTCCGCACGGTGGTGGGGCGGCAGCTCCGCACGGTGGTGGGGCGGCAGCTCCGCACGGTGGTGGGGCGGCAGCTCCGCACGGTGGTGAAGCAGTGAGGTCATTGAAGGTTATAGGCATTTCTGAACAGATGAGTCTTTAGGTTCCGTTTGAAGTTTGCAAGTGTAGTAGATAGTCTGACGTGTTGAGGCAGCGAGTTCCAGGAGACTGGGGATGCTCGGGAGAAGTCTTGGAGTCGGTTGCATGAGGAGCGAATGAGAGAGGAGGAGAGAAGGAGATCTTGGGAGGACCGGAGATTACGTTTTGGAGTGTAGCGAGATATTAGTTCGGAGATATACGGAGGAGACAGATTATGCACAGCTATGTAGGTCAGGGTTAGTAGTTTGAATTGGATACGATAGAAGATTGGGAGCCAATGGAGGGACTTGCAGAGGGGAGAAGCGGGGTGGTATTGAGGAGAGAGGTGGATCATTCGGGCAGCAGAATTAAGGATGGACTGGAGAGGGGCGAGTGTGTTAGCAGGGAGACCACAGAGGAGGATGTTGCAGTAGTCGATGCGGGAGATTATGAGGGCATGCACTAGCATTTTTGTAGATTGGGGATTGAGGAAAGGGCGGATTCTGGAAATATTTTTGAGTTGAAAACGGCAGGAGGTGGTGAGGGATTGGATGTGTGGTATGAAGGACAGGGCAGAGTCAAAGGTCACTCCGAGGCACCGAACTTTGGGTGCTGGGGAGAGCGTGATGTTATTAATTGTAATGGATAGGTCAGGTGGAGAGTGCAGGGGAGATGGAGGAAAGATGATCAGTTCAGTTTTGGCCACATTAAGCTTTAGGAAGCGAGAGGAAAAGAAGGAAGATATAGTCGATAGGCACTCTGGGATTCTGGACAGCAGAGATGTGACATCTGGACCAGAGAGGTAGATCTGAGTGTCATCGGCATATAGGTGGTACTGAAAGCCATGGGACTTTATGAGTTGTCCCAGGCCAAATGTATAGATGGAAAAAAGTAAGGGTCCCAGGACAGAGCCTTGAGGGACACCAACAGAGAGAGAACGGGATGAAGAGGTTGTGTGGGAATGGGAGACACTAAAAGTGCGGTTGGAGAGGTATGAAGAGATCCAAGAGAGGGCGAGGTCTCTGACGCCAAGGGAAGAGAGGATCTGTAGTAGCAGGGAGTGGTCAACAGTGTCAAAGGCTGAAGATAGGTCTAGAAGTAGGAGTACAGAGAAGTGGTTGTTAGCTTTGGCAGTAAGTAAGTCATTTGTGATTTTAGTCAGGGCAGTTTCAGTGGAATGATGTGGACGGAAGCCGGACTGTAGGTTGTCAAAGAGAGAGTTAGAGGAGAGGTGGGAGGAAAGTTCAGCATGGACGTGCTGTTCCAGGAGTTTTGAGGCAAGTGGGAGTAGTGATATGGGTCGATAGCTGGTAGTAGAGGTTGGGTCGAGGGAAGGTTTCTTTAGGATAGGTGTGACTGTTGCATGCTTAAAGGCAGAAGGGAAGGTACCAGTTGTTAAAGATAGGTTGAAGGTTAAGGCTGGAATTAGGATAGTGGCGAGGTTGGGGAGGAGGTGGGATGGGATGGGGTCAAGTGCGCATGTGGTGAGGTGTGCTTTTGAGAGAAGATGTGCAAGCTCTCCTTCGGTGATGTTGGGGAGGAAGTTTATGGGGGAGGAACAGTGGTCTGTTATATGAAGGGGTTGTGGTGGCTGAGCAGAGAAGACTTGTCTGGTTTGGTTGATCTTTTCTTTGAAATATGTGGCAAATTCTTCTGCGGAAATGTGGGAGGTTGGAGGGGGCAGTGGTGGGCGAAGGAGGGAGGTAAAAGTATTAAATAGCTGTTTGGGGTTGTGTGTTAAAGAGGATATGAGGTTTCTGAAGTATTCCTGTTTAGCGGAGGTAAGGGCCAAGCGAAATGTGTGAATTGTATTTTTGAATGTGGTGAAGTCTTCCTGGGAGTGCGTTTTCTTCCAGCGCCGCTCTGCAGCCCTAGACACTTGCCGTAGTTTTTTAGTGAGGCTGTTGTGCCAGGGTTGTCTATTGATTCGTCTTGCTCTGCTGTTCACAAGAGGAGCGACTGAATCAATAGCTGATGTGAGAGTGGCGTTGTAGAAAATGGTGGCACTGTTTGTGTCGTGGAGTGAAGATATGGAGGACAGCGGTAGGATAGAGTCAGAAAGGGTGTGTATGTTGACGTGTGCGAGGTTTCTGCGAGTCTGTGATACGTGCTGGACAGGAGGGGCAGGTGAGGAGGACTGGGCTGAAAAGGTCAGCAGATGGTGGTCAGATAAGGGGAGAGGGGGGGTAGTGAGGTTAGATAGAGAGCAGAGACGGGTGAAGATAAGGTCTAGTGTGTGGCCGTCTTTGTGGGTGGGAGAGGCGGACAACTGAGTTAGACCAAAAGATGAGGCGAGGGAGAGGAGTTTGGAGATGTACAGTGTATAGTTTGTGTCCATAAAGGTTGGCCACTAGTTCATGGCTCAGTGTGCACAACAGTTACATTGTAAAGAAAAGGGTTAACTAATAACAAACCAGCCACCTCTCTCCAGCCCCTTGATTTCTATACAGCAGTCAGCTACTCCTCTCCCCCCTCTCTCCCTTGCAGATCTTGAAAAGATACTGTTATGTAGCTTGAAAAGTCACTAGCCATCAGCATGCTTCCTGAGCAGTTCTCCTAATCATGGCTCTCACTGTTCCGCACTGTGTGCTTGTTTCAATGCCCTATTATCTCTATATGTAAATATTGTTATAATAGGGTAGACTTCAGAAAAAAACACTGATAAGTGAATATTTACAGCAGAACCAGTGCTGGGCTTTATAATTCTACTAATACAGTAATACTATAGCTGTGATACTTGCCAGAACTGTCACTCAAGGGGGAAAGCCCACCGAGCCAGAAATTGTGAAGTAAGGAGACAGCATAGATCTGAGTTACTCAAAAGACAACTTGAGAATACCTTTTTAAGTAAGCATTGTACTCAAAGGATTTTTTCTAAATCTAAGCATCTTTGCCAATATATTCCTTTACTTAATGTCTAGGCTTACAGTGAATAGCCCCTTTAAGTAAAATAGTGTTCAGCAGAATTCAAATAATACGTTTCTTTTCTGTACACAAATCTTGTGTGATGGATATATTGCAATTTATGATATCAACTAGCTATAAACAAGAAGTCGTAATGACAGTAAATCTATATATTATTCCTTGTCTGGACCATGATGTCTATCAGATTAAATAAGCTTGATAATTTAACGTCAACAGTTGCCATATATCATTGTAATGTGATCAAAAAAAAAGTACAGGGTAATAAATACATTTAAAACCATGTGCAACCGCAATCATTAATAGCAAAATGTTTTTCTATTGAATTGAATGTGGTGAAACGGTAAAGTTCTAAAATGTTACCTTATCACTTAAAGGGGTGGTTCACCCATATTTATAATTTGCTAGATCAATATTATGTTGAGAAACAATGATTCTCTCAAATACCTTATGTTGGCAATAGTGCCTGTAAGAGGTGCTATTGTAGACCGCTGTTCCCCATCACCTGACCCCCAGGCTCCATGACCTCAGGGATCCGATGATGTCACGACAACTTCTTGCTCATGTGACATCAAAGCGGCCGGCCCCAGTCTTCCTCAGTCACTGAGCTGTGGGCAATGTTTCACCACTCGTCACAGCCCAGTGTGTCTCCTGTTTGCAGCACTTTGCTGTGAGGGAGGGGGGAGCAGGGGGCTGATGGGATCTCACGCTGGGCTGTGCTGAGCGGTCAAACATCGCCCACAGCCAGTCACTCAAGGAGCCGGCCGCCGGCCGCTGTGATGTCACATGGTCAGGAAGTTAACGTGACATCACCGTATCCCCGAGGTCATGGAGCCTGGGGGTCAAGCGATGGGTAAGAGCGGACTGCAATGATGCCGCTCACAGGCACTATTGCCAACATAAGGTATTTGAGAGAAACCTTGTTTCTCAATATAATATCAATCTAGCAAATAACTAATATGGATGAACCACTTCTTTAAAGGAAAACTGTCAACTGATTTTTGCTACCCCATCTAAGAGAAACATGATGTAGGGGCAAAAACCTTGATTGCAAGAATATGTTTTATTATCAAAACTGAAGCAAGCAGTAAATTACTGTTTTATCTGCTGCAGATCTACTAGTTCGTTAAATGGTGAGCTCTGTGTAACCTGCCTATATCAGTGATTGACAGCTTTGTGTGTACACTATGAATAACAAACAAAATGGAGAAGATATGAATTCAGGAGGAATCCAAAGCAGCTCCTTCCACCATGGCTGCCAGAATACAAATGAATTTGTATAATCAGTAAAGACTGCTTGGAAGCCCTGCTACTTAAACACAAAGTGGTGTGGCTACAGAGCAGCAGCAGCTGACTTGCACTGCTGGAAAGCTGCTAGCAGCAAAACTGACATTAACTGTTTCATCACCAAGAGAAATAAAACTACATTTAAATGTAGAGTCCCAGATGGAAATGAGAGGCTCCAGTCCTAAAGCTGTCATTAGTCTCTAAAAATAGGGAGACAACCGCGACAGTTATTTTTCTTCTTTTGTATTCCCATGCACCCCTTCCCACCCAATAAAGGGTATATGGTTCATAGTTTCTTCATTATCTCTTTGTCCTCTTCCTCCTCCTCCATCATATTAACAGGGTCATTATGCAGCTCTTGCGGGTGTGTATGATGTCTTCCTTCAAAATGTTTTCAGGATGTGTATGAGTCCTCTTCCTACAATTTTCTTAGGCCCCTTCACACACCAGTGAAAACACACACATCTTTCACTGATGTGATTAAGGTGCGTATGTCTCTCTGTGTACCGTGATTTTTGCACACGTGTGATCTCCATGTGGTATCCATGATAATACACAGAGATTAGGCACTGTATATTAGGCACTGTGCACCTGACTACGCCACTGTTGTCCATGGTGCTGAAGTCTCCCACATTGCTGTGTCCGGTTGTCGCTGTCTCCACTCCGCAGCTACTTCTGGGTCGGCTGTGCAGTGAATATGTGACGCCCTGGGCAAGCCAGGGGTCACAGGTCACAACACCACCACACCCCACACCCCAGGTAGGCACATCACAGCTAAACTACAAATCCTTGTTGCCTTCCTCCAGAGGCTGATGATTCACACCAGGGGGTGGGCCAGGCGGTTGGCTCCGCCCACCAAGGAGGTCACAGCTCTGGAGGCGGGAAAACCAGGCAGTTGAGTTCAGGAGTCAGCTCAGGGAGGAGCAGGAGTGAGGAGCTAAGTGGAGGAGTGAGCTAAAGAAGTGAAAGTAGTGAAAGTAGAAGTGAAGTGACAGTAAAGAAAGAAAGCCTGAAGGTCCAGCTTTGTGTAGGGCCAGATCAGCAAGGTCAGCGACGGCGGTGACTGTCTGGAGGGGGACCGTTTGGAAGTTCCTGGAAGGACCCCGTTGGCTGTGTGCCCGGTGGTCTGGAGCAGTGTTCCGAAGGACAGTCAGCACCAGGGCAGGGGCCTCTCGGACCCCGGCAAGGCTAGGAGTCGCCAAATTTGCCGAATCCATCAGTGAAGGGGACGTAGATCCCCCAACAACCAAGTCCCGATTGAAGGCAACAGCCCAACCCGAATCGGAGAGACACCGCCACCGCCACGGCACCAGTTTCTCAGGGCCAGCGCCTGCGGGCAAAGTGTAGGGCTCCTCCGGCCCAGATTGAAGCCGGGGAGCGGGTAACCGGAGGGAATCCATCGCTACCACAAGTGAACCATAGGTGCAAGGAAGAAGGACATCACCGTCACCTACCGGGAGTGCAGGTGCAGCCGTCTGTGGGACCGTCCTACCAGCCGTTTGGTTTACCGTAAAACTGTGTCCACGTCTCAGGCTGAGTGAGTACCACAGTGCCGCAAGGCACAACGCTGCCCCCGCGTCCCTGCGCCCACCAGGCCCCGCACCTCACAAACCTTCACCGGGCCCCGGGATCACCAACCCCTGCCCACGGAGGGGCAACACAACACCTGGCTGCTCCGCATCACCATCCCCGGGATCCCCTTATCGAGCAGCGGTGGTGAAATCACCACAACCGTGGGTGGCGTCACGGACAATAATCATCCCCACACCCAACAACTCCCTTTCACTCAAGGGCGAGGAGTGCCGCTCGAGAAACCCCCGGGATCCGGCCTACAGCTCGAGCCACCACTGAGCAGCGGCCGCCGGACCCGAGCAGAAGGGGGTGAGCGTAGTGTGCCGACACCCTCCTCCCCGCCCGCGACAACTTGGCGTCACGAACAGGATCTTACCGCTCTGCCGACTGGTAGAGGTGCGCCTTGTTACCGCCGGAGGTATCCGGCAGGAAAATTTCAGAAGCCGCCATCTTTGGCGCGAAAAGTTCCCGCTCGAGCGTCTTCCCGAGCAGTAGAGGCGCGAAGGTCAGAACCCCGCCCCGAGAGAGGAGGGGCCGGAAAGAGCTAAGGGGGACGCGATGGCGGCTGGCTGCATGTAACAACGCAGCTAAAAAGACGGGAACACGAATGGAGAAATGGCAGCGTCCTCGAATTGGAGTGCGGGAATACCCGCCACCGGAGTACCCAAGCTCTGGGGGAAACGAGGCGGAGTAGCTTTTGAGGACTGCGGCCCGGGTGAGCTCCCCGCTGGGACCGCTGCGTGGCTGGAGCGGGAGCTGGGCTGATTCTGCGTGAAGGTGAGGGCGCAGAGCCTGCAGCAGTTGATGGATTGGAAGGCGGAGATGCGAAGGATGGTTGCCGTAGTGGGGGCCCGTGAGCAAGGGGCCGCTGCGGCCGTGCCGCGTCGCGATCAGTCCACCCAAACCCCAGAACCGGCCCTGATTGAGTGGGAGACAGATATCAGCACCGCGGCTGGAGGTCCGAAGGGGATGTCGTTGATGGAGGAAGAGGTCCCAAGTATGCCGCCTCCACCGCCATTCCTAGCGGCTGTCAGTGGTTCGGGGTTGAACTGCCAGTGGGAGGAAAATCCCATGTACCGCTCGGTCTCGGAGTGGGCCGACCCCCTGCAGTGGTAGCCGCCTCAAGGGCAGCGGATGCCCGTAGTACCGTCCCCGTTGGGACCACCACTGAGTTGTTGTTTGTTTAAAAGTTGAAAATGAAAAATGATTGATCCAAGAAGAAGTTACCTGATTGTCTGTAGTGATTGAACCGGCCGGAGCCGGCACCGTTGTCCCCGAGGGGACCATTTAAAAGTTGCATAAGGGACTCCTTATGGACAAGCCCGTGAACTTGCAGGGCACCACAAACGTTAAGTGGCTTGTAAATATGTTGTTTACCGTTACCGTTTTCCACAATGCCGCCTCCGGAGAGGCAGGTTGGAGGGAGGGCCCTGAGCAGAGCAGGCTAGGGCCCAGCCACCAAAGGAACCGGTGGCTACCCTCTGGAGGGGAAGGACAGATCCCGCTCGGGTAACTTGTGCTGGACTGTGGGTCAAGGGGTGCTGCCTGGGTTTTAGGGGCAGCATCAGGGCCAGGTTGCTTGGGTGGGAGAGAGCGGAAACCGTAACCGTAAACCGTTTGTAACGTTAAAAGAAATGTGCCTCCCGTCTTGGGAAGAGTTATGATTAAAAATGTAAATATGTTAATTTCAAATGTTATCTTTTTCAGAAAAAAAAAAAAAAATAAAACCGGTGTAGGACGGCAGCCCGCGGACGGTCTGCATTTTGCTAAGGGGGAATGTGACGCCCTGGGCAAGCCAGGGGTCACAGGTCACAACACCACCACACCCCACACCCCAGGTAGGCACATCACAGCTAAACTACAAATCCTTGTTGCCTTCCTCCAGAGGCTGATGATTCACACCAGGGAGTGGGCCAGGCGGTTGGCTCCGCCCACCAAGGAGGTCACAGCTCTGGAGGCGGGAAAACCAGGCAGTTGAGTTCAGGAGTCAGCTCAGGGAGGAGCAGGAGTGAGGAGCTAAGTGGAGGAGTGAGCTAAAGAAGTGAAAGTAGTGAAAGTAGAAGTGAAGTGACAGTAAAGAAAGAAAGCCTGAAGGTCCAGCTTTGTGTAGGGCCAGATCAGCAAGGTCAGCGACGGCGGTGACTGTCTGGAGGGGGACCGTTTGGAAGTTCCTGGAAGGACCCCGTTGGCTGTGTGCCCGGTGGTCTGGAGCAGTGTTCCGAAGGACAGTCAGCACCAGGGCAGGGGCCTCTCGGACCCCGGCAAGGCTAGGAGTCGCCAAATTTGCCAAATCCGTCAGTGAAGGGGACGTAGATCCCCCAACAACCAAGTCCCGATTGAAGGCAACAGCCCAACCCGAATCGGAGAGACACCGCCACCGCCACGGCACCAGTTTCTCAGGGCCAGCGCCTGCGGGCAAAGTGTAGAGCTCCTCCGGCCCAGATTGAAGCCGGGGAGCGGGTAACCAGAGGGAATCCACCGCTACCACAAGTCAACCATAGGTGCAAGGAAGAGGGACATCACCGTCACCTACCGGGAGTGCAGGTGCAGCCGTCTGTGGGACCGTCCTACCAGCCGTTTGGTTTACCGTAAAACTGTGTCCACGTCTCAGGCTGAGTGAGTACCACAGTGCCGCAAGGCACAACGCTGCCCCCGCGTCCCTGCGCCCACCAGGCCCCGCACCTCACAAACCTTCACCGGGCCCCGGGATCACCAACCCCTGCCCACGGAGGGGCAACACAACACCTGGCTGCTCCGCATCACCATCCCCGGGATCCCCGTATCGAGCAGCGGTGGTGAAATCACCACAACCGTGGGTGGCGTCACGGACAATAATCATCCCCACACCCAACAACTCCCTTTTACTCACGGGCGAGGAGTGCCGCTCGAGAAACCCCCGGGATCCGGCCTACAGCTCGAGCCACCACTGAGCAGCGGCCGCCGGACCCGAGCAGAAGGGGGTGAGCGTAGTGTGCCGACACCCTCCTCCCCGCCCACGACAACTTGGCGTCACGAACAGGATCTTACTGCTCTGCCGTCTGGTAGAGGTGCGCCTTGTTACCGCCGGAGGTATCCGGCAGGAAAATTTCAGAAGCCGCCATCTTTGGCGCGAAAAGTTCCCGCTCGAGCGTCTTCCCGAGCAGTAGAGGCGCGAAGGTCAGAACCCCGCCCCGAGAGAGGAGGGGCCGGAAAGAGCTAAGGGGGACGCGATGGCGGCTGGCTGCATGTAACAACGCAGCTAAAAAGACGGGAACACGAATGGAGAAATGGCAGCGTCCTCGAATTGGAGTGCGGGAATACCCGCCACCGGAGTACCCAAGCTCTGGGGGAAACGAGGCGGAGTAGCTTTTGAGGACTGCGGCCCGGGTGAGCTCCCCGCTGGGACCGCTGCGTGGCTGGAGCGGGAGCTGGGCCGATTCTGCGTGAAGGTGAGGGCGCAGAGCCTGCAGCAGTTGATGGATTGGAAGGCGGAGATGCGAAGGATGGTTGCCGTAGTGGGGGCCCGTGAGCAAGGGGCCGCTGCGGCCATGCCGCATCGCGATCAGTCCACCCAAACCCCAGAACCGGCCCTGATTGAGTGGGAGACAGATATCAGCACCGCGGCTGGAGGTCCGAAGGGGATGTCGTTGATGGAGGAAGAGGTCCCAAGTATGCCGCCTCCACCGCCATTCCTAGCGGCTGTCAGTGGTTCGGGGTTGAACTGCCAGTGGGAGGAAAATCCCATGTACCGCTCGGTCTCGGAGTGGGCCGACCCCCTGCGGTGGTAGCCGCCTCAAGGGCAGCGGATGCCCGTAGTACCGTCCCCGTTGGGACCACCACTGAGTTGTTGTTTGTTTAAAAGTTGAAAATGAAAAATGATTGATCCAAGAAGAAGTTACCTGATTGTCTGTAGTGATTGAACCGTCCGGAGCCGGCACCGTTGTCCCCGAGGGGACCGTTTAAAAGTTGCATAAGGGACTCCTTATGGACAAGCCCGTGAACTTGCAGGGCACCACAAACGTTAAGTGGCATGTAAATATGTTGTTTACCGTTACTGTTTTCCGCAATGCCGCCTCCGGAGAGGCAGGTTGGAGGGAGGGCCCTGAGCAGAGCAGGCTAGGGCCCAGCCACCAAAGGAACCGGTGGCTACCCTCTGGAGGGGAAGGACAGATCCCGCTCGGGTAACTTGTGCTGGACTGTGGGTCAAGGGGTGCTGCCTGGGTATTAGGGGCAGCATCAGGGCCAGGTTGCTTGGGTGGGAGAGAGCGGAAACCGTAACCGTAAACCGTTTGTAACGTTAAAAGAAATGTGCCTCCCGTCTTGGGAAGAGTTATGATTAAAAATGTAAATATGTTAATTTCAAATGTTATCTTTTTCAGAAAAAAAAAAAAAAATAAAACCGGTGTAGGACGGCAGCCCGCGGACGGTCTGCATTTTGCTAAGGGGGAATGTGACGCCCTGGGCAAGCCAGGGGTCACAGGTCACAACACCACCACACCCCACACCCCAGGTAGGCACATCACAGCTAAACTACAAATCCTTGTTGCCTTCCTCCAGAGGCTGATGATTCACACCAGGGGGTGGGCCAGGCGGTTGGCTCCGCCCACCAAGGAGGTCACAGCTCTGGAGGCGGGAAAACCAGGCAGTTGAGTTCAGGAGTCAGCTCAGGGAGGAGCAGGAGTGAGGAGCTAAGTGGAGGAGTGAGCTAAAGAAGTGAAAGTAGTGAAAGTAGAAGTGAAGTGACAGTAAAGAAAGAAAGCCTGAAGGTCCAGCTTTGTGTAGGGCCATATCAGCAAGGTCAGCGACAGCGGTGACTGTCTGGAGGGGGACCGTTTGGAAGTTCCTGGAAGGACCCCGTTGGCTGTGTGCCCGGTGGTCTGGAGCAGTGTTCCGAAGGACAGTCAGCACCAGGGCAGGGGCCTCTCGGACCCCGGCAAGGCTAGGAGTCGCCAAATTTGCCGAATCCATCAGTGAAGGGGACGTAGATCCCCCAACAACCAAGTCCCGATTGAAGGCAACAGCCCAACCCGAATCGGAGAGACACCGCCACCGCCACGGCACCAGTTTCTCAGGGCCAGCGCCTGCGGGCAAAGTGTAGGGCTCCTCCGGCCCAGATTGAAGCCGGGGAGCGGGTAACCGGAGGGAATCCACCGCTACCACAAGTCAACCATAGGTGCAAGGAAGAGGGACATCACCGTCACCTACCGGGAGTGCAGGTGCAGCCGTCTGTGGGACCGTCCTACCAGCCGTTTGGTTTACCGTAAAACT
This sequence comes from Anomaloglossus baeobatrachus, assembly GCF_048569485.1. Classification (NCBI taxonomy): domain Eukaryota; kingdom Metazoa; phylum Chordata; class Amphibia; order Anura; family Aromobatidae; genus Anomaloglossus; species Anomaloglossus baeobatrachus. The sequence goes on along the minus strand of NC_134358.1, from coordinate 113,002,122 downwards.
GTGTCCACGTCTCAGGCTGAGTGAGTACCACAGTGCTGCAAGGCACAACGCTGCCCCCGCGTCCCTGCGCCCACCAGGCCCCGCACCTCACAAACCTTCACCGGGCCCCGGGATCACCAACCCCTGCCCACGGAGGGGCAACACAACACCTGGCTGCTCCGCATCACCATCCCCGGGATCCCCGTATCGAGCAGCGGTGGTGAAATCACCACAACCGTGGGTGGCGTCACGGACAATAATCATCCCCACACCCAACAACTCCCTTTCACTCACGGGCGAGGAGTGCTGCTCGAGAAACCCCTGGGATCCGGCCTACAGCTCGAGCCACCACTGAGCAGCAGCCGCCGGACCCGAGCAGAAGGGGGTGAGCGTAGTGTGCCGACACCCTCCTCCCCGCCCACGACACATATGCATGAACATAATTAGCCGGCCTAGAAGCAGGAAACAGCATTGGCTGAAGACAGCATCGCTGGAGATGGGACAGTTTAAAAAGCTTCTTATTTTAAATGTACGTGACTTTTCTGGTACGTGTTTCACGAACTACACCACTGTGTGGTCCGTGGGACATCAGTGATGCCAGACAAAAACGGACTTGTCTCCATGTGGAACACTCGGACACGTATGTGCACTGAACGGAAGCATGTTGGTGAGAAATCACTGAAGTGTGCACAGACCCATTGATTTTAATGGGTCTGTTCAGTCTTAGTCCATATAACAGGTAGCTTGAACCCTGTGGGGACGGTTTTTCTGGTCCTGTTCCCCGGTTCTCCTGTTGCTACTGTGTCCTGAACTTTATGGTCAGGGAGGTTCTGGATGGTCCCCTCACTGTACAGATTTTATCAGGTCTGCCTGGATCGTTTGCCTGACCTAGGATTCTGTACCTCGTTGGTGCTATGGTTCTGGGAGTACTCCACTGTACTCCACCGGCAACCACATGCCTGGATCACTGTTACACTCTCCTGCCAGTGCGGTTACGTCTGCCTCCTTACACTTCCACTTACTGACTGTCTGACCCCTCCTCCCTGGTTGTCGTCTAGTGGACTGGATCGGCTCCACTACCTGTATCCTTTCTGCACCTCTGCTTTGACTGCTTAGGGAGGTTTCTGCATTGGCGGCTCGCTCCCCGTTTGTCCCCTGATGATTCCCTCGTACCTATGGGATGAAACGCGTCAAGACGTCTTCTTAGGACAACATCCCAGATAAGTTTATTTGGCTCACCCTCTGATTGGAATGGAGAGTCTCTGTATTCTCTAAGGGGCCCTTTGCACACTACGACATCGCAAGCCGATGCTGCGATGCCGAGCGCGATAGTCCCCGCCCCCATCGCAGCTGCAATATCATGGTGATAGCTGCCGTAGTGAACATTATCGCTACGGCAGCTTCACATGCACTCACCTGCCCTGCAACGTCGCTCTGGCCGGCGACCCGCCTCCTTCCTAAGGGGGCAGGTCGTGTGGCGTCACAGCGGCATAACACAGCAGGCTGCCAATAGAAGCGGAGGGGTGGAGATGAGCGGGACTTAAACACATCGGCCACCTCTTTCCTTCCGCATTGCAGACGGGACGCAGGTAGGAGATGTTCCTCGCTCCTGCGACTTTATACACAGCGATGTGTGCTGCCGCAGGAACGAGGAACAACATCGTACCATCGCTGCAGCCAAAATAATGAAAATGACCGACACTACACCGATCATACGATACTGACGCTTTTGCGCTCGGTAATCATAGTTAAAACGATTTACACACTACGATGTCGAGAGCGACGCCGGAAGTGCGTCACTTTCGATTTGACCCCACCGACATCGCACCAGCGATGTCGTAGTGTGCAAAGGGCCCCTAAGTGGTGTTTGTATGTGCTGTGCAGAGCCTATTAGGGACATGCAGGGTTTCCCGTCGGTGAATCGGGGCGCCATAACCCTAGGGCGTCATACCCTCCATTGCTATGTAGGGAGAGGCTGACTAGGGCTGATTCAGGGGCAGTCTGTGTGTTCATCCACCCTCCTAGCATTTGCTACCTCATGTTCGGCACATCATCTATTTATGTTTGTTTGTGAAATTGGTCTCAGACCCTTTTAGTAATAATATTAAAAGTTATATTTTAATTGAGGTTTATTCTTTACTGTTTTTGGGTCCTAAATGGGAAATTAATGAGATGAGCTCTTTATCAACCCCACTAAACACTATAGAAGACACAGGGGGAATAGCACTACTTATCATTAGATGACTCAGGTAGAAGTTCAGCAGAATTTTCAACAATGATAAGGTGGCTAAAGCGATCTCGTTGGGGTCACGGAATTTGTGACGCACATCCGGCCGCTTTAGCGATGTCGTTGCATGTGACACCTATTAGCGATTTTGAATCGTTGCAAAAACGTTCAAAATCGCTAATCGGTGACATGCCCCCCTCTTCCCAAATATTGTTGCTGCTGCAGTAAAGGATGTTGTTCGTCCTTTCTGCGGAAGCACACATCGCTCCGTGTGACACCGCAGGAATGAGGAACCTCACCTTACCTGCGTCCCGCCAGGAAGGAAGGAGGTGGGTGGGATGTTCGTCCCGCTCATCTCCGCCCCTCTGCTTTGATTGGGCGGCCGCTTAGTGACGTCGCTGTGACGCTGAACGAATCGCCCCATTAGAAAGGGGGCGGTTAGCCGATCACAACGACGTCGCAGAGAAGGTATGTGCATGTGATGCTGCCGTAGCAATAATGTTCGCTATGGCAGCGATCACCACATATCGGCCGTATGATGGGGGCGGGTGCTATCATGCTCGACATCGCTAGCATCGGCTAGCGATGTCGCAGAGTGTAAAGCGGCCTATACCACAGAGGGGTATAAACCACCTGCTTGCAACCTTGGCTTGAAAGAATGGAAAATATCACCAGCACAGTCCAAAGGAAGTAAGGGGTCCAAAAGAGAGAGAGATGAATCCAGCAGGAAAGCTACCTATACCAATGAATACTGACAGCAGGAACAATTGAAAGTCAGGGACCATTCTACACAGCTAATTAAGAAATAACGTTTGGAACACCATGCTAAGTCTGAACTGGGTGCAAAAAAACCCCAAAAAAACTTAACTATCTAAAGAGAAGGGCTGCACACCAGCGCCAGTGCAAGGGGAATAAATGTAAAGCAGAAACTGCTGTGTGAATACTGACATGAAAAATACAATAGCTATATGTAAAAATAAAAATATGACAATGGTATCTGCCTAACTGCTATGACCTTTAAGAATAAAGAGAAATGTAGCTATTGAATTGATCAATACAACAGAGCCCCAACACCTCTTCACGGTATTCTCTTACATCGGGGTCCCTCCCTAGCTAATGTGTGTCCTCTCTTGCAGTTAAAAAAATGAGTATAATAGCTATTGTATTTTTCATGTCAGTATTCACATAGCAGTTTCTGATTTACATTTGTTCTCCTTGCACTGTCGCTGATGTGCAGACATTCTACGCAGTTAGACGCTGTGGCCTTCTATGACCAAAAACCACATGACTGTCTATCACATTTGTCAAACCCATGACATCAAAAGAAAAGAAAGCTTTGGCACACTCAATTGAAGAAAAATTATGAAACAGAAATTCTCTGCACGTGATTTTATTGCAAGGCAATTTTTTTTTTTAATTAACTGACATTTCAGCTCATAGAGCTTTTATCAGGGTAATACTAACAAGGCATATAAGGGCATAAACCATATGTTATATGGATCAAATGGATCAAAATGTGGTTGTTGAATATGCCTAATATTGCAATATTACAAGTAAACGTAAAAAGGAGTGGTGATGGTGCAAATTTATAGTGGCAATTGTTGGCAGGTACCGTATTTTTCGGACCATAAGACGCACCCTGGTTTTAGAGAAGGAAAATAGGAAAATAAAATTTTAAGCAAAAAATGTGGTAATAACACACTGTTATGGGGCGAGGATCTGCTGCTGACACTATTAAGGGGGGAATATCCCCAAATTCTCTACTAAGGTACCCCATCCTGGTAGTGATCCTCCTGCCTTGTGTATATATTTATGTCCCTCATCCTGGTATAGCCCCATCTTGCTATATACTGCATCCTGGTATGTGCTCCCATCCTGCTATATACGCCATCATCCTGCTCATATATGCCATCATCCTGCTCATATACCCCCATCATCCTGCTCATATACCCCCATCATCCTTCTATATGCCATCATCCTGTTCATATACTCCCATCATCCTGGTATATTGCCCCATCATCCTGCTCATATACCCCCATCACCTGCTCATATACCCCCATCATCCTGCTATATGCCATCATCCTGTTCATATACCCCCATCATCCTGCTATATGCCATCATCCTGTTCATATACCCCCATCATCCTGGTATATGGCCCCATATTGCTCATATACCCCCATCATCCTGCTATATGCCATCATCCTGCTCATATACCCCCATCATCCTGCTCATATACCCCCACCCTGCGGCACACACAAAAAAATAAATAAACGTTTACACTCACCTTTCCTCGTTCCACGCAGCGTCGCTCCTCCCCCTGTCTGTGCCGGCAGTGCTGTGTTGAGCCGGCCATGTTCCCTGCAGCACTGCGATGTATTGTCCTCCAGTCTGCCGGCGCGGCTGTGAAGACACACGTGCGCACAGCGATGACGTCATCGCTGTGAGCACCGCTAGTCTCCAGTCCACATAGTGCGGCAGGCAGACTGGAGGACATCGCGATGCTGCAGGGGAACGGTGAGTACATTGATTCACTGCACCCCGCGTGGGGAGCAGTGAATACAGCCGAGCATGATCACTCCAGGCTGTAGTTGCCAGGGGTGATCACACGAGCTGGCTGTTTACTATGCGCGCGTCCCCGCCCATCATCCCGCCCACCTATCAGCCCCGGCTTCAGTGCTGAGAGAGGGGCGGGAGGATGGGTGTGCATATGTAATGAGCGGGCCCACGTGGTCATGGCAGGCGCTGCTGCTGCCTGCTCGTGCCCCCAATGACCCGCTCCACCGCAGCACCCTCATTTCCCGCAGCCCTGCCCTACATTCAGACCACTAGATGCACCCCCCACTTTCCCCCAACATTTGGGGGGAAAAAAGTGCGTCTTATGATCCAAAAAATACAGTAGCTAGCCAGGTCTTTCACCGGGAAGGAACAACCACGGGAAGGGCAGTCTCCAGTCAAGGAAACCACCTATGCCAAACATGGTATGCATCCACAGACAGCTGTTTCGGGGTATTAGCCCCTCATCAGTGTGAAGTAGGAAACTGGCTAGTGGGAGCATTGCCTAGTAGAAGACTACATAAGCAAGGATGATTGACCTTAGGGAGATCAACATCCAACACTGCGGAGACACCATCACGTGTTTCTCAATGCAGTGATTCTAGAGCAATGCCCCCTGGGAAATATTCAAAACAAGAAAGCCTGCGGAGACACCATCACATGTTTCTCAATGCTGGCAGGAAACTAGCCAGGTCTTTCACCGGGAAGGAACAACCACGGGAAGGGCCTTCTCCAGTCAAGGAGACCACCTATGCCAAACATGGTATCCATCCACAGACAGCTGTTTCGGGGTATTTGCCCCTCATTAGTGTGGAGTAGGAAACTGGCTAATGGGAGTATTGCCTAGTAGAAGACTACATAAGCAAGGATGATTGACCTTAGGGAGATCAACATCCAACACCGTGGAAACACCATCACGTGTTTCTCAACTCAGTGATTCTAGAGCAATGCCCCCTGGGAAATATTCAAAACAATATTTGAATATTTCCCAGGGGGCATTGCTCTAGAATCAGGATTCTCATTGACTTGGCTGGCATCAGGATTCCCTTCAGGCTTTGTGACAAATCTGCACTCAAAAACACATCTAAAAACGCAAAGTGTGAACACAGCTTAATACTCTGACAATATTATTCCCAATGGTAACCCTGGAGGCAGAGATGCGTTGAGGCATCTTCCATCGTCATGCTGTTCAAATTCAATTTGAGTGCTGTTTTCATCCATTTCAGCTATTTTCCTGACCCCCTGCCCTCTCTCCACTCAAACATTTTAGTGCTCACTCATCACTAATGTTTATTATGACGAATGATGATAAAATTCATTTGGAAGAAAAAACTCAGACCAACATCTTTTGTATTAATACTTTGTCCAGACAAATACACTATTATAGATATCCATAGGGGTCATCAAAATTTCAAAAAAGCAAGGAAATATACCCCAATAAATTATTTTATTGTTTAATAGAATAAAATCAGATCAAAATACACCCACTGGGTGTATTTTGATCTGATTTTATTCTATTGAACAATAAAATAATTTATTGGGGTATATTTCCTTGCTTTCTTTAATACTTTGTCCAGACAACTCTAAGAACTCAAGAAGGCAAAACCCATATGGTTTGGTTTTCTGAAATCGGATTATATTGATTTGCTAAATATCCTAAGTTCTTTTGTGACAATATTAATTGCATTTTAAGATAAAAAAATTAAAAAATATATTAATGATTTTATGCTATGTTTTGCTGACAATGGAAATCTTGCAGCGGTCAGTTGAATGATCATGTCATGAAAAAGTCGCTTTCATCCCCTGCTTGCTGCCCCGGCAGTCATTTGCTTGCATATTATGTTTTCGGAAAGTGCAAATATTACAGGCATTGTTTTGCTGCTACATACATAAATACATAAAAATAATATCTACTCTTCAATACTTATTTATTTTATCTAAATAATTTTACAGTTCTGCACAGAATAATTTTTAATTTATCTTAATAGCATAAGCAGAAGTAAAAAACAGAAAGCTGGCTGCCTGCATTGGCTGGGGGAGTTGAATACACCATGCTATGTTATGTTATTCTTACCTTTAAAGGCAATAAGAATAGGAATACAAAAACAACTGGCAGTACTGCACTACATGCAACAGCATCAAATGTGACCCTGATCTTAAGGAGCACCTGTTGTTTTCCAGCAATGGTGCCCCATTTATTTCTTGCGCCCTGTTTTTTTCACTTAAGGCTGCTTTACACGGTACGACCGATTGTGCAATTTCACAATCGATCGTACCCGCCCCCGTCCTTTTTGCGTCACGGGCAAATTGCTGCCCGTGGCGCACAAAGTCGGTAACCCCCGTCACACATACTTACCTCTCGTGCGACCACGCTGTGGGCGGCGAACGTCCACTTCCTGGAGTGGGAGGGACGTTCTGCATCACAACGACGTCACACGGCCGCCGGCCAATAGAGGCGGAGGGGCGGAGATGAGCAGGATGTAAACATCCCGTCCACCTCCTTCCTTCCACATAGAGCCGGCGGCTGACGCGGGAGGCAGGTACGCAATTTTCATCGCTCCCGTGGTGTCACACGGAGCAACGTGTGATGCCACGGGAACAATGAACAACCAGCGCCCGATTTCAGAACCGATATTATGGAACCTAGCGACCAGTACATGACTCACGATTTGTGAGCGATACTGCGTCGCTAGGAGGTGTCACACAGGCCGGCATCGCCAGCGATGCCGGATGTGCGTCACAAAAACCGTGACCCCGACGATCTATCGCACAATAGATTGTCTGGTGTAAAGCAGCCTCAAGAGTATCAATCATTTTCAGTTTTATTTGATAAATTATTAGAACAATTGAAAATAAGTAACTTTGTAATATATATTATTAAATAAATCTGTTTTTTTCTCCTGCAGGACTGATTAATTCTCAAAATTCTTAATTTAGGGGTAAAATCTGTATTCAATGAAGAAAGTGAAGATAGGAGATGACAAGGTGACACTTGGTTCAGATAAGATTCTATGTAGATTTTGAAGGGAGCTCTTCTCTTCCTCTCCTTCTTTCCTCTATATAGAATCTTATCACTCCAACTGTCATCTCCTATCTCAGTAAAGTAATACTGAATACAGATTTTACTCATGAAATGGAGAATTTTGGGAATTATTGATGAGTCTTGTGTGAGAAAGAAGCACGTTTCTCCAATAAGATAGATTACAGTATCATGTGTTCTAAAAATGTACAAAATAAAATTAAAAACGATGGCTACTCCTTAAAGACCCCTTCACATTTCGATGTTAAAAATGCACAGATTGCACGGTCCATTTTGGACATCCAAAATCTGACGCTGTACTTGGCTCTGCCTGTTGCCCTGGTGCAGTGTAAAATAGGGTAATATATGGGGTTGATGCCAGCTGTGAATTGCCAGCTCGCATCAAACCGATATTAGTTATGGGTGGGCATCCAGAAAACACCCCCATTACTGATCTAGTAGTGGAAAATAGAAAAAAAATATTTTGATCAAACACCCCTGACTACAGCCTTTATTCACCAATGTATTAAAAATGTAATTAAAAAAAGTCCGCCATAATCCATAGTAATGTCCCACGATGTTCCTCAAAAACTAACTAGAAGGTCATAAAAAGAGAATATTATTAAAGAACCAAAGGCCGAAAACAAACTCATTTACCAATTTATTCCCCTGCAAAAACCCTAATCTAGGTCCACCATAATCCAATTAGAGGGTCCCATGATGATGCCATATTCACTGTCCTAGCTAAGGAAGAACAGATCATCCCTCATTGGCTGAGAGATGTGGGGAAATAGAAAAAACAGCGTTTCTGTGTGGACCTTCTGAGGGTGGTGAGTGTAAATGGAGTATGGTGTACTACTCACCCCAGTTGTTGTGCACTCCTGCACAACTACTGGGATACCCTGATTTGGGACATGGTCACTGAGAAGAATCTGTGGCTGCTAGTGGAGCGCGGTGTCTCGACATGTAGTGAAGGTGGGAGTTGTCAGTTTCTTCTCAAGCTGCTGTGGTCGGGCCCATGATACCGGATGCGGTCAGATGGCTGGTAAGGCAGGGGAGCTAGTCTAATTGCGAAAAATCACCTCCTACCTGCAGAAGTGTATGAAAACCCTCCTGGGCCACTGCTGCACCTTACATTTCCCAATTGCAACTAGTGCAAAGGGATAGACAGTGAGAGATACCAACAAAAATAGTGTATATCAGGGCACTACAGGCCATGGGTACAAGGATCAAAATTTATTGCACTTCATGTTTCAGGGACTTGTACTGTCCTCTTCCTCTGATGCTCAGAAACGCATAATGCAATAAATTTTGATCCTTGTACCCATGGTCCGAAGCACTCTGATATACACTATTTTCGTTGCTAGCGCTCATTGACTGGGAGAGTAGCCACTGCAGGCTCACACACTGTGCTGTGTAATGGAGTAAAGACAAAATCCCTTTCGGCGCTTCCGGAGGATAAATGGATTATCAGTGCAAGTTTGCAACAACTTCAAGAACAAGGGTTTATTAAGGGTTCAATAAAAAACGGACAATTACGGACAACGCGTTTCAGCTAACAAAAGCCTTCATCAGGTGTAGTTTACATTGCTGGTATTAAGAAAATCTAATTTATAGACTGATCTGTCTATGTGTATGATGTAGGCGGGTATGAGGAACATGGGTGTGTACTTCCAATTAGATTAGCACTCAACCTCGAAGAGGTAAATGGTGGTTCTTGTGCTGAAATCCTTATATGGATCATGTGTAGGGGCAAGCAAATATTGCTGCTATGCATGAATGATACAATTTATGAATGAAAAGAATAAAAATTCTAATTGTTAATAAGGAAAATTTTGGTGTTTAAAATATGCGGTGATATAAAACACATAATAAATTATTCAGATTAAAAACACAATTTTTTTTTTTTTTCCCTTTTTCTTTCCCTTTCCCTCCTTTCCTTTCCCTTCTTTCCTCTCTCTCCCTTTCCCCTTTTGCTCTCTCCCTTTCCTTCATTTTTCCTTTAGAGAATAGTTTAAAATTCATGCACTTATATAAAAATCACTTCCAGATATATTGCATTTATAAATGCAATATATCTGGAAGTGATTTTTATATAAGTGCATGAATTTTAAACTATTCTCTAAAGGAAAAATGAAGGAAAGGGAGAGAGCAAAAGGGGAAAGGGAGAGAGAGGAAAGAAGGGAAAGGAAAGGAGGGAAAGGGAAAGAAAAAGGGAAAAAAAAAAATAAAAAAAATTGTGTTTTTAATCTGAATAATTTATTATGTGTTTTATATCACCGCATATTTTAAACACCAAAATTTTCCTTATTAACAATTAGAATTTTTATTCTTTTCATTCATAAATTGTATCATTCATGCATAGCAGCAATATTTGCTTGCCCCTACACATGATCCATATAAGGATTTCAGCACAAGAACCACCATTTACCTCTTCGAGGTTGAGTGCTAATCTAATTGGAAGTACACACCCATGTTCCTCATACCCGCCTACATCATACACATAGACAGATCAGTCTATAAATTAGATTTTCTTAATACCAGCAATGTAAACTACACCTGATGAAGGCTTTTGTTAGCTGAAACGTGTTGTCCGTAATTGTCCGTTTTTTATTGAACCCTTAATAAACCCTTGTTCTTGAAGTTGTTGCAAACTTGCACTGATAATCCATTTATCCTCCGGAAGCGCCGAAAGGGATTTTGTCTTTACTCCATTACCCACGTGGGAGCACCTGTTCAGGACTCTCATTGCTTTTCCCGAGGATTCGTGCTGCATACTGGAGGATTAATAAGAGAGTTGATCCACTACACGGATCATACTAGCGAAAACAGAAGAAATCTGCACGGTGAGTGTAAAATTCGTATGATCATACAATCTGTGTTTACATACATCTACACTTAGATTTGGCGCCCCGTTGTTCTCTTCTTTTTTTCTTTCCTTTACACTGTGCTGTGTGGGAACCACAGCTGTGAACTGCGATGACTTCTTGAGGTCACCCTACGTCACAATAGTGGGTCACACAGTAGTGTGTGAGCCGCAGAAGGCAGTAATAAGTGGTGACATCATGAGTTCACTGCAGGTCAGTGCCCGCTGCAGTTCTCACACCAAGTATCATAAACGCCCATGGTAATAAACTTCAGCAAACTCATGAGTTCAACTCAGTTCAGTGTCAGAGTTCTCACACAAAGTATTGCGTATCTGACCTCGCAAAAAAGAGACATATCTCCTTGTGGAACACATGTACACATGGATGGTCCACAGGGACACACGCACCGTGTGAAAAGATGGAGGTGTGAAGATCTCTATTGACTTTAATTAGTATGCATGTGAATGTGTCTCCAATAAGTGTTAAAAAGGACACCACACGGACTGGAAACAGAGATTTCATGGGGCAAGGATAAATGTAAGAATTCCTCTTCACTGAAACCAGTTCCAGGTCAGAAACATGAGAGTTCTAAGATGTCTGAAGCGATATTAAAGAAGTGTTCTGTGACTGTGATATTCCTAGTCTAAAGAGATTCAATTCTGTCACCTGGCGGTGCCCATGGTCAACTGATTGCTGACGCACTGCTCCAGCCAATGTTGTGTCTTCATCATTGTTTTGGTATGCCCAACTACATTTACTTAATAGCCACAGAACTACAACTCACTGCAATACCAGGCACAGTGGCAGCAAAATGCACTGATTTGTGCTTGATAAAAAAATAATAGTGAAGTCGTGCCTTCTTAAATTCGTGAAGGTGCTAGCAGTCAGAAACCAACTGATTTGATATTAACTTATTCTAAGACAACACCATCAATATCAAAGTTCTAAAAAACTCCTTTTACCCCTTCCTGACATAGAATGTTCCATATATGGCAGGTGTCATCACTTCTCTCTATCAGCAGCAATTGCAGTTCCCATCCTGAGCCCATTGCCCCCATATCTGCTCCACGATCACGAGTGTTGATGGATTCCCAGGACTCTATAGGAGATAATCATTTATTCCATTTGCTGTAATAGTATTGTAGTACAGAACAAGTGATTAAGGTTCAAGTCCTCTAAGGCGACAAGAAAATCAAGTGAAAATGGCAAAATAAAGCATAAAAATAGGTCTAAAAATGTTACCTTGGAATTTTCCCCCTTTTTCAGTGCATTATATGGTAAAGTAAGTGGTGGCATTTAAAATTACAAATTATTGGACAAAAAACAAGCACTAATATTGCTATGTCGATCCCAAAAAAAGGGATATGTAGTGTGGGGTGAGCGTGCTTGGCCCCGCTCGGTACTCGATCAAGCATCGGGTGTGCTCAGCACACTTGATACTTGATCGAGTATCCTTGTGCTCGGGCACCATGCTTGAGTCATAGCTCAGCCCATTTTACATCTGTTTTTCAGCCTCTAAAGATGCGGGGATTGCATGCAAATCATGGTAATGCCATAGCCATGGCATTACTGTGGTTGGCCCGCAGTATTGCGTCATCGGGTCTATATAAGAAATATATGTATATAATGTGGTGAGAGTTTCTGCTGGAGAAGGAATAGTGTATTAGGCCTGAAACACACTTCCGTTAAAAACACGCACGTGCCGCGAGACATGTATTTACCCTGCGTGTTGCGTGTGGTAAGTACGTGTCTCCGGTATGTGCGGTCCACGTGTGTTCTACGTGTGCTATCCACAATAGCACATGTAGAACCGGTAATTTGCATACTCACGTGGTCCGTGCTGCTGTCCGTGGTGCTGATCTTCGGTCTCCAGCCCTGCCGTCTCCCCGCTGCTGCTGCTGCCGGTCGTAGTGAAGTGAATATTAAATGAGCATAATGAGCGGTGGTTGGCAGCAAGTGGCAGCAGCGGCAGAGACAGGAGGGCTGGAGAAGGTGAGTAAATGTTTTTGTTTTTTCACTGACACGTGTGTTTTCTCTGGCGCATGTCACACGGGACTGCATCCACACTACATCCGTGTGGTATGGGTGCGGGCCGTGTGACACCCGTGCTGCCGGAGAAAACGTGGACATGTCAGCGTGTAGAAAAACGCACACACGTACAAACGCACACGGACACACGTTCCATGTGGTTTTACGTGTGTGTGCCTGCTACCATAGGGTAGCATTGGTGTACGTGTATCCGTGCCGCCGGGACGTGCAAAAACGTACCAAACACGTACCAGCGGCACGGATGTGTGTCGGAGGCCTTAGAGGGATGCTAGCCTTACAATCCTAGCTTCCGAAACGTAAAAAAAAAAATCTATTATATTCTCTCATAATACCACTCTTTGCTGCACTTAGTGTACGGCAAGCTGCTGGAAGAGGGATAGTGTATAAGAGGTATGTAGGAAGAGATTTTAACCTTATAGACCTTGTTGCTGCTATGTTAATCCAAAAGTCTTTTTCAGAGCTAATTAAAATCTATTTGGTTTTCAACTAATACCGCTCTTAGCTACAATTAATGTAGGGAGAGCTGCTAAAGAAGAGATAATGTATTAGAGCAAGTCTAGCCTTAAGGCCCCTTTACACACTGCAACATCGCAAATGACATCGCTGTAACGTCACCAGTTTTGTGACGCAATAGCGACCTCCCCAGCGACATTGCAGTGTTTGAAACACATCAGCGACCTGGCCCCTGCTGTGAGGTTGCTGATCACTACACATCTCTCAGGACCATTCTTTGGTCCTTTGTTTCCCGCTGTGCAGCATGATTGCTAGAAAGTCTCAGTGTGTAAAGGGGACTTTACAGCGACTTTGTTAGCGACTTCCCTTTCAAAAAGCTGCTTTACAACGACCCAATGATTAGCTAGGTCGTTCTGCAGGTCCGTATCGCTGTTGTGTCGTTTTCCAGGTTTGCATGTTTGACAGCTCACCAGAGACTTTGTAGCGATCCCGGCCAGGTTGGGATCGCTGGTGGGATCGCTAGAAAGTCTCAGTGTGTAAAGGGGCCTTTACAGACCTTGTTGCTGCTATGTAAACAATCTCTTCTATAATAATATATTGTTTATCTGCATTTAGTGTAGAGCAAGGTGCTGGAGATGGGATAGTGTATTAGAGGCATGTAGACAGAGATTCTAGCCTTACAAACCTTGCTGCTCCTATGTTAAACCAAAAATCATTTTCAGGGTTAATTCTAATCTACTCTATTCTCTAATAATACTGCTCTTAGCTGCAATTAGTATAGGGAGAGCTGCTGGAGAAGGGATAGTGTGTTAGAGGCATGAAGGTATTGGTTCTAGCCCTACAGACCTTGCTGCTGATATGTAAACAATCAATTCTATTCTATAGTAATGCAACTCTTAGATGAAAATAGTGTAGGGAGAGTTGGTGGAGAAGAGAAAATCCGTTATATCTTTGATTTTGCATGTTTTATTGTCACTCCGTAAAAGTGGTGTAACATTGTTCCCAGTAGTGACCTGGGAGTCAGAGATGCATCCAGGCATCTTCCTCATGGTATTCCCATTCCATTTGAGCACGGTTTCCATTTATTTCAGCAATTTTACTGCCCCCCCCCCCCCCCGTATCCAGCCCTTCTGCGAGGGTCTTCCGGAAAAATGCTCGAGTTTTCCCTTGATTTCCAATATACCCATTACTCAAATCAAGCACCTGAGCAGTCTAATGTTCTTGATTTGAGTAAAAGGCATCTGAACATTTTAGTGATTTCTCATCATTAGTTACAACACATTAACGAAGTCAAGAGAAAAACAAACATGAAGATAAAAAATTAGACAATGATAAAGCCATTAAAATACCATTAAAGTTTTGGGTGCACAAATTCCCCCTAATAGTGTCTGTTAACAGAATTTTTATAAACAATAACCTGACCTCCGTAAGGGTTTTTTTTTTTTTTTTCAATTTAGATGGCAAAGAGAAGCTTTATTGTCTATTAGAATATGATTTTGCCTAATATAACATACACTGAAGTCAGGACATCAATGTGAACACAGTCTTTGCCCAGTAAAACATTATTCTCAACGAATCCCACCATAAATATGTCATTGTTTTTTTCTCATCACCTGTTGATAAACATGGCATTCATAGCATTGTTCTAGCGCTGTCACTTAGTTCTGGAGAAATAATGATGACGCGCATGGAAATGACTTTACTATTTTTAGGGTGAGATTTCTTGTGGGAGGAAATCATGACCAGAAACTTTGATCATATGTTCTCCAGTAATTGCATCACCTTCGTATATCATATGCAGGGATTTACATTGCTATAGTCAGACAGACTTTAATACATGTTTTATATTTTCATTACCAACAACTCGACAGATTAAATTTTATTTAATTTTATGCTAATAAAGTAATTAATAGCCTTAAACATTTCAATTATTTATGTAAGCAGTTCATTTACTTTCTATAAATACTGTATTAAGGCTCAAGTTCAGTGCGACTTACAGTGTACACAAAATTGAGTACACCCCTCACATTTTTTATATTGTATATCTTCTCATATCTTCTCATGGGACAACACTGAAGATCTTACACTTTGATACAATGTAAAGTAGTCAGTGTACAGCTTGTATAACAGTGTAAATTGGACATTGGATGGAAGACATTATTGCGTGTGGGGCAAACATCTACAGTATGTCTTAATAGGATTTAGAACACTAAAATAGCCATACATCTGACCAACATCCAGGGGTGGCCCAAGTCCAGGCTTTGCATCAAGACTCTAGTTAGACCACTGAAAAGAAGTCAGTGTTACATACATTGCTCCAGCATCATCTGTCTCCACTATGTAGCATAAGGAGCTGACAGCTGGGACTCTGGCGATGAGGTTATCACTGGGCGGTGTGTTCAACATCACGTTAGTAGAGTGATCTCTCCTACAGCTGGGAGGTGCACTATACCCTCTTCTGCTAATTTTCATCCGGGGAAGTGTTCTAGTAACTCAGCCTAGCCTTGTTCTATGACTCTTCCTGCTTAGCAGTGTTAGGACTGTCCAGTCATTTAGCTTTAGTTATTTGTAATTGAACTAGGTCTTCTGAGAAACCAGTGCAGGGCAGGTCAATATAAACAATATTGATACTAATGGCATGACTATGTTCAGCAGCCAACATGACGTGTCCTACGTCATCCACACAAGCTGACACTGGGGTCCTGCGCAGGCGCACTTAGATCTGCCCTGAGCAGGGCAGATCAAAGTATTGTAGTGCGCCTGCAAGGGACCTCAGTGCCGGCTCTTATGCATGACATAGGACGTGTCATGCACCCAGGCTTCAGAAGAAGGAGGACAAATATGGCCGAAAGAGGAGGCACCGGTACCAGAGAACGGAGACACTCATCAGACCAGTCTGCACTGCAACGCCCCTTAGGTGAGTATTCTAAATTGATTTTTACATTCTACACAGCGGCCTGGGCTCTTATATACAGCATGTTAAAATGCTGTATATAAGAGCCCATTGGTTGTAGCCGCAGCTTATAGGGCAAAAATCTGGTGACAGGTTCCCTTTAATGCATAATCGTCATTTTAATATTTATTTCATAAATCAATAGAGCACATGAAAATAAGCAACTCTGTATTATATCTTATCAGGCAAATTTGCTTCTTTCTCTACCAGAATTGATTGGTCATTATCAAAATTCTCAATTCTGAGGTAAAATCTGTAGTCAGTAAAGACTTTCCCATTACTGAGATAGGAGAGGGCAGTTGATGCTGATGAGATTCGATAGATAGAATGGGGGAAGGGGGAAGGGTGGAGGTTTGTTTTTTGCTTCTCCCTCTGCCTCTAGCTCCTCCTCTGCCTCTATCTCTCCCTTTTCCTCTAGCTCCTCCCTCTGTCTCCAGCTCCTTCCTCTGCCTCTAGCGCCTCCCTCTACCTCTAGCTCCTCCTCTGCCTCTAGCTCCTTTCTCTGCCTCTAGCTCCTCCCTCTGCCTTTAGCTCCTTCCTCTGCCTCTAGCTCCTCCCTCTGCCTCTAGCTCCTCCCTCTGCCTCTAGCTCCTCCTCTGCTTCTAGCTCCTCCCCTTCCCTCTAGCTCTTCCCTCTGCCTCTAGCTCCTTTCTCTGCCTCTAGCTCCTCCCTCTGCCTCTAGCTCCTCCTCTGCCTCTAGCTCCTTCCTCTTTCTCTAGATCCTCCCTCTGCCTCTAGCGCCTCCCTCTGCCTCCCACCTCCCATCATCATAGAATCTCATCAGTAACATCTGCCATCTCGTATCTCATTAAAGGGAAAGTCACTGAAGTTTGATAGTGACTGATTAATTCTGGCAGAGAAATAAGCAAATTTGTCTAATAAGATATATTACAAAATTGCTTATTTTCATGTGCACTATTGATTTATGGAATAAAAATTAAGATGACAGTTACACTTTAATGATTGAATTTGGTTCTACCCTGAGTATAAGTTCTGACACATTTACTGATGAAGACACAATGTTCATCATCTACATCTGCTTTCGCTGGTATTGAAGATGATAAAGCATCTGGAGTGTAATTAGATATTAACACTGACAAGAAAACCAGATGAGGACAGAACTGAACATCTGGATGAGGGTTTGGGCAGCAGGAGAAGTTCCTGACCCTCGGCTTGGTTTTCCCTCCCCATCGGTGAATGCTCTGCAGAGGTCGTCCTAATACATTGAATGTTCTAATTGCACTTTTCCAGAAAATGCAAATGTAATCTATTGAAACATAATTAGCTTGATTTGAAGTAATGTTGTTCTTCAATCACATTGATCAAAGGCTTCTCAGTTGCATATGTATTCTGAGCATCAGCCTGAATGCTCTGTGCTGTTTAACATTATGACCTTATGACTTTCTATTCTACTCCTTTCGCTTTATGAGTGGCTTTTAATTGGTTCTTGTGCTGTTAGGAGCCGAGGTACAAACCTGTGTCTGTGTTTTCTTACCAGAACAACAGTTTTCATTTCAATATTTTCCTGTGAAATGTAATAACCTCGTCACTACTGATATAATGCGCAGACATGGCTCCTATAGTCAAAACATGGTTTCAGTAAAACACGTTACCTGTCAGCCAAACCAAAGTCTCATTTGCATCATATCTACATATAAGTAAAGTGCACATTTGATCACTGTTGCATATATTCCCATTACTATAGAAAATATAACCAAAAGGAATGCTACACACAAAATGAACACATACCCTATAATAAAGTAAATAGGTAAACAATAGTAGTGCTTGAAAAATAACATAGGATACTTGGTTAACACTGTTTGATCAAAAAGTGTAAAAGCCATCCCACCACAACAAGGTGCACCCATCGGAACGGTCCTACACTAATATTAAAACCTCCCCTTGCATCAGGTGTGAACGTGCCCCTATTGCATATATACCAACTTATGCTCTGGCTCCTTTCTTTTGCTTTTTTTCTGTATTTTTTTGTTCTCTGTACAAATGGGGGTGTGGTCCCTCCCTCTGAGCTGGGCACTTCATCTACATATCTTCCCATGGATAGGTTGGTCTACGCAGAGCACTGAGCTTCTCTGCCCTTATTCACATTGATGTCACTGACACAAGGTAAGGTTTCAACCCTTTGACGACGACGAATTTCTATTTTTTTGTATTTTCGGGGGTTTTTTCCTCCTCTTCTTCCCAGAGCCATAACATTTTTATATTTCTGTCCACATAGACATATGAGGCCTATTTTTTGCGAGACGACTTGTAATTTTGGATGTCACCATTCATTTTATCAGATAGTGTACTGGAAAACAAACGAATATCCATGGACCTTTCCAACCTGATTACACCAGCCCATAGCTGTCTGCTTTACCTTGGATTGTTACCAAAAATAGGAAGAATGTTTAAGTTACTTACTTATTAGATTATTAGATTAAACAAGGCTAAAAACATCCTGTGGTGCTACATGAAAGGCGCTAAAAGGTGCACAGTATAGTGCAATAGAAATTAAACCCTGCCTATATGCCTGCTCTAATCTAAGCTCTTCCTCCTAGATCAATGCGCTCTGAACTGCTTTAACAGAACAGTGTGCAGAGCATCATGTTTCGTATAAGGCCCAATGATGCAATCCAGCCAGGCAATCACAGTAATATCAGTACCCAACATGGTTACAGCATTTCTGTGTATGGCAAAGAATTCCAGCATCTGGACTGGCTATCTAACAGCTGCGAAATATGCAGGGAAGGGACTTGAGCATGGGACTCAAGCACCCGTGATACTCAATCATGTAATGAGTATACTCAAGCACCCTGATGCTCAATCGAGTATAGAGCAGTGCCGAGCACGCTCTCTCATCACTAGTATTTAAGTTGTATTTTTCAAAAAAGGGACTTATAGACTTTTCACTTTACAAAGTATATTCTTTCTGCACACTATAATGGATATTCTGCCAATAAGTGAAGCAGGATAGTTAAGCTCAAATGAACAACTTCTACTTAATTACTTGAAAAATTCTTGTACATGGAATTACTTGAAAAATTCGTGTATTCTTGTATACATCATAATTGAGGGTGGATGCACACCAGAAACGCGTTAATGCATACACTACCATTTGTAAATATTTTATGTCCTGTGTACAAGAATTTTTCAAGTAATAAAGGAGAAGGTGTTCATTTGAGCTGGACTATCCTGTTTCACTTATTCAATAACAAGGCCATGGCGGAGCCTATAGCGGGCTTTACACGCTACGATATTTCTAGCAATTGCTAGCGATATCGTATGCAAAAGCACCCGCCCCCGTCATGCATGCGATATGGGAAAAAGAAATCCAAACCTACAAACCTACAGGGCCTTGTGTGAAAAAGTGATTGCCCCTAAATCTAATAACTGGTTGGCCCCCACTTAGCAGCAAAAACTGCAATCAGTTCTTCAAAAAGACATACAAATGGAGGTCTGCCTCTAAAATTATATATTTAGGGGACTCCGAATAACCAATACCAACCAGAAAAAGAGGAGAACACAGTCTCAGTAGACAACTAGAAAAGAGCACCTGTTGGAGAGAGTAACCAGTTCATGAGATCAGCAAGTTCTCGATTTAAATACCATTAAAGATGATTTATTAACCTTAATAAACCATGAGTCCTTGCTCTTCTTGCCCTTCTAGCTGTTAAATATGTTAGAATAGATACATTTGTCACTATAAATTTATTATGAGGGATAGAGAAAATGATAATCTGGAGTTGTGAGTACATAAAAAATCCCTTTTACAAAAAGATAATCAGTCGTGATGGGCAATTAATAGTAACTATTCATGTTCAGATAATTCTTCCACTATTAATTTGATGACTTGTATGACTGATTATTAGAGATGAAGAAAATAGTAACTATTATATTATTATTATAATATTCATCACGAATAATGAACCTAATGCAAGTTAATGGGAATCTGAGGATTTCTCTTGTCGTGTTGACTTGTCGTGTAGTACTCTGAGATTCGTTACGAATAATCCGAACATGAATAGTTAGTATCAGCCCATCACTCATAATCACATATACAACATGTAACATCAGCTGGAGACCCCACGGCTATAGTGGGGTTACAACACCTGAACCCTTGCGATCGCCATTACTTAAAAAAGAGCATAAAAAAAAGCAGGAAAAAAATACAAGTGAAAAAAAGCACAAACACAATTAAAAATGCACGTTTTTTTCAGCTGCTTTTTTCCTACCAAACATGCTTTTTTGTGTGCAGAAAAGAAGCACACAAAAAAGCACTGTGGTCACATACAGTGCCTACAAGTAGTATTCAACCCCCTGCAGATTTAGTAGGTTTACACATTCGGAATTAACTTGGCATTGTGACATTTGGACTGTAGATCAGCCTGGAAGTGTGAAATGCACTGCAGCAAAAAAGAATGTTATTTCTTTTTTTTTTTTTTTTTAAATTGATTAAAGATTATTCAGAGGGTCATTTATTATTCAACCCCTCAAACCACAAGAATTCTGTTTGGTTCCCCTAAAGCAGGGGTGGGGAACCTTTTTACTGCCGGGGGCCATTTGGAATTTCCTACTAACCTTTGGGGGCCGCACAACATTATCAACTTGAAAAATAACCCAGCTATATTTGGTCAAACGATTAATTAACTCACCCCTACTGTGGAGGCAGGAGCTGCTTCTGTTTGGTGTGACTGTGATGTTCGGTGATATTGATCATCTTGTTTCTCACAGCTGCTTTTCTAGGTTTGTCTCGGTCTGGAGATGCTGGGGGCATATAGATCACAGGAGGGGCTGGGGTGCATAAATTACAGGAGACACTGGGAGTACACATCACAGGAGGGGCTGAGGCATATATATCAGTAGGGGGGCATGGACAGCCTTGGCTGTGGCACAGACAGCACTAGGTGGCTGCACGGACTGCACTAGGTGGCTGCACGGACTGCACTAGGTGGCTGCACGGACTGCACTAGGTGGCTCCACGGACTGCACTAGGTGGCTGCACGGACTGCACTAGGTGGCTGCACGGACTGCACTAGGTGGCTGCACGGACTGCACTAGGTGGCTGCACGGACTGCACTAGGAGGCTGCACGGACTGCACTAGGAGGCTGCACGGACTGCACTAGGTGGCTGCACGGACTGCACTAGGTGGCTGCACGGACTGCACTAGGAGGCTGCACGGACTGCACTAGGTGGCTGCACGGACTGCACTAGGAGGCTGCACAGACTGCACTAGGTGGCTGCACGGACTGCACTAGGTGGCTGCACGGACTGCACTAGGTGGCTGCACGGACTGCACTAGGTGGCTGCACGGACTGCACTAGGAGGCTGCACGGACTGCACTAGGAGGCTGCACGGACTGCACTAGGTGGCTGCACGGACTGCACTAGGTGGCTGTACGGACTGCACTAGGAGGCTGCACGGACTGCACTAGGTGGCTGCACGGACTGCACTAGGAGGCTGCACGGACTGCACTAGGAGGCTGCACGGACTGCACTAGGTGGCTGCACGGACTGCACTAGGTGGCTGCACGGACTGCACTAGGTGGCTGCACGGACTGCACTAGGAGGCAGCACGGACTGCACTAGGAGGCTGCACGGACTGCACTAGGTGGCATCACTAGGGAGACACAGAGAAGTCTGGGGGAGCATAGACATCAACAGGAGGGCACAGACAGCAGTAGCAAGTTCAGAGCACTGGGGGGTACATAGTACTGAGGGGTGGCACACAGCACTGGGGAGCACGGACAGCATAAGGGGGCACAGACAGCACTGACCGTGGCATGGACAGCACTGGTGGCAGCATGGACAGCATTAGGTGGTGCGGACAGCACTGGGGGGGCATAGACATCACCCAAGGGGTACAGACAGCACTAGTGGAGCACACACAGTACTAGGGGGTACACACTGTACTAGGGGTGTACTCAACATTAGGGGGTACACACAGCATTAGGGGGTACACACAGCATTAGGGGGTACACACAGCATTAGGGGGTACACACAGCATTAGGGAGTACACACAGCACTGGAGGGGTACACACACCACTGGAGGGGTACACACAGCATTAGGGGGTACACACAGCATTAGGGGATACACACAGCATTAGGGGATACACACAGCATTAGGGGATACACACAGCATTAGGGGATACACAGCACTGGGAGGTACACACAGCACGAGGGGGTACACACAGTACTGGGGGGTACACAGCATTAGGGGTACACAGCATTGAGGGGTACACACAGCACGAGGGAGTACACAGCACTTAGCGGGGGGGGCGGCAGCGATGGGTTGCGTACACAGTGAGGGGAAGGAGGAGTCACACACAGCAGGTCCGGGAGGCTGGTAAATCTGCTGCAGCTCTTCTGTGACATATCGCAGCGTGCTGCTTACCCCGCCCACCAGAGCACACTAGCACAGGCTGGGGTTAAGCCTAGAATGTATGGGCTGCAGTCAGGTCCTGGAAGTCAGGATCTGGATAGAGCCCGTACATTCTAGCATCTACCCTCAAGGCATCAGGCAGTGAGATTTAAAGGGCCGGCAGCCGGGAAAAGCGCGGCTGCTGCCAGAGCACAGCGGTCCCCGGGAATGTGCCCGGGGGCCGCATACAAAGTTGTCACGGGCCGTATACGGCCCGCGGGCCGGAGGTTCCCCACCCCTGCCCTAAAGTATTAAGAAGTATTTCAGGCACAAAGAACAATGAGCTTCGCATGTTTGGATTAATTATCTCTTTTTCCAGCCTTTTCTGACTAATTAAGACCCTCCCCAAACTTGTGAACAGCACTCATACTTGGTCAACATCTGAAAGACAAAGGAGCATTCCAAGGCCATCAGAGACAAGATCGTGGAGGGTCACAAGGCTGGCAAGGGGTACAAAACCCTTTCCAAGGAGTTGGGCCTACCTGTCTCCACTGTTGGGAGCATCATCCGGAAGTGGAAGGCTTATGGAACAACTGTTAGCCTTCCATGGCCTGGACAGCCTTTGAAAGTTTTCACCCGTGCCTAGGCCAGGCTTGTCCAAAGAGTCAAGGCTAACCCAAGGGCAACAAGGAAGGAGCTCCGGGAAGATCTCATGGCAGTGGGGACATTGGTTTCAGTCAATACCATAAGTAACGTACTCCACCGCAATGGTGTCCGTTCCAGACGAGCCCGTAAGGTACCTTTACTTTCAAAGCGTCATGTCAAGGCTCGTCTACAGTTTGCTCATGATCACTTGGAGGACTCTGAGACAGACTGGTTCAAGGTTCTCTGGTCTGATGAGACCAAGATCGAGATCTTTGGTGCCAACCACACACGTGACGTTTGGAGACTGGATGGCACTGCATACGACCCCAAGAATACCATCGCTACAGTCAAGCATGGTGGTGGCAGCATCATGCTGTGGGGCTGTTTCTTAGCCAAGGGGCCTGGCCATCTGGTCCGCATCCATGGGAAGATGGATAGCACGGCCTACCTGGATGTTTTGGCCAAGAACCTCCGCTCCTCCATCAAGGATCTTAAGATGGGTCGTCATTTCATCTTCCAACAAGACAACGACCCAAAGCACACAGCCAAGAAAACCAAGGCCTGGTTCAAGAGGGAAAAAAATCAAGGTGTTGCAGTGGCCTAGTCAGTCTCCTGACCTTAACCCAATTGAAAACTTGTGGAAGGAGCTTAAGATTAAAGTCCACATGAGACACCCAAAGAACCTAGATAACTTGGAGAAGATCTGCATGGAGGAGTGGGCCAAGATAACTCCAGAGACCTGTGCCGGCCTGATCAGGTCTTATAAAAGACGATTATTAGCTGTAATTGCAAACAAGGGTTATTCCACAAAATATTAAACCTAGGGGTTGAATAATAATTGACCCACACTTTTATGTTGAAAATTTATTAAAATTTAACTGAGCAACATAACTTGTTGGTTTGTAAGATTTATGCATCTGTTAATAAATCCTGCTCTTGTTTGAAGTTTGCAGGCTCTAACTTATTTGCATCTTATCAAACCTGCTAAATCTGCAGGGGGTTGAATACTACTTGTAGGCACTGTAGCTTTACTCCACAGGACCCTCTGCGGCCGACCCATTCCTGGTCTAGATACATTACTAAGTTCACATTTACAAATTTAATTTCTTTTTGCGAAAACCTATTTAGAGCATTGTTCCCTATGCTTCAATAAATAAGCTCAATTAAATCAGCTTAGTGCTGGAGCCACAAATAATAAACTGCGGAAGAATGAAGTGAAGTGCCTGCCATAGCAGCTCTAGCCTTAGGTTAGGAGTAGAGTAAGTAACCCGAAGCATTATAACATAATGTATTTATTTTGGCGGAAATTGCCTAAAAACATGTAATTGCATTTCAGCTCAATTTACTTTTCTGGTTCAATACATCTTGTTTCCATGTTGATCTCTTTAACTTGGGACCTCAGGCAAATTGGATGTTTTTTACCTTATTTATCTTTTTTTACATTATTGTTTTATGCAACAATAGAGTGTCAAAAAAGTTTTGTGTGGATTACTATTATTGTAAAAGAAATCACAAATTCCAAATATATTTGCTGCAAAATCTTTTTTTTGTATGTTGTATTTTCTTTGCTAAAGAACTGCTGACAAACTGTCTTAGTAGCTGTTGACTGAAATGCAATTAGGCCTGCCGAAGTATTATTACGTAGTAGATGTATTATTATGTCGAAAAAGAAAATGCTACCACAAAGTAGTGCACAAACGTTAGTGACAAAATACACTGTTCATATCATTAAGACCTAAGACACACGGCATGAAAATCGGACCGAGTGGAATGAGATAAAACATTGCATTCCACTCGGACCATATTAGCCTGTGTGTCAGCACCCATGAGCGATTATTTTCTCGGCCCCAATCAGACCGAGAAAACAATCGCAACATGCTGCGATTGTAATGCGAAACTCTTTCTGTCGCACCCATTCAAGTCTATGGGGCGAGAGAAAAATCACACTGCACTCGCAGTACACCGGTGTACCGCGAGTGTAGTGCGAGAATGGCAATAGCCGGCTACAGAGGAGAGAGGGAGATAAATCCCTCCCTCTCCTCCTCCGTGCCGGCCTGCCCCTCTTCAGCACTGGCCCGCTACTCCTCAGTGCCAGCCCGTCCCCCGTAGCTGAGGTTCCATCGCATGATCGGACCTCAGTCGCTGTGACACTCCTGTATCACCCCCGTGCCAGCAGCCGTGCTGCTCGGATCCGGATCTTCGGTATGGCTCGAGGGACTCTACTGGACCCGGGGATAACGTGGACACTCCGAATAAAAAGGGGGACGTAGTTGTACAGGGGTTGTTGAAAACTGTCTGTGATGCTACCCACGGTGTGTGGTGAGATGTGGCACCACCGCTGCTGTTATGGGGCTCCCCAGGGTGATGGGCTGGCAGCTAGATGTTAACCCCTCTGTGGGCAGGGATGGATGCCCCGGGGCCCAATGTCTCTGTGCAGGGGATGATAACGGCAGGGGCTGGCACACCTGGTCAGGCCGGGAAAGTTACTCACAGTTGAATCAATCACACAAGTCTTTTGGTAAACCAAGGTGATGGTGGCCGGCTGCCGCAGACAGGTGTATCTGGTCCCACACCTGGATTGATGGTCACTGTCCCTTTCCTCTGCACTTTGTGTTTGGTTGTGTAACGCAGGAGTCCGCTCCCGGTCCTCTGGTTGGGAGCCGTGTCCGTCAGACGCTGACCCGTGGGATCTACCGGGCCCTGGCGGACGTCCTATCCCTCTCTGTGGGTGGTTTTCTACTTTTCAGGACTTAGGTTGGGACAGGACCTGGAATCTTGCCCTCAATTGGTTAATTAGCTAGGCCGTCAGTGCCGGTCCTGGCTTCAAGGTCTGAGTACCCCCTGGTGTGCACGGTTTACGAGTCGGTTCTCCGGTGTCAGTGCCGGCGGCTACAACCCTGTCCTGGTCCACCTCGGATCTGCCGCGCCATCTTCCCATCTCCTGCTGGCAATGACCACCGTCTGCCACCTAGCCTTTGTGTCAGGGCTCCGACCCTGACACCTGTCAGCCTCACTTCCCTCTTCTCCACTCCAAACTCATCTGAGCTTATCTGACTGTTTTCCTGCCCCGGGCTCTCCAGACCCCTAGGTGGGCATTTCCTTTCCGCCTGGTCCCGCCCACTGGTATGCTTGTCCTTCCCTGAGGGGGTGACTAGGGTTTTAGGTCGGCTGATTTAACCCTGTGTGGGAGCGGTGTTATGCAGGTACCTATTCTGTGTGACTACCTGGTTTTGCCAGGGCGTCACATTTCCCCTTGGTTTAATACAGACCGTCCGCGGGCTGTCCGATCACCACCATTTATTTAACCAGAACTGTAAAAAGTAGAAAAAGACAGAATAACAAGTATAATAACAATGGAACAATTTCTTCCCTTACGGGAGGCACATATCTTAAACGTTACACATTTAAACCAGTACAGGACGGACCGGGCCACTTCTCACCGCACCCCCACCCAAAACAACCTGCCCCCTGGTGCCACCGCTAAAAACTGGTGCGCACCCCTTTGCTCAAGTCCAGTAACAGGTTCGGGTGGTGCCCTCACGGACCGGGTAAAAAGTTCATTACCCGGCAGTCTATCTCAAGGGCCCCCAATCCGGGGACCCCTGGGGTGGAGGGTAGTCACCAGTTTTGGTAGTGACTGGGCCTCGGCCGACTCTACCGCAGGCCCTTTCTCCAATCAGCCTCTCCAGAGACTGTGGCGGAATGAGAAGGGTTGTCAGAATGTTCACAACCTTAAAACGCCGCTGCCAGGACAGCCTCCTTCCGCAGCTTTCCCACAGACCTCCACCGGTCAGCACGAGTCCAAAATGCCACCTTCACTCATGGGCGGCACTGTCCAAAAGACTCCGTCTTCAGCTGCCGACACTGCGGGTACGACTGCTCCTCCGGACCTGGCTCCATCCTCCACCAGGGGCTCCGACCCCTGATGGCCTCTTCACTTTTGAACTTGCAGGGGTGAAGACATTCAACAAGAACGGAGCGCTGCATCATTCAACTTTTCTAACTGCCCTGCCACCCCCCACCTGCGGTGCAGATGGCTTCCTCTGGGGAACATGAGGACGTTCCAGCGAGGCCAGGAGGGTCTGCATTCCTCTCTCCTGATGCGGCACTGTCTGGGTGGCTCGACTGTCGCGGGCCCACACCATAGCCACCATTCTCCGAACCTCCGCTTTCCAATCTAGCACTTGTTGCAGCGACTGGGCTTGCACCCGGATACAGAACCTCGCCAGTTCTCGCTCCAGCCAGGCAGCGGTCCCCTGTGGCAAGCGGTCTGATTCTTGCTCCTCGGCATGGAACGCTACTCCGCCTCTACCACTTCTGAGCGCCGCCGCTCCAGCGGCAGGCGCTACACCGCCATCCATATTTAGCGCCAACATCTTCCCGCTTCTCCCCCTGGTTTTTCGGGAGCAGTCTCTAAACGTGGCTTGTTAGTTTCATTTTTGGCCTCCGGGATTACCTTCCGGCTTTGTTCCCAGGGGGCGGGGCTTCAACTTTGCGCACTTTCTCAGGGAAGAAGACGGGTTGTCCTTTTTCGCGCCTAAAAATGACGGCTAAAATGGCGATTTTCAAATACTTTACAGCGGAGCACTGCTGACTGTCCCAAACAAGGCGCACTTTCACCAAACAGGTGAATGGGTAGGGATCCTGTTCACAACACCAAGGTTTTGCCAGGGCGTCACACTTACATTTCACTCAGCTCCCGCTGTGCTGCCAGCGTGAGCAGAGTGTCATGCGAGGATCACATTAGTCCCTATGTGGCCCTGGCCTAAGTCACACAGTAGTACTGAAATTTTATAAACAAAATCAAATCTTTGATCGCACTTGGAAGATGCTGATGTCTGATTCTTAGTGACCCAGTCCTCGTTGTTATTTTTATTTATAAAGGGAGTTTTATCAACTACGGTCGTCCCTTTGTTCATATGTAGCAAACTACTAGTATTTAAGTATTACTTTCCGAACCATACCTGGCACGTCTCATCTATTGTGATATAATATTTCACCTAGCACCTTCACAGCACTTGTGTTATAAAGAATTTAAAGGGAAAATACACTGATACTGATACTGATACACTTGATACACTGCCAATTTTGCAAATTTTCCCACCTACAAAGAATGGAGAAGTCTGTAATTTTTGTTGTAGGGACACTTCAACTGTGAAAAATAAAATGAAAAAAATCCACATTGTATGATTTTTAAATAATTAAGTTGCATTTTCTTGCATGAAATAAATATTTGATACAATAGAAATACAGAACTTAATATTTGGTACGAAACCTTTGTTTGCAATTATAGCATTCAGATGTTTCCTGAAGCTCTTGACCAAGTTTGCACACACTGCAGTAGGGATTTTGGTGCACTCTTCCATACAGATCTTCACAATACTTCTGGGTCCAATCATTACATCTCGTGTGTATTCACTGCTTCACCCGCCCATTGTCTGTGAGAGCATCTGTGATTGGCTGCAGTCAGACTCCTAACATCGCTAATTGGCTGCCCTCACAGGGGCTGTCTGTGTCCCCTAATGGATTATAAAAATAAATAAATACAAAAAATGACAAGCCCGGAGATATGAGCATGGAGGCATGAGGCACAAGCCCCAAGGCACGAGGCACAAGCTGTGAGGTATGAGCCCATAGTCATAAGGCAAAAGCCCAGAGGCACAAGGCACAAGCCTGGAGACAGAAGGCGTGAGGCCGAGAGCCAGGGGCATGAGCCGTGAAGGACTGAGGAGCAAGCAATGAGGCCAACGTGAAGCCAGAACCACAAAACCATGAGACCGGGGCCGCAAAGCTGTAGGGTCAGAGCTGCAAAAGCAGGAGCCATGAGGCGCTAGGCCGGAGCCATGAGATGCAAAGCGGAAGCCATGAGGCTTGGGGCCGAAGCTGTAATGCATGAGGCGAGAGTTGTGAGGCATGCGGCCAGAATCACACTTAATAGAGTAAACTATCTGTGGACTCTTTGAGCGGTACATCTCAATTGTCCAACCACTCTTACCCGAACGATTTAATTCACCCTGAGGGTTAGCTAAAGGGCAGTTTGCCTACAAGAGATAATGTGCTACATCCACATTATACATACTTTTACAGAAGAAGTAGTCAAACAGGACCTAATCAGGTGAGATAATAGTGGAAACATCTGTGTGTTATTCAACCACAAAATGAGGACAAACATGAAGTTCCAGCAAAAATTAAACTCTCAAGCTGAATCAAGAGGCCCTGCTACACTCAGCCATAACATGAGGCAGAAATCTCAGACATGTAGCCTAATCTTAGCTCAAAGATTTTAGATCTTGCCAAACTGAAGACATGCAGCTAGTATCAGCTTAGAGGCTTAGCACATTGAGACATTCACAGTGCACTTACCTGTGCTGACTCTAGTTTAAGCCAAAGCTTCCCCCCATACTTCCACATCATAGCTCATGCCTACGGAAACACTTTAGAGGAACAGCGCGGCCTGGTAATGCCAAGAGTCCTTCATGGAGAGAAGCGGCATCACAGTGAGGAATACTGCATCATTCCAGATGGTGCACTGATGGCTGAGGGACCCCTCCCAGAGAGACGTCAGCCCCGGACCACTTGACAGGGAGAAGGGAAAGTCTAGACCCCTGATCACCCTGAGCTTATATTGATACAGCAAGTGATGGCTGAGCGATATCTCTTCGAGAGGTATAGGCCCCAGACTGTTTCACAGGGAGAAGGGAAGGCCGAGACCCCCAATACCAGAGTCTGTATGATGAAATTCAAAGAATAAAACATCTCCACTCTAGTAGCACTTCTCATGCGACTGTCTCCTGTAGGGACAGGAAATATACTGGAGGGTGGAAGTGGGAAGGGCCTTTTCACCTCTCTGTGATCCTGTCCCTGTAAAAGTCAAGGGAGATTACTTCCTCCTGGTGTGCTGTCCAGTGTGCTGGAAAATTTATTTTAATTTATATATAAAGGGGGAGGTTCACGGTCCCCTTGAAATGGCAAAGGATTGAGTGCACTGTTATGCCCCTTTAATTTGCATTTTTGGGATTTCCCCCCCTTTAAATTAACAGCACTCATATGCCCAGAGCAAGCGTTCCTGAAGTCAGCCACATGTCTGTGCATGTACATGTGATGCCCTGGCCTATCAGGTCGTCACAGGGTATTGTGCAACCTGCTGTCCTGCACAGTATCCACCCTCCTTGGTTAACGGATCCCAGTCCTCTGGTGTTGTTAACCGCTAGTCCAATAGAAATCCTAGGAACACTTCACTTGAACCTGCCAGACACACCATTGGGGGGGCTGTAGGGAATATGGCCGCCCACATGGGGGGTTGATAAGGAGAAAGTGAGGACAGTGACAGTTGAGAGTTGATCCAGGCCGTCCCCTGCTTGCGGTGAGCGCTCCACGGCCGACTACTCTGTCCTCGGCGGACGCAGAGCTGTCCCCATTAACCCCGGCAGCGGAACCTTCAGGATGTCTACCAGAGCCTCCAGCTGCAGAGATGCAGAGCAAGGCCCTCATTCCAGCCACGACAGTGGTCACTCAGATACCGGCCAGACTAGACCCGGCCGCATCACCGGGCCCGTCATCTGAGGAGGAGCACCCAGACCCTGCAACCCCGGCTGCGGAGCAGTCGGTTGATCTGTCTACACCAGCGGCAGCGGAACGAAGATGTCTGCCTGTTCTGCTACCACGTGGCATCCCTACGGCTGTTGGGGCCGCCAGACTTCAAATCAAGCCAGAGCCAAATAGGGAGCGGAGGCCGGACGCTGATGCCCCCTACTGGGAACGACAACCACACCAGCAACAGATAATACCAGTGATGACCACGCAAGAGCGACAACAGCAGGAGATGCTTGCCCGAAGCTGGAGAGAGAAAGAGTACCGGGGGAAGGCCACTTTCCGTATCCGTGGGCCGCAGCACATAGGGTACATCCGGCGGTTTCACCCTGAGAAGGGATGGGGTTTTCTGTGGGAAGCAAACCTCTCAGAGGAAGTGTTTGTAACCCGTTGAGATGTCGAGCAGCATCTCCCTAGTTTCCACCCAGGTCGTAACCTGGAGGCCGGAGAAGTGGTTAGCTACACCCGCCATTGGGGTTAACGGGGCTGGTACGCCTTGGATGTGAAGTGGCTCGCTATGGTTGATGAGCGAGTGGTACCAGCCGCCGCTGTTCATTACCTGCACCCCAGTGAGCGTGAAGAATATTAAATGCTATAGTACTAACAGTTGCGATGCCATAGAATGTTAGGTATCGGTGTTTAGTTTGTTATTTTCCATAGTTTGTTATTTTCCATATAGAAAATATTAGTGAATCAACCAGTTTCTAATGAAAAGAGTGACACTGCGTTACCATTCACTATTCCCATCTATCACTTATTTTTCACTTACACTTACACTGCATTGTATATATTTTTCACACTGTCCCTTTACTATTTTTCTTGTATGACCTGCATTCCCCGTATGATGATTGTGTGATGTCACCACTGGGGGGTTTCCCAGTTCCATACTGTGTCCATGCCATGAACAATACATGCTGTATTATTACTTTGTACTCTTTATAGTTTATCTCTATAATATGGAGGACGCTGTGCGGGTGATTCAACCTTCCAGTGTTTCCTTTGCGGTATGGGCACAGCATGTGAACGGAGCGACATGCCTTCCGATTTACGCTATTCAAAGAGACGTCCCAATCCATGTCTTATAGGGACTATCCTGTGCGCATGCGCTTGTCACACGCAACACTTACTCCTTCTGCCGCCGCTTCCTATCTCGGGATCGCGCTTATCATTGCCGCGGTCCCGAGACCGGAAGTGACGACAGACGCCGCACGGCCGTGCATGTGGTGCCTCCGGACCCAATACATTCTTTAAAAGGCACCCTATTCTACACACACCTATGTTTCCCTTGATAAAGACGGCGAAACGCGCGTTGGGAAGCCTCCCAGTGGTCCCCTTGACTGATTGATTGATACTTTATGCATTTATATGTATGCCTTGGTACGTTCCAGGCCTGATATTCCCACCAGTTCATCTGCTCTTTCGTGGCTTCAGGGATATATACATATATAACTTATAGCTATAGTCCTTCATTGCATTACTTGGTGCATTGGGCATTTCATCCTTATTTATACCAACTTGGTAATATATACTTCTATTCCTGTATGATATACATCTTTGCTTTGGATGAACACAAATGTTGAGCATATCTTTTGCCTGTTGTTAATGAGTGATGCTATATTCCCTGGTCTGATGGATTATAAATGGAATCCATACATATGTATTTATTTGATTGACTCAATTTTCTACCTTTTGATAAGTGTCTAATTCTAAATTATAAGATACATACCTATATGTGCCTTCACGTATAGGTTCCTTTGTAATAACTAGTTTACTGGGCACTCTATACCTAACTAGTTCTCTATCTGGTTATACCTATATACGTTGCCTTGGTCAACAACTTTGTTAAACAATTATACCCCTTTTAAATGATTAATGTGGGCCCTCTGGTTAGATGGAGCACATGTGGAGTGTTCATGTATATATTTATTTATTTACACTGCATATAATTATGTTGGTATGATTCAGTATTCATATATTTAAGCACTGTCTTTTCTAGGCACTAACTTATCCATGTTTGACATACTCCATCTCTGCTCCATCTGCCAGTGAGAACACACTGTTGTTTTATACATTATTAAAAAGTATTTTCTGATGTGACCTTATTCGCTGGTCCAGTCTACATACAGGAGTTTAAAGAATTCTTCCATCAATCCAGGGCTTTGATCATCTTCATATAAATTTTATACAAATATACATGGTCTCATGCAAATTGAATTTGTCCTCCTACAAAAGCCCCTTTATCATAGTCAGGAGTACTTATACTCCCTAGACATCTACCAATGGTAACTATGACCTTATATGATTAACTATTTATGCTCCTTACTTTCTATACATCCGTATTTACGGTTTTATATGAGCTCTAGATCACATCATGTTGCATGGACTAATTCAATTTTCATCATTCCATAGGTATACCTACCAATATTTGCATTGATTGTTTATAAATTCTCTTTACAAACCTTGGGTGACCAACTGGGGGTCATTTCGTATAATCACTGTTTTGTATATTCTCTCCCTCTTTTCTTTACAATTTCTCTTTTGTAATTTTAAACTCTTTCTTACAAAATTTATTCAATAATAAAAATTATTGTTTTTACAGCGTGTGTTTCAGTGTTTTTCCTGTAGGTTTTCATGTTTATGTACACTGGAACCACTAATATGTTTTCCTGTTTATTGAAGGAGATATTGTTCGGCAGTCACAGTGACGTCGCCAAGCAGGTATGTGCGTGTGACGCTGCCGTAGCGATAATGTTCGCTACAGCAGCAATCACCACATATCGCATGTGCGTCGGGGGTGGGTGCTATCGCGCTGGACATCGCTAGCAATTGCTAGCGATGTTGCAATGTATAAAGCCCCCCTAAGTCCCACATATAACTATACAGCTTGAGAAATTAGCTAAAACATTGCTGTTTTTTTCCAAAAACCATGTCATACATAGTATTCGTTTTAAAGAGGACTTGTTAACAGGATTTCAGGCACCAAACTATTTATATGTGGATGTAGCTCTTTCAAAGACAAGTCCAGCAATATTTTCACATGCTTCCTCCATTCCTCCCTTACTGAGCAATTAGCTTTCGAATTTATTTGCAAATGAAGCCTCTGTCACTCCAACTCTATTCCGTGCTCAGAGCTGCCTCCTTTTTCAATGACAGCCTCTATGCTGTGTGACTTCACATAAAGGAGAGGGAGGCAGTGCTGGGTGGGGAATAGATCTGGAGTTACAAAGGCTTCAGATCTACAAATTGCTCTTCTGCCTCATTACATTTCATTTCAAATGCTGATTTCTCAGCCATGGAGGAACATACTAGCCATGTGAAGGTATTGCTGGACTTGTCTTTGAAAGAGCAACATGCCCATATAAATAGTTTTGGGGTGAAATCCTGCTGACATATTCCCTTTAACAAGGAAAAGCTTTAATATCAGACACATACTGTGAACAGGTGTGACTCTCCTAGAATGAAGCAGAAATGTTTTTCCAACCTTGTACATCCCTCTTATCTGGAGACCTCATCATATTAGCTGAATAGTAGAGTATTTATAGCTGACATGGAACAGGACGATATCCATTGCTTCATTACTGTATACAGATTACATTATTCTATTTTCTAATAAATGATGATGACAGGACAAGCTTTACTAGAGCACTCTGTTCTTTTGTCAATCGTTCCTCTTATTTTTATAGTAGCCACGTTCCTTTTCTATTAGTGTCATCATTAGAGCAGCGCAGGACCTATTGTCACTCAAGTTACAGATAAATACTGTCAATGAGCTAGAAAAATATGGTAACATTGAGTCGGTAGCCATAAAACAATGAGCAGTTGTGCTGTACGAAAGTAGGAACATAAATTATATGAGCAAAAAAAGATTGATAGAGAAATCTAAAAATGAACCAAAATGAACCAAAATGGTTTTTAAATAATAAAAGACAGACACTGATGAAACGAAATGTCATTTCTAGGCCGGCAGATCTATTTGGACTTATAATGTAGTCACAGTTGAAAACTACTTGTCTGTAGCACATACCCAGCAAGTGCTAGAATACTATTCATGATGACAGTTCTATGCACTAAAACACAAGATAACACCAGAGAGACGGGATGAACTAAGAGAGTCATTACTGATAGTGATGAACAAGCTGTACCATGCTCTGTAGTTATTAGGAGCAGTCGAATGCTCGGATGAGTGCAATTCGAGCACTCGAATATAATGGAAGACAATGGGGGACTCAAGCATTTTGGAAAAATGCTGGCATCACCAATTGACTTCCATTATACCCAGTACGGGACTTGAGCCCATCCAAGCGTCCAACTGCTCGTTATAAGTACCAAGCACCCGAGCATGGTAGTGCATGATCATCACTAATCACCAAGGTTAGGACAAGTTCTGAAACTAATTCAAACTGATTTTCCTCTTGCTGGTGAGTCTGAACATTTTGCATCTTTGCAGTGATATACAGTATGCTTAAATATAGGTAATTTGAAGGTTACAGAAGATGAATGGATAGATCGATAAATAAAAATAGATTGATAGAAGTAGAAAAATAAAACCAACAATTTTCCATACAATGATAGGTGCAAATCCCCCGAGATTGTCGCCAAAATCTCTTACATACAAAAACTATAACAAAACGTGACAGCATTCCAAAGATGATAAAGAGTAAAATTTAATCCGTCCATGTGATGTTTCGATGGAAAATGACAAAGGCCTATCATTTTGAGCCAAAACATCACATGGGATAATTAAACTTTGACTTTCCATCTTCTTTGGAATGCTGTCATGTTTTGTTGTAAGAATAGATAGATAGATAGATAGATAGATAGATAGATAGATAGAGAGATAGATAGATAGGTACAATACTTTGCCATGCAATAAACAGTTGACTTTGACTATTTGGAAGTGCTGTCTGTTTTTTATTTTCTTAGATAGACACTTTTTTGTCTTTTAAGTTTGGCTTAAGTCCTTCTTCGATCACTTTTTCCAATAAATAAATGGAAAAGTGTCCACAAAAAACATTTTATGTAGTGATGGGCAAACAGAAAAATGTTTGGGTGCTTATTAGTTACTTGAGTCAAGCAGATTAGATTCTCTCATGGGCTCAACTCGAGTGACGAGTATAAAGAAAGTCAATGATTGAGCAGTTTGGCCCTCCTCCTACATACAGCCAGTCATATACAGAGCATTTCTGGGAGGGAGAGTGGGGTGTGGTTTCCTTTTTTTTGGACACCCTATAGCCAAAATGTTGTTTTAACCCCCAGTGAGAGCCATTCAGAGACTGTGACTGGCTCTCCCTGGGCTGCCTGCTGCCATCATGCCTGTGCTTTGTGGTCAATGTTTCATGTACGAAACATCAGAATACCCGGTATACTCAGCCAAGCACCGCGAGTTTCTGAGCACTCTGATGCTTGATTGAGTATCGAGCAATGACAAACACATTCAGTTCACCCAACATTAATTTTATATTAAATACTAAGCTTAAAAAAATTATTTTTTACGTGTTACAAAAACAGGGTACAGCAGCTCAGGTGTTTTCAGAGCCCTGTTTCTTGTGAGTAGCATATAGCACGTTAGAGCAGAATAACTCTTTGAATTTCTTGTTATTTTTTTTTATACAGAGTGAACATTCTTACATTTTTACATTTTACATTTTTACCTAACTGGTTGAGCTGTTTTGCATCCATCATTATCATCCTACAATCATTATTGACATCTCTGCATGGACGTATTGGGACAATACAGAACACATCCCGACTCTTGGTTACACTTTGATATAGCCATCGATGGTGGTTTTTGCCTCATTGATTCTTACAGTGATTTATATTCACCCAGTCCACAGTATGTGCACCATACAGTTAGGTCCAGAAATATTTGGACAGTGACACAATTTTCGCGAGTTGGGCTCTGCATGCCACCACATTGGATTTGAAATGAAACCTCTACAACAGAATTCAAGTGCAGATTGTAACGTTTAATTTGAAGGTTTGAACAAAAATATGTGATAGAAATTGTAGGAATTGTACACATTTCTTTACAAACACTCCACATTTTAGGAGGTCAAAAGTAATTGGACAAATAAACCAAACCCAAACAAAATATTTTTATTTTCAATATTTTGTTGCGAATCCTTTGGAGGCAATCACTGCCTTAAGTCTGGAACCCATGGACATCACCAAACGCTGGGTTTCCTCCTTCTTAATGCTTTGCCAGGCCTTTACAGCAGCTCAGGTGTTTTCAGAGCCCTGTTTCTTGTGAGTAGCATATAGCACGTTAGAGCAGAATAACTCTTTGAATTTCTTGTTATTTTTTTTTATACAGAGTGAACATTCTTACATTTTTACATTTTACATTTTTACCTAACTGGTTGAGCTGTTTTGCATCCATCATTATCATCCTACAATCATTATTGACATCTCTGCATGGACGTATTGGGACAATACAGAACACATCCCGACTCTTGGTTACACTTTGATATAGCCATCGATGGTGGTTTTTGCCTCATTGATTCTTACAGTGATTTATATTCACCCAGTCCACAGTATGTGCACCATACAGTTAGGTCCAGAAATATTTGGACAGTGACACAATTTTCGCGAGTTGGGCTCTGCATGCCACCACATTGGATTTGAAATGAAACCTCTACAACAGAATTCAAGTGCAGATTGTAACGTTTAATTTGAAGGTTTGAACAAAAATATGTGATAGAAATTGTAGGAATTGTACACATTTCTTTACAAACACTCCACATTTTAGGAGGTCAAAAGTAATTGGACAAATAAACCAAACCCAAACAAAATATTTTTATTTTCAATATTTTGTTGCGAATCCTTTGGAGGCAATCACTGCCTTAAGTCTGGAACCCATGGACATCACCAAACGCTGGGTTTCCTCCTTCTTAATGCTTTGCCAGGCCTTTACAGCTGCAGCCTTCAGGTCTTGCTTGTTTGTGGGTCTTTCCGTCTTAAGTCTGGATTTGAGCAAGTGAAATGCATGCTCAATTGGGTTAAGATCTGGTGATTGACTTGGCCATTGCAGAATGTTCCACTTTTTAGCACTCATGAACTCCTGGGTAGCTTTGGCTGTATGCTTGGGGTCATTGTCTATCTGTACTATGAAGCACCGTCCGATCAACTTTGCGGCATTTGGCTGAATCTGGGCTGAAAGTATATCCCGGTACACTTCAGAATTAATCCGGCTACTCTTGTCTGCTGTTATGTCATCAATAAACACAAGTGACCCAGTGCCATTGAAAGCCTTGCATGCCCATGCCATCACGTTGCCTCCACCATGTTTTACAGAGGAAGTGGTGTGCCTTGGATCATGTGCCGTTCCCTTTCTTCTCCAAGCTTTTTTCTTCCCATCATTCTGGTACAGGTTGATCTTGGTCTCATCTGTCCATAGAATACTTTTCCAGAACTGAGCTGGCTTCATGAGGTGTTTTTCAGTAAATTTAACTCTGGCCTGTCTATTTCTGGAATTGATGAATGGTTTGCATCTAGATGTGAACCCTTTGTATTTACTTTCATGGAGTCTTCTCTTTACTGTTGACTTAGAGACAGATACACCTACTTCACTGAGAGTGTTCTGGACTTCAGTTGATGTTGTGAACGGGTTCTTCTTCACCAAAGAAAGTATGCGGCGATCATCCACCACTGTTGTCATCCATGGACACCCAGGCCTTTTTGAGTTCCCAAGCTCACCAGTCAATTCCTTTTTTCTCAGAATGTACCCGACTGTTGATTTTGCTACTCCAAGCATGTCTGCTATCTCTCTGATGGATTTTTTCTTTTTTTTCAGCCTCAGGATGTTCTGCTTCACCTCAATTGAGAGTTCCTTAGACCGCATGTTGTCTGGTCACAGCAACAGCTTCAAAATGCAAAACCACACACCTGTAATCAACCCCAGACCTTTTAACTACTTCATTGATTACAGGTTAATAAGGGAGACGCCTTCAGAGTTAATTGCAGCCCTTAGAGTCCCTTGTCCAATTACTTTTGGTCCCTTGAAAAAGGGGAGGCTATGCATTACAGAGCTATGATTCCTAAACCCTTTCTCCGATTTGGATGTGAAAACTCTCATATTGCAGCTGGGAGTGTGCACTTTCAGCCCATATTATATATATAATTGTATTTCTGAACATGTTTTTGTAAACAGCTAAAATAACAAAACTTGTGTCACTGTCCGAATATTTCTGGCCCTGACTGTATACAGTATGTATTCAATCATCTCCTGAGAAGGGTTTTTTTTTTGCTTGTTCATGAAATAAATAAATTATGACTTGACCCCAACTCTTAAACATCTGGCCTGGTGGGCTCCTTACATCATTGTTAAGACTTGACCACATATAAAATCTGTCATTCTAAATATAACAAAATTCTAAATAACATTTTATACATTTCCTTTTTTATATAATTCTAGAACCATTTCAAATTTATACATATGGCCTCAACTATCGCTGACATAACCAAAAATTACAAAGCTGAGCATTATAGAGACCCTTTTACAAGGATACAATGGCACGGCCATGACTTTGATAGTCTTGAGGGCGGCAGACCATTCAATGTTTGTCTAACATGGCATCTAGAAGTTTATGACATGTTATATTCAGATTTGTTGCCTTCTTGCCTTAAGGTCCAGGTATAATTTTCACCGTTTTAGTTATGTGTTAGTTTAATAGGGAGACAATTTTTTTCTTTTGAGCTTCTAATGTGATTTATTTTGGTTTTTTTTATATGCAAACTTTTTATTTTATGTAAGAGTACTAAACTATAAAGAATGCCTTTCACACCTGGCGGACACGGTCTATTGATTGCAATGAACTAGGTGTAATGCCTAACTTTCCCTGTAGGTGGCGCTGTAGAGAAATTGTACACCTGCTGCCAAGTTATCCTACAGATTACAGAAAATTTGGGGGGATTTACACTAGTAGGACACCCTGCGATCATCCAAAAATCACAAATTATGAAAAGCAAACCTTATAATGGCACAAGAAAATTCCTATTGCAGAAACATCCATTATAACCACTGGTATTATCTGAATAACGGCTTCTATTAGCAATAAATGAAGATGCATCAATGTTTATAATAATAGCAATAAATTCCGGTAGGCAGAAAAATTATATGTAGAAATTATCTAAGTACACAATTCAATGAAAATACACTGGAAGTGAAATTGGAAGGACAAATTTAATAGACTATTTTAGTGTTTGACTTTTATAGCAAAACAATAGATTATGTGGCTATACTAGAACACTTTTCTTCAATTTGTCATATTTTATGAAAATTTCTGCTGAATTTTCTGTCTGTATGTCTGCACTCACTATTAATCCATTGATTTTTTTTTTTTTGACTAATGGTCCACTAGGCAATTCAACACATCGTCCTTCTATTTTTGGATCCTTAAAAGGTTTCTATCTCTGCCTCAAGAATCTTTATATTACATAAGCTGTTATACTTCCCTAGCAAATAGTCTATGAACAATTTCGCCATTTTTCATCCTATATAAATTAAAATGTGTACATTTTAAAACTAACCAGCAGGCCTTATACACTATACTATATTCCCGAACTGTGGTGCTGTCTATGAATTCATTTTCAGCATCACGTCATATTACTTCTCCATCCTGTCTTAGAAGCAATACGAGATGACTGTCACATGTAACAGACAGTCATGTGGTTTCTGGCCATCGAAGGTCACAGCTGTGCAGAATCACTGACTTGCATTGTTCCTGCTGTCATTGCATAGGTAACTTTCCTGCTGGATTCATCTCTCTACCTTTTGGACCCAGCAGGAGCTCACCTTCCACCCAGCTGTAGACTGTCAGTATTCCTTTGGTGTTTAAATACCCCTTCCTTCCTTCCTTTGGACTGTGCAGGTGATATTTTCAGTTCTTTCAAGCCTAGGTACATGAAAGTGATATGTACTCCTCTGTGGTATCGTCGCTGAAAACTCTGACCTGAATCATCTAATGATAAGTAGGTCATGCTTTTCCTCCTTGATGTTCCCCTTGTGTCTTCTACAGTCATTTAGTGGAATTGAT
Source organism: Anomaloglossus baeobatrachus (assembly GCF_048569485.1). Lineage (NCBI taxonomy): Eukaryota > Metazoa > Chordata > Amphibia > Anura > Aromobatidae > Anomaloglossus > Anomaloglossus baeobatrachus. The sequence continues at coordinate 112,961,395 of NC_134358.1, read as the reverse complement.
GAAGAGCTCATCCCACCCGCTCCTTATTTAGGGCCCAGCACTAGGGATACCTAGGGTCAGGTATCCAGCTTGGCGCATAGGTGCGGAACCTATCTAGGGTGGTGGGGGACCCAAGGGACCAACAGTAGTTCGGTCAGAGATCAACATCTTCCCTCTCTAGATACAGGATTTCTCTTCCTTTCCCTTTTGCCATGCGTATGGTACTTCCCCATACCTAGGGTGACAATGACATTGTCAGATGGACATAGGTTGCTTGCAGTTCTGTAATAATGCCATAGATTTCATGCACAAACTGTCTGTATTTCTATTTTAGATAATCATTTATATAAATCACCATCCCTATCCTATCCTAAATTACACCTGGCAGAAGACACAAACATTGTTTATGGCATGTGTCTGACTCGACCAGTTGCCAGACTTTCAACTTTCACCAATTGATGTAAATCCCAATAACTATTAAAATTAAAAAGCAAATTAGTGACGCCCCTATTATTATATTAGATTAGGTGTGCACCCCACTGGGACAGACACTCCAGTTTACAAGGCCAACATAAATAGGCTTGGCAGCATTCTGCAATAAAATAAATATAAGCAGCAAAAAATATATATAGAAACAATATATGAGCTATTGGTCGATCAATAGTTATATTCCTAATAATTACCATTATACAATGTAAGGCTGGATTCACATGTCCTGTAATGATCCGTTTATAACAGATCCCACGTAGGTCTTGGATTGTCCAAACAGATCACTTTTTTAACGGATCCGTTATCATTATATTCAATTAAACCAATAATGAATCCGTTATCATTTTAGATAGATAGATGTGTAACACATATATAATATTCCACCCTCTGCATATTGTAAGCTTGCACCCTTTAGTGTCTTTCATATGGCACTAAAGGGTGTTTAGCCTTGTTTTTAGCATCAAATTCAATAAATACATTTTTTCTTGACAGCTAAGGTAAAGCAGACAGCCACTGCTTGCAGACCGCAGCTGGCAGATTTACCTTGGCTGGTAATCCAAAACAGAGGTTACTCCATGTTGAAATTATTTATTAAAAAAATTAAATAAATATTTATGTTTTATTTTTTTAAATTTTTTTTAAAAAAGGGGGTGCCCCCAAATGGATCACCAGCGAAGGTAAAGTGGACAGCTGGGGTCTGGTATTCTCCAGCTGGGGAGGCCCATGGTTATTGGGCCCTCCCCAGGTATAAAAATAGTAGGATTTTCTTTATACCACCACACTTTAAGGGACATGATCTGAACCTGTACAATTTGACAGCACCGCAAGTATACAGAATTTACACCAAACGCTCTATATATACATACTTCAAGCTTGTATTGCAATTGCAGACACCTATTTTATATATATACAGTTAGGTCCAGAAATATTTGGACAGTGACACAAGTTTTGTTATTTTAGCTGTTTACAAAAACATGTTCAGAAATACAATTATATATATAATATGGGCTGAAAGTGCACACTCCCAGCTGCAATATGAGAGTTTTCACATCCAAATCGGAGAAAGGGTTTAGGAATCATAGCTCTGTAATGCATAGCCTCCTCTTTTTAAAGGGACCAAAAGTAATTGGACAACGGACTCTAAGGGCTGCAATTAACTCTGAAGGCGTCTCCCTCGTTAACCTGTAATCAATGAAGTAGTTAAAAGGTCTGGGGTTGATTACAGGTGTGTGGTTTTGCATTTGGAAGCTGTTGCTGTAACCAGACAACATGCGGTCTAAGGAACTCTCAATTGAGGTGAAGCAGAACATCCTGAGGCTGAAAAAAAAGAAAAAATCCATCAGAGAGATAGCAGACATGTTTGGAGTATCAAAATCAACAGTCGGGTACATTCTGAGAAAAAAGGAATTGACTGGTAAGCTTGGGAACTCAAAAAGGCCTGGGAGTCCACGGATGACAACAGTGGTGGATGATCGCCGCATACTTTCTTTGGTGAAGAAGAACCCGTTCACAACATCAACTGAAGTCCAGAACACTCTCAGTGAAGTAGGTGTATCTGTCTCTAAGTCAACAGTAAAGAGAAGACTCCATGAAAGTAAATACAACGGGTTCACATCTAGATGCAAACCATTCATCAATTCCAAAAATAGACAGGCCAGAGTTAAATTTGCTGAAAAACACCTCCTGAAGCCAGCTCAGTTCTGGAAAAGTATTCTATGGACAGATGAGACCAAGATCAACCTGTACCAGAATGATGGGAAGAAAAAAGTTTGGAGAAGAAAGGGAATGGCACATGATCCAAGGCAAACCACATCCTCTGTAAAACATGGTGCAGGCAACGTGATGGCATGGGCATGCATGGCTTTCAATGGCACTGGGTCACTTGTGTTTATTGATGAGATAACAGCAGACAAGAGTAGCCGGATGAATTCTGAAGTGTACCGGGATATACTTTCAGCCCAGATTCAGCCAAATGCCGCAAAGTTGATCGGACGGCGCTTCATAGTACAGATGGACAATGACCCCAAGTATACAGCCAAAGCTACCCAGGAGTTCATGAGTGCAAAAAAGTGGAACATTCTGCAATGGCCAAGTCAATCACCAAATCCTAACCCAATTGAGCATGCATTTCACTTGCTCAAATCCAGACTTAAGACGGAAAGACCCACAAACAAGCAAGACCTGAAGGCTGCGGCTGTAAAGGCCTGGCAAAGCATTAAGAAGGAGGAAACCCAGCGTTTGGTGATGTCCATGGGTTCCAGACTTAAGGCAGTGATTGCTTCCAAAGGATTCGCAACAAAATATTGAAAATAAAAATATTTTGTTTGGGTTTGGTTTATTTGTCCAATTACTTTTGACCTCCTAAAATGTGGAGTGTTTGTAAAGAAATGTGTACAGTTCCTACAATTTCTATCAGATATTTTTGTTCAAACCTTCAAATTAAACGTTACAATCTGCACTTAAATTCTGTTGTAGAGGTTTCATTTCAAATCCAATGTGGTGGCATGCAGAGCCCAACTCGCGAAAATTGTGTCACTGTCCAAATATTTCTGGACCTAACTGTATATATATATATATATATATATATATATATATATATATATTTATATATATATATATATATATATATATATATATATATATATATATATATGTGTGTAGAATTATTAGGCAAATGAGTATTTTGATCACATGACACTTTTTATACATGTTGTGCTACTCCAAGCTGTATAGGCTTGAAAGCCAACTACCAATTAAGTAAATTAGGTGATGTGCATGTCTGTAATGAGGAGGGGTGTGGTATAATGACATCAACATCCTATATAAGGTGTGCTTAATTATTAGGCAACTTCCTTTCCTTTGGAAGCGTGTTGGGCAAAAAAGACACAAAATAACTGCCCATGAATTGAGGAAAATCAAGCGTGAAGCTCCCAAGATGCCATTTGCCACCAGTTTGACCATATTTCAGAGCTGCAATGTTACTGGAGTATCAAAAAGCACAAGGTGTGACATACTCAGGGACATGGCCAAGGTAAGGAAGGCTGAAAAACCACCACCTTTGAACAAGACACATAAGATAAAACGTCAAGACTGGGGCAAGAAATATCTTAAGACTGATTTTTCAAACTTTTATGGACTGATGAAATGAGAATGACTCTTGATGGGCCAGATGGATGGGCCAGAGGCTGGATCAGTAAAGGGCAGAGAGCTCCACTCCGACTCAGACGCCACCAAGGTGGAGGTGGGGTACTGGTATGGGCTTGTATCATCAAAGATTAACTTGTAGGACCTTTTCCGGTTGAGGATGAGGTGCAGCTCAACTCCCAGTTTCTGGAAGACAACTTCTTCAAGCAGTGGTACAAGAAAAAGTCAGTATTGTTCATGAAAAACATGATTTTCATGCAGGACAATGCTCCATCACATGCAGTCAACTACTCTATAGCGTGGCTGGCCAGTAAAGGTCTAAAAGATGAAAAAATAATGACATGGCCCCCTTGTTCACCTGATCTGAACCCCATAGAGAACCTGTGGTCCCTCATAAAATGTGAGATCTACAGGAAGGTAAAACAGTACACCTCTCGAAACAGTGTCTAGGAGGCTGTGGTGGCTGCTGCACGCAATGTTGATCGTAAACAGATCAAGCAACTGACAGAATCTATGGATGGTAGGCTGCTGAGTGTCATCATAAAGAAAGGTGGCTATATCAGACACAACATTTTTTGGATTTGTTTTTGCATATCAGAAATTTTTATTTCTAAATTTTGTGCAGTTATATTGGTTTACTTGGTGAAAATAAACAAGTGAGGTGGGAATATATTTGGTTTCTGCACAGTAATAGTTACCTGCACAAACAGATATCCTCCTAAGCTAGCCAAATCTAAAAAAAACCACTTCAACTTCCAAAAATATTAAGCTTTGATATTCATGAGTCTTTTGGGTTGATTGAGAACATAGTTGTTGATCAATAATAAAAAGATCCTCTAAAATACAACATGCCTAATAATTCTGCACACGGTGCGCATATATATATATATATATATATATATATATATATATATATACACACATATACAGACCCCAAGCCTTTCCACTCATTCACAGGCTTCACCCCCAAGTACAAAAATCTTTTAATAATTTTTAAGAAGCAGGGGCACTCTGCAAGAGGTTTGTATGTGTAGGACCCCCCCTAGGATGCCGCGGTCGCCCCAGGGACTTCACTCCACCTTCGGGGACGCCGCGGGGGCTCCCATTGTTGGTATTTTTGGCTACAGGTATGCCAGGTTTATTTACATGGGAGTCGTGACGCCACTCACGGTTTGCGGTCAGGGTTATGGGTGACCACCACTGCAGGTTTAATGAGCGTCTGGGGCTGATGGAGTCTGCAGTCGGATGGTGTGGCCTTCCGTGAGTGAGGCTGGCCCCAGGGGTTCTGGTGTGTAGAACAACAGGTTCCAGAATAACTCAGTCACAGTCCAAGATGTCTTTCAACTTGTTTTCTCACTTTCAGATGTTTTTGTGAGGTGACCCGCGCGGTGCTGAGATGAACCAGGTGGAACCAGGTATCCTTTAGGCTGGTCTAAGGGTAACCGTTAACTCGCCTTCCTATCACTTCTTGATTTGGATAACCCCTGACTTGAAGTACCGTGGGATTCATCCAGGGAAGTCGCTGCTGCCTTTTCTCCCCTTTTTGGCCCGTTTGCCGGCAGCGTGGACCAAGGAAGGCTACAGGCTACAGGCTCGATCCTCCTTATGGGAGCCCTCGTTGCTGCTGAGGCTCGGACTCTAGGTGGTTGGTGTGGGACTTGTGGTTCCCCACACCGGCAGGTTTAGCAGACCAGTAAATGGACATCTAGTCTAGGGACCTGTTCCCCGTGAGTGCCTAGTCACCAGGAGTCTCCGTACTCGACCAGCTGACCTCCTCAGCGTCTTTCTGACCGACTTGCTGGTAACCATTCTCCCCCACTAACGGCTACTACACGTGCAGGGTCTGACTAGCGTGTCCACACACGTCTCTCTCCTGCCACATTCTGCGCTTCCCACCTTCAGACTGGCTAACTCCTCCTACTTTCCTGACAGCCACTGCCACCTTAGCTTCTAGCTCCTCCCCTACACCCCTAGCTGAGATGTGGAGGCAAGCTCTCTCTTGGGTCTGCCCAAGGTTCTGCTCTAAGGTGTGGGAGACCTGGTTGCTATGTGTCTGTGCATACACACCCTATTACAACCTTTGGATTACCTGAAGGTACTGCCCACAGCATGGGTGCAGTACCCAGTGGCGCCTGACCAGGTCAGGGGTGCCACATTCACCCTTGGTTATTAACAGCACGTCCTTGGGCTGCAAAGACAAGAAAAATTAAATACAAACTTTCCCACACAGGGGATATATTTACATTTAAAACACACCAGGTACCATTCCACCACCACCCACCACCCACAAGTCCTGGTCCCACCCAGAAACTTCAAGGAGGCAGGTCACCGGTCCCTTTGGTGACCAGGTCTGGGCCATCTGTATCCCAGACATTTCCTCCAATCTTCCTCTCCTGAGGAGGGTGGCGTAGGGTAGGCCCCATAAACAGGCGTACCAGCTTCCGTGGGTTGGAGAGCAGGCCCCATAAACAGGCGTGCTCCCTGTGTTGGAGAGCAGGCCCCATAAACAGGCTTGCTCTCTGGTGGTGCAGAGCCAGGCCCCATAAACAGGTGTGCTCTAAAGTTGGTACCACTGAGGTAACTTTTTACAATGCGAGAGTTTGTGGCTATAGCCAGTTCATAGCCTATCGTCCATTTTTAAAGTGCACGTAACCAGGTGCTAAATGCAATCAATACTCAAACAGTTCACACAAAAGTTCTTGTGGGCATATTTTCTTAAACGTTACTGAACCTTCAGAGAAACATTTTTAAAACATTTTTATACCTTTCAAACTAACCAGACTTCCTTGTCTCAAGATCAGGGCTCTTTCCTTCAGTGCTCTGATACCTGGAGGGTGCTTTTTGGGTGTCTGCATTTGCATGATGTTCGTTTTGGGCATTTTGGGCATTTTGGGCGTCCCCTGATGGTGGCGACCCTGGGGACCTGGTATAAGCAGTGGGGGTGAAGTCTTAACTCCTTAAGGTTTCCTTTGGACATTGAACCACGTCCAAGGCAAACCAGCCTCTCTCCCCCATATGCCTAGTGTACTCTACTACATCCCCCACATAGAAATCACGACCAGGGTGACCCTGCTGTAGATGGGACTGCACAGCCCATCTGGAGACAAAGATCCCCTCATTCTCTCCGGCCTCCACTATAAAGCCCCACCCTGTGCGGCAGTTGAATTCCTCCACTACCCCACAGTGGAGGGGACCTCTGGCCTGGTGTCTGGCCTGCCGCAGGGATTGCTTTTCCTGCAGGTCCCTGGCCTCCACTTGCTCTCTCTCTGGGGTGGGCTTCTCAAGGAGGTGTCTGGCTCTCACACTACGCTGCCCTCTGCAGGCTGGTCTCCGCATTACCATTATCTGGTCATCAGCAGGTAATCAGGTCACATACATGCTCGGGCTATATGCAACCAGGTATTCCTCCCTGGCAGGAAATGCTGTAACCTCCTCTGGTCGATGGGGGAATAGCAGCACGACCTCCTGGCCTCCCTCTCTCGCAAAGGGTGCTGCGTCCTCCTCCAGTTGCTTAGAGAGTAACTCTGGGGATGAGGATGAGCTCTCATCAGCCTGGCAGGACAGTGAATCCCTCTCCAGCGGAGAGGGTGCTGTCACCGCTTCTGGTCGGGATGGCAGCTTGCGGCCCATAGACTTGGCAAATAGGTCAGCCCAGGGCAAAGGCTTTGATTCTTCCTCTGGCTGATGGGGCACTGTGCCCACTTCAGATCGGGGCGCAGGTGCTGGTCCCTCAGTCAGCGACTGGGGCGCTGTGACCACCTCTGGTCGGGCAACTGAGACAGGAGGCGTTGCGGCCTGGTCTGGTCTTGCCGGGACAGGAGGCGTTGCGGCCTGGTCTGGTCTGGCCGGGACAGGAGGCGTTGCGGCCTGGTCTGGTCTGGCCAGGGCAGGAGGCGTTGCGGCCTGATCTGGTCTGACCGCGGGCGTCGCACCAGGTGTTGCATTGGGTGTCGCACCATACATTGCACCGTACGTCGCATCGGGCATCGCACCGGACATCGCACCAAGCATCGCCTCAGGCATCGCATCAGGCATTGCACCAGGCATCGCACCCGGCATCTGATAACAATGTCTTCCAGACCGTCGGCAATTCTTCCCACTTCTGCCTTCAGTCATGGGCCTGGTCCAATTAATCAACACATAAGTCCCAAACTCCAAAAGTAAGAAGCATCACTCACTTTAGACACTTACAACATTGTCACCAGATTTCAGATCCGGAGACATAAAGAGTGTGTATATGCATATTAATAAGTTCAGTAACTTCTTTTAGGATAAAACCCAAACTTTATTGATAATTAAACATACAAATATTAAAATTCAACAGGGAGACACACCTTGTTGAAGGACGGTTATAAGCCCCTATTGACTATGCACATCAGTATTAATCGTCAGATATAAAGTCAAAGACACTGATTTTTTATCTCTTATTTGTACATTCAATCATTTATAATTAATCTAGGATCGCTATTGTCGCCTAGATGTTAGTACCATATGACTGCTGTATAGTGCTACTCCAATTTCGATTTTATATAGCACTCAAACAGGACTTCCATTCATCTAACATCATAAATAGTCATAACTAGCACATGGGTAGAGGCACGAACAGCAGCGCATCAAATGATGTTTTATTTGGTATCATTATAACCATACAGATACTGCGTTATCCATGCGTTTAGGTCAAGTGCCTACAGATCGCAGATTAAATTTACACGCATGGATAGAACAATTGTGAAATAATGTATCATTTATACTCAAATCGATGCGCTGTCGTTAGTGTACTCACACCATGTGCATCCACTAACCCAAAAGGAATTTTTCTGCATCATTACAAGCTAGTACATATGCATACTTGCAGATATATTTTTTCTATTCAAAGTGTTAATGTAAATTTTGGCCCATAATATCTTCAAAGTCATGCATGATTTTAATGAATCAAACGGCATAAATGTTAATTATGATCATAATATTGTAGCACCAGTCATACATAGTACATATTTCCAATACATCTCCACGTTGCTAAATTACCAGCACTTATAATTAGTCTAGGATCGATTTTATTGCCCAGACATTGAAATTGTACAGCTGCAATATGCTGCAACTTTTGTTTTAATTATCTATAGCACTAAGTCAGGGTCATAGCAATTCTATTCACCTGACATCATAGCTTGCACATAGACAGAGACACAGACGGCAGCGCTGCAGATGATATTATTTTATTTTTTTTATTTATTTTTTGTTATAGTCATATAAACACTGCGTTATCCATGCGTTTAAGTCAAATACCATGATTTATTGACTCAATTTGTACACATGGACAAGTCAGCTATCAAATGGTATATCAATCCTATTAAATTTATAATCAAATTGGTGCGCTGTCATCAGCGTGCTCACACCATGTGCATCTACTATCTCAATAGAGTCGCAAAAGCATTTTTTTATTATTTATTATATCGCATCGTGGACATGCATATCTAAATACTGGCACAAATGTATGAATATGCTTTTTATAGATAAATTCAATATATTATTTTCTATTTAAATTTATTTTCTTCAAAATCATGCATGATCATAATGAATCAGAAGGCATATATCCGGTTATAATCACAACCCTGCAGCCAAACTAAATGTGGTTCTCATTGTATCTCAACATTGCTTGATTAACAATAGCTGTGCAACACACAGAAAAACGCAAGTTTTAACCACATGCTACATTATCTAATATATGCCTATAAAGGAAGCCATATATTAGATAGCAAGAATATACAATTGTTTCTAAAGCATATGAGCACGTTTCACTAATGCTTCTTCAGAAAGAGGCGCCTCTTTCTGAAGAAGCATTAGTGAAACGTGCGTCAAAGGTGGAAGGACGGGTGCCCCACACTCAGGTAAATGAATTCACGTCAGTTTGGCTCATATGCTTTAGAAACAATTGTATATTCTTGCTATCTAATATATGGCTTCCTTTATAGGCATATTTCTATAAATTAAGTTGTGCTACCCGATATCTATGTACGCTGGGTGATTATACATACTTGTGCTTGCTACACCTTGTATTTTGCATACTCCAATTAATACAATGGCGACTAGCCCTATGTAATGTAGCATGTGGTTAAAACTTGCGTTTTTCTGTGTGTTGCACAGCTATTGTTAATCAAGCAATGTTGAGATACAATGAGAACCACATTTAGTTTGGCTGCAGGGTTGTGATTATAACCGGATATATGCCTTCTGATTCATTATGATCATGCATGATTTTGAAGAAAATAAATTTAAATAGAAAATAATATATTGAATTTATCTATAAAAAGCATATTCATACATTTGTGCCAGTATTTAGATATGCATGTCCACGATGCGATATAATAAATAATAAAAAAATGCTTTTGCGACTCTATTGAGATAGTAGATGCACATGGTGTGAGCACGCTGATGACAGCGCACCAATTTGATTATAAATTTAATAGGATTGATATACCATTTGATAGCTGACTTGTCCATGTGTACAAATTGAGTCAATAAATCATGGTATTTGACTTAAACGCATGGATAACGCAGTGTTTATATGACTATAACAAAAAATAAATAAAAAAAAATAAAATAATATCATCTGCAGCGCTGCCGTCTGTGTCTCTGTCTATGTGCAAGCTATGATGTCAGGTGAATAGAATTGCTATGACCCTGACTTAGTGCTATAGATAATTAAAACAAAAGTTGCAGCATATTGCAGCTGTACAATTTCAATGTCTGGGCAATAAAATCGATCCTAGACTAATTATAAGTGCTGGTAATTTAGCAACGTGGAGATGTATTGGAAATATGTACTATGTATGACTGGTGCTACAATATTATGATCATAATTAACATTTATGCCGTTTGATTCATTAAAATCATGCATGACTTTGAAGATATTATGGGCCAAAATTTACATTAACACTTTGAATAGAAAAAATATATCTGCAAGTATGCATATGTACTAGCTTGTAATGATGCAGAAAAATTCCTTTTGGGTTAGTGGATGCACATGGTGTGAGTACACTAACGACAGCGCATCGATTTGAGTATAAATGATACATTATTTCACAATTGTTCTATCCATGCGTGTAAATTTAATCTGCGATCTGTAGGCACTTGACCTAAACGCATGGATAACGCAGTATCTGTATGGTTATAATGATACCAAATAAAACATCATTTGATGCGCTGCTGTTCGTGCCTCTACCCATGTGCTAGTTATGACTATTTATGATGTTAGATGAATGGAAGTCCTGTTTGAGTGCTATATAAAATCGAAATTGGAGTAGCACTATACAGCAGTCATATGGTACTAACATCTAGGCGACAATAGCGATCCTAGATTAATTATAAATGATTGAATGTACAAATAAGAGATAAAAAATCAGTGTCTTTGACTTTATATCTGACGATTAATACTGATGTGCATAGTCAATAGGGGCTTATAACCGTCCTTCAACAAGGTGTGTCTCCCTGTTGAATTTTAATATTTGTATGTTTAATTATCAATAAAGTTTGGGTTTTATCCTAAAAGAAGTTACTGAACTTATTAATATGCATATACACACTCTTTATGTCTCCGGATCTGAAATCTGGTGACAATGTTGTATGGGCCTGGTCCAACCCTGCTCTCCCTGGTCACCTCTTGCAGACGCCATCTTCTCTCTGTCGTTGCTCATCAGGTTCTGGTCACGCTGTAGTCTTCGTTTCATTTCTCGCTGTTATCCTCCCTTTGGACTGGGACGTCCCTGCTGTCTGGAGACAGATCCGCCCCCATCTTCTCTGTTCCCTTTGCCAGAGCGCTCCCTGCAAGCTGGGGCAGCCACACCTCTTCGTGGGCGGTTATTTTTCTTCTGTGCGGGCTGCAGCTTCTAAAATCGCACGCTTTTAACATCAAAATGGCGGCAGTTCAAATTGTTTTTTTTTTTTTTTGCTTTTTTTTCGATCGCTGAGGCGCACTGTCACCTGTTTAAACAGGTCTAGTCCTTATCCTGTTTGTGACGCCAAAAATGTGGGACCCCCCCCGGACGCCGCGGTCACCCCAGGGAGTCCACTCCACCTTCGGGGACGCCGCGGGGGCTCCACTTGTTGGTATTTCTGGCTACAGGTATGTCAGGTTTATTTACATGGGAGTCGTGACGCCACTCTAGGTTTGCGGTCAGAGGTATGGGTGACTGCCACTGCAGGTTTAACGAGCGTCTGGGGCTGATGGAGTCTGCAGTCGGATGGTGTGGCCTCCCATGAGTGAGGCTGGCCCCAGGGGCTCGGGTGTGTAGAACAACAGGTTCCAGAATAACTCAGTCACAGTCCAAGATGTCTTTCAACTTGTTTTCTCACTTTCAGATGTTTTTGTGAGGTAACCCGGGCGATGCTGAGATGAACCAGGTGGAACCAGGTATCCTTTAGGCAGGTCCAAGAATAACCGTTAACTCGCCTTCCTAGTACTTCTTGTTACGGATACCCCCTGACTTGAAGTACCATTGGAATTCATCCAGGGAAGTCGCTGCTGCCTTTTCTCCCCTTTTTGGCCCGTTTGCCGGCAGCGTGGACCAAGGAAGATGGCTACAGGTTCGATCCTCCTTATGGGCCCCCTCGTTGCTGCTGAGGCTCGGACTCTAGGTGGTTGGTGTGGGACTTATGGTTCCCCCACTGGCAGGTTTAGCAGATCAGTAAATGGACGTCTACTCTAGGGACCTGTTCCCCGTGCGTGCCTAGTCACCAGGAGTCTCCGTACTCGACCAGCTAACTTCCTCAGCGTCTTTCTGACCGACTTGCTCGTAATCGTTCTCTCCCACTATCGGCTACTACACGTGCAGGATCTGACTAGCGTGTTCGCGCATATCTCTCTCCTGCCACATTCTGCGCTTCCCACCTTCAGACTGGCTAACTCCTCCTACTTTCCTGACAGCCACTGCCACCTTAGCTTCTAGCTCCTCCCCTACACCCCTAGCTGAGATGTGGAGGCAAGCCCCCTCTTGGGTCTGCCCAAGGGTCCCCTCTAAGGTGTGGGAGACCTGGTTGCTATGTGTCTGTGCATACACACCCTATTACAACCTTTGGATTACCTGAAGGTACTGCCCCCAGCATGGGTGCAGTACCCAGCGGCGCCTGACCAGGTCAGGGGCGTCACATATGTTCTTCCCTTGTTTGTGTGAGTTTCCTCCGGGTTCTCCAGTTTCCTCCCACACTACAAAAAAAAACAGATAGGGACCTTAGATTGTGAGCCCCAATAGTGACAGAGTTGCCAATTATGTAAAGTGCTATGGAAGTAGTAACGCTATATAAATGAATAAATATTATTATTATTATTATTATAATCCCATTGTTATTGCTGGTGCCACAAATCACAACCACCTTATTAATATATTAATATACACAGTACATTCCCATGTATCATAGAAAGACAAGGAAGAAGTGGCAGCAGATAATGGACAGATAGGCAGCATAGGAGGTATGACAGGATGGCAGACTGTAAGAACTTACCGTATTTTTCGCTTTATAAGACGCACCTGATTATAAGACGCACCCCCAAATTTGGTGAAGGAAAAGAGAATTTTTTTTTTTAATGGTAAATGGGGTCCATCTTATAATGCCAGTGTCCCTCTAACAAATCATATAGGGTATATGTCCCTCATAGCCCCCCATCCTAAAATTAGCCCCCTTAATCTGGATATGGCCCCCTTATATTGAATATAGCCCCCTTGTGATGGCACACGTTCCCCTGTGCTGCCTATGGTCCCCTATGGATTGCACACGTTCCCGTGTTAGATAACGCCCCCATGCTGCTGCCCATGGCCCCTATAGATCGCACAAGTCCCCCTGTGTTAGATATTGCCCCCATAGTGCTGCCCATGGCCCCTATAGATCGCACAAGTCCCCCTGTGTCAGATATCGCCCCCATAGTGCTGCCCATGGCCCCTATAGATCGCACAAGTCCCCCTGTGTCAGATATCGCCCCCATAGTGCTGCCCATGGCCCCTATATAGATCGCACAAGTCCCCCTGTGTCAGATATCGCCCCCATAGTGCTGCCCATGGCCCCTATATAGATCGCACAAGTCCCCCTGTGTCAGATATCGCCCCCATAGTGCTGCCCATGGCCCCTATAGATCGCACAAGTCCCCCTGTGTCAGATATCGCCCCCATAGTGCTGCCCATGGCCCCTATATAGATCGCACAAGTCCCCCTGTGTCAGATATCGCCCCCATAGTGCTGCCCATGGCCCCTATAGATCGCACAAGTCCCCCTGTGTCAGATATCGCCCCCATAGTGCTGCCCATGGCCCCTATATAGATCGCACAAGTCCCCCTGTGTCAGATATCTCCCCCATAGTGCTGCCCATGGGCCCCTATAGATCGCACAAGTCCCCCTGTGTCAGATATCGCCCCCATAGTGCTGCCCATGGGCCCCTATAGATCGCACAAGTCCCCCTGTGTCAGATATGGCCCCTAGGCTGCTGCCCAAAGTAAAATAAACCCCTCTTTCCTTATCTCCTGCAGTGCTGAGCTCCCTCCTGTCTGCTCCGTGCTTCTGTTCTTCCTTACTTCCTGGTTGTCAGTGCGGTCATGTGATCGGCACAGCAGGCTGAGATCTCTGCTTGCCTGATCACACTGGAAGCAGGGGCACGAGGAGAAACGCTGCAGGGTGAGTAAAGATTTTTTATTTTAGAATGAGCAGCAGCCTGGGGGCCAAATCTAACACAGGGGTGGGCATGTGCGATCACACTGGGACGCAGGCTCATATAATATGCACCGCTCACCAGCCCCTCACTGCGTGCGATTTCAGCACCATTGGAGATGGACAGCGGCTGTGCATATTATATGAGCGGGTGCAGGAGATCAAAGGCAGCAGCCCGCAGCGTTCCACTGTGCTCCAGAGCTGCTGCCCCCACCTCCCCTGGACGCTGCAGGGTACATATATATATACCACCCCCCCTCCCCCCCCCCGTATATTCGGCTTATAAGACGCACCCCCTACTTTCCCCCAAAATTTGGGGGAACAAAAGTGCGTCTTATAAAGCGAAAAATACGGTACTCTGTGAACACATCATTTCACATGTTGGTTCCTTAGTAACCATCATTCAAACTTACTTAAAGCTAGGGAAGACAGTGTTGGATATTTTTGTTTTAGATGTGTGTATACCCCCTAAGTAGTGTTATGTACTCACTGGATATGTACACCAGGCCCTGAGAACCATTAAAACACTATCTTAGTAGCAAGGATCAAATTATACATTTTAGGAATCAAGGATTTTTAACAAGTATAGATCTGGAGGAATGCTAATACAAGAAAGCATATATCATAGTATCATAGTTTTTAAGGTTGAAGGGAGACTCTAAGTCCATCTAGTTCAACCCGTAGCCTAACATGTTGATCCAGAGGAAGGCAAAAAACCCCAATGTGGCAAACACGTTCCAATGGGGAAAAAATTTCCTTCCTGACTCCACATACGGCAATCAGACTAGTTCCCTGGATCAATACCCTGTCATAAAATCTAATATACATAACTGGTTATATTAAATTTTTCAAGAAAGGCATCCAGGCTCTGCTTAAGGCCTGCGCCACACATCCGTGCCTCCGGTACGTTTTTGGCATTTTTTGCACGTACCGGAGACACGTGCTGATGTTGACATACTATTTTTAATCTAAAAAGCCTCACGTCAGTGTTTGCGCACGGAGCGTGTGTCCGTTCCGTGCGTACGTTTGTGCGTGTCGAAAAAGCGCTGACATGTCCGTTTTCCACCGGCATCACGTCCTCACGGATCCATTAAATCCTATGGGTCCGTGTTTACACGTACGTGATACGGATGGCCTCCGTATGCTATCCGTGTGGTCCGTGTCCGTGTTTTAATTAGAAAGTTTGTTACACTCTGAAATACTTTCAGGTGGCGTAGCTAACATATTTTTTTGCACAAAACTAACTGTGCATTTGCAGAAGGAGTGAGCAAGCAAGAAGTTGTAGTTCTGTGTATTGCAAGATCTATTTTGAGCAAACTTTCGTCTTCGAAATATAATAATAGCACCACGGGTGGACACGGAGAAACTTATAACAGCTGTCGAGACTCACCCACCATTATGGGATACACGTGTAGATGGTTACCATGACCGACTGACAGTTGATCGCCATTGGAATCAAGTAGCTGAGGAAGTGTACCCCAATAATGCATGGTCTAGATGTTCTCCTGCAAAGCGTGCTAAATATGGTAAGTTGTTGTATTTTTTTATAGTTATTTATTTAATATCTATATTTAGATTTGTTCATACTTTCAAACTGTGATTGTTTTGGCATAGTTATGTTGTCTTTTAGTGTAAAATCCTATGAGAAGAATTGGTCTATGTACTACTCAATATATTGAGTTCCTGTACACTTTTTTCATAGTATCACCAAACTTTCATCAGTGTCAAAAATCGAAGTATACTTAAATTTGTAATCTGACTTGGAATTCTTCATGAATTTACTTAATTAACTGATTAAACTGTCATGTTTTTTAAAATTCCCTGTTGTATTAGTCTAAATTTAGTATCACACTTGAAAATGTTGGTTTTTTTTTTTTTTAAAATAAAATTGTTTAAAATGACATGTCAATATCATTACCTACATGTATCAAATAATATTTCGAGTAATTTATAGCCAAATGTCATTGCAAAAACACCAAATTATAATTTAAATATAGATGACAATTACTTAAAATATAATTATTCAGAAATATTATTTGGTTATGTGTGAATGTCTAAACATGTTTTTGAATGATGAATATCTAAATAAATTATATTTCATCCTAAGTATTTGACCAACATAATTGTGTTAAATTGTATATTAAATTTCGCAAACATTATTTAAATTAATGTGTGCAGATTTATGGAGAATGTTGCAAGTGACATATTTGTTAATTTTCCACAGTTGACTTGGTAAAAAGGCGTTGGCGTTCAGCCCGTGATCAGTACCGAAGGGAGTACAACCCTATGCCATCCTCATCCAGCCAAGGCCGCAAACGCAGATATGTCTACTATGAACAAATAAGCTTCCTAGCACCCATCTTAGAAGTTACACAGTAAGTTTTTTTTTTTCAGAAAAAAAAAAAACCCCTGAAGATAATTGGACAAAGATAAATGTTAAGATTGTAATATGTTTTTTCATTTCTTATAGAACGGAGGATAATCTTGACGAATCAGATGATGAACCAACAGCAGGTCCCTCTGCTACAGCCACCTCAGCATCAGAACAAGAACCTGGCAGAGAAGACATTGAAATTCCTGAGACTCAACAAGATGCAGCAACTGAATCACATGAGGGTGGGACAGAGAGTGCACAAACCAACACCCAAGGCTCTTCAACGCAACAAACAACCACACCAGCTACACAAGCAACACAAACAAATGTACTTCCACGTTTTGCACCACAACCTCTACGTGCAAGAAGAATCCGCAGACCTGAGGAAATGAGATCCTTACCGGAAATAATTGACACACGCATTATTCACATAATGAACACTTTAATTCCAGAAACAGATGCCGAGCGTTTTTGTCGCTCTTTATCAACTAGCTTAACCAAAATTCCTTCAGATAGGCAGGAACGTGTAAGAGCTGCTATGCTGACCCTACTGTCAGCTAGTCAGGCAGAACAGGAACCAGTGAGAGTGTATGAGGCCATAGAAAATTGGCGTACCATTATGCAACAACATACAGTCCCAAACACAACAGACAATCAAAATACAATTTCAACACAAACAACAATGGCAACTGTAATAGTCAATAATCCACTATTACAACAATCTGGACAACCTTCAATTGCTTCAAGTACGTTATTCCCAACACCAATTAGACAAGGGTATGTTGCAACCAATACTGGTGCCTTAAGCACAGTACAAAGTGCTACCTCTCAGCAACCCATGAACTATATGAATTTACAACCAACTCAAACTACTAGTTACTTTACTCAACCCACAAATATTGGTGGTTTACCTAATTTGTTTCCAGGTTCAACATACCCACAATCATTCATGATGCCTCATTATCCAATCTCAACTATGTTACCTACACCACACTTACAAACATCAGTCAACTATCCTCAAGGTCAACAACATACACACACACAATACCCAATTACCCATGTAGATCCACAGGTGTACTCAACCACAGGCAATGTGTTGGGACAAACCAGCATGCAACAGACTGTTCCACACACTACTGTAGCTAGTAATAGGAATGTTGTTCAGCAAACAACTGTTTCCATTCCTGAAAATACCATTTCTGAGGCCACACAAAACAACATACTCAGCAACACTCAGGTTACTTCACTAGAAGATCTTGTTGACTTGTGATGCACATTTTTGTTAATCTTAACAATCAAACAACAAATCTGATGAATGTGTCAAAATGTTAAAAAAGAGGGATTTCCAAAAATGTGCTAACTCAAAGTTGAAAAGATTTTAAAAACATGTGTGATTATACTTAGTGACGGATCACATATATGTTTTATGGCCTTTTTTTTTGGAAATTTATTAACACATTTTTACCCAACCAATTTGATGGTTAGATTATTTCTAATATTCTGAAAACACAGTTTACAATATTTTGGTCTATGACAATGTCCAACATGATAGCAACGTTATTGGCCGACATTTTTCAACATTGTAAGCAATGCACACATTTTCTTTACAATTACTCTTGTATGTAAAGTATATTTTGTATGTTATGAAGAATACCATCAAAATTTACATTTAGAAAAATTTAACACAAGATGAACAATATGTACATTTTTAATGTGGATGTGAAAAAATAACATCCTTACTTTATGGATTAATATGCTTATTCTTAATAAAATATTCTGTTTTTGAAGAAAAGAAACATGTTTATTATTGATATTTATTAATAATATTGCATTTTTTCTATAGACGATTAACATTATTAATGTTGTAAGTTTAAAATAAGTTTCCTAAAACATGATAGTAACACAGAAATGTACATACACATACATACAACATTCAGAAAACCATGTTGCTAACAGAAATGTCAGTTTATGATTAACGCATTTGCCCTTTAATACTAGTTTGATTTAAGCTCTTAGATGTGGAGAAAATTTAACCAAGTTCCTATAATAAAAAAAA
The DNA here is from genome assembly GCF_048569485.1 of Anomaloglossus baeobatrachus. Lineage (NCBI taxonomy): Eukaryota > Metazoa > Chordata > Amphibia > Anura > Aromobatidae > Anomaloglossus > Anomaloglossus baeobatrachus. Next base: position 112,942,665 of record NC_134358.1, on the reverse strand, counting down.
ATTATATTTTTATCAACACAAAACCATCACAATCTTAACAATCATCACTATTATTAGTATCATCAAATCAATTAAAGTAATCAGTAAATAAATTTCTAATTTGTAAACCAGATGTCACGGAATTATGAGACATAGGTTCACCTGTGGGATTAACAACATGGTTTATCTGAAATTCATCATCCACATAAGTTCCTCCTTCATGTATCCGACAGTAATTGTGAAGCACTATGGTAGCCTTGAGTACAGATGTGACAAAGGTTGGCTGCAACTGAATCGTTGTCTGATAAATGCGCCATTTGTTAGCTAAAATACCAAATGCACACTCCACATAACGTCTTGCTTTAGTTAGCCGATTATTAAAGTACTGTTTCCTGTCATCAATGGATCTCCTTGGATATGGTCGCATAACATGTTTGGATAATGCAAATCCTGCATCTGCTACCATCACATATGGTGCCAACGGTCCAGATGTACCAGGTAGGGCAACTGGAGGGGGGATCAATAATGAATTTTCTTGCAGGCGTTGGGCTAATCTTGATGAACGGAAAATACGGGCATCTGAGGCACTACCATAGGCCCCAATGTCTGCATAAATAAATCGGTATTCTGTGTCAACCAATGCCAAAATAACAACGGAAAAAAACTTATGAAAATTGAAATAACGTGACCCAGAGTTTGGTGGCTTTTTTACTCTGAAATGCTTGCCATCCAAAGCTCCTATGCAGTTAGGAAAGTCAACAGAGTCCTTGAAGCCCTTAGAGATTTTCAACCAATCTTCTCTGTTTGGCTGAGGCATCATTTGTTCTTTTAAATGTTGCCATATCATGTCGCATGTGTGACGTACTATACTGGCAATGGTTGATCGCCCCAACAAAAAATCAAAATGTAAAGCACTAAAAGATTGACCAGTCGCCAAGAATCTATGAAAACAAGACAAACAATGATTTACAATTAACACTATGTTTTTTTAAATTAAAACAATCATAAGAAAACACAAACATTGAATCAAAAATGAGATTACATCAATAAAGATCAATTACACATTTCACTGTGAAAAATAACACATTTACACAAATTACAAAAATAACAAATATATTACCTCAGAGTCACCATAAATCTCTCCTCTGGGGAAATGGAAAGCCGCATCCAAGTGTCCTGATGTTGCAAATGAGGTCGTAAAATATTTAGTAAGTAATCAAAACTCTCAACTGACAACCGGCAGTATGAAAAAAACTTATCTGGGAAATTCCGTAACTCAAAAAATAAAGTATGGAAATGACCATGCATAGGCCGCATCATCATTAGTGGATGCACCCACAATCTGGTTCTTCTTACATTATCATAATGCAACATGTGCCGTCTAACGCCAAAACGACGAGATATAATCCAACATAAAAACACTAAGGCCTCCGTGGATAATGGCATTGCCACTATTTTGTCTCAACACATAGGTGCTCCAAGGCATAATACAAGCAGGAAACAGTTTATAGTTAACTTATATTTATGTCCTAATCACATACACCTATGTGTCATTTAATTCCAAGTAATCACCATTATCTCAATGTGTGAAACATGTGAAACACGCACAAAAAACGGACTGCACACGGAACACACACTGACGTATTTCACGCACAGGAAAACGCACACACGTACACACGTATGTCACACGATATGCATACGGACACCACACGGAGGGGAAAAACGGACTGCAAATACGGAACACGGACACAAAAAACGGACTACACCAAACATACGTTTTTTACACGTGAGTGTGGCAGAGGCCTAAATGTTAGTAGTGAATCACTCATTACAACATCATGCGGCAGAGAGTTCCATAGTCATATATATATGGTCATATATAACACAGACCTCTTATCCAGCCTGTATTACTGGGTAGGACACTCCCACAAAAGAAAAATCTGAAAATTGGATAGCCTGGAAATTTTTTAACATGAGGTCTGAAAATGATTGAAGGAATAAAACTTGAAGACTTACACTTAGTGTAATTTTATTAACTAAAATTATTTTTTTCATGGTAAAGGTCTCTACAGTCTTTAAACAAAAAAGATTGATTTGGTGGAGGTTAACTGCTGGATTCTCACATTACACTGTCAGGTTATCCTATGAATAGACAGCAAGGCCATATCAAAAGGCAATAATAACAATATAAAAATAATAATTTATAAGTAACGTAAATATCACTTGGTAAATATCTGTGAATGACGTCTTTCCTGTGGACTAATGTTACAGGATAACAGGTTGAACTTGATGGATGCATGTTTTTATACTACACTATGTTACAATTAGTTCATATGTCCAGTAATTATCCGTTAGAAAGGATCCTGCAGAGATCCGTTGGCAAAAGGATTTCTGCCGGATCCATTTTTTTAACATTGGAGTCTATGGAGAATAGATCCGTTAACGGATTACTATTTAATGCTGTAAGAAAAAAACAGATTTGTTACAAATGCAGGAAAAACAGATCTGTTTTCCATAGATTACAATGTTAAAAAACAAAACAGATCCGGCAGACATCAGTTATTTAACAAAGGACAAAAACTTTGTGTAGTTGTGCAGATTTTTTTTCCCAATGGATCTCTGCAGGATCTTTTCTAACAGATGATTACTGGACATGTGAATTCTGCCTTACAATGCTACGGAAGACAGCTGATATTTTTTACAAAAATGTCTGTGCCTTGTAATAAATATAATATTGTATTGAATATTTTTGTCTGACTGCAGCCAATCACAGATGCCAGAACTGACAGTGGGTGGGGAAAGCAGTGCATATGTATGAGCGATAATGAGCAGCCTGGAGACTGGTAAGTATAGCGTGCTTGCTCCAATCCCCCTATACCTTCTACCACCATTTTTAAGCATCGGATTCTGGCCCCCATAGACTTATATGGGGACCGGCTTCTGGCCAGATATCTGGGATCAAATCTGGGCTGGAACCATTTTTTTTTTTTAATTTTTTAATACAGTTAGATCCGATCCCAGTTATCTGCGAATCCGCCCATCACTAGTACTAAACAGTAGGGGAGGCAAAAATTAAGTTAGCACATTCTACAATAATAAATTAGTATTCCCAGAAACTGTGTTATTACTATAAATTAAAGTTATCTCCCATTCCACGTAAAGGGTATTGGTGAGAGATATAAAGATACAGAGTGAAAACATAAACCGGCCATAATTAAATCCGGCGGCAGATGGAAGCGGCAGTACAATTGGAAGGATTAACTATATATAAATGTACTCAGTAATAAAATTAAATTAGTAAATAGAAAGAGTGAGAACAGTTTACAAATGCAATTTTATCAATTAGTTGTGAACTACATGTTGACAGAAGCTGACGATAACTCAGTATAGTGCGGCTCTAGCCTAGGTAGAGTAGCATGCCCTCATAAATAAAATAAGTAGATTAACTTCCATTTTATGATGGTGGTAATTGAGAAGTAACGTTGACTTCATCACGTTCGGGCACCATTCACACTTCACACCCAGTTTACTTTTTTATAACTACATTTGTTCCCTTATTAAAAAAAGAAAGTTTTGACTGCTAACAGTGCAGTTTTTAATCTAGTTAGTAAGAAATTAAATTTGTATTTCCAAATGCACCATTAATCATGTGAAAAGTAGTAGAGAAGGCTCAATTCAGCAGTTTATACTTTGGCTAAAATAAGGTTTCATCTCATAATGCTAATGTGTGGATTAGATAGATCCCATCTCTACTTCTCATGAAACTACCGTACTTTAAAAAACAAAACAATTAAAGGTCTCATATAGGTATTCCCTGTTCATACACATAGGGGTATATTGACATCACAGAGGCGGGAGGTCCTGCCTCAATGTACCAAAATGGAAAAGTCATTTATTACACAGTCAGTGATGCGGGGAAATTTCTGTATAGAAACATCATTCACAATAAGCATTGATTGCCGAGAGTTAGAAAAGCTGGATCTGACACACCCACGGGATCTCTGGGGTTACTTGTCACTGGGCCAGTGTCGGTTTGGGTTGTCACAGCGGCCAGGCCCGGTTCCGTTACCCTGGCGGTGTCAATAAAAATGGGGAAGGGGATGATGGGAGTAGTTATTTGTGACGCCACCTGTGGTATGCGGCCAGTTATTAGCCGCTGCTGCGGGAAGTTTCTCTCTTCTGGGGCGGATGGTGACGCAGCTCGGGTGTTGCAGCTGTCCACAGGTAGAGCTAGGCCCCAGGGAGGATATTGGAAGCAGTAGTCGCCTATGGCGCAGGGGCGCAATGATGGGAGCGCCGGAAAGGATCAGGCGACACAGAGGGTACAGTTCAAGTTCTTTACTCACTGAAGTCACACCGCCCTTGGAGTGCCATGTCTCGCTGTGATGGGCTCCAGCCAATCCCAGACAGTGCAGAGGTCAAGGCCGGTGTTTCCTTCTGTGTGTCCTTTCCAGTGGTCTTCCCTCCACTCCAGCCCCTGGGCCATGGAGCGGGTCACGGGTGCCCGCAGCACTCCCCGCGAACCCTGAGATCCCCCTTCTTCTTAAGAACCGGGGTCGAGCCTCCAGTTCCAGACCATGGGCCCCTGTCTGTCCTTGTCACCTCTGACTGTTGTCTCTTCCTGAGTGCGACCTGGTGCTTGCTGCACCTGGAGCTAACTGAATGCTGTGTCAGATGGCTCCTTACTTCACCTGCAGGTGCCCCGCCTCCTGGGTTGCGTAACTAGTGGGCAATAGGTCCCATACCTCATGATGGCTACCCCCGGCACCTACCCTGGCCCAGTCCCAGTGACAGAGCTCCCGTGTTAAGTGTTGGATGTGTTGTGGTGGTTGTTTACTGGTGATGACCTACTCCATATCTGAGATGAATTCTGCATGGCGCCTGAAGCCGCAGGGGCACCACAGATCCACTATAATCCACTGTTCTCCATGCCTAAAGCACTTTCGAAAAGAGGTTTTCTTCACGAGAAAAATCGTTAATGCCCACGAATATGTCCCCTTTACAGTGTTGTAAAACCTCTAAATCAAGAGTCTTAAATTAAGACAGGTGATTGGGCCACACAAAAAAAAACACATTTGAAGTTGATGGGCCAAATTCTTGATGAACGAGATGACATTTTTATTGATAGTCATGTTCAAGTATTGGCGTCCTTGAAATTGTTCCTGAAAAGAAGTATTTTTCATAGAAGATGATTGCAATTATACACGCTTTGTCATACACATGTTTATTTCTTTTGTGTGCATTGGAACAACACAAAAAAACTGAAGAAATTGGATTGTACATAATTTCACACAAAACCCAAAAGTGGTCTGGCCAATAATGTTGCTACCTTTTCAAAAATGTGGGTAAACAACTTTGTTTCAAGCATGTGATGCTCCTTCAAACTCACCTGTGGCAGATAACAGGTGTGGGCAATAAGAAAATCATATCTGAGACCAGATAAAAAGGGGAAGAAGTTGACTCAATCTGTGCATTGTGTCTCTGTATGTGCCTCATAGTGTCATGATAGTTTCTGACACTAATTCCTTGTTAGCACCAAATGCACCTTTTTTACACGGGTTCTAATACCACTATTACTAGTGTCGTGGGCGGTGGGGCGCCGCGCTCACCACGCTCGGGTCCGGCGCTGCTGCTGTGGCTGCTCGGTGGCTCGAGCAGTGGGCCGGATCCGGGGACTCGATCCGGCGCTCCTCGCCCGTGAGTGAAAGGGGGGTAGTTTCGGTTTGGGGATTTGGTCCGTGACGCCACCCACGGGTTGTGGTGAGGTTGGGCACCACCGCTGCTATTGATGGGGATCCCGGGAGCGATGGTAGGGAGCAGCTGGGATGTTTCTCTCCCCTCCGTGGGTAGGGGGTTGGTGGTCCCGGGGCCCGGTGAGGTGTCGGGGAGGCAGGGTCAGCAAGGTGCAGGGTCGCTTGGACTGCGCAGCACGGTGCCGGATGGCATGGTAGTACTCACTCAGCCACAAATGGATGCAAAGTCTCTGGTAAACCAAACGGCTGGATGGACGGGTCCCGCATTCGGCTGCTGTGGTTTCTCCCGGACGGTTGGTGGTGGCTGCCTTTCCCTGCACCTTTGTGTATGTTCGGTCCCGATGGCTTCCCACCGGTAACCCGCTCCCCAGCGTGTATATGTGCCGGAGGAGCCCTTTTGCCCGCAGGCTCTGGCCCTTGGAACTCTAGCTGTGGCGGTAGCTGTATTTCCTTTTGCTGGTTGGACGGTTGCCTTCAATCGGGTCTTGGCTGTTAGGAATCCCCTGCGGTTCCGGTCACTGATGGATTTGACCTATTTAACGGCGACTGCAAGCCTGGTCGGGGTCCGCAGGCCCTGCCGGTTTGTGCTGGCTTCACTTCACTCCCCGGTTCGGTACCGGCGGGCCACCGCCCGTCCCTGGTCCTACGGTTCCGCGTTGATCTGCCTCTCCTGCAGACGGCCACCACCGTCTGCCAACCTTGCTCTCGGTGCCCGGGCCACGTACCTGGACACAGTCAGTTTGCTCCTCTACTACCACTTTTATTCCTCACTCTTCCACTTCCCTAACTGATCTCTACACTGACTTCCTTTTCCCGCCTCCAGGACTGTAAACTCCTCAGTGGGTGAGGCCAACCGCCTGGCTCCACCCCACCTGGTGTGGACATCAGCCCCTGGAGGGAGGCAACAAGTATTTTGTGTCTGGCTGATGTGCCTATCTCGGAGTGGGGGTGCATGTTGTAGTACCTGTGATGACCTGTGACGACCTGGCTAGTCCAGGGCGCCACACTAGATGAGAAACTGTCTCTTTCTTTTCTCTTCTTTTTTTCCTATATATATATATATATATATATATATATATATATATATATTAATTTGAATTCAAAATTCTTTTGCTTTCTCCATTTTTATTAACACATTAAACTGGTATAATTCCCTTTATATATAGGGCACGGTGGCTCAGTGGTAAGCACTGCAGCCTGGGGGCCTGGGTTCTATAATTAATAGCGCTATATAAATGAATAAATATTATATTATTATTTATATATATTAAAAAATCCTCACTATTGTCAATGAACAAATGGTATGCGACTTGTCATGTAACGGTCAATTACTTGCACGGCCTTTTTCGAAACAGTAACAACCTATACAATGATGTATTTTGATTACCTTTCAATGTACATAGCTGCTGTTGGTTCCTGACAAAGGCTGCATGACACCTGGGGGGGCTGGCTGCATGACACATAGAGGCCCTGGGGGGGTGGCTGCATGATACATGGAGGCCTGGGGTGGCTGGCTGCATGACACATAGAGGCCTTGGGAGCGTGGCTGCATGACACATAAAGGCCCTGGGGGGGCTGGCTGCATGACACCTGGGGGGGCTGACTGCATGACACATAGAGGCACTGGGGGAGGCTGGCTGCATGACACATGGAGACCCTGGGGGGCTGGTTGCATGACACATAGAGACCCTTGGAGGGCTGGCTGCATGACACATGGAGGCCCTGGGGGGTTGGCTGCATGACACATGGAGGCCTGGGGGGCTGGCTGCATGACACATGGAGGCCTGGGGGGGATGGCTGCATGACACCTGGGGGGGCTGACTGCATGACACATAGAAGCCCTGGGGGGATGGCTGCATGACACATGGAGGCCTGGGGGGAAGCTGCATGACACATGAAGGCCTGGGGGGCTGGCTGCATGACACATGGAGGCCCTGGGGGGGCTGGCTGCATGACACATGGAGGCCCTGGGGGGGCTGGCTACATGACACATGGAGGCCCTAGGGGGGCTGGCTGCATGACACCTGGGGGGGCTGGCTGCATGACACATAAAGGCCCTGGGGGGGATGGCTGCATGACACATGGAGGCCTGAAGGGGGCTGGCTGCATGACACATAGGGGCCTTGGGAGCGTGGCTGCATGACACATAAAGGCCCTAGGGGGGCTGGCTGCATGACACCTGGGGGGGCTGACTGCACGACACATGGAGACCCTCGGGGGCTGGCTGCATGGCACATAGAGACCCTTGGGGGGCTGGCTGCATGACACATGGAGGCCCTGGGGGGTTGGCTGCATGACACATGGAGGCCTGGGGGGGCTGGCTGCATGACACATGGAGGCCTGGGGGGGCTGGCTGCATGACACATGGAGGCTCTGGGGGGGCTGGCTGCATGACACATGGAGGTTCTGGGGGGGCTGGCTACATGACACATGGAGGCCCTGGGGGGGCTGGCTGCATGACACCTGGGGGGGCTGGCTGCATGACACATAGAGGCCCTTGGGGGGCTGACTGCATGACACATAGAAGCCCTGGGGGGATGGCTGCATGACACATGGAGGCCTGGGGGGAAGCTGCATGACACATGAAGGCCTGGGGGGCTGGCTGCATGACACATGGAGGCCCTGGGGGGGCTGGCTGCATGACACATGGAGGCCCTGGGGGGGCTGGCTGCATGACACATAGAGGCCCTGGGGGGATGGCTGCATGACACATGGAGGCCTGAGGTGGCTGGCTGCATGACACATAGGGGCCTTGGGAGCGTGGCTGCATGACACATAAAGGCCCTAGGGGGGCTGGCTGCATGACACCTGGGGGGGCTGACTGCACGACACATGGAGACCCTCGGGGGCTGGCTGCATGGCACATAGAGACCCTTGGGGGGCTGGCTGCATGACACATGGAGGCCCTGGGAGGTTGGCTGCATGACACATGGAGGCCTGGGGGGGCTGGCTGCATGACACATGGAGGCCTGGGGGGGCTGGCTGCATGACACATGGAGGCTCTGGGGGGGCTGGCTGCATGACACATGGAGGTTCTGGGGGGGCTGGCTACATGACACATAGAGGCCCTGGGGGGCTGGATGCATGGAACATAGAGGCCCTGGGGGGGCTGGCTGCATGACACATGGAGGCCCTGGGGAGCTGGCTGCATGACACATGGAGGTCCCGGGGGGGGTGGGATGCATGACACATGGAAGCCCTGGGGGGGCTGGCTGCATAATACATGGAGGCCCTGGTGGGGCTGGCTGCATGATGATCCATGGAGGTCCATGGGGTTGCATAATACAAAATGAAGGACACCTTACACATGGGCTAGGGGTGCACTATACATTGAGGAGTATGGGGCTGCATAATACAATATGAAGATTTATGGGGCTGCATTTTAGTACATATAGGACTATGGGGTCTGCATTGTAATATATGGAGGACTATGGAGGCTACCTTACATATGGACTATGGGGGTGCGTTATAAAACATGGAGGACTATGTGGTGCAGTATAAAATATGGAGAGCTATGGGGTGAATTATAATATATGGAGGACTATGGGAAATGCATTATAGTACATGGAGGACTATGGAGGTGCATTCTAATATATGAAGGGTTATGTGGGACCCTTTATACTATATGGAAAGTTATGTGGGGGCCATTATAGCATTTGGCGAACTATATATGAGGGAGGACAAAGATACAAGCATGGGATGGGAATGTTTTGGGCTCTGAGAAAAAGGCTCTTTTCCTCAGCACCTAGCTTTCCCATGCTCTGCTGTACATGTCGCGGGCGGAGGAGGGGACGCTGCGCTCTCCCACTGCTCGGGTCCAGCTGCCGCTGCTGCTGCGGCCGCTGCTGCTCGGTGGCTCGAGCGATGGGCCAGATCCCGGGGACTCGAGCGGCGCTCCTCGCCCGTGAGTGAAAAGGGGTTTGGGATTGGGGATTTATTGTCCGTGACGCCACCCACGGTTGTGGTGATTTTTGGTAACCCCACCGCTGCTCTGTATGGGGATACCGGGAGCGGTGACAGGGAGCAGCAGAGTTGTTAGTTCTCCCCTCCGTGGGTAGGGGTTGGTTGTCCCGGGGCCCAGTGATGGGGTGGAGGATGAGGGATGGCAGGCCAGGTGCGGGGCCTGGTGAGGTGCAGGGTCGCGGGGGGCAGCGCTGTGCCTCACGGCACGGTGGTACTCACTCAGCCTGAGACGGTGACACAGTTCTCGGTAAAACACACGGCTGGAAAGACGGTTCCCACGGACGGCTGCTGTTGCTTTTCCCCGGTAGTTAACGGTGACTGTCTCTTTCCCTGCACCTTGTGTAATGTTGGTAGCAATGGGTTCCCACCGGTAACCCGCTCCCCGACTTGGATATGGGCCGGAGGAGCCCCTCTTTGCCCGCAGGCGCTGGCCCTGAGAAACTGGTGCCTTGGCGGTGGCGGTGTCTCTCTCATACGGTTGGACTGTTGCCTTCAATCGGGACTTAGTTGTTTGGAAACCCGGAGGTCCCCTTCACTGACGGATTTGGCAAATTTACGGCGACTCCTAGCCTTGCCGGGATCCGAAAGGCCCCTGCCAATGGTGCTGGCTTCTCCTTGTGTACCGGTCCGGTACCGCCGGGTCACCACCCGTCCACGGTCCTCACGGCACCTCCGATAGGCCACTCCTGCAGACAATCACCGCCGTCTGCTAACCTTGCTGTCTCCGTCCGGGGCACATACCCGGACCAACTTCAGGCTCTTAAGCTGTCACTTTCCTCTTTTCACTTCCACCTCTCAAACTCAACTCCAACTAACTCCTCTGCACTCAAGCTCTGCCTGAGCTCAACTCTCTCTTTAACTGCCTGTGTTTTCCCTCCTCCAGGACTGTGAACTCCTTGGTGGGTGGAGACCAACCGCCTGGCTCCACCCCCTGGTGTGGACAGCCCCTGGGGAAGGCAACAAGGATTTCTGGATTTCTGGTCTAGCTTTGATGTGCCTAACCGGGGTGTAGGGTGTGGTGATGTCATTACCTGTGACCCCTGGCTTGTACAGGGCGTCACATTCCCCCTTAGCAAAATGCAGACCGTTCGCAGGCTGCCCGTCCAACACCGGTTTTATTTTTCTGTAGAAAGATAAGAAAAACGGTAACACATACAATTATACTAACTTCATCCCACAACGGGAGGCACTTTTCTTAAACGTTATGGTAACAGTTTCAAACGGTTACGGCTTCTGCTCTCTCCCACCCAAGAAACCTGGCCCTGATGCTGCCCCTAAGAAAACAGGCAGCACCCCTTGACCCCAGTCCTGCACCAAGTTACCCGAGCGGGATCTGTCCTTTCCAGGGGACCCACGTCCATGGGGAGCCCCTGGAACCCCCAGAGGGTAGCCACCGGTTCCGGTGGTGGCTGGGCCCCAGCCTGCTCCACTGCGGGCCCTCCCTCCAATCTGCCTCTCCGGAGGTGGCAACGGTGGAAGCTGCAACAACATTTTTATTTACATCCCACAAGTTTGTGGTTGCCCTGCAAGTTCACGGGCTTGTCCGTAAGGAGTCCCTTACGCAACTTTAAATGGTCCCCACGGGGACAACAGTGCCAGCAACGACCGGTTCATTCAGCGGTAGTAGACAATCAGGTGAACTTCGGTTGATCACTCATTTTCATTCTTCAAAAACTTTTAAAACTTTAAAACACACATATGGTCCCAACGGGGACTGTGACAACGGTGCTCCGCTGCCCTACTCAGAGTCCTCGGCATCACTTTGGGGGAGGGGCGCGGCGCTCACACGGGCCTCCTGGCTGCCCCTTAGCTTTGCATCCAGCGCAAACCACCCCCTCTCCCCGCAGTGCCGGGTGTATTGCACCAGGTCCCCTGGCATCAGGTTGCGGCCTGGGTGCTCTTCTGGCAGGTGAGCATTAACATCCCGCCGGGTTATAAATACTTCGGCCTCCAGGCCCGGTTCATAAATGAATCCAAAGCCCCGGCGGACATCAAACCGCCTCACCTGCCCCTCATACAGCGGGCCCGGACACGGAAGGTCGCTTGCCTCAGGCTCTCCTTCTCCCAGATTGTACGGGCTACCATCGCGGCCTTCTTTCTTTCCCTCTCTTCGATTTCCGGGCCCAGCGGTACTGGCTCCCTCTCCCAATATGGCGCTGCTGCAAGCTCCGGCGCACGGGTCGGGCCCTGCAAGACCTTTTGAATACTGCCCACTACTGGCGATCTGGGCGGCAGGACCCGCGGTGACTTGGCCTTGGACGCCGCCTTGCAGCGACAACCCGGCGCAACCTCAGCCGAGGTGTGGGGGACGGGCACAGGGGCTTTCCGCTGCTGGGCCTTCTTTACGGAGCGGTCCACCGGCTCCGGCTCAGGGGATTTCTCGGGGGACGCCTCCGGTTCGGGATTCGGGGCTTTCCACGGCAGCACCTCCGGTCGGCTACAGGCTCCGGCTACAGGTCGGCCCGCCGGGGCGGGCATGCGGGGTATCGCTACCGGTGGGGGTGGCAGCGGGCCTAGTGGCGGGGTCACGGCTTCCGGGACGGGTGGCGAGGGAGGTAGCAGGGTGAGAGGGTTTAGACCGGGTCCCGCAGCCGCGATGACCGGCCCTTCAAGGGCATAGGGGCGTGGGTCACTCACCCTCCCTTCCGCAGCTTCCTCCTCGCGTCTTCGCATGGCCGCTATGACCTCCACCATGTCGGTCTCCCACTCCTCCATGAGGAGCTGCATCTTGACCTGCAGCCTCTGGTAGAGCTGCGCGGTCCGGATCTCCACCCACGCCGCGGTTCCAGGCGCGGGGGCTACAGTGCTACAGGACGGCATAAACATCTTGTTGGCGGCCTCTCCCAGGAACAAGATGGCTGCAGAGTCCTGGCGTCCCTGCCTCCACAGCCGCGGCTACATGCGGCCAGCCGCCATTTCGTCCCCCTTAGCCTCTTTCCGGCTCCTCCTCTATCGGGGCGGGATTTTTGCCTTCGCGCCTCCACTACTCGAGGATACGCTCGAGCGGGAACTTTTCGCGCCAAAGATGGCGGCTTCTGAAATTTTCTGGCCGGACACCTCCGGCGGTAACAAGGCGCACCTCTACCCAACGGCAGAGCGGTAAGATCCTGTTCGTGACGCCTAGTTGTCGCGGGCGGAGGAGGGGACGCTGCGCTCTCCCACTGCTCGGGTCCGGCTGCCGCTGCTGCTGCGGCCGCTGCTGCTCGGTGGCTCGAGCGATGGGCCGGATCCCGGGGACTCGAGCGGCGCTCCTCGCCCGTGAGTGAAAAGGGGTTTGGTTTTGGGGATTTATTGTCCGTGACGCCACCCACGGTTGTGGTGATTTTTGGTAACACCACCGCTGCTCTGTATGGGGATCCCGGGAGCGGTGACAGGGAGCAGCAGAGTTGTTAGTTCTCCCCTCCGTGGGTAGGGGTTGGTTGTCCCGGGGCCCAGTGATGGGGTGGAGGATGAGGGATGGCAGGCCAGGTGCGGAGCCTGGTGAGGTGCAGGGTCGCGGGGGGCAGCGCTGTGCCTCACGGCACTGTGGTACTCACTCAGCCTGAGACGGTGACATAGTTCTCGGTAAAAAACACGGCTGGAAAGATGGTTCCCACGGACGGCTGCTGTTGCTTTTCCCCGGTAGTTAACGGTGACTGTCTCTTTCCCTGCACCTTGTGTAATGTTGGTAGCGATGGGTTCCCACCGGTAACCCGCTCCCCGACTTGGATATGGGCCGGAGGAGCCCCTCTTTGCCCGCAGGCGCTGGCCCTGAGAAACTGGTGCCTTGGCGGTGGCGGTGTCTCTCTCATACAGTTGGACTGTTGCCTTCAATCGGGACTTAGTTGTTTGGAAACCCGGAGGTCCCCTTCACTGACGGATTTGGCAAATTCACGGCGACTCCTAGCCTTGCCGGGATCCGAAAGGCCCCTGCCAATGGTGCTGGCTTCTCCTTGTGTACCGGTCCGGTACCGCCGGGTCACCACCCGTCCACGGTCCTCACGGCACCTCCGATAGGCCACTCCTGCAGACGGTCACCGCCGTTTGCTAACCTTGCTGTCTCCGTCCGGGGCACACACCCGGACCAACTTCAGGCTCTTAAGCTGTCACTTTCCTCTTTTCACTTCCACCTCTCAAACTCAACTTCAACTAACTCCTCTGCACTCAAGCTCTGCCTGAGCTCAACTCTCTCTCTAACTGCCGGTGTTTTCCCTCCTGCAGGACTGTGAACTCCTTGGTGGGTGGAGACCAACCGCCTGGCTCCACCCCCTGGTGTGGACATCAGCCCCTGGGGAAGGCAACAAGGATTTCTGGTCTAGCTTTGATGTGCCTAACCGGGGTGTAGGGTGTGGTGATGTCATTACCTGTGACCCCTGGCTTGTCCAGGGCGTCACATACATCTTCTCTCAGCACCCAGCTTTCTCATGCTCTGTTATGGAAAAGCTGGGTGCTGAGGGAAAGATGTATTGCAGAGCATGGGAAAGCTGGGTGCTGAGGACAAGATGGATATCAGGTCATGGGAAAGCAGGGTGCTGATAGAGGAATTTCAGATCATGGGAAACCTGGGTGCTGTGGTTAAAAGCCAAGTGTCAGCATCATTATCCTGTACCCCGAGTGTCAATTTCATTATCCCGTAGCCTAAGTGTCAGTGTACGAGCAGGGGCATCCCGGTCCAAATTTTGCACCAGGGCCCATCAAATTCTAGTTACGCCACTGCTTTCACACCTTACCCAGGTGAGTGATTTCCTGCACCCTCTTACACTGGTTCCACTAGGATAAGACACCAGGTTTGCACCTCTTGTCTGTTCAGCTCCTTCGCACCAATACTGGTATATATGTTCCCGGTCCTGGTATTATGTTCCCCATCCAGGATCCATCCTGGTATTAATGATTCTATTCACCTTCCCTCCACTCCCCATGCGCGACATCTTCTAATGTTGGCAGCTGAAATCGGAGTGCATGTGATGGACAGTGCAGGATGTCTCTGCCATGCGCCCCCCTAAGGCAGGAGCAGTGTCACAACTGGAGGAAGCTGGCGGCAGGAACACTGTGTCACACCTGTGACCCACACGTACCTTTCTGCTCACTGCGGGCATTGCCCTGTGCATGGTCAACTTGTTCCACTCCCTGCCGAGAGGGGGGCGGGATTGTGAGCATGGGGAGCAGTGAATATTAATTTTCCTTTAATGGTGAAATTAATGTTTACTGCGCCCTGCAGCAGCAACCCTGCTCGTGCCTCCTGTGTCCCTGTTCCACCGCTGCAGCCCTCTCTACCCCACAGCAAGCCAGGTACATTTGAACAATACAATACACCTTCATTTTACTCCCAAATTTGAGTGGGAAAAAGGGTGTCTTATAGTCTGAAAAATATGGTATATCAAACCATTTTAACTTAAATTTAATTTTTCACCTTTATACAAAGCCTGACACAAAATAATCCTGGCTTTAAATTAGTAATGCCATTAGTGTGGTTGAGAGTTCTCACTCATTAATGTGTAAAAAGGAAAGTTCCATACTCTCTTGATGAACCAGCGTTATTTCCATCTTGAAAACTGATGGCATATTTAAGTTTTCCTGTGAAGCGCCAGTCACCGCCATCTGGTTGTACTTTGGATTGTAGCTATTCCTATTCACGTTAATAGAAGTTTACTCAAAGCTGGGGCATCCTAATTTATAGAAATAGTCAAAAGTCCAATAGGTGTAACCCACACTAATCATAAAGTGATGGTATATTTTACCGATATACCATCACCTTGCAAATGGTAATATGGTACCCCTTTCAAAAACTATACCAGACTATTCTGAATATACAAGACCTTATGCACAAGGTTTACCCTTATGCACAAAGTTTACCCATATGCACAGAGTCTGCATGGTGGAATACATGGTCCTCCCAATTTATACAATGACCTCATAGATACGCCATGCACTGCTGTGAAATGGGCTTTACATTATTATATTATATTATGGAGTTATCCCCCTCTCAAAACAATGCTTCTAGCTAAGAATAGTTTTATAAAGGAATTTGAATCAACCTTTTACATATAGATATGAATAAAATAATATGAAACCAACCCCTGCACCCCCGCCCGATTTTCTGTTTGCCAAATTTTTCTATTTCGCTCCCCTTCTTCTGAGAGCCGTAACTTTTTTATTTTTTAGTCAATCTTGTCATGTGAGGGCTTGTTTTTGTGGAACGAGTTGTACTTTTAAATGATTTTTACGATATAGTGTACTGGAAAATGGCAAAAAATTCCAAGTGCGGAAAAATTGCAAAAATGTACGATTGTATGATTGTTTTTTAAATATTTTATTTACTGTGTTCACTATATGGTAAAACTGATGTGTGGGTGTGATGCCTCGGATCGGTACAGGTTTGTAGACACCAAACATGTATAGGTTTACTTTTATCTAAGTGGTTAAAAAAAAAATCTGAAGATTGTCCAAAAAAGTGGCACACATTTTGCGCCATTTTCCGCAACACATAGCGTTCTCAATTGTTGGGATCTATGGCACAGTGACAGCTTATTTTTTGCGTCTCAAGCTGACGATTTTAACAGTACCATTTTTTGCACAGATGCTACATTTTGATCGCCTTTTTTGCATTTTGTGCAAAATTTGTGATCACCAAAAAACATAATTTTGGCATTTGGATTTTTTACCGATCAGAGTAATTGATTTTATATTTTAATAGAAAATATGAGTATATTTTAATTTTTTTTAACCCTTTAATTTTCAATGGGGCGAAAGGGGAGGGATTTGAACTTTTAGTTTTTTTATCTTTTTTATGTTTTAAAACTTTTTTTAATTTTTTTTATTTTACTAGTCCCCCTAGGGGACTATAAAGATCAGCAGTCTGATCGCTTGTTCATATCTGTTGATCACAGCTACACAGCTGAGATCAGCAGATATGCTCATCTCCTGTCTCCCACAGCACTCGGCCAGGTGAAACAGGAAGTGAATCATGATTGCTACAGGAGCCATCACATGACCCTGTGCTACCATGGCAACCATCGGCTCCATGTGATCACGTCATGTGACTTTCGATGGCGGCCGATGAGTAAAGCTTTACCTCGACCGCCAATCAAATGGCCCCATCACATTTTGACAACACCATTTAAGGGGTTAACAAGCACGGGAGGAACGCAGATCCACTCATGCTTGCTAGGCACACATGCTAGTGATGCACCCCAGGGCCTTGGGGTTATGAATTACTGCTGGGGATTCTCACGAGTGGCCGGTGCCCGGTTCTGTGACCCTGGAGGTCGCTTAAAAAGAAAGGGGAAAAATTAATAAAATGGAAAAATAAAAATAAAATGTTTATCATGACACCACTTGTGGTATGCGACTATATGGGGAAAGCTGCCACTGCAAAGTCTCTCACTGCTGGGGCTGGTGGTATTGAGCAGCTTGGTGTTATAGCTCTCCGCAAGCAGAGCTAGGCCCCAGGGGAGGATGATGGTGGTGGGAGTATGGTGAAAGTTAATGATGCAGCGGTGCAGGAAGAATTCAGCCAACCCAGGGGCTGCGGTTTAACTTGTTCTTTACTCACTGGTTTCATGGAGCTGCAACCCAGCTGGTGCTGGTCTCTACCAATCTTGGTCTCAGGTGATTCGGTATTCCCTTGATCCCAGTGCCAGTGTAGTGATTTGGTGAGCTTTACTTCCTTGTACTCATCTGTAATTGGTGGGTCATCGTGGCTTGGAGCATTCTGGGGGTCCCCTCCTGTTGTCACAGTCCTGGCCCGTATGGCAGGCAGCTTGAACCTCTATTGGGTTGGACCTCTGTCCTCGTTCCTGTGTTCCCTCTTTGCTGCTGTGCCCTGGACACTAACGTTAGTGAGGAACCTTCGTGATTCCCTCCCCTGGCAGATTTATCAGGTGTGCTTAAAGTGTCGTCCTGAACTAGGGCTCTAGTCTCCACCCCGCCGGTGCTTCTGGTCCCGTGAAAATTCACACATACTCTCCCTGGTGACCGTACTCCTTTCGCCCAACAAGTCACTTTACACTTATTGTCTGACCGTTGACTTCTGACTGACTTAGGACAGACCGTCTGACTCACTTCAGACTCTCTGTCTGTCAAGATGTTGGTCTCCTGTCAACTGACTGACTGGCCCCTCCTCCTCCCAGGTTTCTGACTAGCGGATTGGATAAGTTCCGACCAATAGGTGGCTACCCATTAGATCTGCCCTTAGCCTGTTACCCAGTCAGGGAAAAGGGCAGAATTATGTGTGTTTGAATGGTATTTACCAGCACTGGTCTTTCAGGATTCCGTGGTTATCACCGCACCTGTTACTGGATGTACTACCCTGTGGCACCTGATGCCTCAGGGTCGCCACATTAGCTGTACAAAATAGTTAACATTTGTGTGGATCGCCACAGGCTGTCTGCAGCAGCCCGCCGGGATTAACACTATGACCGCTAGGGTGTAATTTTACTGCTCGCGGTCGTTAAGGGGGCTAAGAGCTCATCTGGTGAGGCGGAATCTCAATATGAGGTCAGGGCGAGCCACATGGACCAAATGCAAAGACAAAGTAAAGCCTGATGGCATGTAAATCTGTGAAGACCAGGACTGTAGAGCAGACAAGCAGAGCAGGAAACAAAAGAAACTGAGCCAGAAGTATGGATATACCTAGAAACCCAAAATTAATAGTTAATCCAGGACTTTCAGCAGTCAATTTGTTAAAGGCAGAATTGTATGCTATCAGCAGACAGATGGTTATTACTGTAAGACAGTAGTGATGAATAGGCAAACTGAATATGTTCTGGTAGAGACATAACTGTCTGTTGCAGCAACTATGTGTACAGTAACAGTATGAGCAGAAAAGTTTGTTAAACTTAAAACAGACAATGTTTAACCACATACTGTATCTGAATTAGGAAGTAAATGCTGAAAAGGTGATTATTAAATGAGTGAAGTAAATGATGAGGCAAACTCCTGAAATACATATAAAATGAATAATATTCTACCATAATACTCAGACAACATATACTATAGCTGACTGAACCAGCCTTAAAAGGCCTTGGGTGAAAGGTGTTAAAGGTGAAATAAACAGCTCAAATCCATCTTGCTCTGTGAAGAATGCGGAATAGAACGCAACGTGCGCACATAGCCTCACTGTGGTGTCTTCATACTCTATTGAGAAAGGAGTAAGAGGGAGAAGCAGCGAGAGGAAACAAATATAGGGAAACAAATACAGGGAAACACCGAAAGATCGTGCTAAGCTATTTAACATATATTTTGCCTCACAGATTCTTTGATCCACATTTAGATAACTGTGCTTTATTATCTCCTCCATGCTGCTGCGTCTCTCTGTGTTCTAAGAAATAAAAAGCAGGAGTCCATCTCTGTGTGCTGTGCATGGGAGACATCATAGCAGCAAGTCTTCTCTCACCAGCTCAGAGTGGAATGCAAATTAAATGATGGAGCAGAAAACTTGTGAAAATGAAGTCTTATAATAGTCAAAGTTAATATTATTCCCCATGTATATGCACAGAACAGCTTATTCTAAATCATTACTTGAACGTGCTCTTTAAATTATTGGAAACCTTTAAAGGGAACCTGTCACCAGATTTTGCAACTATAACCTGCAGCCACCACTAGTGGGCTCTTATATACAGCATTCTAACATGTTGTAAATAAGAGCCCAGGCCGCTGTGTAGAATGTAAAAATCACGTTGGGTGTCTCAGTTCTCTAAGTGCGGCACCTCCTCTTTAGGCCATCTTTGTCCTCTTTCTTCTGAAGCCTGGGTGCATGACGCGTCCTACGTCATGTACAAAGGTGGACATTGGAGTACTGCACAGGCACACTTTGATCTGCCCTGAGCAGGGCAGATCAAGATATTGTAGTGCGCATGAGCGGGACCTCAATGCCCGCCTGTATGCATGACGTTGGACGTGTCATGTGTCGCGGGCGGAGGAGGGGACGCTGCGCTCTCCCACTGCTCGGGTCTGGCCGCTGCTGCTGCGGCTGCTGCTGCTCGGTGGTGGCTCGAGCGGTGGGCCGGATCCCGGGGACTCGAGCGGCGTTCCTCGCCCGTGAGTGAAAAGGGTGGGGATTGATTGTGGGGATTTGAGATTGTCCGTGACGCCACCCACGGTTGTGGTGAGGTTGTGACACCACCGCTGCTCTGGACGGGGATCCCGGGAGCGATGACAGGGAGCAGCCTGGGTGTTAGTTCTCCCCTCCGTGGGTAGGGGGTTGGTTGTCCCGGGGCCCGGTGATGGGGTAGGGATGGATTGCAGGTGGGTTACGGGGCCTGGCAAGGTGCAGGGTCGCGGGGGGGCAGCGCTGTGCCGCACGGCACGGTGGTACTCACTCAGCCAATGATGTACACAGAGTCTCCGGTAAAACAAACGGCTGGATGGACGGGTCCCACAGACGGCTGTGGTGTTTCTCCTCCCGGCAGGTTGATGGTGACTGCCTTTCCCTGCACCTGTGTAGTGTGTACAGTTCCAATGGGTTCCCACCAGTAACCCGCTCCCCAGCTTGAAGGTTGCTGAAGGAGCCCTTTTTGCCCGCAGGCTCTGGCCCTGGGAACTTTAGCCTTGGCGGTGACTGTGTTTCCCTCTCTCGGTTGGACTGTTGTCTTCTGTCGGGACTTGGCTGCTGGGAAACCCAGGAGGTTCCCTTCGCTAACGGATTTGGCAAATTCACGGCGACTCCTAGCCTTGCCGGGGTCCGTAAGCCTCTGCCGGATGGTGCTGGCTTCTCTTTGCGTACCGGTCCGGTACCGCCGGGCCACCGCCCGTCCACGGTCCTTACGGCTAGGTCCAATAGGCCACTCCTGCATATGGTCACCACCGTCTGCCAACCTTGCTGATCCGTCCGGGCCACACACCCGGACCAACTTCAGTCTGCTCCTCCACCACTTTCCTTCCTCTCACTTTCACTTCCAAACTGAACTCCTTACTTTTCCCGCCTCCAGGACTGTGAACTCCTCGGTGGGCGGGGCCAACCGCCTGGCCCACCCCCTGGTGTGAACATCAGCCCCTGGAGGAAGGCAACAAGGGTTTTTGTCTGACTTCGTTGTGCCTGACCGGGAGTGTGGGGTGTGTTGGTGTTGTTCTGTGATGACCTGGCTTGTCCAGGGCGCCACATTCCCCCTTAGTAAAATGCAGACCGTCTGCGGGCTGCCCGTCCATCACCGGTTTTATTTTCACAACTGAAAAGAGATAAACGGTAAACAGATTACAAGCATATTAACTTCTTCCCACATCGGGAGGCATATTTACTTAAATGTTGCTAAATGGTAACGGCTTCCACTCTCTCCCACCCAAGTAACCTGGCCCTGATGCTGCCCCTAAGCAAACAGGCAGCACCCCTTGACCCCAGTCCAGCACACGTTACCCGAGCGGGTTCTGTCCTTTTCAGGGGACCCACGTCCATGGGGAACCCCTGAAACCACCGGAGGATTGCCACCGGTTGCGGTAGTGGCGGGCCTGGGCCATCACTTCCCTCCAGGCCCATCCTCCAAATCAGCCTCTTCGGAGGCGGTTCCGGAAAAGCCACAAAACACATTTTTATTTACAAACCACAAGTTCGTGGTTGCCCTGCCAGTTCTCAGGCTTGTCCGTAGCAGTTTCTACGCATTGGTTTGTAAGGGGTCCCAACGGGGACCAGTTGCCGGCAACGACCGGTTCAAATCAGGGTTTGTTAATCTGGTGTCATCTTCGGTTATCATTCACTTATCATTGGTTAACACTTTTACAATGGTACTTTGGTGGTGGTCCCAACGGGGACAACTTGCAGCGGGGCTCCGCTGATTTTGGAGCGGCTACCACCGCAGGGGGTCGGCCCACTCGGGGACCGGTCGGTACATTGGGTTCTCTTTCCACAGGCAGTTCAGTCCAGAACCACTGACGGCCGTTAAGAACGGTGGCGGGGGCAGCGTGGTCGGAACCCCCTCCTCCATCAGCAACATTCTCTCTGGACCTCTAGCTGCGGTGCCGGCCCCCGGCTCCCATGCAATCAGGGCTGGTTCTGGGGTTTGGGTGGACTGGTCGCGACGCGGCACGGCCGCAGCGGCCCCTTGCTCACGGGCCCCCACTACGGCAACCATCCTGCGCATCTCCATACTATGAAGAAAAAGACATGGATCGCACATCCCAAAAATACAATGATCTAAAGCCGCTAGGCAAAAAATTAAATAGAACATGAGGTTGTTTTGTTACCATTCTGATCAGATTGTATATTTATATCAGTCTATCCCCCTCTTTTTTTGCTTGGATCTGCACTCTCCCCATTTGGCACAGGTGATTTTAATCAGCAGGAGACTGCAAGAGGGGTCAGCCTTCTTTTTGCTCCCAGTTCACATATGGGAGCCAGTGGGAGGTGAGTGCACAGCTCCTCTCACTGTGTGCTGGTGCTGTGTGGTGGCTGCTGTTGTGGTGATGTGGTGTCGGTGGGGCGGCGCGGCCTGGAGCCTTGGGGGCTTTGCCTTGCAGCATGGGTGCTGTGAGGCACCAGGTCACCCGCCCTGCTGGCGCTTTGTCGCTGCAGCGGTGGTCAGTGCACGGTGCCACACAAAAAGGTCAGATTAGGGACCCACTCAAGAGGTTTGCCGTGACGTGGCAGTGGGCTTAATACAATCTGATCAGAATGGTAACAAAAGAACCTCATGTTCTATTTAATTTTTTGCCTAGCGGCTTTAGATCATTGTATTTTTGGGATGTGCGATCCATGTCTTTTTCTTCATAGTATGGTATCCTGCGCATCTCCGCCTTTCAGTCCAGCACCTGCTGCAGGCTCTGCGCCCTCACCTTCAAGCAGAACCGGCCCAGCTCCCGCTCCAGCCACGCAGCGGTCCCGGCGGGGAGCTCACCCGGGCCGCAGTCTTCAAAGGCTACCCCTCCTCGGTGCCCCCAGAGCTTCGGTAGCGGGTACTCCCGCGTTCCAATTTGAGGACGCTGCCATTTCTCCATCCACGTCCCCTTTAGTCTCTTTCCGGCTCCTCCTCTACAGGGGCGGGGTTTTGGCCTTCGCGCCTCCACTGCTCGAGGAGACGCTCGAGCGGGAATTTTTCGCGCCCAAGATGGCGGCTTCTCCAAATTTTCGGCCGGACACCTCAGGCGGTCACAAGGCGCACCTCTACCAGACGGCAGAGCGGTAAGATCCTGTTCGTGATGCCAAGTTGTCGCGGGCGGAGGAGGGGACGCTGCGCTCTCCCACTGCTCGGGTCCGGCCACTGCTGCTGCGGCTGCTGCTGCTCGGTGGTGGCTCGCGCGGTGGGCCGGATCCCGGGGACTCGAGCGGCGTTCCTCGCCCGTGAGTGAAAAGGGTGGGGATTGATTGTGGGGATTTGAGATTGTCCGTGACACCACCCACGGTTGTGGTGAGGTTGTGACACCACCGCTGCTCTGGACGGGGATCCCGGGAGCGATAACAGGGAGCAGCCTGGGTGTTAGTTCTCCCCTCCATGGGTAGGGGGTTGGTTGTCCTGGGGCCCGGTGTTGGGGTAGGGATGGACTGCAGGCGGGTTACGGGGCCTGGCGAGGTGCAGGGTCGCGGGGGGCAGCGCTGTGCCGCACGGCACGGTGGTACTCACTCAGCCAATGATGTACACAGAGTCTCCGGTAAAACAAACGGCTGGATGGACAGGTCCCACAGACGGCTGCGGTGTTTCTCCTCCCGGCAGGTTGATGGTGACTGCCTTTCCCTGCACCTGTGTAGTGTGTACGGTTCCAATGGGTTTCAACCGGTAACCCGCTCCCCAGCTTGAAGGTTGCTAAAGGAGCCCTTTTTGCCCGCAGGCTCTGGCCCTGGGAACTTTAGCCTTGGCGGTGACTGTGTTTCCCTCTCTCGGTTGGACTGTTGTCTGCTGTCGGGACTTGGCTGCTGGAAAACCCAGGAGGTTCCCTTCGCTAACGGATTTGGCAAATTCACGGCGACTCTTACCCTTGCCGGGGTCCGTAAGCCCCTGCCGGATGGTGCTGGCTTCTCTTTGCGTACCGGTCCGGTACCGCCGGGCCACCACCCGTCCACGGTCCTTACGGCTAGCTCCAATAGGCCACTCCTGCAGACGGTCACCACCGTCTGCCAACCTTGCTGATCAGTCCGAGCCACACACCCGGACCAACTTCAGTCTGCTCCTCCACCACTTTCCTTCCTCTCACTTTCACTTCCAAACTGAACTCCTTACTTTTCCCGCCTCCAGGACTGTGAACTCCTCGGTGGGCGGGGCCAACCGCCTGGCCCACCCCCTGGTGGGAACATCAGCCTCTGGAGGAAGGCAACAAGGGTTTTTGTCTGACTTCGGTGTGCCTGACCGGGAGTGTGGGGTGTGTTGGTGTTGTTCTGTGACGACCTGGCTTGTCCAGGGCGCCACACATGCACCCAGGCTTCAGAAGAAAGAGGAAAAAGATGGCCGAAAGTGGAGGCACCGCACTTGGAGAACGGAGACCCCCTTGTGACCCGTCTGCACCACATTGACTATTTAGGTGAGTATTATAAAGTCATGTTTACGCTCTACACAGCGGCCTGGGCTCTAATATACAGCATGTTAGAATGCTGTGTGACGCCCTGGACCCCAGGGGTCACAAAATAACATCACATACACACACCCCCTCCCCAGGTCAGGAACATCAGTCAAACAAAACCCTTGTTGCCTCCCTCCAGGGTCTGATGTCCACACCAGGTGGGGAGGAGCCAGGCGGTTGGCCCCACCCACCGAGGAGTTCACAGGCCTAGAGGCGGGAAAAGTAGTCAGTGAAGTTCAGGAGTATGAGTG
This sequence comes from Anomaloglossus baeobatrachus, assembly GCF_048569485.1. Taxonomy (NCBI): domain Eukaryota; kingdom Metazoa; phylum Chordata; class Amphibia; order Anura; family Aromobatidae; genus Anomaloglossus; species Anomaloglossus baeobatrachus. The sequence goes on along the minus strand of NC_134358.1, from coordinate 112,918,262 downwards.
GAGAGGTGGAAGTGAGAGGAGGAAAGTCTGTGTGTGTCTGGGTCGGAGCCCAGGCACAATCGGCAAGGTCGGCAGACGGTGGTGGCCGTCTGCAGGAGTTGGTGGAGGTCAGCGGAACCGTAGGGCCGGGGTCGGGCAGTGGCCCGCCGGTACGGAACCGGGGAGCAGATTGAAGCCAAGCACCAAGGCAGGGTACTCAGACCCCGACTAGGCTCGGAAGCCACCTTAAAGGTCAAATTTTCTGATTGCGGTCTGGACCTCATGGGTTCATTCCCAACCAAGTCCCGTCAGAAGACAACAGCCCAACCCGTCCGGATTAGAGCCTCCGCCAACGGCTAGAGATCCAAGGGCCAGCGCCTGCGGGCAAAACGGGCACTCCCAACACGTACACGCCAGGGAGCGGACTACTCGTGGGAAGCCATAGGAGTCAAACACATACACATAGGTGCAGGAAACGACAGCCACCATCAACCCGTCCGGGGAGAGTGAAAACACCGCAGCCGACTGTGGGCCCCGTCCATCCAGCTGTTTGGTTTACCAGAGACTCTGTACTTGTCTACCTGAGTGAGTACACCAGTACCATCCGGCACCGCGCTGCACCGCAACATTACACCCGCGTCCACGCTGCCTCCCCGCATCTGGCATCTGCACCTATCCCTCCTCCCTGCTCCCCAACCGGGGCCCCGGGACCAACAGCCCCTACCCACGGAGGGGTCAACACCTTAGCTGCTCTCCGCCATCGCTCCCGGGATCCCCCGTCACCAGCAGCGGTGGTGCCCACCATCACCACAACCCGTGGGTGGCATCACAACCGACATTCCACCACCAACCTCCCCCCCCTTTTCACTCGTGGGCGAGGAGGCGCTGCTCGAGCCCCGGGTCCGGCCCCGTGCTCGAGCCATCGAGGAGCAGAAGCACCGGACCTGAGCTCCAGCGAACCCCCCAGGCGAGCGGCGTTCCCAACCCCTCCGCCCGCGACAGCTGTTTATAAGAGCCCAGTGGTGGTGGCCGCAGCTTATAGGCCCCACAACTGGTGACAGGTTCCCCTTAATTGCGATCATACAAAAGTGCAGCTTGGCCAGCAGATTTCTATGGAAGTTGCCTTATGGCTTTATACAACTCAGAACTTGTACAAAGCTGTAATATGGCTGTGTGAATAAAATGAAAATTAGCTTAGCTCTGCGACATGAATCAAAGAAAAGACAAACCTTCCCAAAATAAAATGTGATTATCACAGTTATATATCGAAATCATAGATTTCATACATCTTCATCGCAATCAAGACGCCAGGTAGATGTTGGATTTACTGAGAAAACAACAATGGCTAATTGGGGACACCCAGCAATAGCTACCAAGCATGCTGAGTGCTGTAGTCCACAAAAGAGACAAAGCCATAGGATTCCTAAGAAATAGCACTGTGCGTGCTGATTTTAAGAGAAAAAGAGATGACAGCCTGTCACATCCTTAGCTGTGCTTGAGGAAGGCTGGCAGCAGAGATTGTGGGCGGCACGGTGGCTCAGTGGTTAGCACTGCAGCCTTGCAGCGCTGGGGTCCTGGGTTCAAATCCCACCAAGGACACCATCTGCAAGGAGTTTGTATGTTCTCCCCGTGTTTGCGTGGGTTTCCTCCGGGTACTCCGGTTTCCTCCCACACTCCAAAGACATACAGATAGGGACTCTAGATTGTGAGCCCCAATGGGGACAGTGTTGCAAATGTATGTAAAGCGCTGTGGAATTAATAGCGCTATATAAATGAATAAAATTATTATTATTATTATTATTATTATTATTGTCAGGGAGGAATCTACTGCTAGAAAATGACGGCTTGGGAGAGATAGAATTAGCCCCAGGGCTGACTGCGGGAGCCACCTGCTGTGTCTTTAAGTAAGACTTGCAGGTAAAAGAAATTGAGTTCCAAGTGATTTTAACACTTTTATCTCACCTCAAGTGAGTTCTATTTGTAAGTACAAAATGTGCAGATTAAATATTAAAAACTAAAAATAATTTCTTTTGCAGGATAAAATATCACACAAGCCCCCTCCGAGTAGCTCTGCAGTCAAGACTACCACATATATCAAATAGGAAGGCACCCAGGTAGGAAATGTTTAAAGTGTAACTGATCTTTATTTCATAAATCAATGGTACACATGAAAATAAGCAACTCTGTAATATATCTTATCAGACAAATCTGCTTCTTTCTCAGCAGGAATTGATCAGTCATTATCAAACTTCTCAATTGGGAGGTAAAATCTGTATTCAGTGAAGACTTTCCCATTACTGAGATAGGAGATGGCAGCTATTACTGATGAGATTCCATGATGAGAGGAGGAGTTAGAGGCAGAGGGAGGAGCTAAATGCAGAAGGAGGAGCTAGAGGCAGAGGGCAGAGTTAGAGGCAGAATCACTGAATACAGATTTTACCTCAGAACTGAGAAGTTTGGTATCACAGGTCTGCAAAAAAATTTTTTTCAAGAGCTGTTTTGGTTATTCCACGTAACCTTTATGTTTTTGAGTGCGCCAAATCCAAAAATGACCTCCGTTTTGTCATAGGACATCATATTTTCTGACAATTTAAGTAACTAAGACAATACCTCAAAATAAATGAAAATAGACTCATAAAATTAATTTTTTATTACAAATGTTTCATGAAAATCATTTTTTTAACTGCAATGAGCTCACTAACACTCACTAAAATCGATTCTTCTTCCCTGTGAGGCTTCTCTTGGTACATTTACGCTTGTGAGTAGCATCTGTAATGTCTCTCTGAAGTGTCCAACAGTAGTCTGCCATCATTGTAATGCTCCATCTTCCCTGGTATCTTCTTGTAGTCTGCCATCATTGTCATGCTCCATCTTCCCTGGTATCTTCTTGTAGTCTGCCATCATTGTCATGCTCCATCTTCCCTGGTATCTTCTTGTAGTCTGCCATCATTGTCATGCTCCATCTTCCCTGGTATCTTCTTGTAGTCTGCCATCATTGTAATGCTCCATCTTCCCTGGTATCTTCTTGTAGTCTGCCATCATTGTAATGCTCCATCTTCCCTGGTATCTTCTTGTAGTCTGCCATCATTGTAATGCTCCATCTTCCCTGGTATCTTCTTTCCATCTCTTTAATGTCCTGGTGGAATCGTTCACCTTGCTCTTCACTCACAGCTCCCAAATTTTCAGGAAAGTTGTCAAGGTGTGAATGGAGGAAATGCACTTTCAAACTCATCAGGCAACCTAAAGCTCGAAATGCTTTCAGCATTCGTCCGACAATTTGTTTGTAGTCAGGGCCTTTGTTATTGAGTAAAAATTTCTCTACGACCTCTTTAAATGCAATCCACCCTTCTTTTTGAGGATGCGTCATGGTATTGATAAACTCTTGATCAGCTATAAGCCTTCTAATGTCTGGTCCGACGAGCAGACCTTCCTTCAATTTTGCCTCCGAGAGGTCTGGAAACTTGGCGACCAAGTATTTGAAGCATTCTCCATCTTTTGGAAGTGATTTTACGAATTGCTTCATCAATCCCAATTTGATGTGGAGAGGTGGTAGAAGAACTTTATGGGGAGGAAACAAAGTTTCTCGGAGGACATTTTTTTCACCAACTGTGAGCACCCTCGGCTGCCAATTCTTCTTGGTCCAGTGATTTTGTCGGTCTCGACTGTCCCATAGACACAGAAAACAAGGGTATTTGGTATACCCAGCTTATTGTCTGAGCAGCATGCACAAGACTTTCAAATCCCGGCACACTTGTCAACCGTGGTCTTCATTTTTAAGTTTATGAAGAACCAATTCCAAGTTCTTGCAGGTTTCCTTGAGGTGTACGGAATGACCTACAGGGATGGAAGCATAAAAACCGCCGTTGTGGAGTAAAACTGCTTTGAGACTTCTTTTTGAATAATCTATAAAAAGACGCCATTGCGCTGAATCATATTGCATTTTGAACTGACCCATCAAACCTTCGACATCGATGCAATAAACCAACTTATCTTCCTGGGCAAAGTAAGGAACAAACTTGTCTTCACAATGTCTGAACCATGAAAAAGACACTCCTAGCAACAATAAATTCTTGCTTTTGAGCCTTGAGCCGACATCTTTGGGAAGATTTAAGTATCTTACCAAATCATTCATCTCCTGGGAAAACAATTTTGGTCTTGTATCATCTTCAAAGTCAGAACTTGATTAATCTGGTTCAGGTATGACTCCACCTTCATCGGACTTAGTTATCTCTTCCAAGGTAGCAGGGGCCTTGGGTACTGGTATATCTGTGCCATGGGTGATGGGACGAATTGCTGAGTGAATATTGGGGTATGAAATGGAATGCTTCAATTTTGAATTATACCTTTTCACATCGCATGAACAAAAGTAACAATCGTCACTATGGTTCTTTTGCTCTCACCATATCATAGGAATCCCATAACGAAAAGCTTTGTTTATTACCCTTAAACCAATTTCGGAGGTCCTTAACACACCGTTTGCACACGTTATGAGGCACCCAAGCTTTATCTTGATCTCCAAGCTTTAGTCCGAAATGTGCGAAGTATACTTTTTCACAAAGTCGTTAATATTCAGCTGTTGCTTCAACACTGTATATTCACCACAAATGTAACAGAAATTGTCAGGTGAATTAATACACTTCCGCTGAGCCATAATGCTAATTTTGGGAAACACGGTTGAATATGAAGCGCTAACACGAAGTGTGAACAGGCAAGAACAAAGATAAAACAATTGAAACAAGCCCGGGCATGTCAGAGCCCGCTCATTCAGCTTGCAAAATGTTGATGCTGGTTTCATTAGCTCACTCTGAAAGTTCTTTTCTTTGAAAGTTATATTTTATTGGCATTATACAGTTAGGTCCAGAAATATTTGGACAGTGACAAGTTTTGTTATTTTAGCTGTTTACAAAAACATGTTCAGAAATACAATTATATATATAATATGGGCTGAAAGTGCACACTCCCAGCTGCAATATGAGAGTTTTCACATCCAAATCGGAGAAAGGGTTTAGGAATCATAGCTCTGTAATGCATAGCCTCCTCTTTTTCAAGGGACCAAAAGTAATTGGACAAGGGACTCTAAGGGCTGCAATTAACTCTGAAGGCGTCTCCCTCGTTAACCTGTAATCAATGAAGTAGTTAAAAGGTCTGGGGTTGATTACAGGTGTGTGGTTTTGCATTTGGAAGCTGTTGCTGTGACCAGACAACATGCGGTCTAAGGAACTCTCAATTGAGGTGAAGCAGAACATCCTGAGGCTGAAAAAAAAGAAATAATCCATCAGAGAGATAGCAGACATGCTTGGAGTAGCAAAATCAACAGTCGGGTACATTCTGAGAAAAAAGGAATTGACTGGTGAGCTTGGGAACTCAAAAATCAAAAAGGCCTGGGCGTCCACGGATGACAACAGTGGTGGATGATCGCCGCATACTTTCTTTGGTGAAGAAGAACCCGTTCACAACATCAACTGAAGTCCAGAACACTCTCAGTGAAGTAGGTGTATCTGTCTCTAAGTCAACAGTAAAGAGAAGACTCCATGAAACTAAATACAAAGGGTTCCCATCTAGATGCAAACCATTCATCAATTCCAAAAATAGACAGGCCAGAGTTAAATTTTCTGAAAAACACCTCATGAAGCCAGCTCAGTTCTGGAAAAGTATTCTATGGACAGATGAGACAAAGATCAAACTGTACCAGAATGATGGGAAGAAAAAAGTTTGGAGAAGAAAGGGAACGGCACATGATCCAAGGCACACCACATCCTCTGTAAAACATGGTGGAGGCAACGTGATGGCATGGGCATGCATGGCTTTCAATGGCACTGGGTCACTTGTGTTTATTGATGACATAACAGCAGACAAGAGTAGCCGGATGAATTCTGAAGTGTACCGGAAAATACTTTCAGCCCAGATTCAGCCAAATGCCGCAAAGTTGATCGGACGGCGCTTCATAGTACAGATGGACAATGACCCCAAGCATACAGCGAAAGCTACCCAGGAGTTCATGAGTGCAAAAAAGTGGAACATTCTGCAATGGCCAAGTCAATCACCAGATCTTAACCCAATTGAGCATGCATTTCACTTGCTCAAATCCAGACTTAAGACGGAAAGACCCACAAACAAGCAAGACCTGAAGGCTGCGGCTGTAAAGGCCTGGCAAAGCATTAAGAAGGAGGAAACCCAGCGTTTGGTGATGTCCATGGGTTCCAGACTTAAGGCAGTGATTGCCTCCAAAGGATTCGCAACAAAATATTGAAAATAAAAATATTTTGTTTGGGTTTGGTTTATTTGTCCAATTACTTTTGACCTCCTAAAATGTGGAGTGTTTGTAAAGAAATGTGTACAATTCCTACAATTTCTATCAGATATTTTTGTTCAAACCTTCAAATTAAATGTTACAATCTGCACTTGAATTCTGTTGTAGAGGTTTCATTTCAAATCCAATGTGGTGGCATGCAGAGCCCAACTCGCGAAAATTGTGTCACTGTCCAAATATTTCTGGACCTAACTGTATATCTTCAATGCATTGATGTGAATTAATTAATAGTAATTTTGATTTTTAAAACCCTAAAAAAAAAAAAAAATTAAGAAAAATTTACTAAATTTGAAGAGAATTTTGCATTAGGTGGCAAATCCTGACGTCCAGGATTTTTTTCAATAATTTTTCATTTTCAGCACACCAAAATACATGGAAATTAGATGAAAAAAATCAAACAGCTTTTTACTCGCAGACCTGTGTAATGACTGATCAATTCTAATGCGGACTTTACACGAGATGAGCTATCGTGTGATGCATCGTCGGGGTCACGGTTTTCGTGACGCACATCCGGCATCGTTCACGACGTCGTCTCATGTGACACCTCCGAGCGACGCAGTATCGCTCACAAATTGTCGTGTACTTGTGACGCCCTGGGCAAGCCAGGGGTCACAGGTAATGACATCACCACACCCTGCACCCCGGTTAGGTACACCTAAGCTAGACCAGAAATCCTTGTTGCCTTCCCCAGGGGCTGATGTCCACACCAGGGGGTGGGCCAGTCGGTTGGTCTCCACCCACCAAGGAGTTCACAGTCCTGGAGGAGGGAAAACTGGCAGATAAGTTTTAGAGGAGGAAGAGAAAGGAGTTAGAGTGAAGCTAGGAAAGTAGTAAAAGAGGAGCCTGAAGTTAGTCCGGGTGTGTGCCCCGGACTGAGACAGCAAGGTTAGCAGACGGCGGTGACCGTCTGCAGGAGTGGCCTATCGGAGTTGCCGTGAGGACCGTGGACGGGTGGTGGCCCGGCGGTACCGGACCGGTACACAAGGAGAAGCCAGCACCATTGGCAGGGGCCTTTCGGATCCCGGCAAGGCTAGGAGTCGCCGTGAATTTGCCAAATCCGTCAGTGAAGGGGACCCCCGGGTCTCTAAACAACTAAGTCCCGATTGAAGGCAACAGTCCAACCGTATGAGAGAGACACCGCCACCGCCAAGGCACCAGTTTCTCAGGGCCAGCGCCTGCGGGCAAAGAGGGGCTCCTCCGGCGCATATCCAAGTCGGGGAGCGGGTTACCGGTGGGAACCCATCGCAACCAACAGAAGTACTAGGTGCAGGGAAAGAGACAGTCACCGTTAACTACCGGGGAAAAGCAACAGCAGCCGTCCGTGGGAACCGTTTTTCCAGCCGTGTGTTTTACCGAGAACTGTGTCAACGTCTCAGGCTGAGTGAGTACCACCGTGCCGTACGGCACAGCGCTGCCCCGCGACCCTGCACCTCACCAGGCCCCGCACCCGGCCTGCCATCCAAAAAAAAAAAAAAAAAATAACCTGTATACCGGGCACACTGCCTCATATATCCCTGCATACCGCCTCATATACCGTGTATACCGTCTCATATATCTTGTATACCGTGTATATTGCCTCATATATCCCTATATACTACCTCATGTATCCCTGTATACTGCATTAAAAAAAAAAAAAAAAAAAAAAAATATCCTGTATACCGGGCACACTGCCTCATATATCCCTGCATACCGCCTCATATACCGTGTATACCGTCTCATATATCTTGTAACCGTGTATAATGCCTCATGTGTCCCTGTATACTGCAAAAAAAAAAAAAAAAATATCCTGTATACCGGGCACACTGCCTCATATATCCCTGCATACCGCCTCATATACCGTGTATACCGTCTCATATATCTTGTATACCGTGTATACTGCCTCATATATCCCTATATACTACCTCATGTATCCCTGTATACTGCATAAAAAAAAAAAAAAAAAAAAAATATCCTGTATACCGGGCACACTGCCTCATATATCCCTGCATACCGCCTCATATACCGTGTATACCGTCTCATATATCTTGTAACCGTGTATAATGCCTCATGTGTCCCTGTATACTGCAAAAAAAAAAAAAAAAAATATCCTGTATACCGGGCACACTGCCTCATATATCCCTGCATACCGCCTCATATACCGTGTATACCGTCTCATATATCTTGTATACCGTGTATACTGCCTCATATATCCCTATATACTACCTCATGTATCCCTGTATACTGCATAAAAAAAAAAAAAAAAAAATATCCTGTATACCGGGCACACTGCCTCATATATCCCTGCATACCGCCTCATATACCGTGTATACCGTCTCATATATCTTGTAACCGTGTATAATGCCTCATGTGTCCCTGTATACTGCAAAAAAAAAAAAAAAAAAAAAAAAAGGAAAAAGGGGTAGAATAGCAAAGTTGATATAAGAGCAATATGAAATAAATAATAAGGCCGATTAAGGCCATAGGATCATTTTATACATTTTTGGGTGATTTTTATATTCAGCGCCAAGGCTGTTCAATGGGTGCAAAATTTTCACCCTCCCTAGCTTGTATTTATATGCATTGGTGGGAGGAACAGTATATTTTCACCTTGTCCAACCCTTTTTTGACAGATACCGCCTTAACTTTCTGTCTGCTCCTTCCTCCCCTTCTCTCCGCCCACCATTGTTCATGTCTGATTCTTAGCTTATTTTAATCAGTCCATTTCATTCATTAGCTAGAGACAGACTAAGAACTATACAGTTCGAAACGCGTCCTCTCCGTTTCTTTGCTCTGGACCCTATTTGGACTTTTTAATATGTTTCAATAAACGTCATTAATTTTTAATACATTTCCTGGATTCGGTGCTGGATTTTTTTTGAAAGAGCAGCGGTGGTGTCCACACAATCACCACAACCGTGGGTGGCGTCACGGACAATAAATCCCCAAAACCAATCCCCCTTTTCACTCACGGGCGAGGAGCGCCGCTCGAGTCCCCGGGATCCGGCACATCGCTCGAGCCACCGAGCAGCAGAGGCCGCAGCAGCAGCGGCAGCCGGACCCGAGCAGAGGGAGAGCGCAGCGTCCCCTCCTCCGCCCGCGACATACTCGTCGCTCAGTTTTAAAAAATTGTTTAATTAAAATGGCGTTGGTTGTTCCTCGTATCCAGGGTAGCACACATTGCTCCGTGTGACACCCCGGGAACGATGAACACAGCTTACCTGCGTCCCATGGCTCCCGGCGGCTATGCGGAAGGAAGGAGGTGGGCGGGATGTTTACGTCCCGTTCATCTCCGCCCCTCCGCTTCTATTGGCTGGCTGCTGTTTGACGTCACTGTGACGCCGAACGTCCCTCCCCCTTTAGGAAGAGGATGTTCGCCGCTCACAGTGAGGTCGCTCAGCAGGTAAGTACGTGTGACGGGGGTTACCGACTTTGTGCGACATGGGCAACAAATTGCCCGTAACGCACAAACGACGGGGGCGGGTATGATCTATCGTGAAATCGCACAATTGGTCGTCTCGTGTAAAGCAGGCATTACAGAGAAAAAAGTAAATTTGTCTGATTAGATATATTACAAAGTTGCTTATTTTCATGTGTACTATTGATTTATTAAATAAAAATGAAAACAATGGTTACACTTTAAGTACGGCTGTTAGAATAGGGGATTTTTTAACATGACAAGAATGAAAATATATTCTTAGATGCTGTATATTCTATAGAGGAAATGTGAATGTGAAAAAAAACAGCTTACCCACAGTCCATGCCTGCTTGATGCTCCTTATCTCACACTCTTCTGTCTATGAGAACAGAAGCTGTCAGCTCACCGGGTGAAATATGCTGTAATGATAGTTAAAAAGAAGCTTCATATCTTCTTCCTAGTGCAAAGTCCAGCACTATATAACACAGCCCCATTTTGTTCTTTGCTATGGACCCTCCTTTGATCAATGTATGATGTAAAGAGGGATCCAAATAAATCCCTTCCAGAGCTTCTGAAAACTTCAGATCTTTTTTATCCATATATTAATCTATAAAACAGGAAAAGGTGCAGGCAAACAAAATCTTTGTCTGTAATATTTGAGCTATAATTTGTTTGCCTACATCTCTTTCTCTTTTATGGATCAATATATCTATAAAGAAAATCTGAAGTTTTAAGAAGCGCTGGAAGGTTCTTTTGTATCCATCTGCACAGCATACATAGATGAAAAGAGTAAACCAACTATAGTTGTTGTGATTTTAGCAAGGTAGTCGCCCTATGATTATGGAAGGGGGGGATTTTTTCTGTCCCTCCCTGTCGCCTACCTGCCAGCGGAGGTGCACCATAAAGTATTGGGTGCCCCCCGCTCCTCGTCGTCTCCCCCTATTCTCTCCCTGCAACCCGCCAGTTACCAAGGGAAACACCCACCACCAGAAGAGGATAAATGGTGCCAGTTGTCACAGGTCAATAGATATTATTCAAACTAAGGTTGCCATAAATATGACAACCATAAACCAGCTGCACAGGCACATAAGTCTACGCAGTCATGCAAAAAAGATACTTTATGTGTATAATCACAGTAATCTAGAAGAGATAATAACAAATCCCAGCAGGGATAACTTATCTGCTGGGACCATCCAGTGACATATCCCGACGCGTTTCCCCCCCTATATGTTTCCTTAGGGGTTCATCAGGGGAAGTTCAATGGGTTTCATATCCATTCCAATCCAAATTTTTCTTCTTGGACAGTCTGATAAACTTGCAACCAAAAAGCGATATCAATGGCCTATGATACAGGGCAAATCGTCTTCCATGCGATGACTGGTTGTGCTGCAGGTATAGTAAATCCCACGGTGCCGTCTACCTGCAGGTATAGGTGAAAAGAGGCCAACATAGCAAAGATCAAAATGGTGCTTGGTTATCATGCTGCACTGGCAATGCGAGAGAAATATTCAGTTTCCTACAGAGAAGAGTCTTGCATTTCAGTAGCAGAGTGCATGGGATCAACCCAGATGCATGGTTTTCCCCATTAGTGTTGTTGATGTACAATTTCTAAATATTCAGTACAGACCAAAGTTTGGACACACCTCATTCAAAGAGTTTTCTTTATTTTTATGACTCTGAAAATTGTAGATTCACATTGAAGGCATCAAAACTATGAATTAACACATGTGGAATGAAATACTTAAAAAAAAAGTGTGAAACAACTGAAAATATGTCTTATATTCTAGGTTCTTCAAAGTAGCCACCTTTTGCTTTGATTTCTCTTTGAATGAGAAGGTGTGTCCAAACTTTTGGTCTGTACTGTAGGTATAGAATTTATAGTTACATAGTTACTTAGGTTGAAAAAAGACCTAGGTCCATCTAGTTCAACCTTCCGTATATTAAAAAAAAATCACAACAAAAAGGTTGCTTTAAAAACAATCAAAATGATTTTATTATTTATATTAAATTTTTTTAAAAAGACATATATGCAAAACAAAAAAAGTCATAAAAAATATATAGCGCGTGCTAAAGTACACAAATAGGGGGACAACTCAACATCCACAGTTCAGAGTATCATAAAAAAAAAATCCATAGATGTGTGCGCATGCGTACCCGGCTCACTTTGTCTCAGTGACATTTAGGGATGTATAGCGCATGCGCCGCCATAATATGGCAGCGGTGTGTTTGCGTTCCACCGTCCACGAGACAATGAACTGCTTTAGAGATTAGTACAGATCACGCAAGCGCCGTTCCCCCTGAATTCTGTGTTAAAACTCAATGTGATAGGCACACATGCGCAGTATATGCCGGACAGCACTCTAAGTATAATCACAATCAGGTGAACTTGACCTATAAAAGCATGGTATACCCCCTCCCTATGTACGCTCCCTGATATAGATAAGAGCGAAACGTACGTAGGAGCGTGTGGGGGATATACAAAGCACAGTCTGAGATCAGTAAGCACTGTTTTATCTATGTAAACCTTTTTGCACTTGCATAATTTATTGACTAAATGTTTATTTATTTGTTTGGCGGATAAGGAGCAAGATTTAAAAGCATTAGGCACTTTTTATCAGGTTCACACCAATGTTGATTATCTGGGTAAAGATTTTCAGGAAACATTAGACACTTTATTTGTTTGTTATCATTATGGTTTATCATTATATATTTATAATATTTTATTTATAATGTTCTATATTTATTTAATTGTTGTTGCTGTTATAGTGATATAAAATATTGCTTTTTAATATTTTATTTTTTGCACTTTTTGCAACTAGTGAGTTTTTCTAATATATATAGCACTGAGGCACTTTTTAAAGTATATTTAATATACTATTTTTTTCACCTGAATAATATATATTTTTTAACACCCTTACTATTTTACATATATTACACTTTATATAATTAGTTATTACATATTACTATGGAACTGTGACACTAAATAAATATAGTATTTTTTCACAAAAAAAATGTTCTTTTTTTATATAAATATATTTTTTCACCCTATTTAATAAATTATTTATTTTGTTCTAGTATATTATTTATTTATGCTCCCCAGATTAATTATACATTTTTATTTATGTTGTGTAATTGTTATAAGTGGATTTTTTTACTTTTTTATGATACTCTGAACTGTGGACATTGAGTTATCCCCCTATTTGTGTACTTTAGCACATGCTATATATTTTTTTAGTTTTGGATATGTCTTTTTAAATAATTGAATATAAATAATACAATAATTTTGGGCCTAGTTTTTGTGATTTTAGTATTGGTGGTTCTTTTGCCCAAAAAGTTACTTTTTAGTATTATCTATAAGAGAATTGTGTATTTAATAGAATTTATATAGCATCTGTCTATATTTTAACTCATGTAGGATCTCAATTAATGTGGTTTTCTCATAAGTAAATAAGAAGAAAGATAAAGGGGCACTCCGAAAAATTTAACAAAAATAAATATTTAAAATAAAGTACATTTAAATATTACAAATTTTACTAAACACCTTTATTACCCAAACAATTATCAAAAAGGTAATTTTTAGTTAATACATTTGAAATTTGGTTGATGAGGTGAGGGACGGGACCTGCCTTTTGCTCCTGTCTTCTCCTCTTCCCTCCTTTCTAAATAAAATGTTTTCAGTAACAACTGCTATCTACAATCTTAGTAATGTAATAATCTGTCTTCACTGAATACAGATTTTTTTCTGGGAATTGAGAATTTTGAAACAAAAAGACCAGGCCTTGGGGAAAAAAGCAGATTTCTCTGAAAAGATATATTATTTTTTTATTTTCATATGTACTATTGATTTATTAAATAAAATTTAAACAAAGGCTATTCTTTAACCCCTTTGCGACATTTGACATACACTTATGTCATGATAGTAAATATATGTCATGGCAGTCATACGGGCACAGTAATCAGATTACACTGCAATCAGAGTACGGGCTCTTGTCCACTTGCGATTAAAAAATCTCTCCGATACTCACCCAGAAAAGTGAGTCGCGTGTCCTGCGTATGGTCTGCATATGGTGACCGTTTTTTTCTCACCTAGCAGCCCTATGACATGCGAGTGTCATGGGAGTGCCATGTGAGTGCTATGCAAGTCTGTCGATTTTTAACACCAAGGATCCGTGTGACATGCGTATGCCATCCGTATTGCGATTTTTTTTTTTTCTCGTTCCCATAGGCTTGCATGGGGGTGCGAGAGCTGAGACTCGGTACAAAATGCACAATGCTGCAATTGCACCGAGAGAACGATTCATGTGGAAAAAAACAGGAAAAAAGAAACTGCATGATTGATTAACACTGGTGCGAGTGCAATCCAATTTTGTCAAGTGGACAAGAGCCCTAATAAAAGATAATGTCCCATATAGTGACTAAGTAAAACAAGATAAAAACTACTCCACTGCCCAAAATGGAGCCCATGAATTTGTAGAACCAAAGTCACCTGGCTACATGTCTCACTGTGCTCGCTCGGTCAGCTTCCTAAGCTTGCCGCTATCTCTTCTCAGTGGTTACCAAAAGTAGGGTGCTGCTGTCTGGGATAGTTGGCCCTGTATGTCCCAAAGTTACAAAGATTTTAATCCTTGACAGGCCAGCGGAAGGATGAGATCCTATCTCTTGTACCATCTTATGTTCTTGCTAAGAATGTACTTTATGCTATTGACTGTTGGTAACCCAATAAAGTCTTACCAAGTTGTGGAGCCTTCACCCTCTGTTGTCTGGGTAGTGTTCTGCACACAGGGAAGGAGTATTAGCGTTCAGTGGGATAAGCTGTGGTCCCTGCAGTCTTTTTAAAGACAGAGCACCTGCTAAAGGCCGCTTTACACGCTGCGATATCGTGACCGATATCGCTAACGTGGGTACCCGCCACCATCGCTTCTGCGACACGGGCAAATCGCTGCCCGTGGCGCATCGCCCAGACCCATCACACATACTTACCTGCCTAGCGACGTCGCTGTGACCGGCGAACCGCCTCCCTTCTAAGGGGGCGGTTCGTTCAGCGTCACAGTGACATCAAAGCAGCGTCACTGAACCGCCGCCTAATAGAATCGGAGGGGCGGAGATGAGTGGGACAAACATTCCGCCCACCTCCTTCCTTCCGCATTGCAGGCGGGATGCAGGTAAGGAGATTTTCCTCGTTCCTGCGGTGTCACACGGAGCTATGTGTGCTGCCGCAGGAACGACGAACTACATCGTTACTGCAGCAGCAACGATATTCGAGAATGGACCCCCATGTCACCGATGAGCGATTCTGCACGTTTTTGCGACGATGCAAAATCGCTCATAGGTGTCACACGCAACGACATCGCTAAAGCGACCGGATGTGGGTCACTAATTATGTGACCCCAACGAGATCGCTTGAGCGATGTTGCAGCGTGTAAAGCGGCCTTTACTCTCATGTCTCCACACGATCAATGATAATCTCCTGGTGCTAAAACAATTATTGCAAGTAAACAAAAGCATAGAGCTTGATAAGAGTCATATTACTGAAATCTGTGTTTTAACCCCTATGGCATGCTGTCTTCAGACAACATAGAAAAAACCTGCTGACAGATTCCCTTTAATAGAATCACTTTCTTCTTAGGCTTGAAACACACATCCGTGAAACACGTGCGTGTTTGGTACGTTTCCGTGTATACTGGAGACACGGCCAAACGTGCACCAATGTTACTATATCTCTGCGGTTACAATTACGTTTTTGGTTATGTCCGTGAGTCCGTCTCCGTGATGCGTTTTGTGGGCCGTGTCTCACGCCAGCATGTCCGTTTTATTCACGCAACACGCAGCACGGACCCAATGAAAGTCAATGGGTCTGTGCGCACGTCCGAGTGACACGGACGCATCTCTGTTTGTTCCCTGTATGTTTTGTGCTTTTTTCATGTGATGTCAGTCTTTTTTCTTTTTATGTTTCGTTCTCTCCCTCAGTCCGTCGGTCGGTCTCTATGTCTGTCTGTCCCTCTAGCTGTCTGGTGGTCAGTTCCTCCCTCTCTCATACTTACCATTCCCCGATCTCCGGCGCAGCGCTGCACGGCTGTTTTAAAAACTCCAGCGGCTTTTCCTCTTTTGAAAAAGCCGGCCGCCCATTAATCAATCTCGTATTCCCTGCTTTACCCGCCCACCGGCGGCTGTGATTGGTTGCAGTGAGACACGCCCACCACGCTGAGTGACAGCTGTCACACTGCACCCAATCACAGCAGCCGGTGGGCGTGTCTATACTGTGCAGTAAAATAAATAAATAAATAATTAAAAAAACCGGCGTACGGTCCCCCCCCATTTTAATACCAGCCAGATAAAGCCATACAGCTTAAGGCTGGTATTCTCAGGATGGGGAGCTCCACGTTATGGGGGGCCCCCCACCCTAACAATATCAGTCAGCAGCCGCCCAGAATTGCCGCATACATTATATGCGACAGTTCTGGGGCTGTACCCGGCTGCGTGGAGGTGACCGGAGCGGCGGTGTCTTCTGCTGCTCCTGTCACCTCCATGCAGCAGAGCTGGACACGACGCTGGAGGACCGTGGAGTACGCCGGACATGGAGGGTTTGACGGGGTTAATAAATTGGTAATGAGGGAATTTGTTTGTGTTTTTTATTTCTAATAAAGGATTTTTTCGGGTGTGTGTGTGTTTTTTTACTGTAATTTACAGATTAATCATGGAAGGTGTCTCATAGACGCCTGACATGATTAATCTAGGACTTATTGGCAGCTATGGGCTGCCAATAACTCCTTATTACCCCGATTTGCCAACGCACCAGGGTAAATCGGGAAGAGCCGGGTACAGCCCCAGAACTGTCGCATATAATGTATGCGGCAATTCTGGGCGGCTGCTGACTGATATTGTTAGGGTGGGGGGCCCCCCATAACGTGGAGCTCCCCATCCTGAGAATACCAGCCTTCAGCCGTATGGCTTTATCTGGCTGGTATTAAAATGGGGGGGGACCACACGCTGTTTTTTTTAATTATTTATTTATTTATTTTACTGCACAGTATAGACACGCCCACCGGCTGCTGTGATTGGGTGCAGTGTGACAGCTGTCACTCAGCGTGGTGGGCGTGTCTCACTGCAACCAATCACAGCCGCCGGTGGGCGGGTAAAGCAGGGAATACGAGATTGATTAATGGGCGGCCGGCTTTTTCAAATTAGAAAAAGCCGCCGGAACAGTGTGAACGCCGTGCAGCGCCGGGGATCGGTGAGTATGAGAGAGGGGGGGACACTTCAGTCACTCTGGGGATTAGTGGTCACTGGTGAATCCTTCACAGGTGACCGCTAATCAGTACACGGCACAAAGACAGAGCCGCGGCATGACAATGAAGTCGGGTGAAGTTCACCCGAGTTCATTCTCATCCCGCTACTCTGTCTTCCGACATGTAGTAACGACATTTTGCATCACACACGTACATTTCACACGGACAACACATACACATGTCAGTTATTTCACTCACGCACACACGGACATTCCACACGCACATACGGCTAGCATACGGGATACACACGCAGGCCACACATACCATAAAAACGGACCTAAAAAACGGAAAACGGACCCGAAAAACGGCCCGTTTTACACGGACGTGGTTTTCACGGATGTGTGGCGGAGCCCTTACACAGAGTATTATATTATCAGCAGCACATCCGGTGTACAGCAGGATGATGTGCTACCAAAAATGCTGACTTTTAAGCCAGTTGAAATAACATTGCATCCAACTAACAAGCATCTTTCTTGTTAGTTGGATATTTGTCAGCCTGTTTGGAAAAGCCGATAATCAGGAATGTTCATTCCCAGATTATGGACCTGTCTAAATGAGCTGTCAATCTGTCATAAGTATTTGTTACGTTACATCTTATCTAATCAATCTCATCTGGATAATTAAGGATTTACTCTTCCAGCTATTTCTTGTTGTTTTATAAATGTCCATTTAGTCTAGCACTATATGTTTCTAGTCCTTTGTGTTTCTTATTCAGACACTTTGGTTTTCAGTTCCTCCTGATTAAAAGTCCTAAGTTGTCTTGAAAACTTATTTGTCTTGATTTCTATATTTCTATTAGCAATTAAAAGGTATCATGTCTGTAAAATAAAACTATGCTTATTTAAGGCAACCAAATGAAAATTTCCTCTATAGTGTAAGGAGGAGGTCGCTTATCGGAGGCTCACCCTTGAAGACGCCGACCATGGTTTTGTATTGTGAACTTTGTCATGTAATATATAATCTGAGAAATTTCTGTGTAGTAAGAAAATAGAAAATATCAGTGTTCTGCAGATATAAATGTAGCAGAGTCAGTTGAGTATAAGGTAAAAATGTTTTGAAAATAGGAAAAGTGCTGCTAACTGGGATGCTGGTCTGGGAACTCAGCCAACACCCTAGGGCAGGGACACTAGGGGTTGCTGACAGGTTTAGTCCCACAAAGTGGCCATTTCCATGGGATACCAGAAGTATAGAGTGTTTCCCACACATGTTGTCATTTTCTATGTGAAGAAACCATAAAGGGAGTACACTTTTACATCTTCTGTTGACCCCATGGTTCTTGTCCCCTGTGGAATCCCTGGCATCTTCTGGGAAGAAACGCGTCGGGACTGTGCGTCTGAACCATACTTCAGATAAGTACCTTTCTTTTTTCCCCCATTATTGCATTGCAATGGGGTCTACTTTTTATTCTGTTTGGTGTTTTGTTAGGGTGGAATAGGGTCAGTGAGGGTCTCCCGTCGTTGAATGGGGGCGTCACAACCCTAGGACGTCATACGCTCCATTGCCAGGTAGGGAGAGACACTATAGGGCCAATTAGCCAGTGTCTTCTTTGTCTAATTGTATGCATATCTCCCACCCGGTCACCATTAGGGTACTTTCACACATCCGGATTTTTGCTCTGCGGCACAATACGGCGTTCTGCAGAAAAACCGCAACCGCAGGGGCTTGCGTTCGGTCCGGTTTTTGCCGCATGCGGCAGATGTAGCCGATGCGGCGGCCGGATCGAACGTTCCCTGCAACGTTTTTTGCTCCGGCAAAAAACACCACATCGCGCCGCATCCGGCCGCTGCGGCGCATTTTTCAATGCATCCCTATGGAGGCCGGATGCGGCGCGATGCGGAAAAAACCGCATCCGGTCGCCGCATGCGGTATTTTCCACTGCGCATGCTCAGTAGCATGCCGCAACCGGAAAAAACCGGACCGGCCGCATGTAAAAACTTATGCAAAGGATGCGGTGTTTTCACCGCATCCGTTGCATAGTTTTCACAGCCGGATTGAGCCGCAGGGCTCAAACCGGATGTGTGAAAGTAGCCTTATTCTACAGTGCTATGCAGAAGTTTGAGCACCACTGGTTAAAATTACTGTTATTGTGAACAGTTAATCTAGTTGAAAATGAAATAATCTCTAAAAGGCATAAAGTTAAAGATGACACATTTCCTTTATATTTTAGGTAAGAACAAAAAAAATATTTTCATCTTTAACATTTTAAAAACTACAAAAATGAAAATGGGCCAATGCAAAAGTTTGAACACCCTTGGAGATTTGTGTGCTCAGATAACTTTGACTATCATTTCAGACCTTAATTAGCCTGTTAGGTTTGTGGCTTGTTCATTATCATAGTTAGGAAAGGGCAGGTGATGCAAATTTCACAGCTTTATAAAAACCCAGCTTCCTCTAACCTTGTGCAAATAAAACAACAGCCATGGGATTTTCAAAGCAGCTGCCTAGCACTCTGAAAATCAAAATGGTGAAGGCCCACAAAGCAGAAGAAAGCTAGAAGAAAATAGCAAAGCATTTTCGAGTTGCCCTATCCTCAGTTCGAAAAGTAATTCAGAAATGGCACTTACAGAAATAGTGGAGGTCAGGATAGGTCTGGAAAACCAAGCAAACTTTCTGTGAGAGCTGCTCGTAGGATTGCTAGAGAGACAAATCAGAACCTTCACTTCACTGCAAAAGTCCTTCAGGAAGATTTAGCCGACTCTGGAGTTGTGGTACATTGTTCTACTGTTCAGAGACACCTACAGAAAAATGGCCTTCATGGAACAGTCACCTGAAGAAAACCTCTCCTGTGTCCTAACCATAAAATTTCGCATCAGAAGTATGCAAAATAACATCTAAACAAGACTGATGTATTTTGGAAACAAGTCGCGTTAACTGATGAGGTTAAAATAGAACTCCTTGGCCACAATGATCAAACCAAATGTTTGGGGAAAAAAGGAGACAGAATGTCATGACAAGAATATCTCGCCAACCATTAAGCATGGGGGTGGATTAATCAGGCTTTGGGTTGTATTCTATCCAATGGCACTGGGAACATTTCACGGGTAGAGGGAAGAATGGATTCAATTAAAGTTTAACAAATTCTTCAAGCAAACATAACACCATCTGTAAAAAAGCTGAAGTTGAAAAGAGGATGACTTCTACAAATGGATAAGGATCCTAAACACAATTCAAAATCCACATTACCCTATGTCAAAAGGTACAAGCTGAAGCTTTTACAATGGCCCTCACAGTCCCCTGATCTGAACATCATTGAAAATCTGTGGCTAGACCGCAAAAGAACAGTGCATGCAAGAGGACCCAGGAATCTTACAAAACAAGAGGACTTTAACAAGGAAGAAAGCATGGAAATCCCTCAAACAAGAATTAAAAGACTCTTGGCTGGCTACAAACAACATTTACAAGCTTTGATACTTGCCAAAAGGGGTGCTGCAGGGTACTAACCATGCAGGGTACCCAATATTTTGCATTGGCCAACTTTATTTTTTGTTGTGAATTTAAAAATGTAAAATATATATATATGTTTTTTTGTCTAAAATGCAGAGGATATGTGTTATCCTTAACTTTATGGCTTTTACGGATAATTTCATGTTCAACTTGCTTAATTGTTCAGAATATCAATAAACTTGACCAGGGGTGCTCAAACATTTGCATGCCACTGTATACCCTATTTTTTACTATTTTTGTGTGTCCTCTGGTCATCTGACCTTTTAATCATAATATTAAAAGTTATATTTTAATGGGGTACTCCCTTTATGGTTTCTTCTATTATTTACCCTGATTTATTGGCTGCGGCCTGGTTCTAAATAGTCATTTTCTATGTATATTGTATACTGTAGCATATTGTGAAACTTGCTCACAGGCAGCACTCAGAGGGTTAAACTTCCCCTCTGCAGTCAGCCAATGCCTGCAGCTGGATGAGTCACATGCAAGTGGGAGGAGCTAACTCCGGCTATGCAGTGAAGTCTAGAGTCGGTTGGGAGACGGCAGTTGAGAGAGAAAAGAGGGAGTTGACGTCCTCCATTTTGGGAGGATTTCTAATGCATCACTAGTAGGATTTGCTGTCTTAGAGGTGACGCACAGCTCAGCCCAATATAAGGAGAACTGAGTGAGAGTCACCACAGAGACAGTGACCTGATCTAATATGAGAAGTTTCCCCTCAGGGGTCTGCCTGTCTGGTGTGGGTCAAGCTTCAACTGTAAGTGTGGAAAACACTGAGCAGCCATCACAACCTGGAAATAGTTATCCATCTTGTTATCTCCAGTAAAGAGACTGTTAATTTCCAAGGTGTAGTTGTTTCCTTCATAATTGAAGATTAACTGCACAAACCACTATCACCCCCATCAGATTCTACCTGAAGGACAGCTACTGTGCAGACACTACATCCCACTGTTATATTCCCTTTCTACTCGGGGACTTTATGTGTGTGCAATTTTGAGGGGATCCACTGTGATAATAAGCTTGGCCACCATGAGGTAAACTACAGACCACAGAGAGCACAACCCCTGCTGTGCACCACACGAGCTTACCATATTAGTCCTGTGGGAGGAGTCTTTAGGAGGTTAAAGGGATGTGTGATGTGTGGCCTAGGAACCCCTTCCTACCCATCCCTGTGTTGTAATATTGTGTAATATGAATGTATAAAAAAAGTCTTATTGCTTAAATGTTCCCTATTAGAGATGAGCGAACCGGTCCCGGTTCGGCTCGAGGTCGGCTCGACGAACGGGGGTCCCGTTCGAGTTCGGTTCTTCGAACGTTCGACGAACTGAACTCGAACGTATAGGCTATAATGGGAGGCAATCAAAAACACATAAAAATGCATTATAAATGTACACAAACAGTTAATAAACATTGCCATAACACTTACCGGTCCTCGCGATCCCTTCTGCACTCTGTCTCCTGCCGCTATTCCATCCGATGATCGCTGAATCCTCCCGGTGACCTGCACTGCCAGCAGAGATGCAGGACCTATCGTGACGTCAAAATAGCCATGTGACCAGTCACGTGGCTATTATCTCATTGGCTACAGACTGGTCACATGACTATGACACGTCATGTAGGACCTGCGAGTGCATCTCTCCGGTACACGGTGCACATATGTGTATCGCCGTGTACCGGCGACATGCTCTAGCACATGGTCGACTCCCCGTTCCGTTAGGGACCGGCTGACACAGCCGGTCATTAACGAAGATCACCGTTGCCATAGCAACGCAGTTAGCGGTGACGTCACCGCTAACCGCGGCTCCGAGAGCACCGTTGCTATGGTAACGCGTCTGTCAGCGTTACCGCTGTTACCGCTGACAGCCAGCAGTGATCACTCACGGAGTGAAGGCTGCACGCTGCTTCACGATTGTAGTGAGGATTGTACTGAGGATGAGGTTCCCCAGCCCATGATGGGCTGGTGAACCTCATCCTCACTACAATCGTCACTACTACTACACTAGTGAGGATTGTAGTGAGGATGAGATGCCTCAGCCCATGATGGGCTGGGGAACCTCATCCTCACTACAATCCTCACTACTACTACACTAGAAAGAAAGAAGACAGAAGAGCAGGATCGTGGAGGGCTGACAGGGGGTAATAAAGATGGAGTCTCTAATGTGTCTGTGTATTTATTTCTATTAAAGTATTTTTTCTCTGTGTGGTGTTTTTTTTAACCCCTTATTGGAGATTCTTAATGGCCGGGTCAAACGTGCCTGACATTAAGAATCTCTGGCTTAATACTGGCTAGTAAAACAAAGCCAGTATTAACTCATGATTACCCAACAAGCCACCCGGCTCCAGGGCTGTTGGAAGAGTTGGATACAGCGCCAGATGATGGCGCTTCTATGAGAGC
Source organism: Anomaloglossus baeobatrachus (assembly GCF_048569485.1). Classification (NCBI taxonomy): domain Eukaryota; kingdom Metazoa; phylum Chordata; class Amphibia; order Anura; family Aromobatidae; genus Anomaloglossus; species Anomaloglossus baeobatrachus. The sequence goes on along the minus strand of NC_134358.1, from coordinate 112,895,460 downwards.
GCCATTTTCTGGGACGGCTGCGGACTGAAATCCGCAGCAGAGGCGCCCAGAAACCTCGGGCTAACCTGTGCTGCGGATTCCAATCCCCAGCTGCCTAGTTGTACCCGGCTGGACACAAAAATGGGGCAAAGCCCACGTCATTTGCTTTTTAATTATTTCATGAAATAAGTGAAATAATTAAAAAAAACGGGCTTCCCTATATTTTTGGTTCCCAGCCGGGTACAAATAGGCAACTGGGGGTTGGAGGCAGCCCGTGGCTGCCTGCTGTACCTGGCTAGCATACAAAAATATGGCGAAGCCCACGTCACTTTTTTTGGTGGGCAAAAAACTTCTGCATACAGTCCTGGATGGAGTATGCTGAGCCTTGTAGTTCTGCAGCTGCTGTCTGCTCTTCTCCATACAGATAGACAGCAGCTGCAGAACTACAAGGCTCAGCATACTCCATCCAGGACTGTATGCAGAAGTTTTTTGCCCCCTGAAAAAATTATGTGGGCTTCGCCATATTTTTGTATGCTAGCCAGGTACAGCAGGCAGGAACGGCTGCCCCCAACCCCCAGTTGCCTATTTGTACCCGGCTGGGAACCAAAAATAAAGGGAAGCCCTTTTTTTATTATTTCATGAATTTCATGAAATAATTAGAAAACAAATGACGTTGGCTTCGCCCCATTTTTGTGTCCAGCCAGGTACAACTAGGCAGCTGGGGATTGGAATCTGCAGCACAGGTTGGCCTGAGCTTTCTGGGCCCCACTGCTGTGAATTGCAGTCTGCAGCCGCCTCAGAAAATGGCATTTTCATAGAAGCGCCATATTCTGGCGCTGTATCCAACTCTTCCAGCACCTGCCTGCTATACCTGGCTAGCATACAAAAATATGGCGAAGCTCACGTCCTTTTTTTGTAGTTTTTTGGCAAAAAAAATAAAAAATGCTTCCCTGGATTTTCCATTGCCAGTGAAGGTAACACCAAGCAGTGGGGGTTAGCAGCCAGTAGCTGCTTGGATTACCCTTAGCTAGCAATACAAAAAATGCAGCGGGAGCCCATATATATTTTTTTTAATTATTTATTTAAATAACTAAAAATAAAATGGGCTTCCCTGTATTTTGATTGCTGGACATCACAGTGCTGTAAAAATAAATCTTTAAAAAAATGACGTAGCGCTCTGCGGTATTTTTGATTCTCAGCGCAGATAAAGCAGACAGCTATGGGTTGCCACCCCCATCTGCCTGCCGTTACCTTGGTTGGCAATCAAAATACAGGGAAGCCCATTAATTTTTTCTATTTAAAAAATAGTTAAAAAAAAAAATGACGTTGGGTCCCCCCATTTTTGATAGCCAGCTAGGGTAAAGCAGACGGCTGTAGCCTGAAAACCACAGCTGGCAGCTTTACCGTGGTTGGGGATCCAATGTGGAGGTCCCCTCAGGCTCTTTTTTATAATTATTGTATAAAAATTAATAATTACACAATAAAAGTAGGGTCCCCCCCAAATTGGATCACCAGCCAAGGTAAAGCGGACAGCTGTGGTCTGGTATTCTCAGGGTGGGAAGGTCCATAGTTATTGGGCCTTCACAGCCTAAAAATAGCAGGCCGCAGGCACCCCAGACGTGGCGCATCCACTAGATGCGCCAATCCTGGTGCTTCACCCCAGCTCATCCCGTGCCCTGGTGCAGTGGCAAACGGGGTAATAAATCGGGTTGATACTAGCTGTAAAGTAACCTGAGATCAAGCCCAGCAGTTTGTGATGTCATGGCGTCTATTAGATACTCAACATCATAAACTGTCAGTACTAACAAAAAAAAAAAATCGACAAAAGAAATTTATTTGAAAAAACAGTCCCCAAAACATTTCCTCTTTCACCAATTTATTGTAAGAAAAAAAATAAAGGGGTCCCACGACGACTCTGGACCGTCTAGAATATGGGGGGGAGACACTCAGGGAACGTATCCCCCATTTTCTAGGAGTGCGGACCCTTCATGTGAGGAGTGTGGGTGCAATGAATCTGCACTCACTCTTCTCGGGTCCACAGCAGCAGAGTCCATGTCGTAATGGTTGCTACCAAAGCTGCAATGCCCTGCTCATGAGGTAAGGGCATGCCTAATCAGGAGAACTACTGTAGAGGAAGCTCTGCTCACTGGTATATAGGTGCTCAGAGGTAATAATAGATAAAATTAGTGAGTAACCTCGGCACTCTAAATCTCCCAGACTTAAGCGGGCTTTACACGCTACGACATCGCTAATGCGGAGTCGTTGGGGTCACGGAATTCGTGACGCACATCCGGCCGCATTAGCGATGCCGTTGCGTGTGACATCGATTAGCGATTTTGCATCGTTGCAAAAACGTGCAAAATCGCTAATCGGCGACACGGGGGTCCATTCTCAAATCTCGTTACTACAGCAGTAACGAGGTTGTTCCTCGTTCCTGCGGCAGCACACATCGCTGCGTGTGACGCCGCAGGAACGAGGAAGCTCCCCTTACCTGCCTCCCGGCCGCTATGCGGAAGGAAGGAGGTGGGCGGGATGTTACGTCCCGCTCATCTCCGCCCCTCCTCTGCTATTGGGTGGCGGTTCAGTGACGCTTCAGTGACGTCGCTGTGACGCCGCACGGACCGCCCCCTTAGAAAGGAGGCGGTTCGCCCGTCACAGCGACGTCGCCGGGCAGGTAAGTATGTGTGACGGCTGTGGGCGATGTTGTGCGTCACGGGCAGCGATATGCCCGTGTCGCGCAACAGATGGGGGCGGGTACCCACACTAGCGATATCGGGACCGATATCGCAGTGTGTAAAGTAGCCTTAAGTCAGTAAGTCACAACGGATAGTAATGCAAAATCACTCTTTATTGGTCCGTATTAAGAAAAAAAAAATTTTCATAAGCATATATGTTTTTGTCCAAAACAAGTTACAAATGACGTTTCGGCCTGAGCCTTCGTCAGATTGGACTTATCTGCATGTAATCATGAAAAATGACAATAATCAGTATCACATAAGAGTGAGAGAACAATAACATAAACTCGAACAATGTAGAGGTACAATTGGGATGCAGCAAAAAAATTGCAACACAGCAAGAAATGAAACACATGATAATACATGTCATAATACAGTACAAGGACAATATAGTAATGACAAATATGGGGTCAGAGTAGACTAAGACAGCTCTGGTACGAAAGAGATGTCAATCATAAAGTAACATGTGCAGTAGGTGTAGAGCTACAGTGTGCATGGCAGAGCTAATGGGTAGACCGACCATAGAAAAAGAATGGAGAAAAAGTGGAGAAAAAGTGGAGAAAAAATGGAGAAAAAAATGGAGAAAAAGTGGAGAAAAAGTGGAGAATAAGTGGAGAAAAAGTGGAGAAAAAGTGGAGAATAAGTGGAGAAAAAGTGGAGAAAAAAATTCTCCACTTTTTCTCCATTTTTTTCTCCACTTTTTCTCTACTTTTTCTCCACTTTTTCTCCATTTTTTTCTCCACTTTTTCTCCACTTTTTCTCCACTTTTTCTCCACTTTTTCTCCATTTTTTTCTCCACTTTTTCTCCACTTTTCTTTGTCGCTCTATTGGGAGACCCAGACAATTGGGTGTATAGGCTATGCCTCCGGAGGCCGCACAAAGTATTACACTTAAAAGTGTTAAGCCCCTCCCCTTCTGCCTATACACCCCCCGTGCTCCCACGGGCTCCTCAGTTTTTTGCTTTGTGCGAAGGAGGTCAGACACGCACGCACAGCTCCACAGATTGGTCAGCAGCAGCTGCTGACCATGTCGGATGGAAGAAAAGTGGGCCCATATAGGGCCCCCAGCATGCTCCCTTCTCACCCCACTCTTGTCGGCGGTGTTGTTAAGGTTGAGGTATCCATTGCGGGTACGAAGGCTGGAGCCCACATGCTGTTTTCCTTCCCCATCCCCCTCAGGGCTCTGGGCGAAGTGGGATCCTATCGGTCTCCAGGCACTGAGACCGTGCTTCATCCACAACTCCTGTGGAGCCTGCTGGATAGGAGCCGGGTACCGTTCAGGGACATGGCCCTGCTACTTGAAGGTACTCTGTATCCCTGTGGGGACCGCGCACGGCAACACCTCAGCTTTGCTGGGTGTGCTAGTGCACCGGGGACCGCGGCGCTGACCGGGTTAAACTGTGCCATTACACACTCAGCGTCGCTGAGTGTGTTTATATGTAGGGGCTACCGCGCTAACCGCCGCTGCCATGGGAAACTGCGGCGCGGCTGGGACTTGTAGTTCGCCGGGGACTTAGGCGCCGGCCGCGCTTTTACGGCGGCCACGCTTATACTCGAGTCCCCGGCTTTCTTGCGGCCTAGTTTCCTTTTCTCCCGCCCTTAGCCCTGACAGGCAGGGGAAGGGCGGGACGCTGCATGGAACGAGCAGCACTGAGGGCTGGAGTATGATTTGCATACTCCACCCCCCTCACTGTGCACAGTGTGAGCACCAGTTCCCGCACTTTCTCGGCCACGCCCACGGCTCCCTCCTCTCGTCAGGACGCCGCAGCCATTCCTGTCAGTTCCTCCGACGCTGCAGAGAGGGACAAACCCTGGGAGACCCAGACACGGTCTCTGGTGGCCTCACAACCGCTTTAGGCGGGTGGTAAGCAGCACCTGTTGGTGCTAGCCCCATGGTGCTGTAGTGTATTGATACATTATTTGTTTATAGTATATTCTTTACACTGTATGAGCACAGTTCATTCTGGCTATATACCCTATTGTGTTGCTCAGGGAAAACAATAGCATGGCGCCCACAAAAGGCAGGGGTGCCAAAACACAGGCTTATTATGCTGCCTGCGCCGCTTGTACGACCCAGCTGCCGGCAGGTTCCACTGACCCTCATTGTGTGCAATGTTCGGCCCCTGTGGCACTTCTTCAGCCAGAGCCTCTGCTAAGAGGGGCCCAGGGGGAGCCACCTGTTGACGCTGTTCAGGTGACGGGGACGGAGTTTGCAAAACTCTCTGAGACTATGGCTAAGATACTAGAAGCCTTGCAGTCCAGGCCGGTATCTCAGCAAAGGGACTCTGTTGCATCATTGTTCCCTGGCCCCCCTCAGTTGGACCAACAATGTCCTCCCGGGGTATCTCATACATCCCAGGCTGAGGGTTCTGACTTAGACCCCAGTCCCAGACCGACTAAGCGGGCTCGCTTAGAATTTCCCTCGACATCATATTGTTCAGGGTCTCAGCGGGGGGAATCTCTGGTTGATGATGCGGAGACAGCTGATCAGGATTCTGATCCTGAGGGCGCTCTCAATCTTAATACTCCAGACGGGGACGCCATAGTGAACGATCTTATTGCGTCCATCAATCAAATGCTGGATATTTCTCCCTCAGCTCCTCCGGCGGAGGAGTCAGCTTCTCAGCAGGAGAAATTCCGTTTCAGGTTCCCCAAGCGTACACCGAGTATGTTTCTAGACCACTCTGATTTCAGAGAGGCAGTCCAGAATCACCATGTTTGTCCAGATAAGCGTTTTTCGAAGCGCCTTAAGGATACACGTTATCCTTTTCCCCCTGACGTGGTTAAAGGTTGGACTCAGTGTCCCAAAGTGGATCCTCCAATCTCCAGACTGGCGGCTAGATCCATACTTGCAGTGGAAGATGGGGCCTCGCTCAAAGATGCCACTGACAGGCAGATGGAGCTCTGGTTGAAATCCATCTATGAAGCTATCGGAGCTTCTTTTGCCCCAGCATTCGCAGCCGTATGGGCGCTACAAGCTATCTCAGCAGGTCAAGCGCAAATTGAAGCAGCCACGTGCACGTCCGCGCCACAAGTGGCATCCATTACCACCCAGACCTCGGCATTTGCGTCTTACGCTATTAATGCTGTCCTGGACTCTGCGAGCCATACGGCGGTTGCGGCCGCCAATTCGGTGGTACTCCGCAGGGCCTTGTGGCTACGGGAATGGAAGGCAGATTCTGCTTCCAAAAAGCGCTTAACCAGTTTGCCAATTTCTGGCGACAGGCTGTTTGGCGAGCGTTTGGATGAAATCATCAAACAATCCAAGGGAAAGGATACATCCTTACCCCAGCCCAAACAGAACATACCCCAACAGAGGAGAGGGCAGTCGAGGTTTCGGTCCTTTCGGGGCGCGGGCAGGTCCCAATTCTCCTCGTCCAAAAGGTCTCAGAAAGAACAAAGGAACTCTGATGCATGGCGGTCTAAGTCACGTCCTAAAAAGACCACCGGAGGCGCCGCTAACAAGGCGGCTTCCTCATGACTTTCGACCTCCTCTAGCAGCATCCTCGGTCGGTGGCAGGCTCTCCCGCTTTTGCGACACCTGGCTGCCACAAATAAAAGACCGCTGGGTGAGAGACATTCTGTCTCACGGTTACAAGATAGAGTTCACCTCTCGTCCCCCGACTCGATTCTTCAGGTCATCCCCGCCTCCCGAGCGAGCCGAGGCTCTTCTGCAGGCGCTGCGCACTCTGAAGGCAGAAGGAGTGGTGATCCCTGTTCCTCTCCAGCAACAGAGCCACGGTTTTTACTCCAACTTGTTTGTGGTCCCAAAGAAGGACGGGTCTTTTCGCCTGGTCCTGGACCTGAAACTGCTCAACAAACACGTAAAAACCAGACGGTTCAGGATGGAATCCCTCCGCTCCGTCATCGCCTCAATGTCCCAAGGAGATTTCCTTGCATCGATCGATATCAAAGATGCTTATCTCCACGTACCGATTGCTCCAGAACACCAGCGCTTCTTGCGCTTCGCCATAGGAAACGAACACCTGCAATTCGTGGCACTGCCGTTCGGCCTGGCAACAGCCCCACGGGTTTTTACCAAGGTTATGGCTACTGTAGTAGCGCTCCTACACTCGCAGGGTCACTCGGTGATCCCGTACTTGGACGATCTGCTGATCAAGGCACCCTCTCAAGAGGCATGCCAACGCAGCCTCGACGCTACCCTGGAGACTCTCCAGGGTTTCGGGTGGATCATCAATTTTCCAAAGTCAAATCTGACACCGGCCCAATCGCTGACATATCTTGGCATGGAGTTTCATACCCTCTCAGCGATAGTGAAGCTTCCGCTGATCAAGCAGCAGTCACTACAGAAAGGGGTACAATCTCTCCTTCAAGGCCAGTCACACCCCTTGAGGCGCCTCATGCACTTCCTGGGGAAGATGGTGGCAGCAATGGAGGCAGTCCCTTTCGCGCAGTTTCACCTGCGTCCCCTTCAATGGGACATCCTACGCAAATGGGACAGGAAGCCGACGTCCCTCGACAGGACCGTCTCCCTCTCTCAGGCGACCAAAGCTTCCCTTCGGTGGTGGCTTCTTCCCACTTCATTATCGAAGGGGAAATCCTTCCTACCCCCATCCTGGGAAGTAGTCACGACGGATGCGAGTCTGTCAGGGTGGGGAGCGGTTTTTCTCCACCACAGGGCTCAGGGTACGTGGACCCAGCAAGAGTCCTCGCTTCAGATCAATGTTCTGGAAATACGGGCAGTGTATCTTGCCCTGAAAGCGTTCCAGCAGTGGCTGGAGGGCAAGCAGATCCGAATTCAGTCGGACAATTCCACAGCGGTGGCATACATCAACCACCAAGGCGGCACACGCAGCCGGCAAGCCTTCCAGGAAGTCCGGCGGATTTTGATGTGGGTGGAAGCCACGGCCTCCACCATATCCGCGGTTCACATCCCAGGCGTGGAAAACTGGGAAGCAGATTATCTCAGTCGCCAGGGCATGGACGCAGGGGAATGGTCCCTTCACCCGGACGTGTTTCAGGAGATCTGTTGCCGCTGGGGGGTGCCGGACGTCGACCTCATGGCGTCCCGGCACAACAACAAGGTACCGACGTTCATGGCACGGTCTCAAGATCCCAGAACTCTGGCGGCAGACGCCTTAGTTCAGGATTGGTCGCAGTTTCAGCTCCCTTATGTGTTTCCTCCGCTGGCACTGTTGCCCAGAGTGTTACGCAAGATCAGGGCCGACTGCCGCCGCGTCATCCTCGTCGCTCCAGACTGGCCGAGGCGGTCGTGGTACCCGGATCTGTGGCATCTCACGGTCGGCCAACCGTGGGCACTACCAGACCGACCAGACTTGCTATCTCAAGGGCCGTTTTTCCATCTGAATTATGCGGCCCTCAACCTGACTGTGTGGCCATTGAGTCCTGGATCCTAGCGTCTTCAGGGTTATCTCAAGACGTCATTGCCACTATGAGACAGGCTAGGAAACCAACGTCCGCCAAGATCTATCACAGGACATGGAAAATTTTTCTGTCGTGGTGCTCTGCTCAGGGTTTTTTTCCCTGGCCATTTGCATTACCTACTTTTCTGTCCTTCCTTCAATCTGGACTGGAAAAGGGTTTGTCGCTCGGCTCCCTTAAGGGACAAGTCTCAGCGCTCTCTGTGTTTTTCAGGAAGCGCCTAGCCAGACTTCCACAGGTACGCACGTTCCTGCAGGGGGTTTGTCACATAGTTCCACCTTACAAGCGGCCGTTAGAACCCTGGGATCTAAACAGGGTGCTGATGGTTCTTCAGAAACCACCATTCGAGCCAATGAGAGATATTTCCCTCTCACGACTTTCGCAGAAAGTGGTTTTTCTAGTAGCAGTCACTTCTCTTCGGAGAGTGTCTGAGCTAGCAGCGTTGTCGTGCAAAGCCCCTTTCCTGGTGTTTCACCAGGACAAGGTGGTTCTACGTCCGGTTCCGGAATTTCTCCCTAAGGTGGTATCCCCCTTTCATCTCAATCAGGATATTTCCTTACCTTCTTTTTATCCTCATCCAGTTCACCAATGTGAAAAGGATTTGCACTTGTTAGATTTGGTGAGAGCACTCAGACTCTACATTTCTCGTACGGCGCCCATGCGCCGCTCGGATGCACTCTTTGTCCTTGTCGCTGGCCAGCGTAAAGGGTCACAGGCTTCCAAATCAACCCTGGCTCGGTGGATCAAGGAGCCAATTATCGAAGCTTACCGTTCGGCTGGGCTTCCGGTTCCCTCAGGGCTGAAGGCCCATTCTACCAGAGCCGTGGGCGCGTCCTGGGCTTTGAGGCACCAGGCTACGGCTCAGCAGGTGTGTCAGGCGGCTACCTGGTCGAGCCTGCACACTTTCACGAAGCACTATCAGGTGCATACCTATGCTTCGGCGGATGCCAGCCTAGGTAGACGAGTCCTTCAGGCGGCGGTTGCCCACCTGTAGGAAAGGGCCGTTTTACGGCTCTCTTACGAGGTATTATTTTACCCACCCAGGGACTGCTTTTGGACATCCCAATTGTCTGGGTCTCCCAATAGAGCGACAAAGAAGAAGGGAATTTTGTTTACTTACCGTAAATTCCTTTTCTTCTAGCTCTAATTGGGAGACCCAGCACCCGCCCCTGTTTTTTTGTGTACACATGTTGTTCATGTTGAATGGTTTCAGTTCTCCGATATTCCTTCGGATTGAAGTTACTTTAAACCAGTTTATAATTCTTTTCCTCCTTCTTGCTTTTGCACCAAAACTGAGGAGCCCGTGGGAGCACGGGGGGTGTATAGGCAGAAGGGGAGGGGCTTAACACTTTTAAGTGTAATACTTTGTGCGGCCTCCGGAGGCATAGCCTATACACCCAATTGTCTGGGTCTCCCAATTAGAGCTAGAAGAAAAGGAATTTACGGTAAGTAAACAAAATTCCCTTCTTTCTCCACTTTTTCTCCATAAGTGGAGAAAAAGTGGAGAAAAAGTGGAGAAAAAAATTGAGAAAAAGTGGAGAAAAAGTGGAGAAAAAAAATGGAGAAAAAGTGGAGAAAAAGTGGAGAAAAAAATGGAAAAAAAGTGGAGAAAAAGTGGAGAAAAAGTGGAGAAAAAATGGAGAAAAAGTGGAGAAAAAGTTAAGAAAAAAATGGAAAAAAAGGGGAGAAAAAGTGGAGAAAAAAATGGAAAAAAAAGTGGAGAAAAAGTGGAGAAAAAGTGAAGAAAAAATGGAGAAAAAGTGGAGCAAAAGTGGAGAAAAAGTGGAGAAAAAAATGGAAAAAAAGTGGAGAAAAATTGGAGAAAAAGTGGAGAAAAAAATGGAGAAAAAGTGGCGAAAAAGAGGAGAAAAAGTGGAGAAAAAGTGGAGAAAAAAATGGAGAAAAAGTGGAGAAAAAGTGGAGAAAAAAAATGGAGAAAAAGTGGAGAAAAAGTGGAGAAAAAAATGGAAAAAAAGTGGAGAAAAAGTGGAGAAAAAGTGGAGAAAAATTGGAGAAAAAGTGGAGCAAAAGTGGAGCAAAAGTGGAGAAAAAATGGAAAAAAAGTGGAGAAAAAGTGGAGAAAAAGTGGAGAAAAAGTGGAGAAAAAGTGGAGAAAAAGTGGAGAAAATGTAGAGAAAAAGTGGAGAAAAAGTGGAGAAAAAGTGGAGAAAAAGTGGAGAAAAAGTGGAGAAAAAGTGGAGAAAAAGTGGAGAAAATGTAGAGAAAAAGTGGAGAAAAAGTGGAGAAAAAGTGGAGAAAAAGTGGAGAATAAGTGGAGAAAAAGTGGAGAAAATGTAGAGAAAAAGTGGAGAAAAAGTGGAGAAAATGTAGAGAAAAAGTGGAGAAAATGTAGAGAAAAAGTGGAGAAAAAGTGGAGAAAAAGTGGAGAAAAAGTGGAGAAAAAGTGGAGAATAAGTGGAGAAAAAGTAGAGAAAATGTAGAGAAAAAGTGGAGAAAAAGTGGAGAAAAAGTGGAGAAAATGTAGAGAAAAAGTGGAGAAAAAGTGGAGAAAAAGTGGAGAAAAAGTGGAGAAAAAGTGGAGAAAAAAATGTAGAAAAAGTAGAGAAAAAGTGGAGAAAAAAATGGAAAAAAAGTGGAGAAAAAGTGGAGAAAAAGTGGAGAAAAAAATGGAGAAAAAGTGGAGAAAAAAATGGAAAAAAAGTGGAGAAAAAGTGGAGAAAAAGTGGAGAAAAAGTGGAGAATAAGTGGAGAAAAAGTGGAGAAAAAAATGGAGAAAAACTGGAGAAAAAGTGGAGAAAAAAATGGAAAAAAAGTGGAGAAAAAGTGGAGAAAAAGTGGAGAAAAAGTGGAGAAAAAATGGAGCAAAAGTGAAGAAAAAGTGGAGAATAAGTGGAGATAAAGTGGAGAAAAAAATGTAGAAAAAGTAGAGAAAAAGTGGAGAAAAAAATGGAAAAAAAGTGGAGAAAAAGTGGAGAAAAAGTGGAGAAAAAGTGGAGAAAAAGTGGAGAAAAAAATTGAGAAAAAGTGGAGAAAAAAATGGAAAAAAGTGGAGAAAAAGTGGAGAAAAAGTGGAGAAAAAGTGGAGAAAAAGTGGAGAAAAAGTGGAGAATAAGTGGAGAAAAAGTGGAGAAAAAAATGTAGAAAAAGTAGAGAAAAAGTGGAGAAAAAAGTGGAGCAAAAGTGGAGAAAAAGTGGAGAATAAGTGGAGAAAAAGTGGAGAAAAAAATGTAGAAAAAGTAGAGAAAAAGTGGAGAAAAAAATGGAAAAAAAGTGGAGAAAAAGTGGAGAAAAAAATGGAGAAAAAGTGGAGAAAAAAATGGAAAAAAAGTTGAGAAAAAGTTGAGAAAAAGTGGAGAAAAAGTGGAGAAAAAAATGGAGAAAAAGTGGAGAAAAAAATGTAGAAAAAGTAGAGAAAAAGTGGAGAAAAAAATGTAGAAAAAGTGGAGAAAAAGTGGAGAAAAAGTGGAGAAAAAGTGGAGAAAAAAAATGGAGAAAAAGTGGAGAAAAAGTGGAGAAAAAGTGGAGAAAAATTGGAGAAAAAGTGGAGAAAAAAAATGGAGAAAAAGTGGAGAAAAAGTGGAGAAAAAGTGGAGCAAAAGTGGAGAATAAGTGGAGAAAAAGTGGAGAAAAAAATGTAGAAAAAGTAGAGAAAAAGTGGAGAAAAAAATGGAAAAAAAGTGGAGAAAAAGTGGAGAAAAAGTGGAGAAAAAAATGGAGAAAAAGTGGAGAAAAAAATGGAAAAAAAGTGGAGAAAAAGTGGAGAAAAAGTGGAGAATAAGTGGAGAAAAAGTGGAGAAAAAGTGGAGAAAAAAAATGGAGAAAAAGTGGAGAAAAAGTGGAGAAAAAGTGGAGAAAAATTGGAGAAAAAGTGGAGAAAAAAAATGAAGAAAAAGTGGAGAAAAAGTGGAGAAAAAGTGGAGCAAAAGTGGAGAATAAGTGGAGAAAAAGTGGAGAAAAAGTGGAGAAAAAAATGGAGAAAAAGTGGAGAAAAAAATGGAAAAAAGTGGAGAAAAAGTGTAGAAAAAGTGGAGAAAAAAATGGAGAAAAAGTGGAGAAAGAAATGGAGAAAAAATGGAGAAAAAAATGGAAAAAAAAGTGGAGAAAAAGTGGAGAAAAAGTGGAGAAAAAGTGGAGTAAAAAGTGGAGAAAAAGTGGAGAAAAAAGTGGAGAAAAAGTGGAGAAAAAGTGGAGAAAAATTGGAGAAAAAGTGGAGAAAAAAAATGGAGAAAAAGTGGAGAAAAAAATGTAGAAAAAGTAGAGAAAAAGTGGAGAAAAAAATGGAAAAAAAGTGGAGAAAAAGTGGAGAAAAAGTGGAGAAAAAGTGGAGAAAAAAATGGAGAAAAAGTGGAGAAAAAAATGGAAAAAAAGTTGAGAAAAAGTGGAGAAAAAGTGGAGAAAAAGTGGAGAAAATAATGGAAAACAAGTGGAGAAAAAGTGGAGAAAAAGTGGAGAAAAAGTGGAGAAAAAAGTGGAGAAAAAGTGGAGAAAAAGTGGAGAAAAAGTGGAGAAAAAGTGGAGAAAAAAATGGAGAAAAAGTGGAGAAAAAAAATGGAGAAAAAGTGGAGAAACAGTGGAGAAAAAGTGGAGAAAAATTGGAGAAAAAGTGGAGAAAAAAAATGGAGAAAAAGTGGAGAAAAAGTGGAGAAAAAGTGGAGCAAAAGTGGAGAAAAAAATGGAGAAAAAGTGGAGAAAAAGTGGAGAAAAAAATGGAGAAAAAGTGGAGAAAGAAAATGGAGAAAAAGTGGAGAAAAAGTGGAGAAAAAGTGGAGAAAAATTGGAGAAAAAGTGGAGAAAAAAAATGTAGAAAAAGTAGAGAAAAAGTGGAGAAAAAAATGGAAAAAAAGTGGAGAAAAAGTGGAGAAAAAGTGGAGAAAAAAATGGAGAAAAAGTGGAGAAAAAAATGGAAAAAAAGTGGAGAAAAAGTGGAGAAAAAGTGGAGAAAAAGTGGAGTAAAAAGTGGAGAAAAAGTGGAGAAAAAAGTGGAGAAAAAGTGGAGAAAAAGTGGAGAAAAAATGGAGAATAAGTGGAGAAAAAGTGGAGAAAAAAAATGGAGAAAAAGCGGAGAAAAAGTGGAGAAAAAGTGGAGAAAAAATTGGAGAAAAAGTGGAGAAAAAAAATGAAGAAAAAGTGGAGAAAAAGTGGAGCAAAAGTGGAGAAAAAGTGGAGAATAAGTGGAGAAAATGTGGAGAAAAAAATGTAGAAAAAGTAGAGAAAAAGTGGAGAAAAAAATGGAAAAAAAGTGGAGAAAAAGTGGAGAAAAAGTGGAGAAAAAAATGGAGAAAATGTGGACAAAAAAATGGAAAAAAGTGGAGAAAAAGTGGAGAAAAAGTGGAGAAAAAGTGGAGAAAAAAGTGGAGAAAAAGTGGAGAAAAAGTGGAGAAAAAATGGAAAAAAAAGTGGAGAAAAAGTGGAGAAAAAGTGGAGAAAAAGTGGAGAATAAAATGTAGAAAAAGTGGAGAAAAAATGTAGAAAAAGTGGAGAAAAAATGGAGAAAAAGTGGAGCACCCTTTGGTGCCTTTCATGTGGCACTAAGGGGTGCTTAGCTTTGTATTTAGCCAAAAAAATGAAAAAAAAAATGACGTAGGGTTCCCCCTAGTTTTGTAGCCAGCTAGGGTAAAGCAGACGGCTGCAGCCTGCAGACCACAGCTGGCAACCTCACCTTGGCTGGTAATCCAAAACTGAGGGCACCCCACGCTGTTATTTTAAATTAAATAAATAATTTTAAAAAAAAAACACGTAGGGGTCCCCCAAAATTGGATCACCAGCCAAGGTAAAGCAGACAGCTGGGGCCTGATATTCTCAGACTAGGGAGGTCCATGGTTATTGGACTCTCCCCAGCCTAAAAATAGCAGGCCGCAGCCGCCCCAGAAGTGGCGCATCCATTAGATGCGCCAATCCTGGTGCTTCGCCCCAGCTCATCCCGCGCCCTGGTGTGGTGGCAAACGGGGTAATATATGGGGTTAATACCAGCTGTGTAATGTCACCTGGCATCAAGCCCTGGGGTTGGTGAGGTCAGGCGTCTATCAGATACCCGACATCACCAACCCAGTCAGTAATAAAAAAAAATAGACGACAAACACATTTTTATTTGAAAAAACACTCCCCAAAACATTCCCTCTTTAACCAATTTATTAGAATGAAAAACAAATCCAGGTCTGGTGTAATCCAAGGGGTTGCCATGACGATCCACACTGTCCCAGTCAATGAAGAGCAGGATGTTCCCCATTGGCTGGGAGAGCAGTGCAGTGACCTGAGCTAACATCAATGGGTCAGCCCAGGTCACTGCAGGGGGGTGACAAGTGCTGCTGTCAGCGAGGTACATTACCTGCGCTGATCTCCAGCACACTGACAGCCCCTGTCACTGAGTTCAATGACCGGCGCCTTCCCCTCAAGTATCGCGAGAGGCCCGTGACGTCACCGCTAGTCAGTCTCGGGTCGGAAGCGAGAGGTGATGTGACAAGCGGCGGCCATGGAGGACAGTGACAGCGCTGAGGTCGGGATGGCGGGACTTCATCACCGCAGGTAATGAAGGTGTGTGTGTGTGTATGTGTACATGCCGCGGGCAGGAGGGGGCGGAGCGAGCTGAGCGGGGAAGTGTGGGCTTTCTGCACGTAACTAAGATAAATATCGGGTTACTAACCAAAGCGCTTTGCTTGGATACCCGATGTTTATCTTGGTTACCAGCTTCTGGCAGGCTGCCAGCAATGGCTCCTGCACACTGTAGCTGTAAAAAGCCCTGCTTTTTGCTGCTAGAACCACTCTCTAACGTATCTAGAACTATCGAGCTTTTGCAAAAAGCTCGAGTTCTAGTTCGATCTCGAACAGCCCCAAAAATCACTCGAGCTTAGAACTGGAGAACCTCGAACCGCGAACCGCGCTCAACTCTATTCCCTATGTAAATAAGCAGAGGGTTTAGTCCCCTGGGCGTCGCATTGCCTCGTGGGCGATTGCATGCTTTCCGTGGTATCACACCCCTGTGGGTGTGATACCATGGATTTACATGAGCGAATTTACATGAGCGACGTCACTGTCAGCTCATTGAGATCCCACGCGTGCGCACTTGCCATTCCTGCAGTCTTGTTATCCAGGTGCTTACTTGTCAGCTTCAGACGCACTCTGCGAATGGTCGGAACCACAGGAGTCTTCTGAGCATGCGCAGTGTGCGACTGATGCCAACAAGCAAGCACTCGAATAACAAGGCTTCGGGAAAAGCAAGCGGAGCTGACGGTGACGTTGCTCTTGTAAATCCATGGTATCACGCACACAGGGGCATAATACCACGGAAAGCATGCAAACTCCCAGGAGGCGATGCGACGCTCAGGGGACTAGACCCTCTGATCATTTTCATAGGGAACACGTAAGTAATAATACATATTTTTATACATTCATACACACAATATTACAACACAGGGATGGGTAGGAAGGGGGGTCTAGGCCACACATCATCTTGCTTGTAGGTTATAACGCATATGGGACCTGACAGGTTCCCTTTAAGTCCCTGAGACAGGAAGAGGAAAGGAGGAGTAGCAACAATGGCAGCATAAATAAGGGACAGGAGGTCCGGTGGTGTAATTGGATCAGACCAGATCCCCTTGGATGTCGGGACACCTGGATGCAAATGTGACGCCCTGGGCAAGCCAGGGGTCACAGGTCATCACACCACCACACCCTACACCCCAGTTAGGAACACCAAGGCTACCAAAATCCTTGTTGCCTTCCTCCAGGGGCTGATGTTCACACCAGGGGGTGGGCCAGGCGGTTGGCTCCGCCCACCGAGGAGTTCACAGCCCTGGAGTCGGGAGAACCAGGCAGTTCAGTGACTGAAGTGAAGTGGAAGGAAGGAGTAGTGAAGCTATAGAGAGAAGCTGAAATGACAGTAGTAAAGCCTGAAGTTGGTCCGGCTGTGTGCCCGGACAGTGACAGCAAGGTCAGCAGACGGCGGTGATAGTCCGCAGGGGTGACTGCTCGGAGGTTGCTGGAAGGACCGCGGACGGGTAGTGGCCCGGCGGTCTGGAGCAGTATACGAAGAACAGTCAGCACCAGGGCAGGGGCCATTCGGATCCCGGCAAGGCTAGGAGTCGCCATAATTTGCCAAATCCGTCAGTGAAGGGGACGTCTGTCTCCAAACAACCAAGTCCCGATTGAAGGCAACAGTCCAACCGCAACGGAGAGACACCGCCACCGCCAGGGCACCAGTTTCTCAGGGCCAGCGCCTGCGGGCAAAGTGGGGCTCCTCCAGCCCATATCCAAGCCGGGGAGCGGGTTACCGGTGGGAACTCATCGCAACCATCATCAACATAGGTGCAGGACAGAGGGACCGTCACCGTCACCTACTGGGGAAAGCAAGTGCAGCCGTCCGTGGGAACCGTCTTTCCAGCCGTGTGTTTTACCGAAAACTGTGTCAACGTCTCAGGCTGAGTGAGTACCACAGTGCCGCAAGGCACAGCGCTGCCCCCGCGTCCCTGCGCCCACCAAGCCCTGCATCACCCACCTAATCACTGGGCCCCGGGATCACCAACCCTTACCCACGGAGGGGCAACACAACAACTGGCTGCTCCATACCATCCTTCCCGGGATCCCCATACGGAGCAGCCGTGGTGTCAACAAATCACCACAACCGTGGGTGGCGTCACGGACAATAACCAATCCCCACACCCAAAATCCCCTTTCACTCACGGGCGAGGAGCGCCGCTAGAGTCCCCGGGATCCGGCCCATCGCTCGAGCCACCGAGCAGCAGCAGGCCGCAGCAGCCGCGGCAGCCGGACCCGAGCAGCAGTGGGAGAGCGCGGCGTCTCCTCCTCCGCCCGCGACACAAGGGATATGGGATCCTGGAGGTACAGGAAGCACAGAGCTGGGACACTGGAAAGAACAGTTAGGGCGACGTCACTCTGTGAAGTTTACGAGAACAACTCTAGTAGTTCAGGTGGAAATTAAAGAGGAAAAGTGAAAGTGCTACGTGTAACCTGTGAGAAAAACTTTATCTGAAGTAAAAGTTCTGTTTTAATGAAAAGTAACTTAGTGTCGTCTGAGTTTATACGTCGGACCCTCAAAGACAGAAAGGGACCAACATTCAGCAGCCATCAAGTAAGTGAACGCACCTGACACATTCATTAGGCTCACATACTGTCTGTAGCAGATCGGGGGGAAGAATACAGCCACCAGCCAGACTACAGCGCCCACTGGCACAATGTTACAATAGAAAGCATAAGCGCCCACAAAGAGTGGTATAGTCATGTGTGGAATCACCACTGCACACTATGGTGGAGAGTCTGTAAACCTCTGGTGGCAACCTGCCACACTATGTTCTCCTACCTCTCATGGATGCCTGGCACACTAGTACTTCTCATTGATCTCTGTTGGGTATAGCTTTTATAGACACCTCATAAATGGAGGCTGGTATAACAATGATATAGAAGATAATGAATGAATGACAATAACAAAGAATGACCATACACAATAAATAACTGTCAGCCAAGAGGGCTTCTAAGCCATCATAGATATGAAGGGAGGGCTTAGTCAAGTGATAAAGTGTACTCCAAATGAAGAGAGAAAAATGCAGCTTCCTTATAGCCTAAAAAAAACAAAAGGAAAGGGCATTTAAAACTAATGGTCCAATCCTTAAGAGGAATCTGTCAGCAGGTTTTTACTATGTAATGTGGAGACAGCATGTAGTAGAGGTTAAAATACATAATTCAGAGATGTGTCTTGTAATGCTATTTACTACCCATGCACAAGCTGTGAGGTAGGGCAATCAAATGTTCCGAGGTCAGATACCAAGAGAGTACAAAGAAAAGGGAAAAGACAAAGGTGTAGTCAGGTGATGGTCTGAGGTCAGAATACCAGGAAGATAGTGGGTCAGAGTAAAGGGGCAAGGCAAAAGGATGGAGAGAACGCGGTCCAAGGCCAGGCAGCAATAGATCAAAACACAGAGCACAGGAATACATGGCAAAAGCATCATTGAGCTAATGCTATGATTGGCAATAATCTGGGACTAAAGCGGGCTTTACATGCTACAATATCGCTAGCAACTGCTAGCGATATCGTACGCAAAAGCACCCGCCCCCGTCGAGCATGCGATTTCGTGTGATCGCTGCCGCAGCGAACATTATCGCTACGGCAGCGTCACACGCACTTACCTGGTCGACGGCGTCACTGTGACTGCCGAACAATCCCTCCCTCAAGGGGGAGGGACGTTCGGCATCACATCGACGTCACCGCGACGTCACTAAGCAGCCGGCCAATCAAAGCGGAGGGGCGGAGATGAGCGGGACGTAACATCCAGCCCATCTCCCCTTCATTCCGCATTGCGGCCGGCGGCAGGTAAGGAGACGTTCCTCGCTCCTGTGGTGTCACACACAGCGATGTGTGCTGCCGCTGGAGTCTCAACCACATCGATAATCAACCATTACCGATTTTTGGTTTTGGGACAACCTCTCCATGGTGAACGATTTTCACCATTTTTGAGGTCGCTTAAGGTCGCTGGTAAGTGTCACATGCTGCGATATCGTTAATGACGCCGGATGTGCGTCACTAACAACGTGACCCCGACGATAAAACATTAGCGATATCGTAGCGTGTAAAGCCCCCTTAACTGCTCAGCTAAGTAGCTGAGCAATCACAGAGAACTGGAAAAACTGAAGCATCACCCAGTCTATTATTGAACAGCTGTGTTATCAATCAAATACTGACAGATCAGGATGATCCAGCACTAGATGGGATGAATGAACTGTCACTCACCAAATTGATAGCCCAGCACAGCCCTGATTTCAGAGTGCAGCAAAATAGTCACTCACAGAGTGGAGAAATTCTGACATGTCTCTTATCCAAGTACATGCCGTTGTTTAATGCAATGATTGTTTGAGCAACAGGAGATTATCATTGCTCAGAGTACAGCCATGTGTGAGTTGTCGCGGGCGGAGGAGGGGACGCCGTGCTCTCCCACTGCTCGGGTCCGGATGCTGCTGCTGCGGCCTCTGCTGCTCGGTGGCTCGAGCGATGGGCCGGATCCCGGGGACTCGAGCGGCGCTCCTCGCCCGTGAGTGAAAAGGGGGGATTGGTTTTGGGGATGTATTGTCCGTGACGCCACCCACGGTTATGGTGATTGTGTGAACACCACCGCTGCTCTGTATGGGGATCCTGGGAGCGGTGACAGGGAGCAGCTTTGTTGTTATTTCTCCCCTCCGTGGGTAGGGGGTTGGTTGTCCCGGGGCCCGGTGATGGAGTAGGGGTGGATGGCAGGCCGGGTGCGGGGCCTGGTGAGGTGCAGGGTCGCGGGGGCAGCGCTGTGCCGTACGGCACGGTGGTACTCACTCAGCCTGAGACGTTGACACAGTTCTCGGTAAAACACACGGCTGGAAAGACGGTTCCCACGGACCGCTGCTGTTGCTTTTCCCCGGTAGTTAACGGTGACTGTCTCTTTCCCTGCACCTTGGGAAATGTTGGTAGCGATGGATTCCCACCAGTAACCCGCTCCCCGACTTGGATATGGGCCGGAGGAGCCCCTCTTTGCCCGCAAGCGCTGGCCCTGAGAAACTGGTGTCTTGGCGGTGGCGGTGTCTCTCTCATACGGTTGGACTGTTGCCTTCGATCGGGACTTAGTTGTTTGGAGACCCGGAGGTCCCCTTCACTGACGGATTTGGCAAATTCACGGCGACTCCTAGCCTTGCCGGGATCCGAAAGGCCCCTGCCAATGGTGCTGGATTCTCTTTGTATACCGGTCCGGTACCGCTGGGCCACCACCCGTCCACGGTCCTTTCAGCAACCTCCGATCAGCCTCCACTGCAGACGGTCACCTCCGTCTGCTAACCTTGCTGTCTCAGTCCGGGGCACACACCCGGACCAACTTCAGGCTCTACTCCTGTCACTTTCCTCCTCACACTTGCTCCTTTACCACTCAACTCCTAAACTCATCTGCCTGGTTTTCCCGCCTCCAGGACTGTGAACTCTTCGGTGGGCGGAGCCAACCGCCTGGCCCACCCCCTGGTGTGGACATCAGCCCCTGGAGGAAGGCAACAAGGATTTCTGGTCTAGCTTAGGTGTACCTAACCGGGGTGTAGGGTGTGGTGATGTCACTACCTGTGACCCCTGGCTTGCCCAGGGCGTCACATTCCCCCTTAGCAAAATGCAGACCGTCCGTGGGCTGCCCGTCCAAAACCGGTTGTATTTTTCTGAAAAAGATAAAAAACACCATACAAGTATAGTAACATCATCCCACAACGGGAGGCACTTTTCTTAAACGTTGCAAATGGTTTTTAAACTGTTACGGCTTCCGCTCTCACCCACCCAAGTAACCTGGCCCTGATGCTGCCCCTAAGAAACAGGCAGCACCCCTTGACCCCAGTCCAGCACCAAGTTACCCGAGCGGGATCTGTCCTTCCCCTCCAGAGGATAGCCACCGGTTCCGGTGGTGGCTGGGCCCCAGCCTGCTCCACTGCGCGGGCCCTCCCTCCAATCTGCCTCTCCGGAGGCGGCAACGGTGGAGCCATAACAATAAAATTATTTACAAGCCACTAACGTTTGTGGTTGCCCTGCAAGTTCACGGGCTTGTCCGTAAGGAGTCCCTTACGCAACTTTAAGCGGTCCCCACGGGGACAACGGTGCCGGCAACGGCCGGTTCAATCACTGTGGCAGACAATCAGGTTACTTGCTCTTCAATTACTCATTGTCATAATTTTTCAAACTTTCAAAACTTTTTAAACAGTGCTTTCAACACACATATTCACCCCCACCTCTAAATACTAGTTTCCCTGTACCTAAGTGGGGGTCTACCTAGGTTGGGGCGAGTGGACCTCTGGGGTCCAGTGTCAGTGGTGACAGGCAGCGGGGGAGAGGGAACAATCAGTCCCCCTTCCCTGTTATTATGTGGGGTAGGCGGAGGCATAGGGGAGCTCGGCACAGGTTCATCCCTGGGCACTGGCACTGGTTCTGGCTCACGGTTGACCACTTCCATCATTTCTTCATCCACGGGTTGTGGGAATAGTATCACTGGAAGAATCACCGCGCCGTTCTGTGTAGGCCAGTCCACTGGGAAGTCACCCATCACGGTGTGAATTACCTCTTTTGCCTTCTCCGCTGGTGGAGGAACCGGAACTTCAGCCATTGCCCTCAATGCTGGTGGGCACCTTTTCAGATGGTCCTGGGAAACCGTGGCCAAAGTGCCCCCTTGGTCACGACTGATCTGGTAGGCCTTCCCATCTTCCCATCCTGTGGGCTGTATGACGTATGGGGTTTGTTCCCATTGATCATCCAGCTTGTGGGTTCTCCTTTTCCGCTTCAGCACCACATCTCCAGGCTGGAAAGGGCCAGCAGACGCCTTCTGGTTGAAGCGCCGCTCCTATTGTTCCCGACTCCGACTTAAATTCTTCTCCACATATTCCTGAATCTGTCGGTACTGAACCCTCCTCCGGGTGTCCCATTCAGTCGTCGAGGGGAGTGTTTCTGGGGCTTCCAGTCCCATTTCCAGGTCCACCGGCAGTCGGCTGGGGCGAGCCCTCATCAGATATGCTAGGGTGCACTTCGTTGAGCTGGACGGGATATTGTTGTACACATCGACCAAGTCAGGCAGCTTCTCCGGCCACAGGTTCCGCTCTTCTAGCGGCAACGTCTTGAGGAGGCCAAGGACCAAATGGTTCATCTTCTCACACATACCGTTGGTTTGGGCATGGTAAGGCGTGGTCCGGATCTTCTTGCAGCCGTACAGCTGACAGAACTCATGGAACACCTCCGCTTCAAAGGCTGGGCCTTGGTCGGTAAGCACCTTCTCAGGGTATCCATGTGGTCAGCAGAAGTAAGCTTGGAACGCTCTAGTGGCGTTACGGCCGGTTAGGTCTTTGACCGGGACAACTACCATGAACCTTGAGTAATGATCCACTATGGTCAGAGCGTAGGTGTACCCACTTCGGCTGGGGGTGAGCTTTACATGGTCCAAGGCAACCAGCTCCAGCGGCTGATGTGTAATGATCGGGTGTAGGGGCGCCTTCTAGCTAGCCTCGTCCTTCCTCCTCAGCGTGCAAGGACCGCACTCTCGACACCAGGCCTCTACAGACTCCCGCATCCCACTCCAATAGAACCACTCTCTCAACAGCATCTCCAGCTTCTTCCATCCGAAGTGTCCGGCACCATCATGGTATGCTTGCAGAACGGTGGGTACATTAGCTTGGGGAATCACCAACTGGCGGATTTTCTCATGAGTCTTCGGGTTGATCAGCTCACGGTACAACTTCCCTTGGTGTAGATACAGCCGGGTCCGTTCCTTCCACAAGCGTTGGGCTTCAGCTGGGGCGGCAGGGTCTATCCCAGCAGCGCCTCGCTCCACCAGGGTCTTGACTAGGCGGACAGCGGGCGCCTGGTTTTGAGCTTCCTGCCACTCCTGACTTGGCAGCGGGTCCAGGTTCACCCGTTGTTGGTGGACATGTACCTTCTCAGTTGGCGGCTGGTGAAATGCAGGCAACTCGATCTCTTCAAGGTCGTCATCTTCACACCCTTCTTCTGACAAATGGGGCATCCGAGAGAGTGCATCAGCATTAACGTTGACACGACCAGCCCTGTATTTGATTGTGAAGTCATAGTTGGCTAGCCTGGCCACCCACCGCTGCTCCAATGCACCCAACTTGGCCGTGTCCAGATGAGTCAGCGGATTGTTATCCGTGAAAGCGGTGAATTTTGCTGCGGCCAAGTAATGGCGGAACCGCTCGGTGATAGCCCATATCAACGCCAGGAGTTCAAGCTTGAAGGAGCTGTAGTTCTCAGGGTTCCTTTCAGTCGGCCGGAGCTTTCGGCTACCATAAGCAATCACTTTTTCCTTCCCGTCCTGAACCTGGGATAGGACTGCCCCCAAACCCACATTGCTGGCATCAGTGTAGAGGATGAATGGGTGGCTGTAATCAGGGTACGCTAGGACCTCCTCTCCGGTCAAGGCCGCTTTCAGCTGGCGGAAGAATTCCTCATGCCTTTCTTCCCACACCAGTGGAGCTCCGATGGGTCTACCACCTTTGGTCTGTCCCACGAGGAGGTCTTGCATGGGGGCAGCCATCTTCGTGTACCCCTTGATGAAGCGTCGATAGTACCCCACCAGACCCAGAAACTGCCTTACTTCCCTCACTGTGGTTGGTCTTGGCCAGTCTTGGATGGCAGTGATCTTCTCGGGGTCGGGGGCGACACCTTCCGCACTCACCACATGCCCCAGGTACTGCACTCTGGGTTTCAGCAGGTGACACTTAGAGGGCTTCAACTTCATCCCGTATTTGGCAAGGGACGCGAACACCTCGTCCAGGTGCTCCAGATGGGCTTCATACGTCTGAGAGTACACAATCACATCATCCAGGTATAACAGGACGGTCTCGAAGTTTAGATGCCCCAGACTGCACTCCATCAGCCGTTGGAAGGTTCCAGGTGCATTGCACAGCCCGAACAGCATACTATTGAATTCACAGAGCCCCATTGGGGTGGTGAAGGCAGTTTTCTCCCGGTCCTCCAGTGCCACCGCTACTTGCCAGTACCCACTGGTGAGGTCAAGGGTAGAGAAGTAATTCGCAGTTCTCAGTGCAGCCAAAGACTCTTCAATACGGGGCAGTGGGTAAGCATCTTTATGCGTTATCTGGTTAATCTTCTGGTAATCCACACACATCCACATGGTGCCATCCTTCTTCTTGACCAGTACCAACGGGGCGGCCCAGGGACTACAGCTGTCCCTAATAACCCCTGCCTCTTTCATGTTCCTCAACATATCCTTGGCACATTGGTAGTGTGCAGGAGGAATAGGCCTGTACCTCTCTTTGATAGGGGGGTGCTCACCGGTGGGGATGTGGTGTTGGACCCCTTTGATCTGCCCAAAGTCTAGTGGATGTTTGCTAAAAACTTGCTCATACTCCCGGACCACCCTGTATACCGCTTCTTTGTGATGTGTAGGGGTATTGTCAGTGCCCACGTGTAACTGTTGGTGCCACTCATCTAACTCCCCTTGGGGCGGGTGAGGGCTGGTAGCAGGTGGGGAAACTGGAGGAGCTTCCCCGTGGATGGTGTGGGGATCCAGAGTGAGCAACTTGGCAAGGGTAGCATACCGGGGAAGCCTGACTTCTTCCTCCCCACAGTTCAGCACCCTCACGGGCACTCTCCCCTTTTTTACATCTACCACCCCTCGGGCGGCCATTACAGTGGGCCAGTGCTCGGAGGGCATGGGCTCTATCATGGCAGGGTAGTCACGCCCCTGAGGCCCTACTGCTGCCCTACACCAAATCATCATCTCACTCCTAGGGGGCACAATCAACGGAGCAGCATCCATCACTCTCACTCCACCAATCTCTCCTCCTGTTGAGTTTACATGCTGACGGTACATCAAAGCTCGGATCTCACGCTGCACAGCTCTCTGTCGGCTTCCCGCCGCCATGGCGGCCAGCTGCTGCAGTAGGGCCAACACATCACTCATACAGTGCTCCATCACATTGGTTCCCAGCACTATCTTCGGGTTATGATCACTGGGTTCATTCATGATCACAATCATATCCTGGTGTTGCAGTTCAGCTCGCCCCACCGTCATGGCCACTTGTTTATACCCCACTTGGGTCAGTGGGAGTCCATCAGAAGCAATCAGTGTTATACTAGTATCTGGGGGAGCCAGCTCATCTGTCCCCCAATACCGTTGGTACAATGTGTATGGTATGGTGGTTACCTGTGATCCAGTGTCCAAGAGAGCCATCACCGGTATGCCGTCCACAGCCACGGGGATGATGGGCCGGGCCCCGATATACCGGTCCCGCCAGTCTGGGGGGCCACGGGGTTCTACTCCTGAGGATTGGCCCGTAGCCCCAGGGGTTGCTTGTTTAACGGGCACTGTCGGAAGTAATGGCCAGGCTTGCTGCACCTGTAGCAGGTTGGAGGTCTGTTCCGCGAGTTGTTAGCACTTCTCCGTTGCATCCAGGGAACATCCTCAGGGCTGTCGGCGAGCTGTATCCCGGTTGGAGGCTGGGATCTGGTCAGAGGTTGGAGTGCGGCGAGAATCTTGGCGAGGTCTCCATCCATGTGACGGACCTGGGCAGCCAGCTCTTCTATCGTGCTGCTTGGAGCTGTAGGTACTGGAGAGGTTGGTAGGGCAGGGGCCACCACGACGGGGGCTGTCTCAACTGGCCACGAGCTGGTTCCAAGACTTCCGAAGCTGGGGGTTGCAGAGCTTTAATGGCCCGTTCCTTTAATACAGCAAAGTCCACATCAGGGTGTTCTAGGGCCCACAGCCGGAGTTGTTTGCGATCCTCAGAGGACCTCATCCCCTGCACAAATTGCTCTAATAACATTTTGTTGCTGTCCGCCTCATTGATCGCTTCAGTGTGCGGAGGGCGGTTTGCAGACGTAAAGCGTAGTCCCGAATGCTATGCACAGACCGTTGCCGACATTGGTAAAACTGCATCCTCAGCTCAGCCTCGGTACGGGTCTCAAAGGCAGTCTGTAGTTTCTCAAAGATGGTGGCTACAGAGAACCAGTCCCCCTCGGCCCAGGTCTCCGCCTCCTGCTCAGCCGCGCCGGTTAGCTGGCCCAGCACTACCGCTGCACGTTGCTTATCAGTCAAGGGGTACAATTCCAGGAGCGGGTTAAGCTTTTTCCGGAAGACCTGTAACGCATCAGGTTTCCCGTCATACTGCGGTAGCCAGGTAGCTCCGGGCACATAGGGCAAGGAGAACGGCATCACCTGAGCGAGAGCTGGGACTGCGGCACCCCCCGCCAGCGCGGCCGGGACCTGGGCAGGCCCATTCCCATCCACGGGTGCCACTGCGGCTGTGACCACCGCTCCTCCAGCGGCTCCGTCGGGCGCAGACATCTTGTTTCCGTCCCCCTTAGCCTCTTTCTGGCCCCTCCTCTATCGGGGCGGGGTTTTGGCCTTCGCGCATCCACTACTCGAGGAGACGCTCGAGCGGGAACTCTTCGCACCAAAGATGGCGGCTTCTGAAATTTTCCGGCCGGACACCTCCGGCGGTAACAAGGCGCACCTCTACCAGACGGCAGAGCGGTAAGATCCTGTTCGTGACGCCAAGTTGTCGCGGGCGGAGGAGGGAACGCCGCGCTCTCCCACTGCTCGGGTCCGGCTGCCGCTGCTGCTGCGGCCTCTGCTGCTCGGTGGCTCGAGCGATGGGCCTGATCCCGGGGACTCGAACGGCGCTCCTCGCCCGTGAGTGAAAAGGGGGGATTGGTTTTGGGGATGTATTGTCCGTGACGCCACCCACGGTTGTGGTGATTGTGTGAACACCACCGCTGCTCTGTATGGGGATCCCGGGAGCGGTGACAGGGAGCAGCTTTGTTGTTATTTCTCCCCTCCGTGGGTAGGGGGTTGATTGTCCCGGGGCCCGGTGATGGGGTAGGGGTGGATGGCAGGCCGGGTGTAGGGCCTGGTGAGGTGCAGGGTCGCGGGGGCAGCGCTGTGCCGTACGGCACGGTGGTACTCACTCAGCCTGAGACGTTGACACAGTTCTCGGTAAAACACACGGCTGGAAAGACGGTTCCCACGGACAGCTGCTGTTGCTTTTCCCCGGTAGTTAACGGTGACTGTCTCTTTCCCTGCACCTTGTGAAATGTTTGTAGCGATAGATTCCCACCGGTAACCCGCTCCCCGACTTGGATATGGGCCAGAGGAGCCCCTCTTTGCCCGCAAGCGTTGACCCTGAGAAACTGGTGCCTTGGCGGTGGCGGTGTCTCTCTCATACGGTTGGACTGTTGCCTTCGATCGGGACTTAGTTGTTTGGAGACCCGGAGGTCCCCTTCACTGACGGATTTGGCAAATTCACGGCGACTCCTAGCCTTGCCGGGATCCGAAAGGCCCCTGCCAATGGTGCTGGCTTCTCTTTGTATACCGGTCCGGTACCGCCGGGCCACCACCCATCCACGGTCCTTTCAGCAACCTCCGATCAGCCTCCACTGCAGACGGTCACCACCGTCTGCTAACCTTGCTGTCTCAGTCCGGGGCACACACCCGGACCAACTTCAGGCTCTACTCCTGTCAGTTTCCTCCTCACACTTGCTCCTTTACCACTCAACTCCTAAACTCATCTGCCTGGTTTTCCCGCCTCCAGGACTGTGAACTCCTCGACCAACCGCCTCGCCCACCCCCTGGTGTAGACATCAGCCCCTGGAGGAAGGCAACAAGGATTTCTGGTCCAGCTTAGGTGTACCTAACCGGGGTGTAGGGTGTGGTGATGTCATTACCTGTGACCCCTGGTTTGCCCAGGGCGTCACAGAGTCCTAGTCAGCCACTCTCCTTTTGTGATAAGCAGCTCACTATAATCAATATACATTGAGTGGTGTGAGCGGGGTTAGCTTTCTCAGCTCTGCTGCATTGATAAATCTAAAAAGCCTGATTGTGTCAGAAACACTACACCCAGTAAAGTAAGTGATACATTGTTGGATTCAGGGTCTCTTTTCCGACATTATGCTGCTCTAAGATGAGGTGCTAAAAACCTTTGAATATATTCCCTTTAACTCTTCCGGTATTAATGGAAAGTTATGAAGCCCCCGTACATATTAAAGAGACCTGACACCTTGGAAAATGCTATTTACCTGCAGTTATGTTAAAGGGGTGTTCGGGTGCCACGGTAGGTGTACCGCCCTGAGAGGGGCCTGGCCGCTTCTCCACTGCTCGGGCCGAGCCGCTCGAGGTCCGGGCTCGGGATGTCGGTGGCACGAGCGCCTCCGGACCGGGGGCCACGTCGCTCTGTTAAAAGTGTGGGAGGCGATGGGGAGGTGGTGGTGTGGGATGAGGCGCGTAGCCGGGTGGGCCGCGTTGTCCTACGGGTCGTGACGCCACCCACGGGTTGTGGTGACGGGATGCACCACCGCTGCGGCTGGAGTGAATGCGGCTGGAGTGAAGGTGGGCTCGTCTGGGATCGGTGTTGCGGCCGCAGCCTAGATGTTAGCCCCTCCGTGGGTAGGGGCGGTGTGTCCCAGGGCCCGGTGGGAGAGGTAGGAAACTGATGGCGACGAGGTGGTTGTCAGGGTGCAGGGTGCCGTTTTGCGGTGCAGTGTCATGCCCGGATGGCACTGGGGTACTCACGATTAATTCACACTCAGAGTCACTGGTAAACCAAAGTTCGGGTATGATCGGGTCCCGCAGCCGGCTGCTGGTGTCCCCTGTGAGGTTGATGGTGGCCCCTTTCCCTTGCACCTCTTGTTGTGGTTTTTTGGCTCCTTTGCCTGGACAGTGTTAGCCCGCTCCCCGGCGTTTAGCTGCCAAAGGAGCCCTCGGTTGCCCGCAGGCGCTGGCCCGTCGGATGTTTGGCCCTTGGCGGTGGCTCTCACCCGGTATCGGTGGGCTTTTTCCTTCTTTCGGGACTTTGGGTGTGGATGAACCCGTGAGGTCCAGCCAGCAATCAGTCAATTTGCCTAAACTCAGTGGCTTCTAAGCTAGGATGGGGTCTGAGTACCCGGTTTCTGGTGCTCCGGTACACGGTTGACTCCCCGGTTCAGGGCCGGCAGGCTTCAACCCAGGCCCGGTCCCTATGGTTCTGCCGGTTGCTGTACCGGTACTCCTGCAGACGGTTACCACCGTCTGCCTGCCTGATGTTACGGGGATCCCAGGCTCCAACCCGGGTCCCTGACAGCTCTGCTCCCCTACACCTCCTGTCACTGTCACTGTACAACTTAAACTGTTTGTGTTTCCTGCCTCAGGACAGTAGTCTCCTCGGTGGGCGTGTCTTTCCGCCTAACTCCGCCCACCTGGTGTGCCCTACTTGCCCTGAGGGAGGCATCAGGTCTCCCTTTCGGGTGACGGGTGTGTCCTCACAGGGGATGGGGGTGGGTGTGTGTGTAATGTGGTGGGTGTTATTACCTGTGGCCCCTGGGGTCCAGAGCGTCACATTGGCACAGCAGAGTCTGCTGTTCAGCCACAGCGTGGCCCTGGGATGTGACTCTGCTCCGCGATCGCCTCTTTAATGCAGGGGGAGGTTTGCTAGGACTTGTGGTGTGGGGCACTTACTTTCAGGCTGGAGGCCAGGGCTGGTTCTTTCTTCAGGACCGCTTCTCAGCTGCCACTTGCAGCAGTTCGCAGTACCCTTAAGTACCATAAAGAGACACAGTTCTTTCTCAATGGCAAATGTTCTTTACTATACAAAACATAATCACATCTTCCATGACGCCTTCGGCAGATACATCCTTCCTTAGTTACAGGGGTCACACAAGTCATTTGCCATAATGTCCTTACTGTACACTCCGGTCCCCCGATGAGGTTACCAATAGCAACCAGAGTCACTCTCAATTTGCCAGCCAACCACCTCCCTGGTACTCGGGCTTCCGAGCTCCTCATTCCCTCTCTCAACTTCACTCTGTTGGGCACACTCAAATAGTCCTCTGAATATCCCATTGTCCCATCCACAGGGATTTTTGTCTATGAGCTAGGACAGTCCTTTTCAGGGACAGCACTCCTCTGTATCTGGTTCGTCAGGACCTACTCCCGCTGTGGGAGCCCACTCACTATCCGCTGATTAAGGGAGTTTGTTGGGTATCTGCCAGGGGGTGACCACAATCCAGGTCATCCGGACTTCACCCACTTGGGACATGGTTAACACAGCCCACTCTCACTAGGGCCCCATGGCTCCGGCACCAGGATTCGACGAAGCGGGTCAGCCTAATTAGCTTCTCTTGGGGGTTTGCATGTATCACGCTCCTTGGGGACTCTCCTGCCTCTTCCTGTGTCCCTCTCTAGCTCTGAGTACCAGGAGGAGCTGCCAGCCCAATGTGGCCACCTAGTGGCTGCACATAAATTTCACCAATATATAACATCGCAGTACACCTTATGTATGAAAGATTTGAAGGTCTGGGATGGGCAGAGCCCAACACCCCCTTATAGTTATACATTTCACCGCAAGTAAATAGCATTTCACTAAGTAAGTACTGTGAAAGTGTGGCTACCAAGAGAAAGTGAACGTCTATCCTCCTGGGAGCTGTCGGCTTTCAGTCACCCACAGAGTGCCTACAATTGCTGCACACAGCATGCCCCAACACTTTGATTGACAGCCGACTCTGCACAATTGTGCTTTGAAATGTTACTTTTAGTATTTTTCAAGTTGAAAGGTTCCCTTTAAATGGTAAGCCAGTCTTGCTGAAATTGGTGGTTTGAGACAGTATTGTCCTAGTGCAAGACCAGTTTGAGATAAACAGTATATTCTTGAGCTGTCTGAAAGAACAACTTATATCTTACATTATGCATAAGCAGGCAAGCATTTGCAAGCAAGAAGCCAGTCTAAGCAATACCTTCCCTCTTATGACCTATATGCACTGGCATGCTATTGAAAGAAGATAAAAGGAATCTTAAAGTTATATAAAGCAATACAATTCCAACCGCTTTATCCAGGGATACAACATTTATTTCTGCAAAGCAGTGAAGCCCCTTTAAGATACATTTTGACTAATGTCTTTTCAGCACCATGGACAGAGAGCTGAATTACCACATACACCAATCATTCATACCATTTAAACCACTGACAGGTTAAGGTAAAAACATTGATTATCTCTTGACAATGGCACCTGTCAAAGGGTTTGATATATTAGGTTAGCAAATGAACAGTCAGATCTTGAAGTTGAC
Source organism: Anomaloglossus baeobatrachus (assembly GCF_048569485.1). Classification (NCBI taxonomy): domain Eukaryota; kingdom Metazoa; phylum Chordata; class Amphibia; order Anura; family Aromobatidae; genus Anomaloglossus; species Anomaloglossus baeobatrachus. The sequence continues at coordinate 112,864,827 of NC_134358.1, read as the reverse complement.
GTGTTGGAAACAAGTAAAATGATCAAGCGTAAGGATCTGATCAGCTTTGACAAATGACAAATTGTGACAGCTAGGCGGCTCTCCAAAACAGCAGGGCTCGCATACTGGCATGGGGTAGTAAATATATACCAAAACTGATAATGGGTTAACTGGAAATAGGATCACAGGCTTTCAAGGCTCATGGCATTCCTGGAAAGTGAAGGCTAGCCAAACTGATCCCATAGAAAAACTCTGGCTAGTTATGTTAGCTATAATAGACACATCTTAGAAGACAGTACATCACAGTTTTCTGTGAAGCAAAAAACTACTCAGATGCTCCTGAGATCCCTGTTTACTATAGAAAAGACTTGCAATGCGCACCTATGCATCAGAACTTGAGCATCTAATCATACGTATCTAAGCTTCAAGTGGATGACCAGGTGTGGTGCGCCACTTATCATGGGAAGAGAAGACAAGTTGATTAAGGCCTCTTTCACACGTCCGTGTCTCCGGTACGTGATTGGTCCGTTTCCTCACGTACCGGAGACACGGGCACATGTAGACCCATTAAAATAAATGGGTCTGTGCTCACGTGCGTGTTCTGCCATGAACCGTGTGTACGTGTGGAGCATACATGTGCCCGTGTGCTCCACACATAGACATGTCCGTTTTACTCCGGCATCATGGGTGTCACACGGCCCACATATGGACCACACGGAGGTGTTCCGTGTGACACGCACCGGAGAAAACACACGTGTCTGAGAAAAAAATAACAAATCTTTACTCACCTTCTCCAGTCCTGCTGTCTCTGCCGCTGCTGTCACTTGCTTCCGACCGCCGCTCATTATGCTCATTGCATATTCACTTCACTGTGGCCGGCAGCAGCAGCAGTGAGTCGGCAGGACCGGAGACCAAAGATCAGCACCACGGACAGCAACGCCAGGGACAGGTGAGCAGAAAGTTCCCGTTCTCTGTGTGTTATCACGGATAACACACGGAGAACACAGATGTGCCATAAATACAGCTCACGGAAGGCAAAACGCACCTTTGACACGTCCGTGAAAAAGGCCTATGGCAGTGAAATACACTGAACAATTCATGCCTAGGATTTCTTGAGTCCCGTCATTCCTTTGGATCTTACTTGGACTCACATCACCATTATAGCTTTCGTTTCCACTGTCAGACTATGGAATCACCAGTGGGGCCTAATCAGGGAGGTTTGTTCTATATGAGCTCCAAGAAATACTGTTGCACACAAATAATGGGAAAGGTTGTTTGTTGAGACTTTGAGCAGGCACCTTACACCATTGTCAGACAAAGTGATGCTTCATGTAAAGTTCTCATGGGAAACTCCACCATAACCCTTACTCTCAGGGGTTTAGTACTCATAAAAATCAGTTCACATCCCTTTTTTAACATACTCCCTATCTCAAAATGTTACATATGAGGTCAGTAAATATTAGACAACATATGAGCGTAGAAAACACTTCTATATCTACACTAGAGATGAGCAAACCTTTGGAGGTTCAGTTCGCTGGCAGCAGACAAGCCTAGCTACACAGGCTGGAGCTTGACTCAAGCCCCAGATCAAGTCAATGATTGTCAGTTTGAGTTTCCACTCACATACGGCCAGCCATAAGCAGAATACTTCAGGGGGAGAGGGTCTTTTTCAAACTTTTTTTTTGGTGCACACTACATGTGATCACGCTGTTATTACCCTCAGTGTGCACCGTTCAAACACTGCAAGCGGCTCCCACAGGGCTGAGCACTGAGCGTACCTGAGCACAGCTTTGCTTGCGCAAGTTTTATTTGCATGTAAAGTATCCAAACTCCGAACCTGAACCTTGATTTTCAAATTTGGAGTTCGGTTCGAAAACCAAACCTCAGGTTCACTCATCTCCTACCTAGACATTATAACCAGCTTCAAAAGTATTTGCTAATGGTATAGCCTTGAAGTCTTAGAGGTATTTTGCCATTTTTAAAGGGATTGTCCATTAGTCGGACAACAACCTCTTCATAAATATTACATTCCCCAGAGTAAAATAAAAACAACAGATCCTCACCTCCAATACTGGCGCCTGTTCCCGTGATGTTGTCTCCTGGTATTCCATGGCTCATGTGAAATTGAAGGGATGAGTAAGTGATGTAGCCAATCTTAAATAGCCTGCAGTTGTCTCACTTCTTTATGACAAGCTCAGACATCTGAGGAAAGTTTTGTTCAGTGGCCGTTTATAGTTTTCAGTTCTCCAAACTATTAGTGGCCACTGAACAAAACCAAAGTAATATGGTAGAACACGTTAGTATAAGTGCAATGTGTAGGTACACCACATTCCCATTGTGGCTATTAACAAACAAAAGCTAAAATAAAAACAAAATGAGCAAATACCCTACAGTAAGTAAATAAGTAAAAAGTAAGAGTACACATAAATAACAAAGAGTAATTTCTTAATACTATATTGATCCAAAAAGTGTAAAAGCCATCCCACTGAGGCAAGGTGTACCTAATCAGGATCATATGTCTAGTATTAAACCTGTCTAAGTGTCAGCAAAACTCAGTAGATGGGGCAGAGCAGGAGCATGGTCTAACTATATAAATACCTATGTAGACTAAATGCACACCCAAAAAAGGATGACCCACATGAGTCCAGATTTGCTCTACTGCTTATAAGGCCTAACAATGTCACTCGAGCCCTGGGAGACTCGGTACCAGCATTGTTGGATCAGGGACACTGCTGGAGTTGTGTGTCTGTTTTTGATTATTGGAAGATATAGTATCTCAGAAGGGACAAAAGGAAAATAAATCCAGCTCACCCACTTTAGATGTACACTCAATTCTGGGACGGTGCACGGACAACAAAGTCGGCCAAACTGTGTAATCCAGACAGGAGGAAAAATTCCAGCATCCACGTCCACGATATATAAAATTTCTCCTTTATTGGATATACATTAAAAACATTCCATATTCTATGAATAAGGACACAAGACGTCCGAAACACATTCTCTTACTATGAGCTATTTGTGGTTTTAAACTGCATGGAATTTTTTTAATGTATATCCATTAAAGGACATTTTTTATATATCGTGGACCTGGATGCTGGAATTTTTCCTCTTGTCAGTATCTCAGAAGGGGTTGTCCGAGTTGGGGAGAACTCCTAAAGCCCCCGTCACATTTTGCGACTTACCAGCGATCCCGAAATCGATGCGACTTGATAAGGATCGCTGGTAAGTCACTGGGAGGTTACTGGTGAGATGTCACACAGTCAAACCTTACCAATGACTCAGTAACGATACAGGTCGCAGTAGCGACGTGTATAACGATCTCTGCTGTCATTGGGACCCTGTCACACAGTGTCAAACATAGCGATGCGTCCTGCTCAGCAGGACATCGCCTTTGAAGAAAATGGTCCAGGACATTCAGCAACGACCGGCGACCTCAGAGCAGGGGCCAGGTCGTTGCTGGATGTCACACACAGCGACATCGCTTGCAAGATCGCTGTTGCGTCACCAAACCCGTGACTCAGCCGCGATGACGCTAGCGATGTCGCTTAGTGAGACGTGGCCTTTAAAGTGGTGATAGCTGATTGTGTATTTTAAACTATGGAAAGAAGTCAACATTGTCTAAAAGCCAAAGTCTACTTATCAGTATATAGCACGGTGGCTCAGTGATTAGTACTGCAGTCTTGCATCGCTGGGGTCCTGGGTTCAAATCCCACCAAGGACAACACCTGCAAGGAGTTTGTATGCTCTCCCCGTGTTTGCGTGGCTTTCCTCTGGTTTCCTCCCACACTCCAAAGACATACTGATAGGGACCTTAGATTGTGAGCCCCAATGTAGACAGTGTTGCCAATGTATGTAACGTGCTATGCAATTAATAGCGCTTTATACAGTAAGTGAATAATATTATTACAGTTAGGTCCAGAAATATTTGGACAGTGACACAAGTTTTGTTATTTTAGCTGTTTACAAAAACATGTTCAGAAATACAATTCTATATATAATATGGGCTGAAAGTGCACACTCCCAGCTGCAATATGAGAGTTTTCACATCCAAATCGGAGAAAGGATTTAGGAATCATAGCTCTGTAATGCATAGCCTCCTCTTTTTCAAGGGACCAAACGTAATTGGACAAGGGACTCTAAGGGCTGCAACTAACTCTGAAGGCATCTCCCTCGTTAACCTGTAATCAATGAAGTAGTTAAAAGGTCTGGGGTTGATTACAGGTGTGTGGTTTTGCATTTGGAAGCTGTTGCTGTGACCAGACAACATCCGGTCTAAGGAACTCTCAATTGAGGTGAAGCAGAACATCCTGAGGCTGAAAAAAAAGAAAAAATCCATCAGAGAGATAGCAGACATGATTGGAGTAGCAAAATCAACAGTCGGGTACATTCTGAGAAAAAAGGAATTGACTGGTGAGCTTGGGAACTCAAAAAGGCCTGGGCGTCCACGGATGACAACAGTGGTGGATGATCGCCGCATACTTTCTTTGGTGAAGAAGAACCCGTTCACAACATCAACTGAAGTCCAGAACAGTCTCAGTGAAGTAGGTGTATCTGTCTCTAAGTCAACAGTAAAGAGAAGACTCCATGAAAGTAAATACAAAGGGTTCACATCTAGATGCAAACCATTCATCAATTCCACAAATAGACAGGCCAGAGTTACATTTGCTGAAAAACACCTCATGAAGCCAGCTCAGTTCTGGAAAAGTATTCTATGGACAGATGAGACCAAGATCAACCTTTACCAGAATGATGGGAAGAAAAAAGTTTGGAGAAGAAAGGGAAAGGCACATGATCCAAGGCACACCACATCCTCTGTAAAACATGGTGGAGGCAACGTGATGGCATGGGCATGCATGGCTTTCAATGGCACTGGGTCACTTGTGTTTATTGATGACATAACAGCAGACAAGAGTAGCCGGATGAATTCTGAAGTGTACCGGGATATACTTTCAGCCCAGATTCAGCCAAATGCCGCAAAGTTGATCGGACGGCGCTTCATAGTACAGATGGACAATGACCCCAAGCATACAGCCAAAGCTACCCAGGAGTTCATGAGTGCAAAAAAGTGGAACATTCTGCAATGGCCAAGTCAATCACCAGATCTTAACCCAATTGAGCATGCATTTCACTTGCTCAAATCCAGACTTAAGACTGAAAGACCCAGAAACAAGCAAGAACTGAAGGCTGCGGCTGTAAAGGCCTGGCAAAGCATTAAGAAGGAGGAAACCCAGCGTTTGGTGATGTCCATGGGTTCCAGACTTAAGGCAGTGATTGCCTCCAAAGGATTCGCAACAAAATATTGAAAATAAAAATATTTTGTTTGGGTTGGGTTTATTTGTCCAATTACTTTTGACCTCCTAAAATGTGGAGTGTTTGTAAAGAAATGTGACAATTCCTACAATTTCTATCAGATATTTTTGTTCAAACCTTCAAATTAAACGTTACAATCTGCACTTGAATTCTGTTGTAGAGATTTCATTTCAAATCCAATGTGGTGGCATGCAGAGCCCAACTCGCGAAAATTGTGTCACTGTCCAAATATTTCTGGACCTAACTGTATATAGTACAGTCTATATATTGCAATCATGGAAGCAGATATTCTTGGACAAGGGGTTGAAGAAATCTATAAATTCACAACTAGAGTCTGATTTTGGTTTTACCCTCCATGTAGATGGGAAGCACGTCTGGAGCATGTCCTGGAAGGTTTCAGATGGTTAAAGTGAAGAATGCAGGGAAATCCTAGAAGAAAACCTGCTGTCCTGGGCATGAAAATTGCATGTTGGGATACAACTTAGTTTTCAAGAAGACGACATCCAAGAATAATATTGAACAGAAATCTACACGGTAAACCTGAAGTCCAATTTACATTTCCAATCCAATTAAGAATCTGTAAAATGAAAGCAACAGATCAGTTTTCCTTCATTTCTCAGTATCCATACATGTGTACCAGATAGAAACCAGCTATCCACAGCCCTCCAATAACATCATTTTGGATTATTACATTTATTAAAATATAGAAAATCAAGCCTGTAGAAGCCTGTAGAAATTGGTCTTCAGATTGCGCCCCCTAGTGGGTAATAAATCAGTGCATACATAAAAACATCTGTATCAAAAAACTGTAAGAATCCTTTTTCATTACGGCATCAGATGAATTACTGTGACCTCAGGCATTCATTTATGTAGTAAAAATGTTATCTGACACTTAAAAGTCCAATGGGAAACATTCATTTATACCAAGTCCTTCACATGAGGGAAGGTTTAACTTGTAGTTCACCCGGATAACCTACACTTACGTATCAGACAATGGTGAGTGGTGACAAATCCCCCCTAGGATAACACATTTCGGTGATTGCTATATGGTACACTGGGGATAGCCCCTCAGAGAACATAAAACATGATAATAACCACACACAAAGGTCCGTGTAAAAGTAGACATAATAGTCATTACAGTAGGATGGATGTAGTCCTGTATGGATAGGTAGGTCTCACAAGTTGAAATCAATGGAGAGATCACAGAGATTTATATTGCCTTATGGGGATTGTCTGTTATAGAAAAACAATTTTCAAACAATGAATCCTAAGCTAATATGGCATTTAGAAGCTCCGTCCATTAGCCACAGCCAAGGGCGACTATAAAGAGGATGCCTACGTGCTTTAAACGGCTGATCGGTCCATTTATTTCTACGGGCACAGTTCTCCCCTGTAGTGGTGCTGCAGGGAAATTAAACATTTGCTGCCGCAATGATAACAGCAGAGGGTCTGAGCATAGTCAAGAAACCCTGCGAATATAAAGAGATTATACACTTAAGAATGAAATTAAATTGACAGGGAGCTGTAAGGAGGAGGTCTTATGCACAATAAGAAATGGAAAGTCCTTTGGTTAGGTCTTTGATAACTGAGGCCTTCACCTACCCCAAAAATCATGGTCAGACATATCAATGGTGCAACCTGTGGGGTCGCACATGGGCCCAAGAGGTCAGTGGGCCCATTTCTACCTCCAAAACAGGTTGAAATGTGCATTTTGTTGAGTCATTGAACTGTTTTTGCACAGGGGCCGTTTTTGTCTGTGTCCACAAGAGCCAAAAACAGTGGTCTCCAACTTCCTTATGTGAGTGACGTGGTAGTCTGCTATCATCACCATTGCTCCATTCACTTATTTAACACTGATGGAGGTAGCCAAATCGCCAGTCAACTAGAAGGGAATGGATTGATGGTTACACGTCCACACTACCACTCCATTCACAAAGGGACTAATGGATTCCTGTTCTCCGGACTGGTGCAGGATAGGAGTCGAATCCGCAGGGATCATACATTTATTATTTCTTCGGTGGATAAGGTATAAATGTTACTTATGGGAGAAGCCCTTCGCGTAGCAGAGCTCTCAATATGCCCAATATTTGCTAGCAAATGATTATATTATTCTCAGATATCTTTCCTTTTTTCAGTCTTTTTTCCGTTTTGTGATTCCGTAACAGGCAGTGGCAAGGGTTAACAGCCACACGAGCAGAAGCCACCGGCACTGACTTTATAAAACATTGTATCCACCAATAATGTGCTTCTATAAACACCGCCATGCAATATTAATGTGCACAGCAGCTACAATAACAAATATGATATAAGAGCAGCATGCGGCTGATATATTGGGATGCAGGAGGGCAGGAATACACAGGCTGGAGCTTGGTGCTGATGAGATATCCCAGCCCTGATAAATGGCTGCTGCACTCGCTCTCATACAGTACAGGGAGCCAGTGGGGTTTTCCTAGCAACCTTAACACCGGGATTCCTCCTCCTCCTCCTCCTCCCAGTGCTCAGACTGATTAGCAGTGAAGCGGCAGAGCCTCATCCACTGTGTCATCATTCATGACACACGTCGTCTTTTTTTCCCCCTCTTCTTCCTCCTGTAAATCAATAACGCACTCACACCGCCAGAAAACTGAGCTTATTTACAGTGTTCTCATATGAATGTCTCTGCATGTGACCTTTATAAAGCAAATAACCACATATAATGTTCCCCTTCACCCTGGGCCTTGCATTTTCAAGCCTACCCTATGTGATATATAATTGCATACATGTAGCTACTGTATGCTATACTTTCCATAGGATAGAAAACAAAGAGTTAAGAACCATTTTCAAAGAAATACAATGTAAACACGCGTCTTAACGATAAATCAGCCTGTGTAAATGAGCAAAGCGGCAATTCATATAGGATGAAAATGTCATATATCACGTAGATCATGTAAACATAATGCAAATCATTAAATTCTGCTGTGGATATGATCATTTTCTATGTAAAAGGGAGGTGATAAGCTATAGATACAGTTGTGTCCATACTTAGGAAAATGTACAAATCATGCAGGGATTGAGCTCAAATCTTGTGGAGGTGACAAACAACCTCTTATGATATTATTAGGACATGGCACAATTGAGTTACTTTTGTGAAAATGACCGTTCATTACTCCTGATGGTTAGGCTAGCAATTCTGAAGCATTTTTTCTTAGAAATCTGCATTGCGCTGACCCTCTGTTATTTCTCCTAAAAAAGTTATGAAGAAATTGACAATTTGGTGTTACCAGTTGGGGATATGTCCCCATACAGTCTGACTCTGTCCAATCAGTGCCGCCTAAATTGGAACACACCCCTTTGAAAAATAGTAACACCTAGTTGTCAATTTAATCCTACATTTTTGGGAGCAATAACAGAAGATCAGCAATAGGGATGATTGAATACCGCAAATATTCGTCAATGCCCATATTCGCCGAATAGGTCGCCGCCATTCGACTATTTGCGAATATTCGATGCGCAATGTAAGTCTATGGGAAACCCGAATAGTTGCCGAATAGCACTATTCGGGCTTCCCATAGACTTACATTGTGCATCGAATATTCGCATAGCAGCGACCTATTCGTCAGATATTCGCGAAGCCGAATATTTGTGATATTCGATCATCCTTAATCAGCAACAATGCAAAGTTTTCAGAATTGTTGTTTTATGGGTTTTTAAATCAGCCACGTCATGAGAGGCGACCACTCCTCTTAAAGAATTCTGCTAAATGGGGCATTATTTATTAATCAAGGGGAATATCCTTGCCCCTTTAAGGTCTACAGTGGTCCGTACAAGATACATTGAATAAGACAATGACCGGATTGAGTCTACTAAAGCATTTAAACAATTAGTTATGTTTCAGACACAGCCTGAGGATGCACTGCTGTCTTCTGAGGATGGTATTGTATTACCGACCCTCGATATTTCACATAAGTAGAAGTCTTCTGGCAGCATTGTGTGGAGTGTGTGTGTGACCCTTTCTTATTTATAGCTGAACGGCAAGCTCAGTCACCGCCATGCCTGTCACCGCCATGCCCATCACCGCCATGCCCGTCACTCGCGCCCCCTATATACCAGTGCTGAGCGCACACACGGACGTTTCCTGTCCTACTCTGGGGAACCATAACAACCAAGCACATCGCTATAAAAAGGCAAATATACCTTAACCCTTTACAGTAGAGAAGCAGCTGCATTGTACACGTGACCTGATCTCCCACAATAATTGTCCTAATACATGCACAATCAGACAGCGTACAATATGCAAAGTGTGAAAACTGAATTGCTGACATAAAGCTGTGCATTTTCAGTTAGATTTCTGCAATTGGATATATTATTGGACTGTGTCCTTTTGAGTGCGACACTCAGTGAGTTAAGTGCTGCAGTCTGGTAAGGGATGATTGACAGTAAACGTCTCATAATTAAAGGACTACGTATCTAATATTTGCTTTCTAGATAATTAGCACTTTAGCTCTCACAATGTCCAGGGTCACCTACATTTATATCCTTTTCTTTAAGATTGTTTTTATTAGTTTTAAATGTTACGTCATAAATATTTATTTATGATATTGTACATTTCAATAACTAATACAACATAATTCTACACGAGATTGATATAATGTGTGTACTATAACAGAGGTATCCATATATTTGAGTGATAATGGTACATCTTTGTAAAAGCTTCGGAGCACGCTGCTGCTTTAAGCTCGGAAACTCCAGTACTGCAAGGGTTAAAGCTGTGCTCAGAATAGGATTCCCCCGGCCCCCTCCTCTCCACCCTGTGCTTGTTCTCCTCGGGATTTCTTGGCTTTGGTGAGGAGCACTTGCCGATCTGTTGCTGCTGTCCTTGGTGATGCAGAGCTCAATCCAATTAGCTTTCACCTCTAGATCCTCTGAGCCAGATTGTGGGAGATCCAGGCCGGTCCATCCCTTGTGCTTGTGTGCCTGCTGTACAGTGAGTGTGTGATGGTGTGAATGTGTGCGACTATGTCTCTGCAGTTCAGTATCTCTAAGCTGAGCTGAGCTGCCTGCTCTTCCATTCCGCAATCTATCCACAGCCGCAGGACTAAGCAGCCCATCTCCATCATCATCATCATCACCACCACCACCACCACCATCACCACCATCACCATCACCACTGGAGGAGGATGCACTAAATCTTAAGACTAATCTTCATGGCACTCTACAGCCACTGTCCCTCTCTAGACTTGTAGAGCCCTGGGATAGGTCCAAGAAGCAAGACATGGGACAAAAGCTCAGTGTGAAGTGTCTTCTCCTGGAGAACATCTAACAAGCTCTGGTTAAGACATGAACCGATCCTTTCCGGGGCTGGTCAGCTTGTCTTTAATCCACTTTAAGCAAGGTAAGTAGATGGGGTATTTCTCCTCCAACACTGAAGAGTATATTTGTACTATATATCTCTGATATGAGCAGTTTACGGAAGAGAACATTGTTCCTCTCCTACTTTATATGCACTTTTAATGATTAACATTATGTTTTCTATTATTATTATTATTATTATTATTATTATTATTATCAATGTTATTATTATTTCTTCTTATCATTTTTTATATACTATGTAAAGAGAAAGGTGATAAAACATTGCATGGGTTGTGCCATCGAATTGCATATATTATCTACTTATCCTTCGTCCACATTATGTTGTTATTCGAGAGGCTAAAACAAAAACAATAAAGTGTTTTATTAATGAAACCCTGATAAGACAATACTCAGTGTGTCATAATCTACAGAATACACATGTATGGATGTATGTAGAGGGGAATACAATTCCGTCCTGTAATCCCGGCAAATCAAGTTATGTAACATTTAATCTTGAAGAAGCTGCCGGTTCGTTGAGGTTATACAATGAAAATCTTTTAATAGTTGGTTCTCTTCCGATGCTGAGACTAAGCGAAAGGGAGGATCCTCTGTAAATTATCAGTAATGGGAGTTCAGTACTAAAACATAAGACAAAAAAAGGGGAAGAAGTCTAAAGGAGAGATGATTTCAATCAATAATAATCCTATCCGGTGCTGCTCAAGAGCTGGCAGAGCTCGTGAAAAGAAATACGCCAGCACAAAATGTACTGGTCTAAAAAAAAAAGTTTTAAAAGCGTGTGGTTTTGTGTAAGTTACAGGTGAGATCTGTCATTACTTCATCCAACAATAGGCCCATATTGCTTAGCAACACTTTCGAGGCCAATAGGGCATCTAATCTACCAGAACAGGTGGAAATCCAAGGAAAGAGCATCTATGGTGGTGTGGTCATGATCAGGTTGTGACCTTCATCCCAAGGTGAAGATCACCCAATACTAGTGTAAGGCTGTGATTGTCCGTAGACTGTTCTTGGTGAAGTGAGTAATCCCTCAAATACAGTAAATATGAACATCTACCATATCTTCAGTATATACAATAACGGCGCAGAGAACAATGATGATCTGTAACCAAAGGCAACCAGACACTACGGTGACTTACAGCACTTTATTGTCAGGTTTTCCAGCTTTGTAGGCTTTTTCTAAAATGAGACATGCTATGACATTGTCATTTTCCAGCCTTTGTTACTTGCCAAAGCTAAATTTTTATGATTTAGTTTTTTAATTTTATTTCCACGTGTATCATTGTGTTGTCTTGGCACGAGGTCGGACATGTGACAATGAAGCAAAACTGAGTTTTATCACCTCTGATTTTCAGGCTTCTGGTTAAACATAGCAGGCCACATTTATCCAAAATGGCTCAATTGCTGCCAAATCTTTAGTGTACTTACTTCAATGCCACCACTCCATATTTATCACATATTATACGTAAATTTGGGAAATATTATGCCTGCACAACTGCCCCAATGAAAGATAAGAGCAGAGACCAGTTAATAAAATCATGTAATTTTCAATTTTGCTCAAAATGTGACTTTTTAGGCATCTTAAAAATTAAAGTAGTAAAATAAAAGTATTTGTTTAATGCACTGTCTAGAATAATGACTTTTCTGCAACTTTTGCATATAAAGGCCTTCATAAATTTGCATTAGTACTTTATGCTAAAAAGATAACCATGCCCCATTTTCTCAACATTTTTAATTTTTGGCGCAAGTACTAATAAATAGTGTATTAAATGTTGTAAAATATTGATAAATGTGTAGTTACAAATAATATTTATATTTGACATTATGAGTTTTTTATTCAATTGGAAAGAAGAAGGACATTTTGCATTGGCTTAGATGAAACAGTCTTTGATATTATAAAGGTGCTTGTCTGAAAACTGTTCTTTGGGAACATTAGGAGTTTACTTTATATGATTTTATACACTTTTAAAGTATTTTCTTGAATTTTTTTCAAGAAAACGAATCAAATCAGTCCAGATTATAATAAAATAATCACTTCTTTATTTCTATTGAGCACGTTAGTCTGATCTTAGTGACCAGTTCAGGTCAAGAGGCCTCAGAGATAAGTAGTATACTTGCTAATGATGTGACCGGATGGTAACTTGGAAAGGCCTGATTAGTGAATACAATGAATAAGCTTTATTTATATAGAACTAGCATATTTCAAGGTGCTTTACTTTTCAAAGAAAACATTTATAAAGGATATCAGAGAAACAAACTAAGGCTGTGGTCAGACATCCGTAAATTCTCTCATCCACGAGAATCGGGCCAATTATGCAAAGCATCAAATTCTGATCAGAGTGTGTTCTGATTCTCTCGGAAAAGGAGAAGATTGAGAAAGAAAATTCTCTATTTTCTTCATTGTGATATTCCATGAAAATCGGATTTACTCAGATGTCATCTGAGTGGAGTCCAATGTTTTCTGTCGATTCATTGACTTGCATGGCCGAGTACGATCTCCAATCAGGTCCAACTTGGATGCACTGCGTTTTTATCCTTAGACAGAGGCAAGAGTCACACTTGTGAGTGACTCGCATGTAACCTCTCTGGACAGCAGCAGGTCAGCCTCATGCATTTCTATTCAGATGACCCGCTACTGTCCGGAGAGCAGCAGGCAGTGCTGGGTGACGCGATGCGAGACTCGCGCGGGTTATGCGCGAGTCACTTGCAAGTGGGACTCCAGCCTGACTCGAGGATGTGCTCAGCCCCATAGAATAACATTGGTCCAAGTGCGATTCAATGTTTTGTTGGATTGGACTCAAACCAAAAATATGGCGGTGTGTGCAAGTCCTTTGTATTATGGCACTGTAAACACTAACATTTCTAAAACTTGGCTAAAGGGTTAAAAATAAAAGAACAATGTATACTTACCTCTTATATTCCCTGCCAGATCAGTGCTCCGGTGATTCCTTCCATTCTGTGGTTAATTCCTGCAGCAATCAGGTGCAATACATCATTCACATGGCCTCAGCAGTCAGACAGTGATTGGCTGCGGCAGTCATGTAGATAATGTGAATGATGGACAGCACGTGATCACTGCAGGAAGAAATCAAAGACTGGGGGAGACCAATAGAGCAGCAAGGCTGAAATTATTAGAACTAGAGAGGTAGCACAGACATCCAAACAGCCATGTTTGTATTACAGAACACTTTGAACACATTTTTGTGAAATGTTCAGGATGATAAAATGTTGTTTCAATTTGTTCCTTTTTTTAATTAGATATAACATAATTTCTCTTTCTGGAGAATACCTCCTTTCATCCACTCTTAGGATATGCTCAAATGCAGTTTTTGGTGCTCCAAAATTCACGTAAAAAATGATTCATATTGTCTTGCAGCAGGCATTCCTATTATTTGGATGAGTAACACGTCTATAGCGCACGTGTTGCATTTTTTCAGGCATATTTTAATTCAATATATTCTGCCTTGGAAAAAGACTGCACGTCGAAACGCGCGTAGGGTGTCTGAACAGAGCACATATTGGGTCAGGTAATGATTTTTTCTCAGTGATCCAATTGTTTTCTACTCCCCCATGTGACTATTTATTTATGTGAGTAGTACATATTAACCTGTTGCGTGGACTGGATCTTGACTCTACCCTTATTATTTTGATACGCCGGGTTTTGCCATTTTCTGTACATGTGCACACACTGTAGTGCTGGGCAATAGCACTCAATTTTTCGCTGTCTGGTCCATTGCACAGTTATGGAGATGTCATTAATATATATTTGGTGGCAGTATTACCCCATTCACTACTTACACTTTGCTATTTAATTCTATTGATTTTGGGGGTTTCTGTTTAATTATGATTGTGTTCATTCATAACGATTCCATGTGATATTTTGTTTATTCTATGGATCTTCTCATTTGTTAAACTATGCCTGCCCTCATGTGTCTTCTGTCCATATTGTTCTACTGCTGACTTCATGTCCACTTTATGATTTTTTAACTATATTAATAATAAACAATTAATATTTTAGTCTAGATGTTTATATGCGCATTTTTACTATATGAGTTTCAGTTGTGTTGCACTGATGCAGGTCTTGTACTGAGTTTTGGCTTTGTCAATTGTTATTGGCCTTTCTTTGAGCAAGGTTTTTGATCTATAGGTATGATTTATGTAGGGTGTAACTCTTAAGGGGGCTTTACACGCAATGACATCGCTAACGAGATGTCGTTGGGTCACGGAACTCGTGACGCACATCCAGCCTCATTAGAGACGGCGGTGCGTGTGAAACGTACGAACGACCGCTAACGATCAAAATTACTCACCTAATTGTTGATCGTTGACACGTCGTTCTAATCCCAAATATCGTTGCTGTTGCAGGATGCAGGTTGTTCATCGTTCCTGAGGCAGCACACATCGCTACGTGTGACACCTCAGGAGCGAGGAACAACACCGTACCTGCGTCCTCCGGCAATGAGGTGGGCGTGTCTTTCTGCTGCTCTCCGCCCTTCCACTTCTATTGAACGGCTGCAGTGTGACGTCGTTGTGACACCGCACGAACCGCCCCCTTAGAAAGGAGGTGGCTCACTGGCCACAGCGATGTCGCTAGGCAGGTAAGTATGTGTGACGGGGACTAACGATATTGTGCACCACAGGCAGCGATTTGCCCATGACGCACAACCAACAGGGGAGGGTGCGATCAACAGCAACATAGCTAGCGATGTCGCTGCATGTAAAGTAGCCTTTTGGATATGCTCAAATGCAGTTTTTGGTGCTCCAAAATTCATGTAAAAAATGATTCATATTGTCTTGCAGCAGTCATCCCTATTATTTGGATGAGTAACATGTCTTTAGAGCACGTGTTGCATTTTTTCAGGCATATTTTAATTCAAGCATCATGCCAATTCTTTGGCACATTTTTTGTATTTTTGCCATGGTTTTTATCATGGTTTTTAGTGCTTTATTTTTGGTGTGTGTGCTTTGTGTAACAGAAATGAGCCAAAAAAAAACCTTACTACTTTAGCCCATATTAAAGATTTATAGAAAACCACAATGGAAAACCAAGTAAAAAAAAGTATCAAAGCAGCATAAAAAAATGTGTTCTTATAAAAATGCACCAAAAAAAAACGTGTATTTTATGAACAGTTTTGATGCATGGAATTTTCAGGCAGAAAAATCTACATAAAACTTTATGTGACTATACCCCTGGGGCTTGTACAGACGTGGAGGAACTGTTCGAGATATTCCATTTGAACTTTCACAGGGAAAACATGCAGAAGAATCCAGTAATAGCAAAGAGGATGAAATTTCAACAAATCCATATGCTATGGGTATTTTGCTCTTGGAAATTGATATGTGGTGCTATTTTTTAATTCTGCACAATGTCAGTTTCATAATAATAGGTTCAATGGTGGGAAAAAACCTATAGCAAACTCAGTTTTTTTCCCCATTAGATTGGAAAGAGTCTGCCGCAAAATGTTCAAGTCTCCGCCCCCTGCAAACCCCCTGCAAAAAAAATAAAAAAACAAAACCCTCTTTTCAAAATTTAAAATAAAAATAGAAACTATTTTCATCTTCCCTGACATTTCGTAGACTCCCTTGTATGTTTGCGTGATCAGGATCAGAGTGGCCTAGTGGGATGCCAGACGATGCTCCAATGGGCCCTAGGCTCTCAGTGGGCCCCCGAGCAGAATGTAGAGGGGGACTATCAATAACTGGTCCTCAGCAGCAAAAAAATGTTGTCTTTGCTGGAGGCCATTTTAACGACTACTCTGGATTTGAACGAGAAAGAGGAAGTCACTCAGTAACAGTAGCAAGGTGAATGTGAGTTGTTTTTATTTTTTATGGTTTTCTTTTTCTACATCTGCTGGTATACAGGAGGCTATGTGGGGGCTAATACTGTGTGTTTCCTTCCCCTCACCTCCCGCTATGCCTGTCAAGTTGTTCACTTGAATAAAGTCACGTTAAGCTGGTGAGTGCCTCCAGCCTATCTATTTGATGGGGGCTAATACTGTCTACAGGGAATTATGTGGGGCTATGTGTGGGTTAATGCTGTTTATAGGGGACTATGTGGAGTTAATACTGACTATAGGGGACTATCTGGGGCTCATACTGTACATAGGGGCTATTTGGCGGTTAATACTGTCTATAGCAGGCTATGTGGGGTCTTATACTGTCTACAGGGAGCTGTATGATGGATCATATTGTATATAGTGGGGCTGTTGGGTGGCTTACACTGTATACAGGGATTATCAAACTGTATTTAGGGGGGCTATGTGCGACCTCATATTTTATATAGGGGCTGTGTTGGGGCACATACTGAATATATGGGGGCTGTGTGTGGGTCATACTGTATATCAGGGGGCTGTGTGTGGGTCATATTGTGTGTAGAAGTTTGTATATGGGATCATAATATATATAGGGGACTATATGGAGGCTCATATGGGAGCTATGTGGAGGCTTATGTAGTATATAGGTTACTGTGTATGAGCTTATACGTTATATGGAGGGTGTTAGTATACTTAATTCTGCTCAATAGTAAGTGATACAATTACAACAGTCATGGTTTCTCATGTGGCCTTTAGGGAAAATTTGTCACGTCTGTTATCTACTATATACAGAGCTCCAGTGTATAATGGTGGTAATATTAGTGTTATCATCATTGTGGCTTTTATTCATGATCAATATTGAATTATTTGGTTACCATGTGGTCATAATATGTGGTCTGGTCATGGTGTGGAGGTATTTCTCCCTTGTATGTGGCATTATTCAGTCACTATATGGTAGTAATATGTGGTCTGGTCATGGTGTGGTACTATTTGTCCCTTGTATGTGGTATTATTGGTCTTGGTATAGTGGATTGTGTTGCGTATAAAAGTCATTTGTTCTATCTGATATTAATTAGGAGATTTTTTATTTCCATTACAGATTGAATACTTGGAAGTTTAACCCCTCTCTGTCCTGTGACTATTACACAGCAGCAGAGATGCACTTACAGGGGTTCTCTGCTGAAAACAAGTAATTACCTCTCCACAGGATAAGTGATAACTTATTGATCTTGAGAGTCCAACTGCTGGGACCGCACCGATCGGCAGCATGGGGAACTATTATCAAGCACTAATCATTCATTCCCTCAGTTGTTTCGAGCACTGTACTTGGCTTTTTCTGGCAGCCCCAAAGAGAATGAATGGAGCTGTGGCTACACATCCCACCTGCCGCTGCATTGTAAAATGGTGATAAAAGTGCCCTTTCAGGGTTACAGTTCCTTTTTCTTAAGATCAGTTTGGTTTCCAATGGTCAGATTCCACCAATTAATAAGTTATTACCGATCCACGGGATCCACAAGATTGGTGATAACTTGTTTTCACCATAGCACCTATTTGATGCAATCTACCTTAATTGTACATCGCTGTTATGGAGAGCGCACAGTAGATGAGCAGGAATCTTCTGTATTTTATTGGTGATGCTCAAATATAATGGGGTTTACAGCTAACAGGTATTTCCATATATTTGTAGGGTGGACCACTAGAGTCAGTTCCTCAAGTGCGCCCAAGACACCCCAGCCCGACTCTGCCCTTGATCATCTTTGTGTAATCCGGCCTTCTGTGATGTGTTCCATATGAACTAGCACTCAACTGTTTTCCACAATCAGTGCCAAATGCTTATGATTGTGTGCACATCGCTGTATATATTCCTACTGATTCTCATGAGAATTTTCTTTATTATATCTAATATCTATTAATGTTCTCTAAGGCCTCATTTAGATGTCCTCCTATATTCTCATGTATGTTCTATCAATTTTTTTCATGGCCATGTACTTATAGTCTGTGAGCCATTTCACACATCCAATTTTGACCCATTTAGCAGTTAAAACTCCCTCATTCAAGGGAGTCCATATAAAGAATGGTCAGTGCATGGTTGCAATCCGAGTTCCTCCTGTTTGTTGTCCAATTTTCCACTAAAGTCTGATTAAGACAACAGTAATTTTTTTTGCTTCCCAAAGAATGTTTAGAGTTTCGTTCTTTAGTTTTGGATCTGATTTTCATGTGTTTCAGTTTTTTCCCATCAGTTTTTCAGTGGTGATTTTATTGTATGCGTAAAAAATAAAAACATTTCTAAGACTCTCTTTCCCATTATAATGTTAAAAATGGACACCACACTGACATCCGTGTGCTGTTCTACATTTTCATGGGTCCATAGATTTGTGTGAGTGATTTTCTATCCATGAAAAACACAATTAGAACACGTATGTGAAGATCATACACCTTAATTACACCTAATGCTACAAGAAGGTTGGGAATCCTCCATTAGTTTTTGTCTTCATAAGAGAAAAACAAATGACACACGGATGGTTAGAATACACTGAGACCAAAAACAGATGAAAATGCTGTCCATAGTCCTTTTTTTTGCATTGGAGAAAAAAAAACCTGTCACACAAAAGAGACCCTAGACTGATTGTCCATCATTAGTTGCTATCATTTTAGGGATTGTGTTACAAATTGGAAAGATAAAGATGCAAACTTATGTTTGGAACCCCTCAGGAATATGCCTGCTATTTGCTTTCAATATTTGTATACAGCCAAAATTTTTTGCATGACAGGGTGACTCAATCTGCATCATTATAGTTAATGGCCCTGTCGGTGCATACGGGGCCACTGAACGTAGGAAAACTGTCACACCGAGGCGAGGGACCGCTCATTGTGTGGTGCAACACAAATAGAAAACCAGGGAAGATGTAAAGGAAGGCGCTGGCAATATGAAGAAGGAAGCGGGGTCATCTTCTAACACTAATCTGAGTCTGATCCCTGTACTCACTAATGTCCCAAGATGGGTCCTTGTTCCCCTGCACTATCACGTGCTTAAGCCCTATTTGGCCCTGAACACACCCTGACTAGTACACACCCTGACTAGTTTGTAGGCCAGCAAGATACTAGTCTCACTACTACAATAAAACAACATGAGGAAGGTAAGACAAATGGGTACTAAAAGATACAACAAAAAACACTGCTCGGTTTTCTTGCAGGAAACTGCACAGCTGCAACTGAAGCAAATATCTCAGCTTCTCTAGAAACAGATTCCTCCAAAGTAGTCAGTATACAAGATCTGTCACTGGCATGGAGTGAACCCAGGAGTGGGTAAATATAGAGGAAGGGTGTGAAGATAAGATGCTGCAGCTGTGACTAAAGCTGGTGTCACACATAACGACGACGACAACGACGTCGCTGCTACGTCACCATTTTCTGTGACGTTGCAGCGACGTCCCGTCGCTGTCGCTGTGTGTACCATCCAGCAACGACCTGGCCCCTGCTGTGAGGTCGCCGGTCGTTGCTGAATGTCCAGCTTCATTTTTTGGTCGTCACTCTCCCGCTGTGACACACACATCGCTGTGTGTGACAGCGAGAGAGCGACGAAATGAAGCGATCAGGAGCCGGCACTGGCAGCTGCGGTAAGCTGTAACCAGCGTAAACATCGGGTAACCAAGGGAAGACCTTTCCCTGGTTACCCGATGTTTACGCTGGTTACCAGCCTCCGCTCTTGCTGCCAGTGCCGGCTCCTGCACTGTGACATGTGGCTGCAGTATGCATCGGGTAATTAACCCGATGTATACTGTAGCAAGAGAGCAAGGAGCCAGCGCTAAGCAGTGCGCGCGGCTCCCTGCTCTCTGCACTGTGACATGTAGCTGCAGCACACATCGGGTTAATTAACCCGATGTGTGCTGCAGGAGAGCAAGGAGCCAGCGCTAAGCGCGGCTCCCTGCTCTCTGAACTGTGACATGTAGCTGCAGCACACATCGGGTTAATTAACCCGATGTGTGCTGCAGGAGAGCAAGGAGCCAGCGCTAAGCGCGGCTCCCTGCTCTCTGAACTGTGACATGTAGCTGCAGCACACATCGGGTTAATTAACCCGATGTGTGCTGCAGGAGAGCAAGGAGCCAGCGCTAAGCGCCGCTCCCTGCTCTCTGAACATGTAGCACAGCGACCTTATGATCGCTGCTTCTGCTGTGTTTGACAGCTAAGCAGCGATCATAACAGCGACTTACAAGGTCGCTGTTACGTCACCGAAAATGGTGACGTAACAGCAACGTCGTTGTCGCTGTCGTTTAGTGTGACACCAGCTTAAGGCTTTGAGTAATCTCAGCCAGAAGGGAAAGGGTCCTTGACTACTTCAGCATCAAATAAAAGTAAATCCACTCCATGTGGATGAGACAGACATGACAAAAAATGCTAAGTGATTGCCTCTAAAGCTTGGGTCACACTAAGCGACAGCGACAACGACGTCGCTGTTACGTCACCATTTTCTGTGACGTAACAGCGACCTTGTAAGTCGCTGTTATGATCGCTGCTTAGCTGTCAAACACAGCAGAAGCAGCGATCATAATGTCGCTGTGCTACATGTGCAGAGAGCAGGGAGCCGCGCTTAGCGCTGGCTCCTTGCTCTCCTAGGTACAGTACACATCGGGTTAATTAACCCGATGTGTGCTGCAGCTACATGTCACACTGCAGAGAGCAGGGAGCCGCGCGCACTGCTTAGCGCTGGCTCCTTGCTCTCCTTGCTACAGTATACATCGGGTTAATTACCCGATGCGTACTGCAGCCACATGGGCACAGAGCAGGAGCCGGTGCTGGCAGCAAGGGCGGAGGCTGGTAACCAAGGTAAATATCGGGTAACCAGGGAAAGGGCTTCCCTTGGTTACCCGATGTTTACGCTGGTTACAGCTTCGCAGCTGCCAGACGCCGGCTCCTGCTCGCTTCATTTCGTCGCTCTCTCGCTGTCACACACAGCGATGTGTGTGTCACAGCGGGAGAGTGACGACCAAAAAATGAAGCTGGACATTCAGCAACGACCGGCGACCTCACAGCAGGGGCCAGGTCGTTGCTGGATGTCACACACAGCGACAGCGACGGGACGTCGCTGCAACGTCACAGAAAATGGTGACATAGCAGCGACGTCGTTGTCGTTGTCGCTGTGTGTGACACCAGCTTAAGGCCTCACAGACTTCCTTTGATACATCCTTCCAAACAACCTTTCATGTGATACTCCAAATTATGCTATTACAAGTGAGTGTACAGTAAAACTTCTGAAATCCAGCATTCAATAATTTAAAAAAATCTGATAGATCTGCATTTTGATTGGAATGCAATATAAATAGGGAATTTTAAAAAATTAGAGAAAGAAAAGAGAATTTTCTAATTAGGAATTTACTCTGCTTAGAAATATTTTGTTATTTTATTCCTATTTTCTGCATTACTGAAAATTGTTAGATTCATCGATGATGGAATAAAGGAAAACAATGAAGCGTAGGGTCTCTGTGCATGCAGATGTATGCCCTCACATTACAGCGGTCTTAATATTTTCTCTGCTGCAAACAAAAGGGTTGAGCACCAAAGAGTTTCATGGAAAATGTGTGTCCATTTACATGTTGACCTCTAGATATCGGTTTCATGATGGTGCTTAGCTGTGCACGATGGGCTGATATTAGTGAGAGTATAGAATATAATAAATATTGGATATTGCAGTTTTCTCTGTCACAGGAGACACTGCACTCCGGTGATGACCAAAAACTACACAATTTTTTAAACTATATACATCTTTACAATAACACATTTGATAATATCATAAAAATACATAAAATTCACTAAAATGGTAATTTTAGATGGATGAAATAAAATGGAATTATCTCAATGAAATTGTGAGGTGCCCGTGTCTTCTAATTACATATCTGGAATGGATGTCTTGGAATACATGGAACACCAATGCATTTTATTTGAAAAGTAATACAGGTAGAAAATAGTTCAGTATAGGAAGAAGAAATAGAGAACAATACAGTACATATGGAACAGGTAGAAAGCATTATTGTGCATTGCAGTACATGTAATGCCGGTAGGGAGCAGGTCCGTTCATGTGGTAATGGTAGAGATCAATCCAGTACATGTGGGTCAGGTAGAAGGAGGGTCTGTGCTTTAATATGTGTAGTAAGCAGTCCAGTACATGTGAGTCAGGTAGAAGGTGATACTGTGCTTTAGCATGTGTCGTAAGCAGTCCAGTACATGTAGTACAGATGTTTATGTGACACAAATACAGAACAGTATGGTGAGTGACAGGTATCGATGAGTACAGATCATTCAGCTTAGGTATGAAGCAGTATAAGATATATACTGTAGTACCGGTAGGGAGCAGAATAGTACATCTAATATATAAAGCTGAGTGTATGTGTGTGTGTGTGTGTGTGTGTGTGTGTGTGTGTCCACTAAAGGAATCTGCACCGTCGCATTTACAATCACGCAATTTTGCACAGACGCCTCATGTGACCCAGGGAACGTCGTAGACTATTTTTTGACAGAAAAATGTAACCCCGTGCTTTACAGTTAGTCTCTAAAATCCTGCCACCATTAAACTGAATGAAGGTGGGAGCTATAGGTTATTAATAGCAACTGTCAGTGGTTGCTATAGGAACAAAATAAACTGTTAGTTGAAGCTTATGCGTGAGGTGATATGATGTCGGTGGTGAGATGGATAAAGAGAGACAGAAAAAGACAGACAGACAGAGACACAGACAGATGGGGAAAGAGACAGACAGACAGACGGGGAAAGAGACAGCCCTGGAAAGAGACAGCCCTGAAAAGAGACAGCCGGGCAAAGAGACAGCCGGGCAAAGAGACAGCCGGGGAAAGAGACAGATGGGGAAAGAGACAGACGTGCAAAGAGACAGACATGCAAAGAGACAGACATGCAAAGAGACAGACGGGGAAAGAGACACGTGCAAAGAGACAGACATGCAAAGAGACAGACGGGGAAAAAGACAGACGGGGAAAGAGACAGACGGGAAAAGAGAAAGCCGGGGAGAGAGACAGCCGGGGAGAGTCAGCCGGGCAAAGAGACAGCCGGGCAAAGAGACAGCTGGGGAAAAAGACAGCCGGGGAAATAGACAGACGGGGAAAGAGACAGACGTGCAAAGAAACAGACGTGCAAAGAGACAGACATGCAAAGAGACAGACGGGGAAAAAGACAGACGGGGAAAGAGACAGACGGGGAAAGAGACAGACGTGCAAAGAGACAGACATGCAAAGAGACAGACGGGGAAAAAGACAAACGAGGAAAGAGACAGACGGGGAAAGAGACAGCCGGGGAGAGAGACAGCTGGGGAGAGAGACAGCCGGGGACAGTCAGCTGGGCAAAGAGACAGCCGGGCAAAGAGACAGCCGGAGAAAAAGACAGCTGGTGAAAGAGACAGCCGGAGAAAGAGACAGCCGGGGAAAGAGACAGCCGGGCAAAGAGACAGCCGGGCAAAGAGACAGCCGGGCAAAGAGTAAGACGTGCAAAGAGTCAGCTGGGCAAAGAGACAGACAGGCAAAGAGACAGACGGTCAAAGAGACAGATGGGCAAAGAGACAGCCCTGGAGAGAGACAGCCCTAGAAAGAGACAGACGGGGAAAGAGACAGACACACACATAGAGACAGATACAGAAATAGAGAGAGACAGACACAGAGATGGAGACTGATAGACTGATACAAATAGAGACAGAGATAGAAATAGACAAACAGAGACATAGACACAGACAGACAAGGAAAGAGACAGACATAGACACAGACAGACAAGGAAAGAGACAGACAGAGAGACAGACAGACAGCAACACACAGACAGAGACTGGGAGACAGACAGAGAGACAGTTACTATCCCGGGCAACGCCTGGGTACTACAGCTAGTATAGTATAAAGAACAATACATGTAGCATCATGATAGAACAGTACAGCGCATGTAATACAGATGGGAAGCAGTACATAATGTATAGTAAAGTCACAGAACAGCACAGTACAGGTCGAAAGTACTACCAAGCATTTAGAACAAGTAGTAAGCTGTACAGTACATGTAGTGCTGGTAGGGAGCAGTTTGGTGTATGTAGTACAGATAGAGAATAATACAGTACATGCAGTACAAGTATGGTGGAGTTCAGTAAATGTAATACAAATAAAGAAGAGTACAGAGGGTGATAAAGAGCAGTATATTCAGCACAGTACATATATCACAGGTAGGAAGCAATACACTATGTATAGTATAGATAAAGAACAGTACAGTACATGTAGTATAAGTAGAGAACAGTACAGAACATGTAGTATAGGTAAGAAGCAGAAGAGAATGTGTGGTAAAGAAACAGAACAGTACAATACATGTGGAACAAGTACATATAGGACAGGATATGGAATACAGTACATATAATACAAGTATGGAAGATGTTCAGCACATGTAGTACAGATATGGGGGAATGGATATTGAGTAGATGTAGTACAGGTATGGAGGATGTGCAGTACATATAGTACAGGTATGGGGGATATTGAGTAGATGTAGTACAGGTATGGGGGATGCTCAGTACATATAGTACAGATATGGGGGATGTTCAGTACATATAGTACAGGTATGGAGCATGCTCAGTACATATAGTACAGGTATGGGGGATGTTCAGTACATATAGTACAGGTATGGGGGATGCTCAGTACATATAGTACAGGTATGGTGGATGCTCAGTACATATAGTACAGGTATGGGGGATGTTCAGTACATATAGTACAGGTATGGGGGATGCTCAGTACATATAGTACAGGTATGGGGGATGCTCAGTACATATAGTACAGGTATGGTGGATGCTCAGTACATATAGTACAGGTATGGGGGATGTTCAGTACATATAGTACAGGTATGGGGGAAGCTCAGTACATATAGTACAGGTATGGGGATGCTCAGTACATATAGTACAGGTATGGTGGATGCTCAGTACATATAGTACAGGTATGGGGGATGTTCAGTACATATAGTACAGGTATGGGGGATGCTCAGTACATATAGTACAGGTATGGGGATGCTCAGTACATATAGTACAGGTATCGGGGATGCTCAGTACATATAGTACAGGTATGGGGATGCTCAGTACATATAGTACAGGTATGGGGGATGCTCAGTACATATAGTACAGGTATGGGGATGCTCAGTACATATAGTACAGGTATGGGGGATGCTCAGAACATGTTGTACAGATGGACAATAGTACAGTTGTATTTAGTGAGAGCAGGACACTGCGTGCATTAAAGCTGCGCTGCAGAGGCCGGTCACAGTCATCAGCTCAGTCACTTAGTTCCCTCTCACAAGTCTTTCCAATAATTAGCGTCTTCCGGTTAATCACGTGCCACAGATCTGACACTGAGTGTGGGTTTAAGTTTTAATGACCCAGCAAAAGTTGCTGTAAGTGAAAATGCTAGTAATGTGGGGACCCCAGCATAGTGCAGCGCTGGATCATGGACCCAATCACATCATCACTTGAGTGGGCACTGAATTTTGAGTGATTTTAAAGCTATGGTTATATATGTACGACCCGCTCCTAATTTCCCCAGAGTGAGTACAGTATCGAGCACAGCTCACGCATTACCAGGCATCATGGCGGCTCTGGTAGGATCATTAGTCTTAGTCCAACTTCAAAACTCCTTGTGTTCAGTGATTTAGTAAAAGTCACATATCTGCCAAGAATGGATCTGCTGTCAGGAAAATGCACGATAATGCAGTAATGAGTTTATAATCAGCCTCTTCACAGCTCGGATGCATAATTGTAATTTAGTTACATGTTAATGACGTTATGTGTTAGACCGGAACCATCTTCTATCTGGCCACAAATGTATTTCACATAATGATAAACCTCAATATTATGGTGCTATAAGTATGCCTTAGAAAGTAATGCATGTCATCCAGGGACAGGAGAGGGATTTGCCAAAAAAAAAAAATTAACTCATTAACAATAAAGCAATGGCTCCATTTTAGGATGTTGTTTGGAGGAGATTGTACAGGAGTAATGCAGCCATAAATATATACAAGTAGGTAATTAACATAGCTAACGTTGTAGTCAGAGGACAGAATGTAGCCGAGAATTAAAGGCCACGTACAAAAGCTTAAGAAACATTGGATTACGCTTCAAAGCGTAAAAATAGATGATTAAGCCATTAAATGAGTCTGTAAATAAAACATATCAAAATGTGTTATACTGCGCGCTTCATCTGGTTATCACCACTAACATTGGTTTGTACACCATGTACATTCATACAAGGGATTTTGTGAATACAGGGCATTCTACTAAGTTTGGACAGAATGTTCAGACATCTGGCACCGGCCTAATATCTTCTGCAAATTCTGGATTAATTTGCGTTAGTTGTGCCATAAAAGTGATTATGTGTGCGCATTTTATCTACAAAAGGTGCTTTAACTAATTACAGGTCACATTTTAATGACCTTTTGGCCAGGCCACGTATTCCATTCAGATTTATATTTTTGCACAAAGGATATACATATATTTTGCAAACAAAACTCCTGTCCAGTTTGTGTTGTCATGGTAACAGACTACAAACAAAAGTTGTCCTATCCCACATTTATACTCCTAAGGGTACTTTCACACTTGCGTTGTTTTCCTTCCGTTACAATCCGCCCTTTTGGAAAACAGCAGAATCCGTTAACGGATTCCGCTGTTTCCCATAGACTTGTATGGTTGACGGATTGTACCAAAAGGACCTGCGTTGCTTCCGCTGGGCGACGCTCCGTTGCTTCCGCCCAGCGGGAGGAACGCAGCATGTAACGTTGTTTTGAGCAGCGGAATCCTCTGGATTTCACTGCGCATGCTCTTTTTTTTTTTTTTTTTAAATCACAACTTTATTTTGGCTCGCGGTGGCCGAACGTTCAGCTGAGCACCCGCCCGCCGGCATGCCCGGGCGCCGGCAGGTGACAGCGCTCAGCTGATCACCCGGCAGTCGGCTGCAGGGAGCGATCAGCTGATCACCCGGCGGCCGGCAAGTGACAGCGCTCAGCTGATCACCCGGCGGCCGGCTGCAGGGAGCGATCAGCTGATCACCCGGCGGCCGGCTGCAGGGAGCGATCACCTGATCAACCGGCGGCCGGCAAGTGACAGCGCTCAGCTGATCACCTGGCGACCGGCTGCAGGGAGCAATCAGCTGATCACCCGGCGGCCGGCTGCAGGGAGCGATCAGCTGATCAACCGGCGGCCGGCAAGTGACAGCGCTCAGCTGATCACCCGGCGGCCGGCTGCAGGGAGCGATCAGCTGATCATTCACAATAGTCTGCCGCCGGTAAAACTGTAAAAAAAAAAAAAAAAAATCAAAACGGATTCCGTTGTTTTGCAGCATCCGTTGCATCCGTTGCATCCGTCACACAACGCAATGCAATGTATACCGTTCAACGCAAGTGTGAAACTAGCCTTACCATTTTTATTTTTTGGGGTTCTTAGAAACTTTGTGATACTGCTTACATTAAAAAATGACACTTATTTACAATACAAAGTCCAATAGAGATAATCAGGCAGGCACTGCTTTCACTGTGGTGCACATATCCTGGGGTGGCAACCCCAAATATCACAATTATCTTCAATTATTGTTCATTTATTCCATAGTCTAAAGTCCAAAGTAACACGTTTCGGCACAACCGTGGTTGTAAACTGAAATGCGTCACTTTGGACTTAGTTTTTTTTAATATGGATTAAATGATCAATAATTGAAGATAATTAGGAGCGTCAGTCTTTTTTATTTACAAGACAGGTGATACATTTATGATCTCATGGGGTTCACAACTGCCTGCGGAAATAAGCACAGATCATACATGTGATTTGTTGCTCCTTTTATTCTCAATGAGACCTAGGCGTCATGTAAGACTAAAGGCCCCGTCACACGCAGCGACGTATCAAGCGACATATCGCCGGGGTCACGGATTCCATGACACACATCCAGCATCGTTAGCGACATTGTTGCGTGTGACACCAACGAACGGCCGTTAACGATCAAAAATACTCACCTTATCGTTAATCGTTGACACATCGTTCATTTTCATAAAATCATTGATTGTTGAGGATGCAGATTGTTCGTCGTTCCCAAGGCAGCACACATCGCTACGTATGACACCTCGGGAACAATGAACTACAGCTTACCTGCGGCCACCGGCAATGAGGAAGGAAGGAGGTGGGCGGGATGTTACGGACGCTCATCTCCGCCCCTCCGCTTATATTGGGCGGCCGCTTAGTGACGCCGCTGTGACGCCGCACGAACTGCCCCCTTAGAAAGGAGGCAGTTCGCCGGACACAACGACGTTGCTAGGCAGGTAAGTACGTGTGACGGTTCCTAACGATTTTGTGCGCCATGGGCAGCGATTTGCCCGTGACGCACAAACAACGGGGCGGGTACGCTCGCTAGCGATATCGTTATCGATATCGCTGCGTGTGACGGGGCCTTTAGGCCACACGAGCATTTAGTATCCAATGCGAGAGCATCACATACGTTATGCTAGTGACCCCTGGCTCCAGCTCTGCTGTGAGTGTGAGCCGAGTGTCATGCCACTGTAATACAATCCTGCGATTGGATCACAGCTGCGGAGGAGAGGGAGGGATTAATCTTCCCATCTCCTCCATTATCAGCTGATGTGATTATCGCACTGCACTACGGTGTCATCCGAGTGCAGTGCAATATTTTTCTTGCCCCAATAGACTTGTATGGGTGCGAATGAAACTGGATCGGATTCCACCCGCAGCATGCTGTGATTGTTTTCTCAGTCCAGTAAGGGCTGCGAAAAAAAATCGCAGATGGGAGCAGCCTCATAGAGTAACATGGGTCCGAGGAATGCGATTTTTTTTTTTATCACATTCCACTCGGTCCGTTTTATTTGTCAAGTATCCTAGCCCCAAAACGTCCCTGAGTCATGCACATGTTCTGTGTTTTCACAGATAGAACACATATTTGTTATAGTCTCTGGGGTTTGTTTACATGGTCACATGTCCGTGTTTTTTGCAGAGATAGTGATCCATAAAAAGTCACGGTAATATGTCCATTTTTCATCCGCACCACAGCTCAAAATTTACCCATACAAGTTTATGGGTCTGTAAAAACCACGACAGCACAGGGTACAGTCTGTGTGCTGTCCATGATTAACATTGCAATGTATGGGAGAAACTGTTCCATTTTTTTTTCATACTTGAAAATCACTGATGGTGAAAACTGAAACACTGAATACTGATACAAAACCGATGAAACTCGGACCGTTTTTTGCTTACATGAAAAATAACTGACACCTGAATGAGACCTATCAGAGGTAGATGAGTACATCCCCTACCTCCAAAGGTTCCATAGAGAATGATTTATCGATCTACGATCTGTGTGCCATTTTGACAGGGCACATAGTAATCCCTATTCATGTGATCACTGGGGGTCAAAATGGTTGGACCCAGCAAGATCAGAAACACATCACCTATCCTGTACATAGCTGATAAATTTTGATTGCCAACTCCATTAATTTTGCTAAGCATATAACTACTGTGTGTCTGTAAACCTTAAAGGGAACCTGTCACCAGATTTGGGGCCTTTAAGCTGCGGCCACCAGCACCGGGCTCTTATATACAGCATTCTAACATGCTGTTGTGAAGCCCCACAGGTGTAGTGTCGGTGTCGGTGCATTACCTTCAGGGACTCCACGTTGCTGGACCTCCGTCACTGGTAGGAAATCTTCTTGTTTGATCGTGACGCCACTCTCAGTATTGCGGTCAGTGGGGACCGCCACTGCAGGTTAGGGGACGCCTGGGGCTGATGGTGGGTGCAGTCGGATGTATTAGCCTCCTGAGAGTGAGGCAAGCCCCAGGGCCCGGTGTGAGTTTGTAGTACCACAAGTCGCAGAATAACCACACAGGCAGGAATGTCTTTCAAGGGCTTTACTCACATTTGATGGCAGGGTGAGTAGCCCGGGCGTAGCTGGGATGAACCAGGTGGGAACCAGGTATCCTTCAGGCTGACTTTATGAGGGTGACTACTGACTCGCCTTCCTTAGCCCTTGGTGGTTTGGGGTAACCCCGACTTTGAGTCCCTATGGGGGTCACCCAGGGAAGATGCTCCAAGCCTCTCTCCCCTTCTTGTTTCGCCGTGTGCTTGTTCCCCGGACCAGGCCACTCCAGCCTCTTGCCTCCTATGACCTATGGGCCCTAACTGCGGTTACGTGGCTGCGGCTTTTGTGGTAATGTGGTGTGGGCTTTAGGAGCCCCACACCGGCAGGTTTAGCAGGGAAAGGTGAATCTATCCTCGCTTCGGGATCTGCCGCCCGGTTGGGCCTGGTGCTCTCTAGCAGTCTCCTTACTTCCCACTCCGTTGCACTCGCTAGCTGAAGCTGGCTTTCAGGCAGCACTCCTAGTTGACCGTTCTCCCCCGTCTGTAGCCACTGCGCGGGCGCTGTTAGACAGCAACAGCCCCACAGGTCTGCTCCTCACTGAGCCCTATGGAGTTCTGCTCTAACCGACTCACTGCTCCTCCTCCCCTGTTCTTGCCTACGCCACCTAGCAACCAGACTCTCCACCACACCCCTTGAGAGGAGATGGAGGCTCTACCCCCTCCACTATTCCAGTGAAGGTGAAGGCTTGCCCCCTCCTGGGATCCCCAGGGGTCCTCTCATGGGTACATGTGTGAGACCTGATCACTATGCGCCTGTGTTCCACACCCCAGTCAGCCTTCTGGATTACCTGTATTGCACTGTCCCCAGCATGGGTGCAGTACTCAGTGGTGCCTGACCAGGTCAGGGGCGCCACATTCCCCCTTAGTTATCACCAGCACGTCCTCGGGCTGCAAGACAACATTTTAAAATGCATTAAAACATTAAAACGTGTAAAACATTTTTAAAACCACCAGATATCAGACATCACCACCCTCCACCCACAAGTCCGTTAACCCACCCAAAACCCTCTCAGGAGGCAGGTCACCGGTCCTTTTGGTAACCAGATCTGGGCCATCTACTTCCCCAGACCTTTCCTCCAATCTTCCTCTCCCGTTGGCCGCGACTTCAGCCACTTCTGGCAGGATGTAGAGGCGGCTTTCATGGGCTGGTGGTTTCAGGGTATACCTGGCCTGGTGGATCCGCGCCGTCAGCCTCTTCTTGCAGGATGTAGAGGCGGCCTCCACAGTTGGTGCTGACCAGGTACCCTCTTTGTGGTGGTGAGCCAAGGCCCCATAAACAGGCGTGCTCTCTGGTCGCAGGTGAGCCAAGGCCCTTTTCTACGGACGGGCCCCCCTGGTTGCAGACGAGCCAAGCCCCTAAATAGGCTGGCCCTGGTGGTGGTGCCACTGGTGTAACTATTTACACTGCGAGAGTTTGTGGCTATAGCAAGTTCATAGCCTTAAAGTTTATTTCTCACAATAGTTTTTGTGGGCGCATTTCTTAAACGTTGCAAACAAAACTTGTCAAAACTGGTCAAAACAGTAACTTCTTACTTTCCTTTACTTTACTCCTCTTTTTCACTAGGGCGTGGGCATGTAGGGCACCGGCACCTGTGACTTTCTTGCTCTCCGTCGTCGTCCGTCGTTGTTTCATCTGTAGGATCTTTGTCTGTGGTTGTTTCATCTGTAGGATCTTTATCTTTCCTTTCTTGGTCTTTGTCTGTTTCTACATCTGGTTCTTTATCTCTGTCTTTTCTTTCTTGTCTTTCTTGTCTTTCTTGTCTTTCTTGTCTTTCTTGTCTTTCTTGTCTTTCTTGTAGCATGGGATGGCTATAAGGTTTGTTGGGACATAACGCTACGTCCAGGGCATACAATCCCCTTTCGCCTTGATGCTTGGTGAACTGAACTGAGTCTCCCATCTTTAGATTTCTGCCAGGGTGTCCTCTAGGCAGATGAGCGCTTACATCTCTCCTGTTAACAAATATCCCCTCCTTGATGCCAGGGGCTACAATGAATCCATAACCACTTTTCAAGTTGAAATCTTCCACTACGCCATAACACAGGGGTCCTCTGGCCTGGGCTTTGGACCTTCTTAGGCTCCTTTTCTCCTCCAGGTCTCTGACCGTGACCTCTCTCTGCTCTGGAGACTGTGGTGTTGGAGGATACTTTGTTCTGCTGCGCCGTGTCTTGCGGGCTGGGTTCATGTCTGCGGGCTCCCAGGTGAGGTCTTTGGGCTGATCTTCGTCTGCAGACGGTGTCAAATCTTCCTCATCCCAGCGAGAATAGGGCAGCATCTCTGGCTCTGGGTATGGGTCCACTGCTGGTGGCACTGGAGTCAGCTCCTCAGCTTCCTGGCCTCCTCTCCCCCTTAGTTCTTCGCTGCACTCCTTTGGTGGCAGTGCTGGGGATGGGCTTTCTTCAGCTGGTCTGGGCGGTGGACTCTCTGGCGCAGCTGCAGGGGTTGTCTGAATCTCCTTGGGGGTATACGGAGGGAGCAGGTACCGATCCACCATCTCTTGTGGGAACTGGGCCTCTAGGTCAGCCTTCAGCTTCCAGTATTCGGGGTCCTCTCCTATCAGGGTCTTCCTAGCAGGGACCTCTGTGGACTGGGGAGCGGTGTCTGCTCTGGCCTTGCAGGCCGGGGTAAATGGTGATGCAATCTCTTTGCGGGCCGCGCCCTGTATGGCGGCGGCCTGGTCTTGGCGGGCCGCGCTCGGCATGGCGGCGGCCTGGTCTTGGCGGGCCGCGCCCTGTTTGGCGGCGGCCTGGTCTTGGCGGGCCGCGCCCTGTATGGCGGCGGCCTGGATCGGCGTCGCAGCTGTGATGGGATCTGTGCAGGCTGGGCTGGGCGTCGCTGCAGGGACCGGGTCTTGGTGGGCCGAGCAGGGCATCGCTGCGGCGGCCGGGGCTTGGCGGGCCGAGCAGGGCATCGCTGCGGCGGCCGGGGCTTGGAAGGCCGCACCTGGCGTGGCTGCGGCCTGCTTCAGCGTCGCCGCACCGGACGCCTCTTCGGGGACCGCGGGCGTGGCAGCAGGGGTCGGGGCACTTGCGCTGGCCGGGGCATCACTCGACTCACCCACCGGTGGCAGCATCGGGGTCTGCGTCATCGCCGTCCTGTCTGGCACTCGGCGCGCGGCTCTCCTTTCATAGGCCCGAACCGCCGCGGTCATCTCCAGCATTTCCATTCGTTCTTCCCGGATCTGCTCCACAACCCGGTTCTCCAGTCGGTCGCAGAACTGGGCCAGCTCCCGATACCACCAGGCAGCGGAGCCCGGTTCTGGATTTCTGCGGTCAGACGCCATTTCTTCTGCGCCCTCTTCTGCACGACTCTCCAGCTGTGGACTCGCCGTTGCCTCTGATAACAAGCTGCGCAGTTTTTGCTCTGCTTCTTTCAGCAGCTCCTCTCCCAGCAGCAGGCTTGTGGCTCTCTTTCTCTCCCGCCGTTTCTGGACGCTTCCGCTCTCTTCATCAGCGAGGTCAGGACTCTGCAGAGGATCTCTGGGTAGCCACACCTCTTTGTGGGCGGTAACTTCTTCCAGCGCGGGCTGCTGTTGTTTTTCAGCGCGCTTTTCATGGTGGCAATATGGCGGCGCTTCCAATTTTTCAAGCGGACCGCCTAGGCACATGGTCACCTGTCTGAACAGGTCTAGTCCTTATCCTGTTCGTGACGCCAGATGTGAAGCCCCACAGGTGTAGTGTCGGTGTCGGTGCATTACCTTCAGGGACTCCACGTTGCTGGACCTCCGTCACTGGTAGGAAATCTTCTTGTTTGATCGTGACGCCACTCTCAGTATTGCGGTCAGTGGGGACCGCCACTGCAGGTTAGGGGACGCCTGGGGCTGATGGTGGGTGCAGTCGGATGTATTAGCCTCCTGAGAGTGAGGCAAGCCCCAGGGCCCGGTGTGAGTTTGTAGTACCACAAGTCGCAGAATAACCACACAGGCAGGAATGTCTTTCAAGGGCTTTACTCACATTTGATGGCAGGGTGAGTAGCCCGGGCGTAGCTGGGATGAACCAGGTGGGAACCAGGTATCCTTCAGGCTGACTTTATGAGGGTGACTACTGACTCGCCTTCCTTAGCCCTTGGTGGTTTGGGGTAACCCCGACTTTGAGTCCCTATGGGGGTCACCCAGGGAAGATGCTCCAAGCCTCTCTCCCCTTCTTGTTTCGCCGTGTGCTTGTTCCCCGGACCAGGCCACTCCAGCCTCTTGCCTCCTATGACCTATGGGCCCTAACTGCGGTTACGTGGCTGCGGCTTTTGTGGTAATGTGGTGTGGGCTTTAGGAGCCCCACACCGGCAGGTTTAGCAGGGAAAGGTGAATCTATCCTCGCTTCGGGATCTGCCGCCCGGTTGGGCCTGGTGCTCTCTAGCAGTCTCCTTACTTCCCACTCCGTTGCACTCGCTAGCTGAAGCTGGCTTTCAGGCAGCACTCCTAGTTGACCGTTCTCCCCCGTCTGTAGCCACTGCGCGGGCGCTGTTAGACAGCAACAGCCCCACAGGTCTGCTCCTCACTGAGCCCTATGGAGTTCTGCTCTAACCGACTCACTGCTCCTCCTCCCCTGTTCTTGCCTACGCCACCTAGCAACCAGACTCTCCACCACACCCCTTGAGAGGAGATGGAGGCTCTACCCCCTCCACTATTCCAGTGAAGGTGAAGGCTTGCCCCCTCCTGGGATCCCCAGGGGTCCTCTCATGGGTACATGTGTGAGACCTGATCACTATGCGCCTGTGTTCCACACCCCAGTCAGCCTTCTGGATTACCTGTATTGTACTGTCCCCAGCATGGGTGCAGTACTCAGTGGTGCCTGACCAGGTCAGGGGCGCCACACTGTATATAAAGCCATGTGTGCACTTTGCGTCGAGGTAGTTGCAGTTCTAACTGCATCCTCTGGCAGAAATTGTCTTTGTCAAATTTGGTCTTGACCATAAAAACACTATAAATATGCGTGCGTTTTTACCGCGTTTAGCCACGTTTTTACCGCGATTTACCTTCTTTTTCAGTGCTTAAAGTCAGATGCGTTTTGACTATAAATACACTACTAAATAAAGTTTAAACATTCAAACACTTTGAAGAAAATGGAAAAAAATGATAAAAAATATAATGATTAAAATCATACAGAAAATTAATTATTTTATTAAAATGATAAATGTGTGCTAATATTTATATATAAAATTACATTTATTTATTGATTTTCATACATTTAATTGTCGGACTATGTGTGTGTAAAGGGACATATCATGCCATTAATATTTTGTCAAAAACACATGAATTTAATTGGTCCAAAAAGCATGTTTTCTGCATCAAAAAAGCATGTAAAACGCCAACATTTTGAAGTAGATTGCGTTTTGCAACTTCTCATTGACTCCAATGTTAGCAAAACGCTGCCAAAATAGCAAAAACAAATGACATGCTGCTTCTTTAAACGCTGAGTTTTTGCCAAAATTTCTGCAACTAAAATGCTGTGTTTTTAACAGCAAAGTGCGCCCAAGAAATCACAATTTCCCATAGACTTTGCTTGAAAATCAAAACACATGCCTTTTGGCATGAAAACGATGCAGTTCAAAACGCTGCGGAAACACAGGTAAAAACGCAAAGTGCGCACATAGCCTAAGAGCCCAGGCCGCTGTGTAGAACATAAAAAACACTTTATAATACTAACCTAAACGGTCGCTGCGGTGGAGTTGGACCATATGAGCGTCTTCATTCTCCAGTGCGGGCGCTTCCTCTTCAGGCCATCTTCGTCCTCCTTCTGAAGCCGGGGTGCATGACGCGTCCTACGTAATACACACTCGCCGGTCCCACGCAGGACCTCAATACTGGGGCGTGTGCATAACGTAAGACACGTCATGCACCCCAGCTTCAGAAGAAGGACGACAAAGATTACCGAAAGAGGAAGCTTCGGCACCGGAGAACTAAGAAGCTCATCTGACCCAACTCCACCGCAGTGACCATTTAGTTGAATATTATAAAGTCATTTTTACGTTCTACACAGCAGCCTGGGCTCTTATATACAGCATGTTAGATTGCTGTATATAAGAGCCCACTGGTGGTGGCCGCAGCTTATAGGCCCCAAAACTGGTGACAGGTTCCCCTTAAATGGCTGTAAATTAGTCAAGGACCCCTGTTTATTCAATTAAGGAGCTGATTTAAATTAAAATGGATATTCACCTTACAGAGCGGTGGCATTCCTGCAATGTTGGCACCACTATTCCTGGCGGGTGAAATGATGTTGTGAACACTGCAGCCAATCAACGGCCGTTGTTTGGCTGCAGCCTTTATTATTTCAGCAGAGAGGGATTTAGCCCCGATGGAGACTGAATGGCGCCGCTGTGAGAGGCGAGTACACGTTATTTTATTTTAATTGGGGTCCTGAATTGATTAATCTGGGGTGGTCCAGTAGTGAAAAAGATAAATATTTGCACAAAGAAGCTGTATAGAAAAGCTTCTATATAATTTATCTAAATTAGCTGCTACATTTTTTTTATTGTGATGCAATGGAGCAGTAAAAATAGCTGTGAAAGCATAGATAAGATTTACAAAGTAACCGTCATTTTAATTTTAAATTTTAGAAATCAATTGTAGACAAAAATAAACAATTGTAATATATCAAGTAAATTGGCTTCTTTCTCCTCCTAGATGGATTTTTCACTCCCAAATCATAGATTAAATCTGTAAAACCTGTCTTCAGTGAGGACAGATCTTCAAATTCCTGAGATAGGAGGTGATAGTTGCCATTTTTTTAAACTCATCGGAGCAGGAGGATCTGGAGGCGACACAAACATTCTGCTGGAATTTCTCCTGGAACGACAGTTACAGTTTTTCAAAGAACCTTATCGGCACCAACTGTCACCTGCTATCTAAGTAATGAGAAAATCTATGGATGGTTCTAGATGAAAGCATCTTCATGTGTGTGAATGGCCCAATTAGACTCCAGACC
This sequence comes from Anomaloglossus baeobatrachus, assembly GCF_048569485.1. NCBI lineage: Eukaryota > Metazoa > Chordata > Amphibia > Anura > Aromobatidae > Anomaloglossus > Anomaloglossus baeobatrachus. The sequence goes on along the minus strand of NC_134358.1, from coordinate 112,827,550 downwards.
TAAATCCTATTGAGAATCTGTGGCAAGACTTGAAAATTGCTGTTCACAGACGTCTCCATCCAATCTCACTAAGCCTCTTTCACACGTTCGTGCCTCCGGTATGTGTTTGGCAGTTTTCTCACGTACCGGAGACACTTACACACGTAGACCTAGGTATTCCTATGGTTTTGGATACACGTAAGTATTTGGGCACGGAACGTGTGTCCATTCCGTACTTACGTGTGTCCGTGTGTTTCTCACGCCAACATGTCCGTTTTCACGCAAATGTGTCACACGTAATGCAAACGGACCACATGGATGTGTTCCATGTGACACACACCGGAGAGAAGACATGTGTCTGTGAGGAAAAAAAAAACAAACTTTACTCACCTTCTCCAGCCCTCCTGTCTCTGCCGCTGCTGTCACTTGCTGCCGACCGCCGCTCATTATGCTAATTGAATATTCACTTCACTGCGGCCGGAAGCAGCAGCAGCAGGGAGTCGGCAGGGCTGGAGACCAAAGATCAGCACCACAGACAGCGACGCCAGGGACAGGTGAATAGAAAGTTCTCGTTCTCCGTGTGTTATCACGGATAACACACGGAGAACACACGTAGTCCATAAACACGGCTCACGGAGGGCAAAACGCACCTCTGACACGTCCGTGAAAAACGTGCGTGGTTTTTCACGAACGTGTGAAAGAGGCCTGAGCTAGGGCCATTTTTCAAAGAGGAATGAACAAATTTCGATCCTGTGGATGTGCAAATCTGGTGAAGATATACCCGAAAAGACTTGCAGCAGTAATTGCAGCGAAAGGTGATCCTATAAAGTATATGTCAAAATATTCAGATTTATATTTTTTAAATATTTAGAAAATCATCTATCATTTCCTTTACACTTCATAAATACTTGCTATTTACTGGTGGTATCTCATATAAAATCCCAATAAAATACATTTAAGGTTGTGGATGTAATGTGAAAAAATGGGCAAAAGTTCACAGGGTATGAATACTTTTTTAAGTATCCTTTTTTTATAATTTTCTATCCACTGCTTATTATCAAGTGTAATCCATACCTATCAATAGAGTATTCCTTGTTCCCGCATGTCTCTCTGTTCACCTATCAAACTGCATACAAAATATAGCAGTTCAAGGCAGACAAGCGATGGGACATTGGCATATGTAATATACTGTATTTTGGGAAGTGAGAGAAAGTAAGATCCAGCACCTATTATCATAGAATCATAGTATCATAGTTTTTAAGGTTGAAGGGAGACTCTAAGTCCATCTAGTTCAACCCGTAGCCTAACATGTTGATCCAGAGGAAGGCAAAAAAAACCCAATGTGGCAAACAAGTTTCAATGGGGAAAAAATTTCCTTCCTGACTCCACATCCGGCAATCAGACTAGTTCCCTGGATCAATACCCTGTCATAAAATCTAATATACATAACTGGTAATATTAAATTTTTCAAGAAAGGCATCCAGGCTCTGCTTAAATGTTAGTAGTGAATCACTCATTACAACATCATGCGGCAGAGAGTTCCATAGTCTCACTGCTCGTACAGTAAAGAATCCTCGTCTGTGATTATGATTAAACCTTCTTTCCTCAAGACGTAGCGGATGCCCCCGTGTTCCAGTCGCAGGCCTAGGTGTAAAAAGATCTTTGGAAAGGTCTCTGTACTGTCCCCTCATATATTTATACATTGTGATTAGATCCCCCCTAAGCCTTCGTTTATCCAAACTAAATAACCCCAAGTTTAATAACCTGTCTTGGTATTGCAGCCCACCCATTCCTCTAATAATCTTGGTGGCTCTTCTCTGCACCCTCTCCAGTTCAGCTATGTCCTTCTTATATATCGGTGACCAGAATTGTACACAGTATTCTAAGTGCGGTCGCACCAGTGACTTGTACAGAGGTAGAACTATATTTTTTTCATGAACACTTATACCTCTTTTAATACATCCCATTATTTTATTAGCCCTGGCAGCAGTTGCCTGACACTGTCCACTAAAGTTAAGTTTACCATCCACCCATACACCCAAGTCTTTTTCTGTCTGTTTTACCCAGTGTTCTACAATTAAGTACATAATCATAAATGTTATTTCCTCTACCCAAGTGCATGACCTTACATTTATCTACATTAAACTTCAATTGCCACTTCTCAGCCCAATCCTCCAATTTACATAAATCTCCCTGTAATATAAAATTATCCTCCTCTGTATTGATTACCCTGCAGAGTTTAGTATCATCTGCAAATATTGAAATTCTACTCCGCATGCCCCCAACAAGGTCATTTATAAATATGTTGAAAAGAAGCGGGCCCAATACTGACCCCTGTGGTACCCCTCTATGAACTGAGACCCAGTCCGAGTACGTACCATTAATAACCACCCTTTGTTTCCTATCACTGAGCCAGTTTTTAACCCAGTTACACATATTTTTCCCTATCCCCATTATTCTCATTTTATGTACCAACCTTTTGTGTGGCACCGTATCAAAAGCTTTTGAAAAGTCCATATACACAACATCCACTGCATTTCCCTGGTCCAGGCTTGAACTTACCTCTTCATAGAAGCTGATCAAATTAGTTTGACAGGATCGATCCCTCATAAACCCATGTTGATACTCTGTCATAAAGTTATTTTTCTTGAGATACTCCAGTATAGCATCTCTCAAGAAACCCTCAAGGATTTTACCAACTGTAGAGGTTAAACTTACCGGCCTATAATTTCCCGGCTCAGTTTTTGTCCCCTTTTTGAATATTGGCACCACATTTGCTATGCGCCAGTCCTGCGGTACCGACCCTGTTATTAAGGAATCTGAGAAGATTAAAAATAATGGTCTATCTATCACAGAACTCAATTCCTGTAGTACTCTGGGGTGTATGCCATCCGGGCCCGGAGATTTGTCAACCTTAGTGATTTCGAGGCGGCGTACTTCCTGCTGGGTTAAGCAGGTAATATTCAAGGGTGAATTTATGGTATCACTGGTCATGTCATCTGTCATGGCATTTTCTTGTATAAAAACCGTAGAAAAAAAGTCATTCAGCAGGTCGGCTTTACCTTCATCCCCTTCCACCATTTCACCAAGACTATTTTTAAGGGGGCCAACACTATCGCTTTTCAGTTTTTTACTGTTTATGTAGCTAAAGAATATTTTAGGATCATTTTTACTTTCTCTCGCAATGAGTCTCTCTGTCTCAAACTTAGCTAACTTAATTTGCTTTCTACATATTTTATTTAATTTTCTATAATTATATAATGCCTCATCACTACCTACCCTCTTTAATTCTTTTAAGGCTTTCTGTTTTTTTTTTATTGCTTCCCTTACAGCTCTATTTAGCCATAGGGGTTTCCTCCTATTTCTAGCATGTTTGTTCCCATAGGGTATATTTTCTGCACAAGCCCTATTCAGGATGCTCATAAAAGTCTCCCATTTGCTTTGTGTACTTTTATTACTTAGTACATCATCCCAGTTTATTGCACTAAGATCATCTCTCAACCATTTAAAATTTGCTTTCCTGACGTTTAGTGTCCTTGTAGCCCCTCTACTAGACATCTTACTAAAGAATACATGAAAACGTATTATTTTGTGATCACTATTCCCCAAGTAACCCCCAACTTGTATATTTGATATGTGGTCTGGCCTATTGGTTAGTACAAGGTCTAGTAGTGCTCCCCCTCTTGTGGGGTCCTGTACCATTTGTGAAAGGTAATTATCTTTCATTGTTATCAAAAATCTATTTCCTTTGCTGGAACTGCAAGTTTCTGTTCCCCAATTTATATCAGGATAGTTAAAGTCCCCCATAATAATTACCTCTCCGAGACTCGCTGCTTTATCAATTTGCTTTATGAGGAGATTCTCTACCTCTTCCATAATATTCGGCATCTTATAACACACCCCTATCAGTATTTTATTATTCATTCTCCCCCCCCTTATCTCCACCCATAGGGACTCTACATTCTCAGTACCCTCACATATGTTGTCACGCAGGATGGGTTTTAAGGATGATTTTACATATAGACACACACTTCCCCCTCGCTTATTTGTACGGTCATTCCTGAATAGGCTATAACCCTGTAAATTAACAGCCCAGTCATAGCTCTCATCCAGCCATGTCTCTGATATCCCCACTATATCATAATTTTCTTCCAACAATATTAATTCTAATTCCTCCACCTTATTTGTGAGGCTTCGGGCATTAGTGTACATGCACGTTACGTATGACTCTGTACCTATATTCCTGCTTACTGCATTGACTGTCCTAACCCTTCCCCCCGTACCACCCCCAATTTCATTACTTGTGCCCTGGTCACTATCTGCACTACATTCCCCTTCTATAAAGTGAATACCCTCGCCCCCCATTCCTAGTTTAAACACTCCTCCAACCTTCTAGCCATTTTCTGCCCCAGCAGAGCTGCACCCTCCCCATTAAGATGCAGCCCATCCCTAGCATAGAATCTGTAGCCAACTGAAAAGTCGGCCCAATTCTCCAGGAACCCAAAACCCTCTTTCCTACACCAATTCCTGAGCCACCTGTTAACCTCCCTGATCTCTCTTTGCCTATCTGGTGTGGCTCGTGGCACAGGTAGTATTTCCGAAAATACCACCTTTGAGGTCCATGCTTTAAGCTTACAACTTAATTCTCTGAAATCATCTTTAAGGACCTTCCACCTACCTCTAACTTTGTCATTTGTGACAATGTGTACAATGACCGCTGGGTCCTCCCCAGCCCCTCCCAGTAATCTGTCAACCCGATCAGCGATGTGCCGAACTCGATGTGCCGAACTCGATGTGCCGAACTTCTATTATGCTGGTAGAATTCTAATAGAGAAGTACCACCCAAAATGTGTGAGTCATAAGTTATAGAGAATGATAATTGGGACAGATCTTAGACCTATTAAACTGTTATGTGCACCAAAAGAGAGAGGGGAGCCAGCATGATCTGAAATTGGCATGCATAATATAAAAAGTGAAAATTCACAGATTTATTCCAACTGTACTACAATAAAAAAAATGAGATTTTTAGCAAATAATTGATCAATTTTTTGAGCCACCCCTGCCAACGTCACGGCAAATCTCAATAGGGGGGTCCTACTCTACATTCTGTATTTCATGTGCCATGCGGCCTCCTAGATAAAGTTAAAAGCAGAACCATAATAGAGCACACATACCTGTAACCTGTATATAACCGCTTCTATGTTGCAAAAAAGGCACTTGTGGATAGAGACCAGCCCAGGTCCCAGCATGTGGAGCAAGCCCTACACATACCAGGACTATATCAGAACTGATCCTCCCAGTGCCAAACAGCAACCATTGATAAAGGCGAACCAGATCCAAGATGGTGCTTAATTAGCATTGCCTGTGGAAAGGGGTGAGGTAACTGAATCTGAACAGCTACCAACAGGAGGAATACATAGCAAACCAAAATCAGGCATGCATGGCATGGTGGTAACCGGCCACCAGAATTTGTAGCATAACTACGACCAAACAGAGAGAGAGGGGAGCCAGCATGATCTGAAATTGGCATGCATAATATAAAAAGTGAAAATTCACAGATTTATTCCAACTGTACTACAATAAAAAAATGAGATTTTTAGCAATATATTCCTCCTGTTGGTAGCTGTTCAGACTCAGTTACCTCACCCCTTTCCACAGGCAATGCTAATTAAGCACCATTCTTGGATCTGGTCCGCCTTTATCAATGGTTGCTGTTTGACACTGGGAGGATCAGTTCTGATATAGTCCTGGTATGTGTAGGGCTTGCTCCACATGCTGGGACCTGGGCTGGTCTCTATCCACAAGTGCCTTTTTTGCAACATGGAAGCGGCTATATACAGGTTGCAGGTATGTGTGCTCCATTATGGTTCTGCTTTTAACTTTATCTAGGAGGCCGCATGGCACATGAAATACAGAATGTAGAGTAGGACCCCCCTATTGAGATTTGCCGTGACGTTGGCAGGGGTGGCTCAAAAAATTGATCAATTATTTGCTAAAAATCTCATTTTTTTATTATAGTACAGTTGGAATAAATTTGTGAATTTTCACTTTTTATATGATGCATGCCAATTTCAGATCGTGCTGGTTCCCTTTTTTTCTATGTGCACCAAAAGTAGTTTTTGCTCATAGGTGGCGAAGGCAACAAGACTATGCTTTACTATAGGTTTTGTGCTTTTACAATGCAATCTTTGTTGATTCCTTCAGCTAATGGCCCCATTAACAGCTGTGATGTCTCCTCCTCTCATAGTTAAACCTTTGATAGTTGATGTTTTGTTCTACATCATGTTATGTGGGTGTTATACATACCAGTAGGTGAATATTGATTCATATTATACTGTCTACAGAATGGTTTATAAACATATATATACCGTGTATATATATATATATATATATATATATATGCTATATGTATATATAGCACTGGCTATATGGACCTATAATTTCCCTGACTGTGTAGTATAAAGCCATTTGTGAGCATTAGCTATACACTATGTTTATGATATTTTTTATTTAATATATATTGAATCTACGGATTTATGCTCTTCTAATGCGGGCGTCACACGAGACGAGCTATGGCGCGATGCATCGTCGGGGTCACGGTTTTCGTGACACACATCCGGCATCGCTTGCGACGTTGTTTCGTGTGACACCTCCGAGCGACGCAGAATGGCTTACAAATCATGAGTCGTGTACACGTCGCTTATTTTTAAAAAATTGTTTATTTTTAATGGTGCCGGTTGTTCATCGTACCCGGGGCAACACACATCGCTCCGTGTGACACCCCGGGAACGATGAACACAGCTTACCTACGTCCCGCGGCTCCCGCCGGCTATGCGGAAGGAAGGAGGTGGGCGGGATGTTTACGTCCCGCTCATCTCCGCCCCTCCGCTTCTATTGGCCGCGGCTGTGTGAGGTCGCTGTGACGCCGAACGTCCCTCCCCCTTCAGGAAGTGGATGTTTACCGACCACAGCGAGGTCGCTCAGCAGGTAAGTACATGTAACGGCGGTTTAACGACTTTGTGCGCCACGGGCAACTAATTGCCCGTGACGTACAAACGACGGAGGCGGGTACGATCGCTCGTGCAATCGCACGATAGATCGTACCATGTGAAGCCCGCATTACATTGTGTGCCTTTTTTATTTGTATTTAAAGATTTTTCGTTAGTAGCTGGCAGAATGAAAAAATAACTTTTACTGTGATATACAGTCAAAACCAAAGAAATGAACCGCAGCATAAGTTAGTATACATGCACCTTGTAAGAGCATGTTCACACTGTGACCATTCAATATACAAAACAAAATGAGGACCATCCCGATTGGGTATACCTTCTCACAGTGGGATGGCTTTTATGTTTTTTTCAAATCAAAATCATGTTAGCCAAGTACCCTATGCTATTTATATTTATTTACTGCCGGATTTATGCTTATTAGGTTTTAATCTTAGTTTTTGTGATATACAGTCAGTAATGTAACATTTTGTAGACTATGGCCCCCGATTCATCAAAGGCCTCATTCATCAATACGAATGTAGTTCACACCAGAGTTGATTGAAGGGGTGTGTTGGAATCAGAGGTGCTTGATTCAATAAGAGGCACATGTATCTTTAAGGAGTTCTCCATAATAAGATAAAATGGCATTCTTGGTATAATTAAAATTGCAGACTGTCCTAGTCATATCTCAGTATAGGCTGCAGACTGAAGATATATAGCTCCCAAAACATATTTATCAACTGGCAAAAGCTGTATCACATATAGCTCAGTTAGGCTGTCTTTTGTGAAGAAATATCTCTTTGTCGCTGAGCACAACGGCATTTTCTCAAGGATTTCAAGGCTGATTGTACTCATTTGTTTTCCAGTTGGGCGCACAGACAGTCTCCGTGCACTGCTATAAAGCAGTCAAACTGACCAAGGTGGGGGATGAAGCTAGAGATCTCATCAGCATGGGTTAAAATATTTCTCTACACATTACAGGCAGTAGCTGACTGAGGTATGTGTGATACAGCTCTTGCGAGTTGAACAAATGAGCTATATATCTTCAGTCTGCAGCTCGTATTGACACGTGTCTAGGACAGGCTGCAGTTTGAATTAAACAGGAATTAAATTTTATCTAATTCTTGGAGAAATCCTTTAATTTCGCCCCCAGCTGGTTGTCCTAGTCACCGGAGAATTCCCATACTTCGTTATGGCCAACCGCCTGCCTACCCTAGCACAGCTCCCCAGAGAGAAGGCTCCTAAGCTACCGGTATATGTAAAGTGTGAATGTGGAACACCGGTGATTAACGCCCTCCTTACCTGGAGGCGAATACTGCAGCTTAAATGAGCTGCAATACTCTATGGTGACTGAAGCCTCAGGGGCGCCACATGTATATAATGAGCTTTGATTTATTCTATGCTACAAATATTACTCCACTCTCACACTGGAGTAGGATTTGGGGCAAGGAGCATGGAGGCGCATGGCTCCTACTGAATAAGGCACTTTGAGCTCCAGCATGTCCTCTCAAGATTCAAGTGAACAATGTTGTTCTTCAGCAATCGAAACCAATATATTTAAAGCATTCCTATAAGAATTTGTTAGCTGCAAGGAGTTTGTATGTTCTCCCCATGTTTGCGTGGGTTTCCTCCAGGTTCTCCGATTTCCTCCCACACTCCAAAAACATACTGATAGTGGATTTAGATTGTGAGCCCCAATGGGGACAGTGTTCCTGATGTATGTAAAGCGCTATGGAATCAATAGCGCTATATAAGTGAATAAATATTATTATTATTTCAAATAATGCACTTTTGTTTTATTGTGGAGTCGTGGTTATGTCACTCGAGTTCACATTTGAGATATTTGTAGAACTAATTAGCAAACTGGAAAATTTCTGCAGTTTCCTACAGAATTTTGGTAATATTCTAGAATCCTCTCATTCTAGACATAATATCCTCCTGTTAAAATGTTCCTAGATGATGATACTTAATTATTCATCAGAACTGATATAATCAGATACCAGCCCGGAAGGTGGTTCGAAAATAAACGAAAATGTCATTGGCCAGTGTTTGCAATCTGCCCTAATGTGTATGTGTGCTGTAAACATAGATATTATAACCTCCATTGAGATCGGGCATTTTATATATAGCTATATAAATGGGTAAAAAAGGAACCTCTTTATTTTAGGGGTAAAAGGTGTTTTCTGCCTTGTTGTTTCCTTGACAATAAGCTTTTCACAAAGCGTTTGCCTGCTGTGACGACCGTACCCCTTTAATGTTTATCTATTGAACTAGCTATTGGTTTCTATCACATATGATGACATTTGTAGCTTTTTGTGCCATATAGCCATATATAAATCAATAGGTGTACATTGGTATACTGTATATTTTTCATTCATATACACTGAACAAAAATATAAACACAACACTTTTGTTTTTGCTCCTAATTTTCATGAGCTGAACTCTGAAAGATCTAAGACTTTTTCTATGTGCTCAAAAGGCTGTTTTCTCTCAAATATTTTTCACAGAGTAGTCTAAATCTGTGTGAGCTCTTCCCCTTTGTGGAGATAATCCATCGCCCGCACAGGTGTGGCATATCAAGACTCTGATTAGACTACATGATTATTGCACAGGTGTGCCTTTAGGCTGGCCACAATAAAAGGCCACTCTAAACTGAACAGTTTTACAGTATTGGGGAGTTCCGGAGTGATCAGAAAACCAGTCAGTATCTGATGTGACTACCATTTTCCTCATACAGTGTAACACATCTTCAATGCATAGAGTTGATCAGGTTGATGATGCGGCCTGTGGATTGTTGGTCCACTCCTCTTCAGTGGCTGCGAAGTTACTGGACATTGACAGAAAATTGAACACACTGTCATATACACCAATATAGAGCATCCCAAACATGCTCAATAGGTGACATCTCCAGTGAGCATGCTGCCATGCAAGGACTAGGATGATTTAGCTTCCAGAAATTGTGTACTGATCCTTGCACCATGAGGCCGTACATTATCATGCTGCGACATGAGGTGATGGTTTTGGATGAATCACACAACAATGGCCTCAGGATCTTGTCACGGTATCTCTGTGCATTCAAAATGGCATAAATAAAATGCACCTGTGTTTGCTATCCATAACTAGAGTTGAGCGCGGTTCGTGGTTCGTGGTTCTCCAGTTCTAGGCTCGAGTGATTTTGGGGCATGTTCTAGATCGAACTAGAACTCGAGCTTTTTGCAAAAGCTCGATAGTTCTAGAAACGTTCGAGAACGGTTCTAGCAGCCAAAAAACAGCTAAATCCTAGCTTGGTTTCTGCTGTAATAGTGTAAGTCACTCTGTGAATCAAACTATTATCACATTTCAGTGTATAGTGTGCGTGAACAGCGCCTTCAGATCACTGCTGTTTCTATAATGGCGATCGCCATTTTTTTTTTTTTTTTCTTGTCTTCCTTCCCTAAGCGCGCGCGTCTTGTGGGGCTGGCCAGCATGTCAGCCAATCACAGACACACACACACCTAAGTGGACTTTGAGCCAGAGAAGCAACGGCATGTGTGATAGGATCTGCATGTCACATGTCCCTGCATTATAAAACCGGACATTTTCTTCACGAACGCCATTATCTGCCTTCTGCGTCTTTGGTGTCAGACATCAGTGTCGCAGCTCCGTCCTCCTGAGTCCTATAGCCGATACAGCTGTATGCGCTGCATACACAGCGTTAGACAGCTTAGGGAGAGCACATTCTAGCAGTCCTTTTAAGGGCTCAAAGCGGCAGGGTCAGAGAGCCATAGGTGACAGGTCCTGCAAACAGCAACAGCGTCTGTGTAGCCCAGGTCAGGGATTTCCTACCTGCATTTCACCATTAGGAGGGAATAGAAAGGCAGGCTTCCATTCCTCTACCCAGAGCACCACAATCCTGCCACTGTACCCTCCTGTCCTCTGCACACTCCAACTCATTCTAAGTAAGCCATTATACTAGCACACACTCAGTGTACCTAGTGGCATCCTATACGTGGCTATTGGACTTTGCTATAGTCCCACTAGTGCAAAGACATTTGCAGAGCACGTCTGCCTGCATTGCACACTACAACTTTTTTAAACTAAGCAATTTTACTAGCAAACACTCAGTGTACCTAGTGGCATCCTATACGTGGCTATTGGACTTTGCTATAGTCCCACTAGTGCCAAGACATTTGCAGAGCGCATCTGCCTGCGTTGCACACTCCAACGAATTATAACTAAGCCATTATACTAGCACACACTCAGTGTACCTAGTGGCATCCTATACGTGGCTATTGGACTTTGCTATAGTCCCACTAGTGCAAAGACATTAGCAGAGCACATCTGCCTGCATTGCACACTCCAAGTTTTTTAAACTAAGCAATTTTACTAGCAAACACTCAGTGTACCTAGTGGCATCCTATACGTGGCTATTGGACTTTGCTATAGTCCCACTAGTGCAAAGACATTTGCAGAGCACGTCTGCCTGCATTGCACACTACAACTTTTTTAAACTAAGCAATTTTACTAGCAAACACTCAGTGTACCTAGTGGCATCCTATACGTGGCTATTGGACTTTGCTATAGTCCCACTAGTGCCAAGACATTTGCAGAGCGCATCTGCCTGCGTTGCACACTCCAACTAATTATAACTAAGCCATTATACTTGCACACACTAAGTGTTTTTTAGTGGCATCCTATACGTGGCTATTGGACTTTGCTATAGTCCTACTAGTGCCAAGACATTTGCAGAGCGCATCTGCCTGCGTTGCACACTCCAACTAATTATAACTAAGCCATTATACTAGCACACACTCAGTGAACCTAGTGGCATCCTATACGTGGCTATTGGACTTTGCTATAGTCCCACTAGTGCCAAGACATTTGCAGAGCGCATCTGCCTGCGTTGCACACTCCAACGAATTATAACTAAGCCATTATACTAGCACACACTCAGTGTACCTAGTGGCATCCTATCTGTGGCTATTGGACTTTGCTATAGTCCCACTAGTGCAAAGACATTAGCAGAGCGCATCTGCCTGCATTGCACACTCCAAGTTTTTTAAACTAAGCAATTTTACTAGCAAACACTCAGTGTACCTAGTGGCATCCTATACGTGGCTATTGGACTTTGCTATAGTCCCACTAGTGCAAAGACATTAGCAGAGCACATCTGCCTGCATTGCACACTCCAAGTTTTTTAAACTAAGCAATTTTACTAGCAAACACTCAGTGTACCTAGTGGCATCCTATACGTGGCTATTGGACTTTGCTATAGTCCCACTAGTGCAAAGACATTTGCAGAGCACGTCTGCCTGCATTGCACACTACAACTTTTTTAAACTAAGCAATTTTACTAGCAAACACTCAGTGTACCTAGTGGCATCCTATACGTGGCTATTGGACTTTGCTATAGTCCCACTAGTGCCAAGACATTTGCAGAGCGCATCTGCCTGCGTTGCACACTCCAAATAATTATAACTAAGCCATTATACTTGCACACACTAAGTGTTTTTTAGTGGCATCCTATACGTGGCTATTGGACTTTGCTATAGTCCTACTAGTGCCAAGACATTTGCAGAGCGCATCTGACTGCGTTGCACACTCCAACTAATTATAACTAAGCCATTATACTAGCACACACTCAGTGAACCTAGTGGCATCCTATACGTGGCTATTGGACTTTGCTATAGTCCCACTAGTGCCAAGACATTTGCAGCACGTCTGCCTGCGTTGCACACTCCAACTAATTATAACTAAGCCATTATACTAGCACACACTCAGTGTACCTAGTGGCATCCTATACGTGGCTATTGGACTTTGCTATAGTCCCACTAGTGCCAAGACATTTGCAGCACGTCTGCCTGCGTTGCACACTCCAACTAATTATAACTAAGCCATTATACTAGCACACACTCAGTGTACCTAGTGGCATCCTATACGTGGCTATTGGACTTTGCTATAGTCCCACTAGTGCCAAGACATTTGCAGCACGTCTGCCTGCGTTGCACACTCCAACTAATTATAACTAAGCCATTATACTAGCACACACTCAGTGTACCTAGTGGCATCCTATACGTGGCTATTGGACTTTGCTATAGTCCCACTAGTGCCAAGACATTTGCAGCACGTCTGCCTGCGTTGCACACTCCAACTAATTATAACTAAGCCATTATACTAGCACACACTCAGTGTACCTAGTGGCATCCTATACGTGGCTATTGGACTTTGCTATAGTCCCACTAGTGCCAAGACATTTGCAGCACGTCTGCCTGCGTTGCACACTCCAACTAATTATAACTAAGCCATTATACTAGCACACACTCAGTGTACCTAGTGGCATCCTATACGTGGCTATTGGACTTTGCTATAGTCCCACTAGTGCCAAGACATTTGCAGCACGTCTGCCTGCGTTGCACACTCCAACTAATTATAACTAAGCCATTATACTAGCACACACTCAGTGTACCTAGTGGCATCCTATACGTGGCTATTGGACTTTGCTATAGTCCCACTAGTGCCAAGACATTTGCAGCACGTCTGCCTGCGTTGCACACTCCAACTAATTATAACTAAGCCATTATACTAGCACACACTCAGTGTACCTAGTGGCATCCTATACGTGGCTATTGGACTTTGCTATAGTCCTACTAGTGCCAAGACATTTGCAGAGCGCATCTGCCTGCGTTGCACACTCCAACTAATTATAACTAAGCCATTATACTAGCACACACTCAGTGAACCTAGTGGCATCCTATACGTGGATATTGGACTTTGCTATAGTCCCACTAGTGCCAAGACATTTGCAGCACGTCTGCCTGCGTTGCACACTCCAACTAATTATAACTAAGCCATTATACTAGCACACACTCAGTGTACCTAGTGGCATCCTATACGTGGCTATTGGACTTTGCTATAGTCCCACTAGTGCCAAGACATTTGCAGCACGTCTGCCTGCGTTGCACACTCCAACTAATTATAACTAAGCCATTATACTAGCACACACTCAGTGTACCTAGTGGCATCCTATACGTGGCTATTGGACTTTGCTATAGTCCCACTAGTGCCAAGACATTTGCAGCACGTTTGCCTGCGTTGCACACTCCAACTAATTATAACTAAGCCATTATACTAGCACACACTCAGTGTACCTAGTGGCATCCTATACGTGGCTATTGGACTTTGCTATAGTCCCACTAGTGCCAAGACATTTGCAGCACGTCTGCCTGCGTTGCACACTCCAACTAATTATAACTAAGCCATTATACTAGCACACACTCAGTGTACCTAGTGGCATCCTATACGTGGCTATTGGACTTTGCTATAGTCCCACTAGTGCCAAGACATTTGCAGCACGTCTGCCTGCGTTGCACACTCCAACTAATTATAACTAAGCCATTATACTAGCACACACTCAGTGTACCTAGTGGCATCCTATACGTGGCTATTGGACTTTGCTATAGTCCCACTAGTGCCAAGACATTTGCAGCACGTCTGCCTGCGTTGCACACTCCAACTAATTATAACTAAGCCATTATACTAGCACACACTCAGTGTACCTAGTGGCATCCTATACGTGGCTATTGGACTTTGCTATAGTCCCACTAGTGCCAAGACATTTGCAGCACGTCTGCCTGCGTTGCACACTCCAACTAATTATAACTAAGCCATTATACTAGCACACACTCAGTGTACCTAGTGGCATCCTATACGTGGCTATTGGACTTTGCTATAGTCCCACTAGTGCCAAGACATTTGCAGCACGTCTGCCTGCGTTGCACACTCCAACTAATTATAACTAAGCCATTATACTAGCACACGCTCAGTGTACCTAGTGGCATCCTATACGTGGCTATTGGACTTTGCTATAGTCCCACTAGTGCCAAGACATTTGCAGCACGTCTGCCTGCGTTGCACACTCCAACTAATTATAACTAAGCCATTATACTAGCACACACTCAGTGTACCTAGTGGCATCCTATACGTGGCTATTGGACTTTGCTATAGTCCCACTAGTGCCAAGACATTTGCAGCACGTCTGCCTGCGTTGCACACTCCAACTAATTATAACTAAGCCATTATACTAGCACACACTCAGTGTACCTAGTGGCATCCTATACGTGGCTATTGGACTTTGCTATAGTCCCACTAGTGCCAAGACATTTGCAGCACGTCTGCCTGCGTTGCACACTCCAACTAATTATAACTAAGCCATTATACTAGCACACACTCAGTGTACCTAGTGGCATCCTATACGTGGCTATTGGACTTTGCTATAGTCCCACTAGTGCCAAGACATTTGCAGCACGTCTGCCTGCGTTGCACACTCCAACTAATTATAACTAAGCCATTATACTAGCACACACTCAGTGTACCTAGTGGCATCCTATACGTGGCTATTGGACTTTGCTATAGTCCCACTAGTGCCAAGACATTTGCAGCACGTCTGCCTGCGTTGCACACTCCAACTAATTATAACTAAGCCATTATACTAGCACACACTCAGTGTACCTAGTGGCATCCTATACGTGGCTATTGGACTTTGCTATAGTCCCACTAGTGCCAAGACATTTGCAGCACGTCTGCCTGCGTTGCACACTCCAACTAATTATAACTAAGCCATTATACTAGCACACACTCAGTGTACCTAGTGGCATCCTATACGTGGCTATTGGACTTTGCTATAGTCCCACTAGTGCCAAGACATTTGCAGCACGTCTGCCTGCGTTGCACACTCCAACTAATTATAACTAAGCCATTATACTAGCACACACTCAGTGTACCTAGTGGCATCCTATACGTGGCTATTGGACTTTGCTATAGTCCTACTAGTGCCAAGACATTTGCAGAGCGCATCTGCCTGCGTTGCACACTCCAACTAATTATAACTAAGCCATTATACTAGCACACACTCAGTGAACCTAGTGGCATCCTATACGTGGCTATTGGACTTTGCTATAGTCCCACTAGTGCCAAGACATTTGCAGCACGTCTGCCTGCGTTGCACACTCCAACTAATTATAACTAAGCCATTATACTAGCACACACTCAGTGTACCTAGTGGCATCCTATACGTGGCTATTGGACTTTGCTATAGTCCCACTAGTGCCAAGACATTTGCAGCACGTCTGCCTGCGTTGCACACTCCAACTAATTATAACTAAGCCATTATACTAGCACACACTCAGTGTACCTAGTGGCATCCTATACGTGGCTATTGGACTTTGCTATAGTCCCACTAGTGCCAAGACATTTGCAGCACGTCTGCCTGCGTTGCACACTCCAACTAATTATAACTAAGCCATTATACTAGCACACACTCAGTGTACCTAGTGGCATCCTATACGTGGCTATTGGACTTTGCTATAGTCCTACTAGTGCCAAGACATTTGCAGAGCGCATCTGCCTGCGTTGCACACTCCAACTAATTATAACTAAGCCATTATACTAGCACACACTCAGTGAACCTAGTGGCATCCTATACGTGGCTATTGGACTTTGCTATAGTCCCACTAGTGCCAAGACATTTGCAGCACGTCTGCCTGCGTTGCACACTCCAACTAATTATAACTAAGCCATTATACTAGCAAACACTCAGTGTACCTAGTGGCATCCTATACGTGGCTATTGGACTTTGCTATAGTCCCACTAGTGCCAAGACATTTGCAGCACGTCTGCCTGCGTTGCACACTCCAACGAATTATAACTAAGTTACATTGTCAGGGATATTTATTCTTTATTATTCTGCTGTTAATAAAGCTAGACCACCACTGCAATCTTCACCACCTCTCAATGTTTACTACCACATTTTCAGTCCACAATCTTGTCGCAATCAACATGAGTGGCAAAATGACAGATGCTGGTGGAAAGGGGAAGAGGCGTGGTGGAAAAGGCAAAAAAGGTTTTGTCAGTGGGGAAGGTGCCAAAGCTCCATTATCATCTGCTGAAGATAGACCATCTACTAGCAAAAGTAAGATGTCTACTACTTATTGTGGACAATCCGATGTGCTCCCTTTTTTACGGACACGAACAAGAGGAACAAAGGTAGATGATGGGCAAAAAAGGAAAATGCTTGAATGGATCTCAAGTGGTCCAACAAGTGCCCTCTCAGCCACTTCAAGTACCGCATCCAAAAAACACCATTCCTCTGAGTTGTCATCCCAATCACACTTGATTTCTCCCAGCTCTGAAGTCTCCATCAGCCCTGCACAGTATGGTGGAACTGAGATGGCTGAGTCTGCAGAGCTGTTCAGTCACACTATAGCCTGGGAATCAGAGGTCTGCTCCCAAGCTACAGTGAGTACAGAACAGGAAATGGTCTGCAGTGATGCCCAGAACCTTTGTGACTCAGATTCAGGCCGTGAGGACCAAGTTTCTGAGCATAATGTTGACCCTTTGTCACAAACTGTAACACCTGTGGTTATAGACAATGAGGAACATACTGATGAAGATGAGACGCAGATACCCGATTGGGATGACAACTTAAATATTCGGTCAGGGCAAGAAGAGGCTCGGTCTGAGGGGGAGGGGAGTGCGAACACAACAATTGATGATGACGTTCTAGATCCCACCTACTGTCAACCCCCAGTCAGGCACTCGAGGAGGTCAACAGAGGCGGTGGAGGAGGATGCAACCGACGACGAAGTTACCTTGCGCCTTCCTGGACAGAGTCGGAGCACTGGTAGCACGTCTACAACTGCATCCTCAGCCACCACTCTGCCTATGAGCATTATTCGGGGTGGATCAACAGGTCGCATGGCCTCTAAGCCTTGCCTAGCCTGGGCCTTTTTTCACATCGAAAAAGATCGCCCAACTCATGTGATATGTAACATTTGTCATGATTCTGTTAGTAGAGGTCAAAACCTCAGCAGTTTGACAACTTCTTCCATGAATCGTCACATGAATAAATATCATAAGTCCCGGTGGGAAGCTCACCGTGCTGCAATGCCGGCTAGCGGAGCGAACCATCCACCGCCCGCCCCTTCCAGTGCATCCGCGCGCTCTTCATCTTCTAGGACTGTGGGGACAGCTGTCACACCTGTTTTTCCACGCAAAACTTCCACCACTGTAACCGCAACAGGCAGTTTGCTTGTAAGGTCGTCAGTTGGTTTGGAAGGGGAAACAAGTGAGTGTGTACAGCTCTCTCAGACATCGATAGCACCAACGTTGGATGAAGGCAACATCATGTCTCCGCCTGCACTTTCCTCACAAACCTGCATTTTTCCAGGGACACCCTACTCAACACCGTCTACACACAGCAGCCAGATCTCTGTCCCTCAGATGTGGTCAAATAAAAGGCCACTTCCTCCGACCCATGACAAAGCTAAGAGGTTGACTCTATCCCTCTGTAAGCTGTTGGCTACCGAAATGCTGCCTTTCCGCCTAGTGGACACACAGGATTTTAGAGACCTTATGTCTGTCGCTGTGCCCCAGTACCAGATGCCTAGTCGCCACTACTTCTCTAAGAAAGGTGTGCCCGCGCTACACCAGCATGTCGCACACAACATCACCGCTTCCTTGAGAAACTCTGTGTGTGAACGGGTGCATTTCACCACCGATACTTGGACCAGTAAGCATGGACAGGGACGTTACATGTCGCTGACTGGGCACTGGGTAACTATGGTGATAGATGGTGAAGGGTCTGCTGCACAAGTCTTGCCGTCCCCACGACTTGTGTGTCAATCCTCTGTCTGTCCAAGTTCCGCCACAGCTTCTGCATCCTCCACCTCATCTGGGTCCTCCACCTCCGCCCCAAGCCTGCCTGGTCAGGCCACCAGCGTTCTCACTGCGCAGAAGGAATCACGCACGCCTCATTACTATGCTGGCAGCCGAGCGCAACGGCATCAGGCGGTCTTTAGCTTGACATGTCTTGGTAATAAGAGTCACACAGCTGAGGAGTTGTGGTCAGCTCTGCGGTCCGAGTTTAATAAATGGTTGTCTCCACTCAACCTGCAGCCTGGTAAGGCCGTGTGCGACAATGCTGCAAACCTGGGTGCGGCCCTTCGCCTGGGCAAGGTGACACACGTACCTTGTATGGCTCACGTGTTGAACCTTGTCGTGCAGCAATTTTTAACACACTATCCCGGCCTAGATGGCCTTCTGAACAGGGCACGAAAACTGTCTGCTCACTTCCGGCGTTCAAGCGCCGCAGCTGAGCGACTTGCATCGCTACAGAAGTCTTTCGGCCTGCCGGTTCATCGCCTGAAATGCGATGTGGCGACACGCTGGAATTCAACTCTCCACATGTTACAGCGACTGTGGCAGCACCGCAGAGCCCTGGTGCAATACGTCATGACGTATAGCCTGGGCCAACGAGATGCAGAGGTGGGGCAGATCACCCTGATGGAGTGGTCTCAGATCAAGGACCTATGCACCCTTCTGCACAGTTTCGACATGGCGACGAATATGTTTAGCTCTGACAATGCCATTATCAGCATGACGATTCCAGTCATTTACATGCTGGAGCACACGCTAAACACTATTCGGAGTCAGGGGGTGGGACAACATGAAGGGGAGGAACTACAGGAGGATTCATATGTGCAAGGGACAACAACATCACCAAGGTCCAGACGTTCATCATCACCAACGCAGCAGGCATGGGACCATGGGGAACAGGGATCGACAAGGGCGCATAGTAGCAGGCGAAATGTTGAGCAAGGTGCAGGAGAACATGAAGAAATGGAGGACGAACTGTCCATGGACATGGAAGACTCAGCGGATGAGGGAGACCTTGGTCAAATTTCAGTTGAAAGAGGTTGGGGGGAGATGTCAGAGGAAGAAAGAACGGGTAGCACCTCTATGCCACAAACACAGCGTGGACTTGGTCCGCATGGCTGCGCAAGACACATGAGTGCCTTTTTGTTGCACTACCTCCAACATGACAGTCGTATTGTCAAAATTAGAAGTGATGATGACTACTGGATTGCCACACTATTAGATCCCCGGTACAAGTCCAAATTTTGTGACATAATTCCAGCCATAGAAAGGGACGCACGTATGCAGGAGTATCAGCAGAAGCTGTTACTCGATCTTAGCTCGGCTTTTCCACCAAACAACCGTGCAGGTGCAGGGAGGGAATCTCCCAGTTGTAACTTGACAAACATGGGACGGTCTCGTCATCTTCACCAGTCTACCCGTACCAGTAGGACCGTATCTGGTGCCGGTAACAGCAATTTTATGGAATCTTTTCATAATTTTTTTAGACCCTCTTTTGCAAGGCCACCAGAGACAACAAGTCTGACACATACTCAACGGCTGGAGAGGATGATACAGGAGTATCTCCAAATGAACATCGATGCCATGACTGTGCAACTGGAGCCTTGCTCCTTTTGGGCTTCAAACATAGAAAAATGGCCAGAGCTCTCCAGTTACGCCTTGGAGATTTTGTCGTGTCCAGCTGCCAGCGTTGTCTCTGAACGTGTATTCAGTGCTGCTGGGTGTGTGCTGACAGATAAGCGCACGCGTCTGTCCAGTGACAATGTGGACAGACTGACGTTCATCAAAATGAACAAGTCATGGATCCAGAAGGAATTTACTACCCCTGTGTCATCCTTGGGAGAGTAAATGCTTGTGGATTTGGAATGTGCTTGATGCAAATCAAAACATCCTGTTTGCAACTAGGGCCCAAGTGCTGCCACTGATGGGGTGGGTGTCTGTGTGGCCCAATTTTTGGAAAAAAGGGAGACTCCGCTTGGAGTAACCCTTGCTTACATTGTTTTTAAAAGAAGCCAAGATGAACAAGTCATGGGTCAGCAAAGACTTTGCTACCTACCCCGGTGTCATCCTGGGGACGGTTAATTATGGGGTATTTTTGAATGTGATTGATGCAAATGTAGCTGTGAAGTGTACAACTAGGGCCCAAGTGCTGCCACTGATGGGGTGGGTGTCTGTGTGGCCCAATTTTTGGAAAAAAAGGGAGACTCCGCTTGGAGTAACCCTTGCTTGATGTGTTTTTAAAAGAAGCCAAGATGAACAGAGCTGGGATCAGGAAAGACTTTGCTACCTACCCCGGTGTCATCCTGGGGACGGATAAGAATGGCGTATTTTTGAATGTGCTTGATGCAAATCAAAACATCCTGTTTGCAACTAGGGCCCAAGTGCTGCCACTGATGGGGTGGGTGTCTGTGTGGCCCAATTTTTGGAAAAAAGGGAGACTCCGCTTGGAGTAACCCTTGCTTACATTGTTTTTAAAAGAAGCCAAGATGAACAAGTCATGGGTCAGCAAAGACTTTGCTACCTACCCCGGTGTCATCCTGGGGACGGATAAGAATGGCGTATTTTTGAATGTGCTTGATGCAAATCAAAACATCCTGTTTGCAACTAGGGCCCAAGTGCTGCCACTGATGGGATGGGTGTCTGTGTGGCCCAATTTTTGGAAAAAAGGGAGACTCCGCTTGGAGTAACCCTTGCTTACATTGTTTTTAAAAGAAGCCAAGATGAACAAGTCATGGGTCAGCAAAGACTTTGCTACCTACCCCGGTGTCATCCTGGGGACGGTTAATTATGGGGTATTTTTGAATGTGATTGATGCAAATGTAGCTGTGAAGTGTACAACTAGGGCCCAAGTGCTGCCACTGATGGGGTGGGTGTCTGTGTGGCCCAATTTTTGGAAAAAAAGGGAGACTCCGCTTGGAGTAACCCTTGCTTGATGTGTTTTTAAAAGAAGCCAAGATGAACAGAGCTGGGATCAGGAAATACTTTGCTACCTACCCCGGTGTCATCCTGGGGACGGATAAGAATGGCGTATTTTTGAATGTGCTTGATGCAAATCAAAACATCCTGTTTGCAACTAGGGCCCAAGTGCTGCCACTGATGGGGTGGGTGTCTGTGTGGCCCAATTTTTGGAAAAAAAGGGAGACTCCGCTTGGAGTAACCCTTGCTTGATGTGTTTTTAAAAGAAGCCAAGATGAACAGAGCTGGGATCAGGAAAGACTTTGCTACCTACCCCGGTGTCATCCTGGGGACGGATAAGAATGGCGTATTTTTGAATGTGCTTGATGCAAATCAAAACATCCTGTTTGCAACTAGGGCCCAAGTGCTGCCACTGATGGGGTGGGTGTCTGTGTGGCCCAATTTTTGGAAAAAAGGGAGACTCCGCTTGGAGTAACCCTTGCTTACATTGTTTTTAAAAGAAGCCAAGATGAACAAGTCATGGGTCAGCAAAGACTTTGCTACCTACCCCGGTGTCATCCTGGGGACGGTTAATTATGGGGTATTTTTGAATGTGATTGATGCAAATGTAGCTGTGAAGTGTACAACTAGGGCCCAAGTGCTGCCACTGATGGGGTGGGTGTCTGTGTGGCCCAATTTTTGGAAAAAAAGGGAGACTCCGCTTGCAGTAACCCTTGCTTGATGTGTTTTTAAAAGAAGCCAAGATGAACAGAGCTGGGATCAGGAAATACTTTGCTACCTACCCCGGTGTCATCCTGGGGACGGATAAGAATGGCGTATTTTTGAATGTGCTTGATGCAAATCAAAACATCCTGTTTGCAACTAGGGCCCAAGTGCTGCCACTGATGGGGTGGGTGTCTGTGTGGCCCAATTTTTGGAAAAAAAGGGAGACTCCGCTTGGAGTAACCCTTGCTTGATGTGTTTTTAAAAGAAGCCAAGATGAACAGAGCTGGGATCAGCAAAGACTTTGCTACCTACCCCGGTGTCATCCTGGGGACGGATAAGAATGGCGTATTTTTGAATGTGCTTGATGCAAATCAAAACATCCTGTTTGCAACTAGGGCCCAAGTGCTGCCACTGATGGGGTGGGTGTCTGTGTGGCCCAATTTTTGGAAAAAAAGGGAGACTCCGCTTGGAGTAACCCTTGCTTGATGTGTTTTTAAAAGAAGCCAAGATGAACAGAGCTGGGATCAGGAAAGACTTTGCTACCTACCCCGGTGTCATCCTGGGGACGGATAAGAATGGCGTATTTTTGAATGTGCTTGATGCAAATCAAAACATCCTGTTTGCAACTAGGGCCCAAGTGCTGCCACTGATGGGGTGGGTGTCTGTGTGGCCCAATTTTTGGAAAAAAGGGAGACTCCGCTTGGAGTAACCCTTGCTTGATGTGTTTTTAAAAGAAGCCAAGATGAACAGAGCTGGGATCAGGAAATACTTTGCTACCTACCCCGGTGTCATCCTGGGGACGGATAAGAATGGCGTATTTTTGAATGTGCTTGATGCAAATCAAAACATCCTGTTTGCAACTAGGGCCCAAGTGCTGCCACTGATGGGGTGGGTGTCTGTGTGGCCCAATTTTTGGAAAAAAAGGGAGACTCCGCTTGGAGTAACCCTTGCTTGATGTGTTTTTAAAAGAAGCCAAGATGAACAGAGCTGGGATCAGGAAAGACTTTGCTACCTACCCCGGTGTCATCCTGGGGACGGATAAGAATGGCGTATTTTTGAATGTGCTTGATGCAAATCAAAACATCCTGTTTGCAACTAGGGCCCAAGTGCTGCCACTGATGGGGTGGGTGTCTGTGTGGCCCAATTTTTGGAAAAAAAGGGAGACTCCGCTTGGAGTAACCCTTGCTTGATGTGTTTTTAAAAGAAGCCAAGATGAACAGAGCTGGGATCAGGAAAGACTTTGCTACCTACCCCGGTGTCATCCTGGGGACGGATAAGAATGGCGTATTTTTGAATGTGCTTGATGCAAATCAAAACATCCTGTTTGCAACTAGGGCCCAAGTGCTGCCACTGATGGGGTGGGTGTCTGTGTGGCCCAATTTTTGGAAAAAAAGGGAGACTCCGCTTGGAGTAACCCTTGCTTGATGTGTTTTTAAAAGAAGCCAAGATGAACAGAGCTGGGATCAGGAAAGACTTTGCTACCTACCCCGGTGTCATCCTGGGGACGGATAAGAATGGCGTATTTTTGAATGTGCTTGATGCAAATCAAAACATCCTGTTTGCAACTAGGGCCCAAGTGCTGCCACTGATGGGGTGGGTGTCTGTGTGGCCCAATTTTTGGAAAAAAAGGGAGACTCCGCTTGGAGTAACCCTTGCTTGATGTGTTTTTAAAAGAAGCCAAGATGAACAGAGCTGGGATCAGGAAAGACTTTGCTACCTACCCCGGTGTCATCCTGGGGACGGATAAGAATGGCGTATTTTTGAATGTGCTTGATGCAAATCAAAACATCCTGTTTGCAACTAGGGCCCAAGTGCTGCCACTGATGGGGTGGGTGTCTGTGTGGCCCAATTTTTGGAAAAAAGGGAGACTCCGCTTGGAGTAACCCTTGCTTACATTGTTTTTAAAAGAAGCCAAGATGAACAAGTCATGGGTCAGCAAAGACTTTGCTACCTACCCCGGTGTCATCCTGGGGATGGATAAGAATGGCGTATTTTTGAATGTGCTTGATGCAAATGTAGCTGTGAAGTGTACAACTGGGGCACAACTGCTGCCACTGAAGGGGTGGGTGTGTGTGTGGCCCAATTTTTGGAAAAAATGGAGACTCCGCTTGGAGTCACCTTGCGGTGTTTTACATGATTGTAGAAGGGCGTGCCATGCCTATATCTGTGTGTCCTCCTCTTTTTCCTTGTCCAGCTGTTTTGTTTTCGCATGAGTATATGTCCTTGTCACTTTCCAATGTGTTTGAGTTGTTTGTCACCTTTAGGACACCTTTGAGGGTGTTTTCTAGGTGTTTTTCTGTGTTTGTGATTGCCTGCCATTGTTTCCTATGCAGTTCGAGTTCGGTTCGTCGAACGTTCGACGAACCGAACTCGAACGGGAGGTCCGTTCGGCGAACCAACCTCGAGCCGAACCGCGACCGGTTCGCTCATCTCTATCCATAACATACGTCTCCCCATACACCATAGCCCCACCACTACCATGGGCCACTAGTTTCACAATGTTGATGTCGCGGGCGGAGGAGGGGACGCTGCGCTCACCCACTGCTCGGGTCCGGCTGCTGCTGCTGCTCGGTCGGTGGCTCGAGATGTGGGCCGGATCCCGGGGGCTCGAGCGGCGCTCCTCGCCCGTGAGTGAAAGGGGTGGTTTGGTGTAGGGATATTGTCCGTGACGCCACCCACGGTTTGTGGTGAGGTTGGGGCACCACCGCTACTCTGTACGGGGATCCCGGGAGCGTTGACAGGGAGCAGCTGAGATGTTTTCTCCCCTCTGTGGGTAGGGGGGTTTTGGTGGTCCCGGGGCCTGGTGGTGGAGGTCGGAAGGTGGAATGTGGGGCCTGGCCGGGTGCAGGGTCGTGGGGTAGCGCAGTGCCAGACGGCACGGTGGTACTTCCTCAGCCAGTAACGCACACAGAGTCTCTGGTAAAACAAACGGCTGGATGGACGAGTCCCACAGACGGCTGCGGCGGTCACTCCCGGTAGGTCAGCGGTAACCATCTCTCCCTGCACCGGTGTTTTGTTCTCGGCCCCAATGGCTTCCCACTGATAGCCCGCTCCCCAACGGTATGTTGACTAGGGGAGCCCTTCCTTTGCCCGGAGGCTCTGGCCCTGGGAGCTCTAGCTCTGGCGGTAGCTTTATCTCCCTCACGGTTTGGACGGTTGCCTTCGGTCGGGTCTTTAATGCTGGGAAACCCCGGAGGTTCCCGTCGCTGACGGATTTGACCGGTTTTACGGTGACTCCTAGCCTGGTCGGGGTCCGTAGGCTCTGCCGGATGGTGCTGGCCTCTCTTCGCTCCCCGAGCCGGTACCGGCGGGCCACCGCCCGTCCCCGGTCCTTACGGTTGTACATCAATCAGCCTCTCCTGCAGACGGTCACCACCGTCTGCCAACCTTGCTGTCAGGTGCCCGGGCCACGTACCCGGACACGGTCAGTCAGTTCCTCCACTACTACTTCCTCACTCTACAACTCCTAAACTGTTCTGCCTTCCTTTTCCCGCCTCCAGGACTGGGAGCTCCTCGGTGGGTGGAGCCAACCGCCTGGCTCTGCCCCACCTGGTGTGGACATCAGCCCCTGGAGGGAGGCAACAAGGGTTTGTGTTTGACTTCGGTTTTCCTAACCAGGGTGTAGGGTGTGTTGTTGCAGTACCTGTGACATCCTGGCTTGTCCAGGGCGCCACATTGACATCAGCAAATTGCTCACCCACACAATACCATACACACAGTCTGCTATCTGCCCTGTACAGTGAATCATTGAAGAGAACACCTCTTCAATCTTCCAGATGCCAATGAATGTGAGCATTTTCTTACTCAAGTCGACAATGAATTTCCGTTAGGTGTGGACCCCGATGGGGATGACGAGCAGCAGATGAGTTTCCCTGAGACGGATTCTGACAGTTTGTGCAGAAATACTTTGGTTATGCAAATGGTTGTTGCAGCAGCTGTCCGGATGGCTGGTCTCACATGATCTTGGAGGTGAAGATGCTGGATGTTGAGGTCCTGGGCTGGTGTGGTTACACATAGTCTGCAGTTGTGAGACCGGTTGAATGTACTGTCAAATTCTCTGAAATGCCTTTGGAGATGGCTTATGGTAGAGAAATGAAGATTAAATTCACATGCAACAATGGTGGTCATTCCTGCAGTCAGCATGCCAATTACATGATCCCTCAAAACGTGCAACATCTGTGGCATTGTGCTGTGTGATAAAACTGTACATTTTAGAGTGGCCTTTTATTTTGGCCAGCCTAAGAGACACCTGTGCAATAATCATGTAGTCTAATAGTCTAATCATCATCTTGATATGCCACACCTGTGACATGGATAAATTATCTCTGCAAAGGAGAAGAGCTCACTAACACAGATTTAGGGAAATTTGTGAATAATATTTGAGAGAAAAAAGCCTTTTGTGAATATCGAAAAAATCTAAGAGCTTAGAGTTCAGCTCATGAAAACTGTGAACAAAAGAAGTGTTGGGCTCACGTTGTTGTTCAGTGTATATATCATATATATATATATATATATATATATACTGTATATATATCCATATCTTTCTTGATGACAGGGATGTCTCTGTCCTTGTACAAAACCTAGTTATTCTAGGGTGTAATTAAAATTAGTTAGTAATATAATATAATTGGTGGTTGAAAACAAAAGGATTTCTTCTTGCATTGTCCATATTATTGTGATGCTTTTTTTATAAAAAGTTGTTTTAACATCTATAAACTTTTACAGATGTAATGTATCAAGGGTAAACTGAGGACAAGCAACAATAAATTAACAATAGGTGATTTACAGAGTAAATAATAAGGCACTGAAATTGTACCTGCTCGTAAATATAATGGCGGCTGTCACTTTGCAAACGATTCATTATTCATTACTATACAACCTACCAAGTTCACTGAGAATAGCGAGGCAAATCCAGGAGCCATACATTTTATTGTCATGTATAGCTTTTCTGCCCACAAAAAATTATTATGGGTGATAAATTTCTACTCTTTGCAGTTGTATACTATGAATATAAAAAAATCTAGATTTTATTTATGATATCAATGCACAAAATGCATCATATTACACAGACAAAATCAGTACTGTCCCTATCGGGGCTCACAATCTAAATTCCCTATCAGTATGTGTTTGGAGTGTGGGAGGAAACCGGAGAACCTGGAGGAAGCCCATGTAAACACGGGGAGAATATACAAACTCCTTGCAGATGTTGTCCTTGGTGGGGTTTGAACCCAAGACCCCAGAGCTCATTAGGATATGTTGATCTAATAGGGGTCCCTAAAAAGGATTACCATCTCTTAGCAAAACCTGTATGTAAACTTTTACTTCTGGTAGGTTCCCAATGAAAATTTTAAAAGGCTTTAATATTAGCCATATCCAGAAAGCCATGGAACCCATAGGGTGTAGGGGCGACATGACAGCCCGGAGGGTAGGGAGTTGATGGGGTTAAACAGTGTTGGTTCGTTTAACAATGAGGAAAAGAAGGTGATTGGTTAGGGGGTGGAGTGTGGTGGAGTGTGGTGGAAGGAAAGGAGGGAGCTTTATGGTGTATATAATAGGAGGTGGGAGTCCATTACCTCCTCTTGCATTTCCTGGATGACAGCTTGGACGGGCTGGGGAACCTCCATCATGACATCCAGCATGATGGATCCGGACATCGCAGATCTGCAGCTTGGACGGGCTGAGGAACCTCCATCATGATGTCCTGAGGAATCCTCAGATCTGGTCAGCATGGCGGTGCAGGGCGCCCAGGTAGTGCAGTCCTACACCCAGGCTGCCTGGGTGTCTCCTCGGCACCTTCCCCTCCCCCCCCTCTTTGCTGTAGTGCTGGCAGTTTCAGGACTCGCTGGGGTCTTTTGGGGAAGGTGGGGGTGAGGAGGACAACGTGAGAGCCCCCACTCCCGTGGGGACCCTCCGCAGCTGGGTGGGCAGCGGTAGCTTGCAGCGCCCGCTCTGGCTGTCGGGAGGAATCTCCTGCAGGGCCGCGACGGCCAAAAAGGGGGCGTGTCCAGCCCGGGGGCCTACTTCCGGTGTGAGGCCTCAGGCTGGATTTTTTGAGCGATGCGGCCGCTCCCGGCAGGGAGCGCGCCCAGCGGCGGTGGATGGACAACACCCCCCTCCCTCCGCGGGGGGGCGGAGGACGGCTGCCTACAGGGTCACCTCACCTGTGTGGCTTGGATTATTGGGACCGGAGGACTGGGCGCAGAAGGCGGCGGCGAGGAGGAGACAGGAGGCGCCTGCAGGGTCACCTCACCTGTGTGGCTGGATTATCGGGACCGGAGGACTGGGCGCAGTAGGCGGCGGCGAGGAGGAGACAGGAGGCGCCTGCAGGGTCACCTCACCTGTGTGGCTGGATCGGGACCGGAGGACTGGGCGCAGCAGGTGGCGACGAGGAGGAGACAGGAGGCCTGCTGTCTATCCTGGAGCAGGCATTGGGACAAGGGTGCAGCTCTCATCAGTAGCGGCTTCCCCCAGGAGGGGAGCGCCCAGCATTGTGGAGGCAACAATCGGCCCAAACAGGGCATGTGGACACGGTGCTCCTGGCGTCAGGGGGCGAACCCGGCGGGCATTCGGTGCCTGCAGCTTGAGGGACTGTCCCGGGATCAGCGACGGACGACTGGCGAAAAGGACGGTGACGGCTGATCTGAGGGCGTCGTCTGGAGGCAGCCTGGCGCGGTAATCAATTTAAGTTTCAGCCTTTTTGTAGTGGTGGGGGGACAGTCGCTGTAGTGGAGTAGTGTCTGGAGATATGGGTAGCAGCTGGGGGGGTTTGGAGCATGTGGTTAGTTCATAGGTCGGTTGGTTGTTCTGGAGGCCAGGGGCAGAGCTACGGACGGGGTGGTCTCATGGCAGCGGGGCCGTGAGGGTGCAGGTGGCGTCAGGTCCGGTGGTTACAGTTGCAGGTTGGGGATGGCGAGGTTCGGCGTTTACCGCAGTTTAGGTCTTGTGAGACTTGGTTAAGGGGGCTGATGATTGCGGCACATGTGAGCGGGTGAGACGGCGCAGTTATTGAAGGTTTGCTGGGGTGTTTCATTATTAATCTTCTGATGCATGGTGGTTCTTATTGGATGAATTATGGTGGGTAAGGTAAAGGGGCGAGGGGTCCCGCGGTACGGTGTGTTCGAGGAGTTTTCAGGGGTTTTTTGTGAGTGATGTGTAGGTGCGGGGCCCCGGTATAGCGCGAGGGTTGCTGTGGATAAGTGAATAAAGGAGAGCGGAAATGTAGGAGAAGGTGAAGTGTTGGTTGCTGTAATGGGTTTGTAGGTTTGCAACCGCATCAATGGTAACATGGGGTTAATTTGTGGCTAGTCAGCATGTTATCCCATTGTGGAGGTTGGTGCTGGGAGGAATGTTGAGTCCAGCGTGACTGAATTGGTGTTAATGTAGGTGCTGGGCAGCTTTGGGCTGCTGTGATTGAACTCGGTTAATCAGCAATGGTGGGCTGCGGACGGAATAATGGAGTTCTTCGGACAGCCGTGATTACGGGTGGGGACTATGCGAGTTATGGTTTGGACTAGAGGATTGGGTACTAGTGGTGGATAGAGTGTAAGTCGGATAGCTTAGGGCCATCTGGTATTATTGGGTGTTTTGCATGGGTGGACTCCTGGCATCTATGGGCTGGTGGAGTCTATTTAATATTCATATACAATTTAAAAAAAAAAAAAAAGGAATGCTTGGCCCGGTGGTAGGTATGGGCATCTGGGTAAGGGTTTGCTTAGGGAGTCGTGGTGCTCCGGTCTCACGGCACGAAGGTATTTGGTTTGAAGGTGCAGTTGTGCGTTACGGGAAAATGGTGGTACGCCCCACGGTGGTCGGCTTTGAGCGGTGTGGCCAAGGTTTTAATTTATCTTGGGGTGTAATATGAGAGCTCAAAGGGGGTTGCGTGTCACAAGGTTTTCCTTGAGATCGAAAGGCCCGGACATGGTGTTTGGTAAAGTTGTGTCTCCTGATGCCCATAGTTGCATATGGAGTCAATCGGGCCAGTGGTGTGGCTGCAATTTTCCGGTGGGCATTGTAGTACAGGGAGCTTGTCGTGGTCCAGTTTGCAGAGGCAAGCGGATTATGCATTATGGTTGGAGGTGTTGTTGGGGACCTTGGGATCGAAGGTAATGCTTCAATATCTTCGCCTCAGTAAGGGGTACAGGGCGATGATTGCGGTTGTTTTGTTTTTTGAGGCCGTATTCATTTTGGGGTAGAGCATAGTTCCGTTAGGCCGTGTGGGCCTCGTTGAAATGAAGAAGGTCCATTAGTGTGGTAGTTGAGTATGTGGGAAGATTTTGGGATTTTCTGGGGTAGACAACTCGAGCCTCTGTTGTTGTCAGAGGGTGTGATGGCGGAATAAATCGGTCAGGGGAGACCGGTAGTGATATTTGGCTCTGGGGAAGCTGCAAGGTCAGCTGTAGGGGAAATTTCAAGGCTATGGATTGCAGTCGTTTTACAGCGAGGTTTCACTTTAGCGGTTTCCTGGGAGAACTAGGTTTGGGGTGCGAAGTGACCCAGTAGCATAAGCAGTGTGAGTGTCATCCTGTTGTTGTATCTCAACCCCAGTGGTGGTTTAATTCAGCTGGAGACAGGAGGAGGACTGACTGTACAGGGTGACTGTACAGTGGTTCTTTGGCCGGTACTGGGGAGGACGATGGTACAGTCGGTACTGCATTTAATTGGTTATAATAAGGCCAGCGGGGCATGGTGTGGATTCCGGTATAGTTTGGGAGCTTGTGGCATGGTGGGCCTGAGTGGCCGTCAGAGGGACCCGGTGGCTCCTGCCACCAAGGATCAGGGGAGTGCGGTGCAGTAAGGTGGACTGGGTACGCTGGATGGTGCATATATGGGATGCTCAGAGTTTAAGTGATAGATGGAAAGGTTTTAATGGTTGGTTTGGCTTGCAAGTTGGGGGAGCAAGCGTTGGGTGTGTGGGGGTCCAGGCCACGCAAGGTGTCACGTGGCCTGTTCTGTGGTGGGGGTAGGTCTGGTCCAGAGGCGGTTTAACGGATAATGTTATTTGATTGGAGAGTCACTTGTAGGATATAGTGGCTCCGGTTACAAGGATCTTGCAGGCATGGGTCCTGCAAGGTGGGGGGTATTGATCCGTAGGTGATTCATACCTCATCTCCAGCCCGGTGTGTGTTGCGGCCAGGGATCATGTTTTGGTGGTGGAAGGTGGTTTCTGGACCGGGCCTACCCAGGGTTACGTATTGTATTACGTACTGTATTATTATGGTATTACCTATTGTTAAATGTTGGGGACGCCCGTTGGACGGCGCCCCCTTGTGTTAGTGTGTAAACAATAGGCAATAAAGGGCTGCTGTGGCCATTTTTTACCAAGTCGCAAGCAGTGTCCGTGTATTATTGATACCGGGTAAGGGTAATTGGGAATAATATAGGAATCAACGACCGGAAAATCCCTCCTGGAAATGTCATGAAGTCACAGTCCATCCACACCATTTCCGCACCTCTCCACCCTCATTGCATTCTTCCCGTTGGCCTTTTTCCTACCTCAATTAATGAGGAAATTTCCAAGAATAGATCATTTGTGGAGGTCTCAGTCAGTTTCAAGGAGATCATGGGAATTTGCTGCTTCTTCTTGGAGCTCCCCAAAAAGAAGTCTGTCACTCCAAACTTACATATTAAACTAAGCATTTTGCGTTGAGAAATATAACTCCTAAAAATATGTTGCTGAAAAATTCCCTGTGAATAGGGACAAAAGAAAATGCAACGCTATCTGAGCATAGTACGCAATTAGTAAAATTGTGTAGTGGGAGCAGTAAATACAGGTTTATCGTGAAGACATTCCAAGTGGTGGTCCAAACAGAGGAAGCACTAAGGAAAGTTGGCCGGTAGTAGCACTCTCCATCTCCAATGACAGAGATATGATGAGATAAGGGGGGATTAGATTCCTGTTATCCGGTAAAATAGTTTATTAAAACTGATAAAAATACAACGCGTTTCGGTTGGGAACCAGCCTTTTTCAGGTGACCAATCCTTGATTATATTTGGATAAAACTGCCTCCTTTCTTGATTGACAGCACTCCCTTACCCAAAGTGAGCAGTGTTTGCAGAGAGTCCTCACTCATGAGCTCACGGTGTGAGGTTTGGGGCAACGTACACAGCTCCTTCCACTCTATAACACTTCCAGATGTACCTGTGTAACTTGTCCATTCCAGACCTCACATAGTGAGCACAGATACTAATATTTGCTTCAGACAGTGCTCACTTGGCGTAAGCAAGCACTGTTAATCAAGAGAGAGGAGTGAAATTTCATGCAATTAACAGTGACCAGTTTGCTGCATTCAGTTACTCGACAAAACCAAGCACCCCAATTATCATATGGAATAAAATGCATTTTTTTCTTATTACAAAGGGGGCAATTTTAATGGAAGCTATTTTATAGGGGCTGTATATGTCGCGGGCGGAGGAGGGGACGCTGCGCTCTCCCACTGCTCGGGTCCGGCTGCCGCTGCTGCTGCGGCCTGCTGCTGCTCGGTGGCTCAAGCGATGGGCCGGATCCCGGGGACTCGAGCGGCGCTCCTCGCCCGTGAGTGAAAGGGGTTTGGTTTTTGGGATAGTTTATTGTCCGTGACGCCACCCACGGTTGTGGTGATTGTATGGGCACCACCGCTGCTCTGTATGGGAATTCCGGGAGCAGTGACAGGGAGCAGCAAAGTTGTTAGTTCTCCCCTCCGTGGGTAGGGGGTTGGTTGTTCCGGGGCATGGTAATGGGGTAAGCAGGGAGCAGGGCGCAGTGCTGCGGTGCGGTGCCCAAGGGCACGGGCGTACTCACAAGTATTTCACACAGTCACTGGTAAACTAGGAATTGCCGGTGTCCGCAGCCTTCGGTACGGGGGGTGTTAGTGTCCCACACACGGTGCAGCAGCTCCTGTTCTTTCCCTGCAGCCAGGTGCCTTTCTCTCCACTCTCTTCCTCTTTCTCCTCAGCCGGGAACGGGGAATCCACTCCCCTGCAGTGATCCGGGTCACCCTAGGTACCGGCGGGCCACTACCCTGCCCCGGCTACCTCTGGCCCCTTCCTCACTACAGCCTGTCCCAGCCCTTTCGGAGTACGCTTCACTATCAGCCTGGGAGCTACAACTCCAGACTCCTCTTCTGTCTGTCTCTCCAAACACTCTGCTCCAGCCCCTCCCCTCTGCTCTGCTTTTCTCTTACCCTGGGGGATGTGGTTTGTCCTGCTGCACCGGTGTGGGATCAGATTACCAAGGAGGATTAACTCTTTCTGTGACAACCTGGCTTTGCCAGGGCGTCACATATAACCCACAAGGCAATATGCCTCATTACTATGTAAGCAGGGAGTGGCAAACATCTCTAAAATCAGGAGATGCTGGGACATTACGGGAGGGGTAGCAAATATGGGCTATATTGGAAATAATAGAGGTTTCCATGTAAAGGGGTTATCTGATCAATAACATTTATCACCTGTCCACAATAGAGATTCTGATTTGTGTGGTCAGTGGGGGTCCAGCCTCTGAGACCCATCCTAATCAAGGGAATAGTGGTCCAATGACAACCCTGTGAATTTTAGCAGTAGTGCGCAAGCATGACGGAAACATACAGTATATTAACTGTGTGCACACTACTGCTCCCACAGACTCATAAAAGTGGTCAGATGTCATGGTCACTGGAGGTCCCAGCAGTCAGACCATTTGTGAAAATGTCTTGTGAATAGGGGAATATAAATTATTATTTTTTTATTACACACATGGAAGAGGGTGTAAGGTTCGGCTGCCCCAGTCCTGCAAACCACCATGTAGTCATGTGACTGAGTAATGTTTGAATTTGATGTTATGGTGTAACGTGTTCATAGAACCACTAGGTGGCCACAATGTATTAACTGCTTCCCTGGTACTCTCGGGCTAGGGAGAGTTAATGGCAGGAAGGAGGTTAATTGGTAAAAAGGTTAAGAACAAAGGAAGGAGTAGGAGAGTCCCTATCAGAGAGAAACAAGCTGCGTCTGTGGGAGACGTGGTGAGTGGAGAACCTCATAGATTTCAGTTTGGCCTGACCTTTGGGTCCAATTCAGGTCACAGACCCGCAGGGTCCTAGTGAGGAGACTACTGTCTGAACTGCGCCCCAAGGTGTGGGTCACGTTCATGTGGCTTGGGTGATGACCATTCCCTGATATATATCCAACATACCTCCTCAGTCGGCGGAAGGTCAGTGTGCTCTTAAGCGAAGGTCACCCCTCGACCCTGTAGGTGGGACAAGGGGTGACCGGAAGGACTTTTTGATTCTGCTGTGTAAAATTAAGCTGCGGGAGAGGTTGAGGGTTCGGAGGCTCTATCAGAAGCCTGAGTACAAGGGAAGTGGTCAGCCGAAAAAATAAAGCATATCCCTGTTGCTAACAGCAACCCCCTCGGGGGCCTGAAGCGTGATGAAGAATTGTATTTGAAGGTTACAAGTAAAGACGTTATGTTGAAGGAACCTATGGGAGTGTCAGTGTTTGTGTCACATCAAGAGAAAGTAATTATATCACACAGTTGCACTGGAGAGGCGATCGGGGTGCAAAGAAATACCACCGGGCTGCACCGCAGCCGAACAGCTTCTGCTACGATTACCAAGGCCGCCACTCCAAACCACATAAGAGAATGGCTAAACACAGCTAATTCAATCAGGCAACCAGTATAGGACACAGAAGGGCACAGAAACAGTAGGACTCATTTTCTATCAGAAAAAGTGTCCTAAAGGTCAAACACAATGATTAATACAAGCAGATATATAAGCTGACAAAATGTAATGACTAAGTGTATGTATATATAATTAAGATAGTTGTGCCAGAGTGCAATTAATGAGATGACTTAGCAGACCTGCTGGGTATTGTCTCGGGATGAAGTAGAGCTTCTTGATGACATAAAGTTGATGATAGCTTATGGACAGAAGACCAATCCCAACATTACAGCTGGGACTGAGCGTTAAAGTCACGCACAGAATTTTGGCATAAGGGAGTGCCTCCTGATTGGTCAGTTACACACTGAGGACACATTCTTTCTTATACTGGCATTAGAGTATTGTTCTTTCAGTTTTATGCTGGTGATGTCAGGTATAATGACAGTATGTATAAATCCATTCAGGGCCTAACAGACATCTTGGAGCCTTTTGGAACAAATGATTAGGTACTAGAGGTGACCAAATAAATTATTCTGATTGAATTCTACAGAAATGTTACAAAAACCCACATTTACCAAACTGCTGATTTTTTTGTAATTCCCTTCTGCGCAGATTCAGCAAAATGGCAGCTACTGATCACCATTTTTCTGAGCCATAAAGTACCATCAATAGGTTAATAAAAGAAAACATTTTCATACTACCTATACTGCTTATCTCTATACAAGTTTGGTAATGCTGTAACCGTACTGACGTGAAGAATCGTCTTGTCAGGTCATTTTACTGCAAACTGAGCATTGTAAAAACATTATTCAAAAAACTATGGCAGAAATATTTAACTATTTCAAGACACTTGCGTTTGTTTTACCCATTTTCAGCACATTATGTCGTAAAATGAATAACATTAAAGACTGCCATTCGCCCAGCAAAAACAACCTCTTATATGCCCCTTGGAAAGCAGAAGGATAGGAAAATGGGGAGCAGTGCACTCCTGAAGATAAGAATTTCAAGTAGGAATATAGGAACATGGGGAGCAGTGCACTCCTGAAGATAGGAACTTGAAGTAGGAAGGTAGGAACATGGGGAGCAGTGCACTCCTGAAGATAGGAACTTGAAGTAGGAAGGTAGGAACATGGGGAGCAGTGCACTCCTGAAGATAGGAACTTGAAGTAGGAAGGTAGGAACATGGGGAGCAGTGCACTCCTGAAGATAGGAATTTGAAGCAGAAAAATAGGAGCATGGGGAGCAGTGCACTCCTGAAGATAGGAACTTGTAACAACCCCTTTTAAGCTTGTTAATACTATTAAACCTATTAATAGGCTGAAACACGTCATACTAAAACGCTGAGAATATTACATGTTTGGATAGCTTACTTTATTTATGATGTGCAGATGGCTTTTCTGGGGGTCATTTACAGAAAAAACACAGAGCATTTAAGATCCTTAGTTCCCATGCTATTAAAGAGAACAGAATGTTTTTTATAAGGTCTATCAGAGTTCAGACAAATATAGTTCATGAATACTTTACAAAAACTCAACCGGACAGTAAAACAAAGAATAGAAACCAAAATCTGAGCTCTAAAAACATTTTTTTCTTGTAGATTGCACACCTGAGTAGATACCAGGGCTAGGGGTCCCATCACATGGTGGGTAAAGGTCTACATTAGTCACGTATATACAGAAAGCCTTGTTTGATTCTAAACATATACCTGGAATAGTGTTTGGTTGTAGTGTAAAACTTCTTTTCTTGCACTAGTTTCCATAAAAGAGGCCAAATCATGTTTATTTCTATTATTATTATTATTATTATTAGGCTTTTCCAGGGAAGTATGGGAAAAGCTGGAAAGTAGATAATTAGCATTCAGGCCCTTATTGCTCTGTTGGACTGTTCTTTTATTGTTTGTATTAATGCATTGTAATTATTACTTTATGATGCTTAAATGTTGCTGATATCACTTCAGTATCCATTAGGAGAACGTGCACTGTGTATTTTGTAATGGAAATTAGAAATCAGAAACCTGCGGAAAGGCAGAGTGCTTGGCCTCCAGCCTGTGCACTTATATCATCGAACCTCATCATCACTTCAATACCTTTATAATTATAACTAAACAATCATGGGTGTCATATCAGAAATCACAGACAATCTAAGGTGTTATTGCTTGAAGCAACCTTGAACTTTTCTGCTTCCATTTTTCTAGAAGAATTTATCAAATATAATTGATTAGTTGCATTGGAAAAGTTCTGATAATTATGCCTTATTATTCCACTTACTATCAGCTGCAGAGAATACCGGACAGTCACAACACAATGGGTGGCATAAAAAACGGCCACTTTTTAGAAACGCGTTGACAGTAGAGTAAGGCTCAGTTCACATGTCCTGTAATCATCCAATAGATTGGGATCCTGCAGAGATCCTTTGGCAAAATGATGTGTGCCGGAGCTACCAGATTTTTTAACATTGGAGGCTATGGAGAACGGATCCGATAACAGATTGCTATTTATCTTCCATTTGTAACAGATCCTGCTTGAAGAAACGGTTCCATTACAAATGCAAGAATTACTAAATGTCAATCCGTTAACAGACCCGTTCTTCATAGACGCCAATGTTAAAAAAAGATACGTTTTTTAAAAATAGACAAAAAGTTGTGTTTGCAGAACTTTTTTCCAAACAGATCTCTGCAGCATCCGTTCTAACAAATAATTACAGGACACGTGATCTCAGCCTAAGGCCGGGGCCACACGGGGATTACTGCGATCCTCGCATGACACTCAGCTCACGCTGGCAACACAGCAGAGCCGAGTGTCATGCGAGTGTCCATGCGACTGAGGTCCAACCGTGCGATCGGACCACAATTGCGGGGGACGGTCCAACACTGAGGAGGGACGGGCTGGCTCTGAGGAGAGACGGGCCGATGCTGCGGAGGGGAGGGAGGAATTTACTCCCTCTCTCCTCCATTGCCGGCTATTGCCATTCTCGCCCTGCACTCGCAGTACACCGGTGTACTGCAAGTGCAGTGCGATTTTTCTCTCGCCCCATAGACTTAAATGGGTGCGAGAGAAACAAGGATCGCATTGCACCCGCAGCATGCTGCGATTGTTTTTCCGGTCCGATTGGGGCTGAAAAAATAATCGCTCATGAGTGCTGGCACATAGAGTAATAATGGTCTGAGTGGAATGCAATGTTTTATCGCATTCCACTTACTACGGTTTTCATGCCGTGTGTCTTAAGCCTGACAATGATAAAAGTCAGACATTTTCCCCAAAAAAATCTTCTAAGTTGAGTGCACAGTGTACACAGAAATCTGTCAAACAGTGGTGTAGGCGGGTGTAGCACTATGTTATATGCTGTATGGCCTCTAGGGTTTTCTCTACTAGTATGTGTGCATCACAGAGAAGAGGGAACAATAATTAAGTAATTCAGAGCTCAGCCGTCAGAGAACTGGTAGATCAAAAGCAGATAAAACCGTGATTTATCCAAAGTGTAGTAAACAGCTCAGTAAGTGACACATTACTGGAATAACCAGAAAAATCAGCTCACCCACTCCAGATCACCTTTCCTCTTCTCCGCGTCATGGACTATCAGCAGGGCAGCCATAAGCAGTTATATAGTTGTATCCAGCACATATATATATATGAAATATATATATATGGTAGGTACAGGCAGCCTCTAGACGGGGAAAAAAATACGAGTCACCACGCATTTTGACCATAAGACATGGTCTTACATGACTAAGAGGTACTTTGCACGCTGCGACATTGCTACTGCGATATCGTCGGGCTCAAATCGAAAGTGACACACATCCGGCGCCTGTAACGACGTTGCAACGTGTAAAGCCTAGATGCGCCGATAAATGATCGCAAAAGCGTCGACAATCGGTGATCTGTGTAGCGTCGGTCATTTTCATAATGTCGCACCAATAGGAGATATGATGTTGTTCCTCGTTCCTGCGGCAGCACACATCACTGTGTGTGAAGCCGCAGGAGCGAGGAACATCTCCTTACCTACCTCCACCGGCTATGCGGAAGGAAGGAGGTGGGCGGGATGTTTATATCCCGCTCATCTCAGCCCCTGCGCTTCTATTGGCCGCCTGCCGTGTGACGTCGCTGTGATGTCGCACGACCCGCCCCCTTAGGAAGGAGGCGGGTTGCCGGCCAGAGCGACGTCGCAGGGCAGGTAAGTGCGTGGGAAGCTGCCGTAGCGATAATGTTTGCTACGGCAGCTATCACAAGATATCGCATGTGCGACGGGGGCAGGGACTATTGCGCTCGGCATCGCTAGCCGATTCTAGCGATGTTGCAACGTGCAAAGTACCCCTAATACAGTCAAAACGCGTCGCAAGTCGCATTTTTTCCCTGTCTAGGGCTGCCTGTACCTACCATATGGAATAAATTACATGGAAATCTTACCTGGAGAGTGCCTTCCTTCCTGTGCTGGATACAACTATATAATTACTGGAATCAGGGTCTCTGCCCTTACATGATGGTGCTCTCAGATGGGATAGCAAAATCCTGGTGACGGATTTCCTCTTATGGTTCATCAGTTACATTTGTGCTGACTACATTAGGTATTTTGTGGCATGCTTGGGTAGGTTATACAGACATGACATCAATTTGGTTTAATCTAAGTTTCGCACACAATTATATGTAAATACACAGCTTCTTTTTATTTCAGGTCATGCAGCCTATTATAAAAATGGGCTCTAAAATAACAATTCCCTAATATAATTAGAGTACCTGCAATAAACAGTAACCTGCAGTCCATTAATGGATCCGCGGTGCATGGGGGGGCGGCAGTTAAAATCCTCATCATCTTATTATTAGTATATTACTGCTCAGGGAACTTACTCAAAAGTAACACCCCTGTCTGATAGGTTCACAGAAGGTGAGCCCGCGCTTTACTATCCCTCAGGCTGTATCTTACAAAGCATGTCTGGTCGCCATTCCTTCTTTTTCAAACAGTGAAAGAAAGATGGTGTAATGAAGTATATTTGTCTAAATGTACTGAAAATGTAAATTCTGTTATCAAACTTCAATCGATCCTAGAAAAGCTTAATTTATCATTTCCCCCTGTGGAATAGGTCAGTGATCTAGCCAACGGCATCACTCAGACTTGTGGCCTCTATAGAAGTGAAGTCAATATTTTTAATAACTCTACTAAGTTTGATGTATTTATTTCTGCCAATTTTTGTTGGTAGGAGAGTTTTATCTATTTGTTGTTTGTTGAATTAGACAATTTATTTAAAAAAAATTCCAAAGGTTTTGAGTCTGAGTTTAAGGGCACGCTCACAGTCATTAGCGTGAAAAAAGTTGGCCCCATTCCGCTCCAGAAAAGTTGGACGAGTGGAATCCGTTTGAGTAACCTTTTGTCATGCGAGTGCAATGCGAATGATTTTTATGAAAATTCTTGCTAATTTTCAAAAATAATAAAGCAATCAAATCTAAAACTACAAAGAGATGATAGATAGATAGATAGATATCCTGCACATAAATAATGTGCCAACCCCCCTACATATTATACCAGGAAAGTGTCAGGAAGTGTTTTTTCAAATTATTTTTATGTGTGTTATTGCTCTTTTCACTTACAGGTTTAGACAAAACAATCACTGATCTCAGGGAGACCAGCCAGAGCAAACAGTGCCGGCAGCCAACAAAGGCGCTCAAAACAGTGAAATCCTAGGTGCATTGCCCCCTGGGAAGTATGCAAATCAAAAAAGGTCCGTGGAGCCTCTGTTAGGAGTCTCAACACAGAAAATAGCCAGATATCCCTCCGGGAAGGACCTAGCCAAGGAGAGCCACTCCTTGGCTAGGTCCTTCCCGGAGGGATATCTGGCTATTTTCTGTGTTGAGACTCCTAACAGAGGCTCCACGGACCTTTTTTGATTCACTTACAGGTTTAGTAATGGGAATGTGTAATAAACGCCTCTCCATTACTAACACCAGGGCTTGATGCCAGCTGACACTACACAGCTGACATCAACCTCATAAACCATTACCCCGATTGCCACCGCATCAAGGCATTGAGAAGACTGAGAGGAGACTTAATAGTTGTCTACAATCAAACTATCTCAAGGACTTTCACACTGTAGAGGGATCAGCCCTATTCTCATTTGCAAAGACTAGAAGCAATGGGATTAAACTGGTTGGGAAGAGACACAGATTAGATATTAGAAAAAAAACTTTTTGACAGTGAGGGTGATCAACGAGTGGAACAGGCTCCTACAAGAGGCAGTGACTTGCCCTTCAATGCAAGCCTTCAAAAAGAGACTGGACAGACATCTATGTGGGATGATATAGTGAATCCTGCTGTGAGCAGGGGGTTGGACCAGATGACTCTGCAGGTCCTGTCCAAGTCTAACATTTTATGATTCTATGATTCTAAGAGCCGAGGCGAGGAGCCATAATTGTACCATGTAATATGATGTGCCACTTTTAGGGCTTTTCAGTGGCCATGTGGCATCTACTCACAAGACCCTGCAGCAGCCACTGGTCTCGGTGATCTCAAGCCTCAGTGATCTTGTGTTCTCCAACTTGAGGCCAGCGAATAGCTGCAGAGGTCATGTGGATAGATGGCAGAGACTAGCCAGGAGCTCAGGTGAAGTGACACTGGAGCGACAAGGGAATCATAAGGTAACTAATGCTTGTGTCTTTTTGTTCTTTTTTTTATTATATTTTATGGCATTCGACCAAATTTATAACTATACAAAAAAATTCATACAAACCTTGAAAATTGTAATCTATGCACACTAACATACAAATGACATTGATCCTATTATCTTAAGGATGAAGCAAGTAAACAATTGAGCCCACCAAACATCATCCTGTAGTGCCCATCTGGGGACTGGAAAACTACTTAGTCATATACTAATATCTGTTCACTGTGTTGCTGTCATTTTTTGCTCTCCTACAGTGGGCAGATCTGATACGGGTCATATCATACCCTTCCATGTAGGCGTAGACTGTATTCCTCTGAACATTTGCCATCCCACATCCGTTATTAATAAATAACCATACAATTTGTTTGTTCTTTTTGGGTTTTTTTGCAAAATTTCAATTTAGAAGTTAAGTGTGCGGTCATATTACTTTCGAAGAATTATCATTAATCTGTCTTTCTGTTTATTGCAGCTTGAATTGTGGGTCTCTCTATATTATCGGTAACCAGCCTAAGTTTTGTGATATCTCTACTGCATTTCCCATGATTACCAACTCCAAGAAGCTCAACTAAGCCCTGTGTGTCACACAATATGGCAGAAAAGGCTCCACCGGGGCTCAACAGAAAGTCCTCAAGGTCAACTCTTTCTCTTCCACCAGAGCCAGTGGAGATAATTCGAAGCAAAGCATGTTCTCGGAGAGTGAAAATAAATGTAGGAGGCTTAAATCACGAGGTCTTATGGAGGACTTTAGACCGTCTACCAAGGACTAGACTAGGAAAGCTAAGAGACTGTAACACTCATGAGAGTCTACTGGAAGTATGCGATGACTACAATCTAAACGAGAATGAGTATTTTTTTGACCGTCACCCAGGAGCTTTTACTTCTATACTAAATTTCTATAGGACAGGGAAACTGCATATGATGGAGGAGATGTGTGCATTATCATTTGGCCAGGAGCTGGACTACTGGGGAATTGATGAAATATATTTGGAGTCTTGCTGCCAGGCCAGATATCATCAGAAGAAAGAACAAATGAATGAGGAGCTCAGAAGAGAAGCAGAGACTTTGAGAGAGAGGGAAGGAGAAGAATTTGATAATACTTGCTGCCCCGAGAAACGGAAAAAGCTTTGGGACCTACTGGAAAAGCCAAACTCATCAGTAGCGGCAAAGGTACTATATACTGTTATCATCCTATGCAATTATACTGTCATGTAACATCTTGTTGGAGGGAGGGTTATTGGTAGTTGGTTGTGCCACAGGTTTTTCTGTAGTCCTATGTAAAACAAAAATGATACATTATAATGTCTGCTGTGTCTCTATGATTTCATCATTTTATAATAATCCAGAAGGAAGATGTATTAATATCATATACCTTGTGCTTCCCATATTTTGTTTTCAGAGGTTCTATTCTTACTATAATACTTTTGAATGAACATACTGTATATATATATATATATATATATATATATATATATATATATATATATATATATATTATCACTGCAGTCTTTTGTGACTGATGCCACTGATTATGTGCAAGTCTTACCCCTATCAGTGTAAGTGCTACGGAACATGAAAGGTGTAATGGGTGGGTATAGTGGGCATCATGTATGGGGAAGAATGTAAATAACTTCTATGTTCTTCGTCATGTCAACTGCTTATTTTGTAAGGTAATGGTTACATTTTGAAGACTATCTCAAAATTTGTTTCTTACTTTATGTGGCGCAAGCATGTCTGTACAATAACTGGGTGTCAGCCAAAAAAGAATATACCTACCCTGCATCGTATGTCATTGCTAGACATTGGGACCGTCAGCAATAGAGAGTTGAATATATACTGTAATCCTAGAATTCAATTATAGAAATTGGGATTGATTTAGTAGACTCAGAATACTTTTGCATGTAATGGCAAAAAACTGGTACATTACCGATGAGTGGATCACTTCATGCAATCCGGCCACAGGCCAGGTCAGTGCTCTCTGGCTG
The DNA here is from genome assembly GCF_048569485.1 of Anomaloglossus baeobatrachus. Classification (NCBI taxonomy): domain Eukaryota; kingdom Metazoa; phylum Chordata; class Amphibia; order Anura; family Aromobatidae; genus Anomaloglossus; species Anomaloglossus baeobatrachus. The sequence goes on along the minus strand of NC_134358.1, from coordinate 112,784,025 downwards.
TAGACAGGAACTGTGTGAATTTCGAGAGCTCTTGGGTTCCACGGTGCAGCGTTTGATTCATCAGCCTGCCATGATACCATCTGTGTGGCACATGGGTGACATCTCGCCAGCATGGCTAATGATAAGGTAATATTGGATGTCCACAGTCAGAGAGCACTAACCTGGATTGTGAAGTGGGGCTTCCTGAAGCGATCTGCTCATCTCTAGTGTACACCATACATCATATATATGAAATATTTTACACACTTTTTGTGATGAAAGGCATGGATTTTAGGGAAATGAGTGTGAGTTTGTGGAAATGGGCATGGCTGAAAATAGTACACTGTGTGTGTCAAAACGTTTGGCCCAAATTATTGTGCAAATTAAGCCAACCTAGAGGTGGTGTAATAGAATACAAAAGGGTCTAAAGATGCTGCAAATTTATCATCGAGCATAAGGCTTCCACTATAATACATTTTATGCACTTTCAGACTGTTACTATAAGATTGTTATTATTACTTATTATAGCGACATTTATTCCTTGGGCTTTACATGTAAAACAGGGTTATACATAATAAAAAAACCAGCACAATAATCATGAAAAATACAAGACACAGACAGGTACAGGAGGAGATAGGACCCTGGCGTTGAGGGATCACAGTCTACAAGGGATAGGTGAGGATACAGTAGGTGAGGGTAGAGCTGGTTGTGCAGCAGTATAATGGACTGAGGGTTAGTGCAGGTATAAGGCTTGTTGGAAGACGTGGGTCTTCAGCTTCCTTTTGAAGGTTTCTATTGGAGGATAGAGTCTGATATGCTGTGGTAGAGAGTTCCAGAGTATGGGGGAGGCACGAGAGAAATCTTGTATGCCATTTTGGAAAGAGGAGATGCGAGGGGAGTAGAAAAGTAAGTCTTATGAGGATCGGAAGTTGCGAGCATGTAAGGACCAGGAGAATAGGTCACATATGTATGGAGGAGACAGGTTGTGGATGACTTTATATGTCATGGATAGGGTTTTGATAGGGTCTTTGGGCAGTGGACAGACAGTGAAGGCATTGGCAGAGTGGAGAGGCTGGGGAATAGCAGGGGGAGAGGTGCATTAGTCAGGCGGTAGAGTTTAGGATAGATTGCAGGGGTGAAGAGTGATAGAAGGGAGGCCACAGAACAGAAGGTAGCAGTAGTCGAGGTGGGAGGTGACGAGGGCATAAACTAGTGTTTTTGCAGAATCTTGGTTAAGAAATGTAGAAATCCGGGAAATATTTGTGAGTTGGAGTCGGCAGGTGCTGGAAAAAGCTTGAATATGTGGCTTGAAGGAGAGAGCAGAGTTAAGGGTTACCCCAAGGCAGTGAGCTTGCGGGAATGGGGAGAGTGAACAGCCATTGACCTTGATGGATAGATCTGTTGGTGGGGTTGAGTGAGATGGGGGAAAGATGATTAATTTTGTTTTGTCCAGGTTATGCTACCTAAGTATTAAACAGAGTTAAAGAAAAGGGTCAAGAAAAGGGTCTAGATAAGCATGGCTGCTTTCGTTAAAATGTTTTCATTGAATGTACGTGCAGTTAAACTTCATTCACATGAATGAGACTGAGATTTAATACCAAATATAGTCTGTCGACAAAAGTGACCATACAGGGACATGGTCTGATCATATCACATCTCCTGTGATGTGGAAGAAGTAAAAAAGTATAACGACATTATAGCATGGGAATGGAAATAATTCTTTCTTAGAAGTAAAACATTTTTAAAAAATAGGTATGGAAATGTTTTACCTCCCAAAAATAATAAGCTATGATCACATGCTGTAATGTCTTTATAGTCTTTTGCATCTTCCCCTGCCCAGGAGATGTGGTATGATCAGACCGTGTTCCTGTGAGGTCAGACACGGCCATTACACAGTACAGAGCAGGGGCACATTTATAAGATTATCTTTGCACATGAACATTTTTTTGAAACGCATCCAATTGTGGAACTTATTATTATTCCAAGATCTATTGATTAAAATGAAATTTAAAATTAACTTTGTTAGTGGGAAAACCCCTTTAAGGAAAAGAGCCTACAAGGACTTAAAAAGCCTTAGGACCATATACAGTATATTTTATTTTCACCATTAACAAAAGTCAAAGAAGAGTAGTGGTAAATCAATGAACATTTGCTGTCTTGACACTTTCCAGAGCGGTATTAGTTACATATACTGTATGGCAGTATTTTATCCTCTAATCTCTAATGCGTGGCAAATATGGTTCTGTAACAGTGAAATTGGTCCATATTTCACCATAGTGCTTTTTTGACAATGGCGGTGACGGCTTCAGATTGAAATACAAAAACGTAATGCTGAAATCAGCACCAGACATGAAAATTAGAAGTAATATTTTCCCTTTATAAAACCATTTTCCGTGGTGACATTTTAGCGGTGAGCTTGATAAAGGCCACATCTCATAAATGACCGGAGCCGTCACTGCACAGAGGACACCACGCTCCAGAAAACTCTTACACTAAAAGCAGACCGGAATAAAGTGTGAAGTTTTCGGAACTTCTTAGACAATCAGTAGAATAACATATAAACTTCAGCTAGCACAGGCCAGAAACTGCGCTGTGTAACTGCTGCCATGCAGCTGTCAGCCCATTGTCAATCCATTCTTTATAAGATCAGTCTTTTCAAATTTTTGTTGCTAAGGTTACACTTCCTAGCAACCAGAAGACATTTTTTAATTCATTGTCATAATGTATATCCTTAGTAACCACAGCCAGTCTCTCAGATTTCTGATGTTTTCAGTGAAAGGATGATTTGGGAACATCTATATGTGCATGAAAAGACACTTTGATTTCCCAAATGTTTAATATCAGTGACTTATCCTTACGTACAGCTGTAATTGTGCCTAGTCCTGCAGATTAGTCTTATATGACCCACCTCTTCCGACAAGCCTACAACCTCCCGTAACCCACAGTCTGATACAGCGCCGCACAATCAACTCTACCCTAACCTACTGTATCCTCACCTATCCCTTGTAGACTGTGATTCTTCGCGGGCAGGGACCTCCATCCTCCTGTACCTGTCTGTGCCTTGTATTGTTTATGATTATTGTACTTGTCCCTATTATGTATACCTCTTTCACATCTAAAGTGCCATGCAATTGATGGCGCTATAATAATAAATAATAATAATATTTAATAATAATATACTATATACATACAGTATGTGATGAATCAGCCCAATGATAAGGCCATTCACATACTTTTGTCTGATGCTTAGCATATATGTAGGAGAGCTCTTGACATATACTCTATATGTGTCCAAATGGGACAATTACTGTATGTGGAGCAATAGAGTGTCCTTTTGGTCACCATATGGCTGGTAAACAATAATATACCGAAAAAAATAGTTCAGTAATGGCGTAGAAGACTACCAGATAAAAGTAGCATGCTCTCCTACAGGAATTAATAGACAGTGCTGAAATATGGCTCCTAAAACATTGTTTTCTTCTCATAATAGGTAAGCTGACAACTGAGGCCACCGAGAGATTGGCCCTCTCTATCTATGTCGGCAATACAGCATAAGGCCTCAGTTCCACATGTGTTTTGCACGGACAAGTGTAATCCAATAAAAGATTGCTCTCACTGTAGTGCAAAATTATAGGGCAGTGTCCATCTGTTATTGATTTCTCATGCCATATCAGCATGAGAAATGAATCTCAGCAGGCTGCGTTTGGCAGCGAGTCACGACTCACGCACCCCCATACAAGTCTATGGGAGTGTGTGAAACATCGCATTGCACTCGCATGTCATCCGACCACAGTCCGATGTATGCAGGGACAGGCCGGGGAGGAGATGGGGAGAAAGTGCTCCCTCCCTCTTCCTCGCAGCTGTGATCTGATTGCAAGATCGGATCACAGTCTCATAACCCTTGGTTCACAGTCGCAGCAGAGGGTCATTAGCATATTGCTTCCGATGCTCTCACATCGGAAGCTATGCCCAAGTGAAATCATAGCCAGGCAGCTCCTATAGATGTATGTAGAAAAAGTTCCAGCTGCTTAAGACATCCAAAATTTTATTTCAAAATATTTTAAAAATCCATAATAAAAGCAATGCGATTTGAACGTAAACATGCGTTCTTTTTCAAGCTCCTATGGATGGACTATGTAAACACTGTGAGGCATCCGAGAAGGTCCAGTGATAACTGTCCACATGGGGTGTCCTAGGTATTCATTAGAGGTTCCTCAGCTATAGCAGCAATGGCAAGGTAATGTGGGGGTTGTTTGTATAGAGAAGGCCATATAGTCAGCGTATTCCTACCAAATGTGTTTTGAACAGTCATTAATAAACAAAATTATGATTAAAGTCTCTTGAATCTCTTCAACTGGGCTGCCAACTGTCCAGAAATTCCAGGACAGTCCATAAAAATTGAATACTTTTTTGCTCTGTCCATAAAAAAAAAGTAAGGTGTTCATGAATTTTTTAAGCTGCAGAAATATAAACAAATTAATTTGATTGTAATTACCATAATTTTACAGTTTACAGTGAATGCAGCTGATATTTATATCACAATTCAGGGCTATAGGCAGAAATCACTTATAATCATAATGATTTATTATGGTTTTCCAATTTGCCCGTAAAATAGATTGTCTCTCTGGGACTTTTTGATAAGCCATACAGAAAAAATAAAAAGTCAAGTTGGCAACACTGCTCTTCAACACATTTCATTTCCCTGTAAGTCTGTTTAAATCGTAATAGTCAGTTGTCTTCTGAAACTCCGTAGTGGCCTGAAGAATTATATTTTAACCCCTTCACGACATTTGGTGTAAGTTTATGTCATGATCAGCAATGGAGTACCCATAAAATGAAGTAAATTGATGTCATGGTGATCATGTGGGGGCTATGCCCTCACGATCACCACACGGAGCTCGGCGTAACTTATAGTCGAGCTGCGGCTGTCACTGCTAGGGATGATGCCCACACTGCCCCTGGCTGTTTACCCCCTAAAATGACGCAATCAATAGCGATCACAACATTTAGGGAGCTGGGGGAAGGAGTGCGGTCCATGTCCCACCTCATTGGGAAGCACGCAATGTAGTCACGGAGGCCCGATCATTGTCATGGCAACCTGAAGGCATCATAATTGACTTCTGGGTCAGCCAGCTATGGCAAGCCTGTTGGACCATGCCAGAAGCATGCTCTAAGAGGCTTTTGTCAGTGCAGTGCTGACAGATATAATGTATTGCAATGCTATTGCACTGCAATCCATTATACCAGCAGTCAGACTAATAAAAGTTAATGTCTCATATAGGGACTAAGGCAAAAAGTGAAAATAATTGTTAAAATGTATAGTTAAAAAAAATCTAAAAATAAAGAACAAAAAAAAGAAAAAAATATAATATATCAATAAATCTGTATATTTCTGCAAAAACAAAAATAAACAACAAGAAGTACTTAAAACCGTCACACTAGTTTACTCCTTTAATGAACACCATAAAAAAGTAAAAAGAATAAAGCTTTCTTATTAACTTTATGACAAGGCTACTTCCCTTTTGAGCCGTTCCGTCCTCCCAAACTGTAGTTTTCCACCACATATGGGGTAACAGAGTGCTCAGCAGCAATTGCACAACAAATTGTGTGGTTCACTATCTCCTGTTACTCTTGTGAAAATGAAAAATTTGGGGTTAAAGCAACATTTTTTGTGCTAAAAATGTATTTTTTCATTTTCACGGCTCAACGTTATAAAATTCTGTGAAGCACCTGGGGGTTCAAGGTGCTCACCAACCATCTAAATTAATTCCTTGAATAGTGTAGTTTCTAAAATAGGTCACTTGTGGGTGGTTTCCACTGTTTCGGCACATCAGGGGCTCTCCAAACGCGACATTGTGTGTGCTCTTTATTCCAACCAATTTTGCACTCCAAAATTCAAATAGCGCGTCTTCTTTTCTGAGCCCTGCCATGCCAAAAAATTGTAATTTTGCACCACATATGAGGTATCAGGGTACTCAGGAGAAATTGCACAACAAATTGTATAGTCTACTTTCCCCTTTTACCCTTGTAAAAATATTAAATTTGAGGTTAAAGCAAAATGTTTGTGGGAAAAAATAAAATTTCAGTATTTTCCTTCCACATTGCTTTAATTCCTGTGATGCACGTAAAGGGTTAGTAAATGTCTTGAAGATGGATTTGAGCAGTATGAGGGGTGCAGATTTTAGAATGGTGTCAAATTTGGGTATTTTCTGTCACGCAGGACCCTGAAAATCACTTCAAATGTGATGTGGTCCCTAAAAAATAGTTTTTTGTAAATTTTGTTAGAAAAATGAGAAATTGCTGATAAACTTTAAACCCTTCTAACTTTTCACAAAAAAATAAATCTTCAAAAAAGGGTGTTTATGTAAAGTAGATATGTGGCAAATGTTATTTATTACTGATGTTGTGTTATATAACTATCTAGTTTGCTAAATTTTCAATTTTCTTTGTGCGATTTTTGTTATTTTCATAAAAAAGGCAAATCATATTGACCACCAAAATTTGCCACCATTATGTGGCAAATGTGTCACTAAACAAGAATCTCAGAATCAATGGGAAATACTGAAGCGTTCCAGAGTTATTACCATATAAATTGACACTGGACAGAATTGTAAAATTTGGCTTGGTCAGGAAGGTGAAAACAGGCTCAGGGGTGAAGGGATTAAAGGGAACCTGTCATGTGATTTCTGCTCCGAATATAATTTGACGGCATTATTGCAGTTGTGTATTTTATAATACAACATTGCGATGTTTGAGAAAAAACAAAATTTGCAAAGATGTCCAGGTATTATGGGTCTCACTGGAGAGCGATGCACAGAAATGATTAAGAGTAGCATGCAAGATTCTTGTCAAAAAGGCTACTACAATCAATGACTGGAGTAGCATTTCTGGACTGGGAAAGGCCAACACTTTTGCCGAACTTAACGGTCACAGCCATGTGCTGTCCTGCCCCAGCTCCTTCTCAGTTCTGCCCATTTTGGTTAAGCTGCTTCAAATTGTCATGGAAACACTAAAAATTGCTAAATTTCTACACCAGTTTTCTGGCATAAAAGCTTTGATGAATTGAGCCCTATGTGTCTCGGCTGATTAGTTCGAGATCAGTCCTTGTCGGCTTCTTCCCGTCATGCTTCTCTAAATTGTCAGGTGTCTACCTATATTTGAACATATGGAGAGATCTGTCAGACTAAATGATCAGAGGAGGGCGACTATTCAGTTGCGACTTTCAAGGTATTTTTTCACTGAAATAGTGCAGTGTTTTAGATTAAAACATATATTGATTCAAGAACGATGCTAGACTCTGTTTCATGTTGCCGTAGTTTGGGCAGCATGAATCAGATGACTAGTGCTTTAAAGCAGTAGGTTTTTTAAGCCATTTTAATTATTGCGCAAATCGGTATAGGGCTGCCATATCACGCATACTGTATTCTAGCTAAAATCTCCTCTAAAAAGTAAGTACACCCCTAGTGTGCGACTGGTACTCACAGATCAGCTGCATGGCCAAGCACCTGGGGAGCTTGTAAACTCCATCCTGGCATGGAGATGGTCACGTTAGTCAGTGGAGTGGAGATAAGTGGACCTAGGATGATGCTACCGTCACGTGACAGTTTCATGGAAACCTATCATTCCATGGTGCTTCTCATGTGAAGTGAACTTACATACATAAGATAAAGCAAGAAGAAAAAAACATGACAAACTGGTACAGAGAGAGAGGACCAGACCCTTCCCTCCAGGATTACAATCTACGAAGTATAGGAGAAGGCGGTAGCAGGTCCTGGTGTTAGGGGCAACTCAGGTGGTAATGAGGGGGCAGCAAGGTTATTGAAGGATGTAGGCCTTCTGGGTGGGTTTTCATTCATGGTGGATAATCTGATGTGCTGAGATTTTACCCCAGGGATTAGCACAGTAAAACTTTGTGAGGAACAAAGAAGAGGAAAACAAAAAGGGGAGCAAATATCATGTGTTATGATCTGGTAACCATGGACAATCATGAAAAATCCCATTAATCAGGAAAAAAAAAACAAAACACAAGAGTAGCTGTAAACTGAGCTGACCGCAATCCCCTATCTATCAAACAACACTAGAAGTAGCAGTGGGATGTTCCTAACAGACCTATACACATCGTCACTGCCTGAGAAACAAGCTACACCTCAAATATAAAAATGAGGAATCCTAACTTGACTTGGAGCAGTCCCCAAAGAAATAGCAAGCCCCCAACATGCAATAACGGTGATGTAAGAAAACACAATACACAGATAGAAAAGATAGATCAGCAAAGGTGAGGCCCAACTTACTAGATAGAACAGGACAGGACAGATAACTTACTGTGGCCAGCAAAAAAACCCTGCAAAAAATACCAATCTCCTGATAACCAAAAAAATACTGAGACTACACGGACTCTCACCCACTATATCAGGTACTTTTGTGCTAGACACTTTAAATAGAACTGCAGATATAATGGGAAGAAACAAAATCACAGAACAAATAATATTCTAAAGTGCAAATAATCCAAACATGAACAGAGAGCAAGCTCCTTTTCTTGATGAAAGAACTGCCCTGATCACCAAAAGCAGACACACAGATCCTCACATACAAGAAACCAAACGCAGAACCAAATGGAGTATGCAGAAACACTCTTAAGTGCAAATCCATCAATTAAGCACAGAAATAGTAAACTTATCTGGAGTAGATTCAGGCACCAAATAAATGGGAGAAACAAAAGGGAAATCTCCCAGCCATCTTCAGAAGCAGGCAGGAACATCTATCACCGGTGACCACCAGGATAAAATGCTCTCCTAAATACACTACTATTTCCTGCATTACCAATTAATGCTATCACCTGTCTGAATCACAGATTCAAACTCAGCTTCATTACCATTCCTGGCCACCAGAGGGAGCTCCACACTAGCACCCACTTGGATGACATTCATAACAGTCATGCCTGTTGCGACTTTTTGGAAGAAATATTGAATGCATGGTATTACCATAGTCATTGCTGTAGAGAAGGAACATGAGCCTTCCCGAGCCAGAGGGCCAAACAGCAGCCATCACTCACATATAGTATATATTACACCCTGTAATGCTGAGTATTTATTTCACATTTCATACTACATCTTTGTAAGTGTAGTCCAGGAATACATGGCAGAATACATCACTTATTCATCTCATACTCTTGCTTCAACTCATTAGTCAATAAAAGAATAAAAGCGTTTGACGTACTTGTCCACTAAGTTGTAAATAATTGAGTCTGTATAGGGCCTGTACTTTATCAACTAGCTGGATTACTGATGAGTTTGTCAGCCAAACGCCAAATAAACCTTATTTTATTGATGAATTTCTTGCTGTATCTGATTTTCAGCACCTACTTTATTTGTCTAATGGAAATATTCTTTTGCAAACTTTTCAGAAATGTACTTTGCCCAGAGCGGTGTAAATAAATGTTTATATTATTGTCAGGCTCGGGAAGAGAGTCTGAGTGTTCTGGAGACACTAAGCATTTACGTGCGTTGTCACAGTGTTATGTTCTAAATACTTACCAGAATACAGCGCCATCTTTCACATTAGCAATTTGTATTTTTGGGTATTTTAATGTACTTACGAAACAGAAATCTGAAAAGGAAAAAAAAAATCATTTTCTATATTCAAGCTGAAACGTCAATAAGACTTCTGCTAAGATCTCCAGCACAATTGGCGTCTTCTATGAAAATGAATCACCTTCTTACGTCATTATTTCGTATAATGCGTGACCCACAATTCTTAGCACGATCACATGACAGAAGGGTGGTATAATTACTGAGCTCTCTGCTTTCGCAATTCAGGAAAGAATTGTGGGTGGAAACATAGAATAATAAAAAAGAACTTATACAGATGACATACGGAGGTGGATCATTTACATAGAAAGCAATGAATGTATTAAACACAATAGCTATCAATTCCAGCTGAAAAAGATGCATTTCCCTAAGCTTTACATAACGGGAAGAGCGACGTCAGTTCTGCTGCTTCAGAATCTCGCATGCGTGCGCTTACCATTCTCGTCGCCTTCTCATCCTGGCGCGTGCTTCTCGGCTTCTGACGCGCACTGCGCATGACCGGAACCACAGGCATCTTCTAAGCATGTGCAGTGCGCGTCAGAAGCCGACACCAAACATCAGGATGAGGCAGCGAGAATGGTAAGTGCGCACGCGAGAGATTCTGAAGTAGCGACGGTCACGTCGCTGATGTAAATCCATGGTATCACGCCCACAGGGGCGTGATACCATGGAAAGCATGTAGACCCCCACAGGGCGATGAGACACCCATGAGGCTAGAGACCCTGTCATTTACATAGGACATATGAAAGTAATAAAACGTTATTTAATTACCTTCATATTACACAATATAACAACACAGGGATGGGTTGGAAGGGGTTAGCAGCTCACACAGGCTGCTGCATGTAGGTCAGAACGCTTTTTTGACCTGATAGGTTCCCTTTAAATAAACATGGCAAATAAACAACAAATCAGACTTTGACAAAACAGGCATCCCTGAATTTTGTTTTAACCCTTGTAGAATTCTGGTTTCAGATTACATATTAAGAACCTGCTGACAGATTTTCTGTAAAGTAACGGTACCGACACAGAATTTACCAAAGATGATAAATGTTTTTACAAATGGTCTGTGCATTTGGAGCAACACCAAAATTGTTTTCAACCAATGGAAATCTGGTCCATTAGCCAAAAAATTGTTTATAGATGTTGGAGATTTCTATCATGGTAAACACTGGGCTATAGTTCTGTGTGTGCAGAAGTTTTAGAATAGTCCATAAAAATATGTATAAATTGGACCATTCCTCCTAGACTACGCTCAAGGCATTGTCTATGTATTTAATGCAGAAAACACTACACACTGCGCATGTTATCACCAAGAGGCAGAAAAGACAGACTGATGACAGGAGCCATTTATCAGTACTTCCAAGTGGCTGCTGACTGTTTGAAGTAATGAATTTGTACTCATGTGAAGGCAGTAGAATTATTTTACATTATGAAGTGACTTACTTATACAGGTCACTTTGCCATCACACTTATATTGCTGCCTATTTTCAACATGTCCTTGTCAGGTACAGCCAGAAAATGAGAACACTGATAACAGTTACAGCTTAGCTTCTTTTTTATGCAGTGTAAACTGACCTCTGATGCATGTTAGATCTTCCCCATAGAATTGCATTAGAGGCGGAAATTTTAAAAACAGTTAATATATGCATAGTTGTTTTTATTGTGTTTCTGCTGCAGAAATGCACCAAAAGCGCATTTAATCGGCACATAATGGTATCAATAAAGTGTTGTCAAACACCAGGATGTATAAAAAAAACAAAGCAATTTTATTTAAAGAAGACCAACCACCAGGATTTTCATATATGAACTAAAGCCAGTGTTATACTGGTGCTATCATTCTGATTCTTAATATAACTTTACTTGTCAGCTAGGATGTATACTTTCTGAAATACAGGCAAGTAAAGTTTGATTGATAGGTGCTACAGAATATCTAATAGGTAGATAGGTAGGTAGGTCTGCCTGCCTGTCCTTTCCTCCCTCCCTCCTCCCCCTGTAGTAAAAGAGACAGGGGGAGGAAGGACAGGCAGACAGCGTCGGGAATAACTAGCAAAATCCAACCCACCTTTAGATATTCTGAAGCTACTAACAATCAAATAACAGTGCATTTCACTAACTTTACTTACCTGTATTTCAGAAAGTATGTGCCACCCCCGTGCCAGCAGCCGCCGCTGCTCGGGTCCGGACCTGCTGTGTGTGTCTGTGGCTCGAGGGATCCTCCGGACCCGGGGGTCACGCGGACATGTCGAATAAAAAGGGGGGACGTAGATGTATGGGCTAGGCCGTATTAAGTTCGTGACGCCACCCACAGTGTGTGGTGAGGTGGGACTCCACCGCTGCTGTTGTGGGGCACCCGAGGGAGATGTAGTGGCAGTTGGATGTTAACCCCTCCATGGATAGGGATAGTTGCCCCGGGGCCCAGTGTCTTTGTGCAGGGTATAGCGACGGCAAGGGCCGGCGTGCCCGAACAACCATGGGGATGTTTAGTTACTCACAGTAAATGAATCACATGAGTCTTTTGGTAAACCAAGGTGCTGGTGGCCGGCCGCCGCGGACTGTTGCATTCAGGTCCCCTACCCGGGCTGGTGGTCACTGTCCTTTTCCTCTGCACTTGTTTTGTGTATGGTGGACTGCCTGGTCTGGAACTCAGGAGTCCGCTCCCGGCTGGCTGTGGCCTAAGGAGCCGTGCCCGCAGACGCTGGCCCGTGGGATCTATGGGCCCTGGCGGTGGCCTTATCCCTATTGGTGGGCTGTTGTCTTCTTTTAGGGACTTTGGGTGGGACAGGATTTATAATCCTGCCCTCAATTAGTTAATTAGCTAGGCCGCTGGTTTTGGTCCTGGCTTCAGGGTCCAAGTACCCTCTCTGTGCTACGGTTTCCGGGTCAGTTCTCTGTGTCGGTACCGGCGGGCTACAACCCTGTCCCGGACCACCGTATGCCACCTAGCCAAGGCACCAGGGCTTCGACCCTGGCACCGTTCAACTTGAACTTCCTCTGCTGGAGCTACACCTAGCTCCAGTCCACACTCCTCTCAACTTGAACTCCAAGCTAATCTGCTTGTTTTCCCGCCCCGGGCTGTCTAGACCCCGGGGTGGGCATGTCCAATCGCATGGTCCCGCCCACTGGTGTGCCTATCTTTCCCTAAGGGGGAGGTGACTAGGGTTTCAGGTCGGCTGTGTGTTACCTAGGTGAGGGAAGGTGTTATGCGGGGCCTATCTGTGACTACCTGGTTTTGCCAGGGCGTCACATATACATCCGATCTCACAACTAAAGGTATGTTTAGAATCAGCATGATAGTGTCAGTATAGCACTGGCTTTAGTTTATATAGGACAATCCTGGTGGTTGGTCCTCTTTAAAGCATGACACGCTTAAGGCCACTTTACACGCTACGACATCGCTCAAGCGATCTCGTTGGGGTCACGGAATTTGTGACGCACATCCGGCCGCTTTAGCGATGTCGTTGTGTGTGACACCTATGAGCGATTTTGCATCGTCGCAAAATCGCTAATCGGTGACATGCCCCCCCTATTCCCAATTATCGTTGCTGCTGCAGGTACGATGTTGTTCGTCGTTCCTGCGGCAGCACACATCGCTATGTGTGACACCGGCAATTCGGAAGGAAGGAGGTGGGCGGGATGTTCCGCCCGCTCATCTCCGCCCCTCCGCTTCTATTGGGCGCCCACTTAGGGACGTCGCTGTGATGCCGAACGAACCGCCCCCTTAGAAAGGAGGCGGTTCGCCGGTCACAGCGACGTCGCTAGGCAGGTAAGTAGTGTGACGGGTCTGCGCGATGTTGTGTGCCACGGGCAGCGATTTGCCCATGTCGCACAACCGATGGGGGCGGGTACGCACGCTAGCGATGTCTGTAATGATATCGCAGCGTATAAAGCGGCCTTTAGACTATGATCTCAGGAGGATCTTTTGGTGAGTTTTTGAAAAGTAGAATAGTAGAGCTATGTGTATGAAGTCTGCACGATACCGCATAAATGCCTGCAGCTCTGCCATACACGGCTGTTGCACACCATACTGCACTGTACAATGAAGGCATGCTTCATAATACATCTTAGGATGGAACAAGGAAATTATTTTTTCTCCTAGATTTAAGATGGATTCAAAGGAAAAAAAATACATATCCTTATGCCTCCACATCAGAGGCCAATAGACGTCTTTGAAAGTTATATGATAGATAGAGTTGAGCGCGGTTCGTGGTTCGTGGTTCTCCAGTTCGCGGCTCGAGTGATTTTGGGGCATGTTCTAGATCGAACTAGAACTCGAGCTTTTTGCAAAAGCTCGATAGTTCTAGATACGTTCGAGAACGGTTCTAGCAGCAAAAAGCAGGGCTTTTTACAGCTACAGTGTGCAGGAGCCATCGCTGGCAGCCTGCCACAAGCTGGTAACCAAGATAAACATCGGGTATCCAAGCAAAGCGCTTTGGTTAGTAACCCGATGTTTATCTTAGTTACGTGCAGGAAGCCCACACTTTCCCGCTCAGCTCGCTCCGCCCCCTCCTGCCCGCGGCATGTACACATACATACACAAACACACACACACACACACATCCCCCCCCCCCCATCCCCCATCCCCCCCCATCCCCCCCCGCCCGCCCGCCCGCTCGCTCGCTCGCTCGCTCGGCTTACCTGCGGTGATGAAGTCCCGCCATCCCGACCTCAGCGCTGTCACTGTCCTCCATGGCCGCCGCTTGTCACATCACCTATCGCTTCCGACCCGAGACTGACTAGCGGTGACGTCACGGACCTCTCGCGATACTTGCTGTGAAGGCGCCGGTCATTGACCTCAGTGACAGGGGCTGTCAGTGTGCTGGAGATCAGCGCAGGTAATGTACCTCGCTGACAGCAGCACTTGTCACCCCCCTGCAGTGACCTGGGCTGACCCATTGATGTTAGCTCAGGTCACTGCACTGCTCTCCCAGTCAATGGGGAACATCCTGCTCTTCATTGACTGGGACAGTGTGGATCGTCATGGCAACCCCTTGGATTACACCAGACCTGGATTTGTTTTTCAATCTAATAAATTGGTTAAAGAGGGAATGTTTTGGGGAGTGTTTTTTCAAATAAAAATGTGTTTGTCGTCTATTTTTTTTTATTACTGACTGGGTTGGTGATGTCGGGTATCTGATAGACGCCTGACCTCACCAACCCCAGGGCTTGATGCCAGGTGACATTACACATCTGGTATTAACCCCAAATATTACCCCGTTTGCCACCGCACCAGGGCGCGGGATGAGCTGGGGCGAAGCACCAGGATTGGCGCATCTAATGGATGCGCCACTTCTGGGGCGGCTGCGGCCTGCTATTTTTAGGCTGGGGAGATTCCAATAACCATGGACCTCCCTAGTCTGAGAATATCAGGCCCCAGCTGTCTGCTTTACCTTGGCTGGTGATCCAATTTTGGGGGACCCCTACGTGTTTTTTTTTTTAATTATTTATTTAATTTAAAATAACAGCGTGGGGTGCCCTCAGTTTTGGATTACCAGCCAAGGTGAGGTTGCCAGCTGTGGTCTGCAGGCTGCAGCCGTCTGCTTTACCCTAGCTGGCTACAAAACTAGGGGGAACCCTATGTCATTTTTTTTTCATTTTTTTGGCTAAATACAAAGCTAAGCACCCCTTAGTGCCACATGAAAGGTACCAAAGGGTGTTCCACTTTTTCTCCATTTTTTTCTCCACTTTCTCTCCACTTTTTCTCCACTTTTTCTCCATTTTTTTCTCCACTTTTTCTCCACTTTTTCTCCACTTTTTCTCCACTTTTTCTCCACTTTTTCTCCACTTTTTCTCCTCTTAATCTCCACTTTTTCTCCTCTTATGCTCCACTTTTTCTCCACTTTTTCTCCACTTTTTCTCCACTTTTTTCTCCACTTTTTCTCCTCTTATGCTCCACTTTTTCTCCACTTTTTCTCCACTTTTTCTCCTCTTATGCTCCACTTTTTCTCCACTTTTTCTCCACGTTCTCTCCACTTTTTTCTCCACTTTTTCTCCTCTTATGCTCCACTTTTTCTCCACTTTTTCTCCACTTTTTCTCCACTTATGCTCCACTTTTTCTCCACTTTTTCTCCACTTTTTCTCCACTTTTTTCTCCACTTTTTCTCCTCTTATGCTCCACTTTTTCTCCACTTTTTCTCCACTTTTTCTCCTCTTATGCTCCACTTTTTCTCCACTTTTTCTCCACTTTTTCTCCACGTTTTCTCCACTTTTTTCTCCACTTTTTCTCCTCTTATGCTCCACTTTTTCTCCACTTTTTCTCCACTTTTTCTCCACTTTTTCTCCTCTTATGCTCCACTTTTTCTCCACTTTTTCTCCACTTTTTCTCCACTTTTTCTCCACTTTTTTCTCCACTTTTTCTCCTCTTATGCTCCACTTTTTCTCCACTTTTTCTCCACTTTTTCTCCACTTTTTCTCCACTTTTTCTCCTCTTATGCTCCACTTTTTCTCCACTTTTTCTCCACTTTTTCTCCACTTTTTTCTCCACTTTTTCTCCTCTTATGCTCCACTTTTTCTCCACTTTTTCTCCACTTTTTCTCCACTTTTTTCTCCACTTTTTCTCCTCTTATGCTCCACTTTTTCTCCACTTTTTCTCCACTTTTTCTCCTCTTATGCTCCACTTTTTCTCCACTTTTTCTCCACGTTCTCTCCACTTTTTTCTCCACTTTTTCTCCTCTTATGCTCCACTTTTTCTCCACTTTTTCTCCACTTTTTCTCCACTTTTTCTCCACTTATGCTCCACTTTTTCTCCACTTTTTCTCCACTTTTTCTCCACTTTTTTCTCCACTTTTTCTCCTCTTATGCTCCACTTTTTCTCCACTTTTTCTCCACTTTTTCTCCTCTTATGCTCCACTTTTTCTCCACTTTTTCTCCACTTTTTCTCCACGTTTTCTCCACTTTTTTCTCCACTTTTTCTCCTCTTATGCTCCACTTTTTCTCCACTTTTTCTCCACTTTTTCTCCACTTTTTCTCCTCTTATGCTCCACTTTTTCTCCACTTTTTCTCCACTTTTTCTCCACGTTTTCTCCACTTTTTTCTCCACTTTTTCTCCTCTTATGCTCCACTTTTTCTCCACTTTTTCTCCACTTTTTCTCCACTTTTTCTCCACTTTTTCTCCTCTTATGCTCCACTTTTTCTCCACTTTTTCTCCTCTTAATCTCCACTTTTTCTCTTCTTATGCTCCACTTTTTCTCCACTTTTTCTCCACTTTTTTCTCCACTTTTTTCTCCACTTTTTCTCCACTTTTTCTCCTCTTATGCTCCACTTTTTCTCCACTTTTTCTCCACTTTTTCTCCTCTTATGCTCCACTTTTTCTCCACTTTTTCTCCACTTTTTCTTCACTTTTTCTCCACTTTTTCTCCACTTTTTCTCCTCTTATGCTCCACTTTTTCTCCACTTTTTCTCCTCTTATGCTCCACTTTTTCTCCTCTTATGCTCCACTTTTTCTCCACTTTTTCTCCACTTTTTTCTCCACTTTTTTCTCCACTTTTTCTCCACTTTTTCTCCTCTTATGCTCCACTTTTTCTCCACTTTTTCTCCACTTTTTCTCCTCTTATGCTCCACTTTTTCTCCACTTTTTCTCCACTTTTTCTTCACTTTTTCTCCACTTTTTCTCCACTTTTTCTCCTCTTATGCTC
The DNA here is from genome assembly GCF_048569485.1 of Anomaloglossus baeobatrachus. Classification (NCBI taxonomy): domain Eukaryota; kingdom Metazoa; phylum Chordata; class Amphibia; order Anura; family Aromobatidae; genus Anomaloglossus; species Anomaloglossus baeobatrachus. The sequence goes on along the minus strand of NC_134358.1, from coordinate 112,766,828 downwards.
CACTTTTTCTCCACTTTTTCTCCACTTTTTCTTCACTTTTTCTCCACTTTTTCTCCACTTTTTCTCCTCTTATGCTCCACTTTTTTCTCCACTTTTTCTCCACTTTTTCTCCTCTTATGCTCCACTTTTTCTCCACTTTTTTCTCCACTTTTTCTCCTCTTATGCTCCACTTTTTCTCCACTTTTTTCTCCACTTTTTCTCCACTTTTTCTCCTCTTATGCTCCACTTATTCTCCACTTTTTCTCCACTTTTTCTCTACTTTTTCTATGGTCGGTCTACCCATTAGCTCTGCCATGCATAGTGTAGCTCTACACCTACTGCACATGTTACTTTATGATTGACATCTCTTTCGTACCAGAGCTGTCTAAGTCTACTCTGACCCCATATTTGTCATTACTATATTGTCCTTGTACTGTATTATGACATTTGTATCATGTGTTTCATTTCTTGCTGTGTTGCAATTTTTTTGCTGCATCCCAATTGTACCTCTACATTGTTCGAGTTTATGTTATTGTTCTCTCACTCTTATGTGATACTGATTATTGTCATTTTTCATGATTACATGCAGATAAGTCCAATCTGACGAAGGCTCAGGCCGAAACGTCATTTGTAACTTGTTTTGGACAAAAACATATATGCTTATGAAAAAAAAATTTTCTTAATACGGACCAATAAAGAGTGATTTTGCATTACTATCCGTTGTGACTTACTGACTTAGTCTGGGAGATATAGAGTGCCGAGGTTACTCACTAATTTTATCTATTATTACCTCTGAGCACCTATATACCAGTGAGCAGAGCTTCCTCTACAGTAGTTCTCCTGATTAGGCATGCCCTTACCTCATGAGCAGGGCATTGCAGCTTTGGTAGCAACCATTACGACATGGACTCTGCTGCTGTGGACCCGGGGAGAGTGAGTGCAGATTCATTGCACCCACACTCCTCACATGAAGGGTCCGCACTCCTAGAAAATGGGGGATACGTTCCCTGAGTGTCTCCCCCCCATATTCTAGACGGTCCAGAGTCGTCGTGGGACCCCTTTATTTTTTTTCTTACAATAAATTGGTGAAAGAGGAAATGTTTTGGGGACTGTTTTTTCAAATAAATTTCTTTTGTCGATTTTTTGTTTTTGTTAGTACTGACAGTTTATGATGTTGGGTATCTAATAGACGCCATGACATCACAAACTGCTGGGCTTGATCTCAGGTGACTTTACAGCTAGTATCAACCCGATTTATTACCCCGTTTGCCACTGCACCAGGGCACGGGATGAGCTGGGGTGAAGCGCCAGGATTGGCGCATCTAGTTGATGCGCCACGTCTGGGGTGCCTGCGGCCTGCTATTTTTAGGCTGTGAAGGCCCAATAACTATGGACCTTCCCACCCTGAGAATACCAGACCACAGCTGTCCGCTTTACCTTGGCTGGTGATCCAATTTGGGGGGTCCCCTACTTTTATTGTGTAATTATTAATATTTATAAAATAATTATAAAAAAGAGCCTGAGGGGACCTCCACATTGGATCCCCAACCACGGTAAAGCTGCCAGCTGTGGTTTTCAGGCTACAGCCGTCTGCTTTACCCTAGCTGGCTATCAAAAATGGGGGGACCCAACGTAATTTTTTTTTTTTAACTATTTTTTAAATAGAAAAAATTAATGGGCTTCCCTGTATTTTGATTGCCAACCAAGGTAACGGCAGGCAGATGGGGGTGGCAACCCATAGCTGTCTGCTTTATCTGCGCTGAGAATCAAAAATACCGCGGAGCGCTACGTCATTTTTTTAAAGATTTATTTTTACAGCACTGTGATGTCCAGCAATCAAAATACAGGGAAGCCCATTTTATTTTTAGTTATTTAAATAAATAATTAAAAAAAATATATGTTAGCTCCCACTGCATTTTTTGTATTGCTAGCTAAGGGTAATCCAAGCAGCTACTGGCTGCTAACCCCCACTGCTTGGTGTTACCTTCACTGGCAATGGAAAATCCAGGGAAGCATTTTTTTTTTTTTTTGCCAAAAAGCTACAAAAAAAGGACGTGAGCTTCGCCATATTTTTGTATGCTAGCCAGGTATAGCAGGCAGGTGCTGGAAGAGTTGGATACAGCGCCAGAAGATGGCGCTTCTATGAAAGTGCCATTTTCTGAGGCGGCTGCAGACTGCAATTCGCAGCAGTGGGGCCCAGAAAGCTCAGGCCAACCGGTGGTGCGGATTCCAATCCCAGCTGCCTAGTTGTACCTGGCTGGACACAAAAATGGGGCAAAGCCTACGTCATTTGTTTTCTAATTATTTCATGAAATTCATGAAATAATAAAAAAAGGGCTTCCCTTTATTTTTGGTTCCCAGCCGGGTACAAATAGGCAACTGGGGGTTGGGGGCAGCCGTACCTGCCTGCTGTACCTGGCTAGCATACAAAAATATGGCGAAGCCACATAATTTTTTCAGGGGGCAAAAAACTTCTGCATACAGTCCTGGATGGAGTATGCTGAGCCTTGTAGTTCTGCAGCTGCTGTCTGTCTGTATGGAGAAGAGCAGACAGCAGCTGCAGAACTACAAGGCTCAGCATACTCCATCCAGGACTGTATGCAGAAGTTTTTTGCCCACCAAAAAAATGACGTGGGCTTCGCCATATTTTTGTATGCTAGCCAGGTACAGCTGGCAGCCACGGGCTGCCTCCAACCCCCAGTTGCCTATTTGTACCCGGCTGGGAACCAAAAATATAGGGAAGCCCGTTTTTTTTAATTATTTCACATATTTCATGAAATAATTAAAAAACAAATGACGTGGGCTTCGCCCTATTTTTGTGTCCAGCCGGGTACAACTAGGCAGCTGGGGATTGGAATCCGCAGCACAGGTTAGCCCGAGGTTTGTGGGCGCCTCTGCTGCGGATTTCAGTCCGCAGCCGTCCCAGAAAATGGCGCTCTCATAGAAGCGCCATCATCTGGCGCTGTATCCAACTCTTCCAACAGCCCTGGAGCCGGGTGGCTTGTTGGGTAATCATGAGTTAATACTGGCTTTGTTTTACCAGCCAGTATTAAGCCAGAGATTCTTAATGTCAGGCACGTTTGACCCGGCCATTAAGAATCTCCAATAAAGGGTTAAAAAAAGACACCACACAGAGAAAAAATACTTTAATAGAAATAAATACACAGACACATTAGAGACTCCATCTTTATTACCCCTGTCAGCCCTCCACGATCCTGCTCTTCTGTCTTCTTTCTTTCTAGTGTAGTAGTAGTGACGATTGTAGTGAGGGGCATCACTTGGGGCTGGGGAACCTCCATCCTAACTACAATGCTCACTACAATCGGGAAGCAGCGTGCAGCCTTCACTCCGTGAGTGATCACTGCTGGCTGCTAGCGGTAACGCTGACAGACGCGTTACCATAGCAACGGTGCTCCCGGAGCCGCGGTTAGCGGTGACGTCACCGCTAACTGCGTTGCTATGGCAACGGTGATCTCCGTTAATGACCGGCTGTGTCAGCCGGTCCCTAACGGAACGGGGAGTCGACCGTGTGCTAGAGCATGTCGCCGGTACACGGCGATACACATATGTGCACCGTGTACCGGAGAGATGCACTCGCAGGTCCTACATGACGTGTCATAGTCATGTGACCAGTCTGTAGCCAATGAGATAATAGCCACGTGACTGGTCACATGGCTATTTTGACGTCACGATAGGTCCTGCTTCTCTGCTGGCAGTGCAGGTCACCGGGAGGATTCAGCGATCATCGGATGGAATAGCGGCAGGAGACAGAGTGCAGAAGGGATCGCGAGGACCGGTAAGTGTTATGGCAATGTTTATTAACTGTTTGTGTACATTTATAATGCATTTTTATGTGTTTGTGATTGCCTCCCATTATAGCCTATACGTTCGAGTTCGGTTCGTCGAACGTTCGACGAGCCGAACTCGAGCCAGACCCCCCGTTCGGCGAACCGCCTCGAGCCGAACCGGGACCGGTTCGCTCATCTCTAATGATAGATCTGTATGGTTTAGAACTTGCACAGAATTGAAAAGGAATATATATAGAATTTGACAGGTTAGGGTGGATATACAGTATATAGACACATTGCCATGTCATATGCCTAATGCAGTAGACAACAATCCTGTTCTGGTGAACACTGGTTAGGTTTCCAGTGTTTGTTTCCTCATGTATATACGGTTTTGCATATAATTTGGTTTGTAAATATCCTAAAAGCAGGTCTAGTGATAATGGAAATATCACAGTATTAAGGTTTCTCCAAACAATCGCATGATAAATATTCGATAACAAAAGCTGCTCAGATCAAAGAGGAATATATATATTAATATGTATTGAATTGCTTGTGTTAAGGTAATGGTGATTTTGACAATATGGCAACCTATAACAATTTAAAGTGGATCTGTCACCAGATTTTGCAATATAAAGTTAATATTCTACAGGTGCTGGCTTGTCTTTATATGGGAAAAATCTGGTGACCGGTTCCCTTTAATTAAATTGAGTTAAATAGATCTTTTGGACCTGATGAGTATGGTGTACTTCCTTTGAAAATTCATGAACGAACAGCTGTTTAATATTAAAGTGAAAATCTTAAAAGTCCAGCATTATATCCTCATTTTAAAATTAGACGGAAGCGTTCACAAAGAATTATACAGCCGTACTGACATGGATCTCAAAACAATTACAGCAGTTCCATCAGGTCTAACATCTAATTATTAATATACTGTCTCATCAGGTCCAATAATAAATGTAAATTATGCAGCTAACCATAGAATTACGGTATATGGTATCCATTTAGCCCTATGGATAAATATGTTACATAATATTATATGTTATGCACACACTTAGCCCTATAGATATACTGTAAGTAACTAACATAATATTGCATGGCATGCACTTGGCCATATACAGTTAGGTCCAGAAATATTTGGACAGTGACACAAGTTTTGTTATTTTAGCTGTTTACAAAAACATGTTCAGAAATACAATTATATATATAATATGGGCTGAAAGTGCACACTCCCAGCTGCAATATGAGAGTTTTCACATCCAAATCGGAGAAAGGGTTTAGGAATCATAGCTCTGTAATGCATAGCCTCCTCTTTTTCAAGGGACCAAAAGTAATTGGACAAGGGACTCTAAGGGCTGCAATTAACTCTGAAGGCGTCTCCCTCGTTAACCTGTAATCAATGAAGTAGTTAAAAGGTCTGGGGTTGATTACAGGTGTGTGGTTTTGCATTTGGAAGCTGTTGCTGTGACCAGACAACATGCGGTCTAAGGAACTCTCAATTGAGGTGAAGCAGAACATCCTGAGGCTGAAAAAAAAGAAAAAATCCATCAGAGAGATAGCAGACATGCTTGGAGTAGCAAAATCAACAGTCGGGTACATTCTGAGAAAAAAGGAATTGACTGGTGAGCTTGGGAACTCAAAAAGGCCTGGGCGTCCACGGATGACAACAGTGGTGGATGATCGCCGCATACTTTCTTTGGTGAAGAAGAACCCGTTCACAACATCAAAGTCCAGAACACTCTCAGTGAAGTAGGTGTATCTGTCTCTAAGTGAACAGTAAAGAGAAGACTCCATGAAAGTAAATACAAAGGGTTCACATCTAGATGCAAACCATTCATCAATTCCAAAAATAGACAGGCCAGAGTTAAATTTGCTGAAAAACACCTCATGAAGCCAGCTCAGTTCTGGAAAAGTATTCTATGGACAGATGAGACAAAGATCAACCTGTACCAGAATGATGGGAAGAAAAAAGTTTGGAGAAGAAAGGGAACGGCACATGATCCAAGGCACACCACATCCTCTGTAAAACATGGTGGAGGCAACGTGATGGCATGGGCATGCATGGCTTTCAATGGCACTGGGTCACTTGTGTTTATTGATGACATAACAGCAGACAAGAGTAGCCGGATGAATTCTGAAGTGTACCGGGATATACTTTCAGCTCAGATTCAGCCAAATGCCGCAAAGTTGATCGGAGGGCGCTTCATAGTACAGATGGACAATGACCCCAAGCATACAGCCAAAGCTACCCAGGAGTTCATGAGTGCAAAAAAGTGGAACATTCTGCAATGGCCAAGTCAATCACCAGATCTTAACCCAATTGAGCATGCATTTCCCTTGCTCAAATCCAGACTTAAGACGGAAAGACCCACAAACAAGCAAGACCTGAAGGCTGCGGCTGTAAAGGCCTGGCAAAGCATTAAGAAGGAGGAAACCCAGCGTTTGGTGATGTCCATGGGTTCCAGACTTAAGGCAGTGATTGCCTCCAAAGGATTCGCAACAAAATATTGAAAATAAAAATATTTTGTTTGGGTTTGGTTTATTTGTCCAATTACTTTTGACCTCCTAAAATGTGGAGTGTTTGTAAAGAAATGTGTACAATTCCTACAATTTCTATCAGATATTTTTGTTCAAACCTTCAAATTAAACGTTACAATCTGCACTTGAATTCTGTTGTAGAGGTTTCATTTCAAATCCAATGTGGTGGCATGCAGAGCCCAACTCGCGAAAATTGTGTCACTGTCCAAATATTTCTGGACCGAACTATAGCTATACTGTCATACCTCCAAACTTTGAATGATAAGAATAAGGTGGGAGACTTTATTTTTCACTAAGTCACTACCTTAATCTTGTCCAGTCCTTTAAATCTGCCCACACAGAAATAGTACTCCTAGTGAGGCAAATTAGTGTTGCCATAGAGTATGTTACCCCAATCATGTCCCCCACAATGCCCCTCCAACACAGTATGATGCCCCTGTAGTTCCCCCTTACAGTATGATGTTCTCACAGTACATTTCCCCACACCTAGTATGATGCCCCTGCACATGGTACAGTCCCCCAAAGCCCATCCAAACACAGCACAATGTCCCCATGACTTGCCCACCCCAGGGCTGTGGTAAACCCGGTGCCGGGCCGGACTAGTCCGGGGGTCATCAGTGGTGGCAGGGCCCGACTCTGTGACCCTGGCGGGAGTCAATTAATATGGCTTCAGTGGGGGTGATTATTAAAGTTTATATTCGTGACACCACCTGTGGTTTGCGGCTATTAAGCCGTCGCTGCTGTATGGGGCCTCCGGGGCTGATGTAATGGCAGCTTGGATGGTCCTGCTCCCCACAGGTGGAGCGGTGCCCCGGGGCAACTGTTGGTGCTCGTAAGAGTCTATGCAGTGATGGAAGTCTATGCAATGATGGAAATCTATGCAGTGCAGATGAAATAACAGAGGCAACACCAAGGGTGCAGTTTCAAGATGTTTACTCACAATGGTTGTTCAACACGGCAGCTGTCCGGTTGCCCACTGGTGTGCTGGAATCCCCTGTCAGGGACCTCCGCTGATCCCGGGTAGATCTGGGAATAAAAGCCGGTGCACCCCTCTATTGTGTTCCTTTCTTCAGCTGACTTCTAAGCCTTGCCTTTGCTGGATGAACCTGGCTTGGCTTCCACTAGAGCCTCCGAGCCAGGGCTTGCCTAGTGGGTATTCTACCCCCTTTCCAAAGGTTCTGCTGTGGGCTGTGGCCCTGGGCGCTTGCAGCCACCCTGGACCTCGTTTTTTTACTTTTGGAATTGACTTCTCTTCCTCCAGTTTCTAGGGACCGTCCCCTGTGTGCAGCTCGATCCCTCCACCTGATTGCTCTGTGGAACAGGCCACCAGCTTGGAAGCTTTACAGTGGCACTGGAATCCCTTCTGTTCTGCTTGGTGTCACCTGGGCCTAGCCGGGCCCCAGGGTCTTCACCAGGAAGCGTCACTTTCTCCTTCTTGCTCCTGACTGATGAGAGCACTTCTCTTCTTACTCCTCTCCTCCTTCTCTGAGGTAAAACTCCAAACTCACTGCTCCTTTGCCTCACGCAGACCTCCTCACTCCCCTCCTCCCTGAGGTAAACTGAAACTCTCTCACTTGACCTTCCTGTAACTACTCTTCTCTCGGCTGGCTCCTCCCACCCACCCAGTTGCTAAGCTCCCACCCTATGGGAGAAGGGATGGGTCTTACGGCCCCTCCCATGCTGCATGCTGGCACTGTCCCTGGTCCCTGTGTGTACCTAACAATGGGTGTAGTGCAGATTTGCCTGTGGACCGGCGTTCACTCCTTTCCTTACCCAGGATGGGACATCACACCTCTGGCTGGGGTGCAATGTTCCTGTGGCGACGGAACCCTCAGGGGTGCCACACCCACATAGTATGATGCTCCCACACTACATTATATTCTCCCACAGACAGTATACTCCCCCCACAGCCACCCACACAGTATGATGTCCCTTATGTCCTTATGTTCTGGGAATACAAATACAGTTCAGGTGTGGACCTCCCAGAACAGCTCTCCAAATTTGAGACTGTCTAGCTAGCTCTGAATGCTTTGAAGGTATGATACTGTATGTAACTAACATAACTTATATGGCATGCACTTTGCCCCATATATATACTGTGTGTAACTAACAATAACCTCATATAGCATGAACTTAACCCTATAAATGCTCTGTATTGTATGTACTAACCATAACATTGTGCAAATTGCACTTAACACAATAGATATACACTGTACCATATGTAACTAATAACATTGAATATAACGTGCTTTGCCTTATAGATATACTGTACTGTATTTAACTAACATTGCATTGATTGGCACGTGCTTTGCCCTATAGATATACACTACAGTATGTAACTAACATTGCATTGATTGGCACGTGCTTTGCCCTATAGATATATTGTACTGTATGTAACTAACAGTGTATTGATTGGCACGTGCTTTGCCTTATAGATATACTGTACAATATGTAACTAATATGGCATTGATTGGCACGTGCTTTGCCCTATAGATATACAGTACAGTATGTAACTAACATTGCATTCATTGGCATGTGCTTTGCCTTACAGATATATTGTACTGTATGTAACTAACATTGCATTGATTGGCACGTGCTTTGCCCTATAGATATACAGTACAATATATAACTAACATTGCATTGATTGGCGTGTGCTTTGCCCTACAGATATATTGTACTGTATGTAACTAACAGTGTATTGATTGGCACGTGCTTTGCCTTATAGATATACTGTACAATATGTAACTAATATGGCATTGATTGGCCCGTGCTTTGCCCTATAGATATACTGTATGATATGTAACTAACATGGCATTGAATGGCATACACTTTTAGTCTTGTTCTTGTTAAACTTTCTGCAGGTGGCTTTATTAGTCTGTTAAATGGATTTTCTGCTTTCAAAAGTAAAGTCACATTTTAGTAATGAAATTTACTGAAGATTGGTGGGCCTTCCTTTTACTATACTCTACATATTGATCTAAACTAATTGGTTCCAAGAGACCTCAAGGAGCAGTATTTGCACTTCTGTATGTATGTGTAGGTTCCGGTGTGTAACAAAAGTGAGTATCAGGAAAAAGATCACACAATCCTTAAAGGCTTTTTAAATCAAACATTGTGCCATTGAAAAGAAAAAAAATCACTTAGGTGGGCTTTGCACGTTGCGACATCGCAAGCCGATGCTGCGATGTCGCACGCGATAGTCCCCGCCCCCGACGCAGGTACGATATCGTGTGATAGCTGGCGTAGCGAAAATTATGGCTACGCCAGCTTCACATGCACTCACCTGCCCTGCGACCGTCGCTCTGGCCGGCGACCCGCCTCCTTCCTAAGGGGGCGGGTTGTGCGGCGTCATAGCGACGTCACACGGCAGGCGGCCAATAGCGGCGGAGGGGCGGAGATGAGCAGGATGTAAACATCCCGCCCACCTTCTCCCTTCCGCATATCCTACGGAAGCCACGGTGACGCCGGTAGGAGATGTTCCTCGCTCCTGCGGCTTCACACACAGCGATGTGTGCTGCCGCAGGAACGAGGAACAACATCGGACCGTCGCGTCAGCGTAATTATGGATTACGCCGCCGCTGCACCGATGATACGATTACGACGATTTTGCGCTCGTTAATCGTATCATCTAGGCTTTACACACTACGATGTCGCATGTGATGCCGGATGTGCGTCACTTTCAATTTGACCCCACCGACATCGCACCTGCGATGTCGTAGTGTGCAAAGCCCGCTTTATACTCACCTCCAGGACCGCAGCATCTGCCATTACTTATGTCACATTGTTATGTCATATGAGTGCTACGGCCAAGACAAACAGCATACGCTAATGGGCTGCTTCCCTCTTCATTACTTTGAACAAAATTTGGATTTCCAGAGGAGGTGTAAGACCTGCAGCCCCATAGTGGCCCCTGAGCTCACGGGACAATATCATGAGTGCCGGAAGATATAATGCTGCATGGATGGAAAGGCTCCAATCCGTGGGGTGAGTACGATATTCTTTTTAATAGGATCATGTTTCAGTTATGAGGGGGTTGTCCAAGTAGATGACAATACACATTAGCCTAATTTATCAAACCTGTCTCACAAGTAAATGTCTTTGTTGCTCATAGCAATCAGTCAGAGCTTTACTTTACTTGTCCGTTACTTTAATATTGAGGGCTTATCCTTAGAAGAGGTCATCAATATCTGATTGGCCGGGGCCCGATACCCACAACCCTTGCCGAGCATTTCCAGCTCCCTGCTTCCTCCGCTGGGACTGAGAACTGCTGATAAGTTGGGGTTTGGGGTGCTGGACCCCGGCCAATCAGGCATTTGTGATCTATCCTAAGCATAGGCCATAAGTGTAAAAGTAGTGCTCCAGAACAGTTTAAAAATGAAAGCAGAGCTCTGATTGTTGATATGGGTAACAAAGACATTGTAAGGCCTCCAACAAACTCACGTGAAAATCACGCAGTGCCGCAAGACATGTATTTACCCTGCGTGTTGCGTGTGGTAAGTACGTGTCTCGGGTACGTGCGGGCCACGTGTGTTCTCCGTGTGCTATCCACGATAAGTTTATCTTAAAATGTCAATTATTTTTGCAAAATTCATTAAGGATGTCACCTTTTCAATACATAGGGTAAAAGCCTGTAGGAATTCTGCAACCAAATCTGCACCAAAACCTGAATGTATCACACTGTGTGAGGCTTTACCAAGAGATTCACAGCAGATTTGCTGCAAACAAATCTGGTGCATTATAACGGACCCATCCCTCCGTGGTTTATCTGTGCAGATCTCGCTTACTATAACCTATATTGATTTACTTGTCTCGTGTGCTCTTGATATATTGCAGTTCCAGTAGTTTAGTCAATGAAATCACAACTATAATTTCTGTAGTGACATTCTGGGAAATCTGCCAAATTTAATGCTGGTACCTTTCATATTATATATATTATTGGTTCATTATACTAAAAATAGAAATAACGATGTATCATTCGACTATTTCATGTTGTACACGTATTATATGGATGTAGGATGTAACTATTTTATGCAGGTTGCAATGAATGGGCCAAGTACAAGCAATCAGTGTAGTGTAATTTGGTCTCCATAAGGTGCACACTATATCCACAACATGCATATAATATCTAAGAATAACTTTACACATCATATACCGTATATATCAGTGATTTTATGCTTTATGCTACTTCACTGCCCATCCTTTTATCTTCAACATGTGTTTGATTTCAATAAATGTATAATTGTAGTTATTTTGATTACTATGGTTCTCACGATGCTTCCTTAGCCCTCATGTGACGTTCAGCCTAAGGCCAGGGTCACACGAGCGTACAGCATCCGATGCAATATGCTAATGACACTCAGCTCAAACTCTGAGCCGAGTGTCATCTACTGTGCTTAGATTCTTGCTTTGTTCTATTTGGAGATACAGTGGAACCTTGGTTTACGAGAACAATCTATTCTGGGAGTGTGCTTGTAGTCCGCCGGTACGGGATGTGTATCGGGTAACCATCGCAGCCGGTGCTGGAGCTTCCGCTGCCAGCGCGCTGACGTCAAAAGGCATGTGCCGCTTGCCTCTGATTGGTCAGCGCGCTGCCTTTGAGAAGCGGCTGACAGCGGAAGTTCCTCCATTGTTGCAATGGTTACATCCTGTACCGGCGGACTACAAGAACCAGGAGACTGGCGAGGGAACGGAAGGCAAGGTGAGCATAATAAGTGTGTGTGCGTGCTTGTGTGTGTTTGTGTGGACTGCAAGAGCGGGTCAGAAAGTATGGAACCGGAAGTGTGTGCGGTGAGTATTTGCTCGTACAGCAAAGATTGCTCGTAAACTGAGTTACAAATTTACAGCAAGCTTTGCTCGTATAGCGAAATACTTGCACACCAAGTTACTCGTAAACCGAGGTTCCACTGTACAGTTTTTTGGGGTTTTTTTTGCAGTATATACTGTATATTGGACATGTAGACAGCCTCTTATTCTGACTGTGTTCTCCTCCTATAAGCCTCAATTAGTGACAGAGCCTACATTCCCATATATTTGTAGACTTTTAGTCTAGGATGGGTATGACACTAGTATAAGGTCCCATCAAAGGAAGGTCACCTTGCCACAGGTGATGGGCTCTCATGAAATGGCGAAATAATGCGCTAAGCATCTTCATTTTTCTAAACATATTCTTATAACATTAATACAGTTTACATTTCATATATTCTATGTTTGCATATATCTTAGAGCTTGCAGAGTGCTGCTGTATTCTTTTGATTGTGTTTTGTAATCCGATTCTCTTGCATGTGAGAATTAGAGCACAGGTGCGGAGAAGAAGATTAATTTCTCCATCTTCTCCTCTGCCTGTCTGTGCATATATTGGACTGTACTGATGTCATCTGAGTGCAGTTTGATGTTTCACACGCACCCATAGACTTGTAGCTACCGGTGGAATGAAATGATGACATGAATAATTCATTTGACATCATCATTGCAGAACCAGGGGAATCACCAGAGCACCAGTGCTAGAGCAGCCAAACACTGAATGGGTTAATATGGTGATTAGTTTTATTTTATTCTGTTTCTTGCAACTTTCTGAAATTAACAAACAGACTATTTAACTGTAAGACAGCTATGCAATTATAAGGCGAGATTACCCGGATCTCCTTTAAGAACCCAATTGACAACTATATTAGTAGAAGAAATTTCTTTACTTTTCACTCACACTGTGGAACAATATGCTTGCGAGTGACAGTTGACATTGAAGCACAATTAGCTTGATGGTTACAATGGATCTTTAGTGGCACAATATGCTTTATGGTTGTTGGTAGAAAATACTGTACGTCATGATTGCTCAACACTTTTAATAACAGAAGCAGTTTTTGAGTGATCATTGATGGGCCAGGAACCATTAGGCTGGGGTCATACTAGCGTGTCGCATCGGATGATATGACACTCTGCTGCGAGCCTGAGCTGAATGTCATTTACTGTTCTCCGATTCCTGGGCCGAACATATCATTGGTGCAACCTGTACGGCTGTAAAGGGGTCCAAAAGGTAAAGGGGCATACTTCTACCTCCAAAGCATGTGTAATTGTGCATTTTTATGAGTTTTTGGGCTGCAAATGGCTCATATATTATTCTTGCACAAGGGCCCTTTTTTGTCTGCATCCACCAGTGTCTGATTCTCTCGCATGCAAGAATCAGATCATAGAAGATGGAGTGATGTCTCCATCTTCTTCATTCCCTGTCTCTCTGTATATCGGATTGCATCCGGATGACATCGAAGTGCAGTTCAAAGTTTTGCCAATCACACTATGCTGCAATTTTTTTTTCTCATGACGAATCGGCATGATAAAGAAAATTGCAGATTTGCTATCCTCATTGAAATACATTGGTCAGAGTGCAATGCAATTTTTCTCGCATTACACGCCACTGTATTATACGCCAGTATATCCTTAGTGTATTTTTGGAGGAAACTGGAGAAACGCCACACTAACTTTGTGCATCTGTTGCCTGGGACAGATAGCAAACTGATATACTAGTATGACAAGGCAGTGATGTTAACCATTGAGCCACCCTCAAATTTTCATTACAATTACACATTAATTTCTGGGTTTTTTTCATAGGTTATTGTTGTTGTCTGTTATCATGACTTTGGCCATGAGTTGCATAGCAAAGATTACTGTATGCAGCTCCTACTTCATACCATAGTACAAGAGAACATTGCGACAAGCAGGTTGCAAAATGTATGTTTTGTGACTTGCTTGTCTTGGCACCTTTTTGGGGTCATAATTTGACTCCATTAATTGGCTCTATACTCCTAGCAGTGGCATACAGCAATCATTGTTTGGGCAAGTGATGTCATTACAAAACTCGCTGTGTTGCCTAAGCTTAGATTAACTATTCAATACTGACTGTTCGCCACTTCTTACTAGTAGTGATGACCGCGCACTACCATGCTCAGGTACTCCTCAGTACTCATAACGAGTAGTGATATGAGTGAGAACTACCATGCTCAGGTGCTCGGTACTCGTAATGAGTAGTGATATGAGTGAGCACTATGATGCTCAGGTGCTCGGTACTCGTAATGAGTAGTGGTGAGTGAGCACTACCATGCTCAGGTGCTCGGTACTTGTAATGAGTAGTGGTGAGTGAGCACTACCATGCTCAGGTGCTCGGTACTCGTAATGAGTAGTGGTGAGTGAGCACTACCATGCTCAGGTGCTCGGTACTTGTAACGAGTAGTGGTGAGTGAGCACTATCATGCTCGGGTGCTTGGTACTCATAACGAGCAGTTGGATGCTAAGATGGGCGAGATTTGAGTACCCGAGTATAATGGAATTCAATGCTGAACTCAAGCATTTTTCTGGGAAATCTCCTCATTGACTTCCATTATTTTTTAATCGAGAATGTAGGAGATGTTTTCTTATCCAGATTTTTTACACCATTTCCTAATTTGCAATGTTTTGAATTGTTGCTGAATTCACCTCCTACCGTCTAGTGGAAGGCCAAATCGGTCTCATTTTGTTTTTTGGCATTTGAAGACTAAACTTGTGAAGTTTTAAAAGATCATGAAACCTTTTGCTGGGGGGAAAAAAGGTTAAAGACAAAAAAAGGCATTTTGGATTTTGCGGCGCTATCTGAGTGCAAAGCGTTTGGTAAATATGTGGGGGTGAGCTCATGATTGTCCTAACGTTTACTGCGGGTAAATCAGGCATTGAACAATGCTCACAATAGAGCCTTGAAAGTACTACTCCTCTGGTAGATGAGGAGGTGTATCCTGGTGAATCTCTGCAGACCAGACTTTGCTGTAAGTGAATCAGGCATTGAACATTGCTCACAATTGAGCCTTGGAAGTGCTGCTCCTCCCGTGGACGAGGAGGTGTATCCCAATGGACCTCCGCAGACCAGGCTGTAATGCAGGAAAAGGTATCTGGATGTAGCGCTCTCCCAGGAATGAATGGAGACTATGTGGTTCTCCAAGAATTTAATTGGAAGTTGATTCCAACAAAAGTTTATTGCTAAAAGAATTTATGGATTGATAAAATCTTATATATAGAGCTGAGTGTATGTATGTACGTGTCTATATCCACACCATCGCATTTACAATCACGAAATTTTGCACAGCCACCTCATTTGACTCAGGGAATGTCATAGACTATGTTTTCAGTTGAAAATTTAACCCCGTGCTTAACAGTTATTCACCAAAAACCTGCTCACATTAAAGTCAATGGAGCAGGTTATAAATAGCAGCTGTGATTGGTTGCTATAGGCAACAAAGGACATTCTTACTATGAGAAGCTTATGTGTGAGGTAATATTATTTTAGTGGAGAGACGGATAGAAAGAGAGACGGAGACACAGAGAAAGACAGACAGAGAGAGACAGAGAGACAGACAGAGAATGAAACAGAGAGATACACAGAAAGATAGAGAAAGAGACAGAGAGAGAGGCAGACAGGGAGAGAGACAGAGACAGACAAATAGAGAGACAGACAGAGAGAGAGACAGAGAGACAGACAGGAAGAGAGACAGATAGAGAGAAACATACAGAGAGAGAGACAGAGAGAGAGAGACAGGGACAGACAGACAGGGAGAGATACAGACAGAGAGAGAGGGAAAGTGAGATAGACAGAGACAGGCAAACAGAGAGGGAGTCAGGGAAAGTGATAGAGTGACAAAGAGTGAAAGTGGGAGACAGTCACTTATTTACTATCCCAGGTAGCGCCGGGTACTACAGCTAGTTATTAATAAAATTATTAAAATACATGTTTCGACTGATCCTCATCAGCCTTCCTCAGGAAACATATACCTGAAGAAAGCTAACGAGGTTCAGTCAAAATACGTAATTTAATAATTTTAAAAATAATTTTATCAATTCATAAATTCTTTTATCGATCAACTATTGTTGGAATCAAGTTTCAATTATACTCTATTAGAGAGCCACATTGTCAGACTCACGAGCCACATCCTGATACCTTTTCCTCCATTAACGCACCTGAACTATTTTGAAGCATTTGTTGCAGAAAATGTCAATAAATATCACAAGACAAAAGAAGAAAAGTCACAAAAAAAATCTCAACTGATGAATTGTTGAGTTTGTGTACTGTATATGAGCAAACCTATTCTCATATAAAACTATTGTCCTGATGTAATATTTTAATTTTAATTGTATTTTCTGCAGAATATCAGCCAATATTAATTTGGAAAACAGGATGATATTAGGCGACTCCAATTATCTAGGTTTCTTGCGTAAAACTACTTGTCATTGAAGTGCATGCCTGGTTTGTAGCCACTTTTCCTACATGATCTTTAGGGCATTGAGAGCAATTTCCTATTAGTACCTAAGACTAGAATCGTTCCTTTATTATTTCTTTTCTTTTTACACAGGCCTGTATTGAATGTAGAGCACTGCATTGTCCCTTAAAGGTCATTGTGGCTTTAACAACGGGGCTTGCTTTAGCTCCAAGATTTATATGAAGCCCAGCTATGACATCTGGTATCATGTAACTATCGATTCTGTTATTTTAAAGATCTCGAAATATCCTGAAACAATATCTTACAACAATGGCTGATCTTTACTGGTCCTGGAAAAGATCCAGCTTTCCTGCCTTGGTGGTGAATCATTGTTTGATCTTCTGCACATGATACGGGTCACATAGCCCATGAAGGAATGGTTGTAAGCACTGATGTCCTCTGCAGAAAATGCCTGCTATGTTATAAAGTTTCCGTCGGAAATTCACAGAACTAGTCCCTCATTCCCACACTACTGTAATAAGTGAAATTTACGGCTAATGGGGAAAGGACTTGGAGACACAGTATGTCCTTTAGGAATAACCCAATGACCTTCCTCTTAAAAGGATATTCTCATATCGTACTTTTATCGTAGATGGACAGAATATGCCATAAATGTGTAGTAGAGGTGGATCCGACCAATGGGTTTTGCATCTCTCATTAATAGGGCTGTAATACACACTTGGCTTCTATCAGTGGAGAAGTGGTTGAAATTCCCATTAATTTGTAAGATAATGTCAACCATCCCTCTACCGACAGCAGCACGGGGGGCCGATTCCCAAGCAGGGTCGATTTGATTGGCTCCACATCTACTATACATTTGTTTTTTTGGATAGATCTTAAATATTCAAGATGAGAATAGCCCTTGTCCACCTAGTTAAACTAATATCTTAGGTCTCATTTACAAGAAATTCATAGGTGCCACCAGGGCTTCTGAAAACTGATTAGTGTATTTGCTGCAAATTAGCCAATTTCTCCAAATATTAGCAGGGTATATCATATTTCTTGATATCTTGGAAGACAATTGCATTTGGGATGCATGCATGACATAAGCTTAATAAAATTAAATTTCCTCCCGGCAGCGGGGCTTTCAGTGCAGGTTTCATGTAGAATCAGAATGCTAATAACCTGGAGAATAATGCCACATCTGCAGGGTAATAGCGTTTTTTTTCTTGACAGATTTCCTTTAAGGATAACCTGTGTCAGTTGTGCTATTTTTCTCATCCAACATTCCAATAATATGTGTATTCAGCCCAAAGGAAAAAGTAAGATACTGTTGAAATTAGGTCTGGTATTTTAAAAAGTTCTTTAGACCTGATTAATGAAAAGACAAAAAAAAATAAATATAAACAGATAAAAAAAACACTCCAGCATCCAATTATTATTATTATTATTATTATTGTTTATTTATAGAGCACCATTGATTCCATGGTGCTGTACATGAGGGGGTTACATACAGAATACATGTACACGTTACAATAGACAGACTAGCACAGGGGGAAGAGGGCCCTGCCCTTGCGGGCTTACATCCTAAAGGATTTTGGGGAGGAGACAGTAGGTGGGGTGTAGGTGGGGCGGCAGCTCCGCACGGTAACTAATAATTGCAACCAATACAGGAATACCTCATATCAGCCCATATATGGGACACTGTCAATGTCAAGCAGCAGCTGCAAAAGCAAATAAGATTTTAGGGTGTATAAAAAGAGTGATAAGATCCCGTGATCCCAACGTATTGTTACCCCTATAAAAATGACATGTAATATGGGTTATTCACATCTAGAATATGGGATCCAGTTTTGGGCTCGATATTTTAGAAAAGATATTCAGAAGTTAGAGTCAGTTCAAAGGCGGCAAATAGATTATTACAAAGAGTGGAAGTCTTCCCATATGATGAGAGGTTGGGAAAGTTGGATTCGTTTAGCTTAGAAAACAGATGTCTCACAGGAGATCTCATTTATATGTATAAATACATGTGTGATCAATATAAAGGACTGGCACATGACTTATTTCTTCCAAAAACAATACTAAAAACCAGGGGGCACTCACTGTCAGTGTAAAAAATGTGATTTTGGCAGCCAAATAGGAAAGGTTTCTTTACAGTTAGAGCAGTCAGACTGTGGAATGCCGACCACAAGAGGTAGTAATGACTGACACTATAACAGCTTTTAAAAAAGGGCTGGATGATTTCCTCAGTATACACAACATTGTCAGTTATAAATAATTTAACGACAATATATTTAATTGGTGGAGGAAGGTTGAACTAGATGGACCTATGTAACTATGTGTGAGGGCCAGGGAGGACTGGTAGGCCCAGGAGGTGGATCCACTGGACCGAGCACCCCACCTGGAGGGCAGGGTACACGGTAGCTGGAGCACTAACGTGGCAGGAACGGGTGCAGGTATCAGGAAGCAAAGACAGGACCAGGTCACTAAGGTCACAGCGTACTTTAAGGCAGTAATAGGAAACAGGAACAAAGACCTGAGCACTTAGCTCACAAGACAAGGCATAGAAACACAAGCGATGATCAGGCGCCGCCCACATGGAAAGGCCAGTCTTATATACTCAGCACAGCCTCAGGTCATTTCCTATTGCAGCAGTGCTGGGGCTATAAGACCAGGTGAGTTGGCGCGGCCCGGTCCTATACAAAACATTAGTCAGAATCAGACTCCTGAGACCAGGAACAGGACTCTGGGGAGCATGAGCGTGAATGGCAGGCGTGACCGGTGGACGCATGGACTGGATCAGTGAGCACGGAGCGGTGGCGTGACGCAGGTGTGACTGGCTCAGTGGTTACCGAGCGGTGCCTGGATGGTGAGACCGGCTTAGTAGGTAAGGAGCGCTGCTGGGACACCGGGAGCGTGACACTATGTAACCAACAAAGTGTAATGTTCGCAGTTGGAGCAGCCATCAGGTGACCACAAATATGCAAATCACATACTTGCAATCATGTGCTAACTAGTTTCTCATCTGCTCCTCTCAACAGAACATTGCTGACTAGCTTCTCGTCCATTTTCTCAAAATTCTAATGAGAGAAGCAGATGAGAAATAAGTGACACACAAATAGCTAGTAGAATGGGTTAGCAGAGACAATTCCTAACAGTGAGTGTTAGGCTGCTTTCACACTTCTGTATTTTTCCATCAGTCACAATCCGTTTTGTGATAGATGTGACTGATCCATCGCAGATAGTGGTAAAAGTGATGCGACGGATGCTGTGAAAAAACAGATCCATTGTATATTTTTTTTTAGCCGGTTATTTGTCATTGAAAACCTATATGAACCCATCCGAGAGAGAGAGAGAGAGAGAGAGAGAGAGAAGAATTTTTGTAACCAGAAAGGAATTTACACATCTGAGGATTCTCGGTTGCTAAAAGACGGATCCATCACCGGAATCTGTAATTTGATGGATTCTGCCGCATTCCGCCACCCTAAGGCTTCCATTATGCCACACAACGGACGCCGATGCATCCGTCGCTCACAGTTTTTTCGGCGCACATAAAAAAACGTTACATTCTGCGTTGCTTACGCCCGATGGTCAGACACTCCACGACTGATCCGTAGCGCAGCGGATGCAATGCAAGGCCATCAGTCGCGTGACTGATGGAAAAAGACGGAAGTGTGAAAGCTGCCTTAGGGTGGCTTTGCACACTACAACATCGCAGGTACGATGTCGGTGGGGTCAAATCGAAAGTGACGCACATCCGGCGTCACTTGCGATGTCGTAGTGTGTAAATCCTAGATGATACGATGAACGAGCACAAAAGCGTCCTTATCGTATCATCGTTGCAGGCTCCGACATTTCAATAATGCCGGTGCCGCGACAGGTACGATGTAGTTCCTCGTTCCTGCGGCAGTACACATCGCTGTGTGTGAAGCCGCAGGAGCGAGGAACTTCACCTTACCTGCCGCCAGCGGCTATATGGAAGGAAGGAGGTGGGCGGGATGTTTACATCCTGCTCATCTCCGCCCCTCCACCGCCATTGGCCGCCTGCCGTGTGACGTTGCTGTGACGCCGCACGACCCGCCCCCTTAGGAAGGAGGCGGGTCGCCGGCCAGAGCGACGGTCGCAGAGCAGGTGAGTGCATGTGAAGCTGGCGTAGCGATAATTATCGCTACGCCAGCTATCACAAGATATCGTACCTGCGACAGGGGCGGGGACTATCGCGTGCGACATCGCAGCATCGGCTTGCGATGTCGCAATGTGAAAAGCCCGCCTTAGAGAGATGAATGGATCGATGTACTGAGGATTGACTTTTTGCGGAATTCAGTGCCACATAAATATAAAACACTTTGTGATATAATTCACGAGGATTGCAAAAAAAAAAAAATCCTGCCACCATTTCACAGACTGCTGTGAGTGGGCTAATTATATTTTGCATGGCCACGCACACTTCTCCGTAATGTCCTGCAGCTATGACATCCCATGGTCTATCCGTGCCTACCAGTGGATTATCAGACCTAGTATGGCTGGGCACAATACTTGTGATATTTCCTATTGTTAATATTATTTCTCCTCTCCACATACCAGGACAGCACTCAGAATACTTCCCCTGCTTCTTTAGCATCACTGAGATCAGAGATCAGGGGGTCCCAGAGGAGCACAGCCGGGGAGATGACTGGCAGTTTATACAGTACAGTTAGATTCCATCTCCACATTCACCAGGGTGGAAAAGTCTTTTCAGTAAGATGATAATGTCCGCTATACATCATACAACATCGAATTGTATAATTCTTGGGGTCTCTCTCACTCTCCTTTCTATTCAATTACAGTCTTCAGTATTGTGATTTGCGACAAATTTATTTTTTTAAAAGAATTCGGCAAACCTCGCGAATATGAATTTCAAACAATCTGTCTAAGCCCAGTGTGTATGTCGCGGGCGGAGGAGGGGGCTCCGCGCTCTCCCACTGCTCGGGTCCGGCTACTGCGGCCTGCTGCTGCCGCTGCTCGGTGGCTCGAGCGATGGGCCGGATCCCGGGGACTCGAGCGGCGTTCCTCGCCCGTGAGTGAAAGGGGATTGGGATTTGGGATTGTTTATTCTCCGTGACGCCACCCACGGTTGTGGTGATTTGTTGACACCACCGCTGCTCTGTATGGGGATCCCGGGAGTGGTGGTATGGAGCACCTAGATGTGAGTCCTCCCCTCCGTGGGTAGGGGGGTTGGTTGTGCCGGGGCCCAGTGATGAGGTGGGTGATGCAGGGCTTGGTGGGGTGCAGGGACGCGGGGGCAGCTCTGTGCCTTGCGGCACTGTGGTACTCACTCAGCCTGAGACGATGACACAGTTCTCGGTAAAACACACGGCTAGAAAGACGGTTCCCACGGACGGCTGCACTTGCTTTCCCCAGTAGGTGACGGTGACGGTCCCCTTTTCCTGCACCTAAGATGATGATGGTTGCGATGGGTTCCCACCGGTAACCCGCTCCCCGGCTTGGATATGGGCCGGAGGAGCCCTACTTTGCCCGCAGGCGCTGGCCCTGAGAAACTGGTGCCCTGGCGGTGGCGGTGTCTCTTCGTTACGGTTGGACTGTTGCCTTCAATCGGGACTTGGTTGTTAGGAGACAGACGTCCCCTTCACTGACGGATTTGGCAAATTATTGCGACTCCTAGCCTTGCCGGGATCCGAAAGGCCCCTGCCCTGGTGCTGACTGTTCTTCGTATACTGCTCCAGACCGCCGGGTCACCACCCGTCCGCGGTCCTTCCAGCAACCTCCGAGCAGTCCCCCTGCAGACTATCACCGCCGTCTGCTGACCTTGCTGTCACTGTCCGGGGCACATACCCGGACCAACTTCAGGCTTTACTACTCTCACTTTTTCTGTCACTTCAGCTTTTTTCCTTAGCTCCACTACTACTTCCTTCTACTTCATCCTCCTAAACTGAACTCCTCTGTTCCTCACTCAAGCTCTGCCTGAGCTCAACTCAGTTCTGCCTGGTTCTTCCCGCCTCCAGGGCTGTGTACTCCTCGGTGGGCGGAGCCAACTGCCTGGCCCACCCCCTGGTGTGAACATCAGCCCCTGGAGGAAGGCAACAAGGATTTTGGTAGCCTTGGTGTTCCTAACTGGGGTGTAGGGTGTGGTGGTGTTATGACCTGTGACCCCTGGCTTGCCCAGGGCGTCACATGTACATTACACACCATTAGTATTTGCCCTGAAAGTTTGCTCTGAGGTGGAAAACCTCTTCAATTGTTTTCTGCTCTTGTAATTGCTTTGGTCTACAGTATTCAGGCATATAAAATGTAGCAGTGTATATGTAGCGCCCCTGAATACATGAGGGTGCTACAGGGAACTGCATCCTTTTCCCAGGGTGCAGGACCTACCCCCCATGGTTCCAAGTTCCCAGAAACCAGTGTCACCTCCATCAGCACCACAAATTCCAATCAACACCTCACATCATGACCTGTCAAACACACCAGTGGGTTCTTCTAGCTGGAAAGGGGCCACCCACCTAGGGGTCAGGCAGGCTGGTAGGAGGGATGAAGTTAGTCTAGTGAGAGCCCTCAAAGTGAGAGGAGCTGGAGTGTTAGCTCCCGGGGAGCTAGAAGGACCGAGGTTGGGTTGCAGACAGTGGTCCAGGACCAGATGAGTCGGGGATCGGTAGCAGTGACATTGGAAGAGGGTGTGACGGACATAGTCTTGAAGGACTGTCAGCACCAGAAAGCCCAAAAGGACTGGCCGGTACCGAGCACAACGGGGTACAGGACCCTAGGTCAGGAGCCGATTCAACGTCCTGACAATTGACCTGCAGAGGAAGGGAACCTTCAGGGACCTTCCCAGAGAGCTCAGAGATTGAGAGCATCAGCACACCGCAAGGGACAGAGTTTTCCAGAGAAAGCATCCCACTAAAGTCCCAAGTGCCAGCCCTTGGGAGCAAGTCTTCACTTAAAAACTGAAGAACGGGACCTTACAGCTTCAAGCTATAGGGACCCACACAGACACGAAACTATGCACAGAGGCAGGCTCCGGATTACTATGTGACACCAGTGGGACCGGGTACTTGGACGGGCTCCCCGAAGTGGCAGCGGCACAAAGAGAATTTGGTTTACCTACAGTGTGTGTGTTTCTTTTATAAACCTCATCCATCACCACAACTACCCACAGTGAGTACCCTGGTCCCCTGCACCCTGCGCTCCCAAATAGCTACCCTGAGCCCGGAGCCTTCCCTACCTGTGGAGGGACATACATCAGGCTGCTTAACTCCATCTGCCCCGGTACTCCTTACAGCAGCGGCGGTACTCCCATTACCACAACCCACAGGTGGCGTCACCCACTTCCCCCTGTAAATATCCCCTTTCTACTGTTCAAAGTGTCCGCCAAGCCTGGTCCAGACCCCTCAAGGAACAACGATCCCGGATCCAAGCAGCCCGACTAACTCCGGGGCGGAACACCTATTCTTCAAAAGGAGAGAGATTTCACTCTCCGATGTATCAAAGCAGGTAGTTTAGTCCAGATCTGCTAAAAATGGAGGAGCTGGGGTGGGAGAGTGATACTAAAGGTTGCCTTATTCATGGTCAATGATGGTATACCGTACCCCAGAAATTTACCCCAGAAATTTGGCTTCAGTCTCTATTGGGCAAATCTTAATGAATCAGGAGATTCTGACTCCAACACGCCCCTCTCATCAATACTGTCGTGAAAAACCCTGGTCTTAAAGGGTTATTCCCATATCTGAATATGTAGTGGGTGTAGTAATAATAATAATAATAGCAAATACCTCCAATTAGAAATGTAGTATAGTTCTTCTGAAAATCTCCGTCACTTAACTCATGTGCAGGGCATTACAGAAGCTTAGGTGTCAGCCGCGCATATAGGGACAGTTAGTTGCTAGTGGTCGTAACCATGGATACTTAAGCTACTGTAATGCCCTGCACAAGAGGTAAGTGATATAGCTTTTCAGGAGAACTATAGTACATTTCTAATTGGAGGTATTTGTTAATATTATTATTATTTTACCTACTACATATTGGGATAGGATTTTGGAGATGGGAATACCCCTTTAATGAATCTGGGTCTTCATTTTATTACATTTTATTAACTAGACCTGGAAATTCCTTTGTCCATAGATAGTATAGTGGTAGAACACAAACTCCTAAGGCAATGGTTTACCGTTAAATGCTAATAGAAGGCTGTAGCTATTTCCTACCAGGACTCTTTAACCTTTTTCTCTGGGATAAGCCCCTGTGGCAGGCCGAGGTTTAACTACTTTCTGCTAGTTCTACAAGCGTGCCTCTGGGATGGGGCGACCTGAGGGAAATCTATAGACTCTGTGCTGTTAGAATTAGTTTAGGGCAAGGTCGTTTGAATCCATGGAATGATGAGGCGGAGTGATATAAAACAATGGAATATTGCAGTTTGACATTCAGCCATGGTTGTTATTTCTGATTTAAGAGCAATGAGAGGAAATGATGGCATGTGTAGGGAGATATGAATGTCTCAGAGCTGGAAATGTGTGGTAGTAAATTGGCAATTCATGATATACAGTGCGCCTCGTCCTCACCTATAAACAAGTGGCCTATTTTGAGAACATGATGTTTTCCTGTGCATCCTCCACATACATATTGATTACACAATGTCTATTGAGTCCTTATGTAATCATACATCAGCGCTCTATAAATAGCTCCGTACAGCACATAGCAGTCACAGCAGCACCGAGTGACGGTGATATACTCCCAAATGTCACATGGTGTTCCTAAGGTGTCCTCTGGTGGATGGAAAAGGACAAGTGAATGGCATCTATCCACGTATGCCTCTATTTATTACAGTGGTGTAGTTATACTGGGTGAAAAGGAAGCAGTCTCCCAGGATTATGGTGCCTGAGAGGGCATATTGACCCCCATACTACATGAAAAGATGCCAGTATTCTAAATACTAATCCTATTGGAGATTTTAATTGGAGCCCAAAAAAAACAAGTTATCGATCAATCTATCTATCTATTTATCTATCTATCCATCCATCCATTTTTTTTTCCATCGACTACCGGTCACAGACAGAAGAGGGCCCCTGTGCAAGAACTTTATAAGGGTTTCTTTGTAGTCCCAAAGATCATCATAATACACAATTCCACCTGCTTTGAAGGTGACAATGGGCCCTAAGACCTCTTGTGACCACACACACCATTGATATGGCCATCCCTACATCCATCTAGCCATCTTTGTTATACATATGTACTGAGGTGTGTGATGTAAAGCGATGGTTCACTACTTAGTTTTCCCAGCCACATATATATAATGTTGAGAAACAAGGCTTCTCTCAAATACCTTGTGTTGACAATAGTGCCTGTGAGAATTGCTGTTGCAGGCCACTCATCCCCATCACAAGACACCCAGGCTGCGCGACCTCTAATGTCCGGTGTTCAACTTCCAGTTGACCTGACATCACCGAGGCCCAACCTAATCTCCATGACTTACTGGGATGTAGGCACAGTTTCACTGCTCATCACAGCCCAGCATCGCTGTTGCTTGCGGCACTCTGCAGTGAAGGCGAGAGCACGGAGATGCTGGGCTATGATGAGCAGGGAAATGCCACCCACAGCCCAGTCACCCATGGAGACTGGGGCCAGCCGCAGTTATGTCAGGTCACCTGGAAGTTGACGTGACATCACTGGACATCAGAGGTCACGCAGCCCGGGGGTCACACCATGGGGATGAGTGGACCGTAATAGCACCACTTACAGGCACTATTGCCAATGCAAGGTATTTGAGAGTAGCCTTGTTTCTCAACGTTATATCGATGTGGCTAGTAATGCTAACTCGTAAACCACACCTTTAAAGCATCTGGGCCTCAATGCAAATCTGTAATGTAGCTGCTCACTAATAGAGATGAGAATCAGGCGGTTTTTCCAAAATAATTCTATTCATGGATAAGTTATTCTCTGTAAATTTATTGTCCCATATTACATAAGCAATATGACATGGCAGAAAAAAAGATCCCTTTACTCCGCTTACTGCTTACCTTTCCGTCCCCTCTGCTCTTCACCAGCTTCGATGGAGGTTGGGAAGGTTTGGACAAGATCACACCACACTCCATGTCATCATGATGCCATAACCTTTCGCACATTTAGATAAAATTCTCCTGGGCTCCTTCAAACCTGGAAGTCCTGGTCTCATGTGAGAGGGATGGGGATTTCAGTGTAGTGAGGACCAGACAGGTGACAAGGAGGAGCCGGTGAGGTGAGTATAGAAAGTGAGGGTTTTTATACATTTTGATGGTCAGTGGCTGCCATTTTGCTGAATCCGCATGGGAGGGAAGTACAAAAATTTGGCAAATGCGTATTATTGTAAACATCAAGTAGAATTGAATCCTCCTCTAATTCATTCACTCATCTCTACCCACTTATCATGTATTATATATAATTATATCACCTTAATATGTGACTGAGCCGCCCCCTCCAACACCATGGTTCAGTATAGTTTTCTAATGCTTAGAACCATTGGATTCTTACATTTATAACACTCCTTCATATATACAGCCATGGTTTTACTATTGAGTAGTGCGACTTATGTCGCGGGTGGAGGAGGGGATGCCGCGCTCTCCCACTGTTCGGGTCCGGCTGCCGCTGCGGCTGCTGCTCGGTGGCTCGAGCGATGGGCCGGATCCTGGGGACTCGAGCGGCGCTCCTCACCCGTGAGTGAAAGGGGATTGGGTTTTGGGGATAGTTTATTGTCCGTGACGCCACCCACGGTTGTGGTGATTGAATGTACACCACCGCTGCTCTGGCTGGGGATCCCGAGAGTGATGGTGTGGAGCAGCCAGTTGTTGTGTTGCCCCTCCGTGGGTAGGGGTTGGTGATCCCGGGGCCCAGTGATGGGGTTGGGATGGTGGACAGGCGGGTATGGGGCCTGTGGAGGTGCAGGGGCGCGGGGGCAGCGCTGTGCCGCACGGCACGGTGGTACTCACTCAGCCCAATGAAGCACACAGAGTCTCTGCTGAAACAAACGGCTGGATGGACGGGTCCCACAGGCGGCTGCGGTGTTTTTCCCCTGACCCCAGGTTGTTAGTGTAAGTCCTTTCCTTCACCTCCGTGCACACTCTTCCTGCTCTCCGGTTTCCAGCTGGCTCCCCGATTCAGTACCGGGGGGCCACCGCCCAGCCCCGGCTACCTGCGGTTCCACCAACTGGCTCCCCGGCTCCCTGCAGACGGCCACTACCGTCTGTCTGACTTTCTGCACAGGGGCCCTAGGCTCCAACCTAGGCCCCAGTCTGTGTCTGCCTCTCTGCAGACTTCCTCTCTACTTCACTCCTGAACTTCTCTCGGCTTGTTTCCTGCCTCAGGCCAGCTCACTCCAGGGTGGGCGTCCCCCTCTCCTGACTCCGCCCACCTGGTGTGTCAGTCTGAGCCCGAGGCAGAAAGCAGGTCACTTTGGGGATGTCTGCTGTCAACTGCTGGGGGTGGGGGTGTGTGTGTTGTTACCTGTGTCCCCTGGCTTGTCCAGGGTGACACACTTATACAACACATAGTTAATGGACGTCAAATTAGAATAAGCGTAATACAGTTGTTCACATCTGTATAAAGTGTGTTCATTTGGCCACATTTTGCCACATTTCTACGTATCTGTCTACGGCAGCTGTTTATCCATCTATACACCAAACCAGCACACTGTGTGAGCGAACATATGTGCAAACACTGAATATAGGACTTTTAAACTGCATTACTGCCATTTACACTATAATTACAATGTTGAGATACTTAGTGCACAAATTGCCCAATTCATGGGAGCCCACCAGCCACAACAAGGCATTTATTTCTTTGATGGGACCCAAACTCTATCAGAATTACTTCTACTGGGCCAATGCCTACAAATTTAAAGGACTTAAGCCTGCTTTACATGTTGCAATTTCGCATATGATTTCGTATGCGATTTGCAATGCCCCCATCGTATGTGTGGCATGTTCAATTTGTTGAACGTGCCGCACATACGAGTAACCCCCATCACACGTACTTACCCGTCCATACGACCTCGCTGTGGGTGGCGAACGTCCACTTCCTGGAGTGGGAGGGACGTTCGGCGTCACAGCGACGTCACATGGCAGTCGGCCAATAGAAGCGGAGGGGCGGAGCTGAGCGTGACGTAAACATCCCACCCACCTTCTTCCTTCCACATTGTGGGCTGGGAGCCGCAGGACGTAGGTAAGATCCGGGGTGTCACACACTGCAATGTGTGCTACCCCGAGTACGATGAACATTCTAACGTGCAATTCTAGAGACAGGTACGATGTGTATGCGATGAACGTTTTAACATTCAATCGCAATCGCACGTACCTGTCACACACTGCAATGTACTTACAATGCCGGATGTGCGTCACTTACGACGTGACCCCGCCGACACATTGTAAGATACATTGCAGCGTGTAAAGCGGGCTTAAGGAACCAAATCTAGTTAAAAATAATATTACATTGATGGGAGGCTTGGGCAACAAACTATGGAGGCAGTTCCCACCTCCATCAATATTCTAAAAAAAAATCTGACCATCACCTTCTAACAAATTAGAGCCAATGTGAAATATTGCTGTTCTACACTTTGTGCAACAAAATATATTCAAATACTGAATATAGGAAATATAAACTGCATTGCTAGCAATTACTAGCATATACAGGGCTGCATTTGCCAAAAGGCACAGAAGAATAGGTGCCTAGGGCAGCAGGTTGCAGGGGACAGTGGCATCTTGAAGAAAAAAACAAAAACAGTTTTTTTGTTATTTCCTCTTCTCTGCCCCTATAGCTTGTTCCCAGCATTCATTTGCATACATGTCATTAAGACACAAATGCAAATAAATATGTGAGCATGCCGGTGCTTCTAGGGGTAGAGGAGCACTAGTCTGCCCCCCGCCCTGACGTGCAGTGGCGTCATCATGCTTCTAAAGTAGCTGAAGCACAGCAAAGTCACTTCATCACTCTGCAGAAGAGTGGCATTTATTATAGACAGCGGATGGGATCATAATACAGATTGAGGGACTGTATGAGGACACAGTAAGGAGAGGGGGCAGCATAGATGGAAAGACAGTGTGGAGAGAGGGTTCACAGGGCCTTGGTGCAGTGCTAAGTATGGAGAGGGGCAGCATGGCTGGAAAGACAGTGTGGAGAGAAAGCTCACAGGGCCGTGGTGCAGTGTTCATTATGGAGAGGGGGCAGCATGGATGGAAAGACATTGTGGTGAGGAGGCTCACAGAGCCGTGGTGCAGTGCTAAATATGGAGAGGGGCAGCATGGCTGGAAAGACAGTGTGGAGAGAAAGCTCACAGGGCTGTGGTGCAGTGTTCAGAGGGGCATTATCAGGGGACAGAGCAGCATGGAGGGGATGGTATGAGGAAAGAGTAGCATGGGGGCTCAATATGAAGAAGGAGCAGCTTGGAGAGGGGAGAAGTATGGAGAGGAGACAGTGTGAAGAGGGGGCTTAGCATTGAACAGGGCAGCATTGAGGGACAGTATGGATAGAGAGCTCAATAGAGAGAAGGGGTAGCATGGTGGAGGGACAGAGTGGAGACCACAGTTCATAAGGGAGGAAGGTGTGCTACATATAAGTCATAAGGGTGGACAGTGTGGCAGTTATAGTATAGAAGAGAGGACAATGCGGAATAAATATTTTATATAGGACAGTGTGGAGGCAATGGGCCATAAGAAGGACAATGTGTGAGTAATTTTTTTGTGTCAACCAACGACGACAAGGTATAACTTTCTTTGATGGGACCGTAATCTATTCTTCCACCTATGTATCATTCTGGACATAAAAGATGATTCACAACAGATAGTCACACACCTAATTTATTTAATTCTAATCAGTTCTTCATTAAGAAATGGTTGCCTGCTTAAAATATACATACAGGTCAGGCTTTAGTAGTTGCAATCAAAATGATTTAGTAATATTCTTGTTCATTGTCCCGTAACCCATCAGTAATAATTAATAACACAGCGAGGATTAGTGCCTCAGCAATTACTTACATATTTATTGTTATTTATTATTTATCACGAAAAAAACTAATTACAATTTCATGTCAGCTGTTTGCCATCTTAGCCTTTGACTCGTCCTACTATACAAGGTTTACGACTTCATTTTTATTTTTTTCTAGACAATTTATTCAACAATCATAGACCAACAACATTTTTTACACCCACAAAAAAACTAATAATCTATTAAGATTGTAAATCATGTATGTCTGTAGATTCGAAGACTGATATGAAGACCGTTATCGGCATTTACTGTAATCTGTAAAATCATGAGAATTACTATCACAATAATCTGTGCAAATTCCATAAATTTCTAAAAGAATCATGGGCGTATCAAAGTGTCCCTAATTTTAGGGACTGTCCAGGAATTTCTGGTTAGTTGGCCTACTGCTTTTTTATATAGACCGCATCCAGAAAAGATTTGGCAGAGGACTGTGTGTTGGTTGATAAGTGTGTTTCACCTTACATTATAATATATAGAGGGATTTTCATAATCCGTACACTGCAGGACCATGAGTGGTATGTGATCATCAGGGGAATCTAGTCCTGATATTTTCTCTAGTCCAGAAGCTGGATATATCTATTCTATGGGAAGCTGTCAACTTGTAAATGTTGTTCAGTCTATGGGAGCCATGTTAACCCCTTCAGCCCCCAGCCTGTTTTCACCTTAAAGACCCGGCCATTTTTTGCAATTCTGACCAGTGTCACTTTGACAGGTTATAACTCTGGAACGCTTCAACGGATCCTGGCGATTCTGAGACTGTTTTTTCGTGACATATTGTACTTCATGTCAATGGTAAATTTAGGCCGATATTTTTTGCGTTTATGTGTGAAAAGTTTGGAAATTTGGCGAACATTTTGAAAATTTCGCAATTTTCAAAATTTGAAATTTTATGCCCATAAATCTGTGAGATATGTCACACAAAATAGTTACTATGTAACATTTCCCACTTGCCTACTTTACACCAGCGCAATTTTCGAAACAAAATTTTTTTCCGTTAGGAAGTTAGAAGGGTTCAAAGTTCATCAGCAATTTTTCATTTTTCCAACAAAATTTACAAAAAAAATTTTTTAGGTACCACATCACATTTGGAGTGACTTTGAGAGGCCTGGGTGACAGAAAATACCCAAAAGTTACCCCATTCTAAAAACTGCATCCCTCACACTGCTCAAAACTACATCCAAGAAGTTTATTAACCCTTTAGGAGCTTTACAGCAACCAAAGCAATGTGGAAGGAAAAAATGAAAATTTTACTTTTTTACACAAAAATGTTACTTTAGCCATAAAATTTAGCATTTTCACAAGGGTATCAGGAAAAATGCACCATAAAATTAATTGTGCAATTTCTCCTGAGTACACTGATATCTCATATGTGGGGGAAATCAATTGTTTTGGCGCACGGCAAGGCTCGGATGAGAAGGAGCATCATTTGAATTTTTGAAAGCAAAATTGTCTGGAATAATTAGCAGATGCGATGTTGCGTTTGGAGACCCCCTGAGGTGCCTAAACAATGGAGCTCCCCCACAAGTGACCCCATTTTGGAAACTAGACCCCTCATGGAATTTATCTAGATGTTTATTGAGCACTTTGAACCTCTGGGGGCTTCACAAAAGTTAATAACTTTGAGCAATGAAAATAAAAAAAAAAAAAATTACCACGAAATTGTTACTTCAACCAGGTAGCTTTTTTTTCACAAGGGTATCAGGAAAAATTGCAACATAAAATGTATTGTGCAATTTCTCCTGAGTACACAGATACCTTATATGTGGTGGAAATCAAATGTTTGGGCGCACAGCAGGGCTCGGAAGGCAAGGTGCGACAATTGACTTTTCAAACGCAAAATTGTCTGGAATCGTTAGTGGATGCCATGTTGTGTTTGGAGACCCCCTGAGGTGCCTAAACAATTGAGCTCCCCCACAAGTGACCCCATTTTGGAAACTAGACCCCTCATTGAATTTATCTAGATGTTTACTGAACACTTTGAACCCCTGGAGGCTTCACAAAAGTTAAGAATGTTCAGCCGTGAAAATATATATATTTTTTTTTTACCATGAAATTGTTATTTCAACCAGGTAGCTTTTTTTTCCACAAGGGTATCAGGAAAAAATGCACCAT
The DNA here is from genome assembly GCF_048569485.1 of Anomaloglossus baeobatrachus. Classification (NCBI taxonomy): domain Eukaryota; kingdom Metazoa; phylum Chordata; class Amphibia; order Anura; family Aromobatidae; genus Anomaloglossus; species Anomaloglossus baeobatrachus. The sequence continues at coordinate 112,734,208 of NC_134358.1, read as the reverse complement.
ACAATGTATTGTGCAATTTCTCCTGAGTACACAGATACCTCATATGTGGTGGAAAGTAATTGTCTGGGCACACAGCGGGGCTCAGAAGAGAAGGAGCGCCATTTCACAGCAAAATTGGTTGGAATTATTAGCGTACGCCATGTTGCGTTTGGAGACCCCCTGAGGTGCCTAAACAATGGAGCTCCCCCACAAGTGACCTCATTTTGGAAACTAAACCCCCATGGCATAAATCTACATGGGTAATGAGCACTTTGAACCTTCATGTGCTTCATACATTGAGGCATAAAAACAAAAAAGTACTTTTTTTTTCCACAAAATGTTATTTTAGGCTCCATTTTTTAATTTGTACAGGGGTAACAGGATAAAGTGGACCGCAAAATTTGTTGGGCAATTTGTTCTGAGTACGCTGATACCTCATATGTGGCAGAAAAACACTGTTTGGGCGCACGGCAGAGCTCCAGAGGAAAGGAGCATCATTTGACTTTTTAAATGGAAAATTAGCTGGAATCGTTAGCCGCACCATGTCGTGTTTGGAGATCCCCCTGATATGCCCAAACAGTGGAGCTCCCCCACATGTGACCCCATGTTGGAAACTAGACCCCCCCAATACAAAGAAATATTAGTTTGGCATAATAAAAAATACAGACGTCAGTAAAAAAAAAAAAAATATATGCACCTGCAACTGACACTAAGGCAAGCGCCACACGTGAGAGCAATGCACAAATCTCGCATCGCATCACGCGGCACAGCTGCACACTCCTGTCTGGAAGAGAGCGACCGTGCCGGATGATGCGGTGTGAGACTCGAGCATCGCTCTCATGTTTGCACTGGGCTGACCCTTACAATATTCAGTAAAAAATACTGTAGTTGATGATTACTACAGTATAATTTTACTGGCCCTAAACTAAGTTTATTTGTATTTCTTTCTTAGTTTACAGAAAAAAAAATTAGGACGAACGCACAGATGTACTGCAAAAAGGGGGGGACTAGGTGGGATGGAAAAAAGATGGATGGAGGATAGAAGGGCGCAACGGATGCAGGAGCGGCGGAGGATGGGTGAGGGGGCACGGCGGAGGATGGGAGGGCGTGGCGGATGGAGGAGCGGTGGAGGATGGGTGAGGGCACAACGGATGCAGGAGCGGCGGAGGAAGGGGGGGCAAGGGGAAGGGTGGAAGGGGAGTGGGAGATGAGATTGGGGATAGCTACCTTACAGAATGGATCTAGGCAGCAGGATTGCAGCAGATCCGGGAGGGGGGAAGAGGGGGCAGAGGATTAAGGGGATGGGAGAGAGCAGGCAGCAGATCAGGGAGGGGGCAGAGGCTGATGGGGGAGTGAGGTGGCAGATGCAAGGGCGCAGAGGCTGATTGGGGAGTGAGGTGGCAGATGCAGGGGCGCAGAGGCTGATTGGGGAGTGAGGTGGCAGATGCAGGGGCGCAGAGGCTGATTGGGGAGTGAGGTGGCAGATGCAGGGGCGCAGAGGCTGATGGGGGAGTGAGGTGGCTGATGCAGGGGTGCAGCGGCAGATGGGGAGAGTGTGGTGGCAGATGGGGAGAGTGCGGCGGCAGATGCAGGGGCGGTGGAGCAGCTGATGGGGAGAGTGCGGCGGCTGATGCAGGGGCGGTGGAGCGGCTGATGGGGAGAGTGTGGCGGCTGATGCAGGGGCAGTGGAGCGGCTGATGGGGAGAGTGGAGCGGCAGATGCTGGGGAGTGCGCAGCGGCAGATGCTGGGGAGTGCAGCGGCAGATGCTGGGGAGTGCAGCGGCAGATGCTGGGGAGAGTGGAGCGGCAGATGCAGGGGAGAGTGGAGCGGCAGATGCAGGGGAGAGTGGAGCGGCAGATGCAGGGGAGAGTGGAGCGGCAGATGCAGGGGAGAGTGGAGCGGCAGATGCAGGGGAGAGTGGAGCGGCAGATGCAGGGGAGAGTGGAGCGGCAGATGCAGGGGAGAGTGGAGCGGCAGATGCAGGGGAGAGTGGAGCGGCAGATGCAGGGGAGAGTGGAGCGGCAGATGCAGGGGCGGTGGAGCGGCAGATGCAGGGGAGAGTGGAGCGGCAGATGCAGGGGCGGTGGAGCGGCAGATGCAGGGGCGGTGGAGCGGCAGATGGGGAGAGAGCAGTGGCTGATAGGGAGAGTGGAGCGGCAGATGCAGGGGCGGTGGAGCGGCAGATGCAGGGGCGCAGAGGCTGATTGGGGATGAGGTGGCAGATGCAGGGGCGCAGAGGCTGATGGGGGAGTGAGGTGGCTGATGCAGGGGCGCAGCGGCAGATGGGGAGAGTGTGGTGGCAGATGGGGAGAGTGCGGCGGCAGATGCAGAAGCGGTGGAGCAGCTGATGGGGAGAGTGCGGCAGCTGATGCAGGGGCGGTGGAGCGGCTGATGGGGAGAGTGTGGCGGCTGATGCAGGGGCGGTGGAGCGGCTGATGGGGAGAGTGGAGCGGCAGATGCTGGGGAGTGCGCAGCGGCAGATGCTGGGGAGTGCAGCGGCAGATGCTGGGGAGTGCAGCGGCAGATGCTGGGGAGAGTGGAGCGGCAGATGCAGGGGAGAGTGGAGCGGCAGATGCAGGGGAGAGTGGAGCGGCAGATGCAGGGGAGAGTGGAGCGGCAGATGCAGGGGAGAGTGGAGCGGCAGATGCAGGGGAGAGTGGAGCGGCAGATGCAGGGGAGAGTGGAGCGGCAGATGCAGGGGCGGTGGAGCGGCAGATGCAGGGGAGAGTGGAGCGGCAGATGCAGGGGCGGTGGAGTGGCAGATGCAGGGGCGGTGGAGCGGCAGATGGGGAGAGAGCAGTGGCTGATAGGGAGAGTGGAGCGGCAGATGCAGGGGCGGTGGAGCGGCAGATGCAGGGGCGGTGGAGCGGCAGATGGGGAGAGAGCAGTACCTGATGGGGAGAGGGGAGCGGCAGATGCTGGGGCGGTGGAGCGGCAGATGCTGGGGCGGTGGAGCGGCAGATGGGGAGAGAGCAGTGGCTGATGGGGAGAGGGGAGCGGCAGATGCTGGGGCGGTGGAGCGGCAGATGCTGGGGCGGTTGAGCGGCAGATGCTGGGGCGGTGGAGCGGCAGATGGGGAGAGAGCAGTACCTGATGGGGAGAGGGGAGCGGCATATGCTGGGGCGTTGGATCGGCAGATGCAGGGGCGGTGGAGCGGCAGATGGGGAGAGAGCAGTACCTGATGGGGAGAGGGGAGCGGCAGATGCTGGGGCGGTGGATCGGCAGATGCTGGGGCGGTGGATCGGCAGATGCTGGGGCGGTGGAGCGGCAGATGCTGGGGCGGTGGAGCGGCAGATGGGGAGAGAGCAGTACCTGATGGGGAGAGGGGAGCGGCAGATGCTGGGGCGGTGGATCGGCAGATGCTGGGGCGGTGGAGCGGCAGATGATGGGGCGGTGGAGCGGCAGATGGGGAGAGAGCAGTACCTGATGGGGAGAGGGGAGCGGCAGATGCTGGGGCGGTGGATCGGCAGATGCTGGGGCGGTGGAGCGGCTGATGGGGAGAGAGCAGTACCTGATGGGGAGAGGGGAGCGGCAGATACTGGGGCGGTGGATCGGCAGATGCAGGGGCAGTGGAGCGGCAGATGCTGGGGCGGTGGAGCGGCTGATGGGGAGAGAGCAGTACCTGATGGGGAGAGGGGAGCGGCAGATGCTGGGGCGGTGGATCGGCAGATGCTGGGGCGGTGGATCGGCAGATGCTGGGGCGGTGGAGCGGCTGATGGGGAGAGAGCAGTACCTGATGGGGAGAGGGGAGCGGCAGATACTGGGGCGGTGGATGGGCAGATGCAGGGGCGGTGGAGCGGCAGATGGGGAGAGAGCAGTACCTGATGGGGAGAGGGGAGCGGCAGATGCTGGGGCGGTGGATCGGCAGATGCTGGGGCGGTGGATCGGCAGATGCTGGGGCGGTGGAGCGGCAGATGGGGAGAGAGCAGTACCTGATGGGGAGAGGGGAGCGGCAGATGCTGGGGCGGTGGATCGGCAGATGCTGGGGCGGTGGATCGGCAGATGCTGGGGCGGTGGAGCGGCTGATGGGGAGAGTGCAGCGGCCGCCGTGACGCTCTCCTCCCGCTGCGCCACCCCCTGCATCTGACGCCGCTTGCTCTTACTGCTGAGTAGCGGCGTCACATGCAGGGGGAGAGTAGCGGCGTCACATGCAGGAGCGCAGCGGGAGAGCAGGGGGCGCAGCACATGGAGCAGGGCAGCGGTGGATCGGGGGCTGTGACTCACAGATGGGCACCCGCAGGGATCGCTCTCCTCAGATTCCACGGAGGGAGACGCTGAGGAGAGCGATCTCCTACAGCGAGCTCACCCGGTCCCAGAGGCACGGTGCTGCTTGGAGAAATCGGTCACAAGGCCGATCTCTCCAATCAGAGCTGGGGGCGGGTGCAGTAAAGCTCACTGAGCTCCAGCCAATGGCCAGTGCTGCAGCAGCACTGACATAGCTGGATTTCAATGCTTCAGCCATTTTCATTGGCTGAAACATAACACTGGCTGTGATTGGCTGACGAACGCCATTCAGCCAATCACAGTCTCCGTAGGTCCGGGAAGGAGACACCACCCCTCCTGAGGTCAGGTACAAGTCCTCTCCTTCCCAAATCTACAGTTTTTTAAAACCGATCGCGGTGCCCGGTGCTCCGGGGCCGCGATTTCGCCATGACGGATCTATCCGTCATGGGTCTTTAAGTACCAGGGCACCATGACGGCTAGATCCGTCAAAGGTCGTGAAGGGGTTAAAGAGAAGGGAAGCCAGTTTTGAACTTAACGGTCCAGTAGGCTGTCCTAGTCAGTAATTGACAGCCTTACTTAAAGGGAACCTGTCACCAGATTTGATGACTATAAGCTGCGGCCACCACCACTGGGCTCTTATATACAGTATTCCAGAGTACTGTATATAAGAACTCAGGCCGCTCTGTAGAATGTAAAAATCACTTTATAATACTCACCTAAACGGTCGGTGCAGTGCAGACTGGTCGGATGGGTGTCTCCGGTTTCCGGGTCCAATGCCTCCTCCTTCAGCTATCTTTGTCCTTCTTCTTCTGAAGCCTGGATGCATGACGCGTCCTACGTCATACACCCTCACCGGCATTGAGGTCCTGCACAGGCGCACTTTGATCTGCCCTGAGACCTCAATGCCGGCCTGTGTGCATGACATATGACGTTGCATGCAGTTTTTCACAAACTAGTTTTATCTATGTGTTTTGTATGAGTTTTATTATAGTCTATGGCACTGGTGGACACTAACATAAAAGGGCCTCTGTGCAATAACAATTTATGTGCCCTATGGAGTCCAAGAGCTCATCAATTCCACCTGCTTTGCTGATAGAAATGGACCCCTTACCTCTTGGGCCCCAGGTTGCACCAATGATATGTCAAACCCTGATATAGGGAGCTGGTCACATATCCATGTATGTTTGCAAATCGAGGGATCCGCAGTAAAATTTTGAGACTTGTCCATTTTGATCCAACTTTTTTTGATCTGATTCATAGATCAAACTCGCCTATTCAAGCCTATGGGTCTGTGAAAAAATTGGACTACACTCAGATGCTATCTGTGTGCTGTCTGTTTTTCACTGATTATTTGCTAGGAGAGTTGTGAGAAACCTACCTCCCCCCAACACCTAGCACTCATGCCTTTCCAAAAAGACAATTTGAGCTCTCAGTGAGAATAATATTAAAGGTAGATCAATACATACAGTAGGTGTTAAGAAATAATATGGCCTCCTTACCTAGCAGATGGACCCTATTGAGCATTGTAATGTGCCTGTACATGTCAGCCCTCTCCATACTGGGCAGGTGCTGACTGTGTTATGCACCTGGCATTTGTATCTAACAGTAGCAACTGTAAATTCAAAAATAAAAAATACACATATTTGGTATTGTTCTGTCCCTAGAAGTCCAATCTATCAAAATCTAAAATTATTTAAAACTACTTAACCCATGTGTTAAACACAAAAAATCAAAATGTCAGGGTCGTAGTTTGTTGCATTGCTACACTTCCCCAACAAAAATTCATTAAACCTTGATCAAAGCATCGCACATATCACAAAATTATGTCAATGAGGGTACAGTTCCACTTGCATTTTGCACGGACAAGTGCAATCCGATAAAACATCAGATTGCCCTCGCACCAGTGCAAAACTATGGGGCAGTGTCCATCTGCGATTGATTTCTCATGCTATATCGGTCTGAGAAATGAATCGCAGCATGCTGCATTTGGCAGCGAGTCTCGGCTCACGCACCCCCATACAAATCTATGGGAGCATGTGAAACATCGCACTGCACTCGCATGTCATCCAACCGTAGAGCGGTACATGGAGCGATGTACGCTCCCTCCTTCTTCTCCGCGCCTGTGACCTGATCGCAAGATCTAATCAGTCACATGACTCTCGGCTGACGCTCGCAGCAAAGGGTCATTAGCATATCTCTTCCAATGCTCTCACATTGGAAGCTATGCGCAAGTGGAACCGTACCCTAAAACTACAGCTCACCACACAAAAAAATAAGACCACAAAAAGTGTCAAAGGAAAAATAAAAAAACTATCGGTTTTAGAAGACGGAGACACAAACTCATTTTCTTTACAACATTATGAATTTTTTAACAATTAAAATAATAAAAAAATATAATTTTGTTTTGAAGTAATCATATGAACCTGATAAATCATTTTGCCAGGTTATTTTTACTGTTCTATAAACGTTATGAAAACTAAACCCAAATATAATGGAGGAATGTTTCACTTCATTTAGAATATTTTTTTCTCTTTTTTCAGTAATTAGGTGGTAATACGAATGGTGTTAATCATAACATAAAAAATAAGCCCTCATACGGTTACATCAACAAAAAAAAATATAATTTAGGTAGAAAAGCTTGATACATATATTGCAGGAGCGATTTCCCTGCTCTTTAGTGTCACTTAATAACATAAGCCACTTATTAGTTTGGGACTATGTTCATTATAATGCCATCTTTTCGACTCAAGAGTCAATTTGGCAGCTGAACTTGGCAGCTAAACTTCCGACTGTGTCTTAGCATTTTAGATTTACCTTCATAAGGACATATACCAAAAGACCCTGACATTCTTACAAGATCATTATAGATTTCAGATTGTTTGTTGTTATCTGACTTGGCACCATGCAAGTTGTCACTTTCACCCTGTACATCTAGTGACTGCATTTTAGCTCTTTACTGTTATTTTCTGTGACACTTTTTGTGGTCTTATTTTTTTGTGTGGTGAGCTGTAGTTTTAGGGTACGGTTCCACTTGCGCATAGTTTCCAATGTTTCAGATATAATATGTTGTTACATAGATACATTGGTTGAAAAAATACCTAGGTCCATCAAGTTCAACCTTTCTCCACCAATTATATATTTTATCAGTAAATCATTCATAACCGACAATGTTGTGTGTACTGAGGACAATCATCAAGGCCTTTTTTAAGAGTCGTTATAGTGTCTGCCATTACTACCTCTTGTGGTAGGGCATTCCACAGTCTGACTGCTCTAACTGTAAAGAACGATTTCCTATTTAGTTACTGGAATCACTTTTCTCCCACTCGTAGTGTATGCCCCCTGGTATTGCCTTTAGAAGGAATGTTATGTGTGAGTCCATTGTATTGAAAACACATGTATTTATACATATAAATGAGATCTCCTCTGAGATGTCTTTTTTTCTAAGCTAAACTAATCCAATTTTTCCAACCTCTCATCATATATGAGGCCTTCCATTCCTTGCAATAATTTTAGTTGCCGCCTTTCAACTGAGTCTAACTTCTGAATATCCTTTTTAAAATGTAGAGTTTAAAACTGGATCCCATATTCCAGATGTGGCCTTACAAGTCATTTATAGAGGGGTAACAACAATAGGTTGGGATCTCAGGATTTAATCTCTGTTTTTGTACATCCTAAAATCTAAAGGTCCAGTCACACTAAGCAACTTACCAGCGATCCCAACAACGATAGGGATCGCTGGTAAGTTGCTAGGAGGTTGCTGGTGAGATGTCACACTGCGACGCTCCAACGATCCCACCAGCAACCTGACCTGGCAGGGATCGCTGGAGCGTCGCTACACGAGTTGCTGGTGAGCTCACCAGCAACCAGTGACCAGCCCCCAGCGCCGCGTGGAAGATGCTGCGCTTGGTAACTAAGGTAAATATCGGGTAACCAACCCGATATTTACCTTGGTTACCAGTGCACGCAGCTACACGTGCAGAGAGCAGGGAGCAGCGCACACTGAGCGCTGTTCCCTGCTCTCCTAGTTACAGCACACATCCGGTTAATTACCTGATGTGTGCTGCAGCTAAATGTGCACAGAGCAGGGAGCAGCGCACAATGCTTAGCGCTGGCTCCCTGCTCTCCTAGCTACAGCACACATCGGGTTAATTAACCCGATGTGTCCTGCAGCTACATGTGCACAGAGCAGGAGCCGGCACTGACAGTGAGAGCGGCGGAGGCTGGTAACAAAGGTAAATATCGGGTAACCAAGGACAGGGCTTTTTGGTTACCCGATGTTTACATTGGTTACCAGCCTCCGCAGAAGCCGGCTCCTGCTGCCTGCACATTTAGTTGTTGCTGTCTCGCTGTCACACACAGCGATCTGTGCTTCACAGCGGGACAGCAACAACTAAAAAATGGCCCAGGACATTCAGCAACAACCAACGACCTCACAGCAGGGGCCAGGTTGTTGCTGGATGTCACACACAGCAACATCGCTAGCAACGTCACAAAAGTTGTTCGTTAGCAGCGATGTTGCTAGCGATGTTGCTTAGTGTGATGGGGCCTTTATACCCAAGTCCTTCTCTTGTTCTTAGTCCTGAGTTTACTTCCATTTAATGTGTAGAAATAGGATTACTCCATCCAAGGGGCATTACTCTAAATTTATCAACATTAAATCTCATTTGCCAAGTGTCTCCCCATCCTGACATCTTCTCCAGATCATGTTGCAATATTGTACTGTTAAGGTCAAATTTTAATATCCTATAGAGTTTGGTGTCATTAGCAAAGACTGACATTTTAATCCCATTCTCAAGGTCATTAATAAAGAGATTGAAAATAATCGGTCCTAGCACAGATCCCTGCGGCACCCCACTGCTGACTATAGCCCATTTAGAGAATGTACCATTTTTGACGACTCTTTATTTCTTATCTTTTAGCCAGTTCCTTATCCATCTGCTTATAGTTTCCTCTAGTCCTTGGTTCTGGAGCTTCAGTATAAAGCTGTTATGTGGTATAGTATTAAATGTCTTGGCAGAGTCCAAATAAACAACATCAACCACATTACCAAAATCTAGATTTGTTCTTACCTCCTCATAGAAACCCCAAATGTTGGTTAGACACAATCTATCTTTCATAAGCCTATGCTGGTTGTCAGTTATATTATTCTCTGTGATATATTTTGGATGTCAGCTCTTATATTTCTCTCAAAAGCTTTGCACACCACAGAATATCCAGGCAGTAGATGGCTGGATCCACCTTCTTAACCTTCTTAATTATCGGTTCCACGTCAGCCATCCTCCAATCCTGTGGCACCCACCCTGTTACAAGAGAGTCTAATAAAATGAGATACAGCGGTCTTTCAATACTGAGCTCAATTGTCTCAATATTTGTGGATGAATACCATCTGGCCCGTAGGATTTGTCAATATTTAATTTTCTCAGAGGCAGGAGTCATTTTTCTTGTGTTAAAATAGTTATATCAGGTGGCGAACTTTAATTTTTACCTCATTGAATGATCCCTTTGGTGAAAACGGATGAAAAGTGCCTGTTTAACATCTCAACCTTTTCTTTTTCCTCTATAAATATGTTGTTATTATCTGTTAAGGGGCCAATATCATCCATTTTTTTTCTTTTTAGCATTGATGTAGTTAGACAATTTTAGACGATTTATTTTAAAGTTGCTGGCAATTTGTTTTTCAGAGGCTAACTTTGCTAGCTTGACTTCTCTTTTACATTTACTATTGAGATTTTGATACGCCTTAAATGCTAGTTTTGTATTCTCAGCTTTCAAAATTTTGAATGCTCTTTTCTCTTGTCATATTGTACTTTGTACTGTCTTATTTATCCATGCTGGTTTCTTTTTATTCCTGGACATTTTATTAACAGAGGGTATAAGTATTCTAGGAGATACAGATTTTTTTTTTTTAAAAGAGAGCAGGGTCCCGCCAGTCCCAGTTTTATGCTAATCTGCCCAGCTCTAGTTAGGTTCCAATTTGATTTTTGGTTATTCCCATCTGATCAAGTCATTATTTGTCCACATAATAGGTGATGCGGATCTCTATCTCCAGCAATTCAAAACACAAGGCATGGACCAATGAAGCACATGTAGACCACCCCCATTCTAATGACCCAATTTAAAGCACTTTTCTTTAGCTCTATGGGGTTACCAGCAGTGCTAATCTCAGTTATCAGTAAGTTATTACCTTTCCCATGGAACAATCCTTTAATCACCATACAAAATGAATGAATAAAAATATATAGTTTCCTCATAGTCTCATAGTTAATATACTTAGAACTTAATTGATTGGCAGGCCCCATTTCTTAGAATTATGAGCTCTGAGGGAGCATTACAGATCACAGAGTGGTGTGCGGGGGTCCTTCCTTTTAGGCTACATTCACCCATGTACCCATTCACTAATGTGTAAAGTGTCTGTATGCTTCAGTACAAAATAAATGGGAACAAAAATAAAACGGAAACCACTAGGATGACACCTGAGAAATAATTGGTTTGTCTTTCTGAGATGGTAATAAACTGGAGTGTGAATGAGTCTTAGAAACAGAATTGTGCTCCGAGGATCCCCGATCTTAAGCCGCAGGAGTATTGAGCACACGGTATCACACTGAATTTATGGATGCTGAAATACAGATTTAATACCAAGTCCACTAGGAAAGCTTTGCATGTAATAATTACTTCACTCCGCAATCATGTTGTGTTTGTCCCCTTATTTCATTTCCCACCAGTATTTCTGCTTTATGGTCTATGAAATTAAGAATAAAAACGTTATTACAAATGTTCCACTACAGAGATATTCCGGAGGTCAGGCCTGCTGTTTCAGGTTTTCATTTTGCACTTCCCTGGAAAATAATCTCATCACATTTGCGCACGCTGTGTACCGCTATCTATTCCGGCTGCAGATTGAACAGGGAAAGTAGTGTTTAGTTTTTAAAAGCTTTGGAATTGTTTGAATACAATAGGAAGACGCTCCAGTTATATTATAAAACATTTACATTAAGTTGTTAGTGTTCGAAAATCCAGCATGGGCCATTTTCTTCAAACACTTTGGCATTCTGCATCGTGATTATCCTGTTTTACTGTAAAAGTGTTGATACATTGTTGTAATACCTTTTGTAACCACAAGGTTTGCTGTTGAAGCACATGTGTAATATGGTGCAAACAAATACAATGCCACCTAGTGGATAAGATCTTTAGTGCAATCAGTTACGTTAGGTTCTGCAAAACACAAGTTATACTTTCCGATGTGTTCTGTCAACTTATCCCAGCACTGGAAGTTCTTAGCACCTACTGTTTTAATAGAATTTTCTCCTATATGATTGAACTCTTTAAATATTTATTGAAAAGCTACATTATACACAGTATATGTATTACATATAATGTATTATAACCTCATAAAGGGCTTGTTTATACGCTGCATTTTTCAGTATTAGCAAAGTGAATGAGTTGTCTGAATTTTCCTGCACATGTTGCTTCTTTTTTCCTTGCGGATTTAAAAAAACTCAAGTAAAAACACATCAAAAACAAGCACAAAACGAGCCCAAAATGTGTGTTTTATGCAGAATTTTTCCTGCCAAAATCCGCTGCAAATACTCAATGTGTTTCAATAATTTGTTTTTTGAAAAAATTGTTTGAAAACAAAATAAAATAGGTCATTGGTAGGTAATGCCTTAAAGTATCAAAAGAAGTATTACCTAGTCATTAAACCCAATGTCCCTCGGCACTGTCTAATGGAGGAATTTTTGGACAGGAGGTGACGAAGCAGCGAACCAAAACGTGCGTCGAGGTGAGACGCCATCCATCATTGCAAAGTTATTCATGTGCTGTTCCTTTGTATTTCTGGTTACTTACTGTATCTGTGCTGCCATTGTTGACCATCACATTTTGCTGCCTCTGTGCTCAGTATATGTGTGTATTTGGCTCATTGCTTTTTCATCAGGCACTTGCCTTTGGTGATTATTTAGTTATATATGTGTGCACACGTTCTTTATCTGCAGACTTTCTATTATTAATCTTCAATTTAGCTGTAGTTACAGTTGATGCCGCCGCAGGCAATACTCCTTCTACCTCTCCCATTCGTGTGTCACTATATCCCTCTTGCACTTTTATTTTGTGATTTATTACATCTTGTCCATATTAGGTATATTTAAGCTATGTGCACGCGTTGCTTTTTTATGTGCTTCTTTTCTGCCCACAAAAAAGCATGTTTTGGCATGAAAAAAGCAGCTGAAAATACAGTGCCTACAAGTAGTATTCAACCCCCTGCAGATTTAGCAGGTTTACACATTCGGAATTAACTTGGCATTCTGACATTTTGACTGTAGATCAGCCTGGAAGTGTGAAATGCACTGCAGCAAAAAAGAATGTTATTTCTTTTTTTATTTTTTTTTTTAAATTGTGAAAAGTTTATTCAGAGGGTCATTTATTATTCAACCCCTCAAACCACAAGAATTCTTTTTGGTTCCCCTAAAGTATTAAGAAGTATTTCAGGCACAAAGAACAATGAGCTTCACATGTTTGGATTAATTATCTCTTTTTCCAGCCTTTTCTGACTAATTAAGACCCTCCCCAAACTTGTGAACGGCACTCATACTTGGTCAACATGGGAAAGACAAAGGAGCATTCCAAGGCCATCAGAGACAAGATCGTGGAGGGTCACAAGGCTGGCAAGAAAACCAAGGCCTGGTTCAAGAGGGAAAAAATCAAGGTGTTGCAGTGGCCTAGTCAGTCTCCTGACCTTAACCCAATTGAAAACTTGTGGAAGGAGCTCAAGATTAAAGTCCACATGAGACACCCAAAGAACCTAGATAACTTGGAGAAGATTTGCATGGAGGAGTGGGCCAAGATAACTCCAGAGACCTGTGCCGGCCTGATCAGGTCTTATAAAAGACGATTATTAGCTGTAATTGCAAACAAGGGTTATTCCACAAAATATTAAACCTAGGGGTTGAATAATAATTGACCCACACTTTTATGTTGAAAATTTATTAAAATTTAACTGAGCAACATAACTTGTTGGTTTGTAAGATTTATGCATTTGGTAATAAATCCTGCTCTTGTTTGAAGTTTGCAGCCTCTAACTTATTTGCATCTTATCAAACCTGCTAAATCTGCAGGGGGTTGAATACTACTTGTAGGCACTGTACATGCATTTATTAATGAATTTGCAAATTTTTTCACTTGCTTTTTTCCTGCTTTTTTGGGGCTTTTTTTCACTCATGGCGATCTTGGGTGCTCATTCACTGTACCCCCATAGTCGCTGCCGGGTCTCCTGATGTTTAACCCCCTGAATGCTGTGGTCAGTGCGATGGCAGCATTCAAAAGACAGGGAAAGGAATCGCTTACCTCTTCCTGGCAATTGGGTCCCTGTAATGCGATTACAGGGATACAATCACTGCCATAGTAACCCTGGGTCATCACCATAATGACCCCAGGTTACTGCGCTACGGAGAGCCTCACACACCATACTCTCCGTAGCTGCGATATAATCCCCTGTAGTCGTAAAGCATTGCAGGGGATTATAGAAACGCAGAAAATAAACACAAACAATTGACATGCTGCTTCTTTGTTCAGCAACAAAATTTGCAAGGAAAAAAGAAGCAGCGTGTGCACAGCAAGTCACGATTCTCATAGACTATCTTAGGCCTCTTTCACACGTACGTGCCTCCAGTACATGTTTGGCAGTTTTCTCACGTACCGGAGACACGTACACACGTAGACCTATGTATTCCTATGGTTTTGGACACATGTAAGTATTTTCGCATGGAACATGTGTCCATTCCGTACTTACGTGTGTCCGTGTGTTTCTCACGGCAACATGTCCGTTTGCTCTCCTGCATCACGAGTGTCACACAGAACGCAAATGTGTTACACGTAATGCAAACGGACCACATGGATGTGTTCCGTGTGACACGCACTGGAGAAAAAACGTGTCTGTGAGAAAAAAAACAAATCTTTACTCACCTTCTCCTGCCCTGCTGTCTCTGCCATTGCTGTCACTTGCTGCCGACCGCCGCTCATCATGCTCACTGAATATTGACTTCACTGCTGCCGTAAGTAGCAGCGGGGAGTCAGCAGGTCCGGAGACAGAAGATCAGCACCACGGACAGCGACGCCAGGAACAGGTGAGCATAAAGTTCCCATTCTCCGTGTATTATCACGGATAACACACGGAGAAGACACGTGTGCCATACACACGGCACACCGAGGGCAATACGCACCTTTGACACGTCTGTGAAAAACGTGCGTGATTTTCACGGACGTATAAAAGAGGCCTTTGGATGTTTTTCCCTTCCTTTTATTAATTAAAATCTGCAAGGAAAAACGCATTAAAAATGCAAAAAAGAACCCTGCAACATGTGCACACAGTCTTACCTATAATTTAATACGCAGTGTGCATCTTTACTATAATACAAATTATTTGATATCAACCTATAAATTAATATGCAAGGTGCATCTTGTTTATATTCATTTCTATATGATTTATTGCAAGCATTTGTTTGACTTATTTATTTTTTCATTTCAGTGACACTTTTTTACCACTTACAATTTTAATTGTTTCTGCTTTATCGATTGGTGTAGTTTCCTGAGTGATGGTGTTTTCCATCTCCCAAGTTTTTACTTTTATTTATTTATTTATTTATTTAATAAAGTATAATTTTTATTCATCATGTGTACTTTTATGTTGTTATTTTTTTCCTTTGTTATGCATTTAGTTTTACCGCCTTATCCTCCGCAGTTATGTCCTATTTCATTTCACACTACACATTTCTTTATAAATCTACCTAGTTCTTACATTATGATTATTTTTGTGTAATGTTGACATACTGTATATAGTTCTCTTTATTGTGCTCATCATGAATTAGTATCCAGTGTCAGTATCACAGATAGTTGCAGTCGACTATGGGAATTCACACTTTATTACTTCTGTTCCATATTTTTTATTTTCAGAATTTTAAAAATGCTTTTCAGAATTTTCAAATTTATCACATAAGGAGTTTTAGCGATGGCTTGTACCCAATATATTAAACTACACATACTGATCATGGGGGTCCAGCCTCTTACTTCCCCACAATCCGCTGAATGAAGCTTCCCATTGCTAGCTTTGTACAAAATTTTCCTACACATGTTCCTGGCCAACCATTTGTCACGGGTGTGTCACAGATAACAGACAGTCATGTAATTTCTGGCAATAAAAGGTCACAGCGTTTAGCTGCACAAAATGCTCCCTAACTTTCTATTGTTCCTGCTGTCACTATTCATTGTACTAGGCAGGTCGCTTTCCTGTTGGATTTTCATCTATTCCCCTTTAGTACCCAGGGGAGCTAAACTTCTGTCCAGCTGCTGATTATCAGTATTCCCCTTGTGCTTACACACTCCCTTCTTCCCTGAACTTGTGATGGTGATATTATTCAGTTCAGTCAAGCTCTAGTTGAAAGCAGGTGGCTTGTACTCCTCTGTAGTATCATCATTGCTGTAACTGTGCTGAACGTCTACCTGAGTCATCTGTGGATAAGTAGTTCATACATTTTCCCCCTGTGTGTCCTCCTTGTGTCTTCTATAATGTTTAGTAGGGTTGACAAAGAGCTCATACCATCCGTTCCCTATTTAGGGGCCAGCACTAGGGATACCTGGGGTCAGGTATCCGGCTCAGCATATAGGTGCAGAACCTATATAGAGTGGTGAGGGACCCCAGAGACCAGCAGTGGGTTTGGTAAGGGGGTCACCATCATCCTCTGCCCTAGACACAGGGTTTCCATTCCCTTTCGATGTTTGCTTGGTATTTTCCCAATAATGCTACAACATACCATGGAATAGCCTCTTCATAGAGAAAAAGGACTTGAACTCTTGTGCTATCTATTGGTTGTAGTAATCCTAAAACTTAATATGGGCCCTTTAACGAACCTTACCATATGACTCAGGGTAAAAGCCAAACTAGTCATTTTGTAGACACATGTTTCAGGCTGTTTGCCCATTATCAGTGCAAAGCAGGTGTGCTAAGCAGTGTGGTCTGCTTTTCAGTGCACTGAGTATGGCCTCTGATGGGTATGGCTGCCTCTACACAACTGCACTTTACTGATAGCTCTTGCTGTGAGGGGTCTCCCTGTTACAGTAGTTGAGGTTTTCTATTATTATCTATTGTGCTACTTAAAGGGTCATTTTCATAATTGAGTTTTTTCTAAAATTATTACCTTGTTATTTATTCTTATTATCATGCTTTAGATCTCTGGATTAATTTACACATTTATGTAAGAGCTGAACCCCCATTGTTTGATTAATTCTTAGTATGTGGTATTGACTATAATGAGCCATGGTGTGATTTACTATTCACCACACTGCATCCGCTTTTTGGGGTTTTTAATAGAATCTTTGTGATGTTTTCAGTCTTCTAGTATTTGTGTATTCAGTTATGTATAATTAGTTTCATATATATATATATATACCTATTCCAGTCTGTTTTGTACTGTTAATGATTGTTGTACGTATACCCTCTTTCACTTGTAAAGCGCCATCAAATGAATACATTTTGTAGTAAAGGTGAAAAATTTAACCCTTTGATTTGTTAGGCTGTTGTTTAATTATATGTCTAAATCCGTTAAAATTGTGGTTGAACCATCATCTCAGTGAATCCGCTTGTTTTTGATTGAATTCAAATGAGAAACATATATGGAAATTTCATTAACATAATTTAATAAATTAATTTAATATGCAGATGAGATAGGTGGGTCAGTCACAAAGGAAGTAATCCACTCATTGTTTGTATATATATGTGTGTGTGTGTGCATTCATTTAATCTATAGATGTGAAAAAGGCTCACTATTAGCCGAAACGCGTATTACGCCTGTATGATAGGACGGAATAAACTACAAAAATATTTCAGAAGATTTGGAGTGCCGGTCCTTTGTATTAATTATACTGTGTGTGGATGCCTTCCTTGGACACATGGATTGTGTGCCGCCTGGAACTTCTGTTTCTGTATATATATATATATATATATATATATATATATATATATATATATATATATATATATATATATATATAAATATATATATAGAGAGAGAGAGAGATTATTGACACTTATTTTATATATACTGTATATATATATTTTTTTTTATTTTTTTTTTTTATTTTTTTTTCATTTTTGGGTACTCACAGAAAGTTTGTCTAATTTTGGTTATTTTTAAGATGAGGGTTTTTTGCTCAGGTTTGGATACTAAGTGCAAAACATGAGGTCTAGTTGGCTGGGTGAGAGGCCTCTAACAGAGTGCCTAAGGAAATTTCGTCCTTGTGGATCGTGCCAATCTGGTGTAAGGAGACTTGGAGGTAATGCAATATTCAATATTGACTTTTAGGATTGTTACCCTACATAGGTGGCAGTTCATCATCTTTCTCTCTGAAGAGAATATTTGCATATATAATTTCCCAGAGGAGCACATCGTGGCCTTTAAGTCTCCTTACACCAGCTTGGCACTTTCCATAAGCAGAAATGTCCCCCCTTGTACCATATTATTCTATATTAGTTAGACATAATGGGTACAATGAGTCTTATATTTGGATATTTATTTTTTTTTTTTGTCCGTATGTTGTTGTCTGTGCTCGGCTCCGGAGAGGCTTGCTTGTTTCCTCTAAATACCATTGAAAACGTTTAGCCATTTACACTCCAATTCCCATTAGCTATTTAGCTTTTTCTTACAAATGGCTTACTAGAAAAGGATTTGTACAAAAACCAGTGATAATTGATGGCTTTTTTTCCTACTTATGTTTAACAGTTTAGAGAGTGTAGCTGCACAATTCTGTTTTCCTGTGGCCACTTTCTAGAATTCATTATTCATGTTTTCACTCCTGTCAGTTGTTGGCAGCACATTCATTTAGAGAAAATTTTAAGAAATTGTGTTCTAAGTGAAAGCTTCAGTGATTTATATTTGTCACTTGTTTTATAGATAAGATACCTTACAGCAAAAGATACAGTACGACATTTCATTACCCACTTAATTGCAGATCACGTTTTACCATCCCTGAAGACAAGGGGTGGTACCTTGCCAATGCTCAGCAGATGTGTGCTGAAATCTAGTGCTGGACTATCAGAAAGTGTGGATCCTTGTGTGTTGCCCAGGACTACGGGGTACTCGGTCCCGGGCTGTATATGTACGGGGATGCTGTGTCACAGTTGTATAATGGCCGATGCCTGGTTCCATGACCCTGGGGACGCTTTTTAAAAGGGGTTATGTAAAGGGGAATTGAAATAGTTTGTATTGTGACGCCACTTGCGGGTTGCGGTTATGGTGATGTAACCGCTGCTGCACAGTCTGTTACCTCTGGGGCTGATGGTGGTGGCAGCCTGGGTGGTAGGCCCTCCACAAGTAGGGCTGGGCCCCAGGGAATGAATGGAGGGGTCCGTCGCAGAAAGAAGGGAGACCACATGATGGGGATGCAGTGCAACTTCTGTTTACTCACAGTGATGTTGAGCGGTGGCTTGTTTAGACCCCTGGTTCCTTTTGTCCCAGTGCCAGTGTGGTGACCTGGTAGTCTCTTTCGCCGGCACCTCTCACTGGTTGGTGGGACCCCATAGCCTGGAGCGTTTATGGGTCCCTTACTGTCTGTCGGCAGTCTCTCGTCCGTACGGCGGGCAGTGCAAACCCTGTAGGGTCGGTGTTCTGTTCCAGTCCCTGGCTCAATCTTTACTGCTGGAGCCCCAGGATTCTTGGGTCAGTGAGGTCCGTGAAGGTCCCGTCACTGTGCAGGTATTTGTCAGGTTGCCTGAAGCTGTTGCCTGATCTAGGGCCCTGTGCCCCATCGGTGCTCTGGTTCCAGGGGTACCTGGCTGTACCCTCCCTTGCAACTACTCTCCTTTGCCACCTCGGTCACCGTTACATAACCCCGTCTGGAGACACGTCCGTCCCCTTCAACTGTCACTACCGGACTCCCTCGTTTGAGTGTCTGTCTGTGTCTGTTTGTCCCATCCCGCCGGCCTGCCCTCTAGTGGACTGGACTGGCTCCGCTTCTGGGTCCCGGACTAGTCAGTCATCCCTAATGGGGAGTCGGAAACTGGGGATGTTATGTGTTCAGGTTTTACCAGCACAGGTCTTCCAGGTCCCTGGGGGTAGGCCCTGCATCTTTGTCAGGATGCAGTACCTAGTAGTGCCCTGAGGGGTACAGGGGCGCTACACCTTCAACACCTAATTTTTGTTTTTGTTTGTATCAATGTAAAGCTGATCATACACATTAAGACTCAAGCTACTGATTTCAGAGATAGGCAATGATTACATAATATGCATAAAAGCCTTTGGACTCTCGCAAGACGAATGTTGTCAAGAAAAATAGGATCAGCCGTGTTGAGTTTTAACGCACAATCTTTGGATCCTCAAGGGAGACAAACCATTATGAGAGGTGTCTGACAGCAGATTACTCTCCACTTATTGACATCATATGCACACTTATCCAAATGAAGTATGCAGGAGGGTTGATGTTGGCTTAGTGAGTATTGAAACCAACAGCTATCTAATATGTATGGCCACTCTAAGGCCTTTAAAAAACCTCGCAGGTTCCCCCAAGCCTCCCAAAGAGGTGACATAGGCCAATTCCTGGTTTCTAACAAAATCATTGATAACCATTTATACCTTTGCAAAATCAAATTTTAATGTATTACTTTTCATATGCTAATTAGCTAGGATTAGTCCAGTGGGATGATGCTTTCCCAAAACTAGTCTTGCCTCAGTTCTTGGCCCTGTCATCTCCTCAGCGCTAGGCATCGTTTGACTACAGGAGATTTCCTTCACTGTACAGGCCGCAATGAGAGGGAGGAAGGTGGCGTTATCACATGATCCTAGGCAGACTAGTCTGGGGAAAGAGTACTTTGGAATGACACCATTCATTTTACCATATAGTGCACTGGAATATTGGAAAAATTACAAGTGCTGTGAAATTGCAAAAAAAGTGCAATTACAGAATTGTTTTTTGTGTTTTTATTTAACATATTTCCTATATGGTAAAACCGACCTGGTAATATGATTCTCCAGGTTAGTACGAGTACGCAGATACCAAACATGTATAGTTTTCTTTTTTATTTAAATGGTGAAAAAATAATTTAAACTTTGTAAAATAAACTTTTTCCAGTTTTGGCACTATTTTCCGAGAACAGTAACATTTTTATTTTTCCGAATCTGGGGCTAAGTGATGACTTTTTTGTGTGCCTTGAGCTGACATTTTTACAGATACCGTTTTTGGGTACATAGAATGTTTTGATCGCCTCTTATGCTAATTTTTTTTTTTTGTTGTGGCAGCCAAAAAAGACGTAATTCTGGTGTTTTGGATTTTTTTTCGTTACACTGTTTAAGATAAATTATAATAATAATAATTTTATATTGTGATAGATTGGACATTTGTGAACTCACCAATACCAAATATGTTTAGTTTTTACTTTTTTTATTGGTTTATTTTTAATTATTTGTAAAACCTTTTTATTTTACTTTTTACTGTATTTACTAGTCCCCTTTGAGGACTTGAAGCTGCGATTGCCCGACTGCCCGTACTGTATAGATCAGTGCATCAGCACCAGCACCGCTCTGTATAGCAGAAATCATGATCTCCTATGAATGTCGCTTGGATCGTCATGACAAACACAGGGTCATCAGCTGTCCCCTGGCTGTCATGACAACCCATTCATGCCCCGCAATCACGTCATGTGGTCGCCGATGGGAGCAAGTAATGTCACGGACCCCTGCTGGCACATGTTAAATCTCACTGTCAGAGATTGTGAGTGGGATTAAACTGGTTAAAAGCCGCACATGTGGATCTCTGATCCACCCACACCTGTTAGTGGCATGTGATGGTGGCGAGAAAGATGCGGGCTCACCTTGTGAGCGCACATCAAAGGCAGAGAGACAGCCAATGACATACATGTACATCATCAGTAGTGAAGGGGTTAAGAGGATAAAAACGTTGATGGTAGTGCTTCTTTAAGGCTTAAATAATTTAAATAGTGGCTTAGGCACTCCTCAACCAATTTTATGTTTGGCAAAATGTGGAATATTACCTTACAAAGGAGCAGAAAACATTAATTACTAGTTGAGGAAATATGATTCCCACTGCTAAATAGGAAAGAGTTCTTTACAGTAAGAGCACTAAGACTGTGGAATGTCAACCGTAAAAGATAGTGATGGCAGATAATATATCAGCATTTAGAAAACGACTAAATATTGTCATCACAACAAATGGCATTGTGGATTCTAAATATCTAAAGACAGAGAATGTATAACGGAACTTCATCTTGATGGGCTTATGTATTTTTTTTTCAACCTATGTAACTTTCAGTATAAGTGCAGTATATTTAGTTTCAGGACGCCCTATTGATTTGTTTGTGCTATAAAACATTGGCCGGCTATGGAAGAAATCTGAAATAAGTATTGTAGGAAAAGGAAAGTTTTCCGGAGTGACTGCATCAGAAAACACTTGTATATTAGTTGTGCTATTTATGTCTGTGGAGTGAGGCTCCCTGAGGATTGCAGCACATAAAAGAGAGGGAAAATGAGGTTTTGAAAGTTATTATTGAGGTAACACTTAATTGGAATTACCTTACGTATTCTAATTTATTAATCGGAGCAGAGGGGAATTCAAGATCTCATATACCATGTTTCTCCAAAATAAGACAGGGCTTCATATTCATTTTTGCTCTGAATGATGGTCTAGGGCTTATTTTCAGGGTTATATTTTTTTTACTCCATGAACAAGCAATCCACATTTATTTTTGAGCAAAAAAAAACCCAATATTCAAATATAGTCAAATTACATTCTGGAACATCAAGATACTTTCCAAACCCTCTATCTATCTATCTATCTATCTATCTATCTACTGTATATATATATATATATATATATATATATATATGTGTGTGTATATATATATATATATATATATTTCTTCTCTATCCATCAATCTCTTAAATATCCTTTCATGTATTATCTATCCTATCTATCTATTAGATAGATAGATAGATAAACAGATAGATAAATAGATAGGTAGGTAGATAGATAGATATGTCTTTCTGTATCTATCTATGCACACATAAACACACATGCGCTGCACATACAGTACATACCAGCCTGTCTAATCTTCAGCTTTAGGCTCCTGCAAATAAGAGACCTTTGGTCACATGACATGATGTCACAAAGGTCCTTAAGCAATGTTATCATCAGGATATGAATGTTAGGGCCCCTAGGAGAGTGGGGGCCATGTGAAATTGCCCACTTTGCTCTCCCTGCCCCCTGGTGCCAGTCCTGTATGCCAGTCTGTCTTCTGTTCCGTTGTTTTAGACTCCTGCAATTAAGAGACCTTTGGTCACATGACTGTGAAATCATCAAAGGCCCTTAAACAATCTTAACCTTGGAATACAAATGCTGGGGTCCCTAAAAGAGTGGGGGCCCTGAGAAATTGAGCCGCTTGACTCCGCTTAATGCCGGTCCTGACTGTAACTAGGGCTTATTTTTGGAGTAGGGCTTCTATTTGAAGCATACTTCAAAAATCATGTAAAATCATGTTCATGCTAGGACTTATTTTTGAGGTAGGTTTTATTTTCGGGGAAACAGGGTACCTGTTGTGAAGAGAATTACTGCAGAGGACGGTTATTTCACCTATAGAGATATCCTTGGAGGCTGAGGTCTATAGCCTAGGGCAAAAGTTTGGAATATTATACAAATTTTGTTTTTCACAGTTTGTTACTACATTGTTTTCTAATCTTTTTAGCTATATATTTCCATAGTTACGGAAGTACACTTATAAGCATTTGAAACGTTTTTAAACTTTTTATTAACAAACTCATCAAGTTTATGCAAATACTTAATATCTATAGTGTTGACCCTTATTTTTCAAGATTTCTGTCATTTGCCCGGGCATGCTGGATATCAGCTTCTGAACCAAATCCTGACTGATGACAACCCATTCTTGTCTAGTCAGTGCTTAGATCTTACCACAATGTCTGTGTTTTTGTTTGTTGCTTTTTAAGGATTGATCACAGATTCTCAATGGGATTGAGCTTTGGGGATTTTCCCGGCCACAGACTCAAAATGTCAAAGTTTTGTTCACTCATCCACTTAATTAACAATTTTAAATTTTGACATAGTGAACCATCTTACTGGAAAAGCATTGGTCATCACCAAATTACTCCTGGATCGTAGAGATCAATTGCTCTTGGAGGATGTTTCGATATTATTCTCTATTTCTGGCAATGTCTTAGGCAAAATTGGGAGTGGTCCTAATCCATGGATGAAAAGCAACCACACATTAATGGTGTCAGGAGGAGGCTTTTCTTTTGGCATGATTTCTTCTCCAGGCAATCATTCTTCCAGTCCCCTGCAGGATAATCCCTGTACTTCATACAGAAGATCAGTCTGGACTTGATTTACTTGATGTTTTTACTGGAGCAAAATTACTTCTTTGTTTCAAACTTTGAGAAAACCAACATTTATGTCACTGTCGGAACAATTGGCAGTGACTCTACATAACTTCCGCAATATATATGTGTCGCCCTGGGCAAGCCAGGGGACACAGATAACAACACCACTACACCCCACACTCCAGGTAGGCACACCTGCTAACCAGAAATCCTTGTTGCCTTCCTCCAAGAGTCTGTTGATGCACACCAGGGGGTGGGCCAGGCGGTTGGCTCCGCCCACCAAGGAGCTCACAACTCTGGAGGCAGGAAGTTACCAGGCAGATTAGCCCAGGCAGGGCTTGAGTAAAGAAGCAGTTTAGCTCAGGAGGAGCTTGAGTGAACAGCAGAGTAGCCCAGGCAGGGGCTAGAGGAAACAACCAGAAGTGAAAGTGAAGGAAAGGAAAGTGGAAAAGGAGGAAAGCAAGAAGTGGTGACAGAGCAGAGAGAAGGAGAAGCCTGAGAGCCCAGCTGTGTGTAGGGCTAGAACAGCAAGGTCAGCGACGGCGGTGACTGTCCGGAGGGGGACCGTTTGGAAGTTCCTGGAAGGACCCCGTTGGCTGTGTGCCCGGTGGTCTGGAGCAGTGTTCCGAAGGACAGTCAGCACCAGGGCAGGGGCCTCTCGGACCCCGGCAAGGCTAGGAGTCGCCCAATTTGCCGAATCCGTCAGCGAAGGGGACGCAGATCCCCCAGCAACAAAGTCCCGATTGACGGCAACAGCCCGACCATTACCGGGGAGACACCGCCACCGCCAAGGCACCAGTTTCCCCAGGGCCAGCGCCTGCGGGCAAAGTGTAGAGCTCC
This sequence comes from Anomaloglossus baeobatrachus, assembly GCF_048569485.1. NCBI lineage: Eukaryota > Metazoa > Chordata > Amphibia > Anura > Aromobatidae > Anomaloglossus > Anomaloglossus baeobatrachus. The sequence goes on along the minus strand of NC_134358.1, from coordinate 112,709,779 downwards.
TCCGGCCCAGATTGCAGTCGGGGAGCGGGTAACCGGAGGGAATCCACCGCTACCATCAGTCAAACAGGTGCAAGGAAGAGAGACGTCACCGTCACCTACCGGGAGTGCAGGTGCAACCGTCTGTGGGACCGTCCTACCAGCCATTGGTTTACCGTACAAACTGTGTCCGTGTCTCAGGCTGAGTGAGTACCACAGTGCCGCAAGGCATAGCGCTGCCCCCGCGTCCCTGCGCCCTCCAGGCCCTACACTTCACATCTCTTCACCGGGCCCCGGGATCACCAACCCCTACCCACGGAGGGGCAACACAACACCTGGCTGCTCCCATCACCATCCCCGGGACCCCCACACTGAGCAGCGGTGGTGCCATCACCACAACCGTGGGTGGCGTCACGAACTATAATCCCAACAAACACCCCCCTTTTCACTCACGGGCGAGGAGTGTCGCTCGAGACACCCCGGGATCCGGCCCGCAGCTCGAGCCACCAGGAGCAACTGCCGGACCCGAGCAGAAGGGGTGAGCGCGGTGTGCTGACACCCTCCTCCCCGCCCGCGACAACTTGGCGTCACGAACAGGATCTTACCGCTCTGCCGTCTGGTAGAGGTGCGCATTGTTACCGCCGGAGGTATCCGGCAGAAAAATTTCAGAAGTCGCCATCTTTGGCGCGAAAAGTTCCCGCTCGAGCGTCTTCTCGAGCAGTAGAGGCGCGAAGGCCAAAACTCCGCCCCGAGAGAGGAGGGGCCGGAAAGAGCTAAGGGGGACGCGATGGCGGCTGGCCGCATGTAGCTGCGGCTATACAAGCAGAGACGCCAGGACTCTGCAGACTGATTGGGTTCCTGGAAAAACCTCGTTACCAAGATGCAAGATCCTACCCGCAACGAGGAAGCCCCCGCGCCCGGCACGGCGACGTGGTTGAGGGACCGGACCGTCCCGCTGAGTAACCGTCTGCAGGCCCATATGCAACTCCTCCTGGAGGAGTGGGAGACCGACATGGCGGACGTAGTGGCTGCTATGTGGAGACGCGAGGCAGAAGAGGATTTGGAGGAGCGGGTAAGCGACCCACGCCCCTGTATTCCTGAAGGATCGGCCGCTGCGGCTGAGGGGCCCGGCCGGCTTCCGCTCACCCTGCCTCTCTCCCCGCTATCCGTGATAGCTGCTGCCGCCCCGCCATTAGGCCCGCTACCTGCCCAACCGGTAGCGATACCCTGCCCGGCCGCTCCGGCGGACCAGCCGGCTGCAGACGTCCAGGACGGCCCTGAAATGCACCAAGGGGAACCGCTAGAACTGCGGCCCCTTAACAGCATGGTGCCAGACGTCCCAATAGAGACTGTGCCAGACCCTGAGCCCGGGACCGTGGCCTGGATGAAGGCCCGGGTGATACAATTCCACCAGCGTCAGCAGGATCAGATCTTCCGGATGCTGGAGCAGTGGACCAACGAGGTGGAGGAGCTGATTACAACTGCCCCGAGGTACGGAGGGGGAATGGATGTAGCAGAACCGACTGGTGACCCACGTCCCTATGTCCTACCTGGACCGGCCGCTGCGGCTGAGGGGCCCGGCCTAGTTTCGGCTTATACATCATCCTTACCGTTATCTATGGAGCGCCTCCGTGTAAGCTCGCCTAATCTGCTGCCCCGTGCTACCGTAGAGGGGTCTGAGGTGTTGGATACTGGGGGCCAGGAGGCTGCGGCAGCTGGCGGCAACCCGCCTGACGCAGGACTAAGAGATGACGACTCCTGCCCCAGCTCCAGGTCCGCTGTTGCGGCTGAAGGAGCAATTGAGCGCTCCTGCTATGTGGGGGACCCTGTGGTTTATCATACCCCGCGTACCGGTGGAAATGGGTACCGGGTACCCCTGTCACAGCAGGCATGTCAGTGCCTGTTTGGTGTGCTGGTGGCAGAGGATGGGTTCGCCTTAGCAGAGGAGCCGGAGTAGGGCAATGGATGCCCGCAGCACCGTCCCCGTTGGGACCATCATTGAAGTTGTTTGAAAAAGTTTAGAAAGTTGTGAAAAATGATAAGTGAAATGATTATACCGAGTTTGTCACCTGATTGTCTGCAGTGATTAGAACCGGCAGGAGCCGGCACCGTTGTCCCCGTGGGGACCGTTAAAGTTTAAAATGCATGGGAACTATCCATGGACAAGCCCGTGAACTTGCAGGGCAACCACAAACGTTAAGTGGCTTGTAAATATGTTGGGTACCGTTACCGTTTCCGCAATGCCGCCTCCGGAGAGGCAGGTTGGAGGGAGGGCCCTGAGCAGAGCAGGCCAGGGCCCAGCCACCAAAGGGACCGGTGGCTACCCTCTGGAGGGAAGGACAGATCCCGCTCGGGTGACTTGTGCTGGACTATGGGTCAAGGGGTGCTGCCTGGGTTTTAGGGGCAGCATCAGGGCCAGGTTGCTTGGGTGGGAGAGAGCGGAAACCGTGACCGTACACCGTTGAAACGTTAAAAGTAAAATGTGCCTCCCGTCTTGGGAAGAGTTATTGAAATGTATGTTTTGTTTAACCCTGTTATCCCCTTTTTACAGAAAAATAAAACCGGTGTAGGACGGCAGCCCGCGGACGGTCTGCATTTTGCTAAGGGGGAATGTGTCGCCCTGGGCAAGCCAGGGGACACAGATAACAACACCACTACACCCCACACTCCAGGTAGGCACACCTGCTAACCAGAAATCCTTGTTGCCTTCCTCCAAGAGTCTGTTGATGCACACCAGGGGGTGGGCCAGGCGGTTGGCTCCGCCCACCAAGGAGCTCACAACTCTGGAGGCAGGAAGTTACCAGGCAGATTAGCCCAGGCAGGGCTTGAGTAAAGAAGCAGTTTAGCTCAGGAGGAGCTTGAGTGAACAGCAGAGTAGCCCAGGCAGGGGCTAGAGGAAACAACCAGAAGTGAAAGTGAAGGAAAGGAAAGTGGAAAAGGAGGAAAGCAAGAAGTGGTGACAGAGCAGAGAGAAGGAGAAGCCTGAGAGCCCAGCTGTGTGTAGGGCTAGAACAGCAAGGTCAGCGACGGCGGTGACTGTCCGGAGGGGGACCGTTTGGAAGTTCCTGGAAGGACCCCGTTGGCTGTGTGCCCGGTGGTCTGGAGCAGTGTTCCGAAGGACAGTCAGCACCAGGGCAGGGGCCTCTCGGACCCCGGCAAGGCTAGGAGTCGCCCAATTTGCCGAATCCGTCAGCGAAGGGGACGCAGATCCCCCAGCAACAAAGTCCCGATTGACGGCAACAGCCCGACCATTACCGGGGAGACACCGCCACCGCCAAGGCACCAGTTTCCCCAGGGCCAGCGCCTGCGGGCAAAGTGTAGAGCTCCTCCGGCCCAGATTGCAGTCGGGGAGCGGGTAACCGGAGGGAATCCACCGCTACCATCAGTCAAACAGGTGCAAGGAAGAGAGACGTCACCGTCACCTACCGGGAGTGCAGGTGCAACCGTCTGTGGGACCGTCCTACCAGCCGTTGGTTTACCGTACAAACTGTGTCCGTGTCTCAGGCTGAGTGAGTACCACAGTGCCGCAAGGCATAGCGCTGCCCCCGCGTCCCTGCGCCCTCCAGGCCCTACACTTCACATCTCTTCACCGAGCCCCGGGATCACCAACCCCTACCCACGGAGGGGCAACACAACACCTGGCTGCTCCCATCACCATCCCCGGGACCCCCACACTGAGCAGCGGTGGTGCCATCACCACAACCGTGGGTGGCGTCACGAACTATAATCCCAACAAACACCCCCCTTTTCACTCACGGGCGAGGAGTGTCGCTCGAGACACCCCGGGATCCGGCCCGCAGCTCGAGCCACCAGGAGCAACTGCCGGACCCGAGCAGAAGGGGTGAGCGCGGTGTGCTGACACCCTCCTCCCCGCCCGCGACATATACAATCATGTAAAATAAAGCTGTCAGTGCTAAGTGTTGGCAAAGTCGGACCCATTGAGTGCTGTACCACCAGATATTTGTGTATAGGTGAGGAAAGCTGCGAATACTTAGGCCCAGGTGTACTGTGACTTGTTTTGTCATATATAATGATGATAAAGCTGGTTGCAGAGAGTTTTAGACCTAGTCCTTTGTACTGGAGTGGAAGCCATTGGTGTGTCAACCATCTTATCCAGAAGATGACCATTCTATGGTCACCACAATGGGAAGCAAAAATATCATGATCTACTGACTAACATGTTATTGACATTCATGGGACTGGCTGAGCAAGTAATCCATGAACAGCCTACACTAGAGACATAGCTGCTCTATATGAGAAGCTTTCAACTTTGACACATACACGGAGTCACAACTCTTTTATGATGTACTTATACATTAATATTAAAAGGGTGTCATGGCTCACATGACCGATTTGGAAAGTGACTGGACAGGGGGGTCCCTGCACTTACTCTCAAGCTAAGGGGGTTCCCTAGGCTTACACTCAACCCAGAATTACACCTGAATGTAGCGATGTCTGAGCCCCTAGCCTCTTCCTTTCTCCTGTCCTGGCCCTGATGATAATGTACCCTCTGCACCCACCACCCAAGGAGATGGACCAGAACGGAGATTTCCCAAACCCCCACCAACAAAAACAACAACAGACAGGGGGGCAATTACAACACTCAGACACCCATAGACAAACAGCTGGGAAAACACATGGGGTGAACAGGAACCAAAAAAGGAAAGTGGAAAGTAACAACACCAGGGATAGATTTCACACAAATAATCTCCAGACAACTGCAGCAGCAAAGGAATGTGTGTATCCGTCCACCTATGGGTCAAGCTCCAGAATGATCCTGAATAACTGGCACCCCATGCTGGGAGCAAAGGGTTTTTATCCAGGCTAGAAGTGAACATCAGCTGCATTGAGGAGTCTGCTGCAGCAACAAAAAAACAGGCATTAACTCGTGTGCCTGAAGAAATAAACACATTTAATGTGTATGGTCTAAGATGGTATGAGAGAGACCCCAAACCTGAGCTTGTCACAAAAACTCAACAAGAGACGACTCAACATGGGCTGTTGACTCCATGCTGACTCTTTGCAACGCATTTCCATTTTTCTTTTTTTTTTAAAAGGAAAAACTATTTATGGACAGATTTAATTATTTTCTAGATGCTACTTGACGTCAGTAACATAGCTTCTGATATTACTATTATCAATCACAGCTTTACTTGCTCTTTGACCCTAATGGACCAGCCATTCATCCAGACCCATAGGCCTGGATACAGCAAAATTTACAGTCATTAATCTAAGTTCCAGGCAGCCTGCTTCAGCCTCATTAGATCTCATCATTGAATGACATTTATCCATTATCTCAATGTTTTCTAACAAATTGAATTCTGTACTTTAGTAATATACACGGAAATGACACATATGTTCCAAACATATAAATCATAAATGAACAGATGGCTCGTAAAATGAAATAGAAAGGGCGGATACTAAAGACAAACCCGACCATTGTCTTTATGATTTTTATTCCTTTATTTTCATGAGATACAATAAAATAAAGGTTTATTTGCTCCCAGTGTTTATGTAATCTTAGAACCTTCTGAATAGTGTCTCCTGCGGAGAGAGTGCCTATATGTTTTCTTGTGTGATCTAATTATAAGGTATTTATCTAAGAAAACAGTTGGCAAACAAAGACATTTTATTGGATGCCTTGTGTTTGTGTGGCTCACGGATCATATTATTGAGAAGCTGTAGATTAATACATCATGGGAATCAACAGTAAACGTGCATTTTCACAGGCCGACATCGGGAATCTCCTTCCGGACTAGCATGATGCACAATCAATGGGTAATTGGATCAATTATGCTGGTATAAAAAGTCAGTGTTAATGGCAGCACATCTCCAGGAGAACACAGAGGATGTGCTGTCGATAAAATAATACTGTACGCGGGACAATTCTGTTCCCAATACTCATCGACCTGTGTAAACAGAAAAATTAATGGCTGCTGAGCAACTGATATGTAGTGAATCATGCTTGGTTGTGGGCCTAAACCGTCCTCTTAAATGTATTCTAACTAGGGTTCATTAAACGAGTTCTCAAGACAAAAGGTAGCCATACCCATTAAATAGCTGTCCACTTAATCTTCATTTGGGCGACAGCTCATACAAAGACATACTCAACCCCAGCAAAGTGTTCATATGTTTTCAACAGGGAGAGGAGAGTAAGTCCAAACAAACATCTATGGTAGCAGCCTATCAATCCTAGGAATAAGAGGATTGGGCATTGAACTTAAAACAGGTGATGTTGAGACTCGAGAAAAGTCCCCCGTTTACCCATACACATTAGATAGTCATCTGATCTCAAGTTAACCTGTGGATTGTGCACACATTACTCCAATGCCAGCTTTAGGATAGCCCAATAATGTTTGGTTGTTGAGGGTCCTACTTCCAAGATCTCATTAAGCACAATGGAGTGGCTACAGTGTCATAGATACAACAGATCGTCCGTCCTAATGGCTGTCTCTGATACTGCACCTTGTCCCTTTCCTTTTCTGATATAGATCATCCAAGTTACTCAGAGAACTTCTTTAACTTACCATTCAGGACAATGTTTACAATGTAGTAATGAAAAAACGGTCCAGAGGTTTCCAGTATACCTACCTTTTTAGACTATTGTCTGCATTGAATTGCAGGAATTGTATTGAAGGGCCTTTGGAAACTCAGTTTAGTTCTATTATTATTACCTTTACCATAGAAAATTTATACCTGTAAAGTAGAAATTATCAAAAAGATTTGCATTACCCAGTTGTGATCTCTGGTGTGGTCCTCTGCTGCATCAGGGATACACTTTTTGATCCAATATCTTCAGAATGCTATTTCCTGGGTGTCTCTATCAATTCTCATGGCATAACACAAGTCATGACATTGATTGGGAGACTAATGACTAAGCCTCACACTATATCATGACATTACTTGGAGACTAGTGACCAATCCTCATGCTATGTCATGACGTTAGTTGGAGACTAGTGACAAATCCTCATGCTATGTCATGATGTTACTTGGAGACTAGTGACCAATCCTCACGCTATGTGATGATATTACTTGGAGACTAGTGAACAATCCTCACGCTATGTGATGATATTACTTGGAGACTATTGAACAATCCTCACGCTATGTGTCATGACGTTACTTGGATACTAGTGACCAATCCTCACGCTATGTGTCATGACGTTGCTTGGAGACTAGTGACCAATCCTCACGCTATGTGTCATGACGTTGCTTGGAGACTAGTGACCAATCCTCACGCTATGTCATGGCATTACTTGGAGACTAGTGACCAATCCTCACGCTATGTCATGACATTACTTGGAGACTAGTGACCAATCCTCATGCTATGTCATGATGTTACTTGGAGACTAATGACAAATTCTCACGCTATGTCATGACGTTGCTTGGAGACTAGTGACCAGTACTCACACTATGTCATGACGATGTGGTGTCTACAAAGTGATAGAAGTGGCCAAGAGATGTTCAAACAAGCATTCTGGTCATTTCATACAGGAGAATGCTCAATTACAGGCATCAAAGTCTCCACTGCTTGGCTAACAATTAAAGCTCTAAGAGATGAAAGAATAATTACATATCCTCTTTCTAACCTGATCTATACCCTATTGTGAACTTGTGGACCCTTCTTAACCCTTTGACGACAAATTATGTGCTATATATGTCATCGGTCGTTTTCCTGCCTTTGATGCAGGCTCGTACAGCGAGCCTGCATCTTTTCCTGCATATGCCAGCTGATTTAATCAGCTGATATGTGCCTCTTAAGGCCCAGTCACACTAAACAACTTACCAGCGATCCCAACAACGATCCAACCTGATAGGGATCGCTGGTAAGTTGCTAGGAGGTTGCTGGTGAGCTGTGACACTGCGACGCTCCAGCGATCCCACCAGCAACCTGACCTGGCAGGGATCACTGGAGCGTGGCTACACGAGTTGCTGGTGAGCTCACCAGCAACCAGTGACCAGCCCCCAGCCAGCAGCGCCGCATGGAAGCGATGCTGCGCTTGGTAACTAAGGTAAATATCGGGTAACCAACCCGATATTTACCTTGGTTACCAGCGCACACCGCTTAGCGCTGGCTCCCTGCTCTCCTAGCTACAGTACACATGGGGTTAATTACCCAATGTGTACTGCAGCTACATGTGCAGAGAGCAGGGAGCCGCGCACACTGCTTAGCGCTGGCTCCCTTCTCTCCTAGCTACAGTACACATGGGGTTAATTACCCGATGTGTACTGCAGCTACATGTGCAGAGAGCAGGAGCCGGCACTGGCAGCGTGAGAGCGGCGGAGGCTGGTAACGAAGGTAAATATCGGGTAACCAGGTAAGGGCTTCTTGGTTACCCGATGTTTATTGTGGTTACCAGAGTCCGCAGAAGCCGGCTCCTGCTGCCTGCACATTTAGTTGTTGCTCTGTCGCTGTCACACACAGCGATGTGTGCTTCACAGCGGGAGAGCAACAACTAAAAAATGGCCCAGGACATTCAGCAACAACCAACGACCTCACAGCAGGGGCCAGGTTGTTGCTGGATGTCACACACAGCAACATCACTAGCAACATCGCTGTTACGTCACAAAAGTTGTTTGTTAGCAGCGATGTTGCTAGCGATGTTGCTAGCGATGTTGCTTAGTGTGACTGGGCCTTAACAGCCATAAGTGTATCAGTGATCCGCCGCGGCTGTTTACTGATTAAATCCCCTTGTCAATCTCTGACAAAGGTATTTAAAGGACACCAGCAGGGGACCACACTCTAGTTGTCATAACAGCCGGGGGTTAGCTGATGACCCCTGTGTCTGTCATCACGGTACTCCTATGAAAACCAGCCTGTGTTGGGCGTTCAAAGGAAACTGTGATTTATTCTAAATAAAAAAATCAAACAATTGCAGAATTTCATTTTTTTTTTTGTTATTTCGCCACACTTGGGATTTTTTCCCAATTACCATTACATAATATGATAAAATGAATGTTGTCATTCAAAAGCACAAGTCATCTTGCAAAAATCAATGCCTCACATGGCTATATTGACGGAAAAATAAAAAAAAGTTATGACTCTTGGAAAAAGGGAGGAAAAGACGAAAGCACAAAATCAAAAAATTGAGAGGTCTTTAAGGGGTTGAACAAGAGATTAATGGTGAAATTTAAAAAAAAAAAATATGGAAAAATAATAAAAAGACCGCCCCAACCAAATGCAGTACTCAGTGCCAAAATCACTTAGTTTTCAGAAAACCCCTCTTTTTTAATACAAACTGTAGCTGTAGATGAGGGGCATGTTTTTGTGAGAAATGCATTTGGCTGTGAGTCTTTGAGGTCGCTCCTTCCCTGGCGCCTTAGGCAATGCACAAAGTGTTTCTCTATCCATGCTTATACATTATTATTTATGTTTCAAAGAATATTTTCCACTACCTTAGTATAGATTGATGCCACCCTCTCAACTACATAGTTATTACCACTGGAGAGGGGCGAGCACTAAGGGCCGTTTCACACCTCCGTAATTTTGCCAGAACCCGGATCCGGCACACATGCAGTACAGTTACATTCATTTACAATGGAAGCGCGACACTATGCGGACGCACGCTTCAAACACAACCGCATGTGTCTGCATGGTGTCGCGCTTCCACTGTAAATGAATGTAATTATACTGCATGTGGGACAGATCCGGCTTCCGGCAAAATACCGGAGGTGTGAAACGGCCCTAAAATGCTCGGGTGCTTGGTCCTTGAGTCGAGCAAGTCAGACGCTCTGAATGTGCTCATCTCGAATAACGAGTATAATGGAAGTTGATGATTGGGCAGTTTTTCTTTGTCCACATACAGCCAGGCATAGACAGAGTATTTCCAGGGGAAAGAGAGGGCAGGTTTTTTATTTTCTTTTGACACACTACATCTGAAAACGTTTCAGCCACAATGAGAGCCATTCAGAGACTGTGGCTGGCCCTCCCTGTGGTGCCTGTACACATCATGCAGTGAAGTGAGCCTGTGCTTTGTGGTCGTTGTTTCACAGATGACACATCCGAGCACCCACAATACATGGCCGTGCACTACAAGTACCCGAGCACCTCATTGCACTTGAGTACCGAACAGTGGCCAGCATGCTCACTCATCACTAACACAACGTATTACTCAATAGTCGGCCTCTATAGCATCCACAGCTTACAGGTCAGTAATAAATTAATAAATGTGAGCATTAGAAGTTCAATTCCCAGTGATGCGTAAAAAGTAAAAAAATGAACATGGTTAAAGTAAATTTGCCAACCGTTTTTTGCTACCCCCATCTGAGAGAGGCATGATGTAGAGGTAGAAACCCTGATTCTAGCGATGTATCATTTACTTTACTGGGTCCTGCAGTTTTGATAAAATCCCTGTTTTCTCCATTGCAGCTCTACCAGTTCTCTGTATAACCCTGCCCACACCACTGACTGACAGCTTTCTTTATATACACTGTAAATAAGCAAAAGACTGCCAATCAGTTTTGGGGGCAGGGTTGACTATCTTCCAGCAGGCCAAGTAGTCCTCTAGTGATAATCTCCTGCTAATAAAACATCGATTTCATAAATACTACACTGGTGCCCAGTAAGTGATTCATTGCTGGAATCAGTGTCCCGCTCCCTACATTATGCTGCTCTCAGATTAGGTAGGAAAACCTGATGACAGATTCCCTTTAATCATTGTTGAGCTAATCACGAGATCCTCAGCATTTTTAGCTCTTTAATTACAATGCGACAGGCTAAACTTGGCATGTTTTATAGGAAACTGGTGGAGTTACAGACTGTATGTGGAATATGGAGTTAAATCACATTGATTTCCAGGCTAGGATTGCAGTATCTGCAGAGAGCTGCACATCAAAGGGAAGGTGATGGACAGGCCAAGGACATTCATTGCTGGATTTTCTTAGAGTGCACATGTGAACATATTTCTGCACTTGCAAAAATAGGATTTTACCTTGTTACAGAAAATTAACTAAATTAGATAAAGGGGCAGAAGTAGGTGAATACGGAAGGTCCTTGGTGCAGGCTTAACCTAAACGCACACATAAGACATTAAATTTGCTAGCAGCATTGATGACAGTGACACATTTTTTACATGCAGATTTTTCTCTTTAATGTGCTCTAATGAGTCAAACTAATGGTGTCATGTTGAAACTATTACCAACAATGACACTTCCTTAATAAAATATTGGCATGTTCCAAGTTTACAATAGATGTAAGTAAATTTAGCAGAATTACCATTCTCTATTAACCAGTTTAGCTAGGGTGGGATATACTGTATATCTTGTGAGATGTAACTCAAGAAAGTGACTTTGAGTATTTTGCAGACTAAAGGTCCAGTCACACATAACGAGATTGTTACTACGTCACAGTTTCCGGATCGTTGGTGAGATCGTTGGTGAGATGTCACACAGTCATTTTCCCAACGACTTTAGTAACGATGCAGCGACCTGTATAACGATCTCGTTGGTCGTTGGGACCCTGTCACACAGCAGCTATGTAATGATTCCAACCTCGAATAGGGGCGTAGTGTTTGACGCTGTGAGCCACGTAGGCGTGCATATGCGTCGCCTTTTCCATACCCCTCCGCTCCAATTGGTGGCCAATAATGCGTTCTGATTAGGCGGCCGTCCCTTTTTGGGCCTTGCTTTGAGGATAGAACCTGCGACTCCACCCGGATTCATTCGTACGTTTTTCCCGGTTGCTTGCTTGCTTTTCGGATCAAAGCTGCATCTGCACCCGGATTCATCCCTCCTTCAGTGTTTGCTTACTCTTCTCAGCGCCAACCAATCGGTGCAGAGGGGGCGCGGAAAAGGTGATGCAACTACACGCCTACATGTCACAATTTAAGTTCTCATCTAGGTCGTTAACGAGATCGTTGGTAGGTGTCAACACACAGATTCATCCTGCCCAGCAGGACCCCAGCGAGCAAAAAATGGCCCAGGACATTCAGCAAGAACCAACAATCTCCCAGCAGGGGGCGAATCGTTGGTACGTGTCAAACATAACGAGATCGCTGGTGAAGTCGTTGTTTCGTCACAGAAACTGTGACGTAGCAACGATGTCGTTAGCGATCTCGTTATGTGTGAAGTGGCCTTAAGTTGATAGGTAAGGCAAAAAACAAATAATTGACTGCTGTCTGTTTGTTTTCTTAATACCACCTTTACAAATATAGTGATTGTGTTAATCAATACAGTGAGTATGAGGCAGAATACAAACAGGAGCGAATGAATGGTAGCAAGGATCCCGTGAAATTTAGATTGTGTGACCTTTGGTAACTTGAAAGGTCAATTGACCATGTCATGTACAGGTCATGTGGGAGTTTGGCAGGGTGTCAGATATCAGGTGGCATGTCACATATAATAGATCCTATGAGCAACACACCATTTCTCTGTAGCTCAATGACAGGTAAGGAATAAAACATCGGCCATAACGCACTACACAGTATTCTTTCCCTTGCAGACAATTTTTTACATAATAAAGAAGGACACTGTAATGAGGGACAATGTTATTGTTAATAATGGAGGCCAATATGTATGACAGTGTATTATACAAAATAAGGGAGGACACTGTAATAAGAGACAGCACTATACATAATAAGAGAGGACATTGTTTAACAAGGGATGATCTTAAAATTAATAAGAAAGAACATTATATAATAAGGGATAGCACTTAACATAATAAGAGAGAACCACTATGTATTAAGGTATGAGGTAATTAACGAATATTACTACCATCGTCTCTTTGGACACCATACTGTATAGATACAGTATAAATATTTAAATTCATAGATTTACCAGCGATGTGTCATCAGATTTTTGTTGATCAGACTTTCATGTTGATATTTTGGAGCCACGACTCGACTCGTCACTACAAAGTTTAATAATATAAAGACAAATAATCCTTTATTAAATACATCTTCTAAAAACATTGTGCAGATATAACAAACACTAAATATATAAAACTGGTGAGTGATCGAGTGTGGGAACCTCTGGAAAATGAAATTCCAAGTGCATGTGCACATAAGTTACATTTAAATATGCTAAAGTGCCTAGTGTAGAGGAATTCATATGTCTATGCATACATGTAAGTCCATATGCGTATATAGTGCATCACATAATTACCGTATATGTAAAATTCAAAAGGTAATTGTTGCATATATACACACGCACACACAATATATATATATATATATATATATATATATATATATATACATACATCCAAACAAATGAATGCACAGAGAAATAAATATATACAGTCAAGATAACATAATATCAAATACAAGCTATTTTCAATTGCAACCAGTGGAGCTGTGGAAAGGCACCAGCTCTCTGACCGACGATGCACTAATAAAGAAATCAATTGTAATGGGAGCAATCTGGTCTTGGGTTCCTCCGGCACAGATTGCCCTCATTATAATCCACCCCTGAATACAGGATACAACCCATGAACAGACATGGAAAACATGACATATGTGGTTGGTAGTCTTTTAATTTACCATTCATCTTTTGTATCATTTTTTGTGAGCTCCTTCCTTTTCTCTGTGACCTACAGTATATGTCCCTCAGATCCATAAGTGACCCTTGCATTATTCAGTCTTGGTGAACCCTATACACTGACTAAGGCTGCTTTCACACATCCGGCTTGAGCTCTGCGGCTCAATCCGGCTGTGCAAGCTATGGAACGGATGCGGTGAACACACCGCATCCTTTGCATAAGTTTTTCCTTTGCGGCCAGTCCGGTTTTTGCCGCTTGCGGCATGCTACTGAGCATGTGCAGTGGCAAAAACCGCATGCGGCGGCCGGATGCGGTTATTGCCGCATCGCACCGCATCCGGCCGCCATAGGCATGCATTGAAAAATGCGCCGCATCGGCCGAATGCGGCGCAATGCGGTTTTTTTGCCGCACGAAAAAACGTGCCAGGCAACGTTCCATCCGGCCGCCGCATCGGCTAAATATGCCGCATGCGGCAAAAACCGGACGGAACGCAAGGCCATGCGGCACAATGCGGCACTAATTAAAGTCTATGCAGGAAAATCGCAACCGGCAGCAAAAAAAAACGGTTGCGATTTTCCTGCAAAGTGCCGGAGTGTGCCGCATTGCAGAAACCGGAGGTGTGAAAGCAGCCTTAGTCAGTCATATCTGAATGGTGAAGATGGTGAAGATACTCCATTGCTCTGCCTGAAGCTCAAATGTTATAGCCACTATGGCCAGTAAAACCCATCAATTAAAAGGCGCTGGATAGCAATCACTCCCTAGTGAGAAATGTGGAGCAATATCCAGCTGAAAACAATTTATCCAACAAAATAGAAATCAGCGTCTCACGCAGGGGTTAGACACTTTTTGCTGCCATTATATTAAATTAGTAAATAGAGGACAGATCTAAAGTAGAGCGCTCATTCAAAAGTCTCCTAACCCAAATTATCCTTTGGTTGTGAAAGTGGCAAACTATTCTTTTGTCCATAGAATCAACTGCTTCTGCCCTCAATATCCAAAGGTCATAGTTTATCCTCTAAAAAAATTAAAAAAAAACAATGATCTAAGCTCATTCCAGCAAGAAACTTTTTAGGCTATGTGCGCACAGTGCGTTTTTCGCGGCGTTTTTGGCCTCAAAACTGCATGACTTTGCTTCCCCAGCAAAGTTTATCAGTTTTCATTTTTGCTGTCCGCACACAACTTTTTTTTTAAGCTGCGTTTTTGAGCTTGAAAAAAAAAATGGACATGTCAATTCTTTCCTGCATTTTTCTGCGTTTTCCGGCCATCAATGAATTGGAAAAACGCAGCAAAATGCAGAGATCAAAAAGGCAGCAAAACGCAGCCAAAAGCGCACCAAATCGCAGTTTATCGGCCAAAAACGCACAAAAACGCAGTGTCAAAAAAACGCAGCGTGCGCACATAGCCTTAATCTGTTACAATCCCTGATGATATGCTGCCATGACCACCATAAACGAGGGCTGTGTATACTCTGTATACCTATGTGCAAGGATTTTAGATTTTTTTTTTTGTACTACTGAGTTTTCAATTGAACGTGAGTGACCAAGCCAAATAAAAATATATATAATCTTTATTGAAAATCATTAAAACAAACATGTAGGACAAACAATGATGAGGACACATTCAGTTAACCTCAGGTAAACAGAAATATACAAACAATAAATAGCAAATATGCATACTGGCCGTGTGTCAAAAAGGCATAAAATAGTGCACCAGAAAAAAAAAAAAAAAAAAAAAAAACTGTCAAGTTTCTTAGGGAGCCGAAAGTCTTTGGGTAGATAAGAAATGTCCCAAAGAATGCCTATGAAATAGGACTATATTAAATGCAAGCTGAACAAAGCTTAGTCCTTCACTAAAGACTAGAAGTATGAGATCCGCATTCCCATTACCGCAACACGTGGCATATATCAAGGAAAGCCAAGAGAGCATATGTCTATGATAATAACAGGATTGTAATCCTATAGGATGTAAGTGTAATGGTTATAAAAACATAGAAAAATCAAGTGGTATAACCACAAAGTGTTTCCCAAATGCCTACAGTCCCAAAAGGGAGGGACAGGATCTCAACCACACATATAGGGATGAAGACAGAAACCGACACAAAAAAAAAAAAAAAAAAAGTGCCAGAATGACACTGTAGCAACAGGGCTAGACTAAGGAAGTCATATTCCCAGTGTTATAATGCATGAAGAGGATTATAACAAACAAAGAAGGCGGCATGGCTTACAATACCAACAGTGTTTACACCTTACAAAGGCACAAAACCAGCCATAAAGACCCACCTTAACACTGGGTTATCAGCCCACAATGACACACACCAAAATGATGTTAACCTGAGGGTAGAATACCCCGACACGTGTTTCGCAGAAAAGCTTCTTCCAAGGCGCTCAATCACAGCTCCACCATTGTGCACATGGGGTCTGGCGTCTGACATCATCATGCTCCGCCCATGTCAGACTCGTCATCACATGGGAGGAGCATGGCGAAGCAGGAAGACACGTCGCCCCACAGCACAAAGGGTGGGCGGAGAAATGAGCGCTCCACACCCGCTGGGAAATACTGCCATAGAAACAAGGCAAAACAACAATGTGTCAGTGTTGTTTTGCCTTGTTTCTATGGCAGTATTTCCCAGATGCCAGACCCCATGTGCACAATGGTGGAGCTGTGATTGAGCGCCGCTGCTACACATCACGCTGATGGATGGGGGTATATATACCTGGGTATTGACTGGCATCAGCACCCCTTGGAAGAAGCTTTTCTGCGAAACACGTGTCGGGGTATTCTACCCTCAGGTTAACATCATTTTGGTGTGTGTCATTGTGGGCTGATAACCCAGTGTTAAGGTGGGTCTTTATGGCTGGTTTTGTGCCTTTGTAAGGTGTAAACACTGTTGGTATTGTAAGCCATGCCGCCTTCTTTGTTTGTTATAATCCTCTTCATGCATTATAACACTGGGAATATGACTTCCTTAGTCTAGCCCTGTTGCTACAGTGTCATTCTGGCACTTTTTTTTTTTTTTTTTTTTTTTTTTTTGTGTCGGTTTCTGTCTTCATCCCTATATGTGTGGTTGAGATCCTGTCCCTCCCTTTTGGGACTGTAGGCATTTGGGAAACACTTTGTGGTTATACCACTTGATTTTTCTATGTTTTTATAACCATTACACTTACATCCTATAGGATTACAATCCTGTTATTATCATAGACATATGCTCTCTTGGCTTTCCTTGATATATGCCACGTGTTGCGGTAATGGGAATGCGGATCTCATACTTCTAGTCTTTAGTGAAGGACTAAGCTTTGTTCAGCTTGCATTTAATATAGTCCTATTTCATAGGCGTTCTTTGGGACATTTCTTATCTACCCAAAGACTTTCGGCTCCCTAAGAAACTTGACAGTTTTTTTTTTTTTTTTTTTTTTTTTCTGGTGCACTATTTTATGCCTTTTTGACACACGGCCAGTATGCATATTTGCTATTTATTGTTTGTATATTTCTGTTTACCTGAGGTTAACTGAATGTGTCCTCATCATTGTTTGTCCTACATGTTTGTTTTAATGATTTTCAATAAAGATTATATATATTTTTATTTGGCTTGGTCACTCACGTTTTATAGGTTTTTGTTATTGAATGAGTGTAGCTATCTTTACCTTTTGGTCATTTAATTGGTTCTCATTGAGTTTTCAATTGGTAATCTAGGCTGTTCCTTTCCATTTTAAATTTTATATTTGCCATATGTTGGGGTCGGACAACGAGGGGTCGGATGAAACGCCGCCAGCGTGACACTGTTGTTGTCTTATCCGTTTTATATCCATTGAAAAAATTGATGGCAATAAAGTGCTTTTAGAGTTTGGTCCCATGTTGTAGCTGGTGGCATAGCCGAAACGCTGCCCACCTGAAATGAGCCAATGGCCACATGATTTTTTTTTCACAATTATATAGTTATTGACCTGCCAATGGGAAGGAGGGTGGAGTTTCTGCCACATTGCCAACTGCATCATATGGTACTCAAAGAACACTTTGATTTTTCCTATGTATTGTATTATGCAGAGAGATACCAGCATTACTACACATCCTATGGTTTTCTTGCTTTTTCTTGAATACTGCCGCAGAGTCTCGAATTATTGCTACAGCTCCAAAAATGTGTTAGAATCAAATATCTCCAACCCGAAAAAGAACCTCCAGATTAGTGATTTCAACCTTTCAACTAATTGTTCTTCTTCTGTTGCAAAACTACAAGGCCAACAGCCAAGACATGCTGAGAGATGTAAATTCTCAACAACTTGAAGTCACTGCTGTAGACTATGAAAAGTCAGCTAGTAGTCTGTGTCTTAAGGAGGATTTAACATCACTCTCTGCTCCCTGCTGAGCGCTCTGTAGGGATGCTCCATCTGTTTGCTTGGGAAACGGTATGCAGCCATTCCTCCAATATTGTCATTGAGTTGAATAAGGCAAACAGAGTTTAACACTAGAAGTCCCATAAATTTCAAGCTCCCCCCTGAAGTCCCAAAAGAGGGTCAAATGACCCTTAGTCCAAACTGAATAGAACTAACTAGAAACTAAATGGCTAAACATAATGGAAAACAACAACCTCCTGTGGTGCGACAGTAATGGCCTTAATAACAGAACAAAAGACGGTGATTATAGAATGTTAAAATCCTTCAGGTCATTCGACCCATCTCTGGTTCCAAAGGTAGAAATGTTAAATGACCCCTCTCTAGGACTTCTAGTGTTAAAAAGATACTTTGGACTTTGTTTCACTTTTCGTGTCAGTCTTTTTTGCTGCATGTAGTAGCATAGAGTAAAAAAACTATTGTATCTGGCAAATAAGAGGGGCACTATCAGGAAGCTGGCTTAATCAGCAGGGAGACAAATATGATGGGAACTCTCCTTTATTGGCAAACGATAGGCCATCTTAAAGTGAACCACCTGTCAGGTGCAATATGCACCCAGAAGAACCACAAGCAGTTCTGGGTGCATATTGCTAATCCCTGCCTAACTGTCCCTGTATCTAGTAGCAGAGATAAACAGAGCTTTAGAAAAAGTATTTCTAAAGATCCTTTATGATATGCTAATGAGCACAGAGACTAGTCCCAAGGGCGTTACTTCCCCCGACTTGTCCGCCCTCTTAGCATGTTAGTATGCCCATAAGGGCGTGCTAACATGCTACTCAATACTACTCAATGCAGCATCACCAGTGGTTTTGTGCGTACCTGTGTCCATGGTAAACACTGAGCTGAATGTTCTGCACTTCCTGACTTGCACACTAGACCTGCCTGACGATGGGATACATACACATGGCTTTATACTGCACATGACCGGAAGTACGGGGCATTCAGTTCAGCATTCAACGTGGACACAGGTATGCAAATCACTGCTGGTGATGCTGCATTGAGTAGTATGTTAGCACACCCCTGTGGGCGTACTAACATGCTTAGAAGGAGGACTAGTCGGGGGAAGTAATACCCTTACGACTAGTCCCAGGCCTCATTAGCATATGATAAAAGATTTTTCAAAATACATTTACTAAAGATCTTTTCATGTATGCTACTAAATATAGGGACGATTAGGCAAGGATTAATAATATGCACCCAGAACTGCTAGTGGTTCTGGGTGCATATTTCATCTGACAGGTTCACTTTAAAGGGAATCTGCCAGCAGGTTTATGCAATGTAATCTTAAGACAGTATGCTGCAAGAGTTAAAACAGAGAATTCAGCCCTGTGTCTGTTATCTCACAGTCTTTTTTTGTTTACCTGCAATCTATATATATAATTGCCTTATTCTGTCTGTCTGTCTGTCTGTCTTGCTCCAAAATTACGTCATGACAGTGACAACCGTCACCACACCATGCGCGCTAAAGAGCCTGTGACCAACGGCTCAGCTAACTGAACAGCCCGAACTACGGGCCGACAGGACAACGCCTGACACTTTTCCCCACACCCACACGGAGCCCCGCCCCCCCCGGTGAGTGCTGCACCCCCAGGAGCCCACACCAGCAACCCAGCCGACACATACCCACTGCTCGCCTCCTCCCCCGCACACATTACCCCACTCGGCTCCAACCCCCGCAGTCCGCCCTCCGCATGTATACACTGAACACATACACACACACGAATAGCCACCTGTCTCCAGCCATGCAGTCCCCAGCACTCACGTCCTCAGCGCCATGGCCCCGCTTGGCTCCACCCTCCCCGCACTCTGGCCCCCGCACACATTACCCCACTTGACTCCGCCCCCCTGCACTCCGCTCTGCGCATGTATACACTGAACACACACACACACACACCTGGATAGTCACCTGTCCCCAGCCATGCAGTCCCCGGCACTGACGTCTTCAGAACCATGGCCCTGCAGGATGGGGGAACATGTCAGGATGGTGGCTGCACCATGATGGGGGCACATACCAGCATTTGGCCACATCACAGCATCAACATATTTTTACTAAACTTTACACTGTTCATGGCTTTCTTTCATTACAAGCCATGGACATCATTAAACATTAGACTCATCTATAAAAACTGTTCCTTCTGTTGTTTGTCGTTTTAAAACCAATAAACAATTATAAGAATACTAAATTAAAACTAGCCCATCCAGTTCATTCATTACCTTATTATTCAATCTGCTAACCTACATACACATTCTAGACTGCCCGATACGTTAGAATCGGGTCACCTTCTAGTGTTAGTATAAGTCTCTTATCGTTATCATTAGTGGGTCTCCGCGGCATGTGAGTTGTAGACCACATCCAACTCCTTCTGTGATTAGCAGCTTCTGTCTATGGAAATATGCACTGAAAACCTGGTGTGGGTGGGGGCAGGTTTTCCTGCACTGCTACATGCAAAATCTAAAATCTTTCACCGTGTCAGAATGGCTACACCCAATAATTTAAGTGATACATTGTAAAACTCACAGTCTCTTTGCCTACATCATGCTGCAATCAGATGAGGTAGCAAAAACTTGCTGACAGATTCACTTTAATGTTGTGTGGCTAAGGGACCACCGTTCAGAGTTCAATTACGGTACGCAAGATGAGGTTGCAGAAACAAGGGTACAACGTTATTTACAGGCAGGAGATAAGTGTTTATGTAAGTGCATGAGGGTGAGTAATCTGGTAACAGTAAAGTTTTACACACTGCAGATTCTAGCTGGAGCGCTTAAACTATATATTGCCCCAGCTATTACAAAGACCAATTCAACAGTACAAACAGGCAAGCACAAAATGTTCACAACTTAGCACAACTGCACTGTGCTAACATCCTAGCTGGCCTCTGCTACTCAGGCCGCGCAGTTACCACACTCTGGCTAGAGAGGCCTATGCTACACCCTATTACGTGGCACACCAGTAAAGACTCACAATACAGTCGAGAGGGAACAGGTCAACTCTCAAGAGGTCGGTGCTGTGATGCTCGTTAGCGCGCACTTCTCCTTGCAGGGCAGGGGGAACTCCTCTGGGTGACGTTTTTTTCTTCTGTACGGATTAGCCATCCTAGGAGCGTCTAAGTCCGATACTCACTCGATGGTGACCAAGGCTTTCTCATGGTCCGGCTTGCTATATCTCTTGCAGCCAGCACCGTATCTTTTCCGAAACCACCATTCTCGGAGAGACCACAGGCAGTGTCTCCAATCTGTCATACTTTCAGGTGACCTGACTTCTCCTGCTCCTGTATAAAAAAACAGACCATAAGAGCCTATTCAGATGATGTACGTGCACACACAACGTATCATCAGCATCGTGTACCTGGGCTGCGGCCATCTTTACTAGAAGGGTTTGCCATGTTCTGTATGTGTGTGTACATCATCTGAATTGGCTCCTATGGTCTGTTTTTTTATATAGTTCTATGTGGTTTTTCCAAATAATTGAGTGTAGGGACTCGCAAGTATAAGAATCCGTGACGTGTATTGCGAGCTTACATATTTTGAGCCAAAATATCAACTAATATCTCACTATTTGAGGTATGGCACATTTTATCTATTTTTGCAGGATGTGTGTGGACCTTCTGAATTCAGGTGGTTAAATGGTGAGTCCGTCATGTAATATGCACTCATATAGTGCTAAGTAACCTGCCTGACCTGGTGTTGTGCGTCATTTATAGGCCATAATTCAGACACTGTGCATCTTGCGTGTGAGATGCACTCATGTAGTGTTGATTAGCCCGCCTGACCTAGGTTTCTGGCGTCATTCATAGGTTACAGTTCAGACATTGTGCATCTCGCTCATCTATATGACGGGCTCCCAATGCAAGCCTTATTAGTGTGCATGTCATATGCTAAAAAGCTGTCCCTCCCCTTTAGTGTGGAGGTTTGAGTGGCTGTATCATCAGAATCATGCAACTGGGCTGCGGCCATCTTTACTTTACTTTATCTTTACGTGGAGGGTTTGCCATGTTCTGTGTGTGCGTACATCATCTGAATTGGCTCCTATGGTCTGGTTTTTTTTATATAGTTCTATGTGGTTTCTCCTATTCATGCCTAAACCCTTCTCCCGCTCATCTCTCTTTCTCTCTCCCGCACTTTTTGGACCAGGTTAGTCCAAGTCTGTAATTCAGAGGCCCATAACACAAAAAAAAACGGGAGCACTGCCTCTTAAAGTCATAGCACTCTTAACAGTTTTGAAGGGGCAATAGCCCTACTTTAACCTGTTATATTATAAATGGGCAAAAGTGGAATATATAAAGCACCACTCCAGTGTTTTTTTTTATTTTACCACTGGAATAGTGATTAAGATCTAAGCCCTCTGGCCCTAGTCTTATACTCAATCTCTGGCATCTTCATCTCTTTGCGGAACCTCTCCGATAGGTCTCTGGCAATTTGTGACCTGCCAGCTGCTCCAGTAATTCATGGAACGGGCAAGAGGTCATGCTTCAATGTAAGTTTAGAAGAGCCTCGTTCTGTACTTATTCTGGCTCTCATAGACTTGCATTTAGTGTTTGTAACGTAACTTCTGATTTCCGGACAGTCAGAAGTTGTGGTCACAAGATGGCACCGCGGGACTGAAGCGGTATCCGTAAAAGAGGAAGATGCCGGAGGATGAATATAAGACTGGGGGGCAGGGACCTTAAGTTAAAAGCACTGCTCAAGCAGTGAAAAAATATATTCTGGAATGGTGATTTGAGATGTGCACCGTTACTATGCCTATGTTCCAATTTCTAGCCAAATTTTAAAACCAATCAACTGCAAAAAATATGTACTGCATATTTAAGAGCGGAAAACATTCTCCACCATTCATTAACACCAAGCAATACTGCACTTCATTTTACACTGCGTTATGATCTTGTAAGCTCTACAAAAGGAGACCAGATATTATTTAATTTCAATGCATGGTCCATCCAGGGAGCGTGGGTTCTCCATTAAGTGGAACATTTCTCTGACAATATCAAGCTGTGCTTTAAATAATTTAGCTAATGCTGGACATAAATTATAAATGAGACAAATTTACTTTTAATGTCAATAATTAACAGCTACCAAGAAGTCTGAATTTCATGGTAATAGTAAAAAGTGAAAATTTCGACTGGCTTAATGAATTAATTAATTAATGTATTGTTAATTAGAAAAGCATTAAACTTTTCAGAACCTAATAGAGTTCTTAATAGTTGCTGTTAGAGCCTGGAGTAGCCAGAAACAGCAGTAATATTTTTTAATGGGTCATTTTACTATAACAAGGTTTCGATCCTGCTCCAGAGTGTTTGCTACCTACTGTATGTTTCTGGCTAAAACTATAATAAGATTCAATAGAGAAGTGAAAAGATTTTCTTATTACAGTACAAACTAAACATCAAAAAATGCCAATTAAAGGCAAGTTGGGCAACCCTTTTGATTGCATGTAAGCCACACTTAAGACCCATTTACACGCAACGACATCTCTAACGACATGTCGTTCTGGTCACGGAATTCGTGATGCACATCCGGCCTTGTTAGCGTAAAGTAATCACCAAATCGTTAATTGTTGACATGTCGTTCATTTTCAAAATCTCGTTGGTCGTTGTGGACGCAGGTTGTTCGTCGTTCCTGAGGCAGCACACATCGCTATTAGTGATGAGCGAGTATGCTTGTTACTACTCGGTACTCGCACGAGTATCACTGTACTCGGGCTACTCGGCGGGTACCGAGTAATTTCGTGATACTCGTGCTTTACTCGTGGTCTTCATTTCTGCATGTTGGCGCTCTTTTGAGAGCCAGCCCTCATGCAGGGATTGGCTGGCAGACCACTGCAATGCCACAGCCCTGTTAGTTGTGGAATTGCAGTGATTGGCCGGCCTGCACAGCGTGACCGAGCCTTTATACCGGCCGGCGCGCTGTGCTCTGTACACAGCCATCTCATATTCCCTGCTTTCCACGCCCACAGGCGCCTATGATTGGTTGCAGTGAGACACGCCCCCACGCTGAGTGACAGGTGTCACACTGCACCCAATCACAGCAGCCGGTGGGCGTGTCTATACTGTGCAGTAAAATAAATAAATAAATAATTAAAAAAACCGGCGTGCGGTCCCCCCAATTTTAATACCAGCCAGATAAAGCCATACGGCTGAAGGCTGGTATTCTCAGGATGGGGAGCTCCACGTTATGGGGAGCCCCCCACCCTAACAATAACAGTCAGCAGCCGCCCAGAATTGCCGCATACATTATATGCGACAGTTCTGGGACTGTACCCGGCTCTTCCCGATTTACCCTGGTGCGTTGGCAAATCGGGGTAATAAGGAGTTATTGGCAGCCCATAGCTGCCAATAAGTCCTAGATTAATCATGTCAGGCGTCTATGAGACACCCTCCATGATTAATCTGTAAATTACAGTAAATAAACACACACACCCGAAAAATCCTTTATTAGAAATAAAAAACAATAACAAAGTCCCTCATCACCAATTTATTACCCACAACAAAACCCTCCATGTCCGGTGTAATCCACGGTCCTCCAGCGTCGCGTCCAGCTCTGCTGCATGCAGGTGACAGGAGCTGCAGAATACACCGCCGCTCCGGTCACCTCCACGCAGCTAATGAGGTGAGTATAGCGATCAGCTGAGCTGTCACTGAGGTTACCTGGATCCAGCGGTGGATGCAGCGGTGGCCGCGGGTAACCTCAGTGACAGCAGCTGATCGCGCTACTTACCGCCGCTCCGGTCAGCTTCACACAGCAACTGAGGTGAGAAGCGCGATCAGCTGCTGTCAGTCAGGTAACTCGCGGCCACCGCTGGATCCAGCGGTGGCCGCGATTAACCTCAGTGACAGCAGCTGATCGCTATACTCTCCTCAGTTGGTGCATGGAGCTGACCGGAGCGGCGGTGAGTAGTGCGATCAGCTGCTGTCACTGAGGTTACCCGCGGCCACCGCTGGATCCAGGTAACCTCAGTGACAGCTCAGCTGATCGCTATACTCACCTCATTAGCTGCGTGGAGGTGACCGGAGCGGCGGTGTATTCTGCAGCTCCTGTCACCTGCATGCAGCAGAGCTGGATGCGACGCTGGAGGACCGTGGATTACACCGGACATGGAGGGTTTGTCGGGGTTAATAAATTGGTAATGAGGGACTTTGTTATTGTTTTTTATTTCTAATAAAGGATTTTTCGTGTGTGTGTGTTTTTTAACTGTAATTTACAGATTAATCATGGAGGGTGTCTCATAGACGCCTGACATGATTAATCTAGGACTTATTGGCAGCTATGGGCTGCCAATAACTCCTTATTACCCCGATTTGCCAACGCACCAGGGTAAATCGGGAAGAGCCGGGTACAGCCCCAGAACTGTCGCATATAATGTATGCGGCAATTCTGGGCGGCTGTTGGCTGTTATTGTTAGGGTGGGGGGCTCCCCATAACGTGGCGCTCCCCATCCTGAGAATACCAGCCTTCAGCCGTATGGCTTTATCTGGCTGGTATTAAAATTGGGGGGGACCGCACGCCGTTTTTTTTAATTATTTAATTATTTATTTCACTGCACAGTATACACACACACCGGCTGCTGTGATTGGGTGCAGTGTGACACCTGTCACTCAGAGTGGGGGCGTGTCTCACTGCAACCAATCATAGGCGCCGAAAAGCAGGAAAGCAGAGAATACGAGATTGATTAATGACCGGCCGGCTTTTTCAAAAGAAGAAAAGCCGCAGGAGCAGTGTGAATGCCGTGCAGTGCCGCAGCAGTGATCGGCGAACGGTGAGTAAGAGAGAGGGGGGAGAATGACCGACAGACTGTGAGAGGGGGACAGACAAGACAGAGAGAGACCGACAGAGCGAGACCGACCGACGGGAGATAGAATGAAAAAAAAAATGACCGACATCGCTAGTAAAAAGCACAAAACGTGCGTTTTGGACATCGGAGTGCCACACAATGTTTATGTAAAATCTTTCATGTATTAATCTCAAAAAGTAACATACACCAGCTCTATCTCACTATTGGGTATGTGCCCTTAACATTTCCGCCATGAAAATTCATTTTGGGGTCATTTTGCAAGGTTTTCTGGTGAGTCCGTAAAAATGGCGTAAAACTCGGACAAAATTGTTCACAGCTGTGACTTTTGAGTGATAAATGCTTCAAGGGGTCTTCCCCATGCTGATGCCATGTCATTTGAGCACTCTTCTGAGACTTTTGTGACAGTTTTAGGGTTTCTCCATGCTGCCGGGGGGTCATTTCACAAAAATACTCGGGTCTCCCATAGGATAACATTGGGCTCGTTGCTCGGGCCGAGTACACGAGTATCTTGGGAGGCTCGGCCCGAGCCTCGAGCACCCGAGCTTTTTAGTACTCGCTCATCACTAATCGCTATGTGTGACACCCCAGGAACGACGAACAACACCTTACCTGCGTCCCCCGGCAACGAGGGGGACGTGACTTTAATGCGGCTGCTCTCCGCCCCTCCGCTTCTATTGGACGCCTGCCATGTGACGTCGCTGTGATGCCGCACAAACCTCCCCCTTAGGAAAGAGGCTGTTTGCCGGCCACAGTGACGTCGCTAGGAAGGTAAGTCCGTGTAATGGGGCCTAGCGATATTTTATGCCACGGGTAGCGATTTGTCCATGACACACAAACGACAGGGGCGGGTGCTTTCACGAGCGACATCGCTACCGATGTCACTGCATGTAAAGCAGCCTTTAGTTGTTCATCAGAAGTTGTATACTATTCATACCACGTCCGGTGTGCTGCTTTTCTTCATTTTGACCTATGATTTTTTTTCCTAGATGTATTCCCCTATTGTGTTCTACACTACAGTATATAAATAAATTGAAGACAATCTAGTATGAAAAATAATATAAATGATACAGGGATGACATCACAAATGCCAACTAACCTACGTAAATACAAAAACAAATCTAGAAAAATACAAGTGTTAGACATTTACAGTATAATAAGAAAATATACAAACTTCATTAAAGACTCAGTAGTAACACATTAATTTATAGATACTGTATGTTCTATTTCCTAAATGTGAATACAAATAATGACATACAGATCATAATATATAGTAAGCCATTGCAAAAATAGACGATAAATCTAAGCAATATCCAACCTGAATAGGAGTACGGAGAGGGCATCGATCCCAATGTGTGTTTCAGGCTCACAAGTCTTCATCTGGGGTTATTTTAATGAGATTTTGGCTCATTGTGACCTTGTTAGGTTATATAGAAGTAGTATCATAATGCAGCTTCTGCGTGTTTCACCTTTGCAGATCTATTAAGTTGTATATTTTAGGATGTTTTGATTTTGAACCCTATCTAAACACATTTGTCCATTAGCCCCGGTACCCCTTGAAATTGCTAATATATGGCAAAACATGTCAGTGGGACTTATACCTTAAAGAGGTTGTCCATTACTTTTAATGGTCCATCCTTAGGATAGGTCATTGATGTCTGTTCATCCTGGATTCGACACCGGGCACCCCTGCCGATCAGCTGTTTTCGATGTTCTTACTGGGAGTAGTTAGCCTGAAATGCTCAGTTTCGGTGCTGCCACGTCTTCTGATAGCAGCCGGGTACTGCACATCCGCTTTCTATTAATTTGAATGGGAGGCAGATGTGCAGTACATGGCTGCAGCCACTATCAGTTGACGGGGCAGTTTTGGAATGGAGCATTTCCGGCTGCTGCTGCCGCCGTAGGCACTGGGAACAGCTGATCGGCGGAGGTGCCGAGTGTCGGACCCTGGCCGATCAGACATTGAGGACCTATCCATAGACAATGTCATTAAGAATTTCCTTCAGCAAAAACAAGTGATGATTTGTGCTAGCCTACATTCACAGATCTGTGGCTAGTTCTTCCAAATGTTTGGAACCTTCCTGTCGAGTTCCTTTAAACACTGTTGTCAAGTATATTTAGAACAATTGATTCTTTGTTAATGGCGGTAACACCAAATATTGATTTGATTTATATTTTGTTTATTCATTTTGTATGTTGCTAATAAAAATAAATTAGAAACGCTTCTATTTGTAAAACTTTCTTACCTTGCAGAATTTTTTCCACACTTGTCCAGAATTTTTGTACATTTTTATATAATAAAAGTGAAGATTACGTATAAGTCTTCTGAATGGTAAAGTTTGGCAATAGTGATTCTCTGAAAAAAAAGATATTTCCTGTTTAAAATACATAACCGAAGCTCTAGGGTTACTGAAATTTTCTATTTTGATCTCAATTTAATAGCAAAAGTAGAAAGACTAAACCATTTTGTGAGATCATGGCATAAAGAATTACTTTCTTGATATGGTAATATTTGACAATATTTTCCTGGAATATACACTACAGTTAAAAAGTTAGATATTTCCTTATTTTTTAAATAAAAGCACATTTTTTTTCAATGATGCTAACATTAAATTAAATAGAAATACACTCTATACATTGTTAATGGGTAAATGACTATTGTAGCTGTAAACGTCTGGTTTTGAATGCAATATCTACATAGGTGTATAGAGGCCCATTTCCAACAACCACCACTCCAGTGTTCCAATGGTACATTGTGTTTGCTAACTGTGTTAGAAGGCTAATGGATTTTTAGAAATCCCTTGAAAACCCTTATGCAAGTATGTTAGCCCAGCTGAAAACAGTTTTGCTGATTAGAGAAGCTATAAAACTGACCTTTGTTTGAGCTAGTTGAGAATCTGGAGCATTACATTTGTTGGTTCCACTAAACTCCCAAAATGGCCAGAAAAAGAGAACTTTCATGTGAAACTTGACAGTCTATTCTTGTTCTTAGAAGTGAAGGATATTCCATGAGAGAAATTACCAAGGAACTGAAGATTTCCTACAACAGTGTGTACTACTCCCTTCAGAGGAGAGCACAAACAGGATCTAACCAGAGTAGAAAGAAAAGTGGGAGGCCCCGCTGCACAACTGAGCAACAAGACAAGTCCACTAGAGTCTCTAGTTTGAGAAATCGATGCCTCACAGGTCCTCAACTGGCAGCTTTATTAAATAGTACCCGCAAAACGCCAGTGTCATCGTCTATAGTGAAGAGGCGACTCTGGGATGGGCAGAGTGGCAAAAAAAAGTCATGAGACTGGCTAACTAATAAAAGGAAAAGATTAATATGGGCACAAGAACACAGACATTGGACAGAAGAAGATTGGAAAAAGTGTTATGGACAGACGAATCGAAGCTTCAGGTGTTTGGATCACACAGAAGAACATTTGTGAGGCGCATTACTACTGAAAAGATGCTGGAAGAGTGCCTGACACATCATCTGTCAAACATGGTGGAGATAATGTGATGGTCTGGGGTTGCTTTGGTGCTGGTAAAGTGGGAGATTTGTACAATGTAAAAAGGATTTTGACTAAGGAAGGCTAAAACAGAACAGTGAGGTGAATTAAACCTCCGAAGAATCCAAGCAAAGGAAGAAAGGCAGCATCTCACCATGAGGTTTTTCAGCTTTATTCAAAGCATGTGAATTACAGCATGTGGGGGACAGGGGAGTGCGGGAGCGGCAAGTGAACGACGGCCGTTTTGAGCTGTAACAAGCGCTTTGACTAGTCCACTGCACTGCAATGTGCGTTTTTTTCTTTCTTTTTTTTTTTAATTAAACCTACATTGACAGGCAGGGGCAAGTTTAGGGAATTGTAGGCCCTGTCCCCTGAACATCCAAATACCGGTGTAGCCTTGCTGTTTTTTTTAGTAGAAGTGACACTACTGCACACACTCAATTTTGCTCATTGCCCAATCCAGGATCTCACCGTGTGTTTTTTTGTTTTGTTTTTTTTTTTGTTATATACACTTCATGACATTAGTCCGTAACCTTACAAATGGGTATGGCCCTTATGTCTAAATTATTTGACGGTACTATTTTAATGAGATTTAAATAAACCTAATGTTTTAGAGGATTTTTTTTCTTTTTGGTTTTCTAATATTTGATCCTGTATTGATCAGACTCTTCTATGGTTCTAACAAAGATTGAAGGAGAAAAAATTATTATTTCAAGTAAAAATCATTATTTCTAACCTAATCAATGTCTGGACTATATTTTCAATTAATTATGCAACTCATTTGATAAATAAAAGTATGATTATTCATGGAAAAGACAAAATTGTCTGGGTGACCCCAAACTTTTGAACTGCAGTGTATGTATTTAGAATATAGAAACACTATACAAATATTCTCTGCTTAACTATACAATTCTAGTAAAGTGTAAAACCCTATTTTAGTAATAAAAAAAAAATCTGTATCCATGATGTATGTATAATAAAAGAGAGCAAAAACTTAACAATAAATTCATGATTAGAGGGGTTGGACCACAAATGAACTTTAATTTTCTCTGTTAAATTCCTCTTTTAGAAGCTCCAGGTACACGTGTCTCCTGCTCGTTCTCACACGCTGAGCAGCCTATTCTCCCTATCTGGCTCCTCTTGGGTTATTATGCGAGCCATCTGATGAAGACCGACACAGTAGAAGTTACTTTTCTTCACCAGAACTAGACACAATGTAGAAATTCTGAGAGGGATTATAAAATACACCAGGGAGAGTCATTACACATATGTAAGAGGAATTTCTAGAAACACAAGCAATTTATTAATAGTTTCTAATTGAATCATTGATATATTTCACTTTCTCTAAAGTAAATATTATATAAAGGGAACCTGTCAGTTGAAAAAACGCTAATAACCTATGATATGGCATTAATTTGCAGCTTAATAGCGTCTTGAGCCTACCCAATGTCCGCACTTAGACCCTCGCTGCTGTGAGGAAATTACCTCTTTTCATCCTGCAGTGTTCGGCTACCAGGCATAGGGTGGAATCGGCACGGGTTCTGTCATTGCTCAGTGTAGAGGAAGTAACTGCATTGACTGACAGCTCACTCAGCTTTAGAGCTGGCTGCCAGGAGGAATAAAGATAATTTCCTCCTGGCAGCTGGGCTCTAAGTGCAGGCACTGGACAGGCTGAGACTGCTATTAAACTGTAAATTAACCCCATATATGCTGATTAATAGTGTTCTTTTACGTGACAGCTTTTTTTCAATCAAAACCTTTAAAGGGAACCTGTTAGCTACTCACCTGCTCTGGCGATCCAGTGTGATGAGCATTGCTGGACTTGACCCGGCGCCTCATCGTTTCTTGCGATTGCCAACCTCCTTCTTGCTTTGTGCTAATGATGCTTCCTACGTCATCCACTCAGTGTCCTCCATTGTGCTTCTACGCACTTCACTCCGCCTGGCTAAGGGCAGATCAACACATTGTAGAGCGCGTTATGTACTTTGACCTTTCCCTGCGTCTGCGCATTACAGTATTTTGTTCTGCCTGCAACAGCGTAGAGAGAGTTGCGCATGCGCAGGAGGACAATGGCTATGTGGCTGATGTAAGGCGTGTCATCCACACAAAGTAAGAAGGAGGAAGGTAACTGCAAGAAACAAGGAGGAGCCAGGTCAAGACCCTCAATGCCCATCGGATAGGACTGCCCCACAGGTGTCTAGGTTACTGATACCCTTTAAGTGTAAACTTTATTCTCTGTGGACAGTGATTATGCACCAGAACTCCACATTCCAGTTTTGTGATTTTTTTTCTCACTTTTTCTATATAAGGGTTTTCTGGTCACAATGCACTGATGATCTGCCTATAGAAGAAGTAATCAATATCAGATTAGTAGGGAGGGATCTCCACCAATCCGCTGTTAATATTTAATCTTTACCTGCATGTATCCATTGACTGGAGCTTCATTGTGCCGTTCTGTATAATGTGTAGCAGCCACTGCAGGGTACTGCAGGTCAATTCCTATTCATGTGTAGCAGCTGCTACAGGGTATTGCAGGTCACATCCTATTCATGTGTAGCAGCTGCTGCAGGGTATTGCAGGTTAGTTCCTATTCATATGTAGCAACTGTTGCAGGTTACTGCAGGTCACATCCTATTCATGTGTAGCAGCTGCTGCAGGGTACTGCAGGTCACTCCTATTAATGAGTAATAGTCGCTGCAGGGTACTGCAGGTCAGCTTCTATTCATGTGTAGCAGCCGCTGCAGGGTACTGCAGATCAGATCCTATTCATGTGTAGCAGCCGCTGCAGGGTACTGCAGGTCAGTTCCTATTCATATGTAGCAGCTGTTGCAGGTTACTGCAGGTCAGATCCTATTCATGTGTAGCACCGCTGCAGGGTTCGGTAGGTCAGCTCCTATTCATGTGTAGCAGCCGCTGCAGAGTACTGCAGGTCAGCTCTTATTTATGTGTAGTAGCTGCTGCTTGGTACTATGTCAGTTCCTATTCATCTGTAGTAGCCGCTGCAGGGTTCTGCAGGTCAGCTCCTATTCATGTGTAGCAGATACTGCAGGGCACTGCAGGTCAGCTCCTAAAATTTAAACTTTCCAAGACTTTCAGTGAAACTTATTTCTTATCTAATACTGTGCACTGATTTTATCTAGCACACCAGTTCTCCCTATGGAAAATTCTTGTGAAAGACCGAAAGATCTTTTACATTTGATTTAAATATTGACATTAAGCATAGCCGCCAACAAAAGCTTCAAATACCATCTGGGCTTCAGTGCTCCAAAAGATCCTTTGAGGTCAAGTGCAGAAATTTTGATTAGTAACATAAAATGTACATGCACTAAGTGACACTCTGGCAATCAAAGTAAAATATACACTTTCAAGATCTTTAATCTAACGCAATGCTTAAGAGATTGAGGCTTTATAGTTCCATAAAATATCTTGAGCAATGTTATTATAAAGTGCAGCTCATCTGCAGTAGCTTCGTTATGGTCTGGATTTGTAATGATTGCCATTTTATACACTAATCTTTAATTCCTATTTAATAAGTAAATGTATTACCGCGGTGAAATCTCTGCCTACCTTATAAAAAAATAATGCAATTTTAATTTCAGCTACACAAAAGTACCAATATTCAATTATAGCACGACTTCATTCTTATGAATCTCATATTAGTATTTATTTCCAATACTTTACTGTCGGTTTCTGTAGAGTTCAGCTACAAACTAGAAGAGATCAGGTTAAGTCATTGCCAAGCCCCGAAACTAAGAGCAGCAACAGCATCTTTGATAAAGAAGTATTCATCTGAATATTGATTGATAGGGTAGGTGATAAGTGAGTGATCACCATAGGGCCAACATCTTGGACCACACAACAATTATGGTATATATTATCTAATAAATTATATCTATATTTTTCTCTTCATTCAGAGATTTTGTTTTATATATATATATATATATTTAGTCTGTTAGACTATAATTTTTAGTTTTTTATAATCTTAAGCCTTTTAAGATTGCAGATGTTTTGAGATCTTAAAGTGAACCTATGAGGTGCACTATACACCCAAAACCAGAAGCAGTTCTGGGTGCATATTTCTAATCCCTGCCAAACTGTCCCAGCCTATAGTAGTATACATTAAGAGATCTTTAGAAAAAGTATTTCTAAAGATTTTTTATGATATGCTAATGAGGCCAGGGACTAATGAGGGCAAGGGCGCTAGTTCCCTTGGCTAGTCGGCCCCCTTAGCATGTTAGCACGCCCATGTGGGGCGAAGCGTTAGAGGCATGGTCCCTCTCACCTCTCTGCTGTCACCGCTGCTTATTAGCTCAGTGCACATGACCAGAATATCCCCGGACTTCCAGTCATGTGCACTACAGCAGTTTGAAGCTGGGACACGTACACTCGGCTTCATAGTACACATGACTGGAAGTTGGGACTTCTGATCATGTGCACTGAGCTAAAATCCAGCGACGGGCACGGAGGCAGTAGAGAGTTGTGAGATCAACCATGCCTCTGATGTTGCGATTCATTAGCATGTTAGTCTCTGTGCCCACGTTGCATATTTGCGTGCAGTTACGCTGCGTATTGCACTGCAGCGTAACTGCATGCGTCCTGCGTCCCCTGCACAATCTATGAAGATTGTGCATAATCCATGCGCATGTTGTGTTTTAGAACGCAGCGATTTGCATGCTGCCAATTCGCTGCGTTCTAAAAAGCAACATGTCACTTATTCCGTGCGCTTTGGATGCAGGTCCCGCTCTGTCTATGGTGGGGGCTGCATCCAGAGCGCATGAAATCGGCTTTTTCACTGCATCCATTACGCAGTGTTTCTGCAGCGATTTGGAGCGCACATGTGCTGTTCAAATCGCTGCAGAAATTTCTGCAGGGACACAATGCAACGTGAGCACATAGCCTTAGTACGCTCACAGGGGGTAGAAAGAAGAATAAGAAAAAAATTGAAAAAATAAGAAAAGTATGGATTTCACTAGAACAAGACATCAAATCACAGATATCAAGGTATCATTTTATTCATCTTCCTATGACGTACATGCCCATAAGACAGCTTAGAAGGGTAGATCCTACTGACAGATTTCCTTTCATTTTTCAATCTTTACAAATGGCCTTTAAAATGCATAATTAATTGTTTTTTTCACTATTGCAAATAGTTATCCTCTGTTATTGTATGGTTAAGTGAACCCTCCCGGTGAGCGGAAAGTAACATAATGATCACTGTGATGATCAGCAGAGCGCCACAAGGTTG
Organism: Anomaloglossus baeobatrachus; assembly: GCF_048569485.1. Taxonomy (NCBI): domain Eukaryota; kingdom Metazoa; phylum Chordata; class Amphibia; order Anura; family Aromobatidae; genus Anomaloglossus; species Anomaloglossus baeobatrachus. The sequence continues at coordinate 112,675,422 of NC_134358.1, read as the reverse complement.
GCTTCCAAGACCTCTGTGAAAACCATTGACCTTAGGCTGGACTCACATGAGCGTATGGCATCCGATGCGAGAGCATCGGATGCGATATGCTAATGTCCCCCGGCTCAGGCTCTGCTGCGAGCGTGAGCCGGGTGTCATGCGACTGTAACCCGATCTTGCGATCGGGTCACAGCTGTGAAGCTGAGTGCAGGCGCTGCGGAGGAGAGGGAGGGGTTAATCCTCCCATCTCCTCCACTGTCAGCCTGTGCGTAGATCGCACTGCACTGGGATAACATCCGAGTGCAGTCCGATGTATCTCTCGCATCCATTCACTTGAATGGGTGCGAGAGATACGGCTCTCGCAGACAATCGCAGCATGCTGCCGCTTTTCTCGCATCCAGAATCTGGATGCGAGAAAAGCTGACCAACAGCTCAACCTCATTGCCTAACATTGGTCAGAGTGCAATGCGAGAATTTCTCGCATTGCACTCGTCCGATTTTCACGGTCGTGTGAGCGTACCCTTAGAGGGAAAGTTGCTATTGATTGATCAGTTTCCTTGTAGCAGCTTTGTAGTAATACATGAAGACTATTCACAAAAAGGACTTTCCATATGATACCTGAATGGCATTAGTCTGTCAGAAACATTGCTTCCTAGCACCTTTTTGTTCTGGCTCACTGGGGTAGTCCCAAGCTGGAAAACCTTCTATAGAACAGGAATCCTGAAAAAAAATCACTTTAATGTAGTGTCCTGTGTACATGGGTGTAATATAAGACAATATATCATCTCCAGTCCTCAACCTTGGCCCCCAACACCAGCACCATTTATCTACTTGTCCAGTGGTATACAATATGATTAACAATACAGTTGCAACATGTTACTTTATTTGTAGCATTTACATTAATTTTACCGTGAATTTGTGCTATGAATTGTTTCTTATATTTTTTTTGTCACAAAATGATTTCCATTCTTTGCATTCAGAACAGTCTTGTTCCGTTAGCGAAAATTGTGACAGGCAATTACATTACTAAAATCTTTTATATTTGCTTTAATAATTATATGTTTGCTGCTTCTATTTACTGTGAGCTTCAATGTGTGGTGAGGAATAGAAAAGGAGTTCGAAGAAAATCATTGTGACTTAAAAAAAAATGCTAAATTGAAAGATATGCCAGACTTCAGGGTATGAAATGCTGCATTCAAAATAATTCAAACATTGATAGAGCAAGAAGAAATAAGAGTAATGTCCAGGAGCATATGGAAACAACTTGGACTTTTCAATTCCTGGTCTGTATTATAAAGAAAAATTACAGTTTCCCCAAAAATAAGACCTACCCCCAAAATAAGCCCTAGTAGGATTAGTTTTGGCTCATTGGAGTATGCTAAAATTATAAGCCCTAATCCAAAAGTAAGCCCTAATTGCAGTTCAATAAGGAGTTGTCCAAGCAGCTAAAAAGGTTAAGGAATCGAGAAGGACTCTTCATCAAAGCAAGCAGACATCGCCAAATAAATCAGACACCCCTAAAAGTACGCCCTTGACCCAAAAAAGAAAAAAATATTGCAGTCATCAGACCTAAAACAAGTACAGTTTGTAAGTGCTGATAGTGGAGGGGCTCTCACACAGAGATTTGCATCACTGTCTGTTCCCCCGCCCTTCCAGCTGCATTGCACTCCACGGGAGGGATACGGCTTCCAGTCACCAGGGGGAGCCAACTGCTGTAGAACGCAGGAGTACCTGACAGTGATGCAAATTTGTATGTGAGAGACCATTCACTTGCAAACTCTAATTGTTTGGGGCCTGGTAAGAGTGATTGTTTTAGGGGTGTCTGTTTTCTTTTGAGGTAAACATAGGAGTACATATAATAAATATAAGATGGTAATTTCAACCATTGTAATGTAAATGTAAGAAAATGTGCATCTGAACCAGTACTCAGATTACCACAAAATGTTGATGTTCCAGAATGTGATGACATGATTACATTTGAATAAATGTTTAATAATAAATGTGGATTGATGTTCATGGGAAAATATGACATTTCCTGAAAATAAAGGCTGCTTTACATGCAGCGACATTGCTAGCGATGTCGCTCGTGAAAGCACCCGCCCCCGTCTTTTGTGCATCACGGGCAAATCGCTGCCATTGGTGTACAAAATTGCTAGTACTCGTCACACATACTTACCTTCCCAGTGATGTCGCTGTGGCCAGCAAACAGCCTCTTTTCTAAGGGGGGAGTTTGTGCGGCATCACAGCGACATCACACCGCAGGCGTCCAATAGAAGCGGAGGGGCAGAGAGCAGGCGCATGAAAGTCATGCCCACCTCGTTGCCAGAGGACACAGGTACGGTATTGTTCGTCATTCCTGGGGTGTCACACGTAGCAATGTGTGCTGCCGCAGGAACGACGAACAACCTGCGTCCAGCACCAGCAACGACATTTGGAAAATGGATGAAATGTCAACAGTCAACGATTTTGTGAGTATTTTACATCGTTAGCGGTCACTCGTACGTGTCAGACGCAACAACGTCGCTAATGAGGCCGAATGTGCGTAACGAATTCCATGACCCCGTTGCATGTAAACCCCCCTTAAGCCTTAGCGTATCTTTTGGAGCAAAAAATGAAATAAGACCCTATCATATTTTCGGGGAAACACAGTAGAATGACCTTATAGTGAACAATAGCTACCGGTGGACACAGAGAGAAGAGGGCCCCTGTGCAAAAACAGTATATAGGCCCTTTTCTGTCCAATAACTCATTAAAATGTCCCCCAAACTGTTGGACTCCTGTGCGGCTACACAAGTTGCAGCAGTGATATGTCAGCCCTGACAAGACCTATGACTTGGCATCTCAAATATCCAATTAGTAGTGATAATGCCTGTGATGCCGACATTTGCTTATATTAATCGCATTAACAATAATACACTATATAACACTATTGAAATTGCAGCACCAAGAAAAAAAGTCGTAGAATTCTGAAAATCACAGGATGAATAGACATATTACAGATATGTAAGTGATGGGGATGGGGTTCTTGGAGATGGGCTCAATGGAGAGCACTGACCAACAGGTCTGATCACATGCCCCTCTAAAAGAGACTATACCCCCATCTCCAAAGAAGCCCCACACAGTTATTAATTACTTACTACTGGTTATTAATAAATTAGGCTGTTGTAAAGAAAGGCGCTGCATTATACACAAGAGGATATTGGGGCAGATCTGGTAATAATTTTATAGTTTTAGTTATTGGATTAATTGGACTTTTAAAAAAAAAAATAGCAACAAACCATTTTAAATTTAGTACTATAAGGAACAGTAATAAGCATCTATTTTTTATATTCATTTTCTTGTGAAAAACATCATTAGCAGAACTAATTCTTCTGGCTGTAATGTATTCCCTGAAGGTCCTGAGCATGTTGGCCACAATTTATCAAAGCTTTATGAACAGAAAACTGGCGTAAAACAGTTTCAAAAGTTATAACATTTCTGTGTAGTTGCACAAACATTTTGCAACTTTTGAAATTCTCACAACAGTTTTGACTTCTTCGACCAAAATGTGTGGGTTTGGGTGGGACAGGGGTGGGATGGGGGTGACATCGCCCACTCACCTAATATATGGTGAGATGTGGTATAACTTGCAATATAACTCTTACTCTAGTTGATGACAGGAGTGAAATTTGAGGGAAGGCACATGCCACTTTTCAGAAGTGTCTGATTCATTAAGAGGCATTCTTAATGAATCAGGCTGTAATACTATTGTATGTTTTGAGGATTTCGATAGCATTAGGGCAATGACAGCCAGAGACGAGTTTGTGGTACAAGATGTTTATGATATGTAACCACGGTAGATACACAACGGAAATACACAGTATAACAAACACATGAAAATACCTTTCCGAAACGGAGCGAAGGGGATTCCCGGGGCCACGCACCGGACTCCCCCAGGGAGACCACCAGAGCGAACCCCTATACAGGGACTGTCCGGCAATCAACCCCGGAAGGCCTAAATGCGCCGCAGCCGGGACACAAGGGGCAAGCGGTAAAGTCCAGAAGTGTCCGTACGGGATGAAAGTCCAGAATGGTTATGAAGCGGAAGAAACCGGGCAAACGTGCTGACCAAAGACGGCAGACGGAGTCCGGGCACAGTTTGAAGAAACCGGGTGTGGTCCAGAGTCGGTCGGTAGATTTTCAGGAGGATCCAAAGGTAATCAAGTAGCAGCAGCAGCAAAGCAGGAGCACACAGCAAGCAGTATACTCAGGCACTGGACTAGGCTTAGAGGCGGCCTTTTAAGCAGCTGGACAGGAAGTAGGGCAACAGAACATAAAACTCCATGTTAACCGAGGGCAAGCTCTTTCAAAAGAGGACTGGAAAACCCGGAAACCTGACACAGGCACTTCTGACTGCAGCACACCCCCGTATAGAGACGAGTGTGAACAATGGTGATCTTGATTGATCCATCCCAAAATTTTCCATATGAGCAACATATGGATCCTTTAAAGTCATTATCTATACCTTGCAATACTCTTTGCGACTTTTACAAGGTACAGGTCATAAGAAAATAAAAAAAAATATATGACTTATACATCACTTCAGCACAGATAGTCTGGTGATCTCCATCTGGACAGTAAGTGATAATGTCCCATCATAAGTCATATGACCATGAAGGCCACTTATTGACTGTGCTAGCCATGTGACTAATGGATAGACTGTCATGATTTCCTGTTCCAGCAGGGACCACCACAGCATCAGGGTTGGAGCCTTGGAAGACTTTCATGGTAAATAACACTGATTTCTTTATTTTAGAAATATCTCTGTCAATATTTTAAAAATCCTAGAAAGCCCCTAGAAGGAAGTACTCCCATCAAAGTTTGTCCCTTGCACCTCTACAACTTCTGATCCAGCTGCTCCCTCCATGGACTTTTGCGGTGATGACTCATGCGGGGAAATGAGTTGAAGTTAGAGGTACTTGATGGCTGATTAAATCAGCTGTTAATTGCCGGGAAAGATGTGGGCACAGCGTGTGAGCCCGCATCAAAGGCAGGGACATGTACATCATCAATCGTATAGGGCTTAAGACGTGAAAAACTTTCATGGGAGGGCTTTTTTAAGGTTTCAATAGTCATTATTAATATATTTAAAGGAGGAGGGAATAGATATTTGGTCTTGACCCCAGAATATTAGCACGATATATAACCACGTAACATTCTTGAGTTAAGGCGCGAGTTGTCTGCACCTCTCACACGCATGTACACGCAATCAAGCACGCAAGTGCAAAACCACAAATGCAAATACATGTGTGAGTTTGTATGTGCTGCAGATAATTCCTCTTTTCACTCAACAATACATTTTTAATGATTATGAAATTTTCCTCCCATCATGCCATGAAAAGTTTGGCCAGGCAAGGGGCAAATCTCTACCTCATAGAGGCTCCTACTGATTGTCACAAAAATATTCATTACTAAATCAAACTTAGTTGTGTTTTTAAAGAAATCCTACAGTCACTGAATTATTTTATATTACTAGGATACTAGTAGTATATGCCAGGGTGGAATGTGGCTGTATTTATTTCCAGGTCATGTGGGCTACAGGAATAAAACACCGTCACATCACGGCGGGTCACATCACAACTTCTTTATACATCAAATTAATACAATCCAGTCCTGAAAACAGACTCCCAGCCCAATATTCCTTTATTTTTCTAAAAAAAGAGTCCTACTTTAACTTTTTTAACCTGCCCTAAAGTACATAATTTTGAACGAAACTGCGCTTAAGCCTCTAGTTAAGTATTATGTGCGCACATAAACAGTGCGGTTATACCTGTTATATTAAAGCACTAGATCAAAACATACAATTTTCTATTCTGCAAAATGGTGACTCATAGGCCACACAATGTGGCCAAAGATCTAACTGCAAATTACTATACAGTATGACTGAAGCAGGGAAAAAGGCAGGATCCGCCAAAATCCTTTCAAACCAAGTCCTATAACGATTAGACCTGGATTTAAGTTTGGTCTTGATGAGTAGTGATACATTTCCACAGAAATGGCAAAATGTATTGTTTTGCTTAATATTGTAAATTTAATGGTATAGTATTTTTTTAATAAATGTATTTTTTGGGAGAGGAGGGTATATATTGTTCAAATTAAGTTAGATACTAAAAGAAATTAAATTATGTTTTCAAAAGAAAACACAGTATAGATGTCTTCAAGGCTACTGATCCTCCAAAACTAAATCAAATGACAAATGTCATGATTTTTTTTAAATTCAGGATCCTCTTCTCTGATAGTTTTGGCAGAAATATTCTTTAATAATAAGTGCAGTCTGGTGACAAGAAAATACCAAAGCACCAAGCAAACTTTTATTTTGGTTAAATATTTCAACCTTAGGGGTTTTGTACTGTACTAGGGCTGCCTCCAAGTACATAGATACATACATACATATATCATGCAACACACTGCATCAAATTGGTTTGCTGTCCCAGAAGGAAGCCTCTTCTAAAGATGATGCAGAAGAAAGTCTGCAGTTATTTGAGGATAAGCAGACTAAGGACATGGATTACTGGAACCATATCCTGTAGCCTGATGACACCAAGATAAACTTATTTAGTTCAGATGGTATCACGTGTCTGGCGGCAATTAGGTGAGGAATCTTTCCTACAGTCAAGCATAGTGGTGGAAGTGTCATGTTTTGGGGGCTACATGAGAACTGCTGGCCGTGGGGAGCTACAGTTCATGGAGGGAACCATGAATGACAACATGTACTGTGACATTCTGAAGTAGAGCAGGATCCCCTTACTTTGAATTCCAACATGATAACAACCCAAAACCCACCCTCAAACCGACCACTGACTTGCTAAGGAAATTAAGGGTAAAGGTGCTGGACTGGCCAAGAATGTCTCCAGACCTAAATCCTATTGAGCATCTCTGGAGCAAGTGGAGAAGCACATAGTCTCTAACATCCACCAGCTCCGTGAAGTCATCATGGAAGAGGATTCCAGTGACTACTGTGAACTCCATGCCGGAGACAGTTAAGGTAGTGCTTGAAAGTAATGGTGGACACATAAAATATTGACACTTTTGGCACCATTTGGCTATTATCACTTAGGGGTGTACTCACTTTTGTTGCCTGCAGTTTGAACATTAATGGCTATGTGTTATTTAGAGGACACCAAATTTACACTGCTATACAAGCTCGACACTGACTACTTTACATTGTATCAAAGTGTCATATCTTCAGTGCTTTCCATGGAGAGATATATTAAAATATTTACAAAAATGAGTATTTACAAAAGTGTATTTACTTTTCTGATATACCATAAATAGACTGTAAATTATTGCCAAAGTTATAATTGCTAAGAATCATTTACTGTTAAACGTAGAACTAAAGTCTCATGGGTTTTATAATTACTTTCCACAATTTTTTTACCCCTGTAAGGGCCCTTCATACACCGTTATTCTCCAAGTTCAGTGGTCCCGTTGGGGCTTATATCTGAACCCCCCACAAAACAGTATTTGGACGTATGTGCCAACAGGACCATTAACTATGATGGTGCAGACAGAGTTACTGTGTGGTCTGTCGTGGACTGCGTCTGGCTGTCCACCTCCAGTAGGTGTATATGCATGAAAATAATGCACGACAGAGCACAAGGTGACTCCGTCTGCATGATTATAGTCAATGACGCTGTCGGCGCATAAGCCCGAATCTCATTTTGTGGCGGGTTCGGACGTGAACCCCGATGGGACCACTGAAGATGGAGAAGACCACACTGTGAAAGGGCCCTAAGAAACTGTTTCATGACTCTTGACACATCTCATCTACCAGCTTTTAGCTCTAGTCTGCATCATTACATCCTAATGTACTAAAGTAAAGCTAATCCAATTGTTTGCAGTTATGGTAAATGTCTTGCAAATTAACTAAATAGGAATCAAATTATATTTATACTCTACTCCCACATGTACATTATCTGCATTCTGAGGCTAATGCCAAAGTGTTTCTCAAAATGCTTGCAAGATTCATCTTTTGTTGTCTTAGTGAACAGATAAAATTAATTCTGGATGTGAGTACATGGCTGTAAAGACAGGCTAAAGTCATCTGAAAGCTGCATAATCAGTACTCCTTACCTATTTTACTAGGGTTAATATTGAATAATAATCATGCTTGCTAATCATCCAATAATAAATAATCCAATAATAATATAGTGTTCTTTAGACTTCCTTAAAGGGGTTTTCTGAGACGATTTTTATTTTTTCCACTATGGGCCTAAGGACTACCAGGCAGGTAGTTCCCAACTACCTGCCTGGTTTACTCGGTGCCAGCTTAGAGTGGTTATGGACTGCTTCTGCCGGTGATTCTGCGGCTTCACATCAACAAAGCAGCTGTTCTTCTTCCGGGTTGCTCTGTTGATAGGTTGTGACTGATAACGTCATGCTGCCGACAGTTAAACAGTGGGAATCTGGCTGTCAAATGGCATGACATTAGCAGTCACACTGCGTCAACAGAGCAAAGCAGAAGAGAAGCTGCTGCTCTGTTGCTGTGATTACAGTGGAATCCGCAGAATGTTCCGGCAGAGATATGCACCGGGCAGAACAGGCAGGAAGTTAGCAACTACCTGTATATTTGTTTTTTGGACGATAGTAGAAAAATGTATATTTCTGGACAATCCCTTTAAAGGGTTTATCACAAAAGAATAGGATATCTCATATCCATAGGATAGAGGATAGCATAATTATTGATGGGTGTCTGGCCGCTAGGACCCCCAGCAATTCAGAGTATGAGATTCTGGAACCTGGGAACTTAGCTCTGCAGAGATATGCCTTGATTGGAGAAAAGGTGAGCATGATTGGAGCAGAGATCGAGCATGCTCAACTCACCTCCACTTGATATAGAGTTTTTGTTCCCAAGTTCTAAAGCCCCAAAATTAAGATGACAGGTGGGTCCCAGTGGTCACTCTACAATGCGTTTTTTGGCTAACGTTATTATTCCAGATTTAAAAAAAAAAAAAAAAAATGGTGCACACATTTGTTCTCATATTTTTCATCATTTTTAGTAGGTCTTTTCATTTTTTTTTTTTAAATTGTTTAGGACATAAGTTTTTTGGTAATGTTTTTAAATTATTATTATTATTATTATTATTATTATTATTATTATTATTATTTAAAATGCATTTTTCATTTTCCAAATCATGTGATTGGCAGATTCCTCTTGAAATCACTTTAATTTTAAATAAAAAATGCAATAAAAACTACCACCATAATATCACGCAATGATAGCGTAGGTGAGAAAATGCAACAAAGTGGCGGAAAAAAAATCTGCTAACATTCAGAATGCTGCAGAAAAAATGCCACTGCTCCTTTAATGTCGTCAAGAACAGCAGCCAGGTATGTTTACAACAATTAGAAAAAATCTAAATCAGTTACAATCTGAAAACAAGGAATATATAAAGCATTTCTATGCTTGTTTCCGCCAGAAAAACCTAAGGGGCAAACTCTTAAAGGAATCAATAAATCAAACTAACCAGAAGAGATTCCCCAAGACCTCCTTTCCAAAGAAGTGCATTGTCTCAGCAGATATTTTCCTTGTGAATGTTATATGTGGAATAAATCTTGTTTTTTCTCAAGCAAAAGACGTTCCAGTTTAATCTACATTATAATATGCACAGATACCATGTTAGGTCAGAAGCGCATTATCTTCTAGGATCCAGATGCTGCTATCCTCGCACAGTATAATTTACGGCAATAGGCACTTTTGATGGCAGTATTTTTTTACTTGGAGTTTTGTTAAAAATGTTCAAACATTTAACTTCTACATCCTTTTTGTGTTACAGCACATAGTAGATTGACAAATGAATCCATCACTAAACTCATCTGATTGCAGAGTTTGGTGTAATCATAAATCAGTTTACAGCACATATTGCAAACCTTGTCCGGTGGGCTGATGTTATTTGGCCTGTGATGCATGAGGCCCATTATTCTATATGGAGGATTATGTGAGGCCCATTATTCTATATTGAGGACTATGTTGGGCCCATTATTCTGTATGAAAGATTATGTGAGGCCCATTATTCTGTATGGAGGATTATGTGAGGCCCACTATTCTATATGGAGGATTATGTGGGGCCCATTATTCTGTATGAAAGATTATGTGAGGCCCATTATTCTGTATAGAGGGCTATGTGGGGCCCATTATTCTGTATGGAGGATTATGTGGGGCCCATTATTCTGTATGGAGAGCTATGTGAGACCCATTATTCCGTATGGGAAGCTATGTGTGACCCATTATTCTATATGGAGGATTATGTGAGGCCCATTATTCTGTATGAAGGATTATGTGGGGCCCATTATTCTGTATGAAGGATTATGTGAGGCCTATTATTCTGTATGGAGGGCTATGTGAGACCCATTATTCCGTATGGGAAGCTATGTGAGGCTCACTATTCTATATGGAGGATTATGTGGGGCCCATTATTCTGTATGGAGGGCTATGTGAGACCCATTATTCCGCATGGGAAGCTATGTGAAGCCCATTATTCTATACTAGAAGGTGGCCCGATTCTACGCATCGGGTATTCTAGAATTTACGTATTGTGTAGTTCATGTATGATTTTTGTTATATATATATATATATATAGATGTTGTTGTGTGTAGTTACCAAGTGTTTGTGTAGGGCGCTGTACATGTTCTGGGTGTTGTCTGGGTGTGTCGGGGGGTGAGAGCGGTGTTGTATGTGTGTTGCGTGTGTTGCGTTGTTTGTGGAGCGCTGTGTGTCTGTAGCGTTGTGTGTGTGTGTGTTGCGCGGTTTGTGTGGGTGTGGTGTGTTTTGGGGGGAGGTATGTTTTGTGTAATGTGTGTGTTGTGCGGTATGTGCATATATTTATGTATGCCGCGGTGTTTGTGTGATGGGTGTTGTGTGTGTGCGGCGTTGTCTGTGTGTGTGGGTGTCTGTAGGGCGGTGTTTGTGGTTCCCAGTGTGCGTGTGGTGTGTTGTGTGTGTGTGTTGGGGGGAGGTGTGCACCTCCCATTGTGCTCCATCCCCCATGCTGTGCACCCCCCATCGTGCCCCATCCCCCATGCTGCGCACCCCCCATCGTGCTCCATCCCCCATGCTGCCCAACCCCCATCGTGCTCCATCCCCTATGCTGCGCATTCCCCATCGTGCTCCATCCCTGATGCTGCGCACCCCCCATCGTGCTCCATCCCCCATGCTGCGCACTCCCCATCGTGCTCCATCCCCCATGCTGCGCACCCCCCATTGTGCTCCATCCCCCATGCTGCGCACCCCCCATCGTGCTCCATCCCCCATGCTGCGCACCCCCCATCGTGCTCCATGCTGCGCACTCCCCATCGTGCTCCATCCCCCATGCTGCGCACCCCCCATCGTGCTCCATCCCCCATGCTGCGCACCCCCCATCGTGCTCCATCCCCCATGCTGCGCACCCCCCATCGTGCTTCATCCCCCATGCTGCCCACTGCGCACCCCCATCGTGCTCCATCCCCCATGCTGCGCACTCCCCATCTTGCTCCATCCCCCATGCTGTGCACTCCCTATTGTGCTCCATCCTCCATGCTGCGCACTCCCCATCGTGCTCCATTCCCCATGTTGCGCACCCCCCATCGTGCTCTATCCCCCATGCTGCGCACTCCCCATCGTGCTCCATCCTCCATGCTGTGCACTCCCTATTGTGCTCCATCCTCCATGCTGCGCACTCCCCATCGTGCTCCATTCCCCATGTTGCGCACACCCATCGTGCTCCATCCCCCATGCTGCGCACCCCCCATCGTGCTCCATCCCCCATGCTGCACACTCCCCATCGTGCTCCATCCCCCATGCTGCGCACTCCCCATTGTGCTACATCCCCCATGCTGCGCACCCCCCATCGTGCTACATCCCCCATGCTGCGCACCCGATCGTGCTCCATCCCCCATGCTATAATAGTTCTCCTATTATACTCAGAGAGGAGTATAATAGGAGGACTATAATAGGAGGAGTAGTCCTGGGGGGAGAGGAGTATAATGCCGGCTCCCTGCACATGTGTACCGGGAGCCGGTGTACGCTTGTAATTATGATACACATCGGGTAACTAAGGGACCTTAGTTACCCGATGTGTATAATGGTTACCAGCGTTCACCGGCTCCGTCACGATCCCAGCATCGCAAGGGTATGTGTGGCGCTGCTGGGATCGTGACGGAGTCGGTGTACACTGGTAACTATGATACACATCGGGTAACTAAGGGACCTTAATTACCCGATGTGTATAATGGTTACCAGCGTTCACCGGCTCCGTCACGATCCCAGCATCCCAAGGTTATGTCTGGCGCTGCTGGGATCGTGACGGAGCCGGTGTACACTGGTAACTATGATACAAATCGGGTAACTAAGGGACCTTAGTTACCCGATGTGTATAATGGTTACCAGCGTTCACCGGCTCCGTCACGATCCCAGCATCGCAAGGTTATGTCTGGCGATGCGTGCGGAGGGCCGGGGCGAGCGGCCAATCCATGCGGAGGGCGGGGCCAGGCCGAGGCGAGCGACCAATCTGTGGGGGGGCGGAGCCGAGGCGAGGCGATCGGCCAATCCGTGCGGGGGGGCGGGGCCATGGCGAGCCCAGCGGCCAATCAGCTTTGTGTCACCGTAAGGACACAATTTTGGAGCAAGACAGACAGACAGACAGAATAAGGCAATTCTATATATAGATGGAGGATTATGTGGGGCCCATTATTCTGCATTGAGGACTATGTGGGAACCATTATTCTGTAAGAAGGACTATGTTGTGGCCATTATTTTGTATTGAGGACTATGTGGGACCCATTACTCTGTATGGAGGGCTATGTGGTGCCCATTATTCTGTATTGAGGACTATGTGGGGCACATCATTCTGTATGGAGGACTATGTTGTGCCCATTTTTCTGTATTAAGGACTGTGTGGGGCCCATTATTCTGTTTGGAGGAATATGTGGGGCACATTATTCTGTATGGACGACTCTGTGGGACCCATTACTCTGCATGGGGGACTACGTGGGGCCCATTATTCTATATGGAGGACTATGTGGGGCCCATTATTCTGTATTGATGACTCTGTGGGACCCATTATTCTGCATGGGGGACTACATGGGGCCCATTATTCTATATGGAGGACTATGTGGGGCCCATTATTCTGTATGGATGACTATGTGGGGCCTATTATTCTGCAAGGAGGACTATGTGTGGCCTGCAACTAGGTTGGCCCACTCCTTTGTAAAAAGTTTTTAACTTTGGCCCTCTGTGTATTTGAGTTTAACATCCCTGGCTTACAGGATTTTCTGAGTGAAAAAATAGGAGACCCAACCTTCAAAGCATGATAGATTAATTGATGATTCTGCAGCTGGCTATGTACTGTGATAAATACAGTCTGTAGAAACAAATACTCCAATTCATTTATCTCTATTGCCAAAATGCTTTATATATTTCAGTAAAATACATGCATTTAAGCAAAAAATTCCCTCAAAGCAGTTGATAACATTTCAACATTATATACTTCATATTTTACTAAACTCGACAGGCAAAAAAAATATTCTTTATGGTAGAACAAAAAATAATAATACTCTGATATGATATGATCAAAATGCATTTTATAAGACATTTAATTGCTTATAAAAATGTTGGTGATATTGTGAATGGTGTTGAAGGCTGAACCCTCCCTTAAGAGAAAAAAGCTGAGATTTTTGTTGGCCACATATTTCTATGAGAAAGATGTCATCATTACAATGTATCTATTAAAATGAACAGGTGAAAATTTAGTAAATGAATCTGAGAGTCTGCCAGAGATATAGGTGATCTTTTAAAGCCCCTCTCCAGCATTTTTTTTCATTGCATCGCTGGAGTAGTGGTTTAAATCTAAGTCCCCTGACTCCATATTTTAATCACCCTCCGGCAGCTTAATCTTCTATGACCACTGATCCGATCAGTCTCTGGGGATTTCTCATCTGCCGGCAACTCTAGTATTTCATGGAGGTCACAACTTAATACAAGTCTATGAGAGCCTCGTTCTGGCCTCATTTTGGTTCTCATAGACTTGCATTGGGAGCTTGTGATGTAATTCTAACCTTTGACCAGTTAGAAGTTACTTTCACAAGATGATGTTACGGGAGCGGATCTGCATCAGTAAGAGGTGAAGCAGCTGGAAAGTAAGTATTAGACAAGGGACAGGGGGCTTATATTTAAAGCATCACTCCAGCACTGAAAAAAAAGCTGCTAAAGTGGTGCTTTAATCTTGTTTCCAAGTGGTGGCCCCACCTGTAAGAAAGGTACATGCGACACTGTGACAAACCTTTAGGCTAATATTACTCATGAAGAATATATTGTTGGTTTGTACTGTTTTATTTTAGCACCAATCCAAATAAAAACTTTAGCCTGCCTGTTCTCATGCCACAGGCCAAATAGCTTAATGTATGTATATTCTAAATAAAAAAATAGCCAATTTTTTTTTACCTAAAACATTTTTTTTCCTTTGTATTTTCTTTTTTTTTTTGCCTTATTTGTGTACTGTTTATATAAGGTTAATTGTTGATGTGCAGTAATAAATAGGGTTAATCAGTATACCCGAGAAAAGATTTTATAAGAATGGAGCGGGGAGAAATCTAGGTATAATATACAGTGATAACCATGCTCATGGGCCCTAGGGGTTTTAGCTGATTGTATGATCCTCTATGAATAAGCGCCATTCAAGCTTAATAAATACCTATTTATATTAATCATGCAATAAATAAAAAATATACTATTCAAGTATATAAGAGTAAAATGATGTATGTAAAGCACTGCGGAATATGTTAGCGCTGTATAAAAATAAAGATTTATTTATAAAGATTATTTATTTATAAAAGAAGCTAAAATCGGGAAAGTACAGAAAGGATAAATGGTGGTACTCCTGGAAAATAATACATTACAATAGTCAATGATAGGACACAAATCAGGGCTGCAGTCAAATAAGTTATACTATAATAAATACAAATAAATATAAATATAAGAAAAAAGCTAGAAAACATTTGGTTTCCTGTATGCATATGGAGACATACCATGAGATATATGGCAATAATATAACAGCCACTGACCTTTGTTTCCAAATAAAGTGAAATCAGTATACACACAGGGAAAGTCAAGTCACAGTATACAGTATATAACAAAGTGAGTACAACCATCACATTTTGTAAATATTGTATTATATTGCCCTGTAATATTATTGCCATATATCTTATCTTATGTCTCAATATACAGGGAAATAATTATTTTCGTTCTCCCTCCCCCATTATACTTAACTTATTTACCTGCAGCACTACCATTGTTGTAATTTATTTTCCAAGAGTACCACCCTTAATAGTTTCTATACTGTCCTAATTATATCTTCTTTTACTCTTTTACTTATGTCTAATTTTTAATTATTTCCTGATTAATAAAGATATTTTTAGCCATATAGAAAAGCCTGTTTTTAAGGTATTTATTTAAATGAACGCTTTTTGGTTTTAATATACGGATTGGGGATATAGTTGTATCTATTCAAGCTTAGTTACAACTATTTAAGGCCACTTTCACACTGCGTTATAACCTACGTTCACTGGTCCCGTTGGAGCTTCCATCCGACCCCCCCCAGCAAAACGGGTTTTGCACGCATGCGCCGGTGGGGTCATTGACTATAATGGAGCAGTCGGGGTCACCGTGTGCTCTGTCTTGCATCATTTTTAGATGTATTAGCTTTCTGCAGGCGGACACCCAGACTCAGCCTACTACATCTTGGTGTCTGTCTGCAGAAAGCGTATATGCCCAAAAATGGTGCAAGACAGAGCATACGGTCTGCTCCATTATAGTCAATGACTCCATCGGCGCATGCATCCGAAAAACGGTTTGCTGGGGGGTTCAGACAGAAGATCCAACAGGACCAGTGAACGTAGGTTATAACGCAATGCGAAAGGGCCCTAAGACAACATTCTTATTTCTTCTTATTGCTCAATATGAAGACTCTGATGCTATCCTTTAACCTTATTAGTTGTGTAAAACATTTTTATATTGATGGTTTCACAAGAAACATTTAATATTTGTAAATCCTAATTAATTTTCTAAATTATATATTTTATCAACAAAGGTAAAAGCTATTGATGTGTTCAGTAGCTGCACCTTTTATTTGCCCTTCCAGTTGTTTTTTTCTTTAGATATAAAGCTCAGACTCATTTATTACTGATGAATAACTTAGAGAAAAAAAGTAATGTGTCTTTTTCTCAGAGGTGCATACATCTCGAAAAGGCAGCCCTGGTTCCTCAGGCTAGTGTCTCTGTTGGGATCTGGTACATAAACTGTACTCAATCATCTTGCATGCTTCTTGGCTGAGGCATAAGGTAAATGATACTGACATTTTTTTTCAAATTAGTTGTATATTTTTAAAGTAACTGACAGATAGTATATTATTTCAGTCTTCCCATACACTACTGTATAACTAAATTCAAAATAATACGAATAACATTCAAATAATAATATTAAAATGTGAATTTTGCCATTAAATCTCAGGGAGGGTCACTTTAAAGGAACAATGTCTGAAACTGCTTCATCTATCATTTTGTCATATGTATCCATATAAACAGACACAATAAAATATTGCAGTTTTCGCATGTACTGACACCTAGTGACTATCGTACAGGCTAGCTCAAATAAAGTACCTTCTTTTGCAATGAAATTGAACACCCTACCTGTATTACACATTTTTCTGGGCTCACTGTGGCTGGTACTCGTCTTGTAGGCAATGCATGTTGGCGTTGCAATGTGAACCATGTGGCTAGATCTGTCATAGGGCACTGTTACTGGCATTACAGCCATTCCCCTGTGCCTGGATTGAGGGTGAGGGCCTCTCATTGGTTGTGTGGCTGGCTCTGTTATGGGGGTAATGTAGCCATTAATATGGAGGTATTGTGTCAGGCACTCTTGCCGGCTTTACAAAAACGCTTTGTGCTATTAACTGTGATTGAGTTTTTTTACTTTATTACTGTACATCACTAAAAGTGTTGACACCCTTGAAATTGTCCCAGAAAATGATTGCACTTACACATGTTTTGTTATACACGGGTTGATTTCCATTCTGCGTATTGGAACAACACAAAAAAAATGGAAAAAATAAGGCAAATTGGACATAATTTCACAAAAAAAAAATCCAAAAATGGGCACCTGCAATTTAATATTTGGTTGCACACCCTTTGGAATAAATAAATGCAATCAATCACGTCCTAAAACCATTTAATAAGCTTCTTACACATCTCAATTGGAATTTTGGATTTTTTTTTCACAAATTGCTCCAAGTCTCTCATATTTGAAGGCGTCTTCTTCCAAAATCAATTTTAACATCTCTCCACAGGTGTTCAATGGGATTTAGATCCGGATTCATTACGGCCACTTAAAATCTGTCCAGCACTTTGTTTCTCTCTATTTCTGGGGACTTCTTGAGTATGTTTGGGGGTCACCCACCCATTGTTACTGTTTTAACCTAAAAATCTAAATTTTAGTTTTTATTATTTTGTTAGTATTTTGTAAATTCACCTTTAGCTTTCAACACTGCCTGACTGCTCGTCATGCTCTCAATCAGATTCAAGCATGTCTTGACCGAATTCTGATATCAGGTCTCTTCTACATGTTCCCAATATTGGTGCATACTGGTCGACTCACTTAGGTATGTATACAGCTTTTTCTTCAACTCTACCCACTGTTCGATTGGGTTGAAGTATGGGGACTGTGGGGACAGTCCAGTACCTCTACTTCATTGTCATTGAAACATTTAATCACCAATCTTAATGTATGCTTCTAGTCAATGTCCTACTGGAACACTGTGTCATCCTTTTCACACCCATAGTACTCGAGTGTACGAACTAACTTGTTTTGTAGGATACTCACACATAGCTCAGCATTGATACCACCATCGATCCTGGACAAGTATGCAATGGTTTTGGCTGTGAAACAACCCCATATCATTAGACTTCCTATACCAACTTGACAATTCCTTCAATTTCTCAATCCATTAGTCCCTTTTCCTCTTGTTTTTTCCAGACCCATTTGCACCCATCAGAGCCTAGTCTATTGACTTTGATCTTATCGCTCCAAATCACTTATTTCCAATCTTCTATTGTCCAATTTTTGTACTTTTTTACAAACTTGAGCAGACGCTTCTTATGATGATATTAAAGTCCAGGATTCGTCACCTTTTTTCAGACAAACCTTCCCAGACTTTTGTAACGTGCGTCACACGGTACTTGAATGGGTATCTGTGATCTCTCTATTACGAAGCATACTAGACACCTCAACAGCCATGTTTGCCGTGCCAAAACTGATAGACCTTGTGATGAGCCAACTTATTGACTCTGATATTTTTTCTATATGTATAACCCTTGGCTTTTGATTGGATAGATAATAATATTTATTCACTTATATAGTGCTATTGATTCCACAGCACTTTAAATACATTATCATTAATGTCCCCAGTGGGGCTCACAATCTAAATTCCCTATCAGTATATTTTTGGAGTGTGGGAGGAAACCAGAGTACCCGGAGGAAACCCACACAAACACAGGGAGAACATACAAACTCCTTGCAGATGTTGTCCTTGGTGGTACTTGAACCCAGGACACCAGCGCTGCAAAGCTACAGTGCTAACCACTGAGCCACCCATGCACTTGATTCTTCCAACTGTCATGGAAATCACATGATGCAGTTTGGCAATTTTCTTAGCCAAGAAACCGATGAGCAGGATGATGCTGTTTCACTTTTCTTGGGAAATCTTCATGACTGCTCTTCGATTGAAACCAGTGACCTGTTGCTTGGGAATCAACCTAATAACACAGTGAGCTATTAGGGAATGTGAGAACAGGTTGTAATTATTAGTATACAGTCAAATTTACATATGATATATCCAAGATGATTGTCTACAAAGTGAAGGTAGTCTCTGGTTCGAAGCTGTAGTGAATGGTGAGATATGGAGCTTGAATGTCAAAAGTTCCAAACATTGTTACCCTTTTGCTGGTCCGTGTAACTGTGCACAGATTGGAGCTGAAGTTCTTAAAGGACTTGATAAGAAAAATGAATAGGATAGTCTTGAAGGTAATACAACTTCTAAACATGTACATTTTCCCGTTATTACATTGTTTTTTGCAATAAACCATTTTTGTAAACATGTTGACATTGCTGCAGTACAACAGACCATACTTGCTTCCCAGGCCAAGCATTGGCAGTGCTTCCATGACTGGGCGTACGGTCATAACATCATGTGATATGAATAATTCAGCTTTAGGTCATTGACATTAGAGCACACTGATTAATTTCTGCTCGCATGGACACGAGGAAGATAAACATTCCTGCTTATATAAAAATTTCCAACTGACAGCAGTTTATCAGTGTCCTACTTGTATTTTCTGGTGTTATAGAGCCGGTTGTGGGCTTACTGTAAACTGTACTATTAAGTTATATAATCATATACAAAACTAAGATATGAAATGAGAGGGTTAACCTAGTGGACGATGACAGTGTGGGAGGTTGTGCACGGAGTCTGCATAACAGATGGATTTGATGTCAGGGCAACACAGTGTGAGGAAAGCCGTGTCTGTCAGTGTGCTCCAGGCAAATAAGCATCACCAAGAGAGATCTCAGTAATGCTGATTTGTCAAGTGTCACTGTAAGGGCTCGCTCACATGAGCGTATCAATCGGATGAGTGCAATTCAATGCAAAAAGGGATTGCACTCAGACCAATGTTATTCAATGAGGCAGAGCAGATCTACGTCTTTGTCTCAGCTGTATTCAGTGTGAGGAAAAATCATCAGCATGCTACGATCTGACTCAGAAATCTGTTTAGTTTGAAAAAAATATGCCATACCGGCCATCAGTAGGCCATCCGATTTTTATCGATAAATTATAATTCTATAAGATGGGGAACTGTAAATTCTCCTGTAAAAAGATTAATAGCTTCTGAGTAAAAAAAAAAAACAGATTGCATGCAGAGGACAAGTGATGAGAATGGGTCTGATTTTTTTATACGCTCATGTGGTCCCAGCCAAAGGAGACATTCTCTCCTCCGTATTTGGTGAGTTTTTTACCTCAGCAGTTGTAAGGCCACGTGCATACGTTGGGTATTTGGTGTTTTTACCTCAGTATTTCTAAGGCCTCGTGCATAAATTGAGTATTTGGTGAGTTTTTTACCTCAGTAGCTGTAAGCCACGTGCATGCATTGAATATTTGATTAATTTTTTACCTCAGTATTTGTAAGGCCTCGTGCATAAATTGAGTATTTGGTGAGGGTTTTTTTTACCTCAGTATTTGTAATTCCACATGCACACCTTGAGTATTTGGTGTTTTTTTACCTCAGTATTTACAAGGCCTCATGCACAAGTTGAGTATTTAGTGATTTTTTTTACCTCAGTATTTACAAGGCCTTGTGCATAAATTGAGTATTTGTTGAGGTTTTTTACCTCAGTATTTGTAAGGCCGCATACACACATTAAGTATTTGGTGTTTTTTTTTCCTCAGTATTTGTAGCCAAAAACAAGAGTGGAAAAATCAGAGGAAACGTATAATTTAAACCCGCCACCACTCTTTTCCCGTTGGTGTCTTTGGCTTATAAATACTGAGGTAAAAAAGAACACCAAATAGTCAGTGTGCATGTGGCCTAATACGGAGCCTTCTTTCAGTTTCTTACCTCTCCAGTTCATATGGTATACAGATGCCACCTACACCTGCCATCTATAATTACTATTAAAGCCATAGCATTTTCTACAGGTTACAATGTAAATGGTATAAAGGCTATGGAGATATCAGTGGGTAATTGAATTCTGATCTTGTCTAACAGCTTGGGTCTGTAGCCCGTATCCCTCCACTCCTGAAGCTACAGAACAATTTTTAAAGCTGATTTATTACCATACCAAAGTTCAGCTTTGATTTAATTATAGCTAAGCTTATAAGATTGTTACAATGTTACATAGGTTGAAAAAAGACACAGGTCCACCAAGGTCATCCTTTCTCCACCAGTTACACATTCTCTGTTACTAGATTATGTATAACCCATAATGCCTATTGATGTGAAGAAATCATCCAGCCTTTTTTAAATGCTTACCTAGAGTCTGTCATTACTACTTCTTGCAGTAGGGCATTCCACAGTCTAACTACTCCAACTGTAAAGAACCCTTTCATATTTTTATGCTAGAATCGCCTTTCCTCCACACGTAATGAGTGCCCCTTGGTCCTTTGTAAGATTTTTGGAAGGTATAAATCGTGTGCCAGTCCCACACATATATTGGAACACATAAATCAAATCAACTCTAAAGCGGGCTTTACACGCTGCGATATCGTTAATGATTTATCGTCGGGGTCACAGTGTTTGTGACGCACATCCGGCGTCATTAACGATATCGCAGTGTGTGACACTTATGTGCGACCTAAAACGATCACAAAAGCGGCCAAAATAGTTTCCCGCGGAGAGATCGTCCTAAAACAAAAAATAATTCTCTTCTAATAAGCGATGCTGTTTCTCGTTCCTGCGGCATCACACATCGCTATGTGTGACACTGCAGGAGTGAGGAACATCTCCTTACCTGCCTCCACCGCCAATGCGGAAGGAAGGAGGTGGGCGGGATATTACGTCCTGCTCATCTCCACCCCTCCGCTTCTATTGGACAGCTGCCGTGTGATGTCGCTGTGACGCCACACTACCCGCCCCCTTAAAAAGGAAGAGGATCGCCGGCCAGAGCGACGTCGCAGGACAGGTAAGTCCGTGGGATGGGGGTAAGCAAGGTTGTGCGTGACGGGCAGCGGTTTGCCCGTGTCGCACAACCGACGGGGGCGGGTACGATCGCTTGCGATCTCGCTAGTGAGATCGCAGCATGTATAGCGTGCTTAAGCTAAACAAGGCCAACTTTTTCAACCTTTCACCATATGGGAGGCCTTCTATCCCTTGTAATAATCTAGTTACCTGCCTTCGAAACGACTCTAACTTGCAAATATCCTTTTTATAATGTGGAGCCCAAAACTAGATCCCGTATTCCAGATATGGCCTTACAAGTGATTTATAGAGGGGGTAACAATACGTTGGGATCACGGGATCGAATCTCTCCTTTTATACACCCTAAAATATTTTTTGCTTTTGCAGCTGCCACCTGACATGGAGTGCTGCTGCTCGGCTTACTTGTAGCCAGTATACCCAAGTCTTTAGCCTGTTCTGTAGTCCCGCATTTACTTGCATTTAATTGATATGTTGCAATTGGAATACTCCACATTTATCAAGAATCGCTGTGCATGAACACATGTGCACATCGAGAATAAATATGGACAATAAGTTTACATATTTAATATTAAAAAAAAACATTTTATTACAATTAATGCCAACCACTAACAATTATTGCCTATATTTATTCTTGGTGTGCACATGTTGTCAAGCAGAGCTTTTCTTGTGTCATTGTCTAATTTCTGCATGAAGTAGTACCCGTGATTATTGTTATATAGCAACGTTGATGCACCCCACACTAATAACTTTTACTACTCCACATTTATCAACATGAAACCTCATGAGCCAATTGTTGCCCATGCAGACATCTTATCTAGATTGTTTTATAATATTGTTAAGGAGAGTAGAGATAGGAGAGGTAGGACCAAGCAGCCTGAGTGATTTTACTATGAATGGCAATCTGCAGCTGCCTATGTGCTAGTATAGTAGAAGTAAAAAATGCTTTTCAGATACAAATATGATATACTGTACACAATTATATTGTGGTACCGTTTTACACAGTCAAATATTAAAGCATTACCCTCCAAAGGAGTCCATAGCTATAAAGGCTATTTTTTGCAAAGATTGTATAAATGTGGGCTAGATAGTTTCTAAAAGTAGCAGCATTTTCTCTACCATATCATAATTTTAATGTATTCTAGAAAATTGTTACACGAAGAAGAGAAGAATCGGTACATCTAGGAATATAAAATTTTCTTGCTTATTTCCACATTAAATTAAAAAGTCCATCCAAACATAGTATCCTGACGCATTTCTGGTGTGAAGGAGCTCCCTTAATCATAAGATGTATGGTGACTCACATTCTCGGGCGTGTCCAGCTTTCCCTCTGCCCTTTGTTTTACATCATTGTTACTTTAGCATAACTCTGAAGTTGGTTGGACCGCGGGATGTGACTAGTCTTAAGGGGGCTTTACACGCTACGATATCAGTGCCGATTTCGCTAGCGTGAGTACCCGCCCCCATCGTTTGTGCAACACGGGCATATCGCTGCCCATCGCGCACAAAATCGCAAACCCCAGGCACACGGACTTACCTGCCCTGCAACTTCGCTCTGGCCGGCGATCCGCTTCTGTTCTAAGGGGGCGGGTCGTGCAGCGTCACAGCGACGTCACACGGCAGGCGTCCAATAGAAGCGGAGGGGCGGAGATGAGTAGGACGTAACATCCCGCCCACCTCCTTCCTTCCGCATAGCTGGTGGAGGCAGGTAAGGAGATGTTCCTCACTCCTGTGGTGTCACACACAGCGATGTGTGCTGCCACAGGAACGAGGAACAACATCGCTAATGAGAGGTAAACGATTTTTTGTTTTGGGACGACCTCTCCGCGGCAAACGATTTTGGCCGCTTTTGCGATCGTTTTAGGTCGCACAAAAGTGTCACGCTGCGATATCGTTAATGATGTGCGTCACTAACAACGTGACCTCGACGATAAAACATTAACGATATCATAGCGTGTAAAGCCCCCTTTTACATAGTTACATAGTTACATAGTTACTAAGGTTGAAAAAAGACCTAGGTCCATCTAGTTCAACCTTCCTCCACCAGTTCTACATTTGGTCACAAAGTCATTTATAACCAACAATGTTGTGTGTACTGAGGAAATCATCCAGCCCTTTTTTGAAAGCTGTTATAGTGTCTGCCATTACTACCTCTTGTGGTAGGGCATTCCACAGTCTGACTGCTCTAACTGTAAAGAACCCTTTCCTATTTAGCTGTCGGAATCGCTTTTCTTCCACTCGCAGTGAATGCTCCCTGGTCCTTAGTATTGTCTTTGGAAGAAATAAGTCATGTGCCAGTCCTTTATATTGACCACACATGTATTTATACATATAAATGAGATCTCCTCTGAGACGTCTTTAGTCTCTCTGTGCTCTTCCTAAGTTACAGAGTTAAAGCTGCCTCCACTAGCACATGGAAGAGCGCCCAGTTCAGACCAGTGGTGACAACATGATGCTGGTCCGAACAGTCACTCATTGGAAATGCACTGAACCCGACAAATAGGAAGTCGGGAGGAAGAGGAGCTGTGTACTCCTGAAGAAATAATATGAGACAAACCCATTAAGACTCCATTTGAGACTGAATGAGATTCTTATCAAATTCTAGACATACGTATATAGCAATCAGAAACATCACTAATGAAAGAACTAGGGAACAGAAAACAGTTTACAACCTCCAGTACTGAGCAGTACAAGCCTCTCAGTGGCAGACAGGGCCCATTGATGATGCAGAACTGTAGATCGAGGGTTGAAAAGCGTCAATTTATTCACTGTGTCAGCAGATATAAACCGCAGTTATAATCTCTGAAGAAAAAAAAAATCAAGGTCAGTAAAAATTGTCTCCCTAGTGACAAAGTAAATGGTTGTATACAGAGATGCTACACACATGCCTTGGGGATCCTTCAGGCTTCAGTTGTCCTTATAATTGCTCACCTATCTTTTGGTGTTTGCAAAGTTTCTTCTTTCAGTTGTCTGTTGCTTGATGAAAACTAATTCAAACAAGAAAATATTTCCAATTCAACAATGTAAACAAGATCATTTTCCATGAGATTAATGTGTGGTGATCATGAAAGTAGTAGTAAGACGAGTCATTAATATTATTTATTGCTTCTAAATCTTTAGATCGTTAATATTTTCTGCCATATTTCAGAACCAGCACAGAATACAGATGTACGGATCAGATAAAATTAAAATGTGCCTGTTCTTGCGGATTTTCTAGGGAAACTCAATTTATAGTTACTCTCCACTAATTTAAATTTTCTCTATTATTGCACAATTTATTTTTTTTTACTTACCAGGTTCGCTGTATGATAAAACTGACCCGGCAGTATGATTCTCCAATTCGGCACGAATTCGTGGATACGAAACATGTATAGTTTTATTTTTTCTCAAAGTGGTGAAAATTTTTTGCAGAAGTTTGCAAAAAAAAAAAGTAATTGCGATTTTTGTCGCCATTTTCTGAGACTCGTAATGTTCTTAATTTTTGGGATCTGGGGCTCAGTGATGGCTTATGTTTTGCATCTTGAACTGACATTTTTAACTATACTGATTTTGGGTAGATGTGATGTTTTGATCACCTGTTATTGCATCTTAATGCAATGTCTTGGCGACAAAAAAACGTAATTCTGGCACTGTGATTTTTTTTTTCTCCGCTATGCCCTTTATCGATCAGATTACTGATTTTATATTTTGATAGACCGGGCATTTGTGAACATGGAGATACCAAATATGTGGGGGGGTTTTAAATTATATTGTTTTATTTTCAATGGGGCAAAAGAGGGGTAATTTGAACTTTTAGGGGGTTTTTATTTTTTCATAATTTTAAATCTTTTTTTACATTTTTATTGATTTTACTAGTCCTCTTAGGGGACTTTATGCCTGTAATATCTGATCTCTTTAGCATCCCTTCAGAACAGCAAAACTGCTGATCTCCTGTGAATGCCAGTGCTCTGCCGACATTCACAGGAAGTGAGTCATCATCTGACCCGACGCTGTGATGACAAACCATGATCGGGTCATGGGGCTGCCAGTGGCAGCAATGAACAGCACGATCCCTGTAGATCCACCAGCCCCTGTTAGCTTCACATGCCTGCTGATGAGGTCCTAGGTTGTAAAGGGGTTAAATGAAATTCTCCTTTTTGTAAAAATAGAAAACATTGGCTATTAGTTAACCTTTATGGAGAACCATGATAACAGCTTTAGAAACATATTATTTACTGATTCATTCGTATGCATAAAATGTAACTGACCTACTAAGAGGTGAGCGTTTTCTGGGACAGTGTCAAGAAATTTGGCCCACGTTATGGTTTAGAGTCCAGGCTATAAGTAACATTGTAATTGTTTCTCTTGTGTGTTAAAAAAGTTTATACGTAGCATGTTTTGGTGTATGAAATGATTTTCACTGAGGCCACAGTAATGGAATTAAGTGCTTGAAATCTATTTTTATGTTCCCCCTGGGACGCTTCCATTTGTAATCTATGTGTCAACTAAACATTTAACAAAAGAAAGAAAACTTTCCAGCGTTTAACTTGCTCTACCTCCTTGTTCTTCTTGGTAGTAGTCAAGTGTAGGATCTAGTAATATAGCACTTTAATCCCTTTTTTGTGTTATTTCTTTCATTTGAAGGAAGCAAATTAATAGTCTTTCAAAATAAGCCTAAGGCCACTTTCAAACAACTTATCAAAATTCTCATTAAAATTTAAAGTAAAAAAATGCAAGCTGTTCAACGCACTGCAGTACATTAACTGCAGGCTACAACATTGTCATCTGTTTCCAAAGATCCACTTATAGGTACGTACTTAGGTTTAATTACTATAGAAAAGAGCTCAATTAAGCTTACTCTCCACTCCATCTTCAAAGGTGGTTCTGTTGGGTGCATGGTTAGACATTGTGGATATCAATTAACCTTACATTGACTTTGCATTGAATTAATGCAAATTTCACATTGCAAGTTACATTTGTAATAAGCTAAGGATAAAAATGGATCTCACCATCAATATTGTAATGTGTAAGTACTATAAATGCAGTCATGGTGTCTGTGGCAGGAATTTTAAGAAGGTGAGCTCTAGTTCGGTTTTGTCTTATGATTGGGTTATAAATTCGCAAAGGGCACCCTTTCATCATTTCCTGCAATGTTCTATCTGGAATTGTTCCCCTTTCAACAAAGGCAATGTAGATATGGAGATCTGACAATTAGGGGACTGTCTGGTTTGGGAAGAGCCGTGGTATTGTGAACTATCACCAGGAATGAGTAGGCTATATTATTCAAATTGGGTTTATATTAAAAAAGCACAACCACTAATTAAAAGGTCCTTTCCTTTTTTAATTTTAAAAATTGATACTTGCCTTGTGGAACGACACCATTCCTCTGCACTCAACATACTTTGCATCCCTTGCTTTTCTGCTGGTTTCTTTTTTGTTGCTAAAAAAAATGGTCTCACACCAAGTGTTGACTTTCGGGAACTCAACAAAATTACTGTGAAGAATCAGTACCCTCTGCCACTCATCACTGATCTCTATAACCAGCTGTTGGAAGCAAACTTAATCTCAGGGGTGCGTATAACCTGATCTGTATCAGAGAATGAGACGAATGGAAGCCAGCATTTAACATACCTGAGGGTCACATTGACTATCTTCTGATGACTTTTGGGCTAAGTAATACATGTTATTTTTCAAAATGTTGTTAATGACATATTCAGAGATATAAATCGTCAATATGTGGTTGTCTAACTGAATGATGTCTTAATTTAGTCACCTGACATTGTGTCAGACATCCAATATGTACAAAACATAATCCAAAGACTTATAGACAATTTGTTATTTGGCAAGCTTGAAGAATGTGTTCTTGGTTTAAGAAGTACATTTCCTGGGGTATATCTTAGTCTGCAAATCGTTTCCAAATGGATCCCCCTCTAGCTGTTAAGGAATGGGTACAACCCAAGTTCCTGAAGGCCTTGCAATGTTTCCTTGGGTGTGCCAAGTACTATTGTAAATTTATAAAAACAAAAATCCAAAATTTCCAAACCACTTACTGACTTGACCAAAAAAGGGGCAGATGTGGCTATCTGGAAGCCAGGGGTTAG
Organism: Anomaloglossus baeobatrachus; assembly: GCF_048569485.1. Classification (NCBI taxonomy): domain Eukaryota; kingdom Metazoa; phylum Chordata; class Amphibia; order Anura; family Aromobatidae; genus Anomaloglossus; species Anomaloglossus baeobatrachus. Next base: position 112,647,607 of record NC_134358.1, on the reverse strand, counting down.
CCGTGCCTTCATGAAATTAAAAGAGCATTTCCAATTTCTATTGATACAGCCTGACTTAGAACATCCTTTTAGAGTGGAGACTGATGCCTCAGAGATTAGAGTGAGAGTGATGTTGTCACAGGTGCACCAACTCCCACTCAACTCCACCCGTGTGGCTTGTTTTTACGAAAGTTTTCATCTGCTGGAAAGAACTATGATATTAGCAATCATGAATTGTTGACAAACAAATGGCCCTTTGAGGAAAGGTGTCACTTCTTTGAAGACGCCAAACATAAGGTCACGGTTATTACTGACCCCAAAAAATTGATGTACCTTGAGTCAGCCAAAAGACAAAATCCTAGGCAAGCTAGATGGACCTTGTTCTTTTCTAGGTTTGATTTTGTAGTGACATTTAGAATTGGAACACAAAACATGAAAGTCTGCTCATACCCCGACTCAGATCAAGTTTCCATTCTAGCTGAGGCTATAATTGCGGTCTCAATAGATTTTGTTGCAGAGATTAGTAAAAAATCAAGAATTAGCCTCTGACAATACTACTCAAAAATTGCTTGTTCTTCTCCAGTTTCATCTACGAGTGCTCTAGAAGTCTCATAATTCTGTCCTTGCAGGTCACCGTGGAATTAGCAATACTATCCAACTAATATCCAAGAGTATGTTAATGCTTGTGAAATGTGTGCCCAAACAAAAACTCTAAGTTACTGCCCAGCAGGACTTTTTCAGTCCTTACCCACTCCAAAAAGTCCCTGCACCTACCTCTCCATGGATTTCATTACTGATTTCCCACCCTCAGAAGGTAAAACAGTAATTTGGGTAGTGGTGGACAGATTTAGCAAACAGTGTAATTTTGTTCCTTGTCTGGGTTGCCAAACTCCCAAACTGTAAGTTGTTTATCAAACACGTTGTATGTCTTCAAGGTATTCCAGAAAATATTGTTTCCAATAGAGGAATTCAGTTTGTTTCTAAAGGGCTACATTTTAATACAGAGGGCTTTCTGTATTAAAATTAATATTGAATAATCCTTTTCATCAGCTTATCATCCAGAGACCAATGTTTAGACTGAATGTGCCAACTAAATATTCAAGCAATTTCTTCATTGTTATGTCTCAGACCTTTAGCTGAGTTTGCCATAAAAAAATCTATATCAATAATACACTAAGGGGCACTTTGCACAGAACGACATCGCAAGCCGATGCTTGCGATGCTGAGCACGATAGTCCCCGACCCCATCACAGCAGCGATATCTTGTGATAGCTGCCGTAGCGAACATTATCGCTACGGCAGCTTCACATGGACTCACCTGCCTTGCGACGTCGATCTGGCCGGCGACCCGCCTCCTTATTAAGGGGACGGTTCATGCGGCGTCATAGCGACGTCACACAGCAGGCGGCCAATAGAAGCGGAGGGGCGGAGATGAGCGGGACGTAAACATCCCGCCTACCTCTGTCCTTCCGCATAGCCAGCGTGAGCTGCAGGACGCAGGTAGGAGATGTTCATCGCTCCTGCGGCTTCACACACAGCGATGTGTGCTGCCGCAGGAACGAGGAACATCGTACCTGTCGCAGTCGCGTAATTCTGGATTTCCCAGACACTACACCGATGATACGATTACGACGATTTTGTGCTCGTAAATCGTATCATCTAGGATTTACACACTACGATGTCGAGTGCGACGCCGGAAGTGCGTCACTTTCGACATGACCCCTCCGACATCGCACCTGCGATGTCGTAGTGTGCAAAGTGCCCCTAAGACTTCTCCATTCTTCTGTAATCTTGGGTATGATCCACATTTTGGTTGCTTTGCGACCTCTGAAGTTGAGACTTCAGTGGCTGATAATTCTATAGACAAGTTGATGTTTGTCTGGTCTGAAGTCAGAGAAAACCTGAAAAGTGCATAGAATAGACAGACCTCATCGGCTAATAAGAGGCGCATTGATGTGCCAAACTTTGCTATTGGGGACAAGGTGTGGTTATTTTCTACAAACTCAAGATTCCCTCTGCTAAGTTGGGTCCCAATTTCATTGGTCTGTATGAGATTATTGAGGTGTTCAATCTAGTAGCCTTCCATTTGAAACTTCCCCCCTCATTACGGATTCCCAACGTCTTTCAAAAAAACTTACTTAAGAGATATGATTTTCCGGTGCACCCTGTTGATAACCCCCCTCCACCTGTGTTGGCTGGAGACAGCCTAGAGTATGAAGTGGAAAAAATCCTTGATTCCAGGATAGTAAGGCAATCGTTGCAGTACCTTTTTAATTGGAAAGGCTATGGACCAGAAGAGAGAGAGAGTGGGTATAAGCCAATAACATCAGTAAATTCCATCATTCCATCCCTGGTAAGCCTAGTTCTAAGTGTTTGGAGGCCCCTCGTTATAGTGGGGTACTGTAACATCTGTGACGATTTCTGATTCAGCCACTAGGTGGCTCCACACTGTTGTTGGACTTGAGGTTCTTTCCAGTCTGGAAGTTTAAAGGGTTAATCTGTTGTTTTGTTTTTTGTCTGCTGTAAGCACTTGGTGGGGCTGTTCAGAGAACAAGCTCCCACTGCCAGTCACTAGGGATTCTTTCCTGGTTTGTGCCTCTGTTCAGTGTTTTGACCTGTTAATTACTGATCATTGACCTTACCTTGCCATTTGACTACCTGCTTTTTTTATTCTGTTCCTGACGTGACCTCCTGGATCTGACCCGTCTTCCTGACTATCCTTTTCAATTTGCATCAACCTACAGCAGCTGACTCTATGGCCTTTATCCAAGGACCACTGTTTAATTCCAGAGCCCCGTACAGGGGTTAAAGAGTGAAGGCCAGGCAAACTGCTGGGTTCTTGGAAATTGAGTAGCTTGCACCAAGCCTGTTTGTGTTAGCCATTTTAGAGCTACCAGGTGACTATTAACAGTACCTACAAGACAATAAAATTTACAATAACATTGGTGTCTTCAAAAGGGAACATGGGCAGTATGTCCACCGTCTGACACAGTAATCCCCTGTGTTTGCCCCAACAGTAGGCATAGTGTGTACCTAGCCTAAATGAGATAATAGAACAGTCATTATTTGTTTGATAAATTCCCTACTTCTATAGTGTTGACTCTTCAGGGCTCCTCGCTAGTTTTTGTCTTTACCTTCTGGCAGCAGTCATAGCTGTCTTCTCACTGCAAAATGGTTGGGGAGTACCGGAACAGCAGCATTGGAGCTATTTTTTTTATTTTATACCAATGGTTACATTTACCTTACCATTGAGTGATCCCAAAGAACTAATTTATTGAAAGCTCAACAATTTATTGCAACATCTAGAGTTTCTATTTTAATAGAGTAAAAAGAGGATATGTATGACCTAGATACTTTTCTCCTATGCAGAAGCTCTCTGGTTGTCACTTTTACATTTTTAGCTTTCATCTTTCATCTTCACAAGTTAAATGTAAACAATATTTTATTAGCTTTTCTTTTCTTATAATACTTCATTCCAAAAGTTATATAATATGTGAAGCTGCCTTGTCAGATCTTATATATTCTCTGTTAATTAAAATGAGAAGCTTTGATATTTAGGTGAGACATTCTCAGTTACTGTGAATAACTAGGTAGTATAAGTTATTGCAATTCTTCAACAAGCTACATGGATATCAATCCTAGCAATGCTTTCCATTATATCCTGTTCTTCATTAATTTTGAACTATTTTCTATAGGTAATAACCCCAACACTTGACAGAGCATGAAAAGAAATGGGAATATAATTGAAACAGGCTGGATCATATGATGCACCACATCTATGACTTTACCTGTATATCTAAGCTCTATCTCTTCATCTCGTGAAACATCCCACGTATATATACAGGTATACAGTTAGGTTCAGAGATATTTGGACAGTGATTGATGAATCCTCATAATTTTAGCTCTCCATGCCACCATTTGTTATTCAATATGAAACAACTGAGATGCAATTGAAATGTAAACTTTCAGATTTAATTAAAGGCTTTGAAAATAAATATCCTGTGAAACATTACAGAATTGCAACCATTTCTCTACAATTAGAAAAGGTTTGGCTTTGTAAAATGCCTCACCGTGTATTTAGTAACAATGGTTGATCATATATTAATATGCATGGATCCAAACCAAAGGCCAGCAGTAATGTATGCAAAAGAAGAACATGGATCCGCATGTGAGTTAAAAAATAGCCCAATCTTTATTACATCATATTAAAAGTATGGCTATGGCAAATTCCATTTAAAACTGTTCATTAGTGACGCGTTTCTGGCATACCAGCATATAAAAAAAGCAAAAAAAGAGGGATAAAATCTCCTCCAAAAATTCAGCAATTTCTTACAGCAAATAGAGGGCAGCAGTTATAACCTGCCCAAGCCAAGGAACAAATGCACTAGCAGGATGAAGCAAGACCCCCAATAAGGTGGAGGCATCACAGGTGCAACAGAAGCAAATCACTCACACACTTTCAATCGATGGAGGGAGCGATTGCTGGATGATAAAATTGCACACAAATGGCTTGTATAGGGTGCCGTTCACACATGTAGGTGCAGAGTAACTGGTTAGCAGCCTATTAGTCATGCCCATACTATTCGACCAGGTGGGCTGCGCCAGTACTATCCAAGTGCACCATACAGGGAGAGGCACTCCAATCTACAAAGCCTACATTAAGGGGCCTGGCTGCATCCTGTATAAAATGTCCTGTGCAAAAAATATATATAAAATATATATGAGGTATTAGATAGTATTATGGCCAAAATACGGTAGCCCAAAATCCACGTTACGGGTCCTCTTTTTGTTTTTTTTTTATATCAGTGTAAGGACCCACAAGCATGAGGACCTGTGACGTGGTTGTGGGCAACCGTATACTGTCCATACAAGCATATAGTTTTGCTTTGAGCAAAGAAACTATTTAACATTAGCACCTTCAATGATCAAATAGAATTAATTAATGGGGTTACACCTTCATTAGAATGAATTAAATTAACTGAGAATTACTTAATTGCTGTATTTGAGAAAAACACCTATGTGTATATATATATAGTAAGAAAGTATAGATACATCCTTTAAATATAATCTAATGTAATGCACCTTAAAATTTGTAATATTAACCAACACAGAATAAACTTGTACTTCAAACAATATATACAAAAAGAAAATAAAAAAAAAATAAACAATGATAGTATATCATAACATAAAAAAATAAATAAAAAATGCAATACAGAAAAATATACTGATATTAATAATACAATAATTCATCACTATAAATGTTATATATTATTCATTACTAATGCTGCTAATAAATAAGCATAGTATCTTTTTATAGATCATCCCTTTAGGTATTTTACTATCCAACCTGGTGATCCAGAGAGTTTATTTTAGCTAAAATACCTATATGAATTAACTTTTGTCTTAAGCATGTAAAATGCAGCTCAATGTAGTAGAGATCTGGTGACTCACTTGGCCATTACATAATATTCCACTTCTTTGCCTTAAGAAACTCCTGGGTTGATTTTGCAGTATGTTTTGGGTCATTGTTCATCTGTACAGTGAAGCGCAGTCCAAACTACCGTGCTAGATTTGGTATGATCTGAGCAGAAAGTATCGCCCTGCACACTTCAGAATTCATCTGGCTGCTTCTGTCTTCAGTCACATCATCAATATACACTAGTGGCCCAGGGCCACCGGAAGCCATGCATGCCCGGCCATCACACTGCCTCCATCATGTTTTACAGAGGATGTGCTATGCTTTGAATCAGGAGTCATTCCAAGCCTTCTCCATACTTCTTCACATCATTTTGGTATAGATTGACCTTAATTTCATCTGTCCAAAGAGTGCTTTTCCAGAACTGGGCAGCTTCTTTAGATTTTTTTTGCAAAGTCTTATCTAGTCTTTCTATTTTTCAGGCTGATTAATGAGTTGCAGTGGTGAACCTTTTGTATTTGCTCTCATGAAGTCTTCTCTTTATGGTAGACTTAGATACTGTAACTTCCAGTCACAAACACCACACTCCTTCCAGCCTCTGCAGCCATCTCCACACTTCACATGGGCATCCAGCAACCTGCCCCCTCCTGCTGCATCCCCCATCCACTCCAAGAAGCTGGAGGAGGGGATTCAGATACTCGGACATAAATTCCCTTGTAAACTTGTAGCTACCAAGAAGCTGGAGTAGGTGATTCAGATACTCGGAGATAAATTCCCTTGTAAACTTGTAGCTAGGACCAAGAAGCTGGAGGAGGTGATTCAGATACTCTTAGATACTGAAACACCTACTTTCTGTAGAGTGTAGAGTGTTCACTTCCAAAGTCAAATGCCTCACCTGGAATCAGCTTCAGACCTTTTACTTGCATACTTGATTGATTAGCAAGGAAATAGTCTATGCAGCTCATTAGAGTGCATTTGAGATAATTGTCCAATTACCTTTAGTCCCTTGAATAAAAAGGCAGCTACATTCCTAGACCCTTACTCCAATTAGAATGTTAATACCCTGAAATTAAAGCAGAGAGTCTGTATCATGACTATGTTTTGGTAAACAGCTACAATGTCAAAACTTGTAATGTATCTAAATAGATAGAGAGGGTATTCTTTATGGAGCCTACTAAAAAGAGATTAAAAATGAACTATCATCTGAATGTTTTTTTTAAAATCAGTGCAGATTTATGTCCTCAGATGATCCCAACTGATCACCCAAAAAAAATCAGCTAGACAGTGCTGAGCTTTTTCCTGACCACACACACACAAACTCTGTTATTTGGGGGTTTTTTTTGGAAAGTCTGTATTCGGCCTGAAAACCAAACACCATACATCAGGTTTGCTCCTCTCTAGTCACAATAACCACTGGGAAAAATGGCGCTACATCGCTGGAGCAAAGCTTCTGCAGGAGGTGAGTACACACTGGTTTTATTTTAATTCAGGTTCTGAATTGATTAAACTGGGGTCATGCAGTAGTGGATAACCCCTTTAATAATACCATACCTTCTACTACGTTGTCTATAAATCTTCACCCTATTACTCCATCCTAATCCATTTTCCTTTTAATTGCTCTGCAGGTATTACGAATTATGCCAACTGCTGCGTTTCGTCCAGTATACGGGACATATTTTATGTACTGTATATTCATGTTTATTGTATTTAAAGCAGGATAAAAGAGGATTATAAAATATAGATCTGTCAATGTGTTTGATGTTATGGAAGGATAATTTGCAGGTCAACATATGAAACTCTGGCAGTTTTCAGGGTGGAAATATCAGCAAAAATGAAAATCACATCAGAGTGCATTTTCAGAGACAACTTAAATATGATGACGCACGAAAGGGGAATCTTACCTTTTCTCTTTCTAAAATGTGTGATATTCTACTTTCTGGAGATGAGGAAATGTGAGTTCTTACTTCTCTGCAGTATACTCTGCATAATTATGGGGAGGCTCATAGTTAGGGTGCTCTTATACTCCTGCACGCAGCACGTTGAATATAGTATGGTGCACCGATACTTGAGCTCCACCAGGTTTCTAGAAAGAAATATCCTTTCATCCCACGAAATCTAATGAGAACATTCACTTTCATTCTCACAAGACGCCTCACTTGGTCGTTCTGGACAGCAGGGCCACTTTTCGTTTAGATTGTTTTGAGACATAAGTCCCATGTATCACCTCCATTATGAAATGAAAAATTCAGGGGTGACATTGGTGTCTTTATCATGTTATTTAACTTCTTGATGACCGTAATCATGGCATGGCAATTTTTCTATTTTTGATAGCCATAATAATCAGATATTTGAGAAAATACATTCGGTTAAAGCATCTCTTTAAATTGTCCCCTGTTTTTTTGAGTTGGGAGCAAATCATGGGGATAATTTATGTTCCATAGGAGGCAAGGTAGTTGGGCAAGTCTAAGGGCAAGTCTAAAGGCCGCTTTAAACGCTACGATTTATCTGACGATATGTCGTCAGGGTTCACGGTTTTCGTGACCCACTTCCGTCATCGTTAGCGACGTCGTTGCATGTGACACCTACGTGCAACTCCAAACGATCGCAAATAGGGTGAAAATCGTTGATCGCTGACACGTCGTTCAGTTTCAAAATATTGTTCGCCGTTTGGAACGCAGCAGACATATTGCTACGTTTGACACCCTGTCAACGATGAACAACATCCACACGACCGACAATATATCGCTGAACGATGTAGCGTGGTTTGTGAGATGTGTACGTGTGACTGCTACAAAACGACCTATGAGCGATCTCGGCAAATCTTAACAACGAGCGTGTCACATCGCTAACGAGATCATTAGCGGTATCGTTGTGTGTAAAGCAGCCTTTAGTCTAAGTGATCTATTGCATTTTGAATTTTTACTTTTCCACCTATGATAGCACACCCACAGGGGCGTACTAACATGCTAATGGAGCGGACTAGCCAGGAGAACTAACATCCAGGGGACTAGTCCCCTTGCTCATTAGCATACAATAAAAGATCTTTAGAAATACTTTTCTAAAGATCTCTTTATCTATGCTACTAGATGCAGGGACAGTTAGGCAGGTATTGGCAATATGCACCCAGGACTTCTCGTGGTTCTGGGTGCATATTGGACCTGACAGGTTTCCTTTAAGACTCCAATTTCCCTCAAAAGTAGCTCTGACTCCATGACTACGACTCTACAGCCCTGCTGATGGGGAGCGCGGGTGATCGGTCGGTATGTAAGTATTCTCTTTTGATTTTCACTCAATGCGGAGTCCAGTTTATTTAATTTTTAAAGAAAAAAAAGCAAAGCAGGACAGCATCTTTCAGAGCCACACGCAATTATTGCATCTATATAAGGCACCGAAATGTTATCAGCTGCCACCAAGAAACTATTTTTTTTTGCTTTTTTTTTTAAAAGTAAATGACAAATATCAGAGCCAGGAGGTCCACCAGCAAAGTGACTCATATGCAAAGTCTCATTCGACACCTCTCCTGGCATTGCAGATGTAATGTGCCATTTTATGTGCAGCTTCACAAAAGAAAAGCTTCCGTGTTACACTTACACCATTCATTACGACAGGTTGTCATGGCATTTGCTTTGTTCTTTCCTCTAACCCCCATCAATTGTGCTGCCTGCTTCAATAGTCCATTTTCATTTTGTGGGTTACATTGTGTGACATTCAGCACAATTCACCCTAGAAAGAAAGGCATTTGGAAATGTCATGCTGTCTATTTTTAGCTGCCGAGTATCATGATGCACAATTGCTGGCCATATTTAAATGAAACACATCTCCGCTTATCTCCGCTTGCTTGTTGTCTACTTTGTGTTTCCAATTTTTTTTAGCATGAAATTGCGCATTGTGAAGTATTTCTTATGCTCTAAAATGCTCGGATTTATCCTAAAGCATTGGCTAACCTTGATGCGCCATAGAAGAACCTACCTTTATGTTATACAATTGCTTATGCACTCCCCTTTATGAGCTGCCGTAATTCAATAGGAACATTACAACATTTAGCAACATATATTCCTTAAAAAATGATTTAAGTCATTGGCAAACTCAGGCAGTTCTATATCAGAGAGTAGTCTAATGTTCTCACGTTATGTTCACCTAAGAATTGAATGCTTCCAAAGCAGAAATTGGTTCACCAAATGGCATGTGATGCAACAAATGATGTGCAATCCATTTTGAGCATATTCACTTGAATCTGAGGGTAGATTCAATTCAGGTCAAATAAAATTTGTCTAATGTGAAAGCACCCTAATTGTATGAAAGCTAGGAAATAGCGCAATATGGTCTTACCCAATAAACATATGAAATCTGAAAAGGAATAGTGGTCACCTCGTGTGGCTATGTGACACACAATCAGTATCAAAGCACGTAATCAGCTGCTACAGAGTCCACGCGCACAAAAGCCGGTATAGATCAGGAATTGAATAAAGGTGAAACTATTTCTGCGCTGCTGTAAGAATGACACAAATCCAAAAATACTGAAATATAGTTGTTTTTATTCTACGCATTTCAAAGTGTGTCCTAACTTCTTCCTTCATAGGTGGATTTTCATGATAAAGAAGTGAGGACACACTTCAAAACGCGTAGAATAGAATTACCTATACTTCAGTATTTTTTTATTTGTGTCATTAATACAGCAGTGAAGAAATAGTTCCACCTTTATTCAGTTCCTTATCTAGCACCCTAATTGAGGCTTAGAGGCACTTTTCACACTACGACATCGCAGCTGCGATGTCGGTGGGGTCAAATCGAAAGTGACGCACATCCGGCATCGCAGTCGATATCGTAGTGTGTAAATCCTTTTTGATACGATTTATGCGCGCAAAAATGTCCAAATCGTATCATCGGTGTAGCGTCGGTCATTTCCATAATTTAGGAAGGACCGATGTTACGATGTTGTTCCTCGTTCCTGCATCAGCACACATCGCTGTGTGTGAAGCTGCAGGAGCGAGGAACATCACCTTACCTGCCTCCTGCGGCTCACGCTGGCAATGCAGAAGGACGGAGGTAGGCGGGATGTTTAGGTCCCGCTCATCTCCGCCCCTCCGCTTCTATTGGCCGCCTGCCGTGTGACGTCGCTGTGACACCGCACGACCCGCCCTCTTAATAAGGAGGCGGTTTGCCGGCCAGAGCGATGTCGCAGGGCAGGTGAGTGCATGTGAAGCTTCCGTAGCGATAATGTTCGCTACGGCAGCTATCACCATGATATCGCAGCTGCGACGGGGGCGGGGACTATGGCGCTCGGCATCGCAAGCATCGGCTTGCGATGTCGTAGTGTGCAAAGTACTCCTTAGTATGCTCTGAGCTATCTCCAGACCGCAAAGCATAAAAAATGAATGGGGGAAGGGATTTAAAAATAAAAAGACACATTATACTCACCTATCATAGACACTTACTTCAATAATATACATATCCCTTCATGTCATCAAGCAGGGGTCTACAAAATACTTACAACTGCACTCTAGAATGCTAACATTGAATAATGGAACTCTGCTATTGCATTACTACTATAGGAATATTTGAAAAAAGAGATACTTGGCTTATGTATTGGCCAATGAATGTGAGCCCATAACCAATGGTAAGGTGATCTCAAGATACTGGGACTCTAACTTAAATGTCTCTATCTGGGTTAAAAACCTACATGTCTGGGCAGGAAGGATCCAGCTATAAAGGAGGATGGACACACCCTGGTTACAGTGCGGAGTGCTCAATCAGAAAGAAATGCACTACAAGTATATATATAAAAAAAACTGACCTGCACATCCAACAAGTGTGAACAGGTGCTGGCTGAAAACACAATATAACTACAAAAACACATACAGCTGCACTCTAAAATGCTAACAATGAATAAGGGAACTCTGGTATTCCATTACTGCTATAAGAATATTTTAAAAAAGAGATACTTAGCTTATGTATTGGCCGAAGCATGTGAGCCCGGTACCAATGGCATGGTGATCTCTTATATATCGGAACCCTAACTTAAATGCCTCTATCCAGATAAAAATCTACATGTCTACGCAGGAAGGATCCAGCTATATAGAAAGATGGACAGAGCCTGGTTATAATGAAAAGTGCTCAGTCAGAAAGAAATGCACTACAAATATATATATAAAAAAATTGACACACACATCAAATAGGTGCTAGCTGAAAACACAATGTAACTACATAAATACATACAGCTGCACTCTAGAATGCTAAAAATGAATAAAGGAACTCTGGTCAAGTAGGTGTCAGCACCCAAAGAACTCATAATCCTCATTAAGGGCCAGGGAGCTGAAGGAGAGGTGAACCTTAATGTCAGCATCGCTCCCTCCAGGGCCTGCACATGGCCAGAAGTCTTGAAGAAGGAAGAGTAGGTGGGTAGCTAATAAGCTATTATTTCTTTTTGACTAATACTCACATCTCCAGCTGCCCTGTGGTTGCTGTCCGGTTCTCTTCTTTCCGTCATTGAGCATGCTGCATCTCCAGTCTCTTCACCAAAAGCCAAGATTTCTGGCTGTGTCCAGGCCGGAGCTTAGCGCACGTCATAAAATTTTGATGATCACGCGACCTTATTATATGTGTTGAACTCCGACCTTGAAACGGCTAGGCTTCCTGGACTATAGTAAAGAAATTCTAGATGCGGCACGTCGACGGAAGAAAGAAGACCAGATGGAATTTGGAGAAGTCAGCAATGATGTATTAGGATTTTTTTGTTTTTCTTTTAAATGCTTGTAACTACGGTAGGGGTCATATAAAAGTTGGATGTTGTTTTGGTGAAATGTCACACTATTTGGTATACAGCTCTTATGTGCATTCACAAGCAGAGGGGTGTATAGCTACTATAGTGCCGTTACAGACTACAAACAATTTGTGTATACTTTAAATGCTTGGCGCTAACCTGCTGCTGAGCCATGTAAATTAGTCACTAATATCCTTCCTAGGTATGTTTTCTCGTGAGCTTCAAAGTTTTCACAAGGATGACCGAAAGATAGGGATAAGTAAACAGGTACACAAGCCAGAGTACTGAGATAATTGGTGGGGGAGGTGTAGGCATGCTACATAAGTAAAAGCAACTGAGCACTGAACTGGCGGTTCCACAAGCAGGCATGTCAAATAAATAAGGTCTTCAAAATTCAAGACGAAATGTAGAACTCAACCAGCAACAAAATACGATTTTACCAGGTACACAGATCCACATTTGAAAGACATTTTACAAGTCAACTAAAATGTAATCGTTCTTGTCTAGCCATAACAAATACAATTGTGAAAAACATGCTTTTAAAAAAACATAGTATGGTGTAATGAATTGGAAAACAGGCACATGACATTACACATATGTCAGTGCATTACCTTACGGTATGTTCACAATTTCATTAGTTACCCTTAACAGATATTAAAATAGCCTATGGAGAGAGCTCTGGGCTTTTGACAACTATGTTAAACAGGTGACTGCTGTTAAACTATTATACCATACGGAGAATCAGGCTTTGAGTTTAGTGCCAGACAGAGAGGCATCGGATGCCTCGAGCATTTTACAATCATTGTCCAACAATTTCCAGGGGTGCTCCCAGTATATTCTATAAATAGATGGTTCCTGAGAAATGTCTATAGAGGAATGTGTTCTGCCATGTGTTACATACACAGCAATTGGAGAATATTTTGATCTATTATTATACTCATTTATAAAACAGATGAAGAACACCATAATAAATATTTTAATTTTATTTAGTTTATTTATGTGTAATGTGGATGATGCCTTGGTACCTAAACCATGCATTGAAGTGTAAAGGCCGCTTTACACGCTGCGACATCGCTAGCGATGTCGTTAGCGATCACACCCGCCTCTGTCGTGTATACATCACGGGCAAATCGCTGCCCGTGGCGAACAATATCGCTAGTACGCGTCACACACATACCTTCCTAACGACGTCGCTGTGGCTGGTAAACAAACTTTTTTTTAAGGGGGAGGTTCGTACGACGTCACAGCGATCTCACACAGCGGGCCACCAATAAAAGCGGAGGGGGAGGAGCAGCCGCATTAACATTACTCCCACCTCGTTGCCAGAGGACGCAGGAACGTTGTTGTTCATCGTTCCCGGGGTGTCACACGTAGCGATGTGTGCTGCCTCAGGAACGATGAACACCCTGCATCCAAAATGAGCAACGATATTTGGAAAAGGAACGACGTCTCAACAATCAATGATTTTTGCCGTATTTCGGATCATTAGCGGTCGCTTGTAGGTGTCACACGAAATGACGTTGCTAACAAGGCCAGAGGTGCGTCACGAATTCCATGACCCCAGCGATATCTCGTTAGTGATGTCGTTGCGTGTAACGGGGCCTTTAGAGTTTGCAACCTCTCAATCTAAACACTAGACTCGGGTTAAAGGGAACCTGTCACTTGATTTGTCCCCTCTAAGCTATAGCTACCCCCAGTTATCCCTTATATACAGCATTCTAGAATACAGTATATAAGAGCCCAGGCTGATCTGTATAACATAAAAAACATCTTTTATTATAGTCACCAGCGTAGCGGTCTGATCTGATGGGCATCTTTGGTCTTCATTCGGCACCTCCTATCTTCTTGCGATCACTGTCCTCTTTTCCTGCTTAGAGTGGATGACACTTCCTACATCATCCACACATCGTCCTCCATTGTGCTCCTCCGCAGGTGCACTTTTCTATTCCCTGCTGAGGGCAGATCAAAGTATTGTACTGCGCATGCACAGGCATTATTTGACCTTTCCCCGCACCTGTGCACTACAGTACTTTGGTCTTCCCACAGCAGGGCAAAGAATGGAGCACCTGCACAGGAGCGCAATGGAGGACACTGTGTGGATGATGTAGGAAGTGTCATCCACACAAAGCAGGAAAAATGGACAATGATCACAAGAAGTAAGGAGGCGCTGGACCGAGGCCAGCGACAGCCATCAGACTGAACCATCCTGCAGGTAAGGGACAAATCTAGTGACAGGTTCCCTTTAAATGGGGTTGCCACATTTGAAAAAGGACTGTATTTTTCTGGAAATAGTGCTACTCTTGTCCATGGGCTGCAGACTGGTAATGCAGTCCATCGCCATTCAAGTAAAGAAAGCTGCATTGCAATACCGAAAAAACCTTGTAGATCCATAGACAAGTAGGCAGAAAAGTTTAAAAGCCACCATAACGTGATAAGATATACCCAATCGGATGTCCTATCTCTAGTAGTCTACTTGCCGGGAGGCCTCAAAATAGTTAAGGCCAGAGCAAAACCCAGACTTGACCGTTTTAACACCTGATCATGGAAAGCTATATAGACTGAATGCACAAAAATGGGGAGCCATGCCCTTGTATGTATGACATACAAAAACTGAAGCAACAAAAATAGGCAGGAACACCTTTTGGAATAAGTGCAACATTTAGGTGCACATTCACACTGGCCAATAACAGACAAAACCCCAGAATAAAAACAAAAGGAGCAAATACCCTGCAGCAAGTAATAGTACATGTAAATAACATAGAGTACTTAGTTAATTAATACTATTTTAATCAAATGAGCATAAAAGCCATCAAATCATGGCAAGGTGTACCCAAATCAGAATGATCCTTTTTTTAGTATTGAAGTAGGAAACAAAGCAATTGACCAATAATCATCCTCCCTGCATAGTCTCTACAGCAATCACTAACCCTGCATATATGTTAGGGACATCACTGAGCATGGTACAAGAAATATTAAACATTTGTCTAAATAAGGCTGCTTTCACACTACGTTTTTTTAACATGTGTCATGAACGTTTTATTGCTGTAAAAGTGGATCCTGTTTTTACAAAGAAAAACGCATGCAAACGCATGTGTTATTTTGCAGGATCCTGCCACTTGAAGTTTATGGGCGGGCATTGAAGTCATGTGATCGGGAGTGAGGGGAACTGAACATGATAGACTGGGAGCCGGCATCTGACAGCTGCGGATGCTGGTAATCAAGGTAAACATCGGGTAACTAAGCGAAGTGCTTTGCTTGGATACCCGATATTTACCTTGGTTACGAGCGTCCGTAGCTGCTAGGAGCCGGGCTGCCTGCTCCCTGCACACGTAACCAAGGTAAACATCGGGTAACTAAGCGAAGCGCTTTGCTTGGTTACCCGATACTTACCTTGGTTACGAGCGTCCGCCGCTCTCAGGCGGGGGAGAGAGAGAGGAGAGAAAGGGAGGGGGAGAGAGGGAGGGGGAGAGAGAGACTGATCACGCCAGGCTGGTTTCTGGGCATGCTCAGTAGAGCAAGCAGGATCCTGTCTATCAGCATGCCAGCGTTCACATGCGTTTGCGTGCAGTATAGTCAGGATCCAGTGAAAAACAATATTTGGACGCAGCTCAAAAATGCTACAAGTAGCGTTTTTGAAAAAAGTAAAAAAACTGCAAGTCGCTGGATCCTCACTATAACGCACACAAACACATGTGAACGCATGTTGACGCGTGTCCATTGCAAATGCATTGAAATGAAAACGCATTTGCACTGGATCCGTTTTTGCGTTAAAAAACCGTTCATGTTAAAAAAAATTTAGTGTGAAAGCCGCCTAACATCATGAATAAGAAGGACAAGAAAGAACTTTTCGAATGTAAATATGCCTATACAGATAATGGTTATCCTAGAGGGTGAATGATCTAAAGACTTTCTTCCACTGCATCTATATTTACAATGTAGACACTTTATAACAGGTGTCTTTTTTCAGGTTCAATAGAGATGTCAGTGTTATTCGTCCATACAATGTATGTACATAAAGCAGTTTACTGTCCGCTGCTTTCGCTCCAAGCAGTAGTGCTGTCATGCATAGGCTATTTATTATAGGTTGAACTGTCATCTTCAATTACTGAAATGTGGGCAACCTTTGTCTCCAGTAGATGTTGTAGATGGAGAATACTTCAGGTCCTATAATAAAGCAGATTATTACACAGTCACATCACAATAGCTTAATGAGTGTTGTCTGGGATTTGATACTCATGATCTATCTTTTGGACAGGTCATCAATATCCAGTTGTGGAGGTGCAACACCCAGCACCCCCACCATTACTGTTATTGGTACCAGTAGTGGCAGGGTCCTACCTTTATGAATATAGCTGTTCTGCAGCACCTGGCAGCAGCCACTACACCTTGAATAGAGCTATGCTGTTTAGTTTCATTCAGTGTTTAGATCTGGCCATTATTGGAGTAATAACAACTGACTTAGGTGCCGGACTTACATCGAAACAACGATGGCCTATCTCAGGGCTTTTCGTACAAGACAAGCCAAGATACTTCCTAAGCCTTTCACACAAACTAACATGAGACTTGGACCTCATCATCTGTAGTAGAAGTCAATACTAAAGTTATTGTACAGCAAATGAACACTTCTATGAAAACTGCCTCACAGGCTGTGCTTCACCAACAACTGACCAGCACCTCACTGGCAAGGCCTGGCTAACCATTCTGAGAAGCACTTGGCCTATCTTAAGGCCAGATCATCAATATCTTGTCATTTTACAACCCCTTTAAAGAGGATCTGTCATAAATTGAAAAGTGGTCAATATTTGCTCTTACTTTATTCCAGCTGCTTTCTTGAATATTCCATTCTTATTGTTTTTAAAATCCACCATATAATACTAGAGATATGGACTTTTTTAATTAGTACTAATTTTTAAGGTCCTTCACAGTAGGCAATGCTTTTAGGGTAGTAATGTAGAGTAGTGTAAAGAGACGCCCCCAAAGGACTCTGTGCCCGCCTCCAGATACTCCTGTGTAAGGACCATAAACATTAGCACTAAATAAAAAGATCCATATGTCAGGAACTATAAGCGGAATTTAAAAAAGCAAAAACAAAACAAATAAAATGGAATACTGTGGTAATAAAATAAGAAAAAAGGCCACTTTTGACCTGGTGACAGGTGCTCTTTAATTTTTCTCCTTGTTTTGTACTATTGTGCCTTGTAAGAAGAATCACAATGTAGTTCAGATGAACCATGTGAATAAAACTAATTTTGCATTTTTAACTGTAGGAAATGACCGCAGACAGCAGATGCAACAAGATTATCTGATACTCAAGAAAGTATAACTGTATAAAAAGTGTTGCAGTGGCAGGTATGGTTTATAAACAAAATTAAACATGCCGATGTTGGCGATAGAAGTTACTTGAAGTTCTCCAACACCAACCCCTGTGGATTTAGCTGGTGCTCTGGTGGTCTGCACCGGGTAAGGAAGCGGTGATAACTGACTGCTATGCCTGTGATTGACTGCTGTGTTCAGATGACTGAAATGCACATCTCTGTGAATATCACTTATTTTATTGTCTAAAAACTATCCCTTAAGTTAGGTCGGGGCCACACGGGCCACTAGTGCGATGCTCGCACAACACTCCACTCGCGCTGGCAGCACAGCAGGAGCCGAGTGTCATGCGAGTGTCCCTGCTACTGAGGTCCGACCGTGCGAGCGGACCTCAGCTGCGGGGGGCGGGCCGGCTGTGAGGAGGGGCGGGCTAGCGCTGCGGAGGGGCGGGCTGGCATGGAAGAAGGGAGGGAGGGATTTCTCTCCTTCTCTCCTCCGTAGCCAGTTATTGCGATTCTCGCTCTGAAAGCGCAGTACACCAGTGTACTGTGAGTGCAGTGCGATTTTTCTCTCTCCCCATTCACTTGAATGGGTGCGAGAGAAAAATGTCTCGCATTACAATCACAGCATGCTGCGATTGTTTTCTCGGTCCGATTAGGGCTGAGAAAATAATCGCTCATGTGTGCTGACACACAGGCTAGAATTGGTCCGAGTGGAATGCGATGTTTTATCGCACTCCACTCGCACCGATTTTCTCGCCGTGTGGCTTAGGCCTTAAGATTTTTGTAGCAATCAGACCCCTTTTAGTGTACTAACTTTTTTCTACTTATATATGTTTCTGGGAAGTGCTTATTGAACCTTATGGCCAACTCTCAGAAGGGTTCGCTTAGATTTCCTAGTTTCCAGAATGACAATTTGACCTAGTTACATAGTAATAAATCCCAACATAGACCCAGAATCATTGTACACAGAATAATGGTGGTTATTACAGTGATATATTGGAAATTGTCATGCTGACGTTTTTGTGGCCTTTATTTAAAGGGAATCTGTCGCCAGGTTTTTGCCACCTAGTCTGAGAGCAATAATATTTAGAGGCAGAGACCCTGATTCCAGCGATGTGTCACTTACTGAGCTGCTTGAAGTCATTTTTATAAAATCACAGTTTTATCAACAGGAGATTATCATTACAGGACTAGTAAATCTGCCGTAAATGATCTCTGTATAACCCCACCCCCACCTCTAATTGGGAGCTTTCGGGCTAAGCACAGTGTATGAAATGCCCACGCTGGAGCCTGCAGGGCTGACACGGTCACCGGGCTGGTGGTGGTTGGGATCAGCTGTGAGTGGCCCGACCCGGCTTCCGTGACCCCGGCGGTTTTCAATAAAAGAAAGTTCGATAGTCCGGTGTGACAAGGGGGTAATGGGAGGAGGGTGACGGGGTTCCTGGGGAGCATGTCACCGGTTGCAGCGACGACTGGGGTCTCAGCCTCCTCTGCCACGGACCCCCTCCCCCTGCAACTCTTCTCTCCCCCAGGAGTGGTATGGGATGGGAACGAGGGTTGCTAGCAGTGCCACCCGTGGTATGTGGCCAGGTGATTAGCCGCCGCTGCACAGTCTCTCTCCAGGGCAGGTGTTAGGTGCAGCCGGGATGGAATCGCTCCTCACGGGTGGAGTGCGGAAGCACCGGGAGGTTAGTGAGAACCGGGGGTGGCAGTCCACGGGAGCACTTGGTCACAGGGTGGTGGCATTTACTGACAGAGTCACCGGGTTCAGGTTCCAGATTCTTTTATTCACTGGTCTGTTCAAAGTCGCACCCGGGTGCTGGTTCTCGCTGTTGTAGCCTCCGGTCAGTCCCGGGCAGGGGCTGGCAGGGTAATCTGAGGGTCTTACTTTTCTGTTGCGGTACCCGAGGCCTGGAGCTCTTGGGAGTTGCCCGCCTTTCTCTCTCTTCTGTAGCAGCCTGGCCATCTCAGGCGCTACCAGGTACATCCCCCTGATCACTGGTACCGGTTCCCCTTCCTCCAGGTATTACTAGCCCTGGTTCGGCTGGTTCCCCTCTGCAGGAGCTGTCCCCGCAGAGGTCCGTGCTGTTTCACATCCCAGATGGTTCTAACACTATTTCCTGTCTGCTCTGCACTGTATCCCAGCTCAGGCCACCTCCCTCCCAGGAATTCAACATGTTGTCATGGGGACCTGTCTATGTGAGGCCACCTGCTTCCCACCCATTTAGGAGACAGGATGTGTTATGCAAACCTAAGCTAGGTGCTGAAAAATTATTAACTCTTTCCTAGTGGTGTGCGTGTGAATTACCAGGGGGACCTCTCCCTGCCCGGGAAGGATATTATACAATACCCTGTAACGACCAAGCTACAGGGGCGTTACATGTACACAAAAAGCTACCAATCAGGGGTGTGGGTGGGATTATATAAAGCTCAACATTCAGAAAACTGGTAGATCTGCCGCAGGTAAAATAGATATGTTATCATAACTGCAGCAGCTGCCCAGTAAGTGATCATTGCTGGAATCAGAGTTTCTAGCTATATCTAAAATGGTAAAGCAAAAACCTGGTGACAGATTCCATTTAAATTAAAATGTAATTGCCCCAACACCAAAGAGTCTCATTAATTGCTTATCTGAGCTCTATATAGCATGAGAAGTACTTTTTCCCCCAATATTTTTAAGAAAAAAATATAGAATTGATTGACAATTCTAAGAATGTAAATCACCAGAACTACAAGCTTGTTTGAGCACCAAGCCAGCAAAGAATGCTGGGAAATTTTATTCTGAAATGTGCAGAATTTTGACTACAGCTCTTGAGCATAATACAAGCTGTAACTTACGATTAATATGAGATAAATAATGCACAGGCAAAGGTAATCAACTTTTTCTGCAAACTATTTCTGTAGACAAACTGTAAAGTATTATGTAAGTGAACATAAGACATTAAGGAAACATGAGACTTAATGTGACCTCCTGTGACCGGTCATCTCAGTATTTGTAGATTTTATTATGAATATAAGGATTGTGTGATCAGAATCTGATTTGAAATAGATTTATGCCTTTCTAACGGATTCTGCACGAGAAAAATCAATAAATATAGCAATTAAAAAAACGTTAAAATAATGTACAGCGAAAATCCATCAAGGAGACTTTATCGGTATTGTATACATCACTTAGCTCTAATTCCTGTCTTGCTTTGTTACTAGCGTTGCCAGAAGCTCTCCATTCCCTGTATTTCAGATTACTTAATGGGGAACTGATGCAGGATTGTGTAAAGAATGAACTCCGAGAATCTGCTCTCTCGGGAGCATCTGTCCATAGACTGCTATGTCAAAGCCAATTAGAATACAGGAAGAGTGCAAAGCTTTACCATTGTCAAAAGAAATGTAAAATCTTCAGCACTTAAGAATCAGCCTTTAAAATCATCAACTAGAAAGAAAAACAGTTTCATCCTTGATGTTTGTAGCTTAGTTGGACAATAGCCCTCAGTAAAGTGCAAACAAATGGGTTTATTTTTGTAAGCTGCTAATAATTTTCCAAAATGTTACATTGATTATCCTCTTTCAATCCTGCCTTTTTTATCAGCATGCTTGCCGGTAGAGAGGGATGTGGCTATGTTTTGAGAGAGAGGGGCAATACATAGCCCATTGTGGCAACTATCATCCTTGGTTGGCCGTCCCTACTTGTAGCCATGGTCTAGAACTACATTTTATATCACATAAGGAGTCTGAGCCACAACCCATAGCTCAGATGACTTTCAAACAACTCATGGACTCATGTGGGACCAGCTCTTCTCCTCCCTTGACCTCTGTCATATTGACAGTAAACGCAGCATCAAATCTTGTCCCTTTCCACATCCTCTTACCTAGAACCACAGGTACTACTTTCACATTTCCGTTATTTTCCCTCAGCCAGAATCCGTCGCTTTGAGGAAAACTGAATCCTGCAAAATAATTTGCAGGATTCCGTTTTTTCTCATAGACTTGTAATTAACGACTAGGGATGATCGAATACCTCAAATATTCGGCTTCGCAAATCTTTTACGAATGAATTGCCGATATGCGAATATTCGATGTGCAATGTATGTCTATGGGAAGCCCGAATAGTTCTGAATAGTTGTTATTTGGGTTTCACATAGATTTACATTGCGCATCGAATATTCGCGAATAGTCAAATAGTTGTGACCTATTCGGAAAATATTCGGGAAGCTGAATATTTGAGGTTCTCGATCATCCATATCAATGACGGATTGTGATTGATGGCCTTGCGTTGCATCCGTTGCGCGTCTGATCAGTTGTGGAATGACTGACCGTCGGGCGGAAGCAACAGACAATATAACATTTCGCCGAGCGTCGAAATGATGCACTGTGCAGGATTCTGTCACAATCCGTCAAGAGGTATAATGGTTGTCTGTGGTGCAGGATTCTGCTGTAATCCGTCACACGACGAAATCCAGTGTTGGATTCCGTCATTTTCTACTGATCATGCCCAGTATGTACACAATCACATTGCAAGGCTCCAAAGCTGGTACGACGGATCCGTTTTTTACAGGGATCCGTCGCATTAGTCACAAAACAGATTGTGACTGATGGAAAAAACTGATGTGTGAAAGTAGCCTAATAGAGGGGCAGCTGCAAATGGAGGCAAAGTCTCTGTGATGAGAAAGTAATTGAGAAAGGGGACTCACCTGGTTTTCAAACACAAGGCCTTTCCTCAATAAAGAGAAGAAGCCACTGGTGGACACAGACAAAAAAAAGGGCCTCTGTGCAAAAACAGTAAGTGGGCACTACCTTCACCCATCTGGTCCTTGCTGCATCTTCTTATCACAGCTGCCAAATTATTCTGGACTCATTGACAGTGGTAAAAAGATGTGCCAAGGTCAGAACAGTTGACCATGATGAGATGGAAAGGTGAGCATTAGGTGAGCATAAGAATTGTTCTTAACCTTTTGATGGCCCTTTACAGTTCAGCAAATTAGCAGCCAGGTTGCCGCCATTTAGCTGATTTGAACGGAAGAAAATAAAAAAAATCTGTATTTTGGCGAATGAGAATTGTGAGTGAGCTCTAACACTGACAGGTATAATGTATTGCAATGGATGTGCATTGTAAGACATTATATCAGCGATCAGAGTAATAAAAGTTAATGTTCCATATAGGGCTAAGTAAAAAAGGAAAAAAAATTATAAGCATAGGAAAATAAAACTAAATAAAGAACAAAAAAAATTACACCAATAAATACGTATATTTATGTAAAAACAAGAAGAAATAAAAAAGTACACATATTTGGTATTGTCATGTCCAGAGCAACCCAATCTATAAAACTGTCACACTAGATAACCACTCCATTGAACATCATAAAAAGTAGCAAAAACTATGTCTTTTCTTAATACAGCTCACAAAAAAGTGTAATAAAATGTGAACAAAAAGTAATATAAATAAAAATATCGCTAAAAATGTCATCTTGTCCTGCAAAAAAACAAGCCGCCATACAGCTTCATCAGTGGAAAAAAAAACAAAAAAGCTGCAGCTCTCAGAATGTAGCAATGCAATTTTTTTTGTTTAAAATTGCTTTTATTGTGTAGAAGCAGAAAAACGTAAAAAAAAACCAATATAAATATAGTGTCGCTGTATTCATACTGACTTGGAGAAAAACAGTGAATGTCGTAAAATAAAAACAAAAAACATACCTAAATTGCTTATTTTGTTTGATTCTGCCACACAAAAAGCAGAAAAGAAAGCGATCCAAAAATATTATGTGGCCTAGAATGGTACCAACTCATCCCGCAAACAAACAAAACCTCAAATGACACCCTTGGCAGAAAAATAAAAAACTATAGCCTTTAAAATTCAATGATGCAAAAAAAACTTTATGCTGTAAGAAAAAGCATTTTTTTTTTGTATTATAGTAGCACAAACAAAAAAAACCAAAACGATATACATTTGGTATTATTGTTACTGTACTGACCTGAGGAATAAAGCCGCATTATCACTTATAAGGAAGTCGAGCTGCGTAACAAATAGTGATAAAGATAATTCTTCAACAGCTATTGATTTGTTCTTTCTGCCTCCTAAAGATCACGGTAAGGCTTGGCTCACATTCATTCTCCACTCTGTGCTGAGCAATTTGTAATTCTGCAACATTCACTGCGATTGACTGTATATGTGTTTTCCAGAGACAAAATCATCACTACACCGGCAGATGAATTCTCGGAGTGGTGTAATTTAGAAAACATGGTCACTTGAGGGGGTTTCTGATTTTCTGGCACTTAGAGGCTCTTCAAATGGAGTCTGCAAACTATTCTAGGAATATCTGTGTTCCGAGAGTCAAACGTCACTCCTTGCCTTATTTTTATAGGTAAGGGGGCATATGTGGCACTGTATGGAGGCATTATCTCTCTACAACTCACAATGGTGGCTTTTGAGCCAGTTCATTAAATGGCAGTTGTATTGCATAAATGGCTGCTGACTGATTCCAAATCATTGACTAAAATTTAGGGAACCCCCAGGTGGAACTTGTCACCTAGAACAGTATCTGCTAGCTGTTCCCCTCATACATTCATCCAGCCCCCCCGGCAGCTGCCCCATTTACTTTTAACGTTTTTGGTTGGTGGTAGAGTTGGTAAAAAATTGATACCCATGTCAGTAACCTGTGGTTGCTGTACAGGAGCCCTGATGGCATCTGTGGCTCTGCTTTGATTAGCCGACCTGGCGCTATGTGACCATTGTGGCGTGATGCATAAGTGATATCGCGTCAGGCCGGCTAATCAAAATCAAAAATCAGATTTATATTTGTATTTTGTATGTAGACCCTTTTCACATGTACAGAATCATGGAATCAATGGTGGTCTAAAAAGAAATATTAATCATAGTAATAATATAAGGACAACATCTGCAAGGAGTGTGTATGTTCTCCCTGTGTTTGTGTGGGTTTCCTCCAGGTACTTTGGTTTCTTCCAACATTCTAGAGACATATTGATAGGTAATTTAGGTTGTGAGCCCCAATGGGGACAGTGATGATAAACTCTGTAAATAAGGGAGTAAAATAAATAAATATTAATATATTGGTAACAGGAATAACCTTTTTATACTCTCTGGGTAGTTGCGTTCAATATTCTGGATAATATATCTCATAGCTTTCAAGTGGCGGGGAGGAGGACAAAATAAAGCTCTTTACAGTACATATATTCTAACTACTAAACTACGTAGAACGAAAAGTATCAGCACATTTTCATCTCAGTTTAGTCAAACTAATGCTTCCATTGAATGATCTATAAATCCACTTAAGTGCTGGTTACATTTTTCTGTTAAAAAGAAATGAAATCATACGTAGTTGTTGTATTAATCACCACTAATTATTCCGCTAGAGGAAATGGAACATTAAGTTTCAGTTTATGTACATTTTCTTCCTGCTATGCTGTTCTTTTAGGCACTTGTTTTACAATGGCTTCTATATTGCTGGCATCATTTCGAAGTACAAAATAAAAAAATAAATAAGTAAATACAAGGGAATATTTTACAGTAAAATATGTTACGGAATGGTAAAGAACTGTGAATTGAGAATAGCAGAGCAATGAAAAAACTAGAAGAAAATATTGCATACATATTTCCATTTGGAAGAGAAACTGCACAAATATGTTAGCAATTGAAGACATTCGGAAAGTTATCAAGAAATAGGGAACGGTAGCATGACTGCAGTATCAGATTACATAGGTTATGTTTATAGTCAGTTACCATGGAGACACATATAGTGTATCACAAAAGTGAGTACACCCCATATATCGTTTCAGGGGACAACACTGAATATATGACACTTTGATACAATGTAAAGTAGTCAGTGTCCAACTTGTATAACAGTGTAAATTTGGTGCCTTCAAAATAACTCAACACACAGCCATTAAGGTCTAAACAACTGGCAACAAGTACACCTGTAAGTGAAAATGACTAAATTGTGCCCATTTTTCCTTTCCAGTGTCATGTGACTCATTAGTGTTACAAGGTCTCAAATGTTAATGGAGATCAGGTGTGTTAAATCTGGTGCTATCTCTCACACACTCTCTCATACTGGTCACTGGAAGTTCAACATGGCTTCTCATGGCAAAGAATTTCTCTAAGGATCTGAAAAAAAAATTGTTCCTTTACATAAAGTTGGCCTAGGCTATAAGAAGATTGCCACCACACTGAAACTGAGCTGCAGCAGAGAGGCCAAGACCATACAGTTGTTTAACAAGACAGGTTCTACTAACAACAGGCCTCGCCATTGTCGACTAAAGAAGTTGAGTGCACGTGCTCAGCGTCATATCCAGGGGCTGTCTTTTCAAAATAGATGTATGAGTTCAGCCAGCATTGCTGCAAAGGTTAATCGGGTAAGGGGTCCACCTAAAGTTGGCCTGGGCTATAAGAAGATTGCCACCATCCAGAAACTGAGCTGCAGCAGGGAGGCCAAGACCATACAGCTGTTTAACAAGACAGGTTCTACTAACAACAGGCCTTGCCATTGTCGAGTAAAGAAGTTGAGTGCACGTGCTCAGCGTCATATCCAGTAGTTGTCTTTTCAAAATAGACGTATGAGTGCAGCCAGCATTTCTGCAAAGATTAATGGGGTAGAGGGTCCGCCTGTCAGTGCTCAGACCATAAGCCGCACATTGCATCAAATTGGTCTGCATGGCTGTCATCCCAGAAGGAAGTCTTTTCTAAAGATGATGCCAACAGTTATCTCATGCGTATAGCCAGCTAAAAGGGAGTTTGTCAGCACAAAAGGACTGTTCAAACCAAGCACAGGTGCTCATTGCACCCTCAGTGCAGCCAAGCAGTTCAGTTTTCCATCACACCTTCTTGCTTTAAATCTGTGCTTGCCCTCTCTTCCTTGATTGACCACTCTGTCTTTACAAGAGCCAGATCAGGGCAGTGATAGATGCACAGCAATTATGTGGGAAGGTGCACTGAACGGCACAATCACACCTAGGGTGCACCAAAAACCTGCCCTTGGTTTAAACAGTCATATTGTGCTAATAGACGTTATACTAGATAATTCCTAGAAGTTTTAAATTATATTTTTTTTATTAACATTTATTATATTCAGAATGAAACCAAAATGTCCCCATCCATATCTGTCTATCCATCCATTTATGCTAAAATCCATCCATGTATCTACTTATCATAAAAAGCATAAACCATATAACGTAAGTTTTACTCTATTCAACTGATATGTACTTTGTTTAATGGGATGCTCATTGATGTCTCTAATAAGGATGCATGGTGCAGTTATTTCGCTTGACTGCAGATTTCAATTGTTAATTGTTATTTGTTGTAATTTCTTAATTTGTTTGCGATGTGTTATATAATGAAGAACATCAATTATTTTAATTATCCTTCTGATAAAACATTTAAGCAGCTTTGATTGATTTTTGCAATAAATAAGAATATGTTTTTTTTAATATTAAGTACCACAATGATTAAAAATATATAAGCATAAAAGGGTAAATAATATGTTTTGTGATATTTGGTTACATATTACTGTGGATCATATGGGCACACTCACAATTCAGCCGCTATGTCTGGCATTGAACACAGGTGTCAATAATGTCTGTCTATGTATGATACCTAAGGGATCATTTAATTCCAACATTTTTTCTATACTTTCCAAATTAAAGGATGCTATATGCCAGTGTGACCCTAGCCTTAAACTGACAGAATACCTGTAAAGGGGGCTTTACACGCAACGACATCGCTAACGAGATGTCGTTGGGGGTCACGGAATTCGTGACGCACATCCGGCATCGTTAGCGATATCGTTGCGTGTGAAACGTACCAAGAACTGCTAACGATCAAAAATACTCACCTAATCGTTGATCATTGACACGTCGTTCAAATCCCAAATATCGTTGCTGTTGCAGGACACAGGTTGTTCATCATTCCTGAGGCAGCACACATCGCTACGTGTGACACCCCAGGAACGACGAACAACACCGTACCTCCGTCCTCCGGCAATGAGGTGGGCGTGTCTTTCCTTCAGCTGCTCTCCGCCCCTCCGCTTCTATTGGCCGCCTGCCGTGTGACGTCGTTGTGATGCCGCACGATCCACCCCCTTAGAAAAGAGGCAGATCGCCACCCAGAGCGACGTCGCTAAAAAGGTAAGTATAGTGTGACGGGTCCGAGCGATATTGTGCGCCACGGGCAGCGATTTGCTGACGGGGGAGGGTTCTTTCACGAGCAACATCGCTAGCGATGTCGCTGCGTGTAAAGCAGCCTTTAGACCATGCTGCTGGCATGGTCTAACAGGCCACCATAGCTGGCAGATCCGGAAGTCATTATTAGACCTTGGGTTGCCTTGGCAATGATTGGGCCCCCGATCGAGTGAGAGATGGAGCACACTCCCATCTCCCAGCCCCCTAAATGTTGCGGTCTCTATTGATCACCGAATTCAGAGGATGAAAGAGCCAGGAGCAGCGTAGGGAATGACCCTGGCTGTGACTGCCGGAGCTTGGCTCACTTAAGCTCAGCTCCCAGAGCAGTGATCGTGTAGGTACAGCTCCTGTGCTCGGGTGATCGCCATGATGTAAGTTTACGTAATTTTGTCGGAACCCCTATCCGACCATGATGTAAACTTATGTCAAATGTTGTGAAGTAGATAATCCAAGGTTTTTTTGTAAAGAAAAAGCACCTATAAATCTAAAAAAACAACACATTCTCCTCAGTGCAGAGCCTCCTTCCTACTAATATTATGGCGTGCAGAAGTCAATGCAGTATTTTTAGCAGCACTGAGATATGGTTGCTATGCCATATCCATAGATATAATAGGCCCCTTCCTATACCATTAGCCTGGATTGGCCAGTAGCCTAGGTAGCAATTAGCTAAGAGAATATGACTTCAGAGTAAACACGTTTTATGGGATCTACTGTTTGCTAAAAACATAAAAACTCTGGAATTTTATCATTACAGAAATGTTTTCCCTTTTGTGGTCACATATTGTGAATGCTCTGAGGAAATAGAACTCATGAATCATTTTATTTCTTTTTTTAGTTACATTTATGCTATGTTGATAACTTTCAGTTTGATGTAAATATTATAAAACTGCAATATATACTACCCCAGTACATAAGGTTATATCATTTTGTCAGGGGCGGACACAGAGTGAAGAGCCTACGTGCAGGACTTGTGTCTGGGTATCACCAGCCGACACATCCTACCTACATATACACGTGCACATTTACATGGATAATCACATCAGGCATATATATATACAGTATATATATATATATATATATATATATATATATATCCATGCTGATACATTATACATACAGTAAGGCCCCCTTCACACGGGAGCACAAAAAACACGTGTGGCACGTTCCGTTTTGTTCATCTTTGTGACTCTCCATGTGTACATGTGTGTCATCCATGTGTACGTATGTCATTTGGGTTACACGTATGGGAAAAACACACATGACACTTGTCACATGGTGTCTGGTTCACAACTCGCCGAGTGTCAGGACTACATCTGTTCACACAGCAGAGTCGGACACTCCACATGATGCTGCTTTTGAGTTGCACAGAGTTGGGCATCGACCAGCTGTGCTCTTGATAGTAATCGAACTTTTAGGAGTTAATTTCTGCTAGCCTGTGGATTACTGCTTGAGTCACAAGTTGCAGGAGACCTATCACAGTCACCTCGGCCCTTTTATGATAGTGGAGCCTGGTCTCCCACGCTGATGATACCTTTATGGAATATTGGTCCTTATCAGGGCCGGCTCCAGGTTTTTGTGGGCCCCGGTTGGAAGAGTCCCAGTGGGCCCCATCCACACGCAGACACACATGTACACATACATATTTAAAGACAAACTCACAAAAATACATATAGAACTGACACATCTATACAGTCATATACACTGACATACTACATAGATACACATCATACATGCATACATACAGACACATACAGCTCTGCTACATACACACACACATAGCTCTGCTACATACACACATAGCTCTGCTACATACACACATAGCTCTGCTACATACACACATAGCTCTGCTACTGTACATACACAGCTCTGCTACATACACACATAGCTCTGCTACTGTACATACACAGCTCTGTTACATACACACATAGCTCTGCTACTGTACATACACAGCTCTGCTACATACACACATAGCTCTGCTACTGTACATACACAGCTCTGCTACAGTACATACACAGCTCTGCTACAGTACATACACAGCTCTGCTACAGTACATACACACATAGCTCTGCTACAGTACATACACAGCTCTGCTACAGTACATACACAGCTCTGCTACATACATACACACATAGCTCTGCTACATACATACACACATAGCTCTGCTACTGTACATACACACATAGCTCTGCTACTGTACATACACACACAGCTCTGCTACATACACACACAGCTCTGCTACATACATACACACACATAGCTCTGGTACATACACACATAGCTCTGCCACATACATAGCTCTGGTACATACAGAGACACACATAGCTCTGGTACATACACACATACCTCTGCCACATACATAGCTCTGGTACATACAGAGACACACATAGCTCTGGTACATACAGAGACACACATAGCTCTGGTACATACAGAGACACACATAGCTCTGCTACATACAGAGACACACATAGCTCTGGTACATACAGAGACACACATAGCTCTGGTACATACAGAGACACACATAGCTCTGGTACATACAGAGACACACATAGCTCTGGTACATTCAGAGAGACACACACACACACACACACACACACACGGCTCTGTGGGGCCCACACACGCGGCTCAGGGGGACATACACGTTAGGGGGGGGAGAAGCCCATACAGCTCACCGGGACCCATAAATCGGTCACGGTGGAGAGGGGGCCCACACAGCGCCGGAGAGAAGCGCTTTGCTGGGGGTCGCTGGTTGTCCTGCATCTCCTTCATCTGTGGGACTGAGCAGACGCCGGTCGGTAGCTCCGCCCACAGATGAAGTTCAAACCAGGAAGTCTGCGCGCCTTAAAGGGACAGCGCTGCAGATTATTCCTGCCGAGGACTGCGGTCCCCGGAACTCGGCCCGGTGGCAGCAGACTCAGGCGAGTGGGCCCCCCCGGCTCTCCAGGGCCTCGGCATTTGCCCGGGTATGCCGGGTGTTGACGCCGGCCCTGGTCCTTATGCATTGTTATCCTGTTGCTGGTGAACTTTTGTGTGCTATTTGGTGTATTGTGGATATACTGTTGTCTGATTATTTCCTCCCTTTCTTTAGTTTCCTCCTGATGATGCATTGTCTATACCTCTGTGAGTGATTGCTGTGGAGTTTGAGTTTTGTTTTCCCCCATCTGTTTATTTGTGTGGCAGTAACTGCTGCTGTCCCTGCTTTCTCCTGGGTGGAGGGAGGGGGGCCACTAGACCAGGGTTGTACAGGAGTTAGGGCAAGGAAGGCGGCCCAAACATTGTCACCTTCAGATGTATCTTTGGGATCAAGGTAGCTAGGTTTCCTCTAGCCTGAGGGCCAGTTTAGGCTGATGTGTTCCTAGTGATCCCGTCACACCCCATGACAACACTGAAGTGAATGTTTTTTTATCTGTTAAAGATGTTCAAAGATAAATGATAGATAGATAGATAGAAAAAAAATACTATATTCCTTATGCATTCTAACCTATAAGCAGGGTGGTATGGGGCCTAGAAACCCCTTCCTACCCATCCCTGTGTTGTAATATTGTGTAATATGAATGTATAAAAAAAGTTTGATTACTTACGTGTTCCCTATGTTAATGATCAGAGGGTCGAGACCCCTGGGTGTCGCATCGCTCCGTGAGTGTTTGCATGCTTTCTGTGGTATCACACCCCTGTGAGTGTGATACCATGGATTTACATGAGCAACGTCACTATCAGCTCCTTGAGATCCCGCGAGTGCGCGTTTGCTATTCTCGCAGCCTTGTTATCCGAGTGCTTGCTTGTTGGCTTCAGATGTGCATTATGCATGCTCAGAAGACTCCTGTAGTTCCGACCATGTGCAGAGCACGTCTGAAGCCAAAGCAAGCACCCGGATAACAATGCTGCAGGAATGGCAAGCGCACACGCATGGAATCTCAAGGAGTTGATGGTGACGTCGCTCATGTATACCACGAAAAGCATGCAAACGCCCACGTGGCTAGGCGACGCCCAGGAGACTAGCCCCTCTGATCATTTACATAGGGAACACGTAAGTTATAAAACTTTTCTTATACATTCATATTACACAATATTACAACACAGGGATAAGTAGAAAGGATTTCAAGGCCACACATCACCCTGCTTGTAGGTCAGAACGCATATGGGACCTGACAGGTTCCCTTTAACCTTTAGGGAAATATTCTCTTGATGTGATGCGATTCTTTCCTGGGCACTAAATATACGTACTTCTACTGCCTTGATCCATATTACAGCCAGGTGCCGCCATGGCTTCTATGTATGTTTTATTATGTATCTTGTTTGAAACTGTTTGTGATTCTGCAATCTCAGGAGATTTCATTTATATCTCCCTGAGGCATTGTAAATGAACATCACATGTGCGGAGAATGCTGCAAACATGTTGCTTACATTCTGGGGACGCTAGACATCCATTTTACTGCCCAGGTCTTCTCATTTACACACGTGGCACATTTAACTGATTATTAGATACAGTATTTTTTTTATTTTTTATTTTTCATACTGTAACCTAGTGCCGTTCCATGGGGACTCCCAAGTCTCGAAACCTCCGAGATTTTTCAGAACTCTTCTCTGATACCCCCAATTCCGCTAGCAGCAGTGCTCAGCTCTTGTGTGAACAGGAGCATAGAGCAGTGTACAGGCTCGATAGAAAGTCTTTGCGAGAATGTAAAAGCTGAGCCCTGTTATTTGCAGAAATGGTCAGTGGTAAAAAATCATGTAAAAAAAAACCCAATGATTTCCCGGCATCAACATTGATCTCCCGGCATCTATGTTTTAGTAATTACTCGTATTCCCATTGATGGAATGTAAAATTCGGCATTGTGCCATTCCTCTGTTACTAATCTTGGATATATATGAATAAATTGACAACTGTGCTACTATTCCCTTGTTATCAAGGCATGTCTCTACAGTGTCTGTCATATAGCAATCGCCTATAATAGTGTCACATTGTGTAGGCACAAAAGATAATGCCTACTTGTCACCTGGGGGTTACAGAATGGCACAACACAGATTTCTGGGTACAGATACTGCAGAAATATTATAGTATGTATGCAAAGACAGATCCTTATAGAATAGGAGTATATTATAATTATAAAGTCCTAGAAGACCTGACACGTGTCACATACCTGGTGTAAGTGCCACGGCTCTTCTGAATCTGGCACCGTTTTCCTTTTATTTTTGTGCCGTTCTATTTCTGAGATAAAGCCTCATCTGCCCTGTATGTAAATCTAGTCTTTTTAGCCAACTAGGCTTCTCTATGGGAGTTTTCATGAACACCACTCCCAGTTGTGTAAAAACTAAATTTATACATAGGGGAAAAGGGGAACATATGTTAAAAATGGCAAGGCATGAAAAAGTCAATTTTCCTTTGACAAAAAATAGAAAATACTGTTATTTAGTATTTTAAGTTTGACAATTGACTTGTCTCAGTTTTCACAAAAGAAATATGCAACTTTCAAATTGTGTTATATGGATAGTGCCTTAAGAGGTATTCTCATCTTCAAGCTCTTATCCCAATATGTAGTAGGTGTAATAATAATAATATTAGCAAATATCTCCAATTATATATGTAGTATAATTCTTCTGAAGAAGTGATAAGTAAAATCAAAAAACCTTTATTCAAATTTTTGTGGTTGATGCCTTACCAGAGGATCTGGCACCGATTTCCCATCTCATAGACTGAAGCTGGTACATACAGTGTGGTGAGCTTCCGCTTTTTTCTTTATAGTTGTTCTGATTCACTATGTCGCTTACCTCATGTGCAGGGCACTGCAGGACCTTAGTTATCCATGGTTATGACAACTAGCAACTAACTAACTGTGACTATATGAGTGGTCGTAAACATGGATACCTAAGGTCCTGCAATGCCCTACACATGAGGTAAGCGACTGTTACACTAGGTATAGTGAAGCAGCAGGCGTACGGCATCAGGGAATGGAAACCCTATGTCTAAGTACGGGGGAGAGGGTGACCCCTGACCAACCCTTCCGCTGGCCCTACATAGGTCCCCAAGCAGGATACCTGGCTCTGGCTAACTGTGAACTGGGCCCTAGATAGTCAACCCCACTAATTTCCAAAGAAGACACAGGGAGAAAATGCAGGGGAAAGTATACAAACAACTTATCTCCAGGATGACTCTGGGAGAGGTACAGCAACCAACAACAATGTTTCTTCAGAAGAATAAAAGCCAACTTCTTGCAGTCAAGGCCTGTACAGGAATATACCTCTATCTCCAGCAAACAACAAGGGGAAATGTGGATATTTAAGGACATAAGAAGTGATGATGATCAACAGCTAAAAAGGTGAGGATATCCACAGGGTCCTAAGAGGAAATGTATTAACCTCAAGCAGGGAAAATACATAAGATGCCATTTAAATCACAGCAGGAAGAATAGAATGTCAGGGAGCAGTTTGTGTAGCCAAACAATGTGACCTTCTACCGCCGGACACCAGTGGACTGTCTGTCATCCATGACACACCCGTGACAGCGACATAGTGAATCAGAAAAACTATACTACATTTCTAATTGAAGATATTTGCTAATATTCTTATTATAACACCTACTACATATTAGGCCTCTTTCACACGTATGTGCCTCCGGTACGTGTTTGGCAGTTTTCTCATGTACCGGAGACACGTGCACACGTAGACCCATGTATTTCTAATCTTTTGGACCCACGTAAGTATTTTCGAACGGAACGTGTGTCCGTTCCTTACTTACGTGTGTCCGTGTGTTTCTCACGCCGACATGTCCGTTTTTCTCCGGCATCACGGGTGTCACACGAAATGCAAACGTGTCACACGTAATGCAAATGGACCACACGGATGTGTTCCGTGTGACACGCACCAGAGAAAAGCTATGTGAAAAACCAAACCTTTACTCACCTTCTCTAGCCCTGCAGTTTCTGCCACTGCTG
This sequence comes from Anomaloglossus baeobatrachus, assembly GCF_048569485.1. NCBI lineage: Eukaryota > Metazoa > Chordata > Amphibia > Anura > Aromobatidae > Anomaloglossus > Anomaloglossus baeobatrachus. The sequence continues at coordinate 112,613,026 of NC_134358.1, read as the reverse complement.
TCACTTGCTTCCGACCGCCGCTCATTATGCTCATTGAATATTCACTTCACTGCGGCCGGAAACTGCAGCAGCGGGGAGTCGGTAGGACCGGAGACTGAAGATCAGCACCACGGACAGCAACGCCAGGGACAGGTGAGTAGAAAGTTCCCGTTCTCCATGTGTTATCACGGATAACACATGGAGAACACATGTGTGCCATAAACACGCCACACCGACGGCAAAAACGCACCTCTGACACGTCCGTGAAAAACATGCGTGATTTTCACGGTTGTGTAAAAGAGGCCTTAAGATAGGATCTTGGAGATGGGAATACCCCTTTAAGGATTACTGTATTTCTTTTTAGTTTTTGCGTTTTGTTACGTTTTGGAAAATGTAAAATGTAATGAAAAGGTTTTTCAATGAAATTCTTAAAAAATGGTGAGTTCTAGGTACACAAAAATAAACAATGCTAGATGCAGAAAAGCGCCATGCAAAAAAAATTATGTAGTTTTAACAATTGACTCTCCCTGATGAAGGCTTTCCATGCCGAAACGGCCGTCGGGTGGAAGCTGGCACTCGGTCTCCCGGATCTCCTTTGGTATGTATAATCCATGATGGGCATTTGCCCTTTGGACCTTATGTGATCTCTTGGCTTTGGGTGTTGTATTATCAGCAACTGCTACTCTTTATTAAAAACAATTCCGGTCTATTTAGTTCTATTAACTTTGGTATATTTACCTGTGATCCTGTTGGTTGTTCTCACCCATGCTTGATAGCATCAACATTTATGTCTATACTAGGTATAGGTTCACCATCTCTCTATACTGTGTATATGTATCTATCTATTTTTATTGACTTAGTGAACAATCACTCTGTTTTGATCTGGGAATCCCTGATGTCAGCGCTCCTCTTGCTATTGTGCCGCTCACCAAATACCCTAATAAAGATTCACCTTTGCAATTGGGCTTTTTTGGTCGTCTTTTTTCTCTCTCTGTCTCTAGTTATAACAAGTGACCGGTCCTCATTAAATGAATGGGATCCATAGATAGATATGTTGTATTAGCAAAGAGAGAAAACAGAAAATGTGAGCCCAGCCTTATGAGAGCTTTGTTTTGAATAGTTCATTGCCAGCTGAAAGAGCAATGCCGACATCTCCATATAATAAAGACATTGTGCATTGGGAAGAGTGACATGAAACGAGTGGTGGTTATAAATACCGCTATTTTATCAAAGAACCTAATTATGTTGTGTACAGAAAGTTTCCTCTCTGGATGACAGTTGAACTGCACAGGTTGAAACAAGAATCTTATTTTAAATGTGTCATCATAATGTACGATACATGTTAGAGCAGGCAAAAAGCCGTTCATTAAAATTTTATCTATCACTGAAGACAACCCCGCTTCCCAATGGAAGGAAGAAGCATTAAGGATGAGCAGCCGTTTCTTACCTACAATCAATAGAATTTTCACACTACAAATGTCACTATGATATTCACCTTTCATCTACACCACTCGTGTCACAGAGGGGACAGGCTTTTTGACCTGGGAGTGATGCATTTACAGTTTTGAAAAGTGTGGAAAAAAAAATTGAATGTGGCTAAAAGGTGCCTCAAATGACTCTGACTGCGATTTTTCACAGATCTATCTATCTTCACACCAGTGCTGTTTGACCCTGAGGGTTAGGAGCAATCCAGGACTTGGGTTTAAGTGATCCTGACAGCTGATACATGCTGCCTGATCCACAGTCAGCATGTATCAGGCACTGGCTGTAGGATCTCAGCAAGGTATGACTGACTCTAAAACACTGTAACGTTCCAGAGAAAAACATTTTAAAAGTCAAATGGGAGACTAGTCGGACAGCGGCTTTTCCTGGTCCACTGCCCTGGATCGACAGGTCTCTGCCTACTGTGTATATGAAAAATCTGTGGACAAATGAGCGCAAATAGGGTCTTACCTAAAAATTGTTGCTATTTAAGTGAGATGGTCACTAACTTTTTGTGGTTGTGTCTCACACAACACTGAACAAAGCCGAGAACAAGCTGCTGCAAAAACCACGAGCCGTAAGGCTGAGGGCAATCCAAAAGGAACCAGAATGTTGATGTGGCTGCCTCTGCGCTGCTGGAAATGCTGAAATAGCCAATATGTAGAACCTGTATAAAGGTGGTTTATTCAACGCAAAACTATAGTTTCAAATGAAGTCTTTGAACTTTGACACTGTCTTGTGCTTCCTTGGCATCAAGTTTTTAAAAAATCTGCATTCTACTTAAACTGTCCCACTAACACCATATTGTAACTTGGTGGCTCTCCCAATGAAGAAGTGAAGAGCACTTCGAAACGCGTTGAATAAACCACCCTTATTCAGTTTCTATGTTTCGGCGATTTCATCATTTCCTGCAGTGCAGAGCCAACCACATCACCATTCTGGTTCCTTTTGGATTTCTACATGCATATATGAAACACCTGTCAATCCACTATTTCTGCAGGTAAATAGCATTTCTGGAGGTAGCAGGCTCCCTTTAACTTAGAGCCCCACCCTTACTATGACAATGTGAGCAAACAAGAATAAAGTTCTGAACAGACAGACTCTCTTCTGTTTTACAAGAGGTTAATAGCAGGTTATGTCAAAAAACATAAGCCCTTCTGCTCCAAGAATGGAAGTCTGAGATGCTATATCGCTGTCAAAAACAAAGATTTCCAACTCCTGCTCATTCCCACTGGGAATTCATGACTTATCTATATTATGGGGAATCTGTCAGAGGAAACTTAAGGGGGCTTTACACGCAACGGCATCGCTAACGAGATGTCGTTGGGGGTCACAGAATTCGTGATGCACATCCAGCCCCGTTAGTGACGTCGTTTCGTATGAAACGCAGGAATGACCGTTAATGATCAAAATTACTTACCTAATCATTGATCGTTGACACGTCGTTCCTTTCCCGAATATCGTTGCTGTTGCAGGACGCAGGTTGTTCGTCGTTCCTGCGGCAGCACAGATCGCTATGTGTGACACCTCAGGAACGAGGAACTACATTGTACCTGCAGCCGCCGGCAATGAGGAAGGAAGGAGGTGGGCGGGATATTCTGGCCACTCATCTCTGCCCCTCCGCTTCTATTGGGAGGTCGCTTAGTGACACCGCTGTAACACCGCACGAACTTCCCCCTTAGAAAGAAGGCGGTTCACCGGCCACAGCGATGTCACTAGGAAGGTAAGTACGTGTGACGGGTGTAAGCAATGTTGTGCGCCACTGGCAGCGATTTGCCCGTGACGCACAACTGACGGGGGTAGGTGCTTTCACCAGCGACATTGCTAGCGATGTCGCTATGTGTAAAGTGGCCTTAAGTCTATTCTCCAATCAAGCTTTCTCCAATCACAACCAGTGTTCAGTTGACTAAATTCTCACTCAGCACATTCACAGGCTGAACAAGATGTCAACCAACTAAATAGTGTGCATGCGTAGAACAATCATGACTACTCTCTGGCCTTAATGACGCGGGGTGCAGTGTGATTATAATGTTGATCCTTGCATTACTTAAAGGTGATGTCACACACAGCGATGACGACAACAACATCGCTGCTAAGTCGCCATTTTCTGTGACGTAGCAACGACCTCAACAGCGACGTCGCTGTGTGTGACACAGAACAACGATCAGACCCCTGCTGCGAAATCGCTGCTCGCTCCTGAATGTTCCAGGTCATTTCTTGATTGCTGCTATCCCGCTGCACCATGATGATAAGCTCAGCATCCTTGTGTTTGACACCGCAGCAGTGACAGTCGCAACGACGTTGAAGGCAGTGACGTAGGACTGAAGGCAGGACAAGGGCGTGTTTTTGCGGTGTATTTTGCAACGCCCCTATGACTCCGATTGGTGGTTCCAACAGCGTTCCGATTGGGTAACTTGCCGAAGGCGTTACAGTGATTTCATTCTTTAAGTTCCATTCTTTGTTCCACGTAGTAGATTCTCTGTCTGGTGTCGCTAGTGTGTTGTTCTTTGTGGATCTGAATGAAATGAAATAGAATGAATGAAAGCACTACTGCATCTTCCTTTGCTTGGCACGGTCACCCAATCAGGCGCCGCTGTAGTGATCACCAATCGGAATAGAGGGGCGTGAAAAAAGGCAACAGAAAGGCACTGTAGTGATCACCAATCAGAACAGAGGGGCATGAAAAGAGGCAACGCAAAACATGTCTAGGGGTAAACACCACGCCTCTATCAAGGTCTGAGTCGTCGCTTAGCGACACGTGTGACACCGCACAACGACCGTCGAGGTCGCTATGATCGCTGTTCCGTCGCTGCTTAAAATTACATGTTTGACAGCTATCTAGCGATCATCTATGGTCGCTGTTACGTCACAGGAAATAGTGACGTAACAGCGATGTCGTTGTCGTTGTGTGTGAACCCAGCTTAAGGCTACCTATCACACAGACATACTTTGGATGCTAATTACTACCCCAAGCCTTTTATGCTTTTACTTAGATAGGGAATCCTGAAGTGACAAGTTGCCATTAAATGCTCACTGTCCTTTCAACAAACTTTGCATAAATGTATAGTACAAATTAAATTATTTAAAACTTTGTTATATATCCTATTATATAAATATGATTCTTTCTCCACCTATGAGCCATTTTTTCTTCCCCATCTCCAAAACTTATCATTCATTGTTTAAAAAAAATGTGTAAAATCAGTTTTGCTCAAGATAGGATGGACTGCCATCATTGAGGGTTCAAATTACAGCTTCAGAAACAGGAGGGAGAGGAGAAGTGATTTACCTTCCCTCAGTGCTGGACTCCCAGCTACATTGCTCAGTAATTCTGTGTAATGTTCTCCATGCTGCTGCTGTTTCTGAGGATGAGCTGCTTAGACAAAGGAGAGCAGGAATCCCTCACATCGGAGTAACTGTTTATATAAGGAACATTATTGCAACTGACAAATGGAAAATAGAGATAACACCTGCCAAAGGGAAAACTGGGGAAAATGCTGAAATAGCGTATTTTTATGTAAGGTCATGACAGCTTATTAAAAAAATCAACTGAAATGACAGGTTACTTTAAGACAGAAGTTGAATAACAGTTAAATGGGTTTTCCACTATTAATGTGACCCTCTTAACTCTTCTTACTTAACACTTTCCTAATATACTTTTGCTACCTGCCCCACTCCTGTAAGCTGATTTATCTGAGATGTGTATATCCCCATGTTGATGTTTTAGCTTTGATCCTTCTAGTCTGGAGACTGGAATCGGACCAACTGAGTAGGTAATTTCACTGATAGGGGCGGGGTTGCCTCTCTGTGAATGACAGCAGTTGAGCACGCATTCCCAGATTACACGTCACTCTCCTCTCTGTCTGGTTTAGAGAGTGATGCTTTGATGTGACAAGGGCTGTAATCTGCAGATTGTGCAATGTGATATACTATCTAATGATCTGCACATCGCAGCGCTTGTGAGATGAAAGCACCGCACTGTAAAGCAGGCTGAAAGCAGAGTGGTCTGCGCTGCAATGTACCGATCATTAGATAGATCAGTTTGTCCAATCCCAGTCTCCAGACTAGAAGGATCAAAGCTACAACATCAACATAGGAATATAGGAGTCGCAGAGAGATCAGCTTACAGGAGCAGGATCAGTAACAGAAGTATATTGGGAAAGTGTGAGTTAGGAATAGTTAGGACAAATAATAATAATATTTATTCACTTATATAGAGCCATTAATTCCATAGCGCTTTACATATATTAGCAAATAAAAGGGGATCACATTAATATTGGAAAACCCCTTTAAGGATGCTATCCTACATTACCTGAAAACAGTATAGCCTTACTTATGTCATTCAAACAGCACGATCCCATAAAGAGTTATGTGCAACCTACTAGAACCTCCAAGAGCTTTGCTCTTGTGCTTTGACTATATCTGGTATAGCATTGAACTGAATGGGGTTTAGCTGCAGTACCAGTCCCAAAACATAGACAAGTGTTGCATTGCTCCTGGGGAAAATTCGTACCACATTGTCCTGACAAACAGAGTTGATCCTAACTATTCCCAATTTTAAGCCTAGAATGAAAATTAATTTCTTGAAGGAAACCTCTATCAAATAACCACATTCCATAACAACCTGACTTTGGACAGATGTCTCAACTCTGTATTCCTTTATCATATGACTCTTCACTTATATCTGTATTGGAGGACACACTCGCTGGTGATGGAGTCATGATTCTTTTTTTTTATATAGCCCTTACCAATACACGGTGCTGGTTGTTGATTAAAATTATCCTTCCGTCTTGTTTCGATTTGTAAGCTCCTGTGGGCAAGGACATCTCTGCTTTCATTTCATTGTTTCTTCCACAAATTTTAAGCACTGCTCGAGGTATGTTGGCGCTAGGTGAATAAAGGTTGCTATTAATAATATTAAATACATTTTTGGATTCCATTCATTAAGAGTAGAATACTAAAGTAAGCCACCGAGTGCTGGAAGAATAATGAGTCCTGCTAAAACCCTCCCATTATATAAGGAAATCCCCCTTATTTGGATGTTACAATATCTGTTCGACAAGCAAGACATGAAGCATGGTCATTAAACGTGAGGCGGAAAGAAAAGTTAAAGCGTTAGGCATTTAACCATCCTGTGCCATGATATTTAAACAGCAAACTCATAAGCTGTTTACAGGGGAAGAATGCAAAGCACTGGGTTAATCTTCTCAAATCTCCCAGAGCCAGATGTTCCAAGGACTGTGTAGACCAGAGGTCACAGTTAACCTGAAGGCTTTCTCAGCAACAGCGCCTTATTCCTTCTGATGAATCAATCTCGAAGGGAGCTTAGGCTGCCTCCAACAGTATTTAATTTCTTTGGAGCTGCACAGCCAAGAGATTGCATCACTAGGAGCAACATTTTTTTTTTAAAGAATCAAAACATCATCACATCATTTTTGATGGGCATACAATATGGCAGATAGAAACCACCTATGGGATTAGGTGAATGGCATGGATATAAAACCTATAACAGAGAAATTATTTATTAATATACTTCCAACTTGGGCTCAGGAACAAATGTAAAAAAATCTTAAAAAAGTTTTTACTATATAGTAATAATAATAATATTAATAATAATAATAAAAAATCTTTATTTCTATAGCGCCAATATATTCCGCAGCGCTTTACAATTCAGGAGGTCTTATACAAACAAATGACAGTTATAGAAAATACAATGATTAGAGTAAGGAAAAAAAAAGAGACAACCCTGCTCGTGAGAGCTTACAATCTAAAATGAGATGGGGGGTGATATAGCTTGGCATGAGATGGGGGGTGATATAGCTTGGCCTTCTCATGTTATAATGTTATAACATTACAATTTATCATCAGTTGGGATCTGCTCTTATGGACATGGACAGAAACAATGATGTACAGGAAAAAAATGTTGGAGACCTCATTCTGGGGATCGCTCCACATCGACACTTTTAATGGTAAGAAACAAATTAAGTGGTTTCTTGTGTCCACCTTTAGTTTCCAAGACCTATGCCTGCTGAGAAAGTAACAGTTCTTTCAATTTTTATGGCTGAAACCAATAGTACACATGAAAATTGGCAACTTTGCTATATATATTATCAGTGAAATCTGCTACTTTCTCTGCTAGGACTGATTTTTCTTTCTTAAAATTCTCAATACTTGACAAAATCTGTATTCAGTGAAGACCGATTGTTACATTACTGAGATAGAAGACAGTTATTACTGATGAAATTCTATGCATACGGGAGGAGTAAGGAGCTTTTTTTTACTTAAATTTGTTGATGCAAAAATTAATGCACCCCTCATCAAAAACTACTGGTAGGGATGAGCGAGTAATGCTCAGGTGCTTGGTACTCATAACGAGCAGATCGTCGGACGAGCTCAACTTGTTTACCGAGTATATTGGAAATCAAAGGAGAACTTGGGAATTTTTCCAGAAGATCTTCCAGAAAAATGCTTGAGTTTCCCAAGACTTTCATTATACTCTATAAATGAGTTGAGCCCCTCCGAGAGTCCGACTGTTCATTACGAGTACCAAGCACCCAAGCAAGAAAGCGCTTGCTCATCACTAACAACTTCACTCAATATTTTGTATGACCTCTATGATTTATAAGGACAGCGCCAAGTCATCTAGGCTTGTAAAGAACAATTTGGTGACATATTGCAAACTCTATAGTTTTCCATTCTTCAAAAATGACCTCCTTTAGAGCCTGGATGCTGGATGGAGAATGATGCTCAATTTGTCTGTTCAGAATTCCCTATAGATGTTTGGTTGGGTTCAGATCAGGAGACACTTGACCACTGAATGACTTTCTCCCAGTTCTTCATCAGAAATGCAAACAGATGTGTATTTTGGATCACTGTCATGTTGGAAAAGTGCACGTCTACCAAGAGCACAGAGTGATGGTCACATCTCTTTTAATATGGAGCAGTATATCTGACAATTCATGATATCATCAATCACATGTAGTTCCCTGAAACCAGCAACACTCATACAGCCCCCTCATAAAAACACAGCGACCACCATGTTTCACTGTAGGCACAATACATTTTCCTAAATTAATTTCTCTAAATATCCCTAATCCTAAAGTTTTCAGACTTCAAGCATGAGACCAATATATTAAAAAAAAAAAATATGCAATAAACATTACCACTCCCATCTAAGCTAAAAAGAGTTTATTCTGTATATGACCAATACAACAGACCCACTTTTGTGTGTGTGCCCACTGCTTCTTTTTTGCATTTCTGCAGTATACAGAATGATTTCATATTTAGTCTCTGACCCCTACGAGTAGTGCTGAACATCCTTTTTCCCCTTCTCTGCAAATTCTTAGACATTAGGAATTATTTTATAAACTGACGATTTGGTCCTTTTTGGCTTCAAAGAGGAACCTGGTGGATTTAAGTCCATGGATCGAAATGTATTGAGCTGTCTACAAACACTAAATCTGTGATTTTATTGCAGAAATCGTTCTCTGCACGGCATCTACTTACACTTGCATTATCAAAAATACAGTATGTGTAATGTACATTTAAACACTGCAACAAATTTGTACCCCTACTGACTACATTGCCTACATATTACCAAGGAAAAATAAATCCAAACTTTAAATATACTTGGCTGTTTAGAGACAGTGCGACTACAATAGTAAAACTTATACAGCACAGTGCATGAGTAGAAAATTGTATTCAAATTCAAGAATGAGTACTTTAATCTATCAACAAAAGACATATGTACTGCTACAGGATGAGTAAATAAATATTCACAAATTTCTACATTATATATACACAAACTAGAACAAAACACCGAATTTAAAGGGAACTTGTCACCAGGTTTTCCAATATGAACTAAAGCCACCATCTTAAATGCCTTTTTTACATCAGTCAACCAAGCTGTAGATAAGCCTCAACTCCCTCTGCATATCCCAAATAATACCTTTTCTAATCCTACCAAGAGTCATAGTCTGGTTCAATGGTCTAACCAGGTCCTGCTCCTCTATCCCCACAATTATCCTCCTGCCCTGCCTCATGTGGATGACATGTCCCACGTCATCCACACAAAACCCCAATGTCACTCCTGTGTAGCTGTACCTTGCTAGAAATCTTTATATATATATATATATATATATATATATATATATATATATATATATATATATATATATATATATATGTAACTATACAAATGCAGGTCACATCATATTTCAATAGACGGAGCTCATACATCTTCACAAGCTTCTCCTCCTATCGGCCAGATATACATAAACACTATGGCCCTGATTCATCAAGACTGGCCTTGTTCATGCTGATCTTGATGAGGTGTTGTGTTGGAGTCATACACTACTGATTCATGAGGAGGTGTGGTTCAGGATCATCGGCTAAGTGAAATACACCTCTGTTGCACCATGAATAGATCTATCTCCAATCCTTGCTGGAGTATTATTTGTGGTATAGTGAAGGCCGCCATTGATCATTAATTTGACGAGCGGAAGTCATCATCCACCTGTCTTGCCCCAGCTCCTCCTACTTTGTCAGAGTTGAATAAAAATGGTGCGTGAACACCAAAAGTTGCTAAATTTTAGCACTGCCTGACATTGTGAAAAAACTTGAAATTGAATATTCTCGATGTCTCTAAAGCCAGGAATACACATTGGATAGCTGTCGGATGAACGATGCTGTGCTCTCTGAGACCTGCCAATAGACACTTATGCTGCCAGCCTATATCTGGGAGAACAAAGGGATCGAAAGTCTGCAATTAGTCATGCATGATTGACATTTCCCTTGGCAATCAGTCGGCTAATGCCACCATACATTGGATTTTTGGCTGAACCCCTCGATATCAGTGGGTTTGGCCGACATTATGCCTAATATATATGGAATTCTTTACCTTGACATCATGAGTAGGGTAAGATGGAAAGCCATTATTTCCTGTATTAGATAGTTGGCTAGACCAGGTGAAATAGCCAGGTTTGGCTCACTCTGTGGTGTTTGGGCACTTTAACGTCTAGAAAATTTAGACAAAATTTTGATGGGAGCATACACAGTGGAGAGGACATAGACTTTAAATAATGATGTCATTTTCTGGCACTGGATCATACTAGGATATTCTGTCCAAGTGACTACAGCAAGAACTACCCTCAGTCTCCAACATTTATGGATGGATAGAAGGATTACCAGACTACTTATTCTTTCCTTTGATAACATATGGGTCACTTGCTTAGACTGGAAACCTAATCTCCACAGAGCCCTATTGGTGTACTCCTAATTTGGAAGGTGCCATACTATATATTTATTTATGATTATTTTTACAATATTCTACTTAATTTTCCACATTCTCTGCATATAGGCCCTTAAAATGACAGTATCACATGCAACTATTGTCATCCTCTGCTGGATTAATAAAAACTCAGACTACTGGATTAATGAAAGTCTAATATATAGTGTCAAGATTATCAATCCAAACCCCCATCAGTTATGTCCATAATCATGTTCTGTGCTTAAAAAATACATAATGCTATTTTCAGCTTTGCATTGAATGAGGAATGCAATGACAGAATGCATTACCATGATCCTCAGCTTTTTAAAATAAACTTTAATAAAGACGTGAAAGCCTCATCCTACGGCACCACGCAACACACAATTAAAAATGTGTTAATAATTTATATAGCAGTTACAGGCCCATTAGGCAGGCAAACCCTCCAGCCTAGCTGTACACACTAAGACGTTAAACACAAAATGGCTTTTTCAGAGCAGATGGCATTTATGTTCTACGTAGTAAATTATGATTGCTGATATTACTACATTAAGTCCTTTAAAAACTAGGTCAAGATGCTTAATATCTGCAAGAGTATAGTATAAGAAAAACTTCAAATAGGTTATATGCCATGTGACCAGGAGACACTGTTTAGTGGACTCCATGTTGTACACCCATAATTATGGATATGGCATTTACTAAAAGGAGTTTTTAAAGTGTTACTGCATTTTATAAAGTCTTCATAAAACAATTCTTGGGGACCCATCAGAGGTTTTACCTTGTTGGTAAAACATGACTTGTCAGCAGGTAGCAGAGCACCACCCTTCTTCACGACTGGAGACAAGCTCTATACAAAATCTGAGTTTGTCTTCTTTCTCAGAGGATAACTTTACTCAGTTGAGTGCTTCCTTACCTTTGTTTTAAGAACCTTAGGAGGTCTCAACACCTGTCATACGACAATTTGCACAAACTTCGCCGACTGTCATGGTGGCATTGGACTCTGTTCAGACTGCAGATTCTAACACTCTGCCCGATGGTTTCTCTTGTGTCAGGATCAACATAGGCAGACCTGTGCTGATTCATAGACAGGCTATCAAGATTTAATCTCTGCTAGTGTGCTTGCTCCTTTAATCACATGTTGTGGGGAGACCTATAACATTTGCTCCCATTCTGTTTATGCTGGTTGAATCCTTCCACCAATGCCAGCTATAGTTTATTCTGTGTTGATCTGTGAGGTGTGGTGTCCCAGACTCTCTGATGAAAGTTGTGCTCATTGCTTGGAACGGTTGTGGAGTTTACCGCTATTGTTTTGTAGCTTCCTTCTTGCTCTTGTTTTTCCTCCTTAATTGCTTATTGTCTTCACCTTTGTGTGTGCGCACTGTGTGACAGTTTTTTTTATTTTATGAGGCCTACTTTTCATCTGTAGGATGATGCACCATCACATCTGTATTCTTCTGCCCCCTTTGTCCAAGTACTTATTCCTCTTGTGTAATGAATATTGGATGGTACAGGATATTTAATTTACTTTAAACTTATACAACTGAAGCCACTATTGAGAAATTATCTTATTACTTCTTTACTTCTTAATATGAAGTTGACAACATTATGTGGGTCACAGTGAAATGGGGCTATGGAATGAACAGAGAAGCTGACCATTATTCATTGTCATCTTTAACATTCTTCTTATAGAATTACAATTTACATGAAATGACCTAAATAATACTAGCAGAGGAATTGTTTTATAGTATCAAAAATGAATTTTACGATTGCTTTTAAACTCTGGAAAATAGGGCCTCAGCCATCCCAACTCATCATCAAAATCATGAGGGAAATCATAAATGTATAATAAAGGTAATGGGCCTGATTCATCAAGGCAGGCGTCATTGACCCCAGTCTTGATGAGGGTGCATTTTGGAGTCAGATGCTCCTGATTTGTGAAGTGGTACACACTTCTATCAATCAAGAGCGTCTGACCAGTGGTGTATGACTCTGTGTGCTATGTCAGAAATCGTACTCCTGTGAGGGACTGGAGTGAGATTCCTTGCTTACAGATCCACACAGTTCATAATGAATCAGATGAGCTGTGGCATACTACCCCCACTGTCCCATACTACCCCCACTGTTCTGCACCAGGTTCACCCATTTTTTCAGAGCTGGAAGAAACTGTTGTAAAAACACCAAACAGCAAAACAGCAGAACCTAAGATTTGTGACTTTTGAAAGCTTTTAAAGGAAATCTGTCACTAGGTTTTTGCCATCTAATCTTAGAGCAGCGTAATGTAGAGCCAGAGATCCTGATTTCAGCGACGTGTCACTTACTGGGCTGCTTAGTGTAGTTTTGATATAATCACTGATTCATCAGCAGGAGATTATCATGACAGGACTACTTGGTGTCCTGCGAGGTAGTCCAGCATATTCATGACCTCTTTATAACGGCTAGATCTGCAGCAGAGAAAACTTTGATTTTATGAAAATGACAGCAAACAGCTCAGCAAGTGACACATCGCTGAAATCCGAGTCTCTTTCTCTACATTATGCTGTTTTCAGATGGAAAGGCAAACATCTGGTGACAGATTCCCTTTAAGCCAGAATTCTGGTGCAAAAGCTTTAATTAATCAGGCCCAATATGTCTATACTGTATTTTACCAATACAATTCAGTGGATTCTACTCCCTATAGCTTTATGTACCTTCTCAGGCTGGAGATCATTGGCTCCATAAACTTTAGCAAAAAAAAAGAAAAAAAAACAAAAAGGGGCATTTGAAAAATAGAAGAATAAAGAATCTAAATATATAATTGCCCTTTCTGTCTGTCTGTCCAAGAAATGACGTCATACGCTGAAACCGCCTAAACCACCCCCACACAGCTCCAACAGGCTGAACCCCCACACACCCATCCCTCACTCCACCTCACCCAATCAGCAGCGGCCCTGCATCACCCCTCCCCACACACCCACGCCTTACTCTACCCACACCCAATCAGCAGCGACGACCGCTCAATTAGGACACGCCCACTCGCCGAAACCCTGACAACATCCTCATTGCACATACACCAGCACTACCGCTCAATCGGGCCACCATCAAATATATATTTATATATATATATATATATATACATACAGTACAGACTAAAAGTTTGGACACACCTTCTCATTCAAAGAGTTTTATTTATTTTCATGACTAAAAATTGTAGATTCACATTGAAGACATCAAAACTATGAATGAAAACATGTAGAATGAAATACTTAAAAAAGTGTGGAACAACTGAAAATATGTCTTATATTCTAGGTTCTTCAAAGTAGCCACCTTTTGCTTTCATTACTGCTTTGCACACTCTTGGCATTCTCTTGATGAGCTTCAAGAGGTAGTCACCGGAAATGGTCTTCCAACAGTCTTGAAGGAGTTCCCAGAGATGCTTAGCACTTGTTGGCCCTTTTGCCTTCACTCTGCGGTCCAGCTCACTCCAAACCATCTCGATTGGGTTCAGGTCTGGTGACTGTGGAGGCCAGGTCATCTGGTTTAGCACCCCATCACTCTCCTTCTTAGTCAAATAGCCCTTACACAGCCTGGAGGTGTGTTTGGGGTCATTGTCCTGTTGAAAAATAAATGATGGTCCAACTAAACGCAAACCGGACGGAATAGCTCGCCGCTGCAAGATGCTGTGGTAGCCATGCTGGTTCAGTATGCCTTCAATTTTGAATAAATCCCTAACAGTGTCACCAGCAAAGCCCCCCCACACCATCACACCTCCTCCTCCATTCTTCACGGTGGGAACCAGCCATGTAGAGTCCATCCGTTCACCTTTTCTACAAAGACACGGTGGTTGGATCCAAAGATCTCAAATTTGGACTCATCAGACCAAAGCACAGATTTCCACTGGTCTAATGTCCATTCCTTGTTTTCTTTAGCCCAAACAAGTCTCTTCTGCTTGTTGCCTGTCCTTAGCAGTGGTTTCCTAGCAGCTATTTTACCATGAAGGTCTGCTGCACAAAGTCTCCTCTTAATAGTTGTACTAGAGATGAGAAGGTGTGTCCAAACTTTTGGTCTGTACTGTATATAATATGACTTAAATAGTAATCAGATGAGTTGTTATATATATATTTTCAAATCAGCATGAGTCAATTTATTCAGCCCAGTTCACTAAATTAGGATTAATTATTTGGTAATATTTCTGTTACTACTTGTGTAATCTGTAAATGCAGTTGTACAGGCATACTTTACCATACATTTGGGGCACGCTTCTAAAACATATTCGAGAGTTAGTATTTGCAGTTAGCCCACATCTGTAAGGCCATGTTCACATTCCTGATTTGTTTTTACCAAAATGCTGTAATTATACCCCATTTTAACAAATCTTGGGCAAAAAACAGTCTCCGTAATGCAACTTCTAATCATGGCCTAATGGGCGTCTTTAATGTTTGCTACTCTTTATCTTCTACTTTTGTAAGGGAACAGAAAAGCTAAGAAACAACTAAATAGCTGAATATCCAAAACCCTTCTCCACCAAACGTGCGCCTATCCCAGGTGACATGTGAGAGACAGTCATGGTTTGGCTTTGACACAAGACAAACATCGTTAATTCGTCCCTACTAGACAGCATTGTGTGATGAACCATCCTGTGTGTTACAGATAATTACTCTCGTCCTAATTTTTAGACTTCTTGATTAATCAATCATAATCAGGAGAAGACATTAATAATTTCGCTTGTGGTAGAGCAATAACAATCTGAGCCAATTAAGACAGCAAAGTCCAATCTAAATATTTGTTTCCCTCTCCTATACAAGTCACACACTTCTCATGTTTTTCTTAATACGTCACCTACTTATCATCGTCTAACAGATCCACTTTCAATAACAGAGCCGCAGTAAATATGGGATTTTGAGTGTTTTTTTAATTACTGTATATCTCTTAATAGAGACTAAGGGGTACTTTACATGTTGCGACATCACTACCGAAATATCGTCGGGGTCACGGTTGTTGTGACGCACATCCGGCGCCGGTAGCGGCATCGCAATGTGTAAATCCATGGAGCGACGATGAACAAGCGCAAAACAGTCAAAAATCGCTGATCTGTGTCACGTCGTTCATTTTCATAATGTCGGGTCGACCGCATGTACGATGTTGTTTGTCGTTCCTGCAGCACCACACACCGCTGTGTGTGAAGCCACAGGAACGACAAACATCTCCTTACCTGCCTCCACAGTCAATGCTGAAGGAAGAAGGTGGGTGGGATGTTACGTCCCGCTCATCTCCGCCCCTCCGCTTCTATTGGCCGGCCGCTTAGTGATGTTGCGGTGACGTTGCAGTGACGCCGAACTTACCTCCCCCTTGAAGGAGGGATTGTTCGGCGGTCACAGCGACGTTGCCGATCAGGTATGTGCGTGTAATGCTGCCATAGCGATAATGTTCGCTACGGCAGCAATCACAAGATATCGCATGTGCGATGGGGGCAGGTGGTATCGCGCTCGACATCGCTAGCCGATGCTAGCGATGTCGCAACGTGTAAAGTACCCCTAAGGGACAACTACTAATGGCTGTTATTTCAGCCAACTCAGGAAAGCAGATTTGTCAGCTGGCATCATATTTGAAAAGCAATAATACCTCAATCAAGCTCCTTCATATAAAAATGCATAGAATTTGGGGGACTTGGAGGTTCATTCCAGGTGCCATTTACATTTGTCACTTTTTAGCAAACTTTATCAGCAGCTAGAATCTCTCTTCATATATACATTGTAATGTAAACCGAATTCGTCGATGTTGAAGGGTGTGGTTGACAATCTAATGTGTATAAGACCCTCGCCAGGAGTCAAGAATCCGCCATGTTTGATTTTAAACCTCTAATCATTTTGTGGGACCCCCGCCAGGAATCAGGGATCCGCCATGTCTGACTTCGGACTTCCGATCATTTTGCTCTGTCTGATATAAGATGCCATCAGATGTGTCTGTCATTGGCTGTCTCATAGAGAATCTAGGAGCGCTTGGCTGAACTATCATTCCTGTGTATGATGGAAATGACTGATATGGCTGCCAGCTCAACAATCAGCTGAACCATCATTCAGGCTCGCAGCCATCTAATGTCAAGGCTTAGATAATACACTTGCATTTAGCAAGGCTGCGCCCATTTAGTCGGATTCTACATATTGCATACTCACGGCCATGTGACCGTCATTCTAGGCTCTGACACCAGAGCATCCTCACAGTACACACTGTGCACACTGTGAGGATTCACAAGTCTGCAGTCACAAAGCGTGACACATAGACTGCAGACTTTTGGATTTAGACCTAAAATCCCTTTAAGTTCAGGCTATTATCCATTTTGATTAAACTAAGTAATGGCTTTTCTCGATGATATGCTTGTGTGTGCTCACCGGCCTCTGCTCCTAGCCGCTCAGTGGGGCAGCGCGGTATACCATGCGTGTGTACCGGTATGGTGTCCTCCACCACCGTCGCTGTTCCCCAGCCCTCACCGCTCCGTCCCCACCACCACCAACCCCCCCTGCTGCCTCCGCCACCGCTCCCCCACTTGTGTGTGCTCACCCCTGGCCTCTCCTCCTAACATCTCAGTGGGGCAGTAAATCTCCCTGGTTGTGTCAGTCTGCAGAACATTGCTCCTCTTGACACATACACAGGAATAGCCTGCAGAGCGTTGCTCCTGACACATGACACAGGATGAGCGACGCACTGCAAGCTATATATCCCTATGTATGTATGGTTTCCACTCACTGACTGCTAGCAGAGATGTGGGGGAATGTTTCTATTCACTGACAACAAGCACAGATGATGGGGAATTTTTCCACTTATCCTTTTGGAAACAACCAGATTGGGAGGGGGAGGTGACATCACACACAGGCGAGCAGACTCTGCCCACTTTTACTGCAGCTGTAATGTGAGCTATTTCTACAGTGGGATTTCTGTACGATTTCAGCAGCTGCTCCCCCTAGTGTTTAAGAGTGGAAAATATCAAACTTTAATTTTTTTTTTATATTTTTCTCAATTAAAAACAAATAATAAACATAACATTAAAACATTAATACTTTATATTTTTTCAGTTATTGAAAAAAAAAATTTGACGACACCTTCCCTTTAAGGTTGGGTGGATCTTTGTTTGTTAGCTCCTGCTCTCCTGTCTGATAAGGCCATACAGGCACAAGAGAGGCAGGACTTCAATTCAGGATATGCAAATCATTAGAGAACAGGAGAAACAATGCATGATTGGAATTGAAGAAAAAAAGTTCCAGGACCTATGGTGCTGACAGAATGTTGATTAAAAGAAAATGCCCACTCAAGAATAGTAAATGATAAGTTATAAAGCTTGGTAATCAGGACAGTTCCTGGACATATTAGACTGGTATCTGCTCCAAAATCAGTCTTATGTTGTGGATGATGAGGACTAGGAGACTATTGTTTTCTAAACGTAACTTGTGAAATAATAATTATGATGAAAATGGATTTCAGATGGCAGAAAGAGTTAATAGTAAAATTCACAGTGTGTTACAAAGTATTTCATAACAGGGGAAATCATTTGCAGCAAATCCTATATGATGTTGGCAAGCCTGTTGCTATGGCTCCCTCGCTAAGCCGGTGACAAGCAGAACAACCCTCCTTCAATGAACAGATCTGTCTGCATTTTGTACAATCCACAATTTATAATCTGAACATTTGTTACAGAAGATAAATCAGCATAGTGGAGCAACTTAAAGGGGGTGTGAGAAGTTAAAGGGAAACTCTGCAACTCTTAGCGCACCCAGGACCTTGATATCCTTCTATCTCTTGTATAATAAATATTCTGCTTTTTTTTGTTCAAATAGTTCCAGACAATCCTGCAAAAAGGGCCGGAGGGGAAGCTTTGTTTGCATTGAACAAGGATTCCTTGACAATGGGGTAATTTAAGATTGAATAGTTGTGCGGCTTAAATCCGCCAGTGATTTGTGAAGTTTATTTATCAATTCATATCTAAAGATAATTTCAGAATGTTGTCCATTTTTTTTTTTTTCATACCAGCTGAATATTTAATCAGGCATGGATATACACAAAAAAAAAGTTTATTGATAACTTATTCGAGGGGCTGCTGATAAGTCTTTGGCGTTACCCAGAAAGAAACGAGATAGGATGATGAAACTTTACATTTATTCCACATACTCTCCACTGATGTCAATACACTTCTTACATCGATATTCCAAGTTCTGTAAGCCTAGGAAAAAGAAGAATTTTGGTTGTCCCTCAAACCAGGCATCCGTAGCGGCCATGGCATCAGAAATGGTGTGAAATTTGGTACTTTTGAGGTATTTATTCAGGTTTAGAAATAGATGTTAGCTGGAGGCAGCTATATATGGTGAATACGGTGGGTGGTCAACCAGCTTGAAGCCCAGCTCTGCCAGTTTTGCTGTGCTCGCTTGTGTAGTGTGAGCGGAGGCGTCTTGCAGAAGCAAGATTCCTTTGAACAGATTGCCGCACCTTTTGGCCTTCAGAGCTGCCTTCAGTTGGTCCAAAAGTTCAATGTAATACCTTGCATTGATGGTGGAACCCTTTTAAAGGTTGTCCACTAGCAGCACGCCCTCCTTATCCCAGATAAGCCAGGTTTAGGTTCAGTGCACATGATCAGAAATCTTGGCACTTCTGGTCAAGCACATTAGATCTCTCTGAAGCTGGAACACGTACACACGTACATGACCGAGCTGGGACTTCTGACCATGCACCCTGATTCTGAACCTGGCATCTGAGGCGATGACAACAGACACAAGTATACACATGTATGTCGATGACGCTGAGAATTGAATAGCATGTTAGCATGCCCCTGTGGACGTGCTAACATGCTAAGAGGGTGGACTAGTTGGGGGAAATTATGCCCTTACAACTAATCTCCTGCACTCATTGGCATATCATACAGGATCTTTAGAAATACTTTTTCTATAGATCTCTTTATCTTCTGTCCTCTCCTATCGTACCATCACCCATTCCCTGTAGACTGTGAGCCCTCGCGGGCAGGGTCCTCTCTCCTCCTATACCAGTCTGTTTTGTACTGTTAATGATTGTTGTACGTATACCCTTTCACTTGTAAAGCGCCATGGAATAAATGGCGCTATAATAATAAGTAATAATAATAATAATCTATGCTAGTGTATTTAGGGATGGTTAGGCAGGGATTAGCAATATGCACCCAGACCTGACAGGTTCCCTTTAAAGTTTAGAATCCCTATCCACATTTTAGAATTCACAAAATACTTTATTACATCTTCTCATATTCTGCCGTTACAGTCTGTATTATAGAACAGGGTTGCATAAAATATTGTCTTGCTTCAGATCTGAAATCTCAATTATTCCATTTTGCGCAGAGTTTGTCCTTGTGAGTTGGATTCAGGGATGTGTCATATTTACACCAAGCTAATCTGACATGAAAAAAAAACTGCCTCAGTGCTATATAAGAGCTCAGATCAGCCGGTATTAAAGTGTCAGACAACTAACTTGTCTATGTTTAATGATGATCAGAACTGTGAATGCAGCTATGGCTCTTATATAACTTTACTAAGTGATTTCACTATTTACCTAGAATGTGTCTAAATATAAACTATGTGATCAAACTATTAGTAAAAAAAAAATGTTTGCATTTTGTGGGGAGGATTTATTAAACTTAAAGGGAAGTTGACTCGCCCACCCCAGGGCTATGGGACACCCGGTGCCGGGCCGGACTAGTCCAGGGGTCGTCAGTGGTGGCGGGGCCCGGCTCCGTGGCCCTGGTGGGTGCAAATTTAAATATGGCTGGTGACTTGAGGTTTGAATAAAGTTTGTGTTCGTGACGCCACCTGTGGTATGCGGCTATTAAGCCGCCGCTGCTGTGTAAGGCCTCCGGGGTGATGATATGGCAGCAATGATGGTACTGCTCCCCACAGGTGGAGCAATGCCCCGGGGCACTGCGGTGCTCGTGAGAGTCTATGGTGTAGTGAAAGTCTAAGCAGACGGAATAACAGAGGAAACTCCAAGGGTGCAGTTTCAAGTTCTTTACTCACATGTCCTGGTAGGAGCTCACTGGTGCCCTCAGACGACTGGAACTCACTGTCAGGGACCTCCGCCGTTTCTGGGTGATTCTTGGAGTAAAAACCGGTACCCTTCTCTCTAAGGTGTCTCTGTATTCAGCTGTCTTCCTAAGCCTAGCTCTTTTAGGATGAACCTGCTCGGCCTCCACTACAGCCTCCAGGCTGGAGAGTAACCTGTCGGATGATTATCCCCTTTCTAGAGGTTCTGCTGTGGGCTGTGGCCCGGGGAGTTTACAACTTTCCCTGGGCCTCGGTTTTTACTGTTTGGAGATGATTTTGCACTCCTCCGGTTTCTAGGGACCGTCCCCTGTTGCAGCTTGATCCCTCCACCGATGTTCCTGTGGAACAGGCCACCACAGCTCTACAGCTATCCGTGGCCCTGAAATCCCTTCTTTTCTCTGCTTTGTGTCACCTGGACCCTCTGAGTCCCAGGATCTTCACCAGGAAGCGTCTCTTTCTTCTTCTCAGCTCCTGACTGACTAGAGCTTTTCTTCTACTTCTCCTCCTTGCCTGCCTCCTGCAGACCTCCTACTCCTTCCCCACTCTCTCTCAGACTTCTGTTGCTTTCTCTGTGCGGACACTCTGAGCTCACAGAGCTCCTTTCTCTTTCACAGCTACATGCTGTCTCCTCACTCTCTCACTCTCTGAGGTAAACTCCAACTAACTTGACCTTCCTTTCTCTGACTGCTCTCTGGTGGCTCCTCCCACCTCCCCAGTTGCTAAGCTGTACCCTAGAGGAGCAGGGATGGCTCTTACGGCCCCTCCCAGCATGCAGCATGGGAGGGTTACTGCCACTGACCCTGGTCCCAGTATGTACCTAACAATGGGTGTTGTGTAGATTTACCAGGGGACCGGCGTTCACTCCTCTCCTCACCCAGAATGGGGCATCACACCGCTGGATGGGGTGCAATGTCCTGTGGCGACGGAAGCCTCAGGGGCGCCACAAATGTGTCAGCAGGTTTTTGCTACCTCAGCGACTTGTGATGAGTGAGTGTAATCATTACTATTCACTTCTCGCACGGAGAGCACAGTATTGAGTACTCGCCTTGCGATATTCGGATGTCCCACCCAGCAGGATTGGCGCCTGATTTGCAGCCACTAAACATGCTGGGCTTCTTAACCAATCACAGTAATGCTGCAGCCATCTTGGTTTTGGTATTACTGTGATTGGTTGGCCGTGCTTCATACTTACCGATCACGGGAGAAAGAGAGAGACAGAGACACAAATGCATGCAGACATATTCTCCAGGCTCTCCCCATTCAGTTTCATCACTTTCCCATCCACTTCAGCTTTTTCCTCAGGCCCCCAGACCTCTTTTTTGGGTCCAGCAGAAAATTACTCGCATTTCTCATTAACTTGCATTGTACTTGCTATTTGGAACGAATATGCGAGTATTACAAAATACTCATTACAACAAGTATAGCGATTACGAATATTTCAGTACTCGCTCATCTCTAACAGCAACATAATGTAGCCAAGGAGATTCTGAATCCAATGGTGTATCACATAGATTACTGGCTGAAGCCATTCTGAAACAATCAAAGAATATAGATTCATGAACACTACAGAGCTGTCCCACCCACAAAAGGCTCTCAATAGAGGTTGTGCATTGACTGTGATGTGTCAATCAGAGTAAGAGGCGGGTCAGACTGGCATGCTTGACTCTGAGGTGTCAATCACAGCAAGAGGCGGGTCAAACTGGCATGAGCATGAGTCCAGTAATGGTAATAACAGAGCATTAAACCCTTTAGTTTACGTAAACAATTGCACACACTGATAAGAAAAGCACAGTTGTTTTTTGTTATTTTAACTGCTACAGCATGCTGTCTTCAGCTTACATAGTAAAAACCTTCTGACAGATTCCCTTTAAAGTCTGGTTTTACTTGTTTTGAAGGCGAGTAATTGTAGAGGAACTACAAAACAGGGTATGTTGACTGACATATTGAAGACAATAAGAGTTTTTACCACACAGTGGAAATAAAAAGTCGACACTCCCTTGTTAAAATGCTAGGTTTTGTAATATAAAAACATATACTAAGAAGAATCATTTCAAAACTGTTTCACCTTTAATTCCACCCTTATTCAATACAATTCAATTGTAAAAAAAAAAACCCTGAAATCTTTTTGGGTGGGAATAGAAAAATAAAGAACTAAAATTATGTTATTGCATAAATATGCACACCCATAGGTTGGGTTCACATAGTAGCAAACGCTATGTTCAGTGGCTATGTTGGAGTTTGCATCTGAATCCCCACAAAATAGGAGTTGGGTATATGTGCTGATGGGTCCATTGACTATAATGATTCAGGCAGAGTCACCGTGTGCACTTTGGTGCTTCATTTTCAAGCGGATACGCTTATTGAGGGTGGACAGTAAGATGTAATAGACTATTTCTTGCTGCCTGCCTCAGGTAGGTGTATACAGCCTAAAATGATGCACAACATAGCACACTGTGAGTTTGTTTGTATCATTAAAGTCAATGGTCCCATCAGCTCATTTGCCAGAATCTGGTTTGTGGGTGTTTGGGTGTAAGCCCCGACAGAGTCACTGAATGTAATGGCAAATGCTATTGTGGCGCCCTGGACAAGCCAGGGGCCACAGAGAACAACACCAACACACCCCACACTCCCGGTCAGGCACACAGAAGTCAGACTAAAACCCTTGTTGCCTTCCTCCAGGGGCTGATGTCCACACCAGGGGGTGGGGCAGGCGGTTGGCCCCGCCCACCGAGGAGTTCACAGTCCTGGAGGCGGGAAAAGGTAGAGAGATCAGCTAGGGAAGTGAAAGTGGAAGGAAGGAAAGTGGCAGCTGAGCAGACCAAAGTTGGTCCGGGTGTGTGGCCCGGACGGATCAGCAAGGTTGGCAGACGGTGGTGACCATCTGCAGGAGTAGCCTATCGGAGTTTACCATAAGGACCGTGGACGGGCGGTGGCCCAGCGGTACCGGACCGGTAGAGAAGCCAGCACCATCTGGCAGGGGCTTACGGACCCCGGCAAGGCTAGGAGTCGCCGTGAATTTGCCAAATTCGTTAGCGAAAGGAACCTCCTGGGTTTCCCAGCAGCCAAGTCCCGACAGAAGGCAACAGTCCAACCGAGAGAGAGAAACACAGTCACCGCCAAGGCTAAAGTTCCCAGGGCCAGAGCCTGCGGGCAAAAGGGGCTCCTCCAGCCCATATCCAAGCTGGGGAGCGGGTTACCGGTGGGAACCCATTGGAACCGTTTACAGTACATAGGTGCAGGGAAAGGCAGTCACCATCAACCTGCCGGGAGAAACAACACCGCAGCCGTCTGTGGGACCCGTCCATCCAGCCGTGTGTTTTACCGAGAACTGTGTCCTCATCATTGGCTGAGTGAGTACCACCATGCCGTGCGGCACAGCGCTGCCCCCGCGACCCTGCACCTCACCAGGCCCTGTAACCCGCCTGCCATCCATCCCTACCCCAGCACCGGGCCCCGGGACAACCAACCCCCTACCCACGGAGGGGAGAAATAACATCCAGGCTGCTCCCTGTCATCGCTCCTGGGATCCCCGTCCAGAGCAGCGGTGGTGTCACCAATATCACCACAACCGTGGGTGGCGTCACGGACAATAACCAAATCCCCACAATCAATCCCCCCTTTTCAATCACGGGCGAGGAACGCCGCTCGAGTCCCCGGGATCCGGCCCACCGCTCGAGCCACCACCGAGCAGCAGCAGCCGCAGCAGCCGCAGCAGCAGCGGACGGACCCGAGCAGTGGGAGAGCGCAGCGTCCCCTCCTCCGCCCGCGACACTATGTGAAACCAGCCTTAAACTAATAATTTGTTTAAGTACCCTCTGATTTTATGGCAGTTATTAATCTTTTGGGGTATGAATCTATCAATATGGACTTCAAGAATTGTCAATTCTTACCTACCCTTCCTTACAGTAGAGTTCCAAATCTGTCAGACTGTGAGGGTATCTCCTAGGTACAGCACCCTTTTCAGATCAATCCACAGATTTTCAATTGAATTCAGGTCTAGCCTTTGACTGGGCCATTTTGAAACCTTGATCTTTTTCTGGTGAAGTCATACTTTTGTTGATTTAGAGGTATACTTTGTGTCATTGTTAAGGTGAAAGGTGAAATTCCTCTTCATTTTCCGCAGTTTAGAAGAGATCTGAAGGTTTTGAAGCAAAATTGACTGATATTTGGAATTGTTTATAATTCCCTACACCTTGACTAAAGCTTCAATTCCAGCTGTCGATAAAGAACCCCAGAGCACAATGCTGTCTCCACCATGCTTCATTGTGTGGATGGTGTTTTTTTGATGATGTGCAGTGTTGGCTTTGTGCCAAACATTCCTTTTTTAAATTAAGGCCAAAAAGTTCAACCTTGTACTCATCAGACCATATTACTTTTTTGCACATGCTTTTGGCAAACTGTATCTAGATTTTGGCAACACATAGCAAAGCTTCAATGTTTTTCTTTGTAAGAAAGGGTTACCGTCTTGCCACCATACCACACAGGCTACACGGGAAGAATATCGGAGATTGATGTCTCATGCAGTACACAACTAGTAATTACAAGAAATTTTTGAATCTCCTTTAACGTTGCTGTATGCCTCTTGGCAGGCTCCTGAAACAATTTTCTTCTTTTCATCAATTTTTAAGGGATGTCAAACATTTAGGTAATGTCACTGTTGTGCCAAATTTGAGACACTTTTTGATCAGTCTTTATAGTGTTTCACATCTATCTAATGACTTGGAATGTTGTTTGTGCCCTTCTCCTGACTTTCAACACTGAGATCCCTTTACCTTGTTGTAAGCTGTTGAAGGACCATGGCTTTTGCTGTAAAACGCAAGTCAATCATAATCATTCTAAATGAAGGCAGCTATGTACTGGCTTTCTATTACACTTTTCCTCTGATTGTTCTACTCCTGGTTTTATCTTACAAATACTGATGTAAAATACAGACCAAATACTCAACGACTTTAACGCGGCCTTAAAGTGGTCTGTTGAAGTTTCTGTCATTTTGATGTCAAAAATAGCGTCCCACGTTGCATTATTTTAGCCATTAAAAATGGGACTGGTAAGATTATTATTATTATTATTATTATTTATTATTATAGCGCCATTTATTCCATGGCGCTTTACAAGTGAAAGAGGGTATACGTACAACAATCATTAACAGTACAAGACAGACTGGTATAGGAGGAGAGAG
Organism: Anomaloglossus baeobatrachus; assembly: GCF_048569485.1. Classification (NCBI taxonomy): domain Eukaryota; kingdom Metazoa; phylum Chordata; class Amphibia; order Anura; family Aromobatidae; genus Anomaloglossus; species Anomaloglossus baeobatrachus. Next base: position 112,587,096 of record NC_134358.1, on the reverse strand, counting down.
GACCCTGCCCGCGAGGGCTCACAGTCTACAGGGAATGGGTGATGGTACAATAGGTGAGGACAGAGCTGGTTGCGCAGTGGTCTACTGGGCTGAGGGCTATTGTAGGTTGTAGGCTTGTTGGAAGAGGTGCGTCTTGAGGTTCCTCTTGAAGCTTTCCACGGTAGTGGAGAGTCTGATGTGCTGAGGTAGAGCGTTCCAGAGTATGGGGGATGCACGGGAGAAATCTTGTACACGATTGTGGGAAGAGGAGATAAGAGAGGAGCAGAGAAGGAGATCTTGTGAGGATCTAAGGTTGCGTGCAGGTAGGTACTGGGAGACTAGGTCACAGATGTAGGGAGGAGACAGGTTGTGCATGGCTTTGTATGTCATGGTTAATGTTTTGAACTGGAGTCGTTGGGCGATGGGAAGCCAGTGAAGGGATTGGCAGAGTGGCGAGGCTGGGGAGTAGCGAGGGGAGAGGTGGATTAAGCGGGCCGCAGAGTTTAGGATAGATTGGAGGGGTGTAAGAGTGTTGGAAGGGAGGCCAGAGAGCAGGAGGTTGCAGTAGTCGAGGCGGGAGATGATGAGGGCATGCACTAATGTTTTTGCAGATTCTTGGTTAAGAAAAGCACGGATCCGGGAGATATTTTTCAGTTGTAGTCTGGATGAGGTGAAGAGGGCTTGGATGTGTGGCTTGAAGGATAGAGCAGAGTCGAGGGTCACTCCAAGGCAACGAGCTTGTGAGACTGGGGTGAGTGAGCAACCATCAAGTTTGATGGAAAGGCTTGTTGGAGGAGATGAGTGAGGAGGAGGAAAGACAATAAACTCTGTTTTGTCCATGTTAAGTTTTAGGAATCGTGCAGAGAAGAAGGATGAAATAGCAGACAAACAGTGTGGTATTTTGGTTAGTAGAGAGGTAATGTCAGGTCCCGAGAGGTAGATCTGTGTGTCATCGGCATAGAGATGGTACTGGAAGCCGTGGGACTCTATGAGCTGTCCCAAGCCGAAGGTATAGATGGAGAACAGCAGGGGTCCAAGAACTGAGCCTTGAGGGACACCAACAGATAGGGGGCGAGATGAGGAAGTGGTGTGAGAATGGGAGACGCTGAAAGTTCGGTCGGTTAGGTATGAGGAGATCCAAGATAGGGCCAAGTCTGTGATGCCCAGAGATGAGAGAATCTGTAGTAGGAGGGAATGGTCTACTGTGTCGAAGGCAGAGGACAGGTCCAGGAGGAGGAGGATAGAGTAGTGTCGCTTGGCTTTGGCGGTTAGTAGATCATTGGTGACTTTGGTTAGGGCAGTTTCGGTGGAATGATGTGGTCGGATGCCAGATTGAAGCCGGTCAAAGAGGGAGCAGGAGGAGAGGTATGAGGACAATTCAAGATGGACATGCTGTTCCAGTAGTTTTGAGGCGTAGGGGAGAAGGGATATGGGGCGATAGTTTGACACAGAGGATGGGTCAAGGGAGGGCTTTTTGAGGATGGGTGTAATAGAGGCATGTTTAAAGCATGAAGGGAATACACCACTTGCTAGTGATAGGTTGAAGAGATGGGTTAGGGCTGGGATGAGGACTGCGGTGATGTTGGGGATGAGGTGCGATGGGAGCGGGTCCAGGGCACAGGTGGTTAGATGTGATCTTGAGAGTAGAGTGGAGAGATTGTTTTCTGTCATGGTGGAGAAGCTGGATTTGGAGGAAGAGGGATGAGTAGCTATGATGAGGGGCTGTGGTGATTGTGGGCCAAAGCTTGCTCTGATGTTGTCAATCTTCCGCTTGAAGAAAGAGGCAAAGTCTTCAGCTGAGATGAGAGGAGAGGGAGGTGGTGCCGGAGGACGGAGGAGAGAATTGAAAGTGTTGAATAGCTGTTTAGGGTTGTGAGAGAGAGAAGATATGAGGGATGAGAAGTAGGTTTGTTTTGCAGCAGTGAGTGTGGACTGGAAAGTGGTGAGGGACTCTTTATATGCAATGAAGTGCTCAGTGGAATGAGACCTCTTCCATCTGCGCTCAGCAATTCTGGAAGCCCGTCTAAGTTCTTTAGTCTGCCTCGTGTGCCAGGGTTGCCTGTTGATTGTGCGGGTTTTGGTGTGTGTGAGGGGGGCAGCTGATTCAAGAGCTGCAGAGATTGTAGTGTTGTATAAAGTTGCAGCGGCATCTGCATCATGTAGAAATGCAATGTCTGTGAGGGGGAGAAGGGACTGAGAAAGGGCGTGTAAATCAATGTGTTTGATATTTCTGCGAGGGTGTGAAAATTTGTGGAGGGGGGTTGCATACTTGGAGAAGAGAGGGAAGAGAATGTGAGTAGGTTGTGGTCAGACAGGGGGAGAGGCAAGTTAGAGAGGTTAGATAGGGAACAGAGGCGAGTGAAGATGAGGTCCAGCGTGTGGCCATCTTTGTGAGTAGCTGCAGAAGACCATTGGGTGAGGCTGAAGGAGGAAGTGAGTGTTAGAAGTTTGGAGACAGATGAGTGGGAAGTGTCAATGGGGATATTGAAATCACCCATGATGATGGTGGGGATGTCGGTGGAAAGGAAGTGTAGTAGCCAGGTGGTGAAATGGTCAAAAAAGGCAGTGGCTGGCCCTGGAGGGCGGTAAATGACAGCCAGCTGAAGGTTGGAGGGGGCGTAGATGCATACGGAGTGCACCTCAAAAGAGGGGAGCGTGACAGAGGGTGGTAGTGGAATTGGTGTAAAGGAGCATTGGTCGGACAGGAGCAAACCAACTCCTCCACCATGCTTGTTACTGGGGCGGGAGGTGTGAGACAGTTGGAGACCGCCATAAGAAAGTGCAGCAGGAGAGGCTGTGTCAGAGGGGGTGAGCCAGGTTTCAGTGATGGCGAGGAAGGAGAGTTTATTAGTGATGAACAGATCATGAATATAGGATAGTTTGTTGCAGACAGAGCGAGCGTTCCATAGAGCTCCTGTTAGTGGGACTGGGGGAGCGGGGGCTGGGTGAATGGGTATGAGGTTGGTGAGGTTGCGGAAATTTTTGTTAGGTTGTTGAAGAGGGTTTGAAGTGACAATAGGGATGTGGTGAGGAGGTCCAGGATTTGAAGCAATATCCCCAGCAGTGAGGAGAAGCAGTGAGAGTGTGAGTAGGTGGGAGCAGGAGAGGCCATGAGATGGACGTGTGTGTCTGGAGACACTGGGTGAAATGTGGAGGAAAATATCTGAGGGGAAGGTGAGGTGGGTGGGGAGGATGGAGGGAGAGATGAATAGTTCATTACTGGGTTTAGGGATCAGAGGGGGCAGTAAAAAGTGAACTATTATAGGGGTGAGAGTGAATAGAAACACAAACATTGTTAACAGTGACTATGTTTCCAGTTACCTTCCGGTCACTTCCGGCCCAATTCTGGCCTAATTCAATGCATCATACTTATATGGTGCATACTTGTATTGGTGCAGACAAAAAGTCTTGTGCAGACTTTTAGTTGCCCCAATATATACATATTCAAGTGCAATAAGCTGTGAAAGGGTGGGTTGCAAGACTAACCCCTTGATCACTCAATCAAAAAAAAAAAAAAAAAGATGCAGCTTAACATAGGCAAAATAAACAAAGGTCATAAAAAGGGGGGGGGGAACAGGGGGGAAAGATCACACTGAGATGCTGGAGGATGTCACGAAGATATTGAAGCAAAGAAAGAACAGGTCAGATATAGTGCAAAAGTAGAGTGCATGAATTGACATACCAGGTATTAGCACACACAGCAGAGCAAAGTGGAGTGAAGATCAGTTCATGGGAAAGTAGAGTGCATGAATTGACATACCTGTGGGAAGATAGACATGGTGGTTAGATGATGGCAGATGATAGATGACCAAGTGCATCATAATATCTCTGGCCTAATTCAATGCATCATACTTATATGGTGCATACTTGTATTGGTGCAGACGAAAAGCCAAAAGCCAAATAGCAACGTGAATAGAAACAGACCCACCGATTGTTATGCAAGAGGAGATGAGAAATTGAGCCTGGGTGTGTCAGGGATAGTAACTGGAATGAATTCTACAAAACCTTTGGATCATTTCACTTGTATTGTTGTCACGCTGAACCAAGGGCTGGTAAGACATAGTACAGTGTATTCCCCACTAGGTGGCAGCAGAGTGGTGAAGGAGAATCAAAGTAACACTGTAACAGAAAGGCAGCTGAAGTACAGCAGAGTAACTTCAGCAGGCAGTTCACAGGCAAACCACAAGGGGGCAATAGAGTAGTCAAACAGTCAGGGTCAAGCCAGGAAAGTCAAGTCCCTGCAAAGAGAGGATCAAAATCAAGTCAGAAAACAGAACTGAGTCATAAGCTGGGAGATCGGGTATGCAGAGGGAAACACAAACAACTGACAGGAGCAGGAAGTCAAGGACTGGGACAGACGGATGAACGGGGGAGGTACAGGTCAGGGCACGGTAACAAGGAGTCAGATCAAACAGAATATCTCACCATAGCCAGTCACAGGCTGCAGAGCAAAACTATAACCAGCACAGGAATGCAAGTGCAGAGACCATATAAAGTGTCTCCTGAAACCAGAACAAGGCTGAAGGGAGTTAACCCCTGACATGACCAGGCCGGGTCTGTGAAACTCTGGAGCAGAGAATACCGGTCCTGGATCATGACAACTATATTTTAGTAATTCAATGATATGTTAGTGAAGGTTGTAGCTCTCTGATTCTTATTTTATAATTTTATCATTCATGTCTGCACTTGTCTCTGGAATGAATCTAAAACACTGTGCTGCCATTCAGCAAGAAATATTTGTATATCTGGATATGTGTTCATGTATTACATTTTGATGACGTATTAATGGGTTTCTCTGGGAACATATAACTAGGACCGAAGCAACAGAGGACTAGACAAGATCTTATTATCTAGTATATCATCTTGTAAATTTAACTCTGATTTATTGAGTGTTCATCATTATCAGTTGCTTGTAAGATACTGACATATTCCACATATGTCAAGCCATGCAGGCAAATAACTCTCCTACTCAATGTGGCTCTTATAATTAAATGAAAAAGAATACGTTGGCCCATAATTGTACATCAATTGTTACTGACCAAAGTCACCATATCATGAAACATCTTTAACAAAATTGACTCTGTTCATAATTATAATACATAATAATATGTTGTATTATAATTATGAACAGAGTCAATGTAGCTCTTATAGTCTGAATATTAACAAGCAACCTATTGACAATTTTGCCATGTACCGTAAGTAAAGGATTGTTCAAGAAGTTGTTGCTTTTTAGGTTTGGCTTCCTTTTGGATTTTACCTATGGTTGCCTTTTTTCTTTTCATTTTGGTGGAGAATGATCAGCTGATTCATTGTATAATGAAAGATTATATGGTTTTCCAGTTTACCTTGTTTATCTATTCCTCATGGTTTCAAGATTGCTGCTTGAAGTCACTGAATGTAAATCTTCCATGTTTTAGACTCTCTTATTTAATGATTTCTAGGCATGTTTACAGTTTTTTTCAGTCCATAAGTAAAGGAGATCCACTACCCCAAAATCATATTCACTTAGGTCCTACAATGATGGGTTTTACTCTTTCCTTTTAGCCATCACATTGGCACCAGGTGGAATTACCATCTGATCATTTTCAGAAACCTCTTTCAATTTACGTTCTTCTCTCATAACTAGAGATGAGCGAACCGGTCCCGGTTCGGCTCGAGGTCGGTTCGCCGAACGGAGGTCCCGTTCGAGTTCGGCTCATTGAACGTTCGACGAACCGAACTCGAACTGCATAGGAAACAATGGCAGGCAATCACAAACACAGAAAAACACCTAGAAAACACCCTCAAAGGTGTCCAAAAGGTGACAAACAACTCACAACACATGGGAAAGTGACAAGGACATATACTCATGCGAAAACAAAACAGCTGGACAAGGAAAAAGAGGAGGAAACACAGATATAGGCATGGCACGCCCTTCTAAAATCATGTAAAACACCGCAAGGTGACTCCAAGCGTAGTCTCCCTTTTTTTCCAAAATTGGGCCCCACACACACCCACCCATTCAGTGGCAGCAGTTGTGCCCCAGTTGTACAATTCACAGCTAGATTTGCATCAAGCACATTCAAAAATACGCCATAATTAACCGTCCCCAGCATGACACCGGGGTAGGTAGATAAAGTCTTTGCTGACCCATGACTTGTTCATCTTGTCTTCTTTTAAAAACAATGTAAGCAAGGGTTACTCCAAGCGGAGTCTCACTTTTTTCCAAAAATTGGGCCCCACACACACCCACCCATTCAGTGGCAGCAGTTGTGCCCCAGTTGTACAATTCACAGCTAGATTTGCATCAAGCACATTCAAAAATACGCCATAATTAACCGTCCCCAGCATGACACCGGGGTAGGTAGATAAAGTCTTTGCTGACCCATGACTTGTTCATCTTGGCTTCTTTTAAAAACAATGTAAGCAAGGGTTACTCCAAGCGGAGTCTCCCTTTTTTCCAAAAATTGGGCCCCACACACACCCACCCCTTCAGTGGCAGCAGTTGTGCCCCAGTTGGACACTTCACAGCTACATTTGCATCAAGCACATTCAAAAATACGCCATTCTTATCCGTCCCCAGGATGACACCGGGGTAGGTAGCAAAGTCTTTCCTGATCCCAGCTCTGTTCATCTTGGCTTCTTTTAAAAACACAGCAAGCAAGGGTTACTCCAAGCGGAGTCTCCCTTTTTTCCAAAAATTGGGCCACACAGACACCCACCCCATCAGTGGCAGCACTTGGGCCCTAGTTGCAAACAGGATGTTTTGATTTGCATCAAGCACATTCAAAAATACGCCATAATTAACCGTCCCCAGGATGACACCGGGGTAGGTAGCAAAGTCTTTCCTGATCCCAGCTCTGTTCATCTTGTCTTCTTTTAAAAACAATGTAAGCAAGGGTTACTCCAAGCGGAGTCTCCCTTTTTTCCAAAAATTGGGCCCCACACACACCCACCCCTTCAGTGGCAGCAGTTGTGCCCCAGTTGGACACTTCACAGCTACATTTGCATCAAGCACATTCAAAAATACGCCATTCTTATCCGTCCCCAGGATGACACCGGGGTAGGTAGCAAAGTCTTTCCTGATCCCAGCTCTGTTCATCTTGGCTTCTTTTAAAAACAATGTAAGCAAGGGTTACTCCAAGCGGAGTCTCCCTTTTTTCCAAAAATTGGGCCCCACACACACCCACCCCTTCAGTGGCAGCAGTTGTGCCCCAGTTGGACACTTCACAGCTACATTTGCATCAAGCACATTCAAAAATACGCCATTCTTATCCGTCCCCAGGATGACACCGGGGTAGGTAGCAAAGTCTTTCCTGATCCCAGCTCTGTTCATCTTGGCTTCTTTTAAAAACAATGTAAGCAAGGGTTACTCCAAGCGGAGTCTCCCTTTTTTCCAAAAATTGGGCCCCACACACACCCACCCCATCAGTGGCAGCACTTGGGCCCTAGTTGCAAACAGGATGTTTTGATTTGCATCAAGCACATTCCAAATACACAAGCATTTACTCTCCCCAGGATGACACAGGGGTAGTAAATTCCTTGTGGATCCATGACTTGTTCATTTTGATGAACGTCAGTCTGTCCACATTGTCACTGGACAGACGCGTGCGCTTATCTGTCAGCACACACCCAGCAGCACTGAAGACACGTTCAGAGACAACGCTGGCAGCTGGACACGACAAAATCTCCAAGGCGTAAGTTGCGAGCTCTGGCCATTTTTCTAGGTTTGAAGCCCAAAAGGAGCAAGGCTCCAGTTGCACAGTCATGGCATCGATGTTCATTTGGAGATACTCCTGTATCATCCTCTCCAGCCGTTGACTAGGTGTCAGACTTGTTGTCTCTGGTGGCCTTGCAAAAGAGGGTCTAAAAAAATTATGAAAAGATTCCATAAAATTGCTGTTACCAGCACCAGATACGGTCCTACTGGTACGGGTAGACTGTTGAAGATGACGAGACCGTCCCATGTTTGTCAAGTTACAACTGGGAGATTCCCTCCCTGCACCTGCACGGTTGTTTGGTGGAAAAGCCAAGCTAAGATCGAGTAACAGCTTCTGCTGATACTCCTGCATACGTGCGTCCCTTTCTATGGCTGGAATTATGTCACAAAATTTGGACTTGTACCGGGGATCTAATAGTGTGGCAATCCAGTAGTCATCATCACTTCTAATTTTGACAATACGACTGTCATGTTGGAGGTAGTGCAACAAAAAGGCACTCATGTGTCTTGCGCAGCCATGCGGACCAAGTCCACGCTGTGTTTGTGGCATAGAGGTGCTACCCGTTCTTTCTTCCTCTGACATCTCCCCCCAACCTCTTTCAACTGAAATTTGACCAAGGTCTCCCTCATCCGCTGAGTCTTCCATGTCCATGGACAGTTCGTCCTCCATTTCTTCATGTTCTCCTGCACCTTGCTCAACATTTCGCCTGCTACTATGCGCCCTTGTCGATCCCTGTCCCCCATGGTCCCATGCCTGCTGCGTTGGTGATGATGAACGTCTGGACCTTGGTGATGTTGTTGTCCCTTGCGCATATGAATCCTCCTGTAGTTCCTCCCCTTCATGTTGTCCCACCCCCCGACTCCGAATAGTGTTTAGCGTGTGCTCCAGCATGTAAATGACTGGAATCGTCATGCTGATAATGGCATTGTCAGCGCTAAACATATTCGTCGCCATGTCGAAACTGTGCAGAAGGGTGCATAGGTCCTTGATCTGAGACCACTCCATCAGGGTGATCTGCCCCACCTCTGCATCTCGTTGGCCCAGGCTATACGTCATGATGTATTGCACCAGGGCTCTGCGGTGCTGCCACAGTCGCTGTAACATGTGGAGAGTTGAATTCCAGCGTGTCGCCACATCGCATTTCAGGCGATAAACCGGCAGGCCGAAAGACTTCTGGAGCGATGCAAGTCGCTCTGCTGCGGCGCTTGAACGGCGGAAGTGAGCAGACAGTTTTCGTGCCCTGTTCAGAAGGCCATCTAGGCCGGGATAGTGTGTTAAAAATTGCTGGACGACAAGGTTCAACACGTGAGCCATACAAGGTACGTGTGTCACCTTGCCCAGGCGAAGGGCCGCACCCAGGTTTGCAGCATTGTCGCACACGGCCTTACCAGGCTGCAGGTTGAGTGGAGACAACCATTTATTAAACTCGGACCGCAGAGCTGACCACAACTCCCCAGCTGTGTGACTCTTATTCCCAAGACATGTCAAGCTAAAGACCGCCTGATGCCGTTGCGCTCTGCTGCCAGCATAGTAATGAGGCGTGCGTGATTCCTTCTGCGCAGTGAGAACGCTGGTGGCCTGACCAGGCAGGCTTGGGGCGGAGGTGGAGGACCCAGATGAGGTGGAGGATGCAGAAGCAGTGGCGGAACTAGGACAGACAGAGGATTGACACACAAGTCGTGGGGACGGCAAGACTTGTGCAGCAGACCCTTCACCATCTATCACCATAGTTACCCAGTGCCCAGTCAGCGACATGTAACGTCCCTGTCCATGCTTACTGGTCCAAGTATCGGTGGTGAAATGCACCCGTTCACACACAGAGTTTCTCAAGGAAGCGGTGATGTTGTGTGCGACATGCTGGTGTAGCGCGGGCACACCTTTCTTAGAGAAGTAGTGGCGACTAGGCATCTGGTACTGGGGCACAGCGACAGACATAAGGTCTCTAAAATCCTGTGTGTCCACTAGGCGGAAAGGCAGCATTTCGGTAGCCAACAGCTTACAGAGGGATAGAGTCAACCTCTTAGCTTTGTCATGGGTCAGAGGAAGTGGCCTTTTATTTGACCACATCTGAGGGACAGAGATCTGGCTGCTGTGTGTAGACGGTGTTGAGTAGGGTGTCCCTGGAAAAATGCAGGTTTGTGAGGAAAGTGCAGGCGGAGACATGATGTTGCCTTCATCCAACGTTGGTGCTATCGATGTCTGAGAGAGCTGTACACACTCACTTGTTTCCCCTTCCAAACCAACTGACGACCTACCAAGCAAACTGCCTGTTGCGGTTACAGTGGTGGAAGTTTTGCGTGGAAAAACAGGTGTGACAGCTGTCCCCACAGTCCTAGAAGATGAAGAGCGCGCGGATGCACTGGAAGGGGCAGGCGGTGGATGGTTCGCTCCGCTAGGCCGCATTGCAGCACAGTGAGCTTCCCACCGGGGACCTATGATATTTATTCATGTGACGATTCATGGAAGAAGTTGTCAAACTGCTGAGGTTTTGACCTCTACTAAGAGAATCATGACAAAGTTTACAGATCACATAATTTGGGCGATCTTTTGCTATGTCAAAAAAGGACCAGGCTAGGCAAGGCTTAGAGGCCATGCGACCTGTTGATCCACCCCGAATAATGCTCATAGGCAGAGTGGTGGCTGAGGATGCAGTTGTAGACGTGCTACCAGTGCTCCGACTCTGTCCAGGAAGGCGCAAGGTAACTTCGTCGTCGGCTGCATCCTCCTCCACTGCCTCTGTTGACCTCCTCGAGTGCCTGACTGGGGGTTGACAGTAGGTGGGATCTAGAACTTCATCATCAATTGTTGTGTTTGCACTCCCCTCCCCCTCAGACCGAGCCTCTTCTTGCCCTGACCGAATATTTAAGTTGTCATCCCAATCGGGTATCTGCGTCTCATCTTCATCAGTATGTTCCTCATTGTCTATAACCACAGGTGTTACAGTTTGTGACAAAGGGTTAACATTATGCTCAGAAACTTGGTCCTCACGGCCTGAATCAGAGTCACAAAGGTTCTGGGCATCACTGCAGACCATTTCCTGTTCTGTACTCACTGTAGCTTGGGAGCAGACCTCTGATTCCCAGGCTATAGTGTGACTGAACAGCTCTGCAGACTCAGCCATCTCAGTTCCACCATACTGTGCAGGGCTGATGGAGACTTCAGAGCTGGGAGAAATCAAGTGTGATTGGGATGACAACTCAGAGGACTGGTGTTTTTTGGATGCGGTACTTGAAGTGGCTGAGAGGGCACTAGTTGGACCACTTGAGATCCATTCAAGCATTTTCCTTTTTTGCCCATCATCTACCTTTCTTCCTGTTGTTCGTGTCCGTAAAAAAGGGAGCACATCGGATTGTCCACGGTAAGTAGTAGACATCTTACTTTTGCTGGTAGATGGTCTATCTTCAGCAGATGATAATGGAGCTTTGCCACCTTCCCCACAGACAAAACCTTTTTTGCCTTTTCCACCACGCCTCTTCCCCTTTCCACCAGCATCTGTCATTTTGCCACTCATGTTGATTGCGACAAGATTGTGGACTGAAAATGTGGTAGTAAAAATTGAGAGGTGGTGAAGATTGCAGTGGTGGTCTAGCTTTATTAACAGCAGAATAATAAAGAATAAATATCCCTGACAATGCAACTACGGCCCTTAAACTGGCAGCAAAAATTGCTAGTATAATGGCTTAGTTATATGAGTTGGAGTGTGCAACGCAGGCAGATGCGCTCTGCAAATGTCTTTGCACTAGTGGGACTATAGCAAAGTCCAATAGCCACAGATAGGATGCCACTAGGTACACTGAGTGTTTGCTAGTATAATGGCTTAGTTATGAGTTGGAGTGTGCAATGCAGGCAGATGCGCTCTGCAAATGTCTTTGCACTAGTGGGACTATAGCAAAGTCCAATAGCCACGTATAGGATGCCACTAGCTACACTGAGTGGACTGAAGGACTGCTATAAAGTGCTCTCCCTAAGCTGTCTAACGCTGTGTATGCAGCGCATACAGCTGTATCGGCGATAGGACTCAGGAGGACGGAGCTGCGACAGTGATGTCTGACACCAAAGACGCAGAAGGCAGATAATGGTGTCCTGGAGGAAAATGTCCGGTTTTATAATGCAGGGACATGTGACATGGACATCCTATCACACATGCCGTTGCTTCTCTGGCTAAAAGTCCACTTAGCTGTGTGTGTGTCTGGGATTGGCTGACATGCTGGCCCGCCCCACTACACGCACGCGCTTAGGGAAGGAAGACAAGGAAAAAAAAAAAAAAATAGCGATCGCCATTATAGAAACAGCAGTGATCTGAAGGCGCTGTTCACGCACACTATACACTGAAATGTCATAATAGTGTGATTCACAGAGTGACTTACACTATTACAGCAGAAACCAAGCTAGGATTTAGCTGTTTTTTTGCTGCTAGAACCGTTCTCGAACGTTTCTAGAACTATCGAGCTTTTGCAAAAAGCTCGAGTTCTAGTTCGATCTAGAACAGGCCCCAAAATCACTCGAGCCTAGAACTGGAGAACCACGAACCACGAACCGCGCTCAACTCTACTCATAACCTAACAGGAAACAGAAAGGTCCATATTTCTATGAATCGCCTCTTTATATATTCTACCACAAAAAAAAAATGTATGGTGTCCCACAACTTTTGAGAGCCCTGTCCAGCACCCTGGAGTTTTTTGTGCTTTATAAGAAAATACTTGTATAACATAGTGATCAATAATGCACAGTGAGACCACTGAGGGTCCAGGGTTTGAGACCTTGGACTTCTAGGAGTGATAACCTTTCATGTTTCATTAGAATAAGCTTAGCGTTACATGGTGAACTGTGGCCGTCCAATATTGGGATTGTGAATATTTCTCTGCCAGTTATATGCAATATTAGTAATTATGGTTGTGCAGAAATTCATCATCATTGAGCTAATATCTACTGTTGAGTCACATTTGAGGCAACTTGCGAGTCACAACACAATCACATTTACTATCATTAATTGCAATATAGTAGTAGTATATTCTTTGCAACTACAAGTTCATGTATAGCCTAATCCCTAATAAATCATTACCAAATAGGATACACACCTAAATGTAGAGTAGTCAGGCATCTGATGTTATACACAATATATCATAAAAGTGAGTACACCCCTCACATTTTTGTAAATATTTTATTTTATCATGGGACAACACTGAAGATACGACACTTTGATACAATGTAAAGTAGTCCATGTAAATTTGGTGTGCCCTCTAAATAACTCAACATAACTCAGCCATAACTGAAAATAGCCAAATTGTGCCCAAAGTATCAATATTTTCTGTGGCACCATTATTTTCAAGCATTGTCCTTAACATTCTTAGGCATGGCGTTCACTAGAGCTTCACAGGAGCCTCTGGATCCTTTTCCATCCTCCATGATGACATCACGGAGCTGGTGGATGTTAGAGACCATGAGCTCGTCCGCCTTCTGTTTGATATGCCTCACAGATGCTTAGTAGAGTTTTTTAGGACATGCTTGGCCAGTTCTCCACCTTTACCCTCAGTTTCTTTAGCAAGCTAGTGGTCATCTTGGAGTTGTGTTTTGGTTCTTTATGTTGGAATACTACCCTGCAACAGTTTCCGAAGGGAGAGGATCATGCTCTGCTTCAGTATGTCACATGTTGGCATTCATGGCTCCCTAAATAAACTGTCGCTCCCCACAGCTGGCAGCACATATACAGTCTGAAACCATTACACACCCACCACTATGCTTGACTGTAGGCAAAACACACTTGTCTTTGTACTCCTCTCCAGGTTGCTGCCACATACGCTTGACACCATGTGAACTAAATAAGTTTATCATTTTCTCATCAAACCACAGAACATGGTTCCAGTAATCCATGTTCTCAGTCTGTTTGTCTTTAAACTATTGGAGGGCTTTCTTTTGCATCATCTTTACAAGTGGCTTTCTTCTGGGATGACAGCCATGCAGACCAATTTGATTCAGTGTGTGGCGTATGGTCAGAGCACTGACGGGCAGACCCCCTACCACATTAACCTCTGCAGCAATGCTGGCAGCACTCTATCGTCTATTTTGAAAAGACAACTTCTGGATATGATGCTGAGCACGTGCACTCAACTTCTTTGGTGGAGAGGCCTGTTCTGCATGGAACCTGTCTGATTAAACTGCTGTATGGTCTTGGCCACCGTGCTGCAGCTCAGTTTCAGGGTGTTGGCAATCTTCTTATAGCCTAGGCCATCTTTATGTAGGGCAACAATTCTTAATTTCCGATCCTCAGAGAATTCTTTGCTGTGAGGAGCCATGTTGAACTTCCAGTGACCAGTATGATAGAGTATGTGAGCGATAACACCAAATGTAACGCACCTGCTCCCTGTTCACACCTGAGACCTTGTAACACTAATGAGTCACATAACACCGGGGAGCGAAAATGGTAATTGAGCACAATCCGGTCACTTTTACTTAGGGGTATGCATTCTTCTTGCCAGCGATTTTGACATTAATGGCTGTGTGTTGAGTTATTTAAGTTATTTAGAAGGCACACTTTACATTGTATCAAAGGGTCATATCTTCAGAGTTGTCCCATTAAAAGATATGATAAAATATTAACAAAAATGTGAAGGGTGTACTCACTTTTGTGATATACTGTAAGACTTCTTGTGGAAAACCTAGATATTGGGCTTTCTAAGTATTATAGGCAGTACAGATATATTTCATCTCCATTAGATTGAGTATAGTCTATGAAATAATTGCAATAATTGAACTTACTGACTACACACTAGTTTCAGTTTTAATTACAGAACTTTCTGTATATTATTTGCACCAAACTTCTCTTCATTATACGACTATCCTTTTTATTAATTAATCAAAGTAAAATAATGACTGTCCCGTCGCGTTCCTTGAAATGAATGACAGTGCAGCGTTATTAATTTTACATTGTGCCTTTGTTTGTTTTTTATTTCTTGGCTTTCTGGCTTCTGTGATAACCCTTTGCCAAGTTATTCTTGTCATGTTGTTATATAACTTCTGAAATAAATCACCGACGCACATCCAGGCTTTCAGTATTTACAAGAAGAGTAATGTGAAAGTGGATAGAGATAAGGCATATGTCATCAGCAAACCAATTATATCCTGGCAACTTCTGTATTATAATCCAGAGCTGAATTCACAATTCTGCTGGTCATTGGAATGTTCACTGTCATCCGGAATACATGATAGGTAACTTACAATTTAGCTAAGCTCCTGGGTTTTTTAATGGTAGATTGCTATAGAGGTACAACATATCAAAAATCACATTTCAGAAGTCAAATGAAAGCTTTGTACTAAATAATACTTTGTATTAAAGGGGTTTTCCTATTACAAGTAGTATTAGTCCATAGGCTCAGTAACATAAAAAATAACAAATTGAGTTTTTATTCAATCAACAATGCCTCTGCTGCTCCAGACTTTGTTGATCGGCTGCAGTGTTAACATAACGTCTACACCACTGCAGCCAATTAATGAGTTTATCAGCTATGCCAATGTAGATAGTACAATATATGGTAGAGATGCGTGTGACAAAACAGCATTGATAATAAGAGCTGGAGGAGCTTTGGATGCGGTTCCTAGGAAACTTGAGTGTAACAAATATGTAGATACTCTAGAATCTGATTGCCTGGCATAGAATGAAACTGAGACAAGGGTTAGGTAAATACTCTGTATTAACAAATAATAAACACAGTGTAAATAACAGAATAACAGAAAGCAACTACAAATTAAATGTAAGTGCAACCGCACTAATATGTGAATGTTCAGACAGCATGTGTACTATTGCGCACAGCAAACAAATACGCAAAAGTCCAGAATATTATGCCAAAGTATGCTCAGCAAACTAGTGATGAATGTCCAGAATAATTTGCGCAGCAAACAGGTGGTGAATGTCCAGAATAATATTCACAGCAAACAAGCAGATAATGTCCTTCCTAGGGCTGAATAAAGTCACGCACAAGTCCAGCACACAGCCCGTATAGATTGAGTTCTAGATAAGAACACTGATCACTAACCGAGAAGATAGTTCTTACTGTCCAAGGAAGTCCAGCAGTTTTAGCACTTCTACTATGAGTCTTGAAGGTAGGTAACAAAGCAAGGATCAGGACAATGCCGTTGACTGCAGTCAGCTGAACAGTACAGAGGCAGAGGACAGGATAAACACGCAGCAGCAAGAAGTCCAGAAATGACTCACAAGCCAGCAGCACAAAATACTCAGGCAAGGAAAGGATCCTGGACTGGAACTTATAAGCAGTGCAGACAGGAAGTTCAAGGGCAAGATGAGGCAAGAGACTCCATCTTGGACGAGGGCAAGCAGACACAACAATTCCATGGAAAACCCAGAACCTTACACTGGGTATGATACGTGTATTTTCCAGGAAACAGGAGTACCTGTGACTTCCACCAAACTTATTCTCCTCAAATCAAATTTTTGGGAAAAAGTTGCCAAAGTTGGTGATTTTGAAGTTCAAAAGATTTGATCATCTCTAACAACTGTTGTTTTATAGGTCACTGAGACTATTAGCTAAAAATATTGGAAATTATACAACATCTTGAATCTCTTCAAGCTTCATGATGTACCATTACATTATGCAGTAGGTGCAGGAGTATGCAGGCTCAGGAGCTGAGCCTGTTGCACACAAGGCAAATCCAGCTGTGATATGAAGCCAGCATTTGCCCTATAATAGCAGTAGTAATAAAAAAAGTTTATAAAAAGTATTGAGACAATAAGGCCATGTGCGCACACTGCATTTTTGCTGCGGTTTTGAGTGCAGAATTGGTGCAGTTTCTGTTCATAAACTTCATGCAGCCCTTCACCAGCAAAGTCTATGAGAACTCCAAAATGATGTGTGCATGTTGCTTCTTTTTTCCCTTACAGGTTTTGCTGCAGTTTTTCTGCAGCAAAAAGAAGCAGCATGTCACTTCTTTTCTGCAGGTCCCTGGGTTTCTCCCTGCAATTTGCCATTGACATTGTAAAAAAAAACGCAGTGACAAAAACGCACCAAAAAACACACCAAAACACAGCAAAAACGCACCGAAAATGCCGCAAAAATGCATGCGTTTTTTGGCCAGAGGGTGCGTTTTTCGCTGCAGAAACAAAACTTCTGTGTGCGCACATAGCCTAACAAAAGATCCTTTAATCACCCCTCTTTTTCTCAAGGAAAAATAAGGAAAGTTAAAAATGAAAAAAATATACATATGTATCCATAACAGTTTGATCTATCAAAATATTAAATTGTTTAACATGTATGAGAAATTTAATAAAGAAAATAATATATTTTGGTTACAGCACCACCAACAAAAAAAAACAAGAAATCAAAGTATAGTATGCACCCCAAAGAAATACCCGCACATAGAAAAACAAGCCCATGTATAGTTCCATCAACTGAAAAATACAAAAAGGTAAAAATCTCTGGAAATGATGACACACACTAAATTTCAAGATTTTTTTTTTATATGTTTGATATCACTGTAATCATACTGACCTGAAAAATCAATCAAAACTGTAAAAACAAAACCTAAAAATCAATGGCAGAATTGCATTTTGCATAATTTTTCAATTAATTATATGGTAATATGAAGTTTCAATCAAAACTACATCTTGTGCTGTAAAGTTATTAAACCCTTATGCAGCTACTGTATATTGATGATAAAGCCATAACATTTGTATTCTTTTTAATAAGGGGAAAAAAAACTAAAATAGAAAAAAAACCAGTTTGCTGCTTCTATAGGATGTTAATGTTAACCCCTTCATGACCATGTCCTTGCCCTTCACGACCATATCACATGCCGAGTCATAAAGTGCCTCTAACATGCTGCAGTGTGGGCAGATGGAATAGCATAGCCTATAGTGTGGAAAGATGGAATAGCATAGTCTGAAAGTATGAGGATATGGAATAGCATAGCCTGTAGTGTAGGAATATAGAATAGCATAGTCTATAGCGTGGGGAGATGGAATAGCATACCCTGTAGTGTGGGGAGATGGAATAGCATAGCCTGTAGTGTGGTGATATGGAATAGCATAGCCTGTAGTGTGGGAAGATAGAACAGCATAGTCTGTCATGTGGGAAGATGGAATAGCATAGTCTCTAGTGTGGGGAGATGGAATAGCATAGCCTGTAGTGTGGGAATATAGAACAGCATAGTATGTGTTGTGGGGACTTGGAATAGCATAGCCTGTAGTGTGGGAATATAGAACAGCATAGTCTGTAGTGTGGGGAGATGGAATAGCATAGCCTGTAGTGTGGGAATATAGAACAGCATAGTCTGTAGTGTGGGGAGATGGAATAGCATAGCCTGGAGTGTGGGGAGATGGAATAGCATAGTCTGTAGTGTGAGAAGATGGAATAGCATAGTCTGTAATGTGGGGAGATGGAATTGCATAGTCTGTAGTGTTGGCAGATGGAATAGCATACCCTGTAGTGTGGGGAGATGAAATAACATAGTCTGTAATGTGGGGAGATGGAATAGCATAGTCTGTAATGTGGGGAGATGGAATTGCATAGTCTGTAGTGTTGGCAGATGGAATAGCATACCCTGTAGTGTGGGGAGATGAAATAACATAGTCTGTAATGTGGGGAGATGGAATAGCATAGTCTGTAGTGTGGGGAGATGGAATAGCATAGTCTGTAGTGTGGGGAGATGGAATAGCATAGCCTGTAGTGTGGGAAGATGGAATAGCATAATCTGTAGTGTGGGAAGATGCAATAGCATAGTCTGTAGTGTGGGGAGACGGGATAGCATAGTCTGTAGTGTGGGGAGACTGAATACATAGTATGTAGTGTGGGAGATGGAATAGAATAATCTGTAGTGTGGGTAGATGGAATAGCATAGTCTGTAGTGTGGGAAGATGGAATAGCATAGTCTATAGTGTGGAGAGATCACAGAGTGGGTGGAGAGGTCGGGTTAAATGCTGCGCTAGAAACCACAAATCCAGGAGATGTGATGAATTCTTTCCTTTATTAACACAGGTCAACGCGTTTCAAAGGCATCTCCGCCTTCTTCATCAGGACATCCGCCTTCTTTCTTTGTCCTGATGAAGAAGGCGGAGATGCCTTTGAAACGCGTTGACCTGTGTTAATAAAGGAAAGAATTCATCACATCTCCTGGATTTGTGGTTTCTAGCGCAGCATTTAACCCGACCTCTCCACCCACTCTGTGATTTTGACTGCATCATCGGGGCTGCGGCTGACCACTCTCTGCAATTATTTTGCTTTATGCCTTCAAAGGAGTTGTGCCTGTCACAACTCTAACAAGTGAGTACCTGTCCTACTTTTTATATCCATCTGTATACCAGATAAGACCCTATCTGCGCTTTTCTTTCTCCACAGCGCTGTTTGAGTGTGGAGAGATGGAATAGCATAGTCTATAGTGTGGAGAGATGGAATAGTATAGTCTATAGTGTTGAGAGATGGAATAGTATAGACTCTAGTGTGGGGAGATGGAATAGCATAGTCTATAGTGCGGGGAGATAGAATAGCATAGTCTATAGTGTGGAGAGATGGAATAGCATAGTCTATAGTGTGGAGAGATGGAATAGTACAGTCAATAGTGTTGGGAGATGGAATAGTATAGTCTATAGTGTGGGGAGATGGAATAGCATAGTCTATAGTGTGGGGAGATAGAATAGCATAGAGTGAAGGAAATAATTATTTGATCCCCTGCTGATTTTGTAAGTTTGCACACTGACAAATACATGAACAGTCTATAACTTTAAGGGTAGGTTAATTTTAACTGTGAGAGAATATCCAAAATAGGATCCAGAAAATCACATTGTATAAATTTTATAAATTTATTTGAATTTTGCAGAGAGAAATAAGTATTTGATTCCTATGGCAAACAAGACTTAATAATTGGTGGCAAAACCCTTGTTGGCAAGCCCAGCAGTCAGATATTTTTTTATAGCTGATGATGAGGTTTGCGCACATGTCAGGAGGAATTTTGGTCCACCCCTCTTTGCAGTTCATCTCTAAATTATTACAATTTTGAGGCTGTCACTTGGCAACTTGGAGCTTTAGCTCCCTCCATAAGTGTTCTATGGGGTTAAGGTCTGGAGACTGGCTAGGCCACTCCGTGACCTTAATGTGCTTCTTTTTGAACCACTCCTTTTTTACTTTGGCTGTATGTTTTGGGTCATTGTCCTGCTGGAAAATGCAGCCACGACCCATTTTTAATGTCCTGGCGGAAGCAAGGAGGTTGTCACTCAGGATTTTACGGTACATTGCTCCATCCATTGTCCCATTGATGCAGTGAAGTAGTCCTTTGCTCTTAGCAGAGAAACACCTGCAAAACATAATGTTTCCACATCTATGCTTGACAGTGGGAACAGTGATCTTTGAGTCGCAGGCAGCATTTCTCTTCCTCCAAACATGGCGAGTTGAGTTAAGGCCAAAAAGCTCAATTTGTGCCTCACCTTCTCCCAATCACTCTCAGAATCATCCTGGTGTTCATTGGTAAACTTCAGATGGGCCTGCACATGTGCCTTCTTAAGCAGTGGGACTTTGCGGGGAACAGCAGGATTTTAATCCATTATAGCGTAATGTGTTACCAATGGTTTTTTGGTGACAGTGGTCCCCAACTGCCTTGAGATCATTAACAAATTCCCCCCAGTGAAGTTTTAGGCTGATCTCTCACCTTGCTCATGATCCTGTATACTCCTCGAGGTGACATTTTGCATGGAGCCCCAGATTGATGTCGATTGACACTCATTTTGTATTTCTTCCATTTTCTTACTATTGTACCAACAGTTGTCTCCTTCTCACTCAGCATCTCACTTATGGTTTTGTAGCCCATTCCAGCCTTGTGCAGGTCTATGATCTTGTCCCTGACATCCTTAGAAAAGCTCTTTGGTCTTGCCCATGTTGTAGAGGTTAGAGTCTGACTGATTAATTGAATGTGTGGACAGGAGTCTTTTATACAGGTGACAATTTAAGACAGCTGTCATTAATGCAGGTAATGAGTTGATTAGGAGCGTCTGACTGGTCTGTAGGAGCCAGAACTCTTAATGGTTGGTAGGGGATCAAATACTTTTTTCTCTTTGCAAGATGCAAATAAATGTTTGTTTATTTTGGATATTCTATCTCTTACTGTTAAAACTAACTTACCCTTAAAATTATAGACTGTTCATGTCTTTGTTAGTGGGCAAACTTACAAATTCAGCAAGGGATCAAATACTTATTTCCTTCACTGTAGTCTATAGGTCAATAGTATGGAGAGATAGAATAGTATAGTATATAGTGCGGGGAGATGGAACAGTATAGTCTATAGTGTGGCGAAATGCAGGAAAAATAAGGTAACATTTATATGAATTGAGCCTAAAAATTATCTCATATTTTTCAATATGGCCTTACGAGCAAAGTATGATGCTGTCTGAATTCCATCAATTTCTACATGATACAATTTGAAAATATGACTTTGGTTTATCTTACTTGTTTTCTCCTGAATCCAGGACAACATTAACATAAGCACAGTAGGGGTCCATTATATTGATAAACCAAAGATAGATTCCTACAGCCTGAGAAAGGCCTTTGCAGCATATAATCACTTCTGTCAAGCCTGCCCCTCCTCAGCCATGCCTCACCGACAGCTGGGCGATTCCTGTCTCCCACTTTGAGAAGCACTCCCTCCTAAATGTGTCTTCATTATTTACCAGTATGAAAAAGGTCTAAGAGAAACTATTCACGCTAATCTCCTGCTATCTCGTAAGACAAAAATAATTATGATAATAATAGTAGGATTTACCTGCTCAACAACAGGACTTAAGGTGGTGTCACACACAGCGACGACGACAACGACGTCGCTGCTACGTCACCATTTTCTGTGACGTTGCAGCGACGTCCCGTCGCTGTGTGTGACATCCAGCAACGAGCTGGCCCCTGCTGTGAGGTCGTTGCTCGTTGCTGAATGTCCAGCTTCATTTTTTCGTCGTCGCTCTCCCGCTGTGACGCACACATCTCTGTGTGTGACAGCGAGAGAGCGACGAAATGAAGCCAGCAGGGAGCAGGAGCCGGCGTCTGGCAGCTGCGGAAAGCTGTAACCACTGTAAACATCGGGTAACCAAGGGAAGACCTTTCCCTGGTTACCAGATATTTACCTTCGTTACCAGCCTCCGCCGCTCTTGCTGCTAGTGCCGGCTCCTGCTCTGTGCACATGTAGCTGCAGTACGCATCAGGTTTCCAGTTGTCACATGCCCAATGATTACATATTGATGACCTATACATAGATGACCTGTCCACGAGATAGGTCATTAATATGTAAGACCCTTTTAGTCTACTCAATACAGCTGCCACATTCCACCCAATTGACCATAAATTATGGGAGGCAGCCATGACAGTATGACACATTATTATCAACAATCATAATACAGTAGAAAAAAACATCTTCTCTAGAATGTGTACAGTAATAAAGGGTTTCCACTTTATAAGTGGCATATTCAATACCGGTCATAGTCTCTAAGAATAACATAGCTGAGTTTATCACATCAAGAGCTCATTGCCATTCACACAACTCCTATGCCCTATTTCATCAGTTTGTGCCAGAATTCTGGTGGTAAACTGTATGAAATGTTGGCAACATTTGCAACACCCAGAGTTGCGTACAAATGTTGCGAATTTAGCAACTGAGTAGTGGTTGTCCGAGTAGTGGATGACACCTTTAAAGTTAAATTTACAGCCATGATACTGATAATTTAGAAATATGTGTTAAGGCTACTTTACACACTGCGATATCGGTCCCGATATCGCTAGTGTGCGTACCCGCCCCCATCTGTTGCGCGACACGGGCATATCGCTGCCCGTGCCGCACAACATCGCCCAGAGCCATCACACATACTTACCTGTCCGGCGACGTCGCTGTGACCGGCGAACCGCCTCCTTTCTAAGGGGGCGGTCCGTGCGGCGTCACAGCGACGTCACTGAACCGCCGCCCAATCGCAGCGGAGGGGCGGAGATGAGCGGGACGTAACATCCCGCCCACCTCCTTCCTTCCGCATAGCGGCCGGGAGGCAGGTAGGGAGACGTTCCTCGCTCCTGCGGCGTCACACGCAGCGATGTGTGATGCCGCAGGAACGAGGAACAACCTCGTTACTGCTGAAGTAACGATAATTGGGAATGGACCCCCGTGTCGCCGATTAGCGATTTTTCACTGTTTTGCAACGATGCAAAATCGCTAATCGATGTCACACGCAACGGCATCGCTAATGCGGCCGGATGTGCGTCACGAATTCCGTGACCCCAATGACTCCGCATTAGCGATGTCGTAGCGTGTAAAGCCCGCTTTAGACCATGTTAGAACTACACCATTATATGTCTGTATGGTTTGATGCATTAATTATCATTAACTACCTATTTCCGATCAGACATCCGTCAGACAGAAATTATCACATATATTAACAAAGTTCTCCACCACACATTCAGCTTTACTGTAGGTGTTTATATCTTTTTAGTGTATAATGAAATATATGCACGGCAGTATCAGGGTCTTAGCGAGGCATCTACTGAATTGCAATGTTATCCGATAAAGTTAGAACACAGTAAATTAGGATGTGCCCATCTTTGATTCCTTAGTAACAGCTGCAAAGTTGCCTATCCTGGTTCTAGGTGATCATAATCATATCCACTTATATTGCCAGCAGAGCTTTGTGACACTAATTATTGCCTGGTAAAGGCACAGCCCTGCAAATGACAAATGAACGGCTGCCACCTAATAATCACTGAAGCATGACATCATTGAAACTACCAGCAAAAATAGATTATGCACCTTGTACTTAGCATAAAATACAGGGTAAAAATACACTAGGGAAAAAAAAACACGTTACGCTCTGAGCACCTGCAACGACACGACTGATACGTAATCACAGGGTGATGAGAATATGCAACGCGAACACTCAAAGGTCGTCCTCATTCAGACCATCATAATGAGAGGCTATAAATAATACGCCTGGTATTCTGGAATGACTGTTCAGAGAAATAGGTGTTATTCCCATCATAGAGCTCAGGTTATTATTAAATTCATTTTTTATATTGTTAAGCGGACATAAAAGGGAAGAAGAGCTTAAAGGGAAGGCACTCAGCAGCCGGTTTTCAGATAAAAGTGATCTACATAAGAAAGCATTGCTTCAATGCTGCTGTTGTAGACAGGAAAAAAATCAGTACATTAATGAAAAGACCAAAGCGCTTAGATGCTACGGGAAATCTTCTGCTTACTTAATAATGTATAAGAGCAAAGTCTGTACTAGTCAAATAGCATATTATTTCTAAAACATATATTCCTAATGTATCACCCTAAAATTACAGACAAGAGGATTGCAAAGCTTTTACACTAAACAATTTTCTAAAATTCGAGGACCTTTATTATTTATACATTTTGATTTTCTTCTCAATTTTTAACTGAGAACCAAAAGTTCAGTTCCTAATACAGATAGAGACATTAATGTTTTATATTCCAAAACTGGGTCCTTCTTCCTAAAGGTAGGTGCACACATCCAACATTCATGGTCCAACCTGTGTGGGGGTGGTGCGGGGCTGTAGTCAGGGGCGAGGGGGTACGTCTGCTTATAGGCAATTCTCCATCAATGTTCTGCGTTCCAACCACCTCCACAGAGCAAGGGCAAAGGGATTGGTTGTGGTGATCCTGGCTGGGTGTGTGGTCTTTGTGTATGCAAGCAATACCTGTAACTAGGCCATCGTGCGCACCAGGATTTTCCCGCTGGGGAGTCAGGGACACAGATTCTGGTTTCTCTCTCAAAAGTCCTTTACTAAGAGTGCTTTCACATTGCATTTCTCTCCCTGTTCAATGGTCTTGTCAGGGCTTCAGTCCGAAACTCTCGCAAAACGGGATTCAGACTTATGGGCCAACAGGGCTACTGACTACTTTACTGATCAATACGGAGTCATCATGTGCTCTGTCGTGCACCATTTCTAGGGATATACGCTTACTGGAGGCAGACACAGTCTATGTCTGGGTGTCCACCTCCAGTAAGCGTATACCCCTGAAAATGGTGCAAGACAGAGCACACGGTAACTCCGTCTACACCATTATAGCCAGTGGCCCTGTCGGCACATACGTCTCAATCCCGTTTTGAGCCAGGTTCCGATGGAAGCCCCAACAGGACCACTGAACAAGGAGAGAAGCACAATGTAAAAGCACCCTAACAGATACACACCGCATTTCTGACACATCATTACTATAAACACAACATTTTCGGTATGGTTCATTTAACTTCAAGGCACAATTTTAGTGCAGGCTGCTCCATAGTTACTGGTACTACTGCTGCTGTTTATCTGTCCTCCTCCTCCTCACTGTCTGGCATCATGGTTTCACACAATAAAGTCATATAGTCCTGCATAGCCATGGTCTCATCCCACCCATTGGGACCTGTATTGAATAACGTTTTTGATTGCAGTTGGACAAGGATTGTCTACTGGTGATTGTGTGCTGACTTGTTTGCTCAGGTCTATGCCAAACCTCCACTTTAGGGCTAGTACCACTGGAGCTAGTCACAACCAGTGAGTCTTCTCTAGAGTTTGGGCCTGATACTCAGGAATTGGGAACAGAGGTGACCCTCGATCCATCCATGACTGGAGTCCTTTCTGCATGCCCTATTCCAAGGGTGACCCTGAAGGTCAGGTAAGGTCAAATTACAAATACCACAGGCACCCACTTTCTTTGGCCTAAGGTATCTGACTGACTTACACACTTCTTCTTCCTATACTGCCCACAAGTGCAGCTTTCTCACTGCTCCTCCTCGACTGACTAAACTTAGATGGATTCAGCCTACATCCTGCGCCTCGCTCCTCCTCCTGTGGATGACCCACAGAGATTAACTATTCCTTGCCTATTCTCTTTACCAGGGAGCAGTATCTAAACCAGCCACTAGATGGCCACACTTACATTTTATGCACAAATATATTGCATACACTAACAATTCACATTATTATAATTTAACTGCGATCGGTGTCTTCAGGGCAGGGGCACATGGGCCTAGCATTGCTTACATCTCCTGATCGGAACTCAACAACCTTGTCTATATCTGCAGCTGCCCATTACTATAGTTCTGTTTTACAAAGCTGTAAGCACTACATATAGCCCTATACTGTAGAGCCCCTATATGACACCATATTTTTCCATAGAGGCAATAACTACTTAACACTATACAATTGCTACACAAGTTCTGTCTTTGCTATAAAGAAGGGGTAAACTGGTGGTTCATTACATTTTTAAAAGTCAAAAAACTTGTCAGTCTGTGAAAAATAAACCATATTTTCTAATCTACTGCCACTTTGAGAACAAACATACAGAACAAAGTATTAGCATTAGGGGGAGTATTACTCTGCACTGTGCAAAACTGCAAAATGACATTTTTGGTGCCACGGGGAAGCAAGGTGCTCCACTATAGTAAATTTTGGCATTGCTGGGAATGTAAAGGTATAAAGAAATTATGAAGTTTCTCTTATACTTTTCAGTTTTAAACACAAGCAGCACACTGATAACACACGAATGCCATCCGTAGGCTGTACATGTTTTTCCACTGACACATAGACTTGTATTGGCCTTTGTCATCCGTGCTGCTGGTAAAAAATGGAAATGTCTAAGAGTGGTTTGGACGGACACATGAGGTATCCATGAAAAGAACGGATACCACACATATTAAAAACATGGATATGTGATGGGGCCTTAAGGGTGCTTTACACGCTGCGACATCGCTAACGATATATCGTCGGGGTCACGTCATTAGTGACGCACATCCGGCACCGTTAGCGACATCGCAGCGTGGGACACCAATGAGCGACGATCATCGAATGCAAAAACGTGAAAAATCGTTGCTCGTTGACACGTCGTTCATTTCCTTAATATTGTTGCTCCTGCAGGTACGGTGTTTGTTCGTCGTTCCTGCAGCAGCACACATCGCTATGTGTGACACCGCAGGAACGACAAACATCTCCTTACCTGCGTCTACCGGCAATGAAGAAGGAAGGAGGTGGGCAGCATGTTCCGGCCGCTCATCTCCGCCCCTCCTCTGCTATTGGACGGCTGCCGTGTGACGTCTATGTGACGCCGCACGAAATGCCCCCTTAGAAAGGAGGCGGATCACCGGTCAGAGCGACGTTGCAGGGAAGGTAAGTCCGTGTGACAGGTATTAGCGATGTTGTGTGCCACGGGCAGCGATTTGCCCGTGTCGCACAACTGACGGGGGCGGGTACGCTCGCTAGCAATATCGGTACCGATATCGCAGCATGTAAAGTACCCTTTAGGTATATTGATATACTAAATAGGGATGATCGAATACTTCGATTATTCGGCTTTGCAAATATTTTCGGAATACTCGCCGCTATTCGACTATTCGCGAATATTCGATGCGCAATGTAAGTCTATCGGAAACCCCAATAACAACTATTTGGTACTGTTCGGGCTTCCCATAGACTTACATTGCGCATCGAATAGTCGAATAGCGGCGAGGTATTTGGAAAATATTCATGGAGCCGAATATTTGAGGTATTCGATCATCCCTAATCCTAAATTATGAAGGTTTTACGTCGCAAATTAATGTTTGGTTACTGTAGTAAAATGATTTGGAACATGGTTAATGTCAAGCTTTCTGATCCTCGTACACGGCATTGCAAAAACAACCAAGTCAAAATATTTGAGAAAGATATATAGCTTTAGATGAAAGAGAATTGTTTTGCTGCAGACTGCTGCAATCTTCAGTTTTGTGAATATTTTGGTTTAAGATTAATGAGTAGGCTGGCACAATATGTGTGCGCCTGTGTCTTTTCATCCGTCATTCACCTTTTTCAGTCACATTTGAATTGGCATAAAATTTCTCTATTTAATGATCTGAGTCAAATATCAAACACATAATTAGCTTCTGACATGCTGAGTAACACTAATCCAAAGGAAAAAAGAGGCCATTACAATCTATTTTAAAGCCTGGCAAATAAAAATTAAATCATTATGTAATTAACCCCAAATCATGATGCCAGGTGACAATGTGTGTTCTTTATCCGGATCTCATTTTATGTTTGCTGCCATTAGGAGGTATATATGTGTGAAATATTATAGGAAATAGTAGACTGTTTATTATTGGAAATGTTATTTCTACAGTAGGTTGATGGATAGATAGATAGATAGATAGATAGATAGATAGATAGATAGGTAGATAGATAGATAGATAGATAGATGTCCTTGTCACTATATCAAAACCAAAATGAGTAGAAGGTGGAATTGTCATGTACTGTAAGGTAATTGTCAGGTATTGTTAACCCTAGAACGCGCAAGCAATTCAATCTACCATAGAAAACAAACGACCTAGCAGGCCTGCGAGGCCCCAGGTATGCGTTCTAGGGTTAAGGGTATGTGCGCACAATCAGGACCCGCTGTGTTCTGGACGCAACAGGTCCTGACCTGTAGGGCCACAAGTCTCCTCCTAAAAGACCGAAAAATCCTCTCTAAAAACAGATATTTAAATATAGTTTTTTTCGGTCTCTCTTTGTTAAATTTCTAATGTTCTTCCGCAAGTCTCCTCCACAGGAGACCGCAGCTGCTCATGCCCACGATCCAGGCTCGGGCAGCTGCGGTCTCTCTCTGTTGTACCTGTGGAGAACACTTGCTTGAGACATGCTGTGGCTCGGAAAGCCACACCGCAAGTCATGTTATGCTGCAGGCAGTACACGCACAGTAGGCACAGGATTTCTAGAAATCCCATCCACTGTGCTTGTACTGTTCATCTCAGCGTTTTGGACTTAGCTGAAACACACTGCGTCCAATGTTGTGAACCCTGATTATGGGCACACAGCCTAAGGATCATTTAAGATATCTGGGTTTTTTTCCCCAAGTACGAGAAAATAGACCCATTTTTTGTGATCAGATTTTGTGTCATGAATTTTTCTCATACATGGAGGGGAAAAAAGTTTCTCCATCTTTTCCTTCTGCCAGTCCATGAAAATCGGGCTACACTTGGATGTCATCCGGATGTGGTGGGATTTTTCACTGAATAATAGACTTGCATTGCTGATTTTGATTTGACTCTCAGATCAAACTTGGACATGTCTCTGCAATTTTGTGTGGACCACATGGTGTGCAAAAAAAAAATAACAGATGTGAAAGCCCTATAGACTAAGCCAGGTACGAGTGCCATCAGTCAAAAACACGCAGGAATCAGACGTCTAAATGAACTGTTATGCTCAACTTCAACTAATTTACACCCCAATGCCTACCATAGTTGTGGTCTCATATGTAATCTTGTGCTCTGTAGAATACCATTCTGTACCAACAGCTTGATTTGTAAAATAGGGATATACAAGCTCCTTACCTCCAAGGAATTGTCTAAAAAAAGGACACTAATGCTCACCTTTGGGCAGGGCTAATATAAACCTGGCCTCTTTACAGACCTGGACCTGTCCGAATTCACCTGGATTTAAAAAAAAAAAAAAAAATCAGGAGAGTCCTGGCAAGTGTTTAATAGTTGGCAACTATGCATACAGTATAATTGGAAATAAATATATAATCTATATTCTGTTTTTATTGATTTTCCACCTTGGAAAGACAATGGTCATAATCGACTATTTAGTTCCTTGCATTCTTTATTTCATGATTAGTCTTATTAATGATATTTTATTAAGATACATTTCACAGTCATTTGCTAAGGAGATTTTGTATTGGTCTAGATAAAATCCTGCAATTTGTTGCAAATAAATTACTATGAAAAGAGGCCACGTAATATGCTGCTTTGCATCGTCAATACATTAGCTTTTGGTCGCTTAGAACAGTAATATATTTAATGTGCACTTAGTAATATAAGTTCAGCTTAATTTCTTCGGATATTTAAATCCAATCCTAGAAATATAGGGAAACATAATGCTTGGTTGGGAGCTAGTTAAGCCTGCCAGATGGATCTGTAAAGCACTTGGGCCACATAATACACAATGAGGCCGCAACACCATAAAATTAATCCGGAAGTCAATGAGGTTTGTTAAGCTGCATAAAGAAATACATGGGATCTGTGACTTTCTGAGATTGAAATCCCTGACAAAATATTAAGGGATGGACAGTACTAGAGAGTAAAAAAATCAATTTCTGCTTTGAGATTGTCCTCCACAATATATCGCAAGGCCCCGGCTTAAAGGAACGCTTCACATGAAGTGGCTTTTGTTTGTGATGTACAAAAGGAAAGAAAGTCATTGTTGTGTTCAGGAGTCTTCTTAAGGTCAGGACATTGCACCTTATACACCTTCTTAAAAGGCCTTGGGCAGAGAATAAGTCATAATAGAGACAGCCGCACAGAAAGACATTGTTGAAGAAGGTGCCAATCAGCAGTATAGTGGGTCTACTGCGGAAAAGACCTTTACGGAATTGATTGGAAGGAGAATGGAGGGTCAGGTGAAGAATAGCCCTCCGTATATTAGGAAAAGTCAGCCACCTTTATTGTCCACCCATAAAAAAGAATAATCTGTCAGTGTTAGCTTTTATGTTGTTCCAAATTACATATATATATATATATATATATATATATATATATATATATATATATATACCCGCATCAATACCAGATGTCCCATGGCTTTGCCAGACACAGAGAGCTCTCGCTGGTGACTAATGGACTTTGCGTGACGTGTAAGTGGATGACTAGTACTCTAACAAGGCGCTAGAAATGTAACTACAGAAATAGCACGAGAGGAGTGGGGAGCATGTTATTTGTTAAAAATAGCCGAGATGAAACGTACCAATAATTAGAACAAGTAGACTGTATAAACGACGTTTTATCACCAACTGAGAACCTCATAACTACACGTCGAAAATATACAAAATAGAATGGCAAACAAAGAAGCCACTCGGAACTTGTGACATATATCCCATACTTGTATTGATTGGAGATCCTTTTGTCTGTGAAAAGTCTGGCTATGGTTACCATGGTAACAGTCTAGGCCACCGTTTCTATGGTGACAGTCTGGGAAATCTGCCATGTTAAATGCTGTTAGTGATTTTGTTACATTATTATTGGTGTGGAGCCAGCTTTGCCACAGCCATGAGACACGAAAAATACAAGTATATTCCTTTGCACAAAAAAGTCTTGCTCTGTCCTTTATTGCAATCAGTTTGCCATCATAATTTTTGTATACCAGAAGAGCCAATCTATGCGGCTGTCAACCATATGGGCACAGAAATGCTTGTTTGTCAGGAAAAGTACATATGAGCTGCCACAGACACAGAGAATAGTAACGACATGCAACTGTCACACGGAATTTTGCACAAACGTCACCGACTATCATTGCGGCACTGGACTCTGTTCAAATTGCAGATTCTGACACTTTGCGCAGTGCTTTCTCTGGTGTTTGGGATCAACACAGGCAGTCTCAGGCATTGACCTGCTGTGTGCTGATTCATAGACAGGCTAGCAAGAGTTATCTCTGCTAGTCTGCCTGTTGCTTTAATCACATGTTGTTGGGAGTCCTATTGCATCTGCTCCCCTCCTATTTATACTGTTGGTATCCCTCTACCCATGCTATTATTTATTCTGGGTTGGTCTGGAAGGTGTGGTGTCACTTGCCCCCATGTTGCTCGCTACAGTACTCCCAATTGTTAACCACAATGTCGTCAACAACAATAAGGGCGGCGTTACATGAGATGATTTATCGGGTGATCGCATGAGAGATCGCACCCGGCCCCGTTGTTTGTGCGTCACAGGCAATTTGTTGCCCGTGGCGCACAAAGTCGTTTACCCCCGTACACGTACTTATCTCCCGAATGACGTCGCTGTGGGCGGCGAACATCCTCTTCCTAAATGGGGAGGGACGTTCGGCATCACAGCGACATCACACAGCAGCCGCCCAATATAAGCGGAGGGGCGGAGATGAGCGGGACGTAACATCCCGCCCACCTCCTTCCTTCCGCATTGCCAGCGGGACGCAGGTAAGCTGAGTTCGTCGTTCCCAGGGTGTCACACGGAGCGATGTGTGCTGCCTCGGGAACGACGAACAACCGGCGCGCAGAAGGAGGGCCGACTTTATGAAAATGAATGACGTGTCAATGAGCAACGATAAGGTGACTATTTTTGCTCGTTCACAGTCGATCAGAGGTGTCACACGCTACGATATCTCTAACGATGCCGGATGTGCGTCACTGAATCCGTGACCCCGACGACATATCGCCCGATATATCGTAGTGTGTGATGCCGCCCTTACTCCAGAGTCACTCTCTTTTACTGCAGTACCGTATTTAGGAGTACTAAGCAGTACAGCAACACACTATAAGGGTTAAAGACAAGATGGCACTATTAAAAAAGTTGTCCCCTACTGGACGACCCCTAATGGATAACTCTACAGTCCAAAAAAATGAAAAAAAAATACATACCTCTCGGGGCAGTGTCTTTTCTTGATACTGTGTTCCCTGGCATTATTTTGCTTGACCACTTCACCCAATCAGCGGCAGACTTTCCTGTAGCCTACAAGGGGTATTCCCATCTATAAGATCCTATCTAATATATAGTAGGTGTAATAATAATAATAATATTAGCAAATACCTCCAATTAGAAATGATAGTTTTTCTGATTCACAATGCCGCTTACTTCCTGTGCAGGGCACTGCAGGACCTTATGTATCTATGGTTATAACCACTAGAAACTAACTAACTATGACTATATGTGTGGTAGTGACCATGGATACTTAAGGTACTGCAATGCGCTGCACATAAGATAAGCAACATAGTGCATCAGAAGAACTATACTACATTTCTAATTGGAGTTAATTGCTAATATTATTAGTATACCTGAAACAAATTAGGATAGGATCTCGGAGATGGAAATAACCCTTTCACTATTCTGGTACAGCCATGGGACACAGTGCTGACATTTGGGCAAAGGCATTGGTCCGGGAGGTAAGTATGAAGATTTTTTTTTATTTTGGGCTGCACATAGTTGCATGCATAGTTGAGCTATCCATAAGAAGTATGACTGTCAGTCTTGATTCTAGCAATAGCAGTCATTACAATTTCTCAGGAAAGAGAGAAGAATGAGGAAAATTGCCAAGAGTAAATGGGACTTTTTGGGGTGACTTCAGGCTACGTTTCTGGAGCAGTATGTGATGTAGATATGGTTCTGGAGCGGCACCATATTTATCCTGTGTGTTAGGCCTGAAACACACTTCCGTTAAAAACACGCACGTGCCGCGAGACACGTATTTACCCTGCGTGTTGCGTGTGGTAAGTATGTGTCTCGGGTACGTGCGGTCCATGTGTGTTCTACATGTGCTATCCGCGATAGCACACGTAGAACCGGTAATTTGCATACTCACGTGGTCCGCGCTGCTGTCCGTGGTGCTGATCTTCGGCCTCCAGCCCTGCCGTCTCCCCGCTGCTGCTGCTGCCGGCCGCAGTGAAGTGAATATTAAATGAGCATAATGAGCTGCGGTCGGCAGCAAATGGCAGCAGCGGCAGAGACAGGAGGGCTGGAGAAGGTGAGTAAATGTTTTTTTTTTTTCACTGACACGTGTGTTTTCTCTGGCGCGTGTCACACGGGACCGCATCCACACTACATCCGTGCGGTACGGCTGCAGGCAGTGTGACACCCGTGCTGTCGGAGAAAACGTAGACATGTCAGCATGTAGAATAATGCACACACGTACAAACGCACACGGACACACGTTCCATGCGGTTTTACGTGTGTGTGCCTGCTACCATAGGGTAGCATTGGTGTACGTGTATCCGTGCCGCCGGGACGTGCAAAAACGGACCAAACACTTACGGATGTGTGTCAGAGGCCTTAGACATATTCTGCGCCTTGTCTGACGTGGTGTGTGGTTGTGTGGTTTAGATTATCCCCTTCAGCCCCAGGGCGTTTTCTGTTTTTGCGTTTGTTGTTTTTTTGCTCCCTTTCTTCCGACAGCCGTAACTTTTTTATTTTTCTGTCAATCTTGTCATGTGAGGGCTTTTTTTTTGCGGGACAAGTTGTACTTTTAAATGAAACCATAAGTTTTACCATATAGTGTACTGGAAAACAGCAAAAAAAATTCCAAGTGTGGAAAAACTGCAAAAAAAGTGCGATCGCACAATAGTTTTCGGGATATTTTATTCACCCTGTTCACTATATGGTAAAACTGATATGTCATTGTGATGCCTGAGGTCGGTGCGAGTTTGTAGACACCAAACATGTATAGGTTTACTTGTATCTAAGGGGTTAAAAAAAATTCACTAGTTTGTCCAATAAAAGTGGCGCTTGTTTTGCGCCATTTTCCAAAACCCGTAGCGTTCTCATTTTTCTGGCTCTATGGCTCAGTGATAGCTTATTTTTTGCGTCTCGAGCTGTCATTTCTAATGGTATCATTTTTGTACAGATGCTACATTTTGATTGCCTATTATTGCATTTTGCGCAAAACTTGCGGCATCCAAAAAACGTAATTTTGGCGTTGGAATTTTTTTGCCGCTACGCCATTTACTGATCAGATTAATTGATTTTACAGTTTGCTAGATCAGGCTTTTCTGAACGCGGCAATACCAAATATGTGTTTATTTTTTATTTTTTTAAACCTTTAATTTTTAATGGGGCGAAAGGGGGGTGATTTGAACTTTTAGGTTTTTTGGGTTTTTTTATTTTTTTAAAAAATTTTTCTTACTTTTTTTTTATTTTACTAGTCCCCCTAGGGGGCTATATAGATCAACAATCCGATCGCTCTGCCCTATCTACAGATCTCAGGTACAGAGCTGAGATCTGCAGATATGCTGCTTTACTTTCCGTGCTGGCACTATCCCGGCAGTGAGAGGAAGTGACTCATGTTAGCTACAGGCATCATCACATGACCCTGTGCTACCATGGCAACCACCGAAAGTGACGTGATCAAGCACTTCCGGTGGGGGCAGCGGTAAGTGAAAGTAATGGTCGCGTGCATATACATCTCGCTGCAAGACTTTGGCAGTGAGATGTAAGGGGTTAAAAATTGCGAGTGGAATGCGATTCCACTCGTAACATGCAGGCACATATGTCAGCTGTTGAAAACAGCTGATATGTGCGCGGATCACCGCAACCTGCCCACAGCAGGGGGCAGGGATTAACCTCACACGATCCATGATGGATATATCCGTCATTGGTCGTGAAGGGGTTAAAAGGCGTAATATGTAATACCAGGTGCCAAAAATACGCCAAAATTGTGGTTAACATTTGTGGCATAAACTAAGTTGATTAAGGCTATGTTCACACAGTGCATTTTTGTATGTTTTTAATGTTTTTTTTTTAGGTTACAAAGATGCACCCAAATGCATTTTGCTGTCCATACTCGGCATCTTTTTTTGGCTATGTTCACACAGGGCATCTTTTGCTGCATTTTTGGTGCGTTTTTGAGGTCACAAAGATGCACCTGAATGCATGCATTTCCTTCTCCCAGCAAAGTCTATGAGATTTCGATTTTGCTGTCCACACTGGGTATCTTTTGTTGGCTTCTTCTTGGCTGCATTTTTGAAGATGCAGCATGTCAACTCTTTTTACTTTTTTACATCGTTTCCAACGGTAAAAAGGCTTCAAAAATGCATTTTTGCCGCGGTGCATTTTTGGTGCATTTTTGGGGCCAAAATTGCTGCATCTTTGTGGTAAAAAAAATATGTCGCGTGTGAACATAGCCTTTGTCTGCATCTTGGCTGTGTTTTTGAAGATGAAGCATTTCAATCCTCTTTGCATTTTTCTAGTGTTTTTGATCCCTTCCAGTCAATAGATATGACTTAAAAAGCGCTTTGGGCAAAACCCGGCAAAAAACACATTCATTTTTTGATGCGTTTTTGCCGCTGGTGCGTCTTTTGGGGCCAAAAAACACTGCATCTTAAGATGCACTGTGGGAACATAGACTAAAATATGGAAACTTTGACTACACAGTCTGCATATACATCACACTTAAACAGCATGAACCTCTATGATAAATCTGGTGCATTTTCACATGTTCGTACCATCTGATCTACAGTGAGTATGCATTGTCTAAAGGCCACTTTAAACACAGAGATAAATCTTTGGCAGATCTGTGATTGTAGTGAAATCATGGACATATTGTTCCATTTGTAC
The DNA here is from genome assembly GCF_048569485.1 of Anomaloglossus baeobatrachus. NCBI lineage: Eukaryota > Metazoa > Chordata > Amphibia > Anura > Aromobatidae > Anomaloglossus > Anomaloglossus baeobatrachus. The sequence continues at coordinate 112,551,372 of NC_134358.1, read as the reverse complement.
ACAGCCACAAACCTGGCACTGATTGTCCACAATTTCACTGCAACCACAGATCTACCACAGATCTACCACAGATCTACCACAGATCTACCACAGATCTACCACAGATCTACCACAGATCTACCACAGATCTACCACAGATCTACCACAGATCTACCACAGATCTGCCACAGATCTACCACAGATCTGCCACAGATCTACCACAGATCTGCCACAGATCTGCCACAGATCTGCCACAGATCTGCCACAGATCTGCCACAGATTTGTCTCTGTGTGTAAAGTGGCCTTAAGGGCTCTTCTCCACTTGCGATTTCTATATGTGAGTGCGATCTGATAAAAAATAGGATCGCACTCGCAACAGTGTTAATCAATGAGGCCATGTCCTCTTGCTAAATGTTTTACGGCACGTCTCGTGCTCTCGGTGAAATCGCAGCATGCTGCGATTTCACCAAGTCTCAGCTCTCACACCCCCATGCAATCCTATAGGAGCGAGAGAAAAAATCAGAATCCGGGTGGCATGCGCATGTCATACAGATGGCATACGCATGTCACACGGATCCTTGACACTTGCATACCGCGTCAGACTGGCTACCGGAGGAAACTCCAGTAAGGCCTCTTCTCCACTAGCGTTTTTTTTCTCCAAATTCCATCGCATTGAGAAACGGATTGCAATCTTGCAAATTGTTTCTAATGATGCTGTCTCCATTTCCCTGTTTTTCTCAGACGATACATGGGCTCTCCTTGAAATCGCAGCATGCTGCGATTTGATGCGATTCTCAGCTCTCTCACCCCCATGCAAGTCAGAATCCGGGTGGCATACGCATGTCACACGGATCCTGACACTTGCATACCGCATCAGACTGGCTACCGGAGGAATCTCCTGTAAAACCAGTCCTGGCCGCGGTTACATGCACTGAACCCCGGAGCTGTCCCCTGAGCTCCAGAGTGCAGCCTGAACAGTGAGCACCGAGTGACGGATTCCCCGGCGATTGCTGTTCAGGTCAGCACAGCTGCAAACAGATCAGGCAGACGCTGGAGCTCAGGTTATAGCTCTGGAGCTGAGTGCACGTAACAGCGGCCAGGACTGGTTTTACAGGAGATTTCTCCCGTAGCTAGTCCTACGCTGCTTACCTAAAAACTCACATAGCACTCGCATGACGCTCACATGTCATACGGATGTTATGTGAGGAAAAAAACACACACCGTACGTATATCACACGCAGATCACACGCAGGATACTCGACTCACATTTTGAGCCGAGTATCGCTGTGATTTATAAAACGCCAGTGGAGAAGAGGCCTAATACCAGTCCTGGCTGCGGTTACATGCACTGAACTCCAGAGCTGTCACCTGAGCTCCAGAGTGCAGCCTGAACAGCGAGCGCCAAGTGATTGATTCCTCGGCGATTGCTGTTCAGCACAGCTGCAGACAGACCGGGCTGATGTCTGGAGCTCAGGTGACAGATCCGGGGTTCAGTGCAGGTAACCGCGGCCAGGCCTGGTATTACTGGAGATTCCTCCGGTAGCCAGTCTGACGCGGTATGCATAAACACTCACATAGCACTCGCATGACGCTCGCAAGTCATACGGATGCTATGTGGGGAAAAAAACACACACCGTACGCAGACCACACACAGGACACTCGACTCACATTTGTAGCCGAGTGTTGCTGTGAATTTGTAAACGCAAGTGGAGAAGAGCCCTAAGAATCAGACACTTGTGATAAATCTCCCTAGTGCCTAGAGGGAAAAGGAAACACGTGTGAGGCAGTAGGCTCCAACTTGTGCCTTTTCAGCTGGTTTATGGAAATTCATAAAGTGAGAGAATGATTAGCTGCCAGATACGTTTGCCACCATCTATTCCAGTATCCATAACCCGTACACATTACTCTGGAATCTCCATTTAAAACTTTAATTTCTAAGAATCATTTTAAAATACAAAATCTGTCACTGAAAGCCGAAGAATGTCTCTGGGCACAGCTTCTTGCTAAAAATGGCCCTGACAATCACTTGAAATTAGTTAGACGCTCTTCATTACTCCTACACTACTTTGTTCTTAAAACTATCTTTTGAGATATGTAACATTATATACGCCATTTGAAACAAAAGCAAAATATGAAAGCATCCATCAGACATTAAAATGTTATTCTAATGACGCTGGTTCATAGTGCTGCTCATTTAGTATATTTCATTTGCAATGTCTGTCCCTGGAAATAACCTATTTGACTATTTACACAATGCATTATGCATAAATAACATGTTTTACTTATTCATTCATGAATAATATATATTTAAAAGGTTGTTCAAGATAAATGCACTTCTTAATATGAGTGGATCCTTTTAATTTAACATATGCACAAAAAGCATTGTCTATCTATGTATCTATCTACAGTGGATATAAAAAGTCTACTGTAATGCCAGGTTTTAATCATGTAAATAAAATCATACCAAAAAGAATCATTTCAGAACTTTTCCCACCTTTAATGTCACCTATCATCTGTACAATTTCATTGAAAAACAAACTGAAATCTTATTGGGTGGAAAAAATAGCTAAAATAATGTGATTGCATAAATATTAACACCTTTAAGGGGGCTTTACACGCAGCGACATCGCTAGCGATGTTGCTCATGAAAGCACCCGCCCCCGTCGTTTGTGCGTCACGGGCAAATCACTGCCCGTGGCGCACAATATTGCTAACATCCGTCACACGTATTTACCTTCCTAGCGACTTCGCTGTGGGCGGCAAACAACCTCTTTGTTAGGGGGGCGGTTCGTGCGCCGTCACAGCGAGGTCACACAGCAGCCGACCAATAGAAGCGGAGGGGCGTAGAGCATCCACATTAACAACACGCACACCTCGTTGCCGGAGGACGCAGGTAAGCTGTTGTTTGTCGTTCCCGGGGTGTCACACGTACCGATGTGTGCTGCCTCAGAAACGACGAACAACCTGCGTCCTGCAATGACCAACGAGATTTTGAAAATGAACGACGTGTCACCGATCAACGATTAGGTGACTATTTATGATCATTAACACTCACTCGTAGCTGTTACACGCAGCGATGTCGCTAACAACGCCGGACGTGCGTCACGAAAACCGTGACCCCGACGACATATCATTAGCTATGTCGTTGCGTGTAAAGCCCCTTTTAGGCTGGATTCACACAATGGTATGGCATCCGAAGTCAGTGTATCAAATGTGATATGCTAATGACTCTCAGCTCCCATTGTGCTACCAGCATGAACCGAGTGTCATGTAACTGTGATCGGATCGCAGCTATAGAGGAGAGGGAGGGAGTGATCTCCCCATCTCCTCCATTGTCAGCTGATGCGACAATCACACTGCACTCGGTTGTCATCCGAGTGTAGTCTGATGTTTCACTTGCACCCATAGACTTGTATGGGTGGGGGTGACACAGCTCTCACAGACAATCACAGCATGCTGCGACTTTTCTCTCATCCAGAATCTGGATGAGAAAAAGCTGACCATCTGCTCTCCCTCATTGAATAAATAGATTTTCTCGCATTGCACTCGTCTGATTCATACGCTCGTGTACCCTAAATATAATACTTGGTTGAAGCACCCTTTGAATTTGTGATATTATTGAGTCTTTTTGGGTAGGAGTCTATCAGCAAGTCACACCTAGAATTAGTAATTTTTGCCGTCCTTACAGTAGCTCCAAATCTGTCAGATTTTTTTTAATGATATTTTAAACTGTTCATAATTCCCTCCACCATTTAAAGCCCCTGTTGCAGCTGATGTGCGGTGTTGGATTTACCTTTTGGAATCATGGGTAAAAAATGTAACCTTTGTCTCATCAGACCATAACAGATTTTTCTACGTGCTTTGGGTAGACTTTACAATGATGAGTCAAAGGGCACGGCTAAGTTCACATGTCCTGTAATCATCTGTTAGAACAGATCCTTCAGAGATCCGTTGTCAAAATGATGTCTGCCAGATCCATTGTTTTTGAACATTGGAACGGATTTGTTAATGGATTGCTATTTATCTTCCATTTGAAATGGATCCATTACAAATGCAAGAAAAACGGATGGCTACATAGCAATCCATTAACGGATCTTTTCTCCATAGACTCCAATGTTAAAAACGGATGCAGCAGACATCAGCTATTTAACAACGGACAAGAAAAAACTTTTTCCCAAACGGATCTCTGCTGGATCTGTTCTCGCTCTGGGAGCCATGTTTTATAATGAAGAGCTATTTATATTTTTAAAGAAATTTTTAGATAATAGGAAGTTGTCATATTTAGTATTTTTAATTATCTCACAATGATTACTGGACGTGTGAACTCAACCTAAGAATGTTTTGAACTTTTGACTTTCAGGCATAAAAGTTACTTCTAAATACAGTGAAAAAAGAAAGGAGGATCCAGCATTCACGGAGAATACCGCTATAAAAAATGAATAAGGACCATATTTATTAAGTCTGAAACTCGTCAGACAGCATATATATATATATATATATATATATATATATATATATTGGCAGTATTGTCCATGAATGCTGGGTCCTCCTTTCATTTTTTACTAACTTCACCTTTCTAGATACACTAATCCAGATAATATCCATGCACCACCTCTCTACAGGACTCAATTCCCATGGAATTACAGTAGGCTGAAGTTTTTGTTGTTTTTTCACTTCTAAATACACCCTTTTATTGGCAATTGAGTGCTATGTTGGAGCTGTTTAATTAGGAAACTGCATTAATGGCCAATGACAGAATCCTTAATTGTGCTATAAATAGTGATGGGCAGGTCCGGACTGTAAAAGTTTCAAACGAACCCGAGTGCCAGGCCTGGGCCTGGAATTTTCAGGGAATTCCAGCTAAAGATCCTGATCCATAACTTGGGAAATAAAAAAACTAAAGGAAAAATAAAGAAAATAAGAACGAAGCAAGCGTGCTATACTTACCAAGGCTCTGGCGCAGCTGTAACTGCTCCAGGGGCAGCTCATTCTTCTTCCCGAACCGCTCATTATTGCTCATCCATATGCGCTTCTTTCCCCGCCCACCAGTAGTTCCAGCACCTTTGATTGGTTGCAGTCAGACACTCCCTCAGCCTGTGTGACAGCGTCTGACTGCAACCAATCACAGGTGCTGTCTGCAGGTCCCTATCGTGGTGTAAAAATATGTAAATAAAACAATTGGCATACAGTCCCCCCATAGTATGATATCCAGCACATATAAATGCATTTGGCTACAGACTGCAGCCCCCAGCTGTGCACTTATCTTGGCTGTGTATCAAAATAAGAGGAAACGCATGTGGCTTTTTTTACATTATTTCAATAAATAATTAAAAAAAAAAAAACAGTATGCAGTTGGTTCCCCCCAAATTTTGATACCCAGCCATGATAAAGCCCAACAGGTGGTGCTGGTATTCTCAGGCTGGGGAGACCCATGCTTATTGGGCCCCCAGCCTAAAAATAGCAGCCTACAGCTGCCCAGGATTGTCTATTAGATCCATTAGATGCGTCAAGCACGACGCTTTGCCCGGTGCTTTACCCAGCTCTTCCCGAATACAAGTATTCACTAAAATAAACATGTCAGGAAATCTGATAGGTCCCCTATAAAGGGTTTGTCCTTAAGATAGGTCATCAATATCTGATTAGTGGGGGAGTTGATAAGGTGTTCCCAATGCCGGCGGATAGGATGACCCCCTATAGATTCGAATAGTGCTAGCTCTTCAGTCACTGTACCATTGATGGAGCTGTGCAGCTGCACAACTGAGCACATGTCTTCCGATGGCTGTTCAGAGGGGGTCTGGTATTGCCTCAACACCAATCAGACATGGATGACCTATCAATAGTCCAGGACATTAATATAAAAGTGCTGGACTACTGCTTTAACACTATGTCCTAAAAATTACACATTGAGTTTGAGACTAACTGGCTTAGACGGAATGCAAGAAAAAAGTATCTTAATGATTTAATCTAATTTAACCAGTTATGAAATAGTTGTGAAAAAGCCTGTGGAGAGGTTAATCCCCACGGCCTTAGCACAGTCCAGGTTTTAAGTCACTATGTTTAATGTGTATTTTTCTGTCCCAGCAATAGATCTGCAGACATTTACTACATATTCAGTAAATGGCCTTAAAGGGTTTTAAATCTGATTATTGCATTGCCATCTTTGTTATTTCAGCATTGTTGGAACACAGAATCCCTTAGGGACCTGTTTATGGTTCATATGACTGAATGTTCAGAACTAGAATAATTTGATGATTGATTATCGCGCAGAGACAATCTCTGAATCTGCTGAATAATTTTATAGCCACTGGATAAAAAACAAACATTTGTAAACTGTTATTCCATTAAGCGTTCCGGCAGAAACACAAGTACACAATGGTCTCATTGCCTTTAGTTAGTACATTATTATCCTTAACTGCCTTAGGCCAGTGTCAGGATGACTCTGGGATAATGTGGAAACAGGGCTCTTAAGCTGTCCCTAGGGGGCCCTATTGACCCGCCCCAGGGCCGTGGGGTACTCAGTTCCGGGTGTTGGTTAATGGGATTATGTCACGGGGGCCTGTGCCCGGTTCCGTGGCCCTGGTGGTCGCTGAAAGTCAATAAATAATAAAATAAAAAAAAATAAAAAAAATAATAAAGAAAAAAATAAATAAATAAATAAATAAAAGTATTTTGTGACGCCACCTACGGTTCCAGTATGGTTACTAGGGCTGCAGGTCAGACCTCTGGGGTGATGGTTAGGCAGCCAGTTGTTTACGCTTCCCGTAGGTAAAGCGGGGTCCCCAGGGCAGTTTTTGTAGCCTTACACAGAAATGGCGTTTTTTCTTCACAGCCTTTTCAACTGTCACTTTAGTGCAGCAGCCTATGGCTCCTCAGATGAAGAAATAAAGTGTGTCACACCAATTCATTAACTCTGACCAGATTTTACTTGCAGGTGTTAAAAAGGGGTTCAGTTTCTGATGTTACAGTTTTTGGGTGATCTGGGAACAGTTCAGGATCTCTGCACCAGGTTAGTTGTGTGGCCTCCCTGCTGCGCTGTGTCTCTCCTTCGTACTAGGCTGCCTGTAGCTATACCTTGTCCCTCTCTCACTGTCTTCACCTGTATGGCAGGCGGCGGGAGCTTCTCTAAGGGGCACTGCTGTACTCACTGCGGTCCCTAAGCTCTGTGTAGCGGCTTTGCCTTCAGGTGCTGGTGCGGCCAGGAGATCTGCAGTCTCCCTGGCCCCCGGTCTTTATTGCTGGGCAGATTAGATCCCTCACAATCTCGGACGCCGGTGTCCGATAATCAGCGCTGTTCCTTGGGGATGAACCGATCTGGCTCCACCTCCCCGGTCTCTCCTCTTTTGCCTCACTCTTGATCCCTCAGGCGGTCACCCAGTTACTTGTGCGAGCTAAGCACTGCCCTCTCCACTTTGATGTCTTCCCTCACTCTCTGCTCGCACAGTCTCCTTTTCTCCAACTGTCAACTGTCTCTCTGACTCCGCCTCCAAACCTGGCTTTAAAGGGGACCTCACCTGAACTCGACTTGTAGAGCTCCCCCCCAGACTTGGAGTGGAAATGTTGTATGTGGGATTACCTGATGTGGAGATCCTTCCCTGCCCAGGTACAGGTATATTTGTGGCAACTGAACCCTGGGGTGCCACATTATGCTATCCTTATTCTCAGGGATACACCTAATGGTGGTTATTTGCATAACAGGAAATTCAATTTTGGCATGAAATTTGGGAACTTCTTGTATATTGATGCCAGTCGCAGCAAGCTGCACCAAGTTGGCTGGGACATATGCGGGAAGGGTACATGGTAATGGCGTCCAATCTAAATCATGACCGGACGTGGCGAAACCTACCTTAGAAATCTTACTCCAGTCTCTAACTGGAGTAAGTTATCTTGTGAGGTGCACGGAAGTGCATGCCACTTGCAATACATGCATGATTTATTAAGTGTGATGAACCACTTAATGAATCTGTAACCTCTTACTCAACCACGTCCTTAACCAAAACTGACGTGTATGCCATTTTTAATGGATTGGGACCAAACTGTGCATTGTGAATACAATATGCAAAAGAACAAAATGTTCATCAATACCACATTGTAAATAACTTTAGTGTACACTATACTACTGAGAACTTTTCAGAAATTGTAGTGCTTAATTAAACTGCCGTGTCCCCTAGAAACCACAAAGCAATTCCTAGAATTATTCTTAAATATTTTTAGGCATTTGGTGGTGAACTGACCCTGTGCTCATTTTTCTATCCAACATGTGCTATTAAATCCAATTCTCCAGACTCTCTGTTACTAAGCCTCCGTCCCATTACTATAAATGTGGCAATGACCTGATCTTCATCTTTGTCTCACTGGTGCTTTAGTAAACTGTATTCTAATCAATCTACCGTTCTCAACAAAAGGCTCTGAGCTAATAAACACACAAAGAGTAAGTACTGAAGAACATAAATATTAAGTATGTGTCATTAAGGGGTACTAATTTTTAGGCTGGGAAGGGGCCAATAACCATGGACCTTCCTAGCCGGATAATATCAGCCTGCAACTGTCTGCTTTACCTTTGCTGGTTATCAAAATTAGGGTGGACCACATGTTGTTTTTTTTTAAGTTTTTTTTATTACGTTAAACCAGGTTAAACACCCTTTTGTGCCATATGAAAGGCACTAAAGGGTGCAAGTGTATAATATGTAGGGGGTTATGACATTATTTATCTGCAAGATTTCTATATATTTTATCTATCAATCTATCTATCCCATATCTCGCTATTAATCTATCTACTGTCTCTATCTATCTATCTATATATCTATCTATCTATCCCATGTCTCTCTTTTTCTCTCTCTCTATCTATATATCTGATATCTGTTTCTCTATCCCATATCTATCTCTCTATCTAATATTTATCGATCTATCTAATATCTATGTATTCTCTGTATCTATGTATATAATTTGATTGCTTGATTATTTCTGACAACTCGCAAGAATTTACATAGAGTATTCCTTAATGTAAAAGATGATGTTAAAAAACGCATGTTATATGGATAATAGGATAGAAAAAAATTGCTCACTCATATAGCACTCCCATGACATACAAAGCGAAATACGCACGAAACTCGGCTCACTTTTCTGGATGAGTATCTGAGTGATTATTTATATGTTGATGTGAGGGAACCCTAAAGTGAATCTGTCAGGTGCAATATGCACCCAGAACCATGAGCAGTTCTGGGTGCATATTGCTAATCCCTGCCTAACTGTCCCTGTATCTGGTAGCATAGATAAAGAGATCTTTAGAAAAAGTATTTCTAAAGATCCGTTATGATATGCTAATGAGGAGCGCAGGGACTAGTCGCAAGGGCATTAGTTCCTGCAATCATTCCACCCTCTTAGCATGTTAGCACACCCACAGGGGCGTGCTAACATGCTATTCAATGCCCATTGTCCAGCGTCATCGGTGGGTGACGTGCATACGTGTGTCCATTGTCACCACCTCTCAGACACTGGGTTTAGGGTCAGTGCGCATGATCAGAAGTCACGGCACTTCTGGTCATGTGCACTATGAAGCCGGGTGTACGCGTCCCGGCTTCAGAGAGGTCTAGTGCGCATGACCAGAAATGTCGGGACTTCTGATCATGTGCACTGACCCTAAGCCCAGAGTCTGAGAGGTGGTGACCACAGACACAGGTACGCACGTCACCCCGTGGTTGTGCTAACATGCTAATAGCTCGGAATGAGCGCAGGAACTAAAGCCCTTGCAACCCGTCCCTCTGCTCATTAGCATATCATAAAAGATTTTTAGAAATACTTTTTATAAAGATCTCTTTATCTATGCTACTGTATACAGGGACGGTTAGGCAGGGATATGCTGCTCATGGTTCTGAGTGAATATTGCACCTGACAGGTTCCCTTTAAAAAGAATATCTAAGTTGGTACCTATGGAGGAAGTTTACCTGACACTTATCTTAACACTTATTCTTTGGTTGTGCCTGGGTCAGGTCTCAGGTTCACTTTTATCTTTAATACAGTTATGAATGTGTATTTTGGGGGGTGAAATTAATTGAACAAAATAATACATATTCATTATTAAGGCTGTGTCACGGTTTCCCTTCCCCGTCCACATGGATAGGGGGTGGAGCCTTCTCCCGGGCCTCACTTCCGGAGCTGGGATGCTTTAAATACTGTCATCTCCAGTGAACCAGCACCGGCTATAAGCTTAGCGCTGCTTTGCCTGTGAGTGCTGGTCCCTGTAAGTGTGATCCTGATCCGTCCCCTCTCTGTGCCCTAAGCCTTTGTCTGTGTTCTGTCCCCTAGTCGTTCTGCCATTCGTCTGTCCCATCTCCTTCCTTCCCACTCGGCTGTTTCCTCTGGTACTGACCTCGGCCTGATCTCGACTCCTCCTCTGCTAGTTCCTCCGGTCTTACTGCTGCCTGTACTGTGTATGACCCGGACCCGTCTGACCATCCCCCGCATGCAGGGCCGGCTCCAGGTTTTTGTGTGCCCCGGGCGGAAGAGTCCCAGTGGGCCCCATAAACACGCAGACACACACACATACACAGATACATACACGCACATATACATATTTAAAGACAAACTCACAAAAATACATATAAACAGACAAATCTATACAGTCATATACACTGACATACATAGATACACATCATACATGCATACATACATAGAGACACACACTGCTATGCTGCATACATACATATAGACAGACACACACATACTGCTCTGCTACATACATACATACAGACACACACACACTGCTCTGCATGCATACATACATATAGACAGACACACACACACTGCTCTGCTACATACATACATATAGACAGACACACGCATACTGCTCTGCTGCATACAGACACGCATACTGCTCTGCTGCATACATACATGCATACATACAGACACGCATACTGCTCTGCATGCATACATACAAACACGCATACTGCTCTGCATGCATACATACAGACACGCATACTGCTCTGCATGCATACATACATGCATACACGCACACTGCTTAGCATGCATACATACAGACACGCATACTGCTCTGCTGCACACATACAGACACGCATACTGCTCTGCTGCATACATACATGCATACATACAGACACGCATACTGCTCTGCTGCACACATACAGACACGCATACTGCTCTGCTGCATACATACATGCATACATACAGACACGCATACTGCTCTGCTGCATACATAAATGCATACATACAGACAGACACACATATTGCTCTGCTGCATCTATATATACATACATACAGACACGCATACTGCTCTGCTGCATATATACATACATACATACAGACACGCATACTGCTCTGCTGCATATATACATACATACATACAGCACGCATACTGCTCTGCTGCATATATACATACATACATACAGACACGCATACTGCTCTGCTGCATACATACATGCATACATACAGACAGACACGCATATTGCTCTGCTGCATATATATACATACATACAGACACGCATACTGCTCTGCTGCATATATACATACATACATACAGACACACATACTGCTCTGCTGCATATATACATACATACATACAGCACGCATACTGCTCTGCTGCATATATACATACATACATACAGACACGCATACTGCTCTGCTGCATATATACATACATACAAACACACACCTTGCTCTGCGGGGCCCACACAGGCACGGGGGGACAGGGAGGGGCGGGGAGGGAGTGATGTCCCACACATACTGATCAGGTCACGGTGCAGATGGAGCCCACACAGCGCTGGAGGGAAGCGATGTGCTGGGGGTCGCTGGCTGGCACTGTGACTCCTTCATCTGTGCGACCGAGCAGGACGCCGGGCGGTAGCTCGGCCCACAGATGATGCTCAATGCAGGAGAACACAGTGAATGCTGTGGTCTGCGGGCCTTAAAGGGCCGGCAGCCACAGTTTCCACTGCCAAGGACTGCTGTCCCCGGAACTCAGCCCGGGGGCAGCAGAACTGACGAGGCCGAGTGGGCCCCCCCAGCTCTCCAGGGCCCCGGCATTTGCCCGGGTATGCCGCGTGCTGACGCCGGCCCTGCCCGCATGCTCCACAGCTTTAGCTGTCCGGCTGATGCTGGCAGACACTGCATTAGCACACACTAGGAGTTCCCCTCCTTGCTCATTCAGCTCCGTGTAGTGTCTTTCCCTGCAGGACTCCAGCTCCCCCTGCTGGCAGCTTGATAGGCTGGTTTCCAGATACATAACCAAATAGTCATATATACAGGAAATTATATCGGCTAATTATTCTATGGTCAATAAACCATACAAAAACCTAGATCTGAAGCAGCTAAGCCATAATCATGTGTTGTAATCAAATGTTCTATTGGATCAATTTGTGTTTAAATGACCTCTGCCAATCTATACAGATGGGATTTGAGAACAAAGTTTTAAGTAAAGTTTGATATTCTCACAAAGCCTATTTTGCCGGGTGAATATTGCGTCTTTATACAGAGCCTAAATGGAAAGCTGTTCCTTATTGCAGTTTGCTGTTTCGCTGTAGGCAGTTTTCTGCATTACCATCCAAATTTCTTTAAAATGCTAATGCATGAGTGCATTTCTCTGAACGGTTAATCACCTTCTGTTCAGTCTTCACATTTGCCATGCACAATATTTTTGTAATTATATTTGCAAGGGTACATAGTTTCTCTATTCTGGGAAGATATATGGGTCTGTGTTCACACCAGATTACAGAAGACTGTATGGCTTTTCTCTACCAAAAACTACAACATGCAACAGTGTCACATACCAGGTCATGGACTGGCCATGGACTTTTATAGTAAAAGAAGTCAACTTTACTTTATAGCTGCAAATGTCATAAAACAACTATATAACCATGCAATCCTTAAGTATAGACAAAAATAAGTAGTAGCTTGGGCAATACTGAAGAATTCAATAAATCACAATGTTGCCATTAGTTCATAAAGTCTGCACTAAATGTGACCTGCCAGGGCTGCTTGAGTATTTTAATATTTGTACAATATTTTTTATTGTATTTATCATTCATGGAAAAGTAAGTTAATAATTTAGACAGAAATAGGAAGAAACATTAAAGGGAATCTGTCAGCAGGTTTTTGCTACCTCCTCTGAGAGCAGCATGATGTAGGCAAAGAGATCCTGAATCCAATGATGTAGCACCTAGATTACTGGCTGCAGCCGTTATGAGAAAATCACAGATTTTAGTTTTATCATGTAGCAGAGCAAAACAAAATCTTGCAAAATAAGACGCGGTGATTTTCTGGATTTGTTTTCTCATTTTGTTTCTCATAGTTGGGGTCTACCTATGATGTCAATTACAGGCCTCTCTCATATTTTTAAGTGGGAGAACTTGCACAATTGGTGGCTGACTAAATACTCTTTTCCCCACTGTACATGTTTAAACACATACCTGAAAAAATTGTACTTGTGTCATCAGTGTTTTGTGACCAGTATCATCAGCTGCTGGGTCCATTTTTACCATCAGTGTGTCAGTGTTTTTCATGGATGCAGAAATAAATAAATTACATATCTTCTATCTTCTGCAATGCTAAATACATACAGCACACAGATGCCATCCATGTGCTGTGCATAATTTTCACAGACTCATTATATTGACACTTTTCATCTGTAATACCAGATAAAAACAAACGTGTTTGTGTTTGGGAACGGTTCCACTTGCGCATAGTTTCTGATGCAAGAGCATGGGAAGCAATATGCTAATAACCCCCTGCTGAATGACCCCCTGCTGAATGACCCCCTGCTGCGAGCGTCGTGAGACTGGGATAAAATCTTGCAATCAGATCACAGCTGTGGAGAAAAGGGGGATGAGCACTATCTCCCTCTCCTCTGCTGCCTGTCTCTGCATACATCGCACTGCAGTCGGGTGACATGCGAGTGCAGTGCGATGTTTCACATGCACCCATAGACTTCCATGGGGGTGCATGAACTGAGACAAATGCAACATGCTGCGATTCATCCCGCATGCCTCTATGGCACAAGAAATGAATCGCAGATGGGCATTGCCCCATAGTTTTGCACTAGAGTGAGAGCAATTCGAAGTTATTTAGGATTGCAGTCGTCCGTGCAAAACGCAAGTGGAGCTGTACCCTTTTTCATGGACGTACGGTCTGTGAAAAAACACAATTTTATGAAAAATTCCATAGATTATAACTAAGGATGATCGATTATTAGACTTCCATGGGGGTGCATGAACTGAGACAAATGCAACATGCTGCGATTCATCCCGCATGCCTCTATGGTACAAGAAATGAATCGCAGATGGGCATTGCCCCATAGGTTTGCACTAGAGTGAGAGCAATTCGAAGTAATTTAGGATTGCAGTCGTCCGTGCAAAACGCAAGTGGAGCTGTACCCTTTTTCATGGACGTACGGTCTGTGAAAAAACACAATTTTATGAAAAATTCCATAGATTATAACTAGGGATGATCGATTATTCGGTTTCGCGAATATTTTCTGAATACCTCGCTGCTATTCGACTATTCGAATATTCGATGCGCAATGTAAGTCTATGGGAAACCCGAATAACAACTATTCGGAAGTATTTGGGCTTCCCATAGACTTACATTGTGCATCGAATAGTCAAATAGCAGCGAGGTATTCGGAAAATATTCGCGAAGCCAAATAATCAAAGTATCCCTAATTGTAACAAGTACGTGTTGTACCTGTGAAAAATATGGATCCAACACATAAATGCAACATGGATATCTAAATGAGGCTTTAAAGTAAAAACATTGGAAATCTTCCATAAATCCACACAGAAAAGGAACAAAATGGAATAGGTGTTTTGTTTTAGAATAGAACTAACTTGAAGCATGGCATTGAGAGTTTCCGTGTTTTTTTATAATCTTTTTATAAACATTTAATTTCAAACATATTTATAAAAGAAACACAAGAAAACATGGGGGCCATATATTTCATGAATGCCAGTGACATAATATCATCATTTTAACTAGTTTTATTGGGCGCTCACAAATGTCTGGTAGAAGTTAGAGAAAAATACACTTCGGTTTTGGCGTGACAGTTTCTCAAGTACGAGGTGTATAAAATTGGTTTTACAAGTTTGGTGTGATAGAAATTGAGAGTCCAAATTTGTGTATTTTCATCAAATATACATCAGCCCGCATTGCCCTGTGTTCCATCTAACTGATGCTTTTGAGAATGAATGAACAAGTCCCCAGAACTATGTTCCAAAATGTAGAGGAACACCTGTAATGAGTGGAGGTCATTGTATCAGCAAAGGAGGAGTTGGTCTCTTCTATATTTCACTCTTGCATTTTTATTAATATTTGATGTATTTGTGTACTCTGTAGAAGCATGTATTTTAAAAGGACATCTTTATACCATTACGATTAGTGATGAGAGAGCACTACCATGGTTGGGTGCTTGTTACTCATTAAGAGCAGTTGGATGCTCGGATGGGCATGACTTGAGCACCCAAATATAATGGAAGTAAATGGAGGACTTAATCATTTTTCTGGGAAGTTTTCCTTAAAAATGCTTGAGTCCCCTTTTACTTCCATTATACTTGGGTACTTAAGTCTCGCCCATCCGAGCATCCAACTGCTCTTACCGAGTACAGAGCACCCAAACATTGTAGTGCTCGCTCATCACTAATTACGATGCTTGATGATGTCTCACCTATTGGAAAAGTGCCCCTTACCCCTTACCTTTTCACATATTTTAATAGCATAGTAAAAGCATAAATTGGGCGGACCACATTAATACTCTCAACAGAGTTGAGTGAATACCTAACTATTCGTACTCGCTATACTCATAACGAGTACTATCTAATACTCCCGTATTCGTTCATAATAGCGTGTGCAATGCAAGTCAATGGGGAAAAATGTGCAATGTAACGAGTAACACGAATGCTATTTGTGTGAGTAGCAAAAAGTGAGGAATTCGGGTTACTCGTTACATTGCTAGTATTCCCCATTGACTTGCATTGCACACGCTATTTGGAATGAATACGCGAATATTAGACAGTATTCATTATGAGTATTGCAAGTACGAATAGTTAGGTACTCACTCAACTCTACCTCAAGAATGTAGTGTAAAATATCAATTTATAAGGAAGCGGTTCGATTTTCTAAATTGACCCATAGTATAAGTCTTCTTGATATTGTTATAAAACTGTGAACAGGTGGTTGCTGACAAAAATAAATTTAGCTGAAACTCTTCTGTTGCGACTACAAAATAATGCCAGCGGCATGCACATATAGCACAGGCACAATAGGCAACCGATGACTATCTGATAATATCCTCTTAAGAACTGACTAGATATGAATTTCGTTACTCACTGACCGGTGTTGATGTACCCTAGGCTTGTCATCACAGATTCCAAAATTTGCCAATTTTGCGTTATGTTTATGATGATTAATTTATCAGTGAACATCCAGCAGTCCCATGTCTGCTCCTCTACATAGGTTTATTATCCAAACAACATGACAGCTCGTGATCCAACTCCGTGTGGTCATCTTAAGAGCTATCAAGACAAGGGCAGTAAAACAAAGGGAGCACTACTGTATACTTCTGGCTCCTCATTCCATTTTAGCTTCCTCAGCTGAACTGTAAATTGCACATTTCGGCTTCTTTTATAATAACACTGAAGTGCTGGAACCAGGATCTTAGCGATAACAGCTATCAGCCTGTTTATACAACAGTTTGCAAGTAATGCTTTCACTGAGGAGATTACATGATTTGCTCCTCACATGAGATAATAGAAACATAGCATTTGACAGAAGATAAGGACCAATTGTTCCATCTACAAGACAGTCTGTTTATCTCCTTTCCACTCTTATAATGTTATTTCTCATCCTTATTCCGGTCCCAGGACAGACCCACATTCATCCTAAATATTTCAAGTGTTGCTATTATATTAGTGTGTCTGGATGTGTCGAAACATTGTACATCTTCATCTGAGTCTTGAAAATGTAACACATCCATTGAGGTGCTGTTACAAGGTCTTATTCATTAGCATCTATTAGCGCTTTCTTATCTTAAAGTGGTTATCCAGCTTTTTTAATGCTGATGGCTTTTTCCTAAAATAAGTTGTTATTATTAAATTGAGGGTCCAACGATTGGCACCCCCACTGTTGTACAGGCTGTGGTGCCTACTTTTTAATATTTATTGTGGCTTGCAGACTAGTTTGTACTGCATCACACATTTTATAGCCGCCATGCAAGATATTACACAGTTGTTTCATTGCAGTGAAAAGGACGACACCGCAATGCTTTGCATCCCCACAGTAAAAAGCAGAGGCAAGTGTGAACCAACCTACCAGGTATTGGATACAATGGTCTCAAGGTATCAAAGATTCTACATAAAAGCTATCAAATATCTCTAAATTTTATGCTGCGCTAAAATTTGATGACTATTGTCATTTCTACGCTATTTTTGCCCAGCTCAGAGAAAGTAAGGGAAGCTGTTGCGGAACAAGGACATAGTGAGAAGTTCTCATCCATTTCATGAAGAGAGGTGGCATTACTAAGCTACAAATCTTATTGGGAACATAAGATGTTCCCTTCACACCATAGAAGGTGAAATAGCTGGAATCTCTTTATAAAAAGCAATAATCCCTAGAAAATATTGATTATGTACCAGCTCTACCTCCTTTACAGACATACCTCCCTCCCACCCCTTACATACATCCATCCCCTCCCCCCTCCGTGGTGTTTTTTTGTTTTTTTTTATTTTCTTCTTCTCTCTTTTTCTTGTTCTATTTCTTTCTCTCTTTTCTTTCAATATTATACCTAGATTAGTTTTCAGTTTCCTGTTAATTATAATAAGGTTAAATCACCAATATTAATTAGATACTCATTTATTTGAGAAAACTATGCACTGTAATTAGTAGGTGATTGTTCTTCCTTATCCTTTCTCCTTCCAACTTCTCCATCCCTGTTCCCTTGTTTCCCCAAATAAAAAACCTTTTCCTTAATTTTTCCACCCCATCTTTCCTCCTCCCCTCCAAGATATTGTTAATCTTTATGCTTAGTTGAAATGTTATATTATATGTATTGACAATTGCTTACTCAAAAAATCTCAAAAATGTTGTTCAATTCTTTACTTTGCCTAGAGATTAATAAAAATTATTGAAACACATAACATTTGTGGTGGGGTACACATAGAGGTGCACATCAATTGTCAAGAACACCCGTCTTGATGAATTGGGGCCATTTATATGAATGCCATAGCATCTTTATACAACTGATTGAAGGGTATGTCAATAGTCAAACCCCCACCAATCTAATATTGATGACCTATCCTAGGCATACACCATTAATTTTACATGGATAATCCCATTAAAGTCACAAAATCGACTCTAAAGCTGGTGTCACACACAGCGACAACGACAACGACGTCGCTGCTACGTCACCATTTTCTGTGACGTTGCAGTGACTTCCCGTCCCTGTTGCTGTGTGTGACATCCAGCAACGACCTGGCCCCTGCTGTGAGGTCGCCGGTCGTTGCTGAATGTCCAGCTTCATTTTTTGGTCGTCACTCTCCCGCTGTGACACACACATCGCTGTGTGTGACAGCGAGAGAGCGACGAAATGAAGCGAGCAGGGAGCTGCGGTAAGCTGTAACCAGCGTAAACATCGGGTAACCAAGGGAAGACCTTTCCCTGGTTACCCGATATTTACCTTCGTTACCAGCCTCGCCCTTGCTGCCAGCGCTGGCTCCTGCTCTGTGCACATGTGGCTGCAGTACACATCAGGTAATTAACCCAATGTGTACTGTAGCAAGGAGAGCAAGGAGCCAGCGCTAAGCAGTGCGCGCGGCTCCCTGCTCTCTGCACTGTGACATGTAGCTGCAGCACACATCGGGTTAATTAACCCGATGTGTACTGTACCTAGGAGAGCAAGGAGCCAGCGCTAAGCGCGGCTCCCTGCTCTCTGCACTGTGACATGTAGCTGCAGCACACATCGGGTTAATTAACCCGATGTGTACTGTACCTAGGAGAGCAAGGAGCCAGCGCTAAGCGCGGCTCCCTGCTCTCTGCACTGTGACATGTAGCTGCAGCACACATCGGGTTAATTAACCCGATGTGTACTGTACCTAGGAGAGCAAGGAGCCAGCGCTAAGCGCGGCTCCCTGCTCTCTGCACATGTAGCACAGCAACGTTATGATCGCTGCTTCTGCTGTGTTTGACAGCTAAGCAGCGATCATAACAGCGACTTACAAGGTCGCTGTTACGTCACCGAAAATGGTGACGTAACAGCGACATCGTTGTCGCTGTCGCTTAGTGTGAACCCAGCTTAAGACTGTGCCCAATTACTGTTTATAAATTACCCATCCCCACCTTTTTTTCATGCGCTCGGGATGCTGCCCCCACTATGATCCTTCTGTAAATATAAAGGGGTTGTCCACAACTTAAGACACCTTTTTAAATGCCCTCATGTCTTCTCCATCTAATAACCTTCCTAAACTAAATATTTTCCATGTGTAGTTCTACCATTACTCCCCCCTTCCCCGCTGTCTTGGGATTATATTTGACTCCGATCTTTCCTTCACTCCCTACATCCGATCACTTGCTTGATCATGTCACCTACACATCAAAAACATCTCTACAATTCTACCTTTTCTTACATGTGACTCAGCAAAAACTCTTAGTGTTGCTTTGATTTATTTCTGTCCGAATCACTGCAATTCTCTACTAATCGGTCTCTCTCCCTCTCTCATACTAAACTCCCCCCTCTCCAATCCCTCTTGAATGCAGCAGCCAGGATTATATTCCACTCAAACCGCTTCACCGATTCCTTCACCCTATGCCAGTCACTCCACTGGTTGCCGATCTGCTGCCGAGTCCGATATAAACTTATCATTCTCCACCACAAAGCCCTCCACAGTTCTGCACCGCCCTACATCTGCTCCCTCATTTCTGTCTATTTCTATAATGCCCTCCATTGTGCTAATGACCTAAGATTAACACCCTCAATAATCTAAATTTTCCAATCCTGTCTCCAAGGTTTCTCGTGAGCTGCACCAATTTCTGGAATGTATTACCCAGGACAATTCAATTGGTTGTCAATACCCAAGCGTGCCCTAAAAAAAGCATTTCTTTACACTGGCCTTTCGCCTCACCTTAACTTTTCTCATTTTGAATTTACAAAAATTTCCCCCAACTCTAGTCCCTTGTATAATTTGTTTGCACCCTCCATGCACTTAATAGCCCTCTGTATCTATACTTGTACACATACTGGCTGGTGACTGGTTCATGCAGTGTTATGGGAATCCCCTATTTATTAAATTGATGTCTGTACCATACAATACGAGCATATTTTACCATTTGCCCTTTGTGCCTCTCCTATTTCCTCATAAATTGTAAATTTGTGAGCAAGAATCTCACTTATTTTGGTATCTGTTAAATTGTGTTACTCTATAATGTCTGATATTGTCTGAACGTGTCCCTTCTGAATTGTAAAGTGCTGCACAATATTTTGGTGCTACAGAAAATAAAAATGATCATTATTATTATAATTACTATTAAATGCCAAAGTGCCAAAGTATAATAAGAAAAGTTTATTAACCCCTACTGTACATATACCATTCCAGTGATGTTGGTGCAGGGTCTCCATGTGCTCACGTAATATTGGTATGTCATGTGAGCACTGCAGCCAATCAGCCACCACTGACTAACCACTGGCGGCAGCATTTCCTATTTTGTCAGAGTGGACAACTGTTCTGATGCAAACTTGATAAGCAGTAGATCAGCGACTGCTGATTGGTTGCAGGGCTCACGTGAATGGCGCAGGAGGTGAGTATACATGTTCTTATTTTATTCAAAGGACTTCGGAATTTAAATAGGGGATGTCCATGTAGTGAACAACCCTTTTAATAAAAGTCTAAAAAAAATCTTTATAGTGTATTTAGCATTATTCAAATAACCAATATTCCCACAGGTGCCTGGTTCAAACTTTGTGGCAGAGGTGTAACGCCTGCCTGGATCCACAGGCTCAGACTGGCTGTGATGGACAGGTTAGAGGAAAGCCGCTCACAAAGCAGGACCCCGAGAACCTGAAACCCTTTAACGCCTATACAGGGATTTGGAATTACACAGGGCCTGGGAGATCACTACCTGTGGTAGGCTGCAGTCCAATGAGAGTAGTAACCAGGCAGGGTCAAACCAGGAAATGCAAAACAGGGACAGAATCAGGCAGACAAGGGCGTAATCAGAAAACAAAGCAAAGGTCAAATCCGGATCGGGCAGCAAGGTACAAATAAGGCAGGCAGGAGGGTAGTCAGAGAGCAGGCCGGGGTCAAAGCAAGAATCAATAATCAGAGCAGGGGGGGGACCAGAATCTAGCAGGAATACAATCTATATCTGGCAATGGCCAGCAGACAAAAGAGTGGACAAAAAGGGTGTGGTGTCTAGCCATTGACGGAAGCTGAATAGTGGCAACCTCAGCTGGAAGACACATGCCACCTACACTCAGCTATTGGTACTGCAGGCACTAGGAAAACCCAGCCTAGTGGATGAGCGGAGCCTGCGCCCACCAGAGCCACTGGCACCGGCTCCTCCCCATCACCAGCACAGTCCACAGCAGGAATACAGCAGTGCCTGGTGACTGAAGCAGAAGTCGCAGGAGCAAACTCTGGTGAGGACGTGACAATAGGGTTCTTAGCATGTCAAGCAAGACTCCTTTAACCAGTCTAGTGTCTCAGTAGTAAAATGTTGCTAGTTATTACAAGATCTTGTGACTGACTAAAAGAGCTCTGCAGGTAGTATTTATATAGCACTTATTGGTATATACATTGACGTTTAAGAGCAGTGCTGGATATATCAGGAACCCCTTATGTGGAAAGTTGGACCTGACTTCTGTGGGTGTACTGATATTTTGTATAATACTCATAACACAATATTTTTCACTCAGGCTTGGCAGATACTTGCCCTAGGACAACCTCAATAAGAAGCATGAATCCATACAGCATATATCTCTACTGACATAGGATTAATATGAGTTCAAGCAATGTGCATGTACGCCAGAGGTCGTGTCCCTGCCTTGATGTGTGCTCGCATGTTGAGCCTGCATCTTTCTCCGCACATGACTACTAATTTGATGAGCCATCATGTGCCTCTAACAGCGGCTGGTGGATCGGAGTTCCACCCACTGCTGTTAACTATGGCGCCCTGTGCGTGACGCCACAAATAATATCATACAATTACATGTATATCGCCATCTGTTTAACATGTATTGTAAGCCTCAGTGAGAGTATGGTTTTCTCTGCTGCTAACAACAGAACACACATTTACATACACTCCCTTACTGGGGTTATTCACTTAAGAGAAAACCAAGTCTTGAGTGATGAGCCCTAGAAGGAGAAAGAGGAGGAGCTTAGTTGTGAGGTAAATTTGAGTGGGTGACAGTTAGTCTGAGCTGATGTGAGGTGAAGTGAGGAGCGTACTGAGGGGAGGTCCTGTCCTGAGGTGATTTTCAATAACCTCTGGACGCGCCAGCTACACTTGTAAGGGTATTAGTTCCCAGGTCATCGGTGCCTTCAATGTCGGTGACAAAACTGAGAGACTGCAGCCTTTTTAATAATGGGCAGTGAAATTCCTGGGATCACACTGTCACATGTGAGTCTGGAAGCTTCTAGAAGAAATAGAGAATCTTCCTTCAGGTAGGGAAATAGTAGCAGGAGAAGTACATTATCATCACACAGCAGAGAAGGCCAAACTCCCATAGGGGCAGGGAAAACCACCATCATTGTAAGGCCATATGTGCACGTTGCATCCAGGACCTTGCAGAAATTAATGCATTCCTCTGGCAGAATTTGTCAATGTTTTTCTTGTGTTTTTGCCGCGTTTTGACCCTGTTTTACATGCATTTTCTGTGCTTAAAGTCAGATGCGTTTTTAATACAAATACACTACTAAATTCAAACAATATGAAAAAAATGGAAAAAAAATGTCATGCTTTAAATCATACACAAAATAGCTAATTTTAATAAAAAGAATATTGTGATTTAATATTTATGTATAATATAACGTTAAATTATTGTTTGACTCTTTTTTTATAGTCAGGCTGGATGTGAGGGCAAAAGGAAACGTTATGACCTCACTATCATGCCAAATATGCATGCTTTGATTTTTACAAAATGGGGCGGGACCGCACGCCGTTTTTTTTAATAATTTTTTTTTTTACTGCACAGTATAGACCCGCCCACCGGCAGCTGTGATTGGTTGCAGTGAGACAGCTGTCACTCAAGGTATGGGCATGTCTAACTGCAACCAATCATGGGCGCCGGTGGGCGTGGAAAGCAGAGAATACGAGATTGATTAATGAGCAGCCGGCTTTTTCAAAATAGTAAAAGCCGCCGGAGCAGTGAGAACGCCGTGCAGCGCCGCACCCGTGATCGGGGATCGGTAAGGCCTGTTTCACACGTCAGTGATTCCGGTACGTTTGTGCTTTTTTTTCTACATACCAGAATCACGGCACATGGAGGGACATGTGCGTGTTTTACACGTCAGTGAAGAACGTCTGTGTTTTTCACTGACGTGTGAAACGGGCCTAAGTATGAGAGAGGGGGGAGACTGACCGACAGACAGAGAGAGGGACAGACAAGACAGAGACAAGACAGAGAGAGAGACAGACAGAGAGAGACGGACCGACGGACTGAGGGAGATTGACTGACATAGACAGAAAAAGAAAGAATAGCCGACATCGCTACAAAAAAGCACAAAACGTACACGGAGCATACGGAGATGCATCCGTGTCACGTACTTGTGCGCACCAAACCATTGACTTTCATGGTGTCCGTGTGTGCGTGTTCCGTGCAGGAAATGGACATGCTTCTGTGCCAAAAGGAAACACATACGGATCACAGACACTGACACACGGACATGATGAAAAACGCAAGTTTGACCACAAACATAGATTAACATTGGTGCACGTTTGTCCGTGTCTCCGGTATATACGGAAACATACAAAACACGCACGTTTTTAACGGATGTGTGTCGGAGGCCTAAAATGCAGGAGCAATTGAAAGAAAAACATACCGGGCTGCAATCTTGGTCTGATTCCTTCTACCCGTGGCTTGAGCATCATAAATCGACTGACAGGTTCCTTTAACCCATAATATATGTCTCTTTCAAGAGCGTCTAAGTCTGGAGAGGATTCATTGTCTTGTCTGATGAAGCTTTAAATGATTATTGAGCAGTAATACCTTGTGTGACTGATACGATGGTCTATTGAACAGGACGGCACACAATTGTTTCAGCATCCCTCTACATAGAGCTGTTTTCCTTTCATATTAAAAGGCAACTAACTCTGCCAACAGAAGCCGATGAGTCTGATGAAGATTTAAGACTAGCGCTTCTATCACAGATGTCACCTCCATACTTATATAGTCACTCAACTATATTTAGTTCCTTTTTGAAGTGGCGATGGATGCTGATGTTTCCCAGCAGGTCAATGAAAAATTCTTTTTGATCAAAATGTCATGAAAAGTTTACAAAGTTTATACGCTGTCACCAAATATAAGTTTTGTATTTGATCTAGAAGATAAAATATTTTAAAGCGCATCTGCATCTGTCAGCAGATTTCACTATTTAAACGGCATACATTATTAACCCCTTACAGACATGTCAAGTTGTTGTGTATGGAGCAGGCTCAAGAACTGAGCCTGCACTATCCAGGGTAGATGCCGGCTGTATTATACAGCCAACACTTACATCTAACAGTATCAATTTGCACTAGCTCTGTATAACCACTTAAATCTTATTTCAACCACTTCAATCTCCTTTTCCCAAGGGAAAAATAAAGAAATTAAAAAAACAAGGATATTTGTTATCACCAAGAATCTTATGTATAAAAATATGAATTAACCCATATGGTAAACAGCATAAAAGATAAGATTGAAAAGGCTCCAATTTTTAAGTCACTACTTTTCTGTAAAAGATACAATAAAAGTGATTATGGTAAATCATCATATGTACCCAAAATGGCAGCAATAAAAACGATAGCTCGCCCACAAAAAAACAAGCTCTCACATACCATCATCAAAAGAAGATTTTGTGTAAGAAGAAATTACACAAAGCATTTTTTACCTAAACTATGATTTTTTTTAACTATCAAAAGTTCATGTACAGACTCTTTAATTGATATTCTGCATATACCAAGCGACCCAGAATTGGGTCGAATCGTTGCTTATGCTTTTGTCATTTTCACTCTTACCCAAAATCCGCACCAAAATCCGCAACAATAATTGACATGCTGCAGATTTTTCTGGATCAAAATCCGCGGCAAATCCGCCGCGGAAAAATCCGCAGCATGGACACAGCATTTCCAAAATGCCATTGAAATGGCTAAGAAGTGCCGCTGCTGCAGATTTTCGGAAAATCCGCGGTAAATCCGCGGCAAAATCCGCGGTAAATCCGCAGCGTGGGCACATAGCCTTAGGCCTTAGGCTATGTGCCCACGCTGCGGATTTACCGCGGATTTTGCCACGGATTTGCCGCGGATTTACCGCGGATTTTCCGAAAATCTGCAGCAGCGGCACTTCCAAGCCATTTCAATGGCATTTTGGAAATGCTGTGTCCATGCTGCGGATTTTTCCGCGGCGGATTTGCCGCGGATTTTGATCCGGAAAAATCTGCAGCATGTCAATTATTGTTGCGGATTTTGGTGCGGATTTTGGGTTTAGAATGGGGAAAAAAAAAAAAATCCGCATCAAAATCCGCGGCAAAAATAAGGTGCGGATTTGCCGCGAAAGTCGCGGATTTTCATGCAGAAAAATCCGCAGGTACATTCTACCGTGGACACATAGCCTTAGACCTGATGAATGGATGTCAGAATGGTTGTATAATCCTTTGTATTATGGACTAGCTGTAGTACCCGGGCGTTGCCCGGGATAGTAACTGTCTCTCTCCCAGTCTCAGTCTGTGTGTCACTGTCTCTGTCTCTCTGTCTGTCTCTTTCCTTGTCTGTCTGTGTCTATGTCTCTGTTTGACTATTCCTATCTCTGTCTGTATTTGTATCAGTCTATTGGTCTCCATCTCTGTGTCTGTCTGTCTCTATCTCTGTGTCTGTCTCTATGTGTGTGTCTGTCTGTCTGTTTTTCGTCTGTTTTGGTCTGTCTTTAAGGGTATGCTCACACTAGCTATATTCTCTTATGCAATAGAATCAGATGGATTATGCAAATGACACTCGGCTCAAACTCTGATCCAAGCGTGAGTCGAGTGTCATCCACTGTGCTCCAATTCTCTCTCATGCGAGATTCAGATCACAGGTGAAGAGAAGATAGGGAACTTAATTTCTCCATCTTCATCATTGTTTCTGTCGTCATATATTGGACTGCACTCGGATGACATCAGTGCAGTCCGATGTTTTGTTTGCACCCATAGACTTGAATGGGTATGCGCCGTCTGATATACGCTGTCAATCGCAGTATACAATATTTTTGGATTGCCGGATCGGCATGAGAAAAAAAGAGCTGGTGGGCACTGCTCCATGGTATAACACTGGAGCGAGTGCTATCCAATAAAACATGGGTTAGCACTCATCATGTTATGCGCCAGTGTGAGTGAGCGCTAAAAAAATCTTTATACAACACTGTCCCTGTACTGTAACCTGCGCCAAGCTATCCAATGGGTGGGTAGAGACAAACCTCCACACCTGCTATCAGCTTGCTCTCCTGGCCCATCTGTGATAAAACAGCAGCATTTAAAGATAATTTCTGCAGGTATGCCAGGGGCGCACACAAATGATCATTAGGATCCTAGTTAGATAAAAGCATAACTGGCAGCAGTTTAATAACCGTAAACTTGATGACAGGTTTGCTTTAATATAGGCAGTTAGAATTGTGAAATCTGGTGAGGAATCTACTTTAAAATAGCTTCACTGGGTGTAAGAAAAACATATTTGAATGCATATGAATGAGCCTCTAGATCACAATAGGGTTATATGGTTATGTCTGTATAGTTTAGAGAACACAGGAATTTGGGTGTTGTGACTATAATTTGCCAGAGATTATATACGCTGTATACTGTATACAGTTGAAGCCAGAAGTTTACATACATTTGTGCCCATTCCTCCTGACAGAACTGGTGTAACTGAGCCATGTTTGTAGGTCGTCTTGCTCGCACCTGCCTTTTCAGCTTTGCCCATTAATTTTCAATAGGATTGAGATCAGGGTTTGTGATGGCCACTCCAAAACATTGACTTTGTTGTCCTTAAGCCTTAGTGTCTTAGGACCCCTAGCACATCCCTACATTTTGTCAATGTTGATGTGCAGGAAAGTGAAACAGCTTATTTTACCCCAAAAGGACTGTGTCCTATCTGTATGGCAATGGGACAGGAATACAATTGTAAAAAGAAGGTACCGAAACAGCTTCTTCCCATTCTTTCTTAAGATTGGACGGGATGCCAATTATCCAATTGCCATTATATACTGGTGAGCAATGGGTTATCAAGATCAAAAGTATTTGTTTAGAGGCATTAAAGGCATTGTTGGATATGATTTGTGCCAATTTTTTCTGTAGATATTTCTTTATTTAGTGTTTTTATGAGCGCTGTATTTGTTATTTTCACCCTAAGCATTCTCCTAAACATCACTGCCCAAACTAAGGTTAGAAATAAGAAATGTTGTAAAACACACAAGGAAAATAGGAAAATAAACATATCTTCATGCGTGCACCGAGCTGCCCCAGCCAAGTACTAAGCTTGTCTACTTGATAAATACAGCACTTGTTTTTACCAGATTAAAATGTAAATCTTGTCGAGTTTGTGCTCATCTAATACACCCACACAATAAG
Organism: Anomaloglossus baeobatrachus; assembly: GCF_048569485.1. Taxonomy (NCBI): domain Eukaryota; kingdom Metazoa; phylum Chordata; class Amphibia; order Anura; family Aromobatidae; genus Anomaloglossus; species Anomaloglossus baeobatrachus. Next base: position 112,523,611 of record NC_134358.1, on the reverse strand, counting down.
CAACATGAAACATTAGAAATGGGAACATCATTACATTCTTCATCTGCCCTGTAACTACATTTTTTAAAATGTGCCTTAAGTGTCTCCACTTTTCAGTTACATTTCCGAATATATTTGGAAAATGAGGAAATTGCTCAGGCTGCCATTCCCAAATAGGAGGTTATCAACAGAAGAAAAAAGACAGGTATTTTGCCGCGCTTGAAGACCATAGACTATGATGTCAGGCAAATGATTCTTTTTATTTCATCCTACGCGTTTCGGAGACCACAACTGTCTCCTTCTTCAGGGAAAGGAACTATTACAGAGACCAAGGAAGAGTGCTTTTATAAAGCAGTCAAAAAAAAAAAAAAAAAAAAAAAAAAAAAAAGGGGGGGAGGGAAAACAAAGGAAGGAAACCCTGCCCATGACATCAGCTCACCATGTGCTGCAGGGCCATGACTCATAGCCACATGGAGCAGAGCCGTGTCAGGATCACATTAGGGATTTCCATAAATTACAAGATAAAACTCGCTGAACATTAATCATCCATCATAAATAAATGTCAAGGGTGCACAGATAACTGTGAAAAAATTGTTAGACATATTCATATCAAACTATGCACACAGATATACATATGATATAGAAAATATGAAGTGAAAAAACACAAAATATAAAGCATCCATTAAACATAAACCAGACATAAAAATAAAACTTAAAACATGAACATTGAAAGCTGCCCCACAGCCAAGGATATGACTGCAAAAACAGTTTCTTACTAATAGCTAATGGTCAGCTGTAATCAGCACCATTAGCATACGGACATAAAAAACATTGCATAAAGTGCAGGTGAGCATACTGAGTTATTAAGTGTCTCTATTTGTTGGTATTGCTGATTTTAGATTTTACTGCTATTACGCAGCGTAAATGCATGATATTATGCAACGTGAGCATGAGCCCTTAGTATCCTTTATCCTATACACATATGTTATTTGATGAGGCATGGTAACAAAAGAACTGTACATTATGAAAAAAAGGGTATAGCTGGGACTTCACAAAAATAACCAAATTTTCTGAAGCACTAATAGGCAGGTAGGTGCTACCTACCTGCCTACCTATTGTGCCCGACACAGATTGGTCACAGTCCGCTCCTGCTGGCGATTCAGCAGCTTCCGCTGATGTCATGTCAACAGAGTGGTGTTTTTTATCTGCTGTGCTCTGTAGATGGGGTGTCACTGCCAACGTTATGCTGATTGTCAGCCGGCTCCTCCAGTCAGGCAGCAGGTAGCCGGCTGGTAATCAGAATGACATCAACTGTCCAGCCCTGTCTAGACAGCAGAGAAGATAAGAAGCCTCCGCTCGGTTGATGTATCCATTGTATCGTCAGTAGGAGTGGTCTGTGACCGCTCTGTGCTGGCAGTGAACAGTGCCGAGCACAACAGGCAGATAGGTAGAAACTAAGGCGGGCTTTGCACACTACGACATCGCAGGCCGATGCTGCGATGTCGAGTGCGATAGTCCCCGCCCCCGTCGCAGCAGCGATATGTGGTGATAGCTGGCGTAGCGAAAGTTATCGCTACGCCAGCTTCACACACACACTCACCTGCCGTGCGACGTCCCTGTGGCCGGCGACCCGCCTCCTTGTTAAGGGGGCGGGTCGTGCGGCGTCACTGCGACGTCACACGGTAGGCGGCCAATCAGAGCGGAGGGGCGGAGATGAGCAGGATGTAAACATCCTGCCCACCTCCTTCCTTCCGCATATCCTACGGAAGCCGCAGTGAGGCCGGTAGGAGATGTTCCTCGCTCCTGCGACTTCACACACAGCGATGTGTGCTGCCGCAGGAGCGAGGAACAACATCGGACCATTGCGTCAGCGTAATTATGGATTACGCCGACGCTGTACCGATGATACGATTACGACGCTTTTGCGCTCGTTAATCGTATCATCCAGGCTTTACACACTGCGATGTCGCATGCGATGCCGGATGTGCGTCACTTTCAATTTGACCCCACCGACATCGCACCTGCGATGTCGCAGTGTGCAAAGTGCCCCTAACTGCCTGTTAGTGCTAAGGCATTTTTTTTTTACGTCTCGGATATAGCCTTTAAATCCCTTCTGACCTTCTTACTCTACGGTGTGTCATTTCATGGTGAGACTCAAATGAGTTTTTGCAGTCATTACATATCATGGAAGTACAATTGTAACTATAGTAACCCAAAGGTTTGGGGGCCACATGTGCCAGAAAAACACTGTGAACTCTGTCTAGAAATTACATTACAGGTGTGCCACCCCTGTGCCAGCAGCCGATGCTGCTCGGATCCGGATCTACGGTACAGCTCGAGGGCTTCTCCGGACCCAGGGACCGCGGGGACACTGCGAATGAAAGGGGACGTAGTTATACGGGGTTGGTTGTACAATGTCTGTGACGCCACCCACGGTGTGTGGTGAGATGTAGCACCACCGCAGCCATTGCGGGGGCTCCCGGGGATGTTGGCCTGGCAGCTGGATGTTAACCCCTCTGTGGGTAGGGATGGATGTCCCGGGGCACAGTGTCTCTATGTTGAGGATGGTAATTGCAGGGGCCGGCACACCTGGCCAGGCCGGGGATGTTACTCACAGTCGAATAAAGCACACAAGTCCTGTGGTAAACCAAGGTGATGGTGGCCGGCTGCTGCAGACGGGTGTATCTGATCCCACACCCGGGTTGGTAGTCAAAGTCTCTCTCCTCTGCACTCGGTGTGTTGTAGGTAGGACTTCCCGGTTTGAAACACAGGAAACCCCCTCTGTGCACACGGTTTCCGGGTCGGTTCTCCGGTGTCGACACCGGTGGGCTACAACCCTGTACCGGTCCACCTCGGATCTCCAGCAGCCGTGTTCCCGTCTCCTGCAGACTCTGGCTAGCCTCTGCCCCCTAGCCAAGGTGTCAGGGGTCCAACCCTGGCACCTGTCAGCTTTGCACCTCCACTCCACTCCGACTTGAACTTCCACTTCGACTTCAACTTCAATTAATTGTTTTCCCGCCCCGGGTTCTCTAGTCCCCCAGGTGGGCATTTCCTAACCGCCTGGTCCCGCCCACTGGTGTGTCTGTCCTTCCCTGCGGGGGGGTGACTAGCGTTTCAGGTCGGCTGATTTAACCCTTTGTGGGATAGGTGTTGTGCAGGGGCCTATGTGTACATCTACCTGGTTTTCCAGGGCGTTACACAGGGAGAACCTGTTAGAAACTTTAACAGCCTCTTACTCACCTCCAAACCATTAATATGACTTTGTAGCCCTTTAAAAGATAAGTTGATCAGTCTCTTTATGACCCCAAAGTGTTTTCAGCAGCGCAGTGCAATGAGGTTTGATGATGCACTTACAGCTCCTTAGCTTCCTCTGTATTCCTATATTAGCAGCACCCTCCTCTAGCTGATTGACAGGTGCTCTGGTATACTGACCTTTGATCTGTCAATCAGACAATGAAGGGTTCTGCTAGTTTAGGAATACTAATTTAGGAAAGCTAGCTTAGGAATTCTAAGAAGCTGTAAGTGCATCATCCTGGCCCAAAGCCTTCACACTGAACTTCAAAACGCAATTTCTCACAGCTATACAGACCTTTGGGACTATAAAGGATCAACAGGTTTAGTATTTAAAGGGCTACAAAGTCATCTTAATGGTTTGCTGGGGTTAGCATTTCTGACAGGATCCATTTAAGGGATTTTTCCAAGGTACTGTACACATTTTAGCCAAAGTGAAGAGCTACAAAGGGTGTCTGTAGCTCTGGGCCACGTGGTATGTCTGCACTGCCCAGACTTCCAGTTTATTTAAATGGCAGCTGTGTAATTTTTCACTTCTCCTGTGGGGGTGCTGCAGGAAAATTAAACACCAGCTGCAGTGTTTTCCCCACAGTTTATTGATGATCACTATGGACACCAGTGCTTTGTTTAAAGATCTGGTATCTGAGCTACCATATAGATGAATCTCTTCACATTATCGCAGTCCCTGTCATAACAGGATGGCACTTTCTTGATCGGAGGATGTATCTTAGTCACATAAGGATCATTTACTATAAACTATTCGCCATCATTTTATTTTTCAAGCACAGAAAATAGATTTATTTCCAGCTGCAATTACATTCTGAATTCTCTTGTATATAATATCAAGAGTCCTACATTTTCCATGCAACTTTATTTATTTATCACATTGGCTTCTGTCTCCACTGAATCTGAATCTAATGAATGTTTAATGGCTTATTCTTTCCTTAGCATTGGCAGGGAAATGTCAGAAAGTATTTTTAGTTTTTTTTAACCACTAAAACCACTTATTAGAAGTTTGTCTTCATGCAGGATTCACATTTTCATTGTCATCCCGTGGCCCAATAGACACACCTAGCTCTGTGTCTCACACCAGACTATTGAGGCTATGTGCCCACGGGACCTTGTTTCTGCGGATTTTGCCGCGGAAAACCTGCGGATTTTTCTGGATTTTCCAGATAATTCCGCAGGTTTTAGCATGTACAGTCAGCCCCCATGTTATCCTATGCGACATGGGGAGTGCTGTGTCCACGCTGCGGAAAGTGCAGCTGCCGACCATGCTGCGGATGTAGGCATCCGCATGTATAATTGCATGTCAATTATTCATGCGGAATTACCTGCGGATGTTCCGGCCCTCCGCTATGGAGATAAGAGGCCGGGACGTCCGCAGGTAAGCCGTGTAAATGTCCGCATGTTTCCCGCAGCTATTCCGCTGTAATCTAGCAGCTAAAAATAGCTGCGGACACCGGCGGGCAGCTGCGGGAAACATGCGCTCGTACCTGCGGATACATCCGCAGGTATGAGCGCCCGTGGGCACATAGCCTCACACTATTAAGCCCTTCACCACCCAACGATTTTCCTTTTTTCGTGTTTTCTTCCCCTTTTCCCAAGAGCCATAACTTTTTTACTTTTCCGTAAATAAAGCCTTAGGAGGGCTTGTTCTTTGCGGGACGAGTTGTACTTTTGAAAGAAACTATTAATTTTACCATATAGGGTACAAGCAAATGGAGGAAAAATTCCAAGGATGATAAAATTGCAAAAAAAGTTTAACTCCACAATTGTTGTTTTTTTTTTTTTTTATTTACCATGTTCACTATATGGTAACACTGACCTAACAGCATGATTCCCCCAGCAGTATGAATTTGCAGATACCAAACATGTATAGTTTTTCTTCAATTTAATTGGTGAAAAAAACAGAGGTTTGTAAAAAAAGAAATAAATAAATTCCGTTTTGGAGCCATTTTTCAAGACTCATGTTTTTTTTTCATTTTTCAGGATCTGGGGTTGTATGATAGCTTTGTCACACTGTACTGAGGATACACTGAAGAAGCTGGAGATTCAGCTTCAGTGCGCAGTAAGCAGACAAACCACTAGAGGGTGATAGAGTAGACAGTAAGCCAGGTATGCACCAGGAGGTCTCTTCAATAGTACTGGAGAAAGCAGAATGCGGTCAAGTGAAAGCCAGGGATCAAAATCCAGGAAGTCACATAAACAGCAGAAGGATGAGACGGAGCCGAGGTCAGGAACAAGGACACAGGTCAGAGGCCGGGAAATCAAAGTAGCATACAAGGGAGTGGGAGTGACGGGTTGAGACCGGGGTCAGACAGACAGGACTTGGGTAAACAACAGGCAGGACTGGGGAGTCAGGCATCGGGATGTATGAACAGAGAGGAAGACGCAGGTCAGGACAAGGTAGCAGGGAGGCAGGACAGATCAAGCATAACTCACGAGAGCCAGGCACGCACGCTGCAGAACAGAAACTATTACTAGCCATGTTCTGGAGGAGCGGTGCAAGGATATAGTGACCTGTCCTCTGGAATGAGGCAGAATGGGATTAACCCATCCCATAACCTGTAAACCCTAAGATAGAATACAAGCCAAGGCTCAGCAGCAGCTGAGCCTTGTATGGATCATGACAGGCCTATGTTTTGCGCTCTACACTGACGTTTTTACTGATACAATTTTGAAGTAGATGTGATGTTTGATTGCCCCTTATTGTATTTTATGGTAATGTTGCAGCAGATCAAAAAACTTAATTCTGAAGTTTGGGATTGTTTTCCCATTACTCTGTTTACTGATTGGATTAATTTATTTTATATTTTGATAGATCAAACATCTCTGGACACAGTGATACCAAATATGTGTATTTGTATTGTTTTATTTTCAGTAGGGCAAAAGGGGAATGATTTGAACTTTTATGTGTTATTTCTTTTCATATTTTATAAAACAGTTTTTCTCACTTTCTATCCCTTATGAGACTTGAAGCTGCGATCATCCGATTGCTTATGCTGTACCGAGCAGCGCATAAGCATCAGCATTAGCACTGCTTTGTACAGCAGAAATCACGATCTCCTATGAACATCGGCTCGCAGCCAGCGTTCATTGGAAAATCATCATGACAGACACAGGTATCATGATCATGAGCTGACCCCAGCTGTCATGTCAATCCATCGGTGACCGGCGATCGTGTCATGGTGCTGCCGAATGGAGCGGGGGAACAGCGTGCTCCTCGCCAATGCATGTTAAATCCTGCTGTCAGAAAGAGACAGCAAAATGTAACTGGTTAACAGCCGCTTGGTGTAAAAAAGCACATGTTGGCTGATCAGATCTGCCGACATGTGCAGGGATAAATGAGTCCTCGGCATTCAAGTCCGCATAAAATGCAAGGACACAACCTTGGGCGTACCAGTGCGTCGAAGGTTATGAAGCTTTAAGGAATCTGTAGTATGAATAGATATTTCTTTATTAAAAAGTGTAATTAAAGCCAGCCACATAGGGAAACATATTTTTGTATAATGTTTCTTTTTATTGCAGATTTTCTATTTTATTTTCTATTCATGATTATGTGAGTGAATTTCTTGTCTGTGGTTGTTAGTAGTGTTCAGAGAGCTTTACCGCAGCCACATTGATATCGGAGCCTGTAATCTAGAAAGGTTCATTGACATCTTTTGGAAAGTGTAGTATGCATGCACCTTGCTCTGTGCAGAGGTCACTGTGAAGACAGAGGAGATGCACAGCCATCCTAAAAGATGTGATACTGTGCTATCTATATATAGATGTTACCTTTCATTATAATCCTCCCTGTGATAAAGATAACTGCTGAATACTGATCTCTACATAATATGAAGTATTAGCTCAATATTAGGCTTAGTGACCAGAGAAAACAATTGAATGATTTTAGGATTTTTTAATATAAATAGCGATATGGAAAATTACCAAAAAAAGAAACACTGTCAAAAATACACAAAGGGCCTCAATTCATCAAAAGCGGACCCGTGGAGGTTCGGTTCGGCAGAATCAGCTGGACTTCAGCTAAAGTTTGGTTTGAAACCTGGACTTGACCTGAACCCCAATGAAAGTCACTGATTGGACAGTTCAGGTCTCCGCCTTCATGCAGCCAGCCATAAGCAGATCACTTCCGGGGGCGGGTGGGCGAGATTTTTCCATTTATTTTTTTGTTTGTACCCACTACATCTGATCGCCCTGTTGTTCCCCCTAGTGTGCACCATTCAAACACAAGCGTATTGCACTGGGCCGAACACTGAGCACAGCGATGCTCGCATGAGCGGTTTGCAAACGTAAAACAACCAAACTCCAAACCCGAACTTTGTTTTTTTTTGTAAAGTCTGTGTTTGGTATGAACACCAAACCTCAGGTTCGATTGTCACTAATCTGGGGTAAAACAGCATTTTGTAACTTTTGGAATTTTTATGCCAGTTTTGCCCAACTCTGCCAATATGGGCAAAGCTGGGGTGGAGCTTGTGCATTGAAGAGACGTGATGCCACAGTTGACCTAATTCATGCTGACCTGTACCTTACGCTACCATTCCTACTCTAGACGTTGGGTGGAGTAAGGTTTATGGATAGACACACGGAAGCATGACATTTTTCAGATGTAAATAATTCATTAGCAGTTGTCTAACTCCAGCATGCTCCCTTATCAAGACTGTGGTGAACAATAACGGACTTGTTAAATCGAGGCCAACATCATTTTCATTTTCTGATGATACTTTATTTAACCATTATTGGAAAAATAACATAAATATTAAATATCTGATAAGTTTTAATACAATAGTAACATTATACCTAATGCTATCTAAAACTTACTTTGGAAATTGTGCCTTTCATTCAATTTTTAACTAAATATAATCTTGCTAAATTATTCCAATGTTTCTTGGTATTTATTAAACTACAAAGAGCCTAAAAGCAAGGTGAAAATGTTCTAACCTTTGTGTACAGTCTTTAATGGCAACTTCTGAAAAAATACAGAGATTTGATGCAGGAGTAAAGCAAATAACAAGAACTTCACATGAAACCCAGTAGATATTAGCATTCATTCTGTCTGACAAAATAAATAATTGCAGAGTACTTACAAATCCTTTATTCTGAAATGACATTGTGGTAAATTAGTATTATAATTTCCCTTATGTGTTTTCAAAACTTTTCATTTACTTCCAAGCCGTTTTTGCCTCCGGTATGTGGTTAAATGTGCTGACCTTATCTAGCCATGACTGCCTTTTATTTTTAGTATTAATTGGCAGAGTGTCCTTCGTACAATGACATTGATACCTTAAATCTCTATTTAATAGAGTGCCTGAGCGCTTCTGCAAACACCATTGTAAGTCAAAGCTTATCCAATTATAATCTCAGTGTGTAATTATGAAATTTGCTCAGAAAAGGATAGGTGCTATTATAAAGTGCCAATTACCTTTCTTCTCCCTCGTGGCAAAAATATGTTTAAAGTGAAAATGTTATTGAAAAGTATAAGCAAACATAACAAGCATTACCTCTGATGGCGCTATGAAGTCCACCAATGCTTTTAACCCCTTAATGACCCATGATGTACTATGTCTGTCATGGGTCATCTCCTTGCTTTTCATGCAGGCTCACATGCCAAGCCTGCATCTTTCCTTGCTCATGTCTGCTAATTAAATCACCCAACATGTGCATCTAACATCCGCGGATATAGCAGCACTCCACCCTTGGCTGTTAACCTGTTGAATGACGTTCTCAATCTCTGACAGCAGTGTGGCGGTAGTGAGGCTCGCTCTTCTGACCTCTCATAGGTGCATACTACGCTATCGTGGAACGACGATGAGTTGTCATGACAGCCAGGGGTCTGCTAAACACTAAAGATGAGCGAACCTAAGGTTCGGTTTTCAAATCAAACCTCAAATTAAAATAGCCAGGGTCCGGGTTCGGAGTTTGGATGCTTTACGTGCGAACTTAACTCGTGCGAGCAACGCTGTGCTCAGCCCTGTGTGAGCCACTTGCACTGTTTGAATGCCTCCCACTAGGGGTAATAACAGTGTGATTAGATGTAGTGTGTAACAAAAAAATTGAAAAAGCCTGCTCGCTCTCGCCCGGAAGTGTTTGGCTATTGGCTGGCTGTATGTGAGCGGAGACTCAAACTGCCAGTGATTCCGAACCTCCTTGGGCCAAGTTCAACCAGTGGAGGTTCAGTTAGTTTGCTGCCAGCAAACCAAAGCTCCAAAGGTTCACTCATCTCTACTTAAGAACCCCTGTGTCTGTTATCTCAGTACTATGAAAGCCAGCCCATAGCCGGCATTCATAGTAGACTGTGATTTCTTCTATATAAAGCAATGTCACAGCATTGCTGTATAGAGAACAAGTGATCAGACTTTTGCTGGTTCAAGTCCTCTAAGGGACTAAATTAAATACAGTACAAAGTAGAAAGATTTAAAAAAAAAAAAAAGGAAAAATATATATGTATAAAAGTTCAAATCACCCCCCTTTTACAATATAAAAAAATACACATATTTGGTATCGCTGCATTCATAAAAGTCTGATATATCAAAAAATTTAAATACATTAATTCAAATGGTAAACAGAGTAATGAGAAAAAAAATCAAAACTCAAGAATTACAGTTTTTCGACTGCCGTAACAACAGAAATAACAGTAATGTATTAACAGTCAATAAAAATATCCTATAAACACCACTTAAATAAAACAAAAATTATAGATTATTGGTATCTACATAATCATACTCACTTGGTGAATCATAGTGTCAGGTCCCTTTTATGGTAAAATTAACTATGAAAATAAAAAAAAACAAAAATATTTGCAGAATTTCATTTTTTTGCTATTTCTCCACACTTGGAATTTTATTTCTGCTTACCAATACATCATAGAATAAAATGAATGATGTCATTCAAAAGTACAACTGCTGCTTGACACTGCTGCTGCATGGTGTTGCTGGCTCCTGTTACTGGGTACATCTCTGGTTTTCACACAATCTTAAAATTGTTTACATTACCATTTTCTTATTAACCTTGGTCATTTTGAATAAGACGCTGCTCTATACTGTGCTAATATACATTGCTGCATATATTTGCTCCAGTACGTATAATTTTGTGAGTTGTTTGATGAAGGCCACTACGTGGCCGAAACGTCACATGTTCACAACAAAATTCTTTTGAAAATAAACTTTGTTTAAAGTATACCCTGAAGAGTGCCTTGTTTTATCTTGGATAGTTCTTCTGAAAACTGTATGGTGCAGGTTATCGTACATGTACACTGATGCTTTATTAAAAATCTATCATGTTTGTGAAGAAAACCGAGAGCATCTTTTCTCATGCAGTATCCTTAGAGCTCTAGAATTAGGAAGTAACAAATGAGTAGATGCGCAGTCAGTTGCTGCTTCCTTCTAGCTGTAATGCCATAGTTATGTCATGAGAAGAGAACCAGAGAAGAGAACCAAAGAGAACCAAACAAGACAACCAGAGAAGAAAACCAGAGAAGAAAACCGAAGAAGAGAACCAAAGAAGAGAACCAAAGAAGGGAATTAGAGAAGAGAACCAAAGAAAACAAACAAGAAAACTAAACAAGAGAACCAGAGAAGAGAACCAGAGAAGAGAACCAGAGAAGAGAACTAGAGAAGAGAAGAGAACCAAAGAAGAGACGAGAACCAGAGAAGAGAACATAACCAGGGAAAGAACCAAAGAAAAATACCAGGAAAGTAAATTCCCTGTTCTGGCAATAGGTGAAAGTCCTGGAAGTGTGCCCCTAACTCTCTGACCATAATTACTATTCCAGTGTCTAGGTGATAATTTATTCAGTCTGGAAAATTCTTTTTAACAGATAATGCAAATTAGGAAGGCCGTATATAGTTTGTCACTAACCTGTACTATTACCAATGTAATTATGTCATTACCCAATGTACTACTGGACGTTTACAACTTTATTATATTGGTCAGAAATCCTTCAAAACCTCCTTATAAATTTAATTTAAAACAATATATTTTTACATATTTTTATTACACGTTTCAATGTAACAAAAGCCAAGTTCATTTTCAATTCATTCTCTAGGCGGGTTCCTATAGATACTATGGATAAAATATCTAAAACGGAGCAAAGCAAAGTTGATATCTTGACATGTTTTTAAGGGTATCTTTGTACGGATGCTCTTAGCAAGGATATTCTTGCTCAGAAGAGCTTATTTTGTAAGGAGATCAGGGTATTAACTGTAAACACAAGGGAAACGGGCTGAAAAGTTAGTTAAAGTCTAAAGGCATTTTCTTGTTTAATAATTTCTATTAAATGTAAGCAGCCTGCTGGAGTTATATCTATAATGTACCACCTATTAGTTTTAATGGCTGCTTCATATGTCTTCATGATTATTATCCATGATCAGGCAATATCTCTGATGTGAAATCTACTTGGCTTCCCATGACAGAAAAGTTAATTCATCTCCCAAAATAGCTCCTTGAGTCACATGTGTTCGAGCCGCGGCTGTAAATTAAACATCAACAGCTTTCCATTGGCAGCAAGTGAGGGATTAATGTCTAGGTCTATTGAATGCTCATCATGTACCCATACAGTGTGTAATTGTTCTGTCACCATCTTCTGGGCTCATGCTGATGATATAACTTTAAATATAAATTGAAATTTATAAATCACGTTTGCATAAGAATCCATGGGAAAGAAAATGTTAGATCGTGTCCACTCTTATTTTGCAGCGGTGGCTATTTTCTTTTAGAAGGATGCTGATCTCTAGATAGTGCTTGGACAGCCAATGATAGGTTCTAGGTTCCCCAGTGTTACACAAGCAATATCTTGCAGGAAAGATTAATTATTACTAGTGGAAAGTATGAAGAGTGCACCAGTCTCCCCCCCAGTGCAGTATACAGCATATTCGGAAACAAGGTGCCCACCTTGTTGGTAGATGTCATAGCGCTAATACAATGGCATCTTGAACCTAACATTGAGTTCCACTACTTGGTCATTATGGCCAAAGAGTTCAATTTTAGTTTCGTCAGACCATAGGACATGTCTCCAAAAGTTAAGGTCTTTGTTCTTATGTGCATTTGCAAACATTAATTTGTCTTTTTTATGTTTCTTTTGGAGTAATGGCTTCTTTCTGGCAGAGTGTCCTTTCAGCTCATGTTGATATAGTACTGGTTTCACTATGAATAATGAATGACACAATCTAACCAGCTTTCTCCAGCATCTTCACAAAGTTTTTTTCTTTTCTTCTTGGGTTGATATGCACGTGTCTCACCAAAGCATGTTCATCTCTGGTACACAGAACCCATCTCCTTCCTAGGTGTTATGATGGCTGGACATTCCCATCTTATTTGTACTTGTATATCATTGTAAAGATGAACGAGGCACCTTCAGGTATCTGGAAATTGCACTCAAGGATGAACCAAACTTGTGCAAGTCCACAACTCACTTCCTGAGATTTTGGCTGATTTCTTTTGACTTTCCCATGATGCTACGCAAAGAAGCATTATGTTTCACGTGTGCATTAAAATGCATCCATAGGTGTGTCTCTTATTAATGCAGATGTTGCCAATAAACCTATTAGCAGCTTCCAAAGACATGGCATCATCATATGGGCTAGTACTCTTAGTGTATGTAAACTTTTGACTTTGGAGAAAGTAATAAAACTACGTTAAAACATTCTATCTAATTGTTCTGGCATTTAGCAAATATAAATAAGTTTGGTAATTCTAATTGACCTAAAATGGGAAAGATTTATTCTGATTTCATGTCAGATAGTGAGAAAAAACATGCATATTTGTCTTTTTAGATAGTGACTGTAAACTTTTCCATGTAAAGGAAGCGGCAATGAGAATGTGCAGCCACTGATCCACTCTATGACTTTAGAAGTGATAGTTATGCATGCTCACTACTGCTCTATTCATATTGAAAAATTTGGGCCATGTATTCCTAGGATTGGAGAGTGGTTTAGCAGATGGACCCAAATGAGTATGCATATACTGTACCATCTATCCTGTAAAGTGAGAATGAATACTGTTTATGGGACTCTTTGAGATAATTTTACCTTAAAGGTGTTCTTTTAAGGTAAAAGTGGCACAGAGATTTTTACAAACGTCGCCAACTGTCACGGCGGCATTGGCTTCTGTTCAGGCTACAGATTCTGTCACTCCACCAAATAACTTCTCTGGTGTGTGTGATCAATGCAGGCAGACTAAAGCATCGACCTTCAGAGTGGTAATTCATAGACTAGGAAGAGTTCATCTCTGCTAGTCTGCCTGTTAGTCTCCTTTTATCACATGTTCTGGGGAAGACAATCACATATGCTCCAATCCTGTATATGCTGGATAAATCCTTCCATCTATACAAGCTGTTGTGAATGTCAGTTATGCTTTTGCTGCTGTGAGGCTCCCTCTTGTGGCCAGGAATGGTTTGGTCAGAGACCAGGTGTGTTGAGCTATGGGCGTTTCCATTGCTAACTCTCTGCCTATTTAAATCCTGGTTTGCTAGCAGGCTATGCCGGATGTCAGTTGTTCTTTGTACACCAGCCTGCTTCATCCTGCTCCAGACCACATCTACCCCAGATAAGTGCTTGGCTCTTTATTTGTTGTTTGGTTCTTTTTGCTCTTATCTGAGTTTGTCATTTGCTGTGGTTGTTTTAAGTTTATTTGCATGCAGGGATTTTCCCTCTCAGTTGCTTAGCTGGGAAGCTCCCTGCAGCTATGTTTGGAGTATTGCTCCTATAAGTCCATGTGTTTGTTGCTTCTTGAATTTGTATGGTTCCTGCTTTCTGTTCATTGGTATGACAAGAGCACCTGGTATAGGACGGAATTCAGATCTAGCGATCTGAGGGCTTTTTGTACTATCAGGTTTTTGGATTTTTGCAGGGTTTTTCTCTGGCCACCATCAGTCCCTTTCCTGTCCTGTCCTATTTAGTCAGTAGGGCCTCACCTTTTGCTAATCCTATCATCTATCTGTGTATTGTGTTTTCCTATATCACCGCAATCTTTGAATGTGGGGTGCTTGCTATTCTTTATCTATTTTCTGAGGCAGAGAGTTATTCATCTTTCCTTCCTTTAGGATAGCTAATTCTCCGGCTGGGTTCGCGGTGCACAGGATGTTAGTTCACCCCTCGGCTACTTCTAGTGTTGATGGTTAGTAAGGGGATGGCGGCCAGATTAGTTGCCAATGCTCTTGTCACCTTTTACCAATGATTTATGGTGGTCTTCCATGGTTCCGGATCATAACAGTACACCCCCTCTTGTGTACTGTTATGATCCGGAACCATGGAAGACCACCATCAAAACCATCAAAAACACAAGCAAAAACGCATACATTTTTTTATGCATTTTTTTTTCAGCCAGACATGCGTTTTTAAGCCAGAGGTGTGTTTTTGCTGGAGAAACAAAACTGCAAGTGTATATGTCACGAACCACCGGGGGGGTCACTCAGAAATCCCCCGCGCTGGCTACCAGTACGTCACAATCGGGGGGTAACAAGTGGGGGTCACCCCTCCTTTATACCTCCCGACCGACAGACAGAGCACGTGACGCGCTCTCTAGCGCCCCTCTTATAGTCAGGCCAATTATGGAATTGCCCGACAATAAGCAAGGAGGCCGCTATACTACTTATGCCGATTATTGAAGGGTCCCCGGTGAGAGTAGGGTATATATTCCCCCGACCTCCGCGGGCGGAATATATAAAACCTCCCCGAATCTCACTGGCCTCCCCACAATAATCCTTGGCACAACTCGCTGCCACCAACCGCTTCACGGTAACTATTAGCCGAACACACAGACGTGGGATTCAAGATCGAGATAACAGAACAGCCCAAGATTAATTATATAATTTAATCAGCCTAAAGCACACTAGAAACTACAATATATACAATAGGGAATCTACAGAATATACATATGTCAGAGTACAGTTACAATCAAAGCATGGGTTACAAACAGGCATACACAGTTCCAGCAGTTACCTTGGGCGTCTGGCCAAAGGGGGGCGCTGTAGACCAGGTTTCCAGGAACTCCCTCACAGGTCTTTCCCAACCAGGCCCCCGAGCAAAAGAACACTGGAAAATGGCCGAAGTAGGGTTATCAACCTGGGCAAATCCAGGTCCCCTCCTACCTTAGTGACCTCAGAGGGAGCACTGCTCCACCCCTGGCTGGAGTTATGGACAAAATCCACAACATGGAATATGGCCATAACTTGGCCTGGGAGCGTCGTAGGCGGACGCCGACGCTCTCATTGTGACAGCTATGAATTTAGCTACAGAACGAGAGGACTCATGACTTGTCTACTAGTTCCCCATTGGCTGATATCACGCCTGGGGTATTTCCCCAGGTCCTGCTCCCATAAAAAGGGTGTGCCAGCATCGTCCGCATGCGGAGACACCATTTTTATGGTTGCCATATTTATCGGAAATATGGCTTGCGAGATATGAACCATTTTTTACTGGAGTCGTCCTGTCTGGATACTTCCAAGCTTGCTAACTAGATAGCAGCCCCTACTACAGGGTCACGGCAGGGAGTCATCCTGTGTCCATTGTTCCCACATCACCTAATCTCCATATCACAGGAGATGGCCATGGGATGTGTTGCTGGGATGTGACACCTTCCCAGATGGTGGACATTGAGAACAAGAAGGGAGGGGGCACTGCCAGGGAGTGATGAGAGCGATTATGACTGGAAGTCATAATTCATCTTCATATCCCAGGGTTTCCCTCACAGTATACACATACCCTCAGAGGCAACCCCTATGAGTACGCAAAATGGTGACCACATTGTCATCTTCTTATCCTCATTGCAAAGAAGAATTTTACTATAATAAAAGAAACTACAGTGTTATACTACAGTATACACCTACCTATACATGGTGCAGATCTGGTGGTATTAACTATAGAGGTTACTGTGTATTAATTTATGCTTTTCAGAACATTTAACAACTGTGCCCCATAATGTAGAATGACCAAATACTGATGCCCCGTTTGCCCTGTAATAAAGCTGACTGATTAGGGTTGCTCCTTGACACCCATATCCACTCAAACACCTCCAGTACTAAACTTATTTATGTGGGTTTCGTTGCTCCTGCCCTGGCCCTCTCCTGGTGTGCAGGAGAGGGGGTGTTAGACCAGAGCTACACAGGAGTCAGGGCTATGTTGGCCGTCCAGACCTCTCCACCATCAGGTGTACTTCTAGGATGAGGGACAGTGTAGCACCCTAGTCTGGGGGTCCTTATCCCTGGTTTTTGTGTCATACCTTGTGTCAGATATACTGTATACCCTTAGGATGTGTTTTTGCCAAAAATAAATACATTAAAATATGCAATAAAAACAGTGTCAAAAATATAAGTTTTGTTGTGGTTTATCTTGGGAAAATGAACCAAATTATGGACATTTTTTTTAACACACTTTCAATAGGAACCAAGGTGTAGGATATAGAGGTCATCGCCTGAACTCCTGATCAAACTTTTATTTAGTGATAATTTCTATGTTCTTTTTCTTTACCAACGGGGCTGTGCTCAAAGTATAATTATTCAGTGCCATCTAAAGACAAACCCCAGAGAGTCGACACCATAAAATTTAGCATTACATAAAAAGGCTGTACATCTGGAACCAGATTAAAAAAGAAAATAAGAGGGGAAAAAAACAAGGAAAAGAGAGTATTCAGGGGAACGGTAGGAATAAACTGGCCACTATTCTGGTCCTCTTTAAAATGTTGTTCACTATGTAATTTACAAATATAAAAAAATAACCTAAATTCATAATCTGCTGCATTGAGCAGTGTATTATTGCTACTAATATGAACATGCTGCAATGTCCTGAAACCACATACTAGAGATCATTACTTGGAGGAAGCTATTATAAGACAGACTGACAAGTGAAGGTCACAGAAGGGACAGTCTCTCTAAGGATAGGCCATGCAGAAAAACATCGCAGAAGACGTCCTTACAATTTTAAGAGTTTTAGACTAGCAGGATTTTATATCAAATCTGTTCTTTTCTCTTTATTCCCTCAATAACCTAACTATATACTGATACTTTATAGAACATACAGAATTTTCAAATTCTTGTTCATAATGATATAAATAATATATAAGGATCGACCTACCTAGGGATGTATAAATTCTGCTGCTGCATCTGTCTAAGAGCAAACCTATCAAATGATTTCCTAAGTTATTATGTAGGTAATGTAATATAGTAAGTTACAGCATATTAGATATAGCTAATTGTACTTTGTGTAGATCTAATGCTATATGTATAACAAAGCATCACTACCCCATCTATGTGCCATTTACATGTACAATTATTAATCTAAGGCTGGGGCCCCACAAGCATATGGCATCTGATGCGAGTGCATCGGATGCGACTCCCAGCTCCCGCTGTGCTGCAAGTGTAGGCCAAGTGTCATGCCACTGTGATCCGATCCTGCGATTGGATCACAGCTGCGGAGGAGAGGGCAGATGCTGCGGAAGAGAAGGAGGGACTAATCTCCCTATCTACTCCATTGCCAGCTGATGCGATTATCGCACTGCACTCTGGTGTCATGCGAGTGCAGTGCGATGTTTCACTTGCACCCATAGACTTGTATGGGCTCGATTGAAAATGGATCAAATTCAACCCACAGCATACTGCAATTGCTTTCTCGGTCCGATTAGGGCTGAGAAAATAATCGCAGATGGGAACAGCCCCATAGAATAACATTGGTTTGAGTCGAATGCGACTTTTTATCGCATTCCACTTGGATTGTTTTACTCGTCCTAGTTCTAATAGATTGCATAGTGCTTTACTTTGGCAGGCACAATACACTTTATAGCTGTGTGCACATATTTTGTTTTTTTATGTGTTTTTTTATGCAGATTTGGTGCATATTTTGACACAAATCTGCATGTTTATCCTTATGCCAGCAAAGTCAATGAGAATTCTGAATACTGTGTGCACGTTGCTTACTTTTTCCTTGCCGATTCGGTGCAGAAAATAATCTGCAGCATGGAAGTTGTTGGTGCGTTTTTTACCGGCGTTTTTTAGCCCTTCCACACATTGACTTCATTAAGAAAAACGCATGCTACAAAAATGCACCAGTGCATTTTTTGGTGTGTTTTTCTGCCAAAAAGTGCAGATTTGATGCAGTAAATTTCTGCACTAAATCTGCAATGTACGCACATAGCCTATTACTTAGGTAACATAGTGTATTTTATAAGGTGAAAAAGGTGAGAAAGTAAAAAAAAAAGTATATTTAAAAACAGAAACTAAAATCCTAGTTATTAAATCCCCATAAAAAGTTTGTATTTTGCAAAGAAAAAGTCAAACAATATACCGTATTAGTCACATGCATAACTACCTATTTAATAAACTGATCTCAATCATTCTCATGACCAATAAAAAAAAATTACAAAATTGCTCAACATTGTTCTTTTGATTATCCTGCCTCGGAAAAAAAATGCAACAAAAAGTGATTTAAAAAAAAAAAAATTGTGTACCCTAAAATTGCACCAATGTGTTGTCATTTATTCTGTTAGGGGTACTTTGCACGCAGCGACATCGCAAGCTGAGGCTGCGATGCTGAGCGCGATAGTCCCCGCCCCCGTCGCAGGTGCAATATCCTTGTGATAGCTGCCGTAGCGAACATTATCGCTACGGCAGCTTCACATGCACTCACCCGCCCTGCGACGTCGCTCTGGCCGGCGACCCGCCTCCTTATTAAGGGGGCGGGTCATGCGGCGTCACTGCGACGTCACACGGCAGGCGGCCAATAGGAGTGGAGGGGCGGAGATGAGTGGGATGTAAACATCCCGTGTGGCGCCCTGGACAAGCCAGGGGCCACAGATAACAACACACACAGACCCCCACCCCCAGCAGTTCACAGCAGACATCCCCACAGTGACCTGCTTTCTGCCTCGGGCTCGGACTGACACACCAGGTGGGCGGAGTCAGGAGATGGAGACGCCCACCCAGGAGTTAGCTGGCCTGAGGCAGAAAACAAGCCCAGTCTAGTCTAGGAGAGAAAGAGAGAGGAGGTCTGCAGAGAGGCAGACGCAGGCTGGGGCCTAGGATTGGAGCCTAGGGCCCTCGTGCAGCAGAGAGTCAGGCAGACGGTAGTGACCGTCTGCAGGGAGCCGGGGAGACAGTTGGTGGAACCGTAGGTAGCCGGGGCTGGGCGGTGGCCCACCGGTACTGAATCGGGGAGCCAGCTGGAAGCCGGAGCGCAGGAGGAGTGTACGGGAGGTGCAGGAAAGGACTTACACCACCAAACTGGGTCAGGGGAAAACACCGCAGCCGTCTGTGGGACCCGTCCATCCAGCCGAGTGTTTTACTAAGAACTGTGTCCTGATTTCTGGCTGAGTGAGTACCACCGTGCCGTGCGGCACAGCGCTGCCCCTGCGACCCTGCACCTCACCAGGCTCCGCACCCGGCCTGCCATCCACCCCTACCCCATCACCGGGCCCCAGGACAACCAACCCCCTACCCACGGAGGGGAGAAATAACAACAAAGCTGCTCCCTGTCACCGCTCCCGGGATCCCCATACAGAGCAGCGGTGGTGTCCACACAATCACCACAACCGTGGGTGGCGTCACGGACAATCTCCCTTACCAAATCCCCTTTTACTGTGGAGTCTGGGATCACAGACCGGGTCACGCTACCGTGATACCCACAGGAGTGACCCCGTGGCCCGGATCTGAGTACCCCCTGGTCCCCGGGCGACACACCCGCCCACCTCCTTCCCTCCGCATATCCTACGGAAGCCGCGGTGACGCCGGTAGGAGATGTTCCTCGCTCCTGCGGCTTCACACATGACCCGCCCCGGGGCCGTGGGGTACTCGGTTCCGGGTGTTGGTTAATGGGATTATGTCACGGGGGCCTGTGCCCGGTTCCGTGGCCCTGGTGGTCGCTTAAAGTCAATAAATAATAAAAATAAAAAAAAATAAAAAAAATTAAATAAATAAATAAATGTATTTCGTGACGCCACCTACGGTTCCAGTATGGTTACTGGGGCTGCAGGTCAGACCTCTGGGGTGATGGTTAGGCAGCCAGTTGTTTACGCTTCCCGTAGGTGAAGCGGGGTCCCCAGGGCAGTTGTAGTAGTACACAGATATGGCGGCCGTTTTTCCTCACAGCCTTTTCAACTGTCACTTTAGTGCAGCAGCCTATGGCTCCTCAGATGAAGAAATAAAGTGCGCCACACTAATTCATTAACTCTGACCAGATTTTACTTGCAGGTGTTAAAAAGGGGTTCAGTTTCTGATGTTACAGTTTTTGGTGATCTGGGAACAGTTCAGGATCTCTGCACCAGGTTAGTTGTGTGGCCTCCCTGCTGCGCTGTTTCTCCTTGGTACTAGGCTGCCTGTAGCTATACCTTGTCCCTCTCTCACTGTCTTCACCTGTATGGCAGGCGGCAGGAGCTTCTCTAAGGGGCACTGCTGTACTCACTGCGGTCCCTAAGCTCTGTGTAGCGGCTTTGCCTTCAGGTTCTTGCTGCGGCCAGGAGATCTGCAGTCTCCCTGGCCCCCGGTCTTTATTGCTGGGCAGATTAGATCCCTCACAATCTCAGACGCCGGTGTCCGATAATCAGCGCTGTTCCTTGGGGATGAACCGGTCTGGCTCCACCTCCCCGGTCACTCCTCTTTTGCCTCACTCTTGATCCCTCAGGTGGTCACACAGTTACTTGTGCGGGCTAAGCACTGCCCTCTCCATTTTGATGTCTTCCCTCACTCTCTGCTCGCACAGTCTCCTTTTCTCCAACTGTCAACTGTCTCTCTGACTCCGCCTCCAAACCTGGATTTAAAGGGGACCTCACCTGAACTCGACTTGTAGAGCTCCCCCTCCAGGCTTGGAGTGGAAATGTTGTATGTGGGATTACCTAATGTGGAGATCCTTCCCTGCCCAGGTACAGGTATATTTGTGGCAACTGAACCCTGGGGTGCCACACACACAGCGATGTGTGCTGCTGCAGGAACGAGGAACAACATCGGACCATCGCGTCAGCGTAATTATGGATTACGGCGACGCTGCACCGATGATACGATTACGACGCTTTTAGCGCTCGTTAATCGTATCATCTAGGCTTTACACACTACGATGTCGCATGCGATGCCGGATGTGCGTCACTTTCAATTTGACCCCACCGACATCGCACCTGCAATGTCGTAGTGTGCAAAGCCCGCCTTAGTCAGAATTATAAAGTGAGATTGTCATTTATACTTGCCCAATGAACTCTATGAAAACAATTCCTGAAATACAATAGTGAAATCGCTGTTTTTCAGCACGTTTTTGCCAAAGAAAAACTAAATTATACCATAATTGCTATATACTCCAATACAACTACAATTAACCCATTCCCGACCGGTCAAATGTTGGAAAGGGGTTAAAAAAACACAATAAAAAAATATAATTAAAAAAAAGAAATACCCCATTTGGCGATGTGGAAAATAAAAAAAAACGTTTAAAGTGCATAGATAAGAAAAAAAAAATACCTGCGTCATTAAATACAGAACTAAGCTTAATTTTTAATAAGTTAAAAGCAATCCGTGTGTCTGTTTTCTATGTGACAGTAAGCACACTTTTCTGTAAGTACAATGTCATCTCATTTAGTATGCATACAACAACGTCAACAGATAAAGCCACAAATTGGTTTACATTTCAGGTACGGTATTATAACCTGCCATGGAGTTGTTTAGCGGCAATGTATAGTGAATAGGTATTTGTCAATATACTGGTATAGTATACAATAATTATGGCAGATAACAATAGGGAACTGCTGCACAGCGCTGTACAAGTGTCGATAGTTCAACTCCACCATAAAAACGGAGTCTTGGTTCAGCCTGTGCGTTTATTTATATAGAGAGAGGGAAAAATATGCCTGACCCTTCTTTCCCCCAAAGTCTTCCTTAGAGGGACAGCTGATAGGCTGATAGTTTCCATAGATATTTATTTCGTTGGAATTGGCCTACAAATTAATAAGGTCTACCATCAGAAATCGGTACCTTTTTTGCTACTTTAGCAAATTGTCTATGCATGTGTGATGTCAGAACATTCCTACAAATATACAGTATATGGACAAAATGATTAAGAAACCCCCACAGTGTCGTACCACCAATAGCAGCAGACCATGCAGCCACTATGTGGCCCATGAGTTGGGATGGCATGAGGCCAGCTCCGGTACTGAGCCACCCCCGCCTCCCCCATCCAGCATCACGCTTTCAACTGTATCAGCGACACGGATGCCAATAAAGTTAAAAGCATTGATGAAAGAGGGAGCGCTCCACTCCCTCCTTCATCTTTCTCCCACTCTGTCTGATGTTTCCGCGTGGCTGGTGGGATGATGTCACTATTGCGTGCCTGCTGTGTTGAGATGTGCAGCACTGCGGACCTATCACTAAGGAGATAGGTGCAGCGGGGGAAGAGGAGAGGTGAGTATTTATTTTTTTGTCAGTGAGTACACTGGTGGAGGACTATGGGGTGTGCATGATAATATATGGAAGACTATGGTTGTGCATTATACTATTTGGAGGATTATGGGGCTGCATTATACTATATGGAGAACTATGGGGGTGCATTCTACAATATGGATGACTATGGGGGGGTGCATTATACTATATAGAGGACTATGGGGTGCATTATACTATATGGTGGACTATGGTGTCTATTATACTATATGGAAGACTATGGGGGTGTATAATATTATATGGAGGACTATGTTGGGCCAATTATACTATATGGAAGGCTATGTGGAGGCAACTATAATATTTGGAGGGCTATGTGGAGGTCAATATACTATTTGGAGGGCTATATGGGGGCCATTATAATATTTGAAGGGCTATTAGAGAGCATTTTTACTTTAAAGAGGTTTATTTGATTGCAATTATACTGTATGCAAGCAATTGTAGTTTTGTTGTGGGGGCTATAACATAGTGTGAAGAGGTGTGGAGGCCATTATGCTGTATGCAGACCTATTATACTGCCTGAAAGGCTGTGTGGAGGTCACAGTTGAGGATTATACTTTGTTATGGGAGGTACAGTAGGGTCATCATACTGTGCATGTGGAGGATCTCACTGTGTGGGTATCATACAGTGTTTATGGAGCACTTTTGTCAGCATCACACTTTATGGGTGCAATGAAAGGGGAATCTAGGTGCTTCAACGGGAGAAAAATATTTTGCAAGGGCTGTAAAGTTGTGAGATATGTTCTCATGTGACCCAGATGATAAATATTAATTTAATTATTGTTTGGGGGAGAATTAGAATTTCTACCATTGGGCCCCATGTACACCCCTGCACCTACACGTTACACTTACAGGAGCTTTTATGATTTCCCATTCTAAATCCCTTAATATTTTTTTGACCCACCATTTGCAGGTATAAAAGTTCTTCTGGGAAGCCTTTCTTTGAAGCCTTTGGAGGTATGTGTGGGAATTTTTGCCCATTTGTCCACAAGAGCATTTATGAGGTCAGACACTGATGGCCTATTTCAAGCTAGAAGGCCTGGCTGACATGCTATGTTCTAGTTCACCCTAAAAATGGTTAAGGTAAGGGCTCTGGTGACTTTATGGAACTTGCTGTGTATTGAGCCACAGTCTTGCAGGAACAGAAAAAAGCCTTCCTCAAACTGTCTTCACAAAGTTGGAAGCGTACAATTTACCAAAATGTCTTTGTATGCTGAAGCATTTAAGGGGTTCTCCAGTTTTACAAAACCATTACCCTGGGTGGTTTGTTTAAAAATCAACCAAACAGTGCTTTACTCATCTTCACTGGCACCAGCACTGAATCTCTGCTGCATCAATGGTCCATCAACCCACAAAACACGTTTCCATTACTCTAGAATTCATCTTACATCACTCTTTCCAATGCTTAGAATTGTGTTTGGAGCTGTAAGCCTTGCGCGCAGTTGTTCAGGTCCTAGAAGATCATGTCATGAAGCCCTCAACACACACTTTTTGTGGTGACACCAATACTAGAGGACGTAGGAGGTTCTGCAATTGGTGACTTTTATGGGCAATGCAACTCAGCATTTGTCGATCTTGCTCCGCAGCTTTACATGGTCTGCACTTTGTGGCTAAGTTGCTGTGGTTCCTTCTGCTTTTCAAAAATACCACTCAGTCAATTATGGAAAATTTAGGAGGGAAGAAATTTCAAGAACTGACTTGTTACATTGGGGGAGTCCTATTAGGAGCCACGATGGTATAAGTGAGCTTCTTGGAATGACCTATTCCGTCACAAATATGAGTATAGGCAAACTGTCAGGAAGGAAGATCTTGAATTCAGATATTAAGACATGCAATACTTTTGACCATATAGAGTATATATTGTCATTCTACTTGTCTGATTAATTAGATTTATTCTACAAATAGATCACTTAGTAACTTGTCGTCTCCCTGTTTCAGGAGACTAGTGACAGCTTCCGGACTGCAGCCCCTCATCTCCATCTGGTTATCCACATTTAAATGTGGTTTTGTTTCCTTAAAAGGTTAATGTTAGTTTTACTGCTGGCAGCTTCTCCAGCAGCCTCTAGCTGAGTAGTTCAGCTGCAGTAGCTGTGTAGTCACGCCCTTCAGGATTAAATAGAGGTGTTACCCAGCAATCCTTGTTGAAGATACAAACTCATTTGTATACTGGCCAGTTGGAGCATTCCAAGAAGCAACCTTTATCCTTTTGTGTTTCAGTATTTCCTCTATTTGTTTTCCTTCCTTTGTGTTTCCATATTGTAGTGGCGTGTCTAGTGAACTTGTCGGCCTACTCACTAGGCAGGTTGAGTTTAGAGCTAGTTCAGGGCCCATGGTATCCTGCTTGCTGACAGGTTGAAAAAACCTATATAGGGACACTAGGGAGCTCAGGAGTAAGCTTGAGGTGAGTTCAGGAGGTGCCCTCTCACCCCCCCTCCCAAGCGGCAGGGAGCTCCGTTGTATTGTGTCCCCGGTGTTCCCCCCAGTTTGTGGTGTTTTAGTGCTTTATTCATTGTGCGTCAGACTTCGGTCAGTGTGAAAATGCTTGCCACGCCCATAGCGTGATAGAAATTAGAGGAAATATTACTTTCTATAATAATATAGAGCCAAAAAAACAAATGCAAGAAAAAAGATGAGCTTCAGAATTTAAGCAAATAGAGAAAAAAACAACTATTGCTGTATGACAGCAGTGGTTAAGATGCTAGAACGACGATTTCCAGATACCTGAGACTACAGAAAATAAGTCTCACACAGGCCCATATTGTTATGTGAGTTGAAAATTTGCTTACCCTAAAAAGGAACCATTTGATGATGACTCCATTACAAAGAGGCAAATTATGCAAAGCATTGTGTGGCTACCAGAAGGACCATTGCATTGTGCGATATGTTTGTGCTCTGTATTCACGTGGTGCAGTACTTAGCTGTATTCATAAAATCAATGACACAAGCCGGGTAATCTCTGTTCTCTGTGAATACTAAACCACGAGGTGCATTTTCTGTCAAATAATATACTCGGCTTATCCGCAGCTCTGTAGCTGACATGTCTGCGCCACTGCCTCATTATTGTACTCTCACACTAAGTAGGCCAGTGTATAAAAGAAAAGTTTGCTTGGAGTAGTGCAGCCGAGATATTACAACCTACAGCTGCCGGAGTTTTAGGAATAAATATAGTGCCTTGTGGAGCAGAAATGTCTTGGGAGAGCTATAATTAGGCAGATAACTACAAGGCACTCAGCTAAGCTAAACTAATGGTATTCTTACAGGAATGATTGCATTAAGCATTACAGGACACACAGCAATGATGTACAACATGTGTGCTTCCCTCCTATGGAGATATTTGATACATTTTCAGTCAAAACAGTAAATTAAAGAAGAAAGACTAGAAGACATTTATTAAAAGATGCGTTAGCAGGAAGCATGTCTCTTAATAGTCTAATCTTCTGCTGATATAATTGTTTACAGGCCCAACGCCTGAGGAAGCCCCATTGAGACAGCCTGAAGCATTGTCATAGCAACCTGGTGGAAATCCAAAGCATGATGCACACATACCTGCCACAGGTCAAGCCGGTTAGGACACCTACATTATTGGATTGGGTGATTTGGATGGCATGAAGTTACTATGACAGCACTCTACCTAATACAAATCAGAAGGGTCATCAGAATATCACTAGTGCAACCTCAGTCATATCTCAGTATTAAGGTAAATTAGTTAACAACAATGAGTCTTTGACGCTGCTCTTGGTTTCTGGTATTTTGTGCAGTCCTGATGTCACATCTTTACAGCCAATCAATGAGCTCAGCGGCTCTGCCGGGGTTAAAAGCATGAGCTGCTTAGAGTTACTGAACCCGCTGGATGCTCTGCAAACAATAAGACTATGTGCCCACGATCAGGCTTCCTTGCATTCTGGATGCAGCGTCCTTCTTTTAGCGGAGACGCGAGTGTTCTCTACGGGAGAACACAGCGGTATGTGTCCACGATCAGGCTTCCTCATGTTCTAGACGCAGCGTCCTTCCTCTTGCGGAGATATGAGTGTTCTCTGTGAGAGAATGCAGCGGTCCGTGCCCAATGATCAGGCTTTCTTACATTCTGGATGCAGCATCCTTCCTCTTGTGGAGACGTGAGTGTTCTCTGTGGACAACGTAGAGGTCCATGCCCATGATCAGGCTTCCTCACGTTCTGAACACAGCATCCTTCCTCTTGCAGAGTCATGAGTATTCTCTGTGGGAGAACACAGCGGTCTATGCACATGATCAGGCTGCCTCGCGTTCTGGACATAGTGTTTTTTCTCTTGTGGAAAAGCAAGTGTTCTCTGTGGGAGAACGCAGCAGTCCGTGCCCATGATCAGGCTTCCTGGCATTCTGGATGCAGCATCCTTCCTCTTGTGGAGACGCTAGTGTCCTATGTGACAGAAAGCAGCTGTCCGTGCCCACGATCAGGATTCTAAGTGCAGTGTATTTTCCCTCTCTTCTGCCACTGAGACTACTCGCGTCTCCGCAAGCATAAATTGTCATACTGCAGCTCAGAAACCCACGCCACAGGTCAGTTTACGGAGCGTTATAAAGAAGCCCAGTGGGAAGGAAATTTCTTTAAATCCCATCTACTGTTCTTGTACTGTACAACGCAGCATTTTGGAAGCAGAAAAAACAAAAAAAAAGACCCTAACCCTTTTTTCAGGGCAAAAAAAAAGTAGACAGTGTCTTATTTTTGGAAAAACACCATGGTAGCACCCCCATTGGCATGTGTCACAGCTTGTAAATTCTTTTTGTAGCCAGCCAAGCGTCTTTCTATTCTTGTTTGAGGGATTTTCATCCATTCTTTTTTGGAAAAGTCTTCCAGATTCCTGGGTCATCTTGCATGCACTGCTCTTTTGAGGTCTAGTCATAGATTTTCAATGATCTTCTGATCAGGGGACTGTGAGGGCCATTGTAAAACCTTCAGTTTTTGCCTTTGAGGTAATCTATGGTGGATTTTGACGTGTTTAGGGTCATTTTACATTTGTAGAAACCATCCTCTTTTCAACTTCAACTTTTTTTCAGCTTGGTCTTATGTTTCCATCAAGAATTTGTTGAAATTTTAGTGAATCCATTTTTCCCTCTTCCCGTAAAATATTCCCGATGCCACTGGCTGCAACACAACCCAAACGTATGATTGATCCACCCCCATGCTTAGTGGTTGGTGAAATGTGCTTTTCCTGAAATGTTGTGCCTTTTTTTCTCCACACATATCTTTGATCATTGTGGCCAAAAAGTTCTATTTTAACCTCATCGATCCACAGGACTTGTTTCCAAAATGCATCAGGCTTGTTTAGATGTTCTTTTACGTAATTCTGACTCTGGACTTTATGGTGAGGACGCAGGAGAGGTTTTCTTCTGATGACTCTTCCAGGAATGCTAAATTTGTGCAGGTGTCTCTGAACAGTAGAACAATGTATTACAACTCCAGATGTGTTTTTGACGCTATGTATCATCACTGCATCAAAAACACTGTCTCTTACATTTTCTGCAAAGTGAATGGGATTTATTGATATCTCATGGCCACTGTGGTTTCTCTCCTGCGAGTATGCTGATAGAATTGCATTACATGTGGAAAATTTGCAGGTAAAAAAACGCATATAAGATTTTAGTGCGTTTCCTTTGCGAAAAAACATCAAATCCGCAAGTAATCTGCACATGACTTTATCAATAAAGTGTTGTGAAACCCAAATACGAAGAAGTATCTAAAACAAAGCAGCTATATTTAAAAATTGATACACCAAAAAGAGAGAAAAACCACAGTGTAAAAAAACGCAATGAAAATACATTTAAAAAAGACATAAAAGTCCAATGAAAAAAAGAAATGCTGTAGAAATTCTGTAACATCAAAAACTGAGCAAATACTCATTGTGAGAACGGACCCAGTCGGTGTGCACTGTGTATAAAGCAGGCTTGGCTTTACGTATGGAGGATGTCGGAGGACATAGTTAGGGAAATATGGCATATTTTTTCTTATTTTTTGCTTTCATTAAAAAATAGGGGAAGGTTTAAAAGTTCACCTGCACGCCACACTTCTTTCACACCTTCACCCATCCCTCGTTTGAAAAAATGGCATACAGTGTGTGCACGAAGTTCAGTCGTAATTACTATAGAATGACTGTATGATGTAAAGACCACTTGTAATGATTCCCTTGGTTTTCATTTATGTGGCGCCCCTGAGGCTTCCGTCGCCACAGGTCATTGCACCCCATCAGCGGTGTGATGCCCCATTCTGGGTGAGGAAGGGAGTGAACACCGGTCCCCTGGTAAATCCACACTACACCCATTGTTAGGTACATACTGGGACCAGGGAAAGTGGCAGGCAACCCTCCCATGCTGCATGCTGAGAGGGGCTGTAAGACCCATCCCTGCTCCCATAGGGTGGTAGCTTAGCAACTGGGGAGGTGGGAGGAGCCACCAGAGAGCAGATAGAGAAAGGAAGGTCGAGTTAGTTTCAGTTTACCTCAGGGAGTGAGAGAAGCAGCATGTAGTTGGAGGAGAAGAACGGGAGAAAGGAGGGAGGAGGAGGCCTGCTGAGGCAGGCAAGGAGGAGAAAGAAGAGAAGGAAAGAAAGGGTCGCAGGGCCGCGGGTAGTCCTGTAGGTACCACGAGCTGTCCTTGTTGGGTACCGAAGCCGAGGGCCCAGAGGCGCTACGAGTAGCTGCAGGCTGCGGTGGCCTGATCCACAGTGACATCGGTGGAGTGATTAGCTGCGACAGGGGACGGTCCCTAGAGACTGGAGGAGTGAAAAGACAATCTCCAGACAGTAAAAACCGAGGCCCAGGGAATTGCAAGCTCCCAGGGCCAGAACCCAGAGCAGACCACCAGAAAAGGGGTAATCAGCCGACAGGTGACCCCCCAGCCTGGAGGCTGTAATGGAGGCCAAGCCAAGTCCATCTACCTAAGGCAAGGCTAGTGAAGACAGCAGAGAAAGAGACACTAAGAGAGAGGGTACCGGATTTCACACTCTGAATCACCCAGAAGACGGAGGTCCCTGACAGAGGTCCCAGCAGTCCAAGGGTCCTGCCTGCCCTGACAAGAACTGTGAGTAAAAGAACTTGAACTGCACCTCTGAAGTTGCCTCAGTTATTTCATCTGCATAGACATTTACAAGCACCAACTGTGCCCCGGGCATTGCTCCACCTGTGGGGAGCAGTACTACCATTGCTGCCATAATATCATCCCGGAGGCCTCACACAGCAGCGGCGGCTTATTAGCCGCATACCACAGGTGGCGTCACGAACACAAACTTTAACTTAAGCCACTTATTCTACTGACACCCACCAGGGCCACGGAGCCGGGCCCAGCCACCACTGACTACCACCGGACTAGTCCGGCCCGGCACCGAGTGTCCCATAGCCCTGGGGTGGGCGAGTCATTTACACATGCCATAATGATAACCTGGTATACCGGGTGGTCCGATTGCATAAAGTTTCCAAAGGTCTGTTGCTAGATATTGTCTTTTAATAATAGTTTGGACTAAAACGACTAGAGAGGAGCAAAGGAACGTCCTGGTGGCATTTTCCTGACACTAGATAATGTTTATACAAACAGATGATAACAATGACACTGCTAAAAATAGTGTCAGTCAATGTAATCCCTTCTTATTACTGCCAAGTATCCATCAAGATAATTTATTACTAAACTACCGAATAACCTGCTCCAGATTTTACACAGACTTGTCATCCATTACAATGTTCTTTGCTATACTACCGGCAAAATGATTAAAACCTCCCGAGATTTATGTACAGCACAGGAAATCCCTACAATGGCTATTAACGACGCATAAAGCTATTTCAAGTGACAGGTTATGGTGACCAGATAGATGAGCTTCGTCTACACTTGTTCTATTTAATATTCAACATGATGGAATCAGTACTAGTCATATTATTTATGCTGTAATGTTTATTATATGTTTTTTTTTACTTCGGTTTAAGGTTGATAGGATTGTTGCCCGGAGCTTAGTACTGCGGTAATATACATATATATTCTTTAATGCACTGGGAGAGTTAGTTGTAACTGTGGAGCTTCAGTTAGTAAATGCTGCGATATTCCGGTATTGTACCAACCCTACGAAAAAATGATATAAAGCCTAAAGGCTCAACGTAGGGATCATGTTGTGTATATTCACAATGGTTATGTCGGATCTTTGAGATCAATACAGTCATCACTATAATGTTTCATGTTTGGTCTGTTGGGAAAATTGCTAAATCTGAATCCTGTGACTTGTCCCATAGCGTTTAATTTCACACAGCCACAAACCAAGAGGAGGAAGGTCATAAACATAATATACAACTGGCTTTATTGGCACCTTGCTTGTGTATAGTGATAGGCGGACTCGCAGATAACCAGGATCAGCAAGACTAACCGGATTTAAAAAAATAAAAAAAAAAATGGGTCCAGCCAAGAATTGATCCCGGATATCTGACTGGACGCCGTTCCCCATATAAGTCTAAGGGGACCATAATATGGCGCTTAAAAATGGTGATAGAATGGATTGGAGAAAGTGCGCTAAAGTTACCGACTCTCCCGTGCTACTGTGACTGCTTCCCGGACGTTCATTCTACTTCTGGGGCCATGCATTATCGCTCATACATATGCACTGCTTTCCCCGCCCACTGTCAGTCCTGGTATCTGTGATTGGTTGCAGTCAGACGCGCCCCCAGCCTGTGTGATAGCGTGTCTGGCTGCAACCAGGGTCTGTGGGTCACTATTGTGATATACAGTTAGGTCCAGAAATATTTGGACAGTGACACAAGTTTTGTTATTTTAGCTGTTTACAAAAACATGTTCAGAAATACAATTATATATATAATATGGGCTGAAAGTGCACACTCCCAGCTGCAATATGAGAGTTTTCACATCCAAATAGGAGAAAGGGTTTAGGAATCATAGCTCTGTAATGCATAGCCTCCTCTTTTTAAAGGGACCAAAAGTAATTGGACAAGGGACTCTAAGGGCTGCAATTAACTCTGAAGCCGTCTCCCTCGTTAACCTGTAATCAATGAAGTAGTTAAAAGGTCTGGGGTTGATTACAGGTGTGTGATTTTGCATTTGGAAGCTGTTGCTGTGACCAGACAACATGCGGTCTAAGGAACTCTCAATTGAGGTGAAGCAGAACATCCTGAGGCTGAAAAAAAAGAAAAAATCCATCAGATAGCAGACATGCTTGGAGTAGCAAAATCAACAGTCGGGTACATTCTGAGAAAAAAGGAATTGACTGGTGAGCTTGGGAACTCAAAAAGGCCTGGGCGTCCACGGATGACAACAGTGGTGGATGATCGCCGCATACTTTCTTTGGTGAAGAAGAACCCGTTCACAACATCAACTGAAGTCCAGAACACTCTCAGTGAAGTAGGTGTATCTGTCTCTAAGTCAACAGTAAAGAGAAGACTCCATGAAAGTAAATACAAAGGGTTCACATCTAGATGCAAACCATTCATCAATTCCAAAAATAGACAGGCCAGAGTTAAATTTGCTGAAAAACAGCTCATGAAGCCAGCTCAGTTCTGGAAAAGTATTCTATGGACAGATGAGACAAAGATCAACCTGTACCAGAATGATGGGAAGAAAAAAGTTTGGAGACGAAAGGGAACGGCACATGATCCAAGGCACACCACATCCTCTGTAAAACATGGTGGAGGCAACGTGATGGCATGGGCATGCATGGCTTTCAATGGCACTGGGTCACTTGTGTTTATTGATGACATAACAGCAGACAAGAGTAGCCGGATGAATTCTGAAGTGTACCGGGATATACTTTCAGCCCAGATTCAGCCAAATGCCGCAAAGTTGATCGGACGGCGCTTCATAGTACAGATGGACAATGACCCCAAGCATACAGCCAAAGCTACCCAGGAGTTCATGAGTGCAAAAAAGTGGAACATTCTGCAATGGCCAAGTCAATCACC
Source organism: Anomaloglossus baeobatrachus (assembly GCF_048569485.1). Classification (NCBI taxonomy): domain Eukaryota; kingdom Metazoa; phylum Chordata; class Amphibia; order Anura; family Aromobatidae; genus Anomaloglossus; species Anomaloglossus baeobatrachus. Next base: position 112,491,022 of record NC_134358.1, on the reverse strand, counting down.
AGATCTTAACCCAATTGAGCATGCATTTCACTTGCTCAAATCCAGATTTAAGACGGAAAGACCCACAAACAAGCAAGACCTGAAGGCTGCGGCTGTAAAGGCCTGGCAAAGCATTAAGAAGGAGGAAACCCAGCGTTTGGTGATGTCCATGGGTTCCAGACTTAAGGCAGTGATTGCCTCCAAAGGATTCGCAACAAAATATTGAAAATAAAAATATTTTGTTTGGGTTTGGTTTATTTGTCCAATTACTTTTGACCTCCTAAAATGTGGAGTGTTTGTAAAGAAATGTGTAACATTCCTACAATTTCTATCAGATATTTTTGTTCAAAACTTCAAATTAAACGTTACAATCTGCACTTGAATTCTGTTGTAGAGGTTTCATTTCAAATCCAATGTGGTGGCATGCAGAGACCAACTCGCGAAAATTGTGTCACTGTCCAAATATTTCTGGACCTAACTGTACAAATAAATAAATTGGTGTAGGGTCCCCCCATATTATGATACCCAGCACAAATAAAGCACCCAATCTGCGTCTGACTGCAGCCAATCACAGACAAGAGGACTGCCGGTGGGCAGGGAAAGCAGTACATATGGATTAGCAATTAAGAGCGGGGCGGGAAGAAGAGTGAACGGCCGAGAAGCAGTATTAAAGCCATGTGGAAGACTCAGTAAGGATAATACGTTTGCTTTATTCTTACTTTCTTTAGTTTTCCTTTATTTCTTTATTTTTTTATTTGCCAAGCTGCCAGACTCCGCTCATTACATAGAGTTCCCTGAGAACTCTTGGCCCAGGTCCGGCAGCCGGATACTTTTGAAACCGCGCGGATCCGGACTTTTACAGTCTGGGTCCACCCATCACAATTTGTGTATAAAACTTTTATAAAATATATTTATCACTACTAATATGAAATTAGTGCCTAAATGTTATGAATGCAATCACCTAACTCTCAATATTACCATATCATGCTCCATTCACATGTCCATATGTCTTCCACTTGTAATGAGTAAAGGATTAAAAAATAATCCAGATCCATTATAAAAGGAGCAAAATGGAAACCAAAGTTTTTGAATGTATCTGACTTTAAAAAAATGGATCTGCTTTAAAAACTGACACATTGTTTTTTTTTTCTTTTTTAATGGATCCATTGTTATTAGCAGTGTCTCTAAACAGCTTGATTATTCTGGACATGTGCAATGTTAAAAAACAGATCCATTGATACATGACCTAACAAATGACCATCCATAATGATCTATTTCCCATGAACTTCACTGCTTAACAAATAAAAGGGATCCGTTTGCTTAATATTTTTTTGCTTGGACAAAAAAGTTATGCAGACTAAAATGTTTGTTCTGGTTAAGAAAAAATGGTGATTAAATGGAGGCAAATGGCAAACATGTTATAACATTTCTGTTCCTATTCAAATAAATGGATCCTGTACTGAAATATTATTTCCGCTTCTTTGATTTCAAAAACAATAAAAAAAACTACCTATAGGTGAACAGAGCAAATACATAATCAGCTAAAATTGTCAAACTAAAAACAGCACATATCTAAAAGTATTCTACTATTCATCCAAATAATTTACCCAGCATTTGGATGTGTTCTATTTAGATCATTTTATGTAATTTTTATGTTATGGTTGAGACTTATTTAAAATGTCACAAAAACAGTCAACTGTCATCAAATCAATTGTTTCAACATTAAAACAGAACAGTTATGGAATTTTGGAAATCACTGGATCTTCATTGCGTTGCCCAAGTGGTCTCCAGACCAATTTGTGGCTATAATAGTGTCCAAGATAAATGCAGGACTAGAGATGAACCAACCTGTGCAAGTTCGGTTGTGTGGGTTCCGCCGGACTTTAGACAAAGTTTGGTTTGGGACCCGGACTTGACCTCAATTCCAATGGAAGTCACTAATTGGGCAGTTCGGGTCTCCGCCCACATGCACCCAGCCATAAACAGAGCACTTCCGGAGAGGGTGGTTGTGGTTCTTCCTTTTTTTTTTGCTGTACACTACATCTGATCACCCTATTGTTACCCCCAGTGCGAGTGGTACAAACACTACAAGCGGCTCTCACTGGACTGAGCACGGAGTGTACCAAAGCACAGCCAAGCTCACGTGATTGGTGTTTATACATAAGGCATGCAAACTCCGAATCTGAATTATGTTTTTTTTTGCAAAATCTGTGTTTGGTATGAACAACAAACACTGAACCTCGGGTTTGCTCATCTCTATGCACAACTCATAGTTGAAGAGGATAGACCTCTATTCCAACCCATGTCCTCTATGTAACATCTACGAGAGCACCAATATGAAGATACCTTAATAAAGGAACACCACATCAGTCCTTGCTCTTGGGATTATGATGGGGAGTTGCATAAGGTAAGATAGTGAACCTTGAATGAAAACTGGAAGGAAAACGAACAGCTTGGCGTTATATTGGTTTAACACTAGAACTACTGAGGTAGTCATTTTGACTACTTTGCACTATGTATTTCTATATAGGTGTCACGAGTCCAGTAGTTCTAGTGTTAATCATAAAACCAGTGGCACAGCCTTTTCTGCAAAAGCTCCCAACAGCTGTTTGTTAACACGATAATGCCACCAGGTCGCCTGTTGCTTGTGTCACAGTGAGTTGTCTGCTTGACCTAAACTTACTACTGTAACCTGCAGCGTTTACAGACTTGTCTCCCATTGAGCACACATGGGACATCATTCATTGGCAATTGCAAATGGTGCAGCTAGCAGAGTACAACCACTATTAACCTCATTGATAGCAGCCATGGCTTGTATGTGTGTGTATTATTGTGTGAGGTGCTCATAACTGATACTGAATAAAATTAGATGTTTTGAAAATGTTGTTTCCATTCTTTTCATCATTTTTATATCAATAAGATGTCTAAAAATCTTGTGATTTCCATAATTCCTTCATGGTGTTGCAATTTCAATGTTGAGGTGGTGTGTATATATGAGTAATATTTTACACAATTTTCTTGATACCTAGTAGATAAGAGAGCCAGGTGTATTTTATTTTAATTGTTTGGGTGGTGTTGTGTGACAGGTGAGCCACCCACATTTATTACTTATATAATAGTCTCCAGCATTACCCCAGTATTCCATTATAGAATTTATAGGCCAAGTCAATTTTACAAGCCAAGATTCTTGTAGAGTCGCACAAGACCAGTGCACGTAGATTCCAGATACATAAAGAAAAAAGCTTTTGAGCCTTTAGTTTTGTGGGACACTGCGCTTTATGCAAACAACATGCTTAATATTTTGTTGTGTTACAGTGATGATTGGTGTTATGGATTTTGATCAAGCTGTCAATGTTGTAGAATAATCTTTCTATAATTTTATAGTATTCCATATCACTAAACATGCAGAAGGAGGTAAACATAACAAACAATTTACAATGGAACGAAAGGAGAGGGGACCCTAGCAATAAGCGCTTACCATCTACTGGATATAGAGCAACATGGTAAATGAAAGCCATGACCTCGGAAATTGCATTCCATAGATTGAGGGACATGTAGAGAGCGAGCATTCACGTCAGTCTCCATCCCTGTTAAGGGTCACAATCTAATTTCCCTATCTTGCACAAACACATGTTAAGGCTAATTTATAAGAATCCTATCTTTAGCTTGTAGGAGACAAGAAAACCACAATGAACATGCGAATTAGGGGTGCTTCACACACAGCGAGCTCACTGCCGAGATCGCTGCTGAGTCACGCTTTTTGTGACGCAGCAGTGACCTCATTAGCGATCTCGCTGTGTGTGACACTGAGCAGCGATCTGGCCCCTGCTGCGAGATCGCTGCTCGTTACACACAGCCCTGGTTCGTTTTCTTCAAAGGCGCTCTCCCGCTGTGACACACAGATCGCTGTGTGTGACAGCGAGAGAGCGACAAATGAAGCGAGCAGGGAGCAGGAGCCGGCGTCTGACAGCTGAGGTAAGCTTGTAACCAAGATAAACATCGGGTAACCAAGGTGGTTACCCGATATTTACCTTAGTTACCAGCCTCTGCAGCTCTCACGCTGCCTGTGCTGCCGGCTCCGGCTCTCTGCACATGTAGCTGCTGTACACATCGGGTTAATTAACCCGATGTGTACAGCAGCTAGGAGAGCAAGGAGCCAGCGCTAAGCAGTGTGCGCGGCTCCCTGCTCCCTGCACACACAGCTAAGCGGTGTGCGCTGGTAACTAATGTAAACATCGGGTAACCATACCCGATGTTTACCTTAGTTACCAGTCTCCGCAGCTTCCAGACGGCGGCTCCGTGCAAGCGCAGCGTCGCTTGCACGTCGCTGCTGGCTGGGGGCTGTTCACTGGTCGCTGGTGAGATCTGCCTGTTTGACAGCTCACCAGCGACCATGTAGCGATGCAGCAGCGATCCTGACCAGGTCAGATCGCTGGTCGGATCGCTGCTGCATCGCTAAGTGTGAAGGTACCCTTACTCACAAATGGTATACGCCGGTTAAATCCAAACTCTTGCTCTGAGAATACAACCTTCTGCTGATTTCATTCTTTATATGTATGTTATACAGCGGCAACATATTTCACAGCCCTCTACAGACATTGTTAATCCTCACTGTCATACATGCTAAATTTTGAAAACTGCCATTTACATGCCTTCTCCTCACCCATAAAATAAAAAGCAATGGTAAACAAAATCAGAGGTACATTATAGTTTCCGTAATATAGTAGATGTCACCTGCAGTCTTGTAACACTATGTATAACACACAGTGATAACTCTCTGTGCACAGACAATGTATTACATTAACCAAGAATCTGCAAAAACATTAGTGCATGCCCTCATCATCTCCCGCCTCGATTACTGCAACCTCCTGCTCTCTGGCCTCCCTTCCAACACTCTTGCACCCCTCCAATCTATCCTAAACTCTGCGGCCCGCTTAATCCACCTCTCCCTTCGCTACTCCCCAGCCTCGCCACTCTGCCAATCCCTTCACTGGCTTCCCATCGCCCAACGACTCCAGTTCAAAACATTGACCATGACCTACAAAGCCATGCACAACCTGTCTCCTCCCTACATCTGTGACCTTGCCTCCCAGTACCTACCTGCACGCAACCTCAGATCCTCACAAGATCTCCTTCTCTGCTCCTCTCTTATCTCCTCTTCTCACAATCGCGTACAAGATTTCTCCCGTGCATCCCCCATACTCTGGAACGCTCTACCTCAGCACATCAGACTCTCCACTACCGTGGAAAGCTTCAAGAGGAACCTCAAGACCCACCTCTTCCAACAAGCCTACAACCTACAATAGCCCTCAGTCCAGTAGACCACTGAGCAACCAGCTCTGTCCTCACCTATTATACCATCACCCATTCCCTATAGACTGTGAGCCCTCGTGGGCAGGGTCCTCTCTCCTCCTATACCAGTCTGTCTTGTGCTGTTAATGATTGTTATACGTATACCCTCTTTCACTTGTAAAGCACCATGGAATAAATGGCGCAATAATAATAAATAATAATAATAATAATAATAATAATTACATGTCACTTATAGTCCTATGTGACATTATTACCACCTTACAGTGAATCGATAGTGGTACAAAGGCACTCTGCAGACTGTGTACTATATGTGTATAATGTACAGATAAATCCAGTGATTCACAGATGATGTTCTCTGTGATCGAACATGCGACCAAGCCTCCATAACGTCTTCTATCCATCTCTCATCTCTGCAGAATGTAAGGCACAGATATCTTTGGCTCATCGTTTTTCCAGCCCCCTTACCACTTTTTCCTCACCTCTACACACTACAATGTGCTATAAACATCTAAAGTGCCTCGTACAGTCATAATGGCTTATGGTACATTGCACAATAATACTACCCTCATTTTGTTCCTCTCAACAGTAATAGTGTTCTTTCTGAGTTTCCACACAATATTAGTACCCAGTTTTGTGCCTCCATACAGTAATAGTGTCCCATCTGGGCTTCCACATGGTTATTATGCCCCTTTAGTACCCTCACTCAGTATTAAAGGGAATCTGTCACCAGGTTTTTGCCACCTAATCTGAGAGCAGTATAATGTAGGAGGAGATATCCTGATTACAGCAGTGTGTCACTTACTGGGTTGCTTAGTGTAGTTTTAATAAAATCCCTGTTTAATCAGCAGTAGATTATTATTACAGGACTACTTGGCGTACTGCCAGGTAATCCATCATATCCATGAGCTCTGTATAACTGCTATATCTGCAGCAGAGAAAATATTGATTCTATCAAAATGAAAGCAAACAGCTCAGTAAGTGACACATCGCTGGAATCAGAGTCTGTCTCTACACTATAGTGCTCTCAGAGGAAGAGCAAAAGACTGGTGACAGATTCCCTTTAAATGGAACCTGTCATCTCAGGAAATATTTCTCAGCTAATAAAGGATTACTCTCCAAATAAATAAAGTAAAACTGATACTTTCCTGTGTTACTGTAAGCAGGGCTACAAAGAGAAAATTAACTTGTATGCTCCCTATAGCTGCTCAGTTATAGTCGTAGGGGTGTGCATGGAGTAGTTAGTCATCCCTCTCTACACTATAATTATTGCCAGCACTTTGATTGACAGCTTGCTCTGTAGCATGGTTGCAGCATTTGTGTGCAGAGCAGGCTGTCAATCAAAGTGGAGGGGAGTGATTATAGCTGTTACTCACTATATAAAAAGCGGTGACTGTAACCACATTGCGAATGCCCCCACAGGGAAGATAAGTTATTTTTCCCCCTATAGCCATGTTCCCAGTAAGGCAGGCGGGCATGATACTAACACTATTTACCTGCAAATTTACCCTATATTTACAGATAAATAGCATTTTCTAAGATGATAGGTTCCCTTTATTAGTGAGAACCCACAACATTAATAGTGCTCCCACATGGCAACATCCCCAATCTGTGACTCAACGCATCAGTACGGCATCGTACCGCATGCGGTAGTGATGTGATTTTTTTGCCAGGATGTGTACATTGGGTGCAGGAATATGGTGTAATCATTTCAGCACCAAATCTGCATCTCTTGGCAAAAAAATGCAATTTTCTGTCAGGTGATGCAGGTCTGTGAACTCAGTGACATTTCATTGAGGTTACCTGGGGTCAGGTTACCTGCGATCACACGTGGAGGACAGTGGGACCCTCCAGCTTTTACCGTGACTATCCTGACTGACATCCCCGCTGATTGCAGCTCAGTCTCTGCCTGAACCTCACAGCATTCGGTCATGTTCCACGATTGCGCGCTGTGCCTTCAGTAATGTAGCCGAGCTGAAATCATCATGGGACCTTGTGTAGATTATGTCAGACCTGCAGGGGTGTTTTTGGGGTTAGTATAGTGGTGAAAGAAGGTGTTTTCGTGCCTTTTATATCAAAGGATTTTTTCGGTGTTTGTGTTTATTTACTTTCACTTATAGATTAGTAATGGGGGGTCTCATAGACATCCCATTATTAATCTAGGATTTAGTGGTAGCTGTGGGCTGCCATTAACCTCTTATATTACCCCGATTGCCACCACACCAGGACAATTGGGAGAGCCGGGAAAGTGCTGGGTTTGTCGCATCTAATAGATGCGGCTATCCTGGGCAGCTGCAAGGTGCTATTTTTAGGCCAGGGGCTCCCAATAACCATGAGTCTTCTCAGTCTGAGAACACCAGTCCCCAGCAGTCGGGTTCTATCTAAGCTAGGTATGAAAATTGGGGGGAATGCACGCTGTTTTTTAAAATTATTTATTTAATTTTATTTAAAAAAAAAAGCAGAATGTGGTTGCTCCTATTCAGATACACAGCCAAGATAAGCGCATGGCTGGGGGCTGCAGCCTGTAACCGTATGCTTTATCTGTGCTGGGTATCATAATATGGGAGGACCCTACCCCAATTTTGTTTATTTATTTATTTTTATACGATAGACACACATAGTGCCTGTGATTGGAAGCAGTCAGCTGACACACTGCCACTCAGGGTGGGGGCGCATCCAACCAACAACAGATGCCAGGACGGCTGGTGGGAGGGGAAAGCAGTGCATATGCATGAGCTTAATGCACGTCCCCAGAAGTGAATGGATGGCCACGAGAGCAGTGTACATTTGCACCGTAGCCTCGGTAAGTACAGCCCGCTTGCTCCTATCTCCCTATCCCTTCTACCACCATTTTTAATCACCGGATTCTGGTCCTCATAGAATTATAAGGGGACCGGCTTCAGGCCAGATATACGGGACCGGAAACAATTTTTTCCCAGTCTGTTTAGTCCTGCCGATCTCGGATATCTGTGAGTTCACCCATCACTAATCCTGAGCCGTGCCATGCATTGCTTCCTCTGTGCAGAAAGGTACAGAACTCGTTCTACAGAACTGACATATGTAACTGCTGTCATATGCATATCAGGGACACACAGGCCCGCCGCACATACATCATAGTTGAACATTCCCCATATTAAATGAGGTTGTTCTCCATGACTGATGCTTTAATCATACTGCAGTATATCTATTGCACTGACAAGACACCCTTGAAACAAATGCCCTCTATAACCTATTATTTCGTCTTTCTCTCATACAAATGGAAACTGGATCTGGTTAAGGATTTTTAATGATAAATCATACTGATTAAATAAACATTTGCAGTTACTCTCGTCCTCGCTGTAACAAACGATTAAAAATAGCAGAACAGACTTGCACCGCTACAAACAGATCATCATATGTATTACTGCAAAATGTAGATGCACTTCCTCATAACATTCTAAAAGTAGAACAATCGCCATAGCAACCCTTTTTCTCTGTGAAGTGTAATTAATAAGGAACTTGAAAAGTACATTACACATACATATCCTGTTGTCTTCAAAAACTGAGGAAAGTTCTACTTATCTGTAAAATTGAGTTCTCGCTGAGCATCTCCCACAAGATTCAAGTAAAATAATATACAATTAAGCAAAAGAACAGCATTCTCTGCCCAAGTCTTTATGTTAACGCTTTCTGTGATAGCTTGTCTCTTACTGTACATGTGTGCAGGTTTTTAGACCCCAAAGTAACATCATCCCAGTAAAGTTCTTGTGCTGATGATTCTTCCATATCTTTATATTATATGTCCATGCCTCCGATGTCTCATAATCCATTGGCAAATCCTTATGTAAATGAGCTCCCAAGCGCAAGGGCGTCACTTCTTCTTTGTCCTCCGATGATGGCCTCCTGCCAGTGTCCTCAGTTGAGACTTTGTGCAGGTGCCATCATTGCCACAGCTCTCTCAACATTAACAGTCCATTACTGCGCATGCTCTACCCTGGGAATGACGGTGCCTGCACCAGGATGTTAGCCAGGGGAGCAGAAAACAATAACCTATTAATCACCGACAGGAAGCCAGTGCAAGGAGGGGGCGGAGACCTATAAGTGTAGGCCCAAGCTCATTTGTCAATGGATTACGAGACATCAGAGAGCAGACTTATAAAAGTATAGAAGTAATCATCATTGCAGGTACTTTACTGTCAAGACGATATTTTGCAGACGTAAAAAACCTCTGACAGAATACCTTGAAGCAGCGGCTGCTTAGGCTTGAAAATGTTGAGCTAAAGTCCCCTCATAGGGTTACGAGTTGCTTGACTTGTCTTATCTAAAGTTAAAAGGATTAACTGGAGGAAGTAAAATAAAGATATAATTATAAAGAATAGTTTAAAAATGAGTGGATCAGACAGAATTTGAATATGGCCTCTGCCACACTCACGTGAAAATCACACACGTGCCGCAAGACACGTAGTTTCCCTGCGTGTTGCGTGTAGGTAAGTACGTGTCTCCAGTACGTGCGGGCCACGTGTGTTCTCCGTGTGCTATCTGCGATAACACATGGAGAACCGGTAATTTGCATACTCACGTGGTCCTTCCTGCTGTCCGTGGTGCTGATCTTCGGTCTCCAGCCCTGCCGACTCCCCGCTGCTGCTGCTGCTGCTGCTGCTGCTGCCGCCGGCCGCAGTGAAGTGAATATTAAATGAGCATAATGAGCACGGCGGTCGGCAGCAAGTGACAGCAGCGGCAGAGGCAGGGGGGCTGGAGAAGGTGAGTAAAGGTTTGTTATTTTTTTTCTCTGACACGTGAGTTTTCTCTGGCGCGTGTCACACGGGACCGCATCCACACTACATCCGTGTGGTACAGGTGCGGGCCGTGTGACACCCATGCTGCCAGAGAAGAACGGACATGTCAGCGTGTTGAAAAATGCACACACGTACAAACGGACACACGTTCCATGTCGTTTTACGTGCGTGTGCCAGCTACCATAGGGTAGCATTGGTGAATGTGTCTCCGTACCGCCGGTATGTGAAAAAACTGGCAAACACGTACCGGTGGTACGGATGTGTGTCGGAGCCCTATGACTGTTTGCGCATTTTGTACTGAGAAATTCGATTCACAGATAAATTATTTTCTGCAAATGTAACATCTCTTATTATGCTTCGGGGTCCCTGCAGACACTCAAAAGTCATAACCATGATAAGTAAAAGATAAGAAAAAATCCTTCTACTAACCTCACCGCTCACCTCTCCAGCCCCTCCACTATTCACTACCAAATGTCTGGTGCCTGTTGCATCTCTGGATCGCTGTCGGTGTGACTGAAATCCTCGGGATCTCAGTTTCTATGCTTCTGCACATGCAACGTGATGTTAGTGGATGCAACGTTTTCAGGATAATTTGCAGAACCCTCCCGGGCACCGCCAACCTAAAGATGTGACAAGGGCCGAAGTTGGGATGGTGAGTAGCTGAGGGACCAGAGAGGTGAGTATAAGGGTTAATTTTTGCTTCAAATTTTGATGGCCTTTTTATGGTTTGAGAAATGGTGGCCATGAAGAAGGGAATTGAAAAAAAAAATCAGCATTCTGGCGAATTTGGATTTTTGTAACATTTGGATAGAATTCAATTCCATTTAAATTTATTTGGTCATCTCTAAAATAGTTATAAACCAAACACAAACAGCCTTTCTTTACTAACAGCCAAGAGTACTGCAGCAAATTATTGACCTCAACGAATTAGTGATCTCAACTGGACATGAACAGGGAAAATACCAATTTGTTACGGTAATCACGTGTTGGCCGCTTGTAATCCAAGACCAAGAAGACCGTTGATGCTTCTGTGCTAATTGCAATGAGGAGCATCATGTTTTGTTTTGCTGTTACTTAATTTATAATATATGCTGTAATTTTTCTTTTTTTTTCCTATCAAAGGTGAGATAACCACTTTAAACCTTCTTAAGCATGTTCACATAGGGTTCAAAGGCTTCTTCAGCTGTTTCATATAAGGATAAAGTCGGCTTATGCATGATCATATCGGGTCAAAAGCTCCTTTAACAGGCCCATATAAAGTTTAAAGGCTGTTTATCTATAGAGCTAATTGTTATAGTATTTTTCTATTCAAAAGTCTATACATAAAAACCCATCTATATATAAAAACTAGCTGTAATACCCTGCTTCGCCCGGGTTAATAACTGCTGTTAACAAAATAGAATGTATTAACAAAAATGTATTCTGCACACAAAAACCACAAAACAAATAGATAGAAATGTAATTATTAAAAGGCAAAAACTAAGCTAATAGAAGCATTTCACAACATATATTTCAACACCACAGATATTCCACACAGATTTAACTAAATTGGCCAAGTAATGTGCTCCGTCTGTCTCTTTCCAGTTCTGTCTTTTTCCCCGTCTGTCTCTTTCCAGGTATGTCTCTTTCCAGGTCTGCCTCTTTCCTCGTCTGCCTCTTTCCCTGTCTGTCTCTTTCCCCGTCTGTCTCTTTCCCCATCTGTCTCTTTCCCTGTCTGTCTCTGTCTGTCTCTTTCCCCATCTGTTTCTTTCTCCGTCTGTCTCTTTCCCCGTCTGTCTCTTTCCCCATCTGCCTGTCTCTGTCTGTCTCTTTCTTTGTCTGTCTCTATCTCTCTGTTTCTTTCCCCATCTGTCTCTTTCCAGGTCTGTCTCTTTCCCAGGTCTGTCTCTTTCCCCGTCTGTCTCCCCGTCTCTTTGTCTGTGTCTTTTCCTGTCTTTGTCTGTCTCTATTTCTCTATCTCTTTCCCCATCTGCCTCTATCAAGGTTTGTGTCTTTCCCCATCTATCTTTGTCTGTGTCTCTGGCTGTCTCCTCCTTCCCTGCCTGCCTGTCTCTCTCCCTGTCTGCATGTCTGTCTGTCTCTTTCCCCATCTGTCTCTTTCCCCATCTGTCTCTTTCCAGGTCTGTCTCTGTCTGTCTCTTTCACCGTTTGTCTCTGTCTGTCTCTGTCTGTCTCTATCTCTCTGTCTCTTTCCCTGTCTGTCTCTGTCTCTCTCTGTCTCTCTCTATCCCTCTCTATCCGTCTCCCCACCGACATCTTATTACCTCATATATAAGCTTCTTATATTATGAATGTCTTTTGTTCCTATAGCAACCACTCATAGCTCCTACTAATAACCTGTAGTTCCAGGCTCCATTATCTTTAATGAAGGCATGTTTTTGGAGAGTAACTGCAAAGCGCAGGGTTAAATTTTCCTGTCAAAACATAGTCTACGACGTTTTCACATGAGCTGTCTGTGCAAAATTTTGTGATTGTAAATGCGACGGTGCGGATACACTTTTTGTTTCACTTTTTACCCATTTTCTGGATAGGGGCAAAATTGATTGGTAAATTGGAACGTGTGGGGTAAAATTTCGCCTCACAACATAGCCTATGACGCTCTCGGGGTCCAGAAGTGTGAGTATGCAAAATTTTGTGGCTGTAGCTGCGACGGTGCAGATGCCAATCCCGGACATACACACACACACACACATGCATACATACACACATTCAGCTTTACATATTAGATATATAAAAATGTCATCCAGGATTTGTGGTGGACTGAGCTGTTGGGCAAGTTAGCATTGTCTGGGGGCCCATCTGCTTCACGCATCATGTACTAATATAGAATCCATACGTTTACCCCTGCAAGAAGCATACTGTCAGATTTCAGTGTGTTGGGTTAGCATTCCTGCTTTGCAATTGTGGATTTCTAGTTGGACAACATCTGTAAAGAGCCTGTGTGTTCTCCATGTGTTTTCGTGGGTTTCTTTCTAAAATTCAACCGGGAAGCTGCAGAATATATTGGTGCTGTATAAATAATTCTCTATTTACATTCAAGGCCTATGAGAAGAGAGCACGGGACATGATAAAAATGAATCCTCTATCATCCCATATCTCAGTAGTCATTTGTAGCCAAAGTGTACCTGTCACAAGGCAACATATTTCCAGAAAACAGGGAAATGAAGCAGGAATTAAACTGCAAAGAAAAGACAAAAAAAAAAAAATTTCAAAACTATTCTAGATGTTTAAATGCAATTTTCTCTTAATTCTGCAGCTTTACTAAATCTGTGAATTTAGTGCACAGTCCCATAATATATTCCTATTATTATAATATCTTATTTTAAGTGAAAGCATTCTAATAACAGCGGAGAAATTGCAGGAAATTCACATTCTTGTCACATTGACAACTAGAGGTGTTTTTTTTGTCGTAGGTTCTATCTGCTTCCGTTTAGAGCACAGGCTGCCATAACCAGCAGTCTGTATTCTGCTGTGGGACACACAGGGCAGCAGTGTCAAGTCCACTGTGTGCGTCGTGCATCACTAGATTATTTGCATCCTAAAGGGATAATCTCATCATTATAAATGGGTAACATTGCAAAATGTTTGTAAAAATTAACCTTGCAGTTATATTAAAAATCCTTCCTGTTCTCAAAAACAGAGGAATATTTAATGTCATTTTTTACTGCTTGTTGCCTAGGATATCAGCTACTGCTATAGTCTATTTCCTAGGCAAGGAGTCCAGCACTTACCAGCTTTTTTCACTACAGCTTGTAAGTGCTGCTTGCAGTTTGCTGGCCCTTGCACTCTTCTAATGCTGGCTATCAAAAAGGCCCCTGTAGAATGGTGAGAGGCAAATCCCCATTCAAAGGGGTCAATGGTGACATAGAAAACAATAAATCATGTAAATATATAAATCATTTTTATTTCAAATTATTAAAAATCAATTTTAAATAACCAGGGTATATGTGCAAACAAATTGTTTTAAAACAGAGTCAGTTCCCACGAGGCAATACAAAATAGGATGAAAAATATGAGGCCAAGCAGGTTATGATAAATCAATGTATATTAAGATTTTCATCATAGAAAAGAAAAAAGGAAAAAGGAATAGAGGTGAATTACAATAAACAACAATGAGTTAACCGCCATCTACATTAAACAATCGACCAACCACCCTGGTAAACAATCATATCAGGTATATATTGTTGCAACTTGGAGAAACCGCAAGGCCGAATTTTCTATTTTATAACTAATTTGTGTCGCCTTGAGGCCGGACTAACCTAACATCTTCCAACAGAGAGAATGTTAAGAAACAAAGAACGTTAAGAGACCAAGAAAGCATATACAAGGAGGCCAAACAGGTTATATAGTAAAAAAGGATAAATTAAGAAAGTATGAGTTATGGTGCAGTTTGAATTTTTATAAAAAATATTATACGTTGTTCAAAAATTACAGTATCAAGAATAAATAATCAGAATGCAAATATATACTATAAATAGTCGCTCAAGTATTAAATATTATAAATTACATATTTACACAATTCAAGTACTGTATAAAATTAAGTTGAATTAAATTAAATGCCCAGTGCTAAGTGCCTAATAGTATTAAGGAAGCTAGTGCTTTACCTTCCAAAATTAATAGGCAAAGATGTATGTGGGCAATTAAAATTATAATGAACCATGTGAATATGGCGTTCAAAGGCTGCACAATTACCTGCTGTGAGGGCTATTAGATTTGTAGGCCTCCGTTCCCGATACGTGTTTCGTCTATCGTGGACTTCCTCAGGGAGGTTAGGTGTGAGACTTCACATTTTTCATCCCATTTTGTATTGCCTTGTGGGAACTGACTCTGTTTTAATACAATTTGTTTACACATATACACTGGTTATTTAAAATTGATTTTTAATAATTTGAAATAAAAATTATCTAGATTTTTACATGATTTTATTGTTTTTTTTGTCACCATTGACCCCTTTGAATGGGGATTTGCCTTCACCATTCTACAGGGGCCTTTTTGATAGCCATTTGTCCATTGAGGGACATTCCTGATTAAGGGATTTTTGAAATATTACTCTTCTAATGCTGCAGATGCAAAGCTGCCTCTGCTTGCAGCATTGGACAGTGCACAGAGCTGCTAGTCTAAACTGTCAAGCAGGATGACGGGAGCTAGGGAGCAGTGCCCCCCTTAAGAACTAAGGTGAGAAAAACCCTTTCAGTAAGAAATTCTTGCTGTCTTTGCCATACAGTAAATGAAGATACACATTAAGGGTATGCTCAGACTAGCGCATATCTAGTGTATAAGTCGGACAAGAGAGATCTGATGTTTAATTGGAGGGCTCTGCCTATGGGGCACTGCCGACTAGTCGTCATGTGTAAAAAAAAAAATCACTGCATGCTAAATTGGCAGCATATACCGGACGACGCACACCCATACAACTCAATGAGTGCATGCAAAACATTGGACTGCACCCAGAGTCATCCGAGTGCAGTCCGATATACACGGACACAGTCAATGGAGAAGATGGAGAAATGAATCTCTCCATTTTCTCAGCACCTGTGATCTGATTCTAGCATGATCGCAGTGAATGATACGCTCGCACAGAATTTCAGCCATGTACATTAGCATAATCTGACACATACTCTTGTATGACAGAATTATCAGATGCTATATGCAAGTAAGAGTGAACCCTAAATCTACTGTTGCCTATACTACGCATGTGTAATATACAGAGGCTTGAGGCAATTATGTTCACAAAAGTAAAAAACCATAATCCCCTCTACAGTAAATCTTCTGGGATCCCATTCTTCGTATGCCAGGGATGATAATCTGTAATTATAATTTGCGGGGACTGCTTTCTTGTTAACACAGTATTTTTATCTGCAACAAGAGACTAGTTCCAGTAACAGGATCCTTATGTTATCTACTGTATGTTTCTCGAAATAGGCCACAAATACAATAATGCCTTCTAGTTCACACCAGTGAATAAATCAGATTGCACACTGCAACCGTTACATATTTATGTATAGATCTGGTATAAATCAATGCAATTTACTGGGCGTTTAGCAGAGCTGTAATCAGTTATGCTAGTAATAGGTCTTTCCAAATAAAATGTGCTGACATGTTCTTTGTTATTAACATTTATAACAATCATGGCCACATTTATGAGCGACATTCTCCAAGAGGGTCCAATAAATTGTGTCTGAACGAACAATAAAATTCAGTGTTTCTTCCAAGATGGTTTCAAGATATCTTCGTTGCAGAATATATTGTTTCATGATTTACATCAATAATAATTCTCTATTAAGATCCCTGTTAGCAGTATTTGTATATTAGCCCATATGAGAAAGGCTTAGAAGTGTGACACGGTGTTTGGCTCAAAACTCGCCGAGTGTCAGGACTACTTCTGATGCTGTTCACACCAGAGTCAGACACTCCACACGATGCTGCTTTTGAGTTGCACAGACAGACTCAGGTGTCTACCACCCATGCTCTTGTTAGTAATCGATCTTGCAGGAGTAAATTTCTGCTAGCCTGTGGATTACTGCTTGAGTCACGTGTTGCAGGAGATCTATCACAGTTGCCTAGGCCCTTTTCAAATGGTGGAGCCTGGTCTCCCCTGCAGATTATAGCTTTCTGCGATTCCAGTCCTTGTGTTTGATATCCAGTTTCTGGTGAACTTCTGTTTGCTGTTGGATATGTTGTGGAAATACTTTGTCTGATTATTTCCTCCCTTCCTTTAGTTTCCTCCTGAGCACGTATTGTCTATACCTCTGTGACACTGGCCCCAACACTCTCCTGGGTGGAGGAAGGGGGGCCACTAGACCAGGGTTGTTCAGGAGCTAGGGTTAGGAAGGCGGCCCAAACATCATCACCTTTAGACGTATCTTTGGGATTAGGGTCAGCAGGGGTTCCCCTAGCCTGAAGGCCAGTTTAGGTTCCCTGTTCCTAGTGATTCTGACACACCCCGTGACAGGAAGATACCTTGGAAATTGATCACCTCTCGGAGAACAGAAGAGTTGGGCTTTTAAATCTTAACTGCTTGACCCTTATTTGCACTAACATCATCAATCATGAAAGACTGGGGAGGTCTCCAAACATGTTAAATGATGACTCACTTCTGCCAATATTGGCAGGTTCAGTTTCCAGTAATCCAATAAGTATGGTGGCCTACCAGATAGACCATCATTCTGTGTATGGATCTTAGTGATGAAATGCAGGCATGCGTGACGATACTAAAATGGCTGTTAAAGTAATCAAGGGATAAAATATTAAGATCTACTACAAATACTGGAGTGTTGGCAAGAAAAACACTGGCTCAAATATGTTCTTTTTCTATGCTTTTTTTAAATCTTTTTTTCCCCCCATTCATTTCAATGGTGAAAAACTGAAAATATTGACTAGCTGCAGATTTGACACTGCTTCAAATTTGCAGGTAAAAAAATAAGCAGCATCTGAATTAGATTTCAGAAATCAAATTCATTTTGCTGATGCATAAAACCATATTTTTGCAGCAAAAATGTGGGGAAAATGCCGCAAAAACGCTACATATGAACATACCCAAATTAAAGGGAAACCTGTCAGGTCCCCTGTGCCCTCCAACCCAGCAGTATGTATACCTTTATGCCCAAATTCCCTCCCTAACCAGCCGTGTATAACGCTATTTACTAATATGAATGCTTAAAAAAATATTTATAAACCTTGCTTACTCTATGCTAATTAGGCCTGTGACTAGTCGCAGAGGCATTGTTACCCAAGACAAGTTTTCCTCTTTTCATGTGATCACATTCATGTGGGTGTGATAACATGATTTTCACAAGCTGGCATCACCACCACCCCCTGGAAATCTTGCGCATGTGCACAGCTCATTTCAGCGGCTTCAGTGTGCTTTTGAAGCCGGATGTACGCTTCCCGGCTTTATTTGCACAGTGTGCATGGCCAGCAGTTCCGAAGACAAGTACATGAATCGGCTTTTGAACTTCCGCTCATGCTCAGTGCACCTAATGAAGCCGGGAAGTGTTCACCCTAATGAAGCAGCGGAAATGAACCGCGCGCATAAGTGATATTTCCAGGAGCTTGCGGTGACACTGACTCATGAAAATCATGTTATATCACCCACAGGGGTGTGATAGCAGGGAAAGAGGGAAAGAGGGGTAACTAGTCAGGGGAACTAATGCACCTGCGACTAGTCACAGGCCTAATTAGCATAGGGAATGTGAGGTTTATAAGCTGTATTATTAAACATTCATATTAGTAAATAGCATTATACAGGGCTGTTGGGGAGGGAATTTGGGCATACAGCCATGAATGCTTCTGGGGGCATAGGGGACCAGACAGGTTCCCTTTAAGACATTTATATGAGTTATATTTAAAGATTACTGGTGCATGCACAGAAGCCTAATCTGAGCTCCTATAGGGAGTGTCAATGTTGTTACAGGTTTGTGCCTGTGGAAAATATTGGAAAAAAGGTAACAAGTGCCAGAAGAAAAGCCTGCTGGTACAGTGCATGAGGTGACCTACTTTTTGTTATGGAGAGTATGTGTATGCTTTTGATAAGCAGAATTCAATTTGGGAGGTGCCAAGGGAGACCCATTCCCAACACCACAAGAGTTGTAGCAGTCTATAATTTCCTTTGCTAGAACCACTAGAGAGAGAAGAACTGCAGTAATGTATGCAGCCATTCATGTAATACCTGGAAGGTCAAAATCATTGTTAACGAATAGTTTAGAGGCTTCTAACAACATGGTCCACCATCAGAGAGGGGTCTTAAGTGTTCCCCAGAGGATTCATGTGCTCAGTTTGCTTTTTCACCAATAGCTTGTACTTTCTTTTTCCATTTACTTTATAGTGAAAACTGGGATGGGATGAGCCCTCTGTATCTATAATAGCAATCTTATTCTTCTAAAATAATGGCTGCACATTCTGCACAGACAATGGTTAAAACTCGTACAAAGCATTTCAAAGGAGAGCTTCAAATATCTTGTTTGCATAGAGAATATGTAAAAGGATGAAGGCATAGAAAAACGCAACTGAACGATACAAAATGACTAAGCCCAAGTGGCAACAGGCTTTGAATTTACTGTTACAAAGAATACACTTATCACAGAGGAAACATATTAATCAGAATTCACTTACAGCTCATATGAATATAAATCAGTTTGTCTGGAAATCTGCAGCATTTAAACCTATGTAGGTTTTTATGTGAACTATGTTACTTTGTAAGGATTCACGACAGGGGTAGAATTGCGGCACAATAGATGATGGCGTTCAGCGTGAAACAATACACTTTCCATTGTATTACTGAATTCACAAGAGCTAACAGTATTATACTATGTGAGGTGCTCCTTGCTGGTTGCCAATTACTTTAAAGAAAGTTGATCACCTGAATTTGTATCACTGTGTTTATGCCGCCTTATGTCTTCTACTAAAGGCGGCTTTACACGCTACGATTTATCTGACAATATGTCGTCGGGGTCACAGTTTTTGTGACGCACTTCCGTCATCGTTAGCGACGTCGTTGCGTGTGACACCTATGAGCGACTCCCAACAATCTTAAAAGTAGCGAAAATCGTTGATCGTCATTCATTTTCAAAATATTGTTCGTCGTTTGGAACGCAGCATACATATTGCTACGTTTGACACCCTGCCAACGACGAACAACATCATTAGTGTGTCCGTCATCAGTGATGCAGGCGTGTCTTTACAAGCAATGCTCCACGCCTCCTCCGCTCTGATTGGTGGTACCAACTGCGTTCTGATTTGGCAGGCATGGTTGCTAAGGCGGACACAATTATACGCCTCTGTCAATGCTGGAATCGTTGCGAGGAATGCTGTGTGACTGTGTCCACAGGACCGCCTTGGTCAAACAATATATCGCTGACCGATGTTGTGTCGTTTGTGAGATAGTTAAGTGTGACCGCTACAAAACGACCTTTGACCGATCTCGGCAAATCGTTGCAACGATCTGGGCGTGTCACATCGTTAACGAGATCGCTAGCGATGTCGCTGCTTGTAAAGCCCCCTTTATTCTCCTAAACCACAGAAATGTAAATATTTTTTGGGTTGGCGAGCATCAGCTATCAATGTTTTAGAAAAGTAAATTTTTGCTTTTAGTCTATCCAAATATCAGGCATTTTCTGCTATAAAGCCACTTCAAAAAGCCTCCTAGGTAGAGATGAGCGAACCGGTCCCGGTTCGGCTCGAGGCGGTTCGCCGAACGGGGGGTCTGGCTCGAGTTCGGCTCGTCGAACGTTCGACGAACCGAACTCGAGCCCATAGGAAACAATGGCAGGCAATCACAAACACAGTAAAACACCTAGAAAACACCCTGAAAGGTGTCCAAAAGGTGACAAACAACTCACAACATAACACAAACACATGGGAAAGTGACAAGGACATATACTCATGTGAAAACAAAACAGCTGGACAAGGAAAAAGAGGGAGACACACAGATATATGAGTATATGCAAAGAAACATCGATTCCATTATTGTGCAACTTGAGCCCTGCTCATTTTAGGCTTCCAATCTGGATAAATTGCCTGAGCTCGCCACGTACGCCTTGAGGATCTTGTCGTGTCCTGCAGCCAGCGTTCTCTCGGAACCTGTCTTCAGTGCTGCTGGGGGTCTGCTGGCAGATAAGCACACGTGTCTGTCCACTGACAATGTGGACCTGGCTCTCAGAGGACTTTTCTTCCCCTGGGTCAGCCAGGGGAGGCGAAAGGCACGCGTATTTTTGAGAGTGCTTCATGCAAAGCATCTTTTTCTTTTTCAAAAGGGGGCTCAACCGATGCCAGTCAAGTGGGGTGTGTGTGGCCCAGTTAGTGGCAACGAGGGAGACTGTGGTTGGAGTCCCCTCGCTGTGTCTCTAAAAGAACCAAGATGAACAAGTCATGGCTCTCAGAGGACTTTTCTTCCCCTGGGTCAGCCAGGGGACGGGAAAGGCACGCGTATTTTTGAGAGTGCTTCATGCAAAGCATCTTTTTCTTTGTCAAAAGGGGGGCTCAACCGATGCCAGTCAAGTGGGGTGTGTGTGGCCCAGTTAGTGGCAACGAGGGAGACTGTGGTTGGAGTCCCCTCGCTGTGTCTCTAAAAGAACCAAGATGAACAAGTCATGGCTCTCAGAGGACTTTTCTTCCCCTGGGTCAGCCAGGGGACGGGAAAGGCACGCGTATTTTTGAGAGTGCTTCATGCAAAGCATCTTTTTCTTTTTCAAAAGGGGGCTCAACCGATGCCAGTCAAGTGGGGTGTGTGTGGCCCAGTTAGTGGCAACGAGGGAGACTGTGGTTGGAGTCCCCTCGCTGTGTCTCTAAAAGAACCAAGATGAACAAGTCATGGCTCTCAGAGGACTTTTCTTCCCCTGGGTCAGCCAGGGGACGGGAAAGGCACGCGTATTTTTGAGAGTGCTTCATGCAAAGCATCTTTTTCTTTTTCAAAAGGGTGCTCAACCGATGCCAGTCAAGTGGGGTGTGTGTGGCCCAGTTAGTGGCAACGAGGGAGACTGTGGTTGGAGTCCCCTCGCTGTGTCTCTAAAAGAACCAAGATGAACAAGTCATGGCTCTCAGAGGACTTTTCTTCCCCTGGGTCAGCCAGGGGACGGGAAAGGCACGCGTATTTTTGAGAGTGCTTCATGCAAAGCATCTTTTTCTTTTTCAAAAGGGGGCTCAACCGATGCCAGTCAAGTGGGGTGTGTGTGGCCCAGTTAGTGGCAACGAGGGAGACTGTGGTTGGAGTCCCCTCGCTGTGTCTCTAAAAGAACCAAGATGAACAAGTCATGGCTCTCAGAGGACTTTTCTTCCCCTGGGTCAGCCAGGGGACGGGAAAGGCACGCGTATTTTTGAGAGTGCTTCATGCAAAGCATCTTTTTCTTTGTCAAAAGGGGGGCTCAACCGATGCCAGTCAAGTGGGGTGTGTGTGGCCCAGTTAGTGGCAACGAGGGAGACTGTGGTTGGAGTCCCCTCGCTGTGTCTCTAAAAGAACCAAGATGAACAAGTCATGGCTCTCAGAGGACTTTTCTTCCCCTGGGTCAGCCAGGGGACGGGAAAGGCACGCGTATGTTTGAGAGTGCTTCATGCAAAGCATCTTTTTCTTTGTCAAAAGGGGGGCTCAACCGATGCCAGTCAAGTGGGGTGTGTGTGGCCCAGTTAGTGGCAACGAGGGAGACTGTGGTTGGAGTCCCCTCGCTGTGTCTCTAAAAGAACCAAGATGAACAAGTCATGGCTCTCAGAGGACTTTTCTTCCCCTGGGTCAGCCAGGGGACGGGAAAGGCACGCGTATTTTTGAGAGTGCTTCATGCAAAGCATCTTTTTCTTTTTCAAAAGGGGGCTCAACCGATGCCAGTCAAGTGGGGTGTGTGTGGCCCAGTTAGTGGCAACGAGGGAGACTGTGGTTGGAGTCCCCTCGCTGTGTCTCTAAAAGAACCACTTTTCTTCCCCTGGGTCAGCCAGGGGACGGGAAAGGCACGCGTATTTTTGAGAGTGCTTCATGCAAAGCATCTTTTTCTTTTTCAAAAGGGGGCTCAACCGATGCCAGTCAAGTGGGGTGTGTGTGGCCCAGTTAGTGGCAACGAGGGAGACTGTGGTTGGAGTCCCCTCGCTGTGTCTCTAAAAGAACCAAGATGAACAAGTCATGGCTCTCAGAGGACTTTTCTTCCCCTGGGTCAGCCAGGGGACGGGAAAGGCACGCGTATTTTTGAGAGTGCTTCATGCAAAGCATCTTTTTCTTTTTCAAAAGGGGGCTCAACCGATGCCAGTCAAGTGGGGTGTGTGTGGCCCAGTTAGTGGCAACGAGGGAGACTGTGGTTGGAGTCCCCTCGCTGTGTCTCTAAAAGAACCAAGATGAACAAGTCATGGCTCTCAGAGGACTTTTCTTCCCCTGGGTCAGCCAGGGGACGGGAAAGGCACGCGTATTTTTGAGAGTGCTTCATGCAAAGCATCTTTTTCTTTGTCAAAAGGGGGGCTCAACCGATGCCAGTCAAGTGGGGTGTGTGTGGCCCAGTTAGTGGCAACGAGGGAGACTGTGGTTGGAGTCCCCTCGCTGTGTCTCTAAAAGAACCAAGATGAACAAGTCATGGCTCTCAGAGGACTTTTCTTCCCCTGGGTCAGCCAGGGGACGGGAAAGGCACGCGTATTTTTGAGAGTGCTTCATGCAAAGCATCTTTTTCTTTTTCAAAAGGGGGCTCAACCGATGCCAGTCAAGTGGGGTGTGTGTGGCCCAGTTAGTGGCAACGAGGGAGACTGTGGTTGGAGTCCCCTCGCTGTGTCTCTAAAAGAACCACTTTTCTTCCCCTGGGTCAGCCAGGGGACGGGAAAGGCACGCGTATTTTTGAGAGTGCTTCATGCAAAGCATCTTTTTCTTTTTCAAAAGGGGGCTCAACCGATGCCAGTCAAGTGGGGTGTGTGTGGCCCAGTTAGTGGCAACGAGGGAGACTGTGGTTGGAGTCCCCTCGCTGTGTCTCTAAAAGAACCAAGATGAACAAGTCATGGCTCTCAGAGGACTTTTCTTCCCCTGGGTCAGCCAGGGGACGGGAAAGGCACGCGTATTTTTGAGAGTGCTTCATGCAAAGCATCTTTTTCTTTTTCAAAAGGGGGCTCAACCGATGCCAGTCAAGTGGGGTGTGTGTGGCCCAGTTAGTGGCAACGAGGGAGACTGTGGTTGGAGTCCCCTCGCTGTGTCTCTAAAAGAACCAAGATGAACAAGTCATGGCTCTCAGAGGACTTTTCTTCCCCTGGGTCAGCCAGGGGACGGGAAAGGCACGCGTATTTTTGAGAGTGCTTCATGCAAAGCATCTTTTTCTTTTTCAAAAGGGGGCTCAACCGATGCCAGTCAAGTGGGGTGTGTGTGGCCCAGTTAGTGGCAACGAGGGAGACTGTGGTTGGAGTCCCCTCGCTGTGTCTCTAAAAGAACCAAGATGAACAAGTCATGGCTCTCAGAGGACTTTTCTTCCCCTGGGTCAGCCAGGGGACGGGAAAGGCACGCGTATTTTTGAGAGTGCTTCATGCAAAGCATCTTTTTCTTTGTCAAAAGGGGGGCTCAACCGATGCCAGTCAAGTGGGGTGTGTGTGGCCCAGTTAGTGGCAACGAGGGAGACTGTGGTTGGAGTCCCCTCGCTGTGTCTCTAAAAGAACCAAGATGAACAAGTCATGGCTCTCAGAGGACTTTTCTTCCCCTGGGTCAGCCAGGGGACGGGAAAGGCACGCGTATTTTTGAGAGTGCTTCATGCAAAGCATCTTTTTCTTTTTCAAAAGGGGGCTCAACCGATGCCAGTCAAGTGGGGTGTGTGTGGCCCAGTTAGTGGCAACGAGGGAGACTGTGGTTGGAGTCCCCTCGCTGTGTCTCTAAAAGAACCAAGATGAACAAGTCATGGCTCTCAGAGGACTTTTCTTCCCCTGGGTCAGCCAGGGGACGGGAAAGGCACGCGTATTTTTGAGAGTGCTTCATGCAAAGCATCTTTTTCTTTTTCAAAAGGGGGCTCAACCGATGCCAGTCAAGTGGGGTGTGTGTGGCCCAGTTAGTGGCAACGAGGGAGACTGTGGTTGGAGTCCCCTCGCTGTGTCTCTAAAAGAACCACTTTTCTTCCCCTGGGTCAGCCAGGGGACGGGAAAGGCACGCGTATTTTTGAGAGTGCTTCATGCAAAGCATCTTTTTCTTTTTCAAAAGGGGGCTCAACCGATGCCAGTCAAGTGGGGTGTGTGTGGCCCAGTTAGTGGCAACGAGGGAGACTGTGGTTGGAGTCCCCTCGCTGTGTCTCTAAAAGAACCAAGATGAACAAGTCATGGCTCTCAGAGGACTTTTCTTCCCCTGGGTCAGCCAGGGGACGGGAAAGGCACGCGTATTTTTGAGAGTGCTTCATGCAAAGCATCTTTTTCTTTGTCAAAAGGGGGGCTCAACCGATGCCAGTCAAGTGGGGTGTGTGTGGCCCAGTTAGTGGCAACGAGGGAGACTGTGGTTGGAGTCCCCTCGCTGTGTCTCTAAAAGAACCAAGATGAACAAGTCATGGCTCTCAGAGGACTTTTCTTCCCCTGGGTCAGCCAGGGGACGGGAAAGGCACGCGTATTTTTGAGAGTGCTTCATGCAAAGCATCTTTTTCTTTGTCAAAAGGGGGGCTCAACCGATGCCAGTCAAGTGGGGTGTGTGTGGCCCAGTTAGTGGCAACGAGGGAGACTGTGGTTGGAGTCCCCTCGCTGTGTCTCTAAAAGAACCAAGATGAACAAGTCATGGCTCTCAGAGGACTTTTCTTCCCCTGGGTCAGCCAGGGGACGGGAAAGGCACGCGTATTTTTGAGAGTGCTTCATGCAAAGCATCTTTTTCTTTTTCAAAAGGGGGCTCAACCGATGCCAGTCAAGTGGGGTGTGTGTGGCCCAGTTAGTGGCAACGAGGGAGACTGTGGTTGGAGTCCCCTCGCTGTGTCTCTAAAAGAACCACTTTTCTTCCCCTGGGTCAGCCAGGGGACGGGAAAGGCACGCGTATTTTTGAGAGTGCTTCATGCAAAGCATCTTTTTCTTTTTCAAAAGGGGGCTCAACCGATGCCAGTCAAGTGGGGTGTGTGTGGCCCAGTTAGTGGCAACGAGGGAGACTGTGGTTGGAGTCCCCTCGCTGTGTCTCTAAAAGAACCAAGATGAACAAGTCATGGCTCTCAGAGGACTTTTCTTCCCCTGGGTCAGCCAGGGGACGGGAAAGGCACGCGTATTTTTGAGAGTGCTTCATGCAAAGCATCTTTTTCTTTTTCAAAAGGGGGCTCAACCGATGCCAGTCAAGTGGGGTGTGTGTGGCCCAGTTAGTGGCAACGAGGGAGACTGTGGTTGGAGTCCCCTCGCTGTGTCTCTAAAAGAACCAAGATGAACAAGTCATGGCTCTCAGAGGACTTTTCTTCCCCTGGGTCAGCCAGGGGACGGGAAAGGCACGCGTATTTTTGAGAGTGCTTCATGCAAAGCATCTTTTTCTTTTTCAAAAGGGGGCTCAACCGATGCCAGTCAAGTGGGGTGTGTGTGGCCCAGTTAGTGGCAACGAGGGAGACTGTGGTTGGAGTCCCCTCGCTGTGTTTTACATGCTTTTAGAAGGGCATGAAATGGCTTGGAGGTTGACTTTCATCATATGCAAACTGTTGGCTACCAAAATGCTGCCTTTCCAACAACTGTGGTTATAGGCAATGAGGAACATACTGATGAAGATGAGACGCAGATACCCGATTGGGATGACAACTTAAATATTCGGTCAGGGCAAGAAGAAACTCGGTCTGAGGGGTAGGGGAGTGCAAACACAACAATTGATGATTAAGTTCTAGATCACACCTACTGTCAACCCACAGTCAGACACTCGAGGAGGTCAACAGAGGCGGTGGAGGAGGATGCAACCGACGTCGAAGTAACCTGGCGCCTTCCTGGACACAGTCGGAGCACTGGTAGCACGTCTACAACTGCATCCTCAGCCACCACTCTGCCTCTGAGCATTATTCGGGGTGGATCAACAGGTCGCATGGCCTCTAAGCCTTGCCTAGCCAGGTCCTTTTTTGACATAGAAAAAGATCGCCCAAATTATGTGATCTGTAAAATTTGTCATGGTTCTCTTAGTAGAGGTCAAAACCTCAGCAGTTTGACAACTTCTTCCATGAATCGTCACATGAATAAATATCATATGGCCCGATGGGAAGCTCACCGTGCTGCAATGCGGCCTAGCGGAGCGAACCATCCACCGCCTGCCCCTTCCAGTGCATCCGCGCGCTCGTCATCTTCTAGGACTGTGGGGACAGCTGTCACACCTGTTTTTCCACCCACAACTTCCACCACTGTAACCGCAACAGGCAGTTTGCTTGGTAGGTCGTCAGTTGGTTTGGAAGGGGAAACAAGTGAGTGTGTACAGCTCTCTCAGACATCGATAGCACCAACTTTGGATGAAGGCAACATCATGTCTCCGCCTGCACTTTCCTCACAAAGCTGCATTTTTCCAGGGACACCCGACTCAACACCGTCTACACACAGCAGCCAGATCTCTGTCCCTCAGATGTGGTCAAATAAAAGGCCACTTCCTGCGACCCATGACAAAGCGAAGAGGTTGACTCTATCCCTCTGTAAGCTGTTGACTACAGAAATGCTGCCTTTCCGCCTAGTGGACACACAGGATTTTAGAGACCTTATGTCTGTCGCTGTGCCCCAGTACCAGATGCCTAGTCGCCACTACTTCTCTAAGAAAGGTGTGCCCGCGCTACACCAGCATGTCGCACACAACATCACCGCTTCCTTGAGAAACTCTGTGTGTGAACGGGTGCATTTCACCACCGATACTTGGACCAGTAAGCATGGACAGGGACGTTACATGTCGCTGACTGGCCACTGGGTAACTATGGTGATAGATGGTGAAGGGTCTGCTGCACAAGTCTTGCCGTCCCCACGACTTGTGTGTCAATCCTCTGTCTGTCCAAGTTCCGCCACTGCTTCTGCATCCTCCACCTCATCTGGGTCCTCCACCTCCGCCCCAAGCCTGCCTGGTCAGGCCACCAGCGTTCTCACTGCGCAGAAGGAATCACGCACCCCTCATTACTATGCTGGTAGCAGAGCGCAACGGCATCAGGCGGTCTTTAGCTTGACATGTCTTTGAAATAGGAGTCACACAGCGACTGAGTTGTGGGCAGCTCTGGAGACTGATTTTGATAAATGGTTGTCTCCACTCAACCTGCAGCCTGGTAAGGCCGTGTGCGACAATGCTGCAAACCTGGGTGCGGCCCTTCGCCTGGGCAAGGTGACACACGTGCCTTGTATGGCTCACGTGTTTAACCTTGTTGTCCAGCAATTTTTAACACACTATCCCGGCCTAGATGGCCTTCTGACCAGGGCACGGAAACTGTCTGCAGTGCTCACTTCCGCCGTTCAACCGCCGCACCGGAGCGACTTGCATCGCTCCAGAAGTCTTTCGGCCTGCCGGTTCATCGCCTGAAATGCGATGTGGCGACACGCTGGAATTCAACTCTCCACATGTTACAGCGACTGTGGCAGCACCGGCGAGCCCTGGTGCAATACGTCATGATGTATAGCCTGGGCCAACGAGATGCAGAAGTGGGGCAGATCACCCTGATGGAGTGATCTCAGATCAAGGACCTATGCACCCTTCTGCACAGTTTCGACATGGCGACGAATATGTTTAGCGCTGACAATGCCATTATCAGCATGACGATTACAGTCATTTACATGCTGGAGCACACGCTAAACACTATTCGTAGTCAGGGGGTGGGACAACAGGAAGGGGAGGAACTACAGGAGGATTCATATGCGCAAGACACAACAACATCACCAAGGTCCAGACGTTCATCATCACCAACGCGGCAGGCATGGGACCATGGGGGACAGGGATCAACAAGGGCGCATGGTAGCAGGCGACATGTTGAGGAAGGTGCAGGAGGACATGAAGATATGGAGGACGAACTGTCCATGGACATGGAAGACTCAGCAGATGAGGGGGACCTTGGTCAAATTTCAGTTGAAAGAGGTTGGGGGGAGATGACAGAGGAAGAAAGAACGGTTAGCACCTCTATGCCACAAACACAGCGTGGACTTGGTGCGCATGGCTGCGCAAGACACATGAGTGCCTTCTTGTTGCACTACCTCCAACATGACCCTCGTATTGTCAAAATTAGAAGTGATGATGACTACTGGCTTGCCACACTATTAGATCCCCGGGACAAGTCCAAATTTTGTGACATAATTCCACCCATAGAAAGGGACGCACGTATGCAGGAGTATCAGCAGAAGCTGTTACTCGATCTTAGCTCGGCTTTTCCACCAAACAACCGTGCAGGTGAAGGGAGTGATTCTCCCAGTTGTAACTTGACAAACATGGGACGGCCTCGTCATCTTCAACAGTCTACCCGTACCAGTAGGACCGTATCTGGTGCTGGTAACAGCAATTTTATGGAATCTTTTCATAATTTTTTTAGACCCTCCTTTGCAAGGCCACCAGAGACAACAAGTCTGACACATAGTCAACGGATGGAGAGGATGATACAGGAGTATCTCCAAATGAACATCGATGCAATGACTTTGCAAATGGAGCCTTGCTCCTTTTGTGCTTCAAATCTAGAAAAATGTCAAGAGCTCTCCAGTTACGCCTCGAAGATTTTGTCGTGTCCAGCTGCCAGCGTTGTCTCTGAACGTGTCTTCAGTGCTGCTGGGTGTGTGCTGACAGATAAGCGCACGCGTCTGTCCAGTGACAATGTGGACAGACTGACGTTCATCAAAATGAACAAGTCATGGATCCAGAAGGAATTTACTACCCCTGTGTCATCCTGGGGAGAGTAAATGCTTGTGGATTTGGAATGTGCTTGATGCAAATCAAAACATCCTGTTTGCAACTAGGGCACAAGTGCTGCCACTGATAAGGTGTCTGTGTGGGGCACAATTTTTGGAAAAAAAGGGAGACTCCGCTTGGAGTAACCCTTGCTTGCTGTGTTTTTTAAAAATGATACAAGATGAACAGATCTGAAGGCAAGATGAAGCCAACATCATGTCTCCGCCTGCACTTTTCTCACAAACCTGCATTTTTCCAGGGACACCCTACTCAACACCGTCTACAGACAGCAGCCAGATCTCTGTCCCTCAGATGTGGTCAAATAAAAGGCCACTTACTGCGACCCATGACAAAGCTAAGTGGTTGACTCTATCCCTCTGTAAGCTGTTGGCTACCGAAATGCTGCCTTTACGCGTAGTGGACACACAGGATTTTACAGACCTTATGTCTGTCGCTGTGCCCCAGTACCAGATGCCCAATCACCACTGCTTCTCCAAGAAAAGCATGCCCGCGCTACACCGGCATGTCGCACACAACATCACCACTTCCTTGAGAAAATCTGTGTGCGACAGGGTGCATTTCAACACAGATACTTGGACCAGTAAGCATAGACAGGGTCAGTACATGTCACTGACTGGGCACTGGCAAACTATGGTGAGAGATGGAGAAGGGTCTGCTGTACAAGTCTTGCCGTCCCCACGAGTTGTTTCAATCCTTGTTCTGTATGTAGAAGTTAATACACTGCTTCTGCCTCTTCAACCTCGTGTGGGTCCTCTACCTTTGCGCAAACCCTGTGTGGTCAGGCCACCCTTCCTTGCAACTGCGCACAAGGACTACCACACACCTCCTTACTATGCTGGCAGCAGAGCTCAATGCCATCAGGCGGTCAAAGTTTTACTTTGAAATGTATGGGAAATGTGAGTCACACCGCTATTACAGAGAATAGTAGTCAGGCAGGGTCAAAACATTAATTGAGGAACAGGAACAGAATGGGACGGCCAGGACTTAATCAGAAAACAAGCAGAGGTGAAATGCGTATCGGCCAACAAGGTACATAAACAGCAAGCAGGAAAAGTAGTCAGGTAACAAGCACACAAAATCATAAAACTGAACTGGGGGTAAAATTAACCAGAGGTTCATAGCTATGTCTGGCAGTGGTCTGCAGACAGGATGGGCATAAAAAAGGGTGTGGTGTCTTCCCATTGGTTGTAGCTGAATGATGGTATTTCATCTGTGAGATACCCACCAGCTACATTCAGCCAGAGATTCTGCATCTGTCAAGGTAATGCAGCCCAGTGGGTGAGCATAACCTGCGTCCACCTGCGCCGCTGGCATCGACTACTCTCCCATCATCAGCACTATTCATGAAAGGAACACGTTGTCACCTGGCGACCGGAGTACAAATTGACGGAGCGGACTCCGTTGGTGACTTAACAGCCGTGTGCGGCAATGATGCAAACCTGGCTGCGGGCCATCCTCAGGGCAATGTGACACACGTGCCTTTTATGGCTCACGTGTTGATCCGAATTCTCCAGCAATTTTTAAAACACCATCACGGCCTACATGTCCTTGTGCAGCGGGCACGCTCGCTATGTGCTCACTTCCATCGTGCGCACACAGCAGCTCAACAACTTTCATCACTCCGGAAGTCTTAGGGTCTGGCAGTTAAACGCCGTAAATGCGATGTTCCGACACGCAGGAATTGGAATCTGCACATGTTGCAGCGTGTGTGGCAGCAGCGCAGAGCCCTGCTGAAATACGGTAAGACATATAGCCTGGGATAAGTTGATCCAGAGGTGGTGCCGATCACGCTGCTGGAGTGGTGTCAGATCAAGGACCTATGCACCCTGCTACACAGTTTTGAAATGTCGACGAAGATGTTTAGCACTGGCAATGTCATTCTCAGCGTGACAATTCTGGTCATCTACATGATGGAGCACACTGTAATTATTATTCGGAGTCAGGTGTTGGGACAAGAGGAAGGGGAGGAAGTACAGGAGGAGTCATATGCGGAAGGGATAACAAGATCTACGAGGTCCAGATGGTCAGCGGCACCTATGCGGCAGTCATGGTGAGGGAGAGGGATTAACAAGGGCGCATAGTATCAGCAAAAAGTGTTGATGAAAGTGCAGGAGCCCATGAAGAAATGGAGGACGAACTGGCGATGGGCATGGAAGACTCAGCAGATGAGTGAGAGCTTGCTCACATTTCGGTTGTGCGAGGTTGTGGGTAGAGGGCAGAGGAAGGATGCACGATTCTCACCTCTCTGCCACCAACACACCAAGGACTTGGTCCTCCTGGATGCACAAGACACATGAGCGCCTTCTTGCTGCACTACCTACATGACCCTCGGATTGTATGAATTTGAAGTAATCCTGAATACTGGGTTGCCACACTGTTAGATCCCCGGTACAAGACAAAATTTGGCGAACTAATTCCTGCCATAGAAATAGACGCACGTATACAGGAGTATCTGCAGAATGTGGTACGCAATCTTAGATCTACTTTTCCACTAAACACCAGTGCTGCACAGAGTGAATCTCAACACTTTGTCATGGATAGGAGGAAATGGTCTTTTACTTGTCCACATCGGAGGGACCGAGGGATGGCTGCTGTGCTGAGATGGCGTTGAGTACGGTGTCCCTGCACAGTTGCACTTTTGGTCATATCCCAAAATGAGTTGAAAAAGGACAGATGCTGTTGGAAAGGGGAACAGGTGTGTTGGAAAGGGGAAAAAAATTTTGGTCCGTGGATTTGGTGGTTAAACAACTGTAACATTTGCTGAAGAAACAACATCTGTTACAGTGGGACTGGCAGATTTGGATAAAGTGGTATATAATCTGTGACCGCTATATAACAAAAATTAATAAGAAAAGAAAGAGAAAGGTATATATCACCTTCAGCAGTCAGTGTCCACCGTGCTCCCAGTTGGAAAAGGAGAGGTTGGCAACTTGAAGGTTTGGTGGAGGATACAGAGCTGTGTGGCTATGAAACTAATAGTAGCCTGAACCGAGTTAGACGCCATTCGGATCTGGAGACTGTGAGCCCTGTTAGCGTCACAGGGTCCACATGCCCACCCAGCCCAGGAACTCCCTGTTAACAACACAGGGGCCATTGAGTACGCTGACCGTGTGCGTAGGGGCCACACCTGTGGACAGCAGGCGCATCAGCAGCAGCAGGCCTGTTAATGCCACTGGGCTGCACAAGCAGGACTGTTAGGACAGGAGCTGGTCTTAACCGTTCTGCGTTACCAACTGTGGTGGTGGCCTGCATCCACCACCCTATCCCTGCCTACCTCTGGCCTAAAGCCGCAATGGGTTCAACACATGGAGGTGTGCTCTTTCGGAGCATAATAGAAGACTGCGCACCTCCTTGTTGGCTCCAGCCCCTTTTATAACCTGGGTCCGCCCCAAACCAGGGTGAACCACAATGCACCTCCTGGAGACAAAAGCAGAGTGACACGTCATGAGTGGCATAACTAGCGTCCTATTTGGAAACGCAACTTCAATGATGACCTCATGGCTGCCATGACCCAAACACCTCACCAGTCATCGTCTGACCATCAATAATGCGGTGACAAGTCATAGGTGTGGGCCTCTGCAAGCCATTTGGGAGGACACCTGATGCCCTGTGGTCTATATGGGACCCCCACATCAGGGCCAGGGCCAAAGAGTTCATTACCGGACCTAGTCTCTGATGCAGGAAGTGCCTGAGCATGCTCAGTAGCATGAAATACAGTCTCTGAAAAAAGACTATCAGCTTTAGCATGGTGTCTAGGCACAAAACAGGACTTAGACCCGGCACAGAATGCAAGCACCTGTGCAAAGAGGCTTTTCACACTTAGTGTGGGAGCATGCGCTGTATCCCGAAATGAAGACTTAGCGTCAGGAATGGCACAGTCAGGCTGAGCATACTCACTAGGCGAAACACTGTAATTATGCTGCAGCTGGGGTACATCGGCACACGCATGCGCACTAGCTGCCTCTCCACACTTAGACGTGGAGGGGAAATTTGTCTTGGAGATGCTGTCTATGAACAGAAGGAAAAGCTAAAGGAAGCCTGACTTTCTATCCCTCCGAATTATGAAATGCAGCAATGAATTCCATGAGTTTGCTATAACATTAGCGTAGCTAAATGTGCATGAGGGTGTGATGTAGAGGTGCTAGAAATAGCTTGTCACCAGTGGGGCACTAATGGAATACAACAGCCAGTTCTATGATGCCACAAAATGGCAGTATTTTGTGCTATCATTATAGCTTATTAAAAACAGAGCACGAGGTTGTCATGCAGAGGTGCTGCACATAGATTTGCAGTAGTGTGAATAGACAAAAGTACAATAGCCACGTTTAGGATACAACTAGGTACACTGAGTGTTTGCTACTATAAATGGCTGAGTTTAAAAAAGTTTGAGTGTGCAATGCAGGCAGACGTGCTGCAAATAACGTTCCAATACTGTGAATTGACAAAAGTACAATAGCCACGTTTAGGATACAACTAGGTACAGTGAGTGTTTGCTAGTATAATGGCTGAGTTTAAAAAAGTTTGAGTGTGCAATGCAGGCAGACGTGCTGCAAATAACGTTCCAATACTGTGAATTGACAAAAGTACAATAGCCACGTTTAGGATACAACTAGGTACAGTGAGTGTTTGCTAGTATAATGGCTGAGTTTAAAAAAGTTTGAGTGTGCAATGCAGGCAGACGTGCTGCAAATAACGTTCCAATACTGTGAATTGACAAAAGTACAATAGCCACGTTTAGGATACAACTAGGTACACTGAGTGTTTGCTACTATAAATGGCTGAGTTTAAAAAAGTTTGAGTGTGCAATGCAGGCAGACGTGCTGCAAATAACGTTCCAATACTGTGAATTGACAAAAGTACAATAGCCACGTTTAGGATACAACTAGGTACAGTGAGTGTTTGCTAGTATAATGGCTGAGTTTAAAAAAGTTTGAGTGTGCAATGCAGGCAGACGTGCTGCAAATAACGTTCCAATACTGTGAATTGACAAAAGTACAATAGCCACGTTTAGGATACAACTAGGTACAGTGAGTGTTTGCTAGTATAATGGCTGAGTTTAAAAAAGTTAGAGTGTGCAATGCAGGCAGACGTGCTGCAAATAACGTTCCAATACTGTGAATAGACAAAAGTACAATAGCCACGTTTAGGATACAACTAGGTACACTGAGTGTTTGCTAGTATAATGGCTGAGTTTAAAAAAGTTAGAGTGTGCAATGCAGGCAGACGTGCTGCAAATAACGTTCCAATACTGTGAATAGACAAAAGTACAATAGCCACGTTTAGGATACAACTAGGTACACTGAGTGTTTGCTACTATAAATGGCTGAGTTTAAAAAAGTTTGAGTGTGCAATGCAGGCAGACGTGCTGCAAATAACGTTCCAATACTGTGAATTGACAAAAGTACAATAGCCACGTTTAGGATACAACTAGGTACACTGAGTGTTTGCTACTATAAATGGCTGAGTTTAAAAAAGTTTGAGTGTGCAATGCAGGCAGACGTGCTGCAAATAACGTTCCAATACTGTGAATTGACAAAAGTACAATAGCCACGTTTAGGATACAACTAGGTACAGTGAGTGTTTGCTAGTATAATGGCTGAGTTTAAAAAAGTTTGAGTGTGCAATGCAGGCAGACGTGCTGCAAATAACGTTCCAATACTGTGAATTGACAAAAGTACAATAGCCACGTTTAGGATACAACTAGGTACAGTGAGTGTTTGCTAGTATAATGGCTGAGTTTAAAAAAGTTAGAGTGTGCAATGCAGGCAGACGTGCTGCAAATAACGTTCCAATACTGTGAATAGACAAAAGTACAATAGCCACGTTTAGGATACAACTAGGTACACTGAGTGTTTGCTACTATAAATGGCTGAGTTTAAAAAAGTTTGAGTGTGCAATGCAGGCAGACGTGCTGCAAATAACGTTCCAATACTGTGAATTGACAAAAGTACAATAGCCACGTTTAGGATACAACTAGGTACAGTGAGTGTTTGCTAGTATAATGGCTGAGTTTAAAAAAGTTAGAGTGTGCAATGCAGGCAGACGTGCTGCAAATAACGTTCCAATACTGTGAATAGACAAAAGTACAATAGCCACGTTTAGGATACAACTAGGTACACTGAGTGTTTGCTACTATAAATGGCTGAGTTTAAAAAAGTTTGAGTGTGCAATGCAGGCAGACGTGCTGCAAATAACGTTCCAATACTGTGAATTGACAAAAGTACAATAGCCACGTTTAGGATACAACTAGGTACACTGAGTGTTTGCTACTATAAATGGCTGAGTTTAAAAAAGTTTGAGTGTGCAATGCAGGCAGACGTGCTGCAAATAACGTTCCAATACTGTGAATTGACAAAAGTACAATAGCCACGTTTAGGATACAACTAGGTACAGTGAGTGTTTGCTAGTATAATGGCTGAGTTTAAAAAAGTTTGAGTGTGCAATGCAGGCAGACGTGCTGCAAATAACGTTCCAATACTGTGAATTGACAAAAGTACAATAGCCACGTTTAGGATACAACTAGGTACAGTGAGTGTTTGCTAGTATAATGGCTGAGTTTAAAAAAGTTAGAGTGTGCAATGCAGGCAGACGTGCTGCAAATAACGTTCCAATACTGTGAATAGACAAAAGTACAATAGCCACGTTTAGGATACAACTAGGTACACTGAGTGTTTGCTACTATAAATGGCTGAGTTTAAAAAAGTTTGAGTGTGCAATGCAGGCAGACGTGCTGCAAATAACGTTCCAATACTGTGAATTGACAAAAGTACAATAGCCACGTTTAGGATACAACTAGGTACACTGAGTGTTTGCTACTATAAATGGCTGAGTTTAAAAAAGTTTGAGTGTGCAATGCAGGCAGACGTGCTGCAAATAACGTTCCAATACTGTGAATTGACAAAAGTACAATAGCCACGTTTAGGATACAACTAGGTACAGTGAGTGTTTGCTAGTATAATGGCTGAGTTTAAAAAAGTTTGAGTGTGCAATGCAGGCAGACGTGCTGCAAATAACGTTCCAATACTGTGAATTGACAAAAGTACAATAGCCACGTTTAGGATACAACTAGGTACACTGAGTGTTTGCTACTATAAATGGCTGAGTTTAAAAAAGTTTGAGTGTGCAATGCAGGCAGACGTGCTGCAAATAACGTTCCAATACTGTGAATTGACAAAAGTACAATAGCCACGTTTAGGATACAACTAGGTACACTGAGTGTTTGCTACTATAAATGGCTGAGTTTAAAAAAGTTAGAGTGTGCAATGCAGGCAGACGTGCTGCAAATATCGTTCCAATACTGTGAATAGACAAAAGTACAATAGCCACGTTTAGGATACAACTAGGTACACTGAGTGTTTGCTACTATAAATGGCTGAGTTTAAAAAAGTTAGAGTGTGCAATGCAGGCAGACGTGCTGCAAATAACGTTCCAATACTGTGAATTGACAAAAGTACAATAGCCACGTTTAGGATACAACTAGGTACAGTGAGTGTTTGCTAGTATAATGGCTGAGTTTAAAAAAGTTTGAGTGTGCAATGCAGGCAGACGTGCTGCAAATAACGTTCCAATACTGTGAATTGACAAAAGTACAATAGCCACGTTTAGGATACAACTAGGTACAGTGAGTGTTTGCTAGTATAATGGCTGAGTTTAAAAAAGTTAGAGTGTGCAATGCAGGCAGACGTGCTGCAAATAACGTTCCAATACTGTGAATAGACAAAAGTACAATAGCCACGTTTAGGATACAACTAGGTACACTGAGTGTTTGCTACTATAAATGGCTGAGTTTAAAAAAGTTTGAGTGTGCAATGCAGGCAGACGTGCTGCAAATAACGTTCCAATACTGTGAATTGACAAAAGTACAATAGCCACGTTTAGGATACAACTAGGTACACTGAGTGTTTGCTACTATAAATGGCTGAGTTTAAAAAAGTTTGAGTGTGCAATGCAGGCAGACGTGCTGCAAATAACGTTCCAATACTGTGAATTGACAAAAGTACAATAGCCACGTTTAGGATACAACTAGGTACAGTGAGTCTTTGCTAGTATAATGGCTGAGTTTAAAAAAGTTTGAGTGTGCAATGCAGGCAGACGTGCTGCAAATAACGTTCCAATACTGTGAATTGACAAAAGTACAATAGCCACGTTTAGGATACAACTAGGTACAGTGAGTGTTTGCTAGTATAATGGCTGAGTTTAAAAAAGTTAGAGTGTGCAATGCAGGCAGACGTGCTGCAAATAACGTTCCAATACTGTGAATAGACAAAAGTACAATAGCCACGTTTAGGATACAACTAGGTACACTGAGTGTTTGCTACTATAAATGGCTGAGTTTAAAAAAGTTTGAGTGTGCAATGCAGGCAGACGTGCTGCAAATAACGTTCCAATACTGTGAATAGACAAAAGTACAATAGCCACGTTTAGGATACAACTAGGTACACTGAGTGTTTGCTACTATAAATGGCTGAGTTTAAAAAAGTTTGAGTGTGCAATGCAGGCAGACGTGCTGCAAATAACGTTCCAATACTGTGAATTGACAAAAGTACAATAGCCACGTTTAGGATACAAC
Source organism: Anomaloglossus baeobatrachus (assembly GCF_048569485.1). Lineage (NCBI taxonomy): Eukaryota > Metazoa > Chordata > Amphibia > Anura > Aromobatidae > Anomaloglossus > Anomaloglossus baeobatrachus. The sequence continues at coordinate 112,453,119 of NC_134358.1, read as the reverse complement.
TAGGTACACTGAGTGTTTGCTACTATAAATGGCTGAGTTTAAAAAAGTTAGAGTGTGCAATGCAGGCAGACGTGCTGCAAATATCGTTCCAATACTGTGAATAGACAAAAGTACAATAGCCACGTTTAGGATACAACTAGGTACACTGAGTGTTTGCTAGTATAATGGCTTAGTTAAAATGAGTTTGAGTGTGCAATGCAGGCAGACGCGCTATGCAAATGTCTTTGCACTAGTGGGACTATAGCAAAGTCCAATAGCCACGTATAGGATGCCACTAGGTACACTGAGTGTTTGCTAGTATAATGGCTTGGTTTTAATGAGTTGGAGTGTGCAATGCAGGCAGACGCGCTCTGCAAATGTCTTTGCACTAGTGGGACTATAGCAAAGTCCAATAGCCACGTATAGGATGCCACTAGGTACACTGAGTGTTTGCTAGTATAATGGCTTGGTTAGAATGAGTTGTAGTGTGCAATGCAGGCAGATGTGCTCTGCTAATGTCTTTGCACTAGTGGGACTATAGCAAAGTCCAATAGCCACGTATAGGATGCCACTAGGTACACTGAGTGTTTGCTAGTATAATGGCTTAGTTAAAATGAGTTTGAGTGTGCAATGCAGGCAGACGCGCTATGCAAATGTCTTTGCACTAGTGGGACTATAGCAAAGTCCAATAGCCACGTATAGGATGCCACTAGGTACACTGAGTGTTTGCTAGTCTAATGGCTTGGTTAGAATGAGTTGTAGTGTGCAATGCAGGCAGATGTGCTCTGCTAATGTCTTTGCACTAGTGGGACTATAGCAAAGTCCAATAGCCACGTATAGGATGCCACTAGGTACACTGAGTGTTTGCTAGTATAATGGCTTAGTTAAAATGAGTTTGAGTGTGCAATGCCGGCAGACGCGCTATGCAAATGTCTTTGCACTAGTGGGACTATAGCAAAGTCCAATAGCCACGTATAGGATGCCACTAGGTACACTGAGTGTTTGCTAGTATAATGGCTTGGTTTTAATGAGTTGGAGTGTGCAATGCAGGCAGACGCGCTCTGCAAATGTCTTTGCACTAGTGGGACTATAGCAAAGTCCAATAGCCACGTATAGGATGCCACTAGGTACACTGAGTGTTTGCTAGTATAATGGCTTGGTTAGAATGAGTTGTAGTGTGCAATGCAGGCAGACGCGCTCTGCAAATGTCTTTGCACTAGTGGGACTATAGCAAAGTCCAATAGCCACGTATAGGATGCCACTAGGTACACTGAGTGTTTGCTAGTATAATGGCTTGTTTAGAATGAGTTGTAGTGTGCAACGCAGGCAGACGCGCTCTGCAAATGTCTTTGCACTAGTGGGACTATAGCAAAGTCCAATAGCCACGTATAGGATGCCACTAGGTACACTGAGTGTTTGCTAGTATAATGGCTTAGTTATCAGTTGGAGTGTGCAGAGGACAAGAGGGTACAGTGGCAGGATTGTGGTGCTCTGGGTAGAGGAATGGAAGCCTGCCTTTCTATTCCCTCCTAATGGTGAAATGCAGGTAGGAAATCCCTGACCTGGGCTACACAGACGCTGTTGCTGTTTGCAGGACCTGTCACCTATGGCTCTCTGACCCTGCCGGTTGGAGCCCTTAAAAGGACTGCTATAAAGTGCTCTCCCTAAGCTGTCTAACGCTGTGTATGCAGCGCATACAGCTGTATCGGCTATAGGACTCAGGAAGACGGAGCTGCGACAGTGATGTCTGACACCAAAGACGCAGAAGGCAGATAATGGCGTCCGTGAAGAAAATGTCCGGTTTTATAATGCAGGGACATGTGACATGCAGATCCTATCACACATGCCGTTGCTTCTCTGGCTCAAAGTCCACTTAGCTGTGTGTGTGTCTGGGATTGGCTGACATGCTGGCCCGCCCCACAAGACGCGCGCACTTAGGGAAGGAAGACAAGAAAAAAAAAAAAAAAAAATGGCGATCGCCATTATAGAAACAGCAGTGATCTGAAGGCGCTGTTCACGCACACTATACACTGAAATGTGATAATAGTTTGATTCACAGAGTGACTTACACTATTACAGCAGAAACCAAGCTATGATTTAGCTGTTTTTTGGCTGCTAGAACCGTTCTCGAACGTTTCTAGAACTACCGAGCTTTTGCAAAAAGCTCGAGTTCTAGTTCGATCTAGAACATGCCCCAAAATCACTCGAGCCGCGAACTGGAGAACCACGAACCACGAACCGCGCTCAACTCTACTCCTAGGTATTTTTTTTCCCGCATTTTGTAAGCATGTTTGAGGTATTTTGACACATTAAGCGCTAGAGTATATTATTCATTGTTTTCTGGATTTTCAAAAATGTTAGAAAATCACCCACAAAATTTTTTAAAAACAGTAAAGGAAACCGCTAAAAAAACGATTACAAAAAACACTTCAGAAAATGTTAACAAACTGGTAACAAAATAAATAAAAAAAACGAGGACAAAAAATACCTAGAAAACACATAGCAGGAACATTTTATGAAGCAGTTTTTGCTTGTAAAACCTCTAGTTTTTCAATGCCTCAGCATCGATTTGTGAACATAGTCTATGAATTCAATAACAAGTTTGATGTGAACTTTGTGAGGAATCTGCAACAATAATAATTATAATAATTTTTATTTATAAAATGACAACATATTTCCCACAGCACTTTACAGTTCAGAGGGGACATGTAAAGACAATATGAGACAATAGAAAATAACAAAATTAAGATACCAAGAGGAGTGAGGGCCCTGCTCGTAAGCTTACAGTCATTGACGAAATAGGGGACGCACAAAAGGTGAATGGGGGGAGGGGGAAAGAAGTGATATGCCACTCCTTTTTTTTTTCTGCAGCACACTTTAAAACCTGATCGAAAAATGATTGCTGCTGTGGTTTACCCAATGAAATCAATAAAAATAAGTATTTGACATAGTTGTTTGAAAATCCATGAAAACTATCAGCGTAAATGTACCGTAAGGGACTCCTATAATTTCCTAATATACTCTCGCAAATTATAGTCTAACGGCTAAAGGGATTTACGTACATCTGATCCACAAACTCTCAATATCTCCATATGGAAGCATAAATATGAGAATATTGAATTATCCAGTTCTTCCCCTTCAAAAAAGAATAAACATTTAAAGGTGTTGTCCACTCCTTAAACAAATCCTTCTCAATCACTATATAGTATAGTGTAAGGTATTGTAATATAAGATGTATCTGAGTTGAGAATGTTACTATGTAGAGGTATAAAAGTATTCATAATGTAATCTCTGTGTATTGGTATAAGGTGTAATGTTATGTTGTATATAATGCGTTCAGAACGCAGCGAGTCCTGACCTGCAGCACCGTGCGTCTCCTCCGCAGGAGACCGCAGCTGACTGTGCTCACGATCAGGGTTCAGTGCGCTGCGGTCTCTCGCTTGTGTTCTCCCTACAGAGGACACATGCAATTCCGCAGCAAACAATTGACATGCTGCGGTCTGGAAACACGTACCGCAGGTCAGTGTTTGCTGCGGAAATAAGAAGCATAGTAGGCATGGGATTTCTAGAAATCCTGTCCACTATGCTTGTACTGTACACTGTAGCGTTTTGGACGCAGATGAAGCATGCTGCATCCAAAACGCTGCAAATACTGATCGTGGGCACACATCCTAATGCATATGAAACGTCCAAGAAACAATATGCCCACTTTCGTGTGTATAGTATTATCATCATCTGTTCAGTAAAGACTTTATGTTATTAATGTAGTGGTGACTTCCTTTCCCGAGTGAAGCAACAATTGGTTCTGGCAAGCCAACACTAATGGCAACATGCAGCCTGCACGGGCGTACTGCCCACACTACAGAAACTCACACACCCAGCCAGGACCCCATCTTTCGTGTAGAGTGCCAGGATGCAGCAGACAATTACCTCACCCATGACTGCCACCCTGTGCCATGTTACAGTGTGATGGATTTGAAGTGGCCACTAATTCGCTACAGAGTTCACATGACATAACGTGAACCCTGCAGCCAATGTTGGCAACTGGTGTCCTGGGGCTCACATGACATGACATAACAATGTCAAGTGAGCCCCAGGACACCAGGTACCAGGTGCCAACATTGCTGGAACGATGCCGGCAATGAAGGCGAATATAATTGTTATTGTTTTACATGGTGAAAATATATTGACTGACTAAGGGTTGTTCAGGAACTGGATAAGTCCTTTAACCCCTTAACGACTCCTCATACACTATGTCCATCATAAGTTTTGCTTTTGATGCCGGCTTCCATGCCAAGTCTGCATCTTTGCCAGCAGATAATGGCAATGTTAGAGTGCAGTCTGAGGGCCTTATAACTCGGTGGACGATTGCATCACAATGCTTCAATTGGCCGGCGGCTCTCCTGACCTAAGCGTGACAGGATGTATTTCTATGTAGCACTCATAATCCTATTTCACCACATTTGAAATGTTTTCCTGTTTTTCATTACATCAAATGATAAAATGAATGAAACAATTTAAAAACAAATCCACAGACCAAAAAACTCCTTAATTTTATAAAATTAAATTTTATTAACAGAAGCAATCAGATAAAAAACACTTCCACAGTATATAGCAAACAATCCATTTAGTACCAAACAAACAATAGAGACATATATCCCCCTTCTGATTATATTCCTATGTGTTTTCCCTATTTAGGAGCAAAAAACAAATGTCAGTTAAGCATACCACAAAATTATATCCCTAAACAGTCCTATAGTCAAGGGTCCTCCAGTCAAGATCCCTAAGGGCAACACTTTACCCTAGATTAGTTGATTCTGCGAAAGGGAATAAAAGGGAATCATGAATGGACATGTCATAAATAGGTGACATCGTCATTCACCCAGAATCTACAACTTTGCTCCAGGCGAGGTGATAAATAACATTAAGAGAGATAAATAAGTTGTCTTGTAACATCTACACTGATACCTTATGAAATTCTGCATCACCTGGCACCTTTCTACTCTGAGAATGCGCTATAACCAGAGGAGATTATAATGATCATGTTTACACCTACTATATAACTTGAGAATAATTTGTATAGTATACATATCATTTTCTATACGAGGAGATTACAAAAATCATGTCTATACTTACTATATAATTGGAGGATAATTTGTATAGAATATGTATCATTTTCTATTCTGCTTTTGAATGACCCCTGAAGAACCTCCTGTTGGGAGGGGAAACGCGCCGGGTCGATTAGGGGTTGAGGGTTGATAACATCACAACCTCCTCACAAATATAGTAATTGCCAATATATTCAGAACTAAATCTCACCGTAGAATCAACTAATCTAGGGTAAAGTGTTGCCCTTAGGGATCTTGACTGTAGGACCCTTGACTATAGGACTGTTTAGGGATATAATTTTGTGTTATGCTTAACTGACATTTGTTTTTGTTTTTTGCTCCTAAATAGGGGAAACACATAGGAATATAATCAGAAGGGGGATATATGTCTCTATTGTTTGTTTGGCACTAAATGGATTGTTTGCTATATACTGTGGAAGTGTTTTTTTCTGATTGCTTCTGTTAATAAAATTAAATTTTATAAAATTAAGGAGTTTCTTAAGGCCCCGTCACACTAAGCAACATCGCTAGCAACATCGCTGGTAACGAACAACTTTTGTGACGTTGCTAGCGATGTTGCTGTGTGTGACATCCAGCAACAACCTGGCCCCTGCTGTGAGGTCGTTGGTTGTTGCTGAATGTCCTGGGCCATTTTTTAGTTGTTGCTGTCCTGCTGTGAAGCACAGATCGCTGTGTGTGACAGCGAGACAGCAACAACTAAATGTGCAGTGAGCAGGAGCCGGCTTCTGCTGAGGCTGGTAACTAATGTAAACATCGGGTAACCAAGAAGCCCTGTCCTTGGTTACCCGATATTTACCTTTGATACCAGACTCCTCCGCTCTCACTGCCTGTGCTGCCGGCTCCTGCTCTGTGCACAGATAGCTGCAGCACACATCAGGCAATTAACCCGATGTGTGCTGTAACTAGGAGAGCAAGGAGCCAGCACTAAGCAGTGTGCGCTGCTCCCTGCTCTGTGCACATTTAGCTGCAGCACACATCGGGTTAATTAACCTGATGTGTGCTGTAACTAGGAGACTGGGGGCTGGTCACTGGTTGCTGGTGAGCTCACCAGCAACTCGTGTAGCCACGCTCCAGCGATCCCTGCCAGGTCAGGTTGCTGGTGGGATCGCTGGAGCGTCGCAGTGTGACAGCTCACCAGCAACCTCCTAGCAACTTACCAGCGATCCCTATCGTTGTTGGGATCGCTGGTAAGTTGCTTAGTGTGACTGGACCTTTAGTCTGTGAATCAGTTTTAGCTCTCCTTTCATCAGTTTTTTGTGAGAAACAATTTAAAAACAAACAAACAAAAAAAGTCACACAGCTATACAAAAAAAAGTCACATGACTATATTTCGACAGAAAAATAAAAAAAAATTGACTCTTGGAATAAGGGGAAGAAAAAATGAAAGCACAAAACCAAAAGATTGTCTGATCCTTAAATAGTTAATAGATAAAAGAACCTCAATTAGTTATTTAACAGCAGCTTACAGTATATACAAACATTTTTAAATGGGTCATTTGACTAAAAATGAAATATAGAGGTTTTCACCGTAAGTAGCAAAGGATAGTTTAACAACTGAAGAAATAAACTTCAAAAATATCTATAAACTTTATCATTTTAACAACCGACAACTGGAAAGAATTAGCATGGATTTTCTGTACTGATTGAAGGCAAATATGATTTTACTAGTAAATAAGCATAAAAGGTACATGGAATATGTAAAGATGGTTTGAACAAGCAAACAAAACAAAGCATATGCCAAGCAGCCAGGTGAGACAGCGCCGTCCATTTACTGCACTAGGGAATTGTTTCATCACTTCTGTAGATTGCGGAACAAAAGCCCTGGAGATTCCTCTACAGTATTTACTAAAGATCTTATTCTCTACGTATTCACAAAAATGTAACATAATTCAGAAGGCTTGCTTCATTTTTTTAATTTAGGGATTTTTTCGTGGCTGTATGAATTCTCATTCCTTATGTTCTTAACACAAGGAGTATTAATACACAAAGTAACTTAATTAATTATAAGACTCACAGTTTTGTAAAAAAAAAAGAAAGAAAAAGTTTATATATACACACACGCACATAAAAAAAACCTTGCGGTCTATAAATTTTAGGACAGTGCCATCTACTGCCTACTATATTTATAACAGGTAACCAATATAAATTCTCTAATTTTATTTAATCCAAAATACTCATAAAGATGCCATCACCCACAGTGATATAGTAAAGGTTTTTAGCAGTTTTTGCTTCATGCATTGTGCCAAAAAAACCTGTGGTCAGATGTTTGCTGAATTTAAGTAGGAGAATTCAAAACGCGATACCTCGCTTAACGAGTAACCCACTTAACGAGACTTTCGCTTAACAAGCAAAGCTTTCTGTAAATTTGTAACCCGCTTTACGAGAAAGCTTTGCTGTACGAGCGAAATCCTCACTGAATACACTTCCGGTTCCGTACATCCACCGCGCTCTGACCCACACTTGCAGTCCACACAAACACACACATGTACGCCCAAACACACACAAACATACACGCACTCACACACATACAGTATTATGCTCACCTTACCTTCCGTTCCACCGCCGGCCTCATGGTTCTTGTAGTTCCCAGGTACATCGCGGCGAACAACAAGTACCATGAGGCCGGCGGTGGAACGGAAGGTAAGGTGAGCATATAATATCTGTACCTTCCGTTTCATCGCCGGCCTCCTGAGTCCTGTAGTGCGCCGCTCTGCTCTGCTCCGCTCCGCTCCAGGCATCGGCATCCATGACAACGAAGCAGGAACTTCCTGGTTCCTGTCACCGCTTGTCAAAAGCAGCGAGCTGGCCAATCAGAGGCAAGCGGCTCTGCCTTTGACGTCAGCGCTCTGGCAGGAAGTTCCGCCCTCGTCGTTATGGTTACCTGATACACGGCCCGCACCGGAGAACAGCAAGTCCCAGGAGACCGGCGATGGAACGGAAGGTAAGGTGAGCATATAATATGTGTGTGTGCGTGTGTGCTTGTGTGTTTATACGTGTTTGTGTGCGTTTGTGTATGTGTAGAATGACAGAATAGGGAACCAGGATGGGACATTTAACACATTGTGGAACGAATTGTCTGCATTGCAATGATTTCCTATGGGAAATCTTGCTCTGCTGAACGAGTAACTTGATTAACAAGCACAGTCCCAGAACGCATTGTTCTCGTTAAGCAAGGTACCACTGTCCATAAATTGAGCTTGTTTTACATCACATTTTTTGTGAGTTTCTTTATATATTTTTTATGTTTCTGGATATATTTTAAAATAATGGCTTGGTATATATATTGTATAGTTTTGTTTTTGTGGCATTTATTGTTGCATTTTTGACAATATAAATCGTGAGTTTTAAAGAAATCTTGTAAACTCTTGAATTATGATTCACATATTTTGTAATAATGGCTTGGTATATACAGTATATTGTATATTTTTATGCCATTCATTGTTGCATTTATGACAATATAAATCATGAGTTTTTGAGAAATCTTGAAAACACGATCTATAATTTACAAGACTTGTAATGTTGAAAATGCAATCAAAATAACTAAAAAAATGCAGAAAAACACATTACAAGAAAAATGATCCAAAAACATCTAGAATTACAAAAACTGCATGAACAGATTATCAACTTTACATGTTTTTTAGGCAATAGAAACACTGTTAAAATATTTGTCTTTCTAACTTTATAATTACGGAAAAAAATATTGCAAACATTTTAGGTAAGTGTGAAATAAAGGCTTTAAAAAATAGAAGTGCTAAGAGTATATTTATTTTTATCTATTAATAAAATGCAAAGTGAATAGCAAAAGAAAAATTCAAATCAATATTTGCTGAGACTACCCTTTGCCTCACATACAGCATCAGTTTTTCTAGATACACTTGCACACAGGTTTTGAAGGAACTCAGCAGGGATATTTTTCCAAATACAGTACACACAAAAGGTTTGGGATATTTGGTTTTCGGGTGAAATTTATATAGGGCATTTAAGTAGAAGAATGTAATGGTGTTTTCCTCATCTCAAACTATTTATTGAAACAAAAGTCAACCCCCCAAAAAATAGCAATGTCTTAATAACCTGTCATGTGGCCTTGAACATCAATTATAGCTTGACAACGACATCTCCTGCTGTTCAGAAGTGGCTGCGGAGGCAAAGCACCACATTCTTCTAGAAGGGCAGTCCTCAGGTGATTGAGGTTCTGGGGCACAGAGTTTCAAGCCTATACATGGCGACTCTGCTGTTCCCATAGGTTTTCTATGGGCTTCAGGTCTGGAGAAAGTGCAGGCTGCTCCATTTGAGGTATGCCAGTATCCGGCAGCCATTCCCTAGTTATGCGACCTCGATGAATTGAAGCATTATTGTCCCTGAAAAGGAAATTAGGTCTTTGTTGTTCATGCATAGGCATAATAACTGGATTATGTTATTCAAATAATAGGGACTTGTCACTGTACCTTTCACAAAGTGTAGTGCAGTTCTGTATTAACTAGAATAACCTGTTTACACCGTAACACCACCACCACCAAAAGTCTCGTCTGGTGACAACAGTGGCTGATGCATAGCACTCTCTTTGACGTCTCCAACATTGCCGACACCCATCATTTATGCTCGGCGTGAATGGACTTTCATCCGTGAACAGCACTGAGACCCACGTCCAGCAAGACAATGACACCTGTGTCTGGTGGTGTAGTCATGTAGCCTTGCAGCTCATCTGGCATGCAAACCACGCTGACGTAAACGGTTTCAAATGGTCTGACATGACACTTGGGTCCTTTTCAACTTCTTTAAATATGCCTGGAGTTGTGTGGCATTCATCATCCAAAGGGCATTGTTCACAATGAAGTGGTCATCGGTGTAGGATGTGGCCAAAGGACATCCACTTTTATGCCTTTCTGTAACTCTTCCAGTCTGTTGATCAATTGCTAGGTGTCGTCTTGGTCTCATGATGTCAAAATGTGTACCAATTCTAAATGAACCCTAAAATTTATTGGCTGACTCATGGATTAAATACCTGTTGTGAATTTTGTGCAAAAAAAGTACTGAAACATTGAACAATTGGACATTTGCATTCAAATGTTTTGAGAAGGTCACATTAAGTTCACCTGAAATGGTTAGAGTACATTTTAAGATCATCCTGAAATTTCACTTAAAAGCCAAATATTCCAAGCTTTTTGTGAGTAGTAGAACAAGATGAATGTAGCTGGGTCACCCGGATTGCTGCCAGTTGTAATCTGATAGCAATGCTGAACATTTACCAATTTTGAAGAGAAGTACCCATGATATGTCTTTCATCTGCTGCATTAAATTTCCTTAGCTAACCACTGCCTCTACGGCCCTCAACTTTGCCCTTTTCTTGGTACTTTTTCAAAAGAACTTGAACAGCACATCTTGAAACCTCAGTCTGGTTTGAAATTTTTGCCTGGAAGAGACCTTGCTGATGCAGTATAACGATCTTGTGTCTTATTGCTGTGCTCAGTCTTGCTATGGGGTATGACCTGTGATATGAAACCATTTTCCACAACCTTACCTGTGTAGCACAATTTGGCTGTTCCTCTGATAGTCTAAAACCTTCTACACAGCTGTTTCAGTAAATGACGGGGTTTCTATCTAAAAATGAAAATCATGATCAGTATAACCTTTTAGGTTTAAGTAGTTATTCGTACACCTGCTGATAATCCTATAAAATGCCTCACTTTGTACAAATGTGCCTAAAAAATCTAATGTTGTTTTGAAGGCAAAGGGCAATTAGACCAAATATTGATTTGATTTAGATTTTCCTTTTGTTCAATCACTTTGCATTTTGTTACTTGATAAAGCTAAACTATCAACATTTCTTACCACTTTTATTTTTGGAAGCATTTTTTCCACATCTGGCTAAAACTTTTGCACAGTATTATATCTATATTTATACTGTATGTAGTAGAAAAATGTAACAAACTTAACAGATACATGCCAAGTCATATCCCTGATGTGAACAGAGCCTGTTCGGAAAGTTATATTTGCCATCTGAATCGACTTTGCACATAATAAGTTTACTCAGACGTGCTTTATTCAATTACCGTATTTTTTCGCTTTATAAGACGCACCTGATTATAAGACGCACCCCCAAATTTGGTGAAGGAAAAGAGAATTTTTTTTTTTTTAATGTTAAATGGGGTCCATCTTATAATGCCAGTGTCCGTCTAACAAATCATATAGGGTATATGTCCCTCATAGCCCCCATCCTAAAATTAGCCTCCCTTAATCTGGATATGGCCCCCTTATATTGAATATAGCCCCCTTGTGCTGGGACACATCCCCCTTTGCTGCCCATGGCCCCTATAGATGGCACACCTCCCCTGTGTTTGATATGGCCCCCATACTGCTGCCCATGGCCACTATAGATGGCACACCTCCCCTGTGTTAGATATGGCCCCCCATACTGCTGCCCATAATAAAATAAAACACTCTTTCCTTACCTTCTCAGCGCTGTCCCTCCTCGTGTCTCCCTCCTTGCAGTTGAGCTCCGGCTTCTTCCACTTCCTGGTTCTTGTTGCCTGTCATGTGATCGGCACGGCAGAGTGATATCATCTCTGCATGACTGATCACAGACAGCAGCAGCAGAGACACCGGGAGATCAGCGCTGGAGGTAAGTAAAGCTTTTTTTATTTTACTATGGGCAGCAGTATGGGGGCCATATCTAACACAGGGGGGATCATGTGCGATCAAAGGGAGCACAGGCAGATATAATATGCCCTGCTGCCCCAGCCCATCAGCGTGATGCGGTTTCAGCACCACGCTGATGGACAGCGGTTGTGCATATTATATGAGCGGGAGCAGGAGATCAAACGCTGCCGCCCGCAGCTTTCACCTGCCCCCAGCACCGCTCCAGAGCGGACACTGCAGTATGCAATATATATATATATATATATATGTATATATATATATATATATATATACACACACACACACACACGTATATTCGGTTTATAAGACGCACCCCCTACTTTCCCCCAAAATTTGGGGGAACAAAAGTGCGTCTTATAAAGCAAAAAATATGGTAGCTACTTATTTATATTCACTTTTGTTGATGGGCTATGTATTTAATTAAAGTTCTTGTGACACAGGACTGAAAAGTTATGAAAAAAAGAAGCATTTTTTAAATCTGAGCAATATCTTAAAATGTCGAATACAATTGTGAAGTTTCTATTTTTCCTTCTTCCTAACATTTTGTACTTAACACCAAGGAATCTGCTGTATTTAATTATATTTTCACGATGCTTAGTCATACTTGTGTGCATGCTGCTGTTATTAAACTTTACAAATGCGGTAGACGCTATTGATCTGCCATTTATATTTTAGCATTTTTCTACTGCAGGGTTTTAAGCTTCCCCAGCAGGCGTAAGACTACAATAATACATGTAAATAATGCAATTAATCTCGGTACATGAGGTCTCTGTTTTTACAGACTTTGCATATAATCTTGATTGGTTACTGTTTTAGGATACTTCTTGTTCAATTCTTTGTATTGTTATTATAAAAATGTCAGACTGACTATTGCTGAGTTTTACAAAATAAAGTCTAAGAATAAGCAGTGGAATAAAAACTGCCAATTATTTATATATAGAGTCTTTATTCCTGTAGTATTGGCAATTAAAGAATTTAAAGGAGTAAAATCCCATGTCCTGTAAGGTTTAAAGCACCATTCCAGCATTTTGTTTGTTTTTTTTACTTCCCTGCTGGTGTAGCGTTTAAATCTAAGTTCCGTGCCCCCAGTCTTATACTCACCCTGCAGCGTTGTCATCAGTTATCACCGCAGCTCTGGTTGGTTCTGTAGTCTGTGATCTGCTGGCAGCTCCAGTGTTTCTTGGAGAGAGCTGAAGGTTACAACTCAATACAACTCTATGGGAGCCTCATCCTGGCATTCATAGACTTGTATTGAGAGTTTGTGAGGTCACTTCTGACTTATCAGTCAGAAGTTAAGGTCAGAAGATTTGTGCCGCAGAGTGAGTACATAACTAGGGGCAGGGACCTTAGATTTATAGAACCTCAGTGATGAAAAAAAACCCACTGGTGTGGTGCTTTAAGAGATACTGAGTGTAGTGGCAATATTGAAAATACCAAAGTTTACAAGTTTGGGAATTGTTTGGCTGTGCGTAGTACGGTAGCTCAATTCCATTCCATTGACGGTATTTCACGGGTCTGACTGAGGGGAAATTTACACTACTGGACAATCACGAATGATGCTTGTTAAAAATGCTTGTTCCATGATTGATTATCTTGCTGTGTAAACAGGCTGCCGATCAACTTTTGAACGAGAAAAATACTTGTCCATTAGGTGAAATGATCTCTTATGCAATCTAGTATAGATCGTTCAGTGGGCATCGTTAACAGTGGTCTGCCTGTGTGCAATCAGGCATTCAACCAACCGCCGATTGGTAGAAGGTTACCGATCTTGCTGTCTGTTAACCTGTGTAAATGGACCCTTTTACTAGCTATACATATATAGACAATTGAAAATGTTGGACAAACCCTTGAAATATACTGACAGAACTGCTTTTATGAAAAAACAAATTCTCATTTTTTACATTTGCGTATTCATATCTCATGCATACTATGCTAATTTTTAGGATTCTATTGCTAATATACCGAACATCATAATCTTTGAGTTATCAGATTTTAAACATATAATTCAAATTCCCACTAAATACATAGGAAAGAGAATTGCCATACATAGAAATATAGGGATTATGTAGTTTGGACCAGCTCCAATGTAGCAATAAGGATCTGATCACGTGAGTTCTTTCTACTAACACTACAGGAAAAATGGGGCATTGTACGACACTTAATGAAATCAATGGGTCATCCATTTAATGCTTAAACTAACTGTGCACTCCAGAAATAAAAGCTTCAAGAGAGTAATTTTCAAGGAAGGGGTTGGAAAAATAACATATGCAATAAATACATCCACTGGTGGTATATATATAATGGCAATAAGAGTGTGTTACAGATATTTGGGTGGTTTTTAATATCTAATTTCTTAGACACATAGTTGATTAGTTATGCAACATGACAAGGTGATAATAAAGAGTATCTGCAATATTAAGAATTTTATATTTTAATTGTTATTATCCAACATTAAATCCTTTTTTTTCAATCTTGTCTTTCAGATTTTGGCGATTATATCAATCCTGTTTATCGTGCTTTCAACCATCGCATTATCACTGAACACACTACCTGATCTGCAAGAACCAGATGAATTTGGGCAACCGAATGACAACCCTCAGTTGGCACATGTAGAAGCAGTTTGCATTGCGTGGTTTACAATGGAGTATCTATTGCGATTTCTTTCTTCACCCAACAAGTGGAAGTTTTTTAAAGGCCCTCTGAACATAATTGATTTATTGGCCATTTTGCCATATTATGTGACAATTTTCCTTACAGAATCCAATAAGAGTGTTCTTCAGTTCCAAAATGTTCGTCGAGTGGTTCAAATTTTCAGGATTATGAGGATATTACGTATCCTTAAACTTGCCAGACATTCAACTGGTCTACAATCCCTAGGATTCACACTCAGGAGAAGTTATAATGAACTTGGATTACTGATATTATTTTTAGCTATGGGAATAATGATATTTTCTAGTTTGGTGTTTTTTGCTGAGAAGGATGAAGATGCTACTAAATTCACAAGTATACCTGCATCATTTTGGTGGGCAACGATAACTATGACTACAGTTGGGTATGGAGATATTTACCCTAAGACATTACTTGGTAAAATAGTTGGGGGTCTTTGTTGCATCGCTGGAGTCTTAGTGATTGCATTGCCAATTCCTATCATTGTAAACAATTTCTCTGAATTTTACAAAGAGCAGAAAAGACAGGAGAAGGCAATAAAAAGAAGAGAAGCACTTGAACGAGCTAAGAGAAATGGGAGCATAGTGTCTATGAACCTGAAAGATGCATTTGCTCGCAGTATGGAGCTGATCGATATTGTTGTAGATAAGTCTGCCGATGGATCTAATAAAGTGGAGAACGCTAATGATAATCATTTGTCTCCTAGCCGATGGAAATGGGCAAGGAGGACAATGTCTGAGACAAGTTCAAATAAATCATTTGACAATAAATATCAGGAGGTCAGTCAACATGACTCCCAAGAACTATTAAACAATTCTTCTTCCAGCCCACAACATCTCAGTGCCCAGAAACTAGAGGAGCTATACAATGAGATCACAAAAGCACAGTCACATCCTAGTGTTAACTCTGCCTATCATGAGCAATCAGTCATTCCACCTGCATATGAAGAGGAAATAGAAATGGAAGAGGTTTCTGCAAAAAGAAACCAGTTATCAGTTGCTCCGAAAGATATGATAACTGACATGAGAAGTGTCTCAAGTATTGACAGCTTTGCCAGTTGCGCAACAGATTTTACCGAAGCAGAAAGATCTCCTCTTACACCATTTCCTGGGAGTAACCTTGAAATGAGGTTCCCTGCATATACCGTTAGTGAAGAAGGTGGGAGGGAGGTTAAAACATCTCACTTTCAGCCACGTACAAAATACCCAGGTTTTGCCCCCAAAGATGTCACATTTGAGTATAAGTTATCAGAAGCCTCAGGTAGGAGTGAATGTGGAACCCCAAAGATACTTCTCCAAGAACAAATTGGTGCTGAGCGAGAGGATAGTCAGAGTTCAATGAAACTGAATAATCCAATTAGGTCTAGATCGTTAAAAGTTAATTTCAAACAGTCAAAGGGCAGCACTCTCCCAAATCCAGCAAATATCACAAGTGCAATGCCAGCTAAGACAATAGAACACCCATTATACACTCATCTTCAACTAAGCACACTTTTTCTGCAAGACTATTCATCCTCCGAGCAACCAACAGAAACAGAGTCTCCAGGTGTATTTCCAAGGCCTCCTACACCACCTTCTCAAAATCCCAAATTAGTTTCACTCTCTTCCAAGAAGAGAAGCAGCTTCACAGAAATAAACACAGAAGATGATGACTTCATGCAGGTTTGTGAATCAAAGCACGATACTCAGGAGGACATCAAAAATAACTGCGTTGAGGAAAAGAATGATGGCAACTATGCTACAGCAGACACAGATGTGCACTCGTTGCAGAAATCAATCAATCAAAATTGTACTCAGGACATTTACTTGGCCGGAGAGGACCTTAAACAGGACAGTAATCAGGAGGAAAGTAAAGTGGAGAATCATTTATTTGTCCCAGAAATCCCTTCAGACACCGGTGAAACAGGTTATTGTCAGACACGTGAGACCAGCATGTGACTAGTTGCAAGAGCAATAAGGACTTTTTTTCTTAAAAGCACTAAGGTTGGTAAAGCCTACGAACTCAAAAGGAAAAGCCTCAAAGACATTCATAAACTATTAATTTTGCATGGCATGAAGAATTGCTTAGTAAAATAGTTCAGGAACTACCTTTTGTAACAAAACATATAATGACTCAGCAGCAGTGTGTAATTATGAAAGCCCTTCCTAAGAGCCAGTGTATTGCAAATCCTGACATTCTTGATCCTTTAATCCATGATTGTAGATGTGTTTTGGAACATTTAAAAGCAGAGTAGAGTTTGTTCAAGAAAGGATTATGGGTCACTGCATGCATCAAAGATGGAAATGAGGTTCTGTGAGCTTTAAGAAAGCCTATATGTGTACATATGTTAGCTAGGACAACTGAATATAAATAAAGTATGTAAAGCGAACCTATTACTATGGACACAGGTATAGTACTTCCTTCACAGTCTACTGTTTGGAGGACTTGTACAGACTTATATTATGTTGCAGAATTGCAACCTTGTCGTTAGCTTTTCCAGTGATATTGGTGTGAGAAATACAACATGGATACTGTGTTGGAAAGCTCACGAAAAACTGGAATCGTTATGCAACTGAAGTAAATGCTTTCTGTTCAGAGATCATTGTTGGTTTAAATTAAGAAAATATTTTTTATTTTTTGTGCTATAAACCACTGCAGATTTTGCTGTGCATAAAATTGTTTTTGCATTTCTTATTTAAAAAAAAATAAAGTAAAAAAAAAAAAATCAGGTAAGATGAAACAACCACAAATGCAAGTGTGAAGACTGATATTTAATGTGTTAACTTGCCAAAAATGTTATTAATAATATTGTCCCAATGTCGAGTACTCAAGAACAGTTCTTGGCCGCCACGTAAATAGTGCCAACTGCTATAAAATACTTCATTTTGCAATTTACTTACTGGATATTATCTTGTGTATCCCTGTGCAGTCTATATTTGTTGCTCCAATGGGGCTATTCTTGAATGAAGAACATGTTAGAATTGGAATTTTCCTTGAGAGCCGCCATAAATATGTTCATTGTTCCTGGTCATTCCAATAAAGCAACAGTATCAGGGATTAATACTATTTTTAAAAATAAAGTGACAGCCTATTCATCCTTCATAACGGGACAATTAATGACATTTTCATCTTCAAACGTGAAGAATCAATGACTCATAATATCGGGTCTGTCCACTAATGCAATCATTTTTAAAAGTCTCAATGAGATAATGGGCCCGATTCATTATTACATTTGTGTCTTTGGTTGTATTTTTGTTGGTTTTGGCCTACTCTTCATATGCACCTTATTCTTTTCACTTGCACCTTTTTTAACGTCTATTTTATATGTGTTTCTTTCTTTTTTAAGTTTGCCATTATGAGCAATATTAGGTATCTCCAGGGGTTTTTGGTTGATTCATCAATTGCGACTTTTCTAAAAGTTGTGAAATTTTTGCACACATGTACTTCTGTTCTTCCTGGAGTAATTTTATATATGTCTGAATTTTTTTGCAATGTTTTAGTAAAATATGCAACTTGTTGCTCTAAATAGGTAATAGACAAAACAGAAGAGCATTTTTTATTTTGCACACGTGCCATTTTGAAGAGTTTGGCGCAAAAAAAATCAACTAGTAACATAACACAAAAAAAGTAAATTAAAATAAATAGAACATAATGAATCGGGCCCCTTTTTTTAAGGTTTGAAATAATATGTTGAAGGTTTGAGATGATGAAGTGATAGAAAGACCTGACCAAAAATTCAGCTGGCTTTATGTATATGAGGACCTTTGAGTGGGAATCTGGGAGCTGAGAACCTTAATATTCAATAAGAGTGCCAGTGCTCAATTTACTCCTGTTATCCTCATATACAGAAGGCATTTCTAGGTAATTTCCATCTATGGCCCAACAATGACTCATCTCAATGAAGCTAAGAAAAACCATGTGGTCTTGAAGGGGCCTATTGTTCTTATCAGCATCTCAAACTATTATATCAATTGATGGGGATCTGAGACTCAAGATCTACATCAATACTTTCTCAGAAATCTATAAAGCATGTTCTAATATTGATTATTGCTCAGGATTGTGGAGAATTCTTCACTCTAAGGCACTCAGTTTTCTTTTATTTATATGTCTGATTTTGGGGAAATGTAGAAGACAGTATTAAATGCTTTAATATTGGGCTTCAAACCAAAGACTTAACTCAATCCACATGAATTAGAGGTGGGCGATCTTTTTACAAAGATATTAGGAATAGTGAAGAACGAACACTACCATGCTTGGGTGCTGGGTACTCGTAACAAGCAATTGGATGTTCGGATGGGCACGATGCGAGTACTCGAGTATAATGGAAGTCGCAGGGGAACTCAAGCTTGTTTCCAGAAGATTTCCTGGAAAAATGCTCAAATACCCAGTTAACTCCAAGTATCTGAGTATAATGGAAGTCGAGACCGTCCGAGCGTCCGACTGCTCGTTATGAGCACCGGAGCATGGTAGTGCTCATCACTAATTAGGAAGGTTTATGAATATATTTTGCTCCTTTTGCAAATCTATGCCACTGAACAGAATCAGGGCAGGTGGCTACAATGACATAGACATAACCTTTTTTTAGGGTGGTATTTTTGTATTATAAGATAAAACACCACCTAATATTACTTACATGAAAATACTTAGGAAGGAAACGATTAACACTTCAGTGGAGAATTACACCATATATGTTTCATTTAATTTTGGAAATTCCCAAATTAAAAATGTATCACTCTCTGCCACCATTATTTTAAGTCAAAGGAGAATTCGGTGCTGACCTGATTACAGTATGAAAATAGGCATACTTTACAGCACCCTATGGGCTTTTAGTCTCTCGAATTTGCAAGTTGATTTATAGTGATAATTACAGTATATTAAAGAATTGTCCAGAGGTTCATTTTCAGTGGTTTGGGAAACATTTGTCTTTTCAATGAGGATGTTAGAATGTAGAGAAAAATAATGAAAACTTTCATACTTCTGATGATATAGATTACGCATGACTGCTTGCATATCTGCATGAAGTCACATTTCTAGGCACTATTTGCTTGTCAATGCAATAAAACTATTGCATTTTTTCAACTGACATGAAGGAATTTTAAACCTTCTCTTCTTCACTCTCAGACACCTTAAGCCATGAATGAAGATCAACTAGTAGTTTTAGGTAATAACTTAAACATAATAGATTTTTAATACGTTTTATGAGCTGATCTAAAATGATAGCATGTGAACCAATGTAGACCAGACTGGAGAAAATAGTGCTTTTGGGCATATTGAGAGGAGGTAATGGCACATAGACTATAGTTTAAATCCTTTCAATCACAATTAAATGGATCTCCCACTAGGAGTAAGCAAAAAAAAAAAGTAAGGGCATATTCACCTACTATAAAGCCACTGAAACTGCTGAATAGGGGCTCAAACGTTCCACCTTCTAAATGTGAATAGCATGTGCTGACGCTCAAGGAACTCTCCCAGTCTGTCAAAAGGAATAACTTGGCTCAGAAGATGCCTGGTAGATTTCTTCAAAGTAATTTCTCCTTCAAACAAGTCTTGAAGTATGGAGAACTATTCTTCTTGCAGAGACTGACACACCAATCTAGCATGCCACTGGCATACTGAATTGGCGTGTCAGTATCCGCAAAAAGAACAATTTTCCGCTTAACCTCACCACTGGCATGCTGGATTGGTGTGTCAGTCTTTGCAAGGAGAATAGCTTTCCCCTTAACCCCACCACTGGCATGCTGTTTTGGTGCATCAGTCTCTGCAAGGAAAATAGCTTTCCCATTAACCTGCCCACTGGCATTCTGGATTGGTGTGTCAGTCTCTGTAAGGAGAATAGCTTTCCCCTTAGACCCAGTCTTAGCCTCAGATACAGCCAGATCAGATCACATACTTTGCATTGACAAGGTACAACCATCTCGAAACATTGTGTCTGAAAATTGAGGTTCTGATCTGGCCTAAATCCTAAGTCATATGACAAGGCTCGTTAAAGGGTCACTTTTGACTTTTAGGATTGCTACCTCCTATAGGTGGCACTAGAGTTTGTCTACTTTCTCACTGAAGAGACAATCTGATGTAGGGAAACAGACTTTTGAGCCCTGTTACGACTTTTCACCATCTCAAAGTCTTATTAGCTTGCTTCTATTAGGGTTAGTGTTCTTCATTAATGAGCACTACTTTTTACCTTCACATAAAATACAGCCAGTGTCCATGGGTGCCATCTTGCCCTTAAAAAATGATGTAAATCAGGTTATAAAGCTGCTAAAATGGATCCTGACAAATCCTTCTTTTTCTCTAATTATAAATGCACAAAATGCAACAAACAATTGCATTTTGTGTCTTTAAAATCAGAGAAAAAGAAGTAACATGAATAAATTTGTATTCTTTATCACTTATGTCACACTGCAAATAAATTTTAAAGTAGTATTGCCTGAGATGTTATATTTTATTTTCAAGATGTTAACTGTAATTTTTTCTATTGTGACAAAAACGGGTACTGTGTGTAATATTATTCTGGCATTTACAACTGTTATGTAGCACAAAGAGGTAAGATAGAAATTTGTTCCCTGTTGCTGAGCTGATGTTTTTATATTATACAGTATACTTATTGTACTGGTTTAACTATGTTTCCCATTTTAACAGGCAGGATTTTGGAAAATTACAATTTGATCATCATCTGTAGTTTAAATGCATTGACTAACCTGCAATCAGAGGGAACAACACAATATATATTTTCTGTAAAATTATTAGAATTGAGCTAATCGATCCACCAGACCCTGGTCCAGCAGCCCGGTCACTATTTTGTGGTTATTGGATAAGAGCCCTGCCAACCTCCATCTATCTGCCAGCATCCTTGAATCATGTTTTGATTAGCTCGCCTGGTAAGACATCATCGTTGTAGAGTAACCCGGCGTTGTGCAGGCCTAGTAATTAAAAGAAGAACTTGTAGTTAGGTCATTGCTTACAAGCACTACCACTGAACCAGTTTTTGCTCATCTCCAAAAAATTATATAGAATGAAAAGAAAAATAATAAAAAAAAGTAAAAAGACTTGGGGAAAAAAACATTAACTAATAAAGATATAAAAATAACTATATTTAAATACTGTCCAAATTAACAAAAAAAATAAGGAAAATAAATCTAATTATGAATGTTTTACTTGATTGTAGGTTTTTAATTTCCCTAAGGAATAGAATATACACTTGAAATTCAACTTCCCAATGAAGACTTAAAAATAGCTATAAATGCTATTTATTTTCTTTATTCACTTGCAGACTGAACACTGCATCAATTTCAATAATGGAGCAGAGTAGGAGGACACTGGAATTACTACAGATCTTTGCTTTCTCCATGCCAAGAGATACAAACATAACTTTAGTAAATTAAAGAGAACCTGTCAGCAGCATTTTGTAATGTAAAGTAAAGACATGACTCTAAAGGCCCCGTCACACACAGAGATAAATCTTTGGCAGATCTGTGGTTGCTGTGAAATCATGGACATATTGTTCCATTTGTACACAGCCACAAACCTGGCACTGATTGTCCAAAATTTCACTGCAACCACAGATCTGTCGCAGATTTATCTCTGTGTGTGACAGGGCCTTAATACTGATTAAATTTATATCTTTGATGAAGAAATCCATGCTTTGTTGTTGTTCTTTAATCTCCAGTTGAAGTTTTCTGCAAATTAGATTTTGGTACACAGTGGCCGGACAGTACACTGGGGCTTCTCCTCCCTGTCTGTTATTCTCTGGCTCCTCTGGTCTGTGACTGACCTGCCTCCTCTGGTTGAAATCTCAGCATTGACCGGTCATTCAAAGACCAGAGGCAGATGGAGAAGTGAGGGAATAAAAGTCAGGGAGAAGACCCCCTGTACAGTCCAGCTCCTGTGCATTAAAATCTTATTAGCATAAAGGTTCAAATGCTGATCAAAGAAAAACAACAAAGCAGATTTCTTCACCAAAGATATCAATTTAATCTGTATTACAGTTCCATTACAGCCATGTTTTCACTTTACAAAATCGTGCTGACAGGTTCTCTTTACTCAAGCAGGATATTTCACAGTAGTGCGTATCTGTAAAGCTTATTTTCTCTATTCTTGTTAAATCCACTACTGATTTTGGCTAAAAAAAACCCCGTCATGTGTGATTCCAGCGTATAGCTAATAAAGTGCCGTAATTACAGCAGCATCAACAATAACCCAGTCTCACTCGCTACAATGTGAGAGAGTAGGGTTGGAAGCATAATGTGAGCCATATTAAGAAGAGCTCTCACATATTTAAGACACGACATGTAATACCTTTGTCAGTATGCATTGTAAACCATGAGATTGGCCCCCTAAAAGGTATAACTTTAAGTTTGATTTTTTGTTTGTATTTTTTTTAATCACAAATTGGATTTTGCCCAGTATACAACATCCCACAGGTCGTCACAATTTTTAATTTAGACTTTGAATTAAAGAATTCACTGTATGCCACAAATGTTTTTATATTCCATTGCTCGGCTTCATTGAAATGCTTTAATATTTTATTGGGGATATGAGTGATACAGATTCCAAATACTGTCATGGTCATAGGGATTGAAGCAATTTCCGACCAGTCTCATTTTCTAAACCCAAGAGCAAACAAGCCTGGCTCTTGGCCTTGCAAGATTTCTAGCATCCACTCCTGAAAACAATAGATGACTACTATTCCCTGTCACCAGCAGGATACACTAACAATCAGCAGGTCTTTGCTTGGTGCTTTTTGAGAAATGGAGCTGTCCAAACATACAGTATATTGTAAGTTAATAGACAGCCTTGACCATTGTTTTAGCCATTGTAAGGGGCTGAGCCTCCACATCCCTACAGATCATATATAGGAGGCATCTCCTTGATGTGCCATAAATGAGTATAATCCTTGTAACATTGATTTTCACTAAATATATCCCATATTGATATACCGTAAATGTTGAAAGTGGGAAAAGCCTTTTGGCTTCTGCACATTTCCTACAAAACAATACGTACATATTATGTTAAATTCCGATATATGATTCATGTAAAAATAACTCTTACACATGTAACATAAATTATATAATTTTGAAGAAAAGGATTAATTAATTCATTATGTTTTCTAGTAATTGTGTACTATATTTCAACAACATTATATTGCAGACTGAAGGCGGTTGTCTTTACTGTGACATAAGCAATAAATTGCAAAAAAACAATTTTAAAAGGGGTACACCAAAATTGAAACCTAAAATCTGTCCAGGGGATAGGTGATAAGTAAGTGGTTGAGATCTGACCGCTAGGAACCATAAGATTGGAGGTTCTTTGTTCTCCCTTAGAAAGGAGCAACATGAGCGCTATCGCTCTACTCATTGTCTTTGGGACTGGTGAGATACATTTTCTGTAAATCTGATCGAGGCTACCAATCTTATGACTAATTGGCTTTCCAGATCTCAGGAATTATACACTTATCGCCTGGGGCTAAAGGCCCCGTCACACTAAGCAACATCGCTAGCAACATCGCTGGTAACGAACAACTTTTGTGACGTTGCTAGCGATGTTGCTGTGTGTGACATCCAGCAACAACCTGGCCCCTGCTGTGAGGTCGTTGGTTGTTGCTGAATGTCCTGGGCCATTTTTTAGTTGTTGCTGTCCTGCTGTGAAGCACAGATCGCTGTGTGTGACAGCGAGACAGCAACAACTAATGTGCAGTGAGCAGGGAGCCGGCTTCTGCGGAGGCTGGTATCCAATGTAAACATCGGGTAACCAAGAAGCCCTGTCCTTGGTTACCCGATATTTACCTATGATACCAGCCTCCGCCTCTCTCACTGTCAGAGCCGGCTCCTGCTCTGAGCACATTTAGCTGCAGCACACATCAGGTAATTAACCCGATGTGTGCTGTAACTAGGAGAGCAAGGAGCCAGCACTAAGGATTGTGCGCTGCTCCCTGCTCTGAGCACATTTAGCTGCAGCACACATCAGGTAATTAACCCGATGTGTGCTGTAACTAGGAGAGCAAGGAGCCAGCACTAAGCATTGTGCGCTGCTCCCTGCTCTGTGCACATTTAGCTGCAGCACACATCAGGTTAATTAACCTGATGTGTGCTGTAACTAGGAGACTGGGGGCTGGTCACTGGTTGCTGGTGAGCTCACCAGCAACTCGTGTAGCCACGCTCCAGCGATCCCTGCCAGGTCAGGTTGCTGGTGGGATCGCTGGAGCGTCGCAGTGTGACATCTCACCAGCAACCTCCTAGCAACTTACCAGCGATCCCTATCGTTGTTGGGATCGCTGGTAAGTTGCTTAGTGTGACTGGACCTTAAGTAATAAGTTGCAATCTTAGTACAACCCGTTTACACATATAGATATGATTTTCATTTATATATTAGGAAACAAGGTAATTAGTTTAATACATTAAAAGGATAACTTGAAAAAAGTGATACATTGTGTTATGTCCAATGAAAGGCTTAAGGGGGCATGTACTGCCTATCTAGGGCCTGTATGTCCAACAATAAGACAGAAAACATGTTTTTTTTCTGCAGTGTTCCGTTAAATAGATGATTACGTTTATAACATTCATTTAAAAATAATCACTTAATGATGTTCTATTTTTAAAAATGACTATATAAAAACTACAAAAATATAGCTGTATGAATATGAAATAAGCTTTTTAAATGTATTCTATTATACTACCATAAAAGAATCATGTTGAAAAGAGAATTTGCCATAGTAGGACAAGATTTATTAATGCATTTTGCCCAGTGCCTTGAAAGTTTCTATGCCTGATAATGGCCATCTTCCAAAATACCATTATCAGAATATTTGCACAATCCAGATCTTATCCTGACATTCTCGACAAGAACTTCAGTTTTATGAGAAATTAATTGGTTTGTCTGTGACAGATTCTCCTTAAAGTGTAACTGTAGTTTCAGGTGAACTTGCAGCAACATGCCTATATCTGCCTCTGGCTCTTTCCTCCTCACCCTGCCCTTGCCATATAACGATATCAGAAAATCTGTGTTCACTGAAGACAGATTTTACCTGTGAATTAAAATTATTGAAAATGAAAGGTAAGTCCAGAAGGAGAACGAAGCAGATTTATCTAAGATATATTACAAAGTTTCTTATTTTTCACTTGTACTATTGAGAAATACAAAACTATTCATAAAAACATAATTTTTATTCTTTAACTGGAACCTATTAGATCATTTTATCACCCTAAGCTACCACCGAATGATACCAAATTGCCTGAGAATCTCTCTAAACTTTCCTGTCTTTTTTAGATATAGAAAAAGTTATAAACATCAATTTTTAAAATTTTATAGCCTAGTAAAGAGTCTAGTGGATAATCATACTGTACGGAAGAGTCATGCTGTCTGGTGTCTGACAGTGTTCCTTTAGTTTTAAAGGACATCCCCCAGATCTTTGCAGTCATCACTAGGTTCACCCAACTTTCCCTCATGCACTTTTTACTTTTGCTCCATAAGCCTTCGAAGTATTATCTGGCTTAACTGATGAGACCAGGCGCAGTACAACATGCTGTTCTGCACCAGCCGACGGACTGTATGACTCTTCATGGAAGCCCATTTGGCTTCTCAAATTTCACTAGCATCAA
Source organism: Anomaloglossus baeobatrachus (assembly GCF_048569485.1). Lineage (NCBI taxonomy): Eukaryota > Metazoa > Chordata > Amphibia > Anura > Aromobatidae > Anomaloglossus > Anomaloglossus baeobatrachus. The sequence goes on along the minus strand of NC_134358.1, from coordinate 112,427,114 downwards.
ACACACAGTTTGTATCCAAAAAAACAGACAGCAGCATGTTTGGAAATATTGTGAGGTCAGACAAGGCATAGTTGCGGTTTAAAGAGGTAAAGATGATCATACAGATTTTATTTAATGACTGACTCTCCTACAGTACCTGCATACACAAATATGTCTATTTTTTTTAAATTGTATTCTTTCGCCTGTGGCATGTTAGATTACCTAATATTTGCATTCCTGGGTTGATTATTATAAAATTATATAAAGCTAATTGAAGCGAAGTAGTAATTGAAAGCCATATCTACTTACTTCTCCATGCTAAAGTGGTATATTTTAGGTTCCGGTCCCACCATCTGGCAAGAAGCAGGATAACAGAATGTAAAAACTTCAATCTTCAGAACAAAAATCAGATATTAGGGTAAACTAGGACCTTGTGCTAAGAAAAACATAACTGCCTGTATATCACATCCCCACTATGCCAATAAAGGCCCCAACTGCCATCTTTCCACTTTTATGGACATAGCCATCTTTGCGTTCATAAAAATGGTGGCAGTCGCAAGACTCTACTACCTGACAGCCTTGACTGTTTCCACTTCCATACAGACTTGTGTAGATACATGCAGCAGGATCTGCTGTACCTGCACAAGTGCTGGATGTGATAATATCTGAGCAGAAGTAGAGACAAGGAGGTGCTTTTGTCAGAAATTTACACAACTTCTTGAAGAGTTGGTGGTGTGAATGGCTTACCAAAATATTATTACTGTTATTGAAATGTATTAATTGAACTATTATTTATTCTTTTTTTATTTATTAAACCATTGATCTACATGAGTACAATTACAGTTCGTTAAAACATCCATTATTTTTCTAAAAACCATCAGCAGTTACCTGATTACTGTAGGTAGACAAGATGGAACCGAATCCAGACGGCTTTTATACAAACTCTAAGGTTGTTCTGCATAGAGGAAAAGGGGGATTATTTAGCACTACATAAGCTATATACACACACATTTATCACAGATGTACAAAAATTTGAGTGGATTACTAATGAGTGACCCATTCACTAGCATGTGCATGTAGCATCAACATTTTTGACTAATAATCCTGCTTGTTTTTTTAATTATATAGAATTTCTAGATGTACGTTTAAAAGGAAAGTTCAAGTTAAATTATTTATTTTTTAGCACAATAACATTAATTTATATATTACCTCATGAACAATGCTACTTTTTTAATCCTTACAGTGAAATAGTAGAGAGTTCTTTATTTACACACAATATTTCTTGAGTTATCTATTATGCACAGATGTACTGCATTTGACACTTCTACGAAAAGATATAGAACATATTTCCTTTTACTCCTTCAAAAGACTGAATGCTTTCCTCAGCACAAATGGCATTGTGGGTTATATATCATTTGGTGACAAAGAATGTATAATAGTGAAGACAGGTTGAACTTGATGGACCAAAAGTCTTTTTTTCAACCTATGTAACGATGTATTAAATCCAAAGGCTAATAGGGAAACCAAACCATAGCACTGTATACGCTATAGGGCATGTGGAGTGGTCTATGGAAACCTCTACAGAGCTCCTCAGATTATATGTATTAAAAGAAGAAAGAAGGAATTGGAGTGAGTGATATATCACTTTGTCCTCCAACAATAGATGACAGGAAGTTAGGGCAAATAAATACATGGCCCTTCCACCCCCAAAAAAGTCAAATTAACCAAGACATAGAAAGGTACACATTTTATGAACATGTCAAAATAGTATATTATAGTTCAATTGGTATTAAAATAATTCACAACTGAAATCTCAAGGAAGTACCAACTCTAAAATGATGTATTTCAGATCTCCAGTTGAGTTTTGATCAAATCTTAATGATCAGTGATCCACAGTGTGTGTAGTTCTATCCAGATAGGTATCTAAAATGATAACCAGCAGTTTATCACCAAAAATAACACTAAGAGAAGGAATGCATACTCGAAAGGTATGTCTATTATCAAGATACCGATGGCAATATATCATTGATTTCAGTCCATGACATTTCAAAACCATCAGGGATACTGTATAACAATGACTGAATGAGTCAGAGCAAAAATTAGACTTCTTTCCACTCTGTCACATATCTTATTTGAATTTCACATATCAGAGATCTCCAGCACTCTCCTATCTGACATGAGAAAAAGTGAGTAGGCCAGCACCAGTTTAATAAGCTTGAAACACATAGACTGGGTCTACATTTGGTTTATATCTTTTCATTTTTAAAGAATCTTCAATAAAACGTGATGTTTAGAGGTGAGCAACCCTGAGGTTCGTTGTTCGTACCAAATACCGATTTCGGGTGCTTTATGTATGTGTGAGCATCGCTGTGTTCGGTACGCTTGCTGCTCTGCCCAGTGCAGTTTCAAGGGGGCTTTACACGCTACGATATCGTTAATGTTTTATCGTTGGGGTCACGTTGTTAGTGACGCACATCCGGCGTCATTAACCATATCACAGCATGTGATACTTACCAGCGACCTTAAGCGACCTCAAAAATGGTGAAAATCGTTCACCATGGAGAGGTTGTCCCAAACTCAAAAATCGGTAAGGGTTGTTTATCCATGTTGTTCATCGCTCATGCGGCAGCACACATCGCTGTGTGTGACACCGCAGGAGCGAGGAACGTCTACTTACCTGCCGCCGGCCACAATGCGGAAGGAAGGAGGTGGGCGAGATGTTACGTCCTGCTCATCTCCGCCCCTCCGCTTTGATTGGCCGGCCACTTAGTGACGTTGCAGTGACGTTGCGGTGACGCCGAACGTCCCTCCCCCTTGAGGGAGAGATTGTTCGGCAGTCACAGCGACGACGACGACCAGGTAAGTGCGTGTGACGCTGCCGTAGCGATAATGTTCGCTGCGGCAGCGATCACACGGTATTGCATGTGCGACAGGGGCGGGTACTTACACACTCGATATCGCTAGAAATTGCTAGCGATATCGCTACCGTGTAAAGCCCCCTTTAGTGTTTGAATGGCTCACACTGGGAGTATCAACAGCATGATGGGATGTAGTGTGCACCAAACAAAAATATGGAAAAACCCCGCCCACGGAAGGGCTCTGTTTATGGCTGACTGCATGTGGGCAGAGAACCGAACTGCCCAATTAGTGACTTCCATTGGGGTTTTGGTCAAATCCAGGTCCCAAACCGAACTTCATCTAAAGTCCATCTGAACCCGCCGAACTGAACTTCCTTGAGTTCGCTCATCTCTAGTGACGTGTTAAATTTGGGAGCCTGTCTCTTGCGGTTGCTGGACTACTCACTTTTTCTCATGTGGCCACTTCCATTCAGGAGGTCGGACTGGAACTCCGTGCATCTCTTCCCCTCATAATTGGTGAGCTGATGTACTTCTCTTTACTTCTAACTCTCCTATCTGAACCTCAATGTTCCATCAACTAAGAGCTTTATGTTTATGAGCCTTTTGGGAGTCTGTTTCCAATTCATATTCCATGGTCTCAACAACACTGCTTGCCCACCATGTGCAGGTATTAGCCACCTAGGACAGAGCTATATTTCCAAAAGCTGAGTTAGATAAATAACCTCACTAAATTTTCAGTTTTTGAGCACAGTTGCTCTGTAGCAACACAATGTTAAAGCATAATTATGTTAATAACATTTTAGCAAATTGACAGCTCATATGAAACCACCCATAATATATATACATATTAACACGATAGACACCTTACTCCAACCAATGCAGTAACTGCTTCTGCAATAGGATATTCATTATACTTGTAAAATATCCATACACCTTAGACTTATTTATACTGTAGTCAAAACATTTTAGTGAGCTAAAGAAAGCCAGTGTACAATAATAAATAGAATGGAGCATGTTTAGTACATGGAATCAATCCACAATGGTTCTTATTTTTATAAAATGGGTGATCCAACTCTAAACCTAGCAATGGTGATTAATATTAACACTTAGATTAGAATGCACCAGACACAAAGCTTAAGTGTTCATGATGTCTGACCGCATCAGTAGCACCAAGTTTCTGTGTGAGTTCTCTTTTTTTCTGTATATTATTTAAGTTGTCAAATAGTTTTTTTCTTTTTTTTGCTCTGTAAATATATATATGTATATACATATAAATTTATATTTGTACGATATTCGTTTCAGTAACTATCCTGAATGCTGCAAAGAACAAAAAAAAAGCACAAATGCTACTTTTACATCATCACACATATCTACCAATACCTTTCTGACCTTCCCGATGAAGAAAGATTTAATAATGTTTCAATAATGTTTGTAATGCATTTTTTTAAAGACAGCAAGTATACAAACGTCACAATGATTGTAGGTAAGATCGTAAGTATTGAGCATCATTGTATAGTTGCAGAAAAGAGCACAAGAACCAGGATGATGTTGTTGCATCATCTTTCCAAGGTGTTCAGGTTAATGTTAGTAACTATCAATTATAAGGTTGAGATCTTTGTTTACTGTGTATTACTGGAATACAGCATGTTCCATTATAAGTCAGCCATTCTGTCTGCTCCTTCATCCTTCCGGCCAAATGAACCAAAATACTTTTTTTCTACTCTTCTTCATCCACATCAACGTAATCTGCATTAGCTTCTTCTCAAATGAATCTAACAGCTTTTATCAATGTTTCCATTCTTGCTGCCTTTAATTTACAGGAAGAGGAAATGTGACTTTGTACTAAGTAGGATGTTGATTACCTCCATACCAATCGTCCTTTGAATTCTGTATGCATGCATGTAATTGTTGAACATTTATGTCAAATGTCTGTACAATGACTGCATTACTTTCTTCATTTCAGTCTGAATGCATATGCAGGATAGAAATAAATGTATAAATGAATCATTTATGTCTCATCTCAATTCTCTGTCATTTACATTAGCATTACACCATCATATCTGCGATGCATTAAAACAAAATCATTTCCAACAACACGAGATATGCAGTTTTCCAAAATCGGACAAGAGTGGAGAAAAATGGGTGAGGTTATAAAAGACAGACATTATTTACTTTTCAACATTATTGCTTAAACCCTGTTACTCCAATGTCATCTCTTTTCATGCCAATCTTTGCCTTTCGGGGCTGCAGTGTTGACATTCCAACAACACGTTTAACAAAAAAAAAAAACAAGACCACTATAAAAGTTAAAGTCTATTAATATATTTTAAAATCATCAATAATAATACCCAAAACAACCACCATTTGCGTGCAAGGCACAATGAACAGACTTGGGAAAAGGTAAGGCTAAAGGGAACCCTAGGTTATCCCTGAAAAGCTCTGTCCTGCCTGTCAACGAAGGGTATGAGAGCCTAATGTTTATGGGCACCACCTGTTCAAAGTCGTCTTTTCCTGTGCTGACCCTACTGGTATAGGATAAAACATTAGGGTGTTATACCCTCCATTTACATGCAGGATAGAGCTTTTCAGGGATAACCTAGGGTTCCCTTTAGCTTATGTTCCTCCTTTTCCCAAGTCTCTTCATTGTGCCTTGCACTCAGCTGGTGGTTGTTTTGGGTGTTATCATTGATGGTTTTAAAAAATATTTTATAAACTTTACCTTTTATAGGGGTTTAAGGGTTTTTTGTTAAACATTTATATTACCTGTTCAGATTTCAAATTCTTTTTTCTTTAATTATTGACATCCCAAATACAACACATGTCTTCTGCAACCAATTATGCCAGATGCATACAGCAGTCATATATTGCAGACAGAATGTCATCATTGCAGCCATGTAAACAACAATAGCAGAGTTGGTGCTGGTGCATCAACAGGAAAGTAATGCTTATTTTATAATTTTATGGCATTTACCTACCTTTTCTCTAATTTTGGCATAGTCAAGACAACTCTGTAATTTACAGCTGTTTTTTATGTCTTTTATTAAACTACATATCTATAAATATTCATGAAATGTGTGCTTTACGCTGTTTAATTTAAGATACAGTAAGGAAAAAGATTTTTTTTTAAACACTTTTACAAATGTAGGTTGACACAATAACCTGTCTGTTATACAGTCATGGCCAAAAGTGTTGGCACCCTAGAAACTGTTCTAGGCAATGAAGAGTTTCTCCCAGAAAATTATTGAAATTATAGATATTTTCTTATACACGTTTATAGTTTGTGTATTGGAACAACACACACAAAAAAAAACAAAGGAAAAAAGGCAAATTAGACATTTCACCCAAAAACTGTCAGGACAAAATTGTTGGCACCCTCAACGTAATATTGGGTTGCACACCCTATAAAAAATAATTGCAATCAATTGCTTCCTACTGTATAACCATCAACAAGCTTCTTACACCCCTCAACTGGAATTTTGGACCACTTTTTTTTTTTGCAAACTGCTCCAGGTGTCTCATTTTTAAAGGTGTCTTCTCCTGACAGCAATTTTAAGATCACTGCACAGATGTTCAATGGGATTTAGATCCAGCTGGCCACTTCAGAACTCTCCAGCGTTTTGTCTTCATCCACTTCTGGGGGCTTCTTTAAATATGTTTGGTGTTTGGGCTCATTGTCTTTTTGGAAGACTCAAGACCTAGGACGTAAACAACTTTCTGACACTGGACAACTTCATTGTAACCCAAAATCCTTTGGTAATGTTTAGATTTCAGAATGTCTTGCAGACAGTTTCAAACACTTTAAATTTCAATGTGTGATCATTTAAAAAAAAAAAAAACGGATTTTTGTGTACTCACCATAAAATCGTTTCCTCTTAGCCATTTATTGGGGGACATAGGACCATGGGTGTTATGCTGCTTATCCATAGGAGGACACTAAGTAGATGCAAAGATGTTAGCTCCTCCCCTGCAGTATACACCCCCTGGCCCAGCCAGGCTACTTCAGTTTTAGTACACAAGCAGTAGGAGAACAAGTAACAAAAACTGTGAGTGAATACTCCTAACAAAAAAGTACTCAGAGAGAAAAAACTAAGGCCCAACAGGGAAACAGGGAGGGTGCTGTGTCCCCCAATGATGGCTAAGAGAAAACAATTTTACGGTGAGTACACAAAAATCCGTTTTTCTCTGACGCCTCATTGGGGGACACAGGACCATGGGATGTCCTAAAGCAGTCCCTGCGTGTGTAAACAATAAACAACGCAACCCAAGGACTAGGAACTAGTCCCAGATACCCAGGAGTGCCTACTGAGATAGGTGCTCCACTGTCGTTTGCAGAATTTTCCTACCTAGGTTTGCCTCAGCCGAAGCCTGGGTATGGACTCGGTAATGTTTTGAAACAGTATGTAGGCAAGACCAGGTCGCAGCCTTACACCCCTGTTCCACTGAAGCCTGATGCCTAATGGCCCAAGAGGCGCCAACTGCTCGCGTGGAATGAGTCTGCAGCCCACTAAGAATGGGCTTGAGTTGCAAGCAGTAGACTTCCTGGATCGCAGAGCGAATCCAATGAGCTAGAGTTGCCTATGAAGCTGCCTGTCCTTTCTTAGGCCTTTCAGGAATGACGAACAAGGAGTCCATGTTCCTAAAGGGGCTGTCCTGGATATGTAATATCTGAGAGCCCTCACAAGGTCTAGCGAATGTAGAGACCTATCCAACCTATGGACTGGGTGTGGACAAAAGGAAGGCAGAACTATAGGGTGCTTTACATACTGCGACATCGCAAGCGATCTCGTTAGCAATGGGACATGCCAGATTGCAGATGCTATCTGCTGAGATCCCACATAGGTCGTTTTTATAGCGCCGATCACATGTGCGATCTCGGTAGATCGCATCTGCGATCTGGCTTGTCCCATCGCTAACGAGATCGCTAGCGATGTTGCAGCGTGTAAAGCACCCGTTAGAGTCAGTGGCGTAACTAGAGTTTGATGGGCCCTGGTGCAAAATTTGGACCGGGCCCCCCCTCCACGTACACCGACACTTAGGGTAAGGGATAATGACACTGACACTCGGGGTATAGGATAATGATGCTGACACTTGGCTCTTACCCTCAGCACCCAGGTTTCCCATGATCTGAAATCCCTCTATCCAAACACAGCTTTCCCATGTTCTGATATTCATCGTGTCCTCGGCACCCAGCTTTCCCATGCTCTGCTATACATCATTCCCTCAGCACCCAGCTTTACCATCAGAACATGGGAAAGCTGGGTGCTGAGAGATGTGTAACAGAGCATGGGAAAGCTGGGTGCTGAGGGAAAGAGTCTTTTTCCCTCAGCACAAAACATTCCCATCCCATGCTTGTATCTTTGTCCCCCTCGTATATAGTTCTCCAAATACTATAATGGCCCTCACATAGCCTTCCATATAGTATAAAGGGTCTCACATAACCCTTCATATATTAGAATGCACCTCTATAGTCCTTCATGTATTATAATGCATTTCCCATAGTCCTCCATGTATTATAATTCACTCCATAGTTCTCCATATATTATACTGCACCACAGTCCTCCATGTTTTATAATGCGCCTCCATAGTCCTCCATGTATAAAGTAGCCTCCATAGTCCTCCATATATTATAATGTAGCCCCCATAGTCCTATATGTATTACAATGTAGCCCCATAAACCTTCATATTGTATTATGCAGCCCCATACCCCTCCATGTATAATGCACCCATATAGTCCATGTATAAGGTGTCCTTCATGTTTATTATGCAGCCCCATAAACCTCCATGTATAATGCATCCCCATAGACCTCCATGTATCATGCAGCTCCATAGCCCTCCATGTATCATGCAGCCAGCCTCCCCAGGGCCTCCATGTGTCATGCAGCAAGCCCCCCAGGGTCTCCATGTGTCATGCAGCCAGCCCCTTCCAAGGCCTCCATGAGTCATGAAGCCAGCCTCCCTCCACCAAGGCCTCCATGAGTCATACAGCCAGCCCCCCCAAGGCCTCCATGTGTCATGCAGCCCCCCCCCAAGGCCTCCATGTGTCATGCAGCCAGCCCCCCCAGGGCATCCATGTGTCATGCAGCAAGCCCCCCAGGGTCTCCATGTGTCATGCAGCCAGCCCCTTCCCAGGCCTCCATGAGTCATGAAGGCAGCCTCCCTCCACCAAGGCCTCCATGAGTCATACAGCCAGCCCCCCCAAGGCCTCCATGTGTCATGCAGCCCCCCCCCCAAGGCCTCCATGTGTCATGCAGCCAGCCCCCCCCAGGGCATCCATGTGTCATGCAGCAAGCCCCCCAGGGTCTCCATGTGTCATGCAGCCAGCCCCTTCCCAGGCCTCCATGAGTCATGAAGCCAACCTCCCTCCACCAAGGCCTCCATGAGTCATACAGCCAGCCCCCCCAAGGCCTCCATGTGTCATGCAGCCCCCCCAAGGCCTCCATGTGTCATGCAGCCAGCCCCCCCAGGGCCTCCATGTGTCATGCAGCAAGCCCCACAGGGTCTCCATGTGTCATGCAGCCAGCCCCTTCCCAGGCCTCCATGAGTCATGAAGCCAGCCTCCCTCCACCAAGGCTTCCATGAGTCATGCAGCCAGCCCCCCAAGGCCTCCATGTGTCATGCAGCCCCCCAAGGCCTCCATGTGTCATGCAGCCCCCCCAAGACCTCTATGTGTCATGCAGCCAGCCCCCCCAGAGCCTCCATGTGTCATACAGTCAGCCCCCCCAGGGCCTCCATGTGTCATGCATCCAGCTCCTCCAGGCCTCCAGGTGTCCTGCAGCCAGCCCCCCAGGGCATCCAGGTGTCCTGCAGCCAGCCCCCCCAGGGCCTCCATGTATCATACAGCCAGCTCCCCCAGGGCCTCCATGTGTCATGCAGCAAGCCCTCCAGGGTCTCCATGTGTCATGCTGCTAGCCCCTTCCCAGGCCTCCATGAGTCATGCAGCCAGCCTCCCTCCACCAAGGCCTCCATGAGTCATGCAGCTAGCCCCCCCTAAGGCCTCCATGTGTCATGCAGCCCCACCACGGCCTCCATGTGTCATTCAGCCAGCCCCCCAGGGCTTCCATGTGTCATGCAGTCAGCACCCCCAAGGCCTCCATGTGTTATGCAGCCCCCCCAAGGCCTCCATGTGTCATTCAGCCAGCCCCCCCAGAGCCTCCATGTGTCTTGAAGCCAGCTCCTCCAGGCCTCCATGTGTCCTGCACCCATCCCCCCAGGGCCTCCATGTATCATGCAGCCAGCCCCCCCAGGCCTCCATGTGTCATGCAGCCAGCCCCCCAGGGACTCCATGTGTCATGCAGCCAGCCCCCCAGGGCCTACATGTGTCATACAGCCAGGCCCCCCCAAGGGCTCCATGTCTCCTGCAGCCAGGCCCCCCAAGGGCTCCATGTGTCCTGCAGCCAGCCTCCCCGTGTACTCACTGATTTATAAAAAAAATATAAAAAAACAAATACTCACCTCTCTTCTCCTTCCACCGCAGCTCTGTCCTCACCTCTGTCCTCGTTCCCCCGTGGCTCCGGTCGGCATCCTCCTGTGCTCTGTGCTCTCACCACACACAGCAGTCGCACAGGAGTGACGTCACCGCGCAGGCACGGGGGAAGACTGATGATGCATAGAGCGGCGCCGCCCGCTCTATGCAATATCAAAGCAGTGTGCGGTGATGGGAACGTGGTGACAGGAGTGCGGTGACGCCACTGCTGACACCAGGCAGGGGGGCTTGGTGTCAACGGCGGCGACCGGGTCATATAGCGGTCGCCGCGCCGCGTGGTCTGCGGCAGAATAGCGCAGCTCCTTTCAAAGAAAGGAGCTGGCTGCTGATCTGCCGGGCGGCCGCGGGCCCCTAACCTCCCGGGCCCGGTCGCAATGACGACCGCTGCAACCGCTGTAGTTACGCCCCTGGTTAGAGTCTGAGTCATGGAGTCGGTGTTCATATTGTTGGAGTTGGAATGGACCAGCTCCAACTCCTAAAATATACTGTATAATAAATTGGCTACAGTAGTTCAATGCAGTATGTGCTAAATATTTTTTCATAAGAATTTGGGAAAGTTCTGAAATGTCCCATAAATTGTCTGTTCTATTCCTGATCAAAGGATCTAGGCTTTTAGTTGAGATGAGTTTGAGCTGAAACCCTTTCTTGTAGACATGGCCAACCTGTAGGTAATAGTGATGAGCGAGTATGCTTGTTACTACTCGGTACTCGCACGAGTATCACTGTACTCGGGCTACTCGGCGGGTACCGAGTAATTTCGCGATACTCGTGCTGTACTCGTGGTCTTCATCCCTGCATGTTGGCGCTCTTTTGAGAGCCAGCCCTCATGCAGGGATTGGCTGGCAGACCACTGCAATGCCACAGCCCTGTTAGTTGTGGAATGGCAGTGATTGGCCGGCCTGCACAGCGTGACCGAGCCTTTATACCGGCGGGCGCGCTGTGCTCTGCACACAGCCATCTCATATTCCCTGCTTTCCCCGCCCACAGGCGCCTATGATTGGTTGCAGTGAGACACGCCACCACGCTGAGTGACAGGTGTCTCACTGCACCCAATCACAGCAGCCGGTGGGCGTGTCTATACTGTGCAGTAAAATAAATAAATAAATAATTAAAAAACCGGCGTGCGGTCCCCCCCAATTTTAATACCAGCCAGATAAAGCCATACAGCTGAAGGCTGGTATTCTCAGGATGGGGAGCCCCACGTTATGGGGAGACCCCCAGCCTAACAATATCAGTCAGCAGCCGCCCAGAATTGCCGCATACATTATATGCGACAGTTCTGGGACTGTACCCGGCTCTTCCTGATTTACCCTAGTGCGTTGGCAAATCAGGGTAATAAGGAGTTAATGGCAGCCCATAGCTGCCACTAAATCCTAGATTAATCATGTCAGGCATCTCCCCGAGATACCTTCCATGATTAATCTGTAAATTACAGTTAAAAAACACACACACCCGAAAAATCCTTTATTAGAAATAAAAAACAATAACAAAGTCCCTCATCACCAATTTATTAACCCCGACAAACCCTCCATGTCCGGCGTAATCCACGGACCTCCAGCGTCGCGTCCAGCTCTGCTGCATGCAGGTGACAGGAGCTGCAGAATACACCGCCGCTCCGGTCAGCTTCACACAGCAACTGAGGTGAGTAGCGCGATCAGCTGCTGTCAGTCAGGTAACTCACGGCCACCGCTGGATCCAGCGGTGGCCGCTATTAACCTCAGTGACAGCTCAGCTGATCGCGATACTCACCTCAGTTGCTGCGTGGAGCTGACCGGAGCGGCGGTGAGTAGTGCGATCAGCTGAGCTGTCACTGAGGTTACCCGCGGCCACCGCTGCATCCCCCGCTGGATCCAGGTAACCTCAGTGACAGCTCAGCTGATCGCGCAGCTGTCTTCAGTTGCTGTGTGAAGCTGACAGGAGCGGCGGTTTCTTCTGCAGCTCCTGTCACCTTCATGCAGCACAGCTGGATGCGACACTGGAGGACTGTGGGGTACGCCGGACATGGAGGGTTTGTCGGGGTTAATAAATTGGTGATGAGGGACTTTGTTAGTGTTTTTTATTTCTAATAAAGGATTTTTCGGGTGTGTGTGTTTTTTAACTGTAATTTACAGATTAATCATGGAAGGAATCTCGGGGAGACGCCTGACATGATTAATCTAGGATTTAGTGGCAGCTATGGGCTGCCAATAACTCCTTATTACCCCGATTTGCCAACGCACTAGGGTAAATCGGGCAGAGCCGGGTAAAGTCCCTGAACTGTTGCATATAATGTATGCGGCAATTCTGGGCGGCTGCTGACTGATATTGTTAGGCTGGGGGGCTCCCCATAACGTGGAGCTCCCCATCCTGAGAATACCAGCCTTCAGCCGTATGGCTTTATCTGGCTGGTATTAAAATTGGGGGGACCGCACGCCGTTTTTTTTAATTATTTAATTATTTATTTCACTGCACAGTATACACACACCCACCGGCTGCTGTGATTGGGTGCAGTGAGACACCTGTCACTCAGCGTGGGGGCGTGTCTCACTGCAACCAATCATAGGCGCCGAAAAGCAGGAAAGCAGGGAATACGAGATTGTTTAATGAGCGGCCGGCTTTTTCAAAAGAGGAAAAGCCGCCGGAGTTTAGTGAACAGCAGTGCAGCGCCGCGGCAGTGATCGGGGAACGGTAAGAAAGAGAGAGGGGGGAGAATGACCGACAGACTGTGAGAGGGGGACAGACAAGACAGAGAGAGACAGACAGAGCGAGACCGACCGACGGGAGATAGAAGGAAAAAAAAAATGACCGACATCGCTAGTAAAAAGCACAAAACGTGCGTTTTGTACATCGGAGTGCCACACAATGTTTTACGTAAAATCTTTCATGTATTAATCTCAAAAAGTAACATACACCAGCTCTCTCTCACTATTGGGTATGTGCCCTTAACATTTCCGCCATGAAAATTCATTTTGGTGTCATTTTGGAAGGTTTTCTGGTGAGTCCGTAAAAATGGCGTAAAACTCGGACAAAATTGTTCACAGCTGTGACTTTTGAGTGATAAATGCTTCAAGGGGTCTTCCCCATGCTGTTGCCATGTCATTTGAGCACTCTTCTGAGACTTTTGTGACATTTTTAGGGTTTCTACATGCTGCCGGGGGTCATTTCAGAAAAATACTCGGGTCTCCCATAGGATAATATTGGGCTCGGTGCTCGGGCCGAGTACACGAGTATCTTGGGATGCTCGGCCCGAGCCTCGAGCACCCGAGCTTTTTAGTACTCGCTGATCACTAGTAGGTAACACTAAACGAAGCTCAATGGACACAGGTGGCTGAATTGAAAGAATTGTTTCGTCACTCATTTACAGTGACGAAAAAAAATTACAAGCTGAGGATTTAACTCCTGGCATTTTCATAAAGGAGTGGAAGAAGTTGCTGTTTTAACTGTCCCAAAGAGGAGGTTTAGCATGGATGGAGAAGTAAAGAGGTTAACACCGTGCTGCCAAATTCATGGATCAGACAGAAAATATTGAAGGTGGTTTTATTCTATGCCTTTCAGAGGCTTTGCACCCTTCTTCAGGACAAGTCACAAATATACAAACCCTGGCAAAAATTATGGACACACCTGGCTCTGAGGATGTTTATTCAGTTGTTTAGTTTTGTTTAAAAAATAAAAAAGCAGATCACAGACATGGCACAAAACTTAAGTCATTTTAAATGGCAACTTTCTGGCTTTAAGAAACACTAAAAAAACAAATCATGAAAACATAATGTGCTAGCCAGGAACGGTTACTTTTCAAAACCAAAGAGGGGAAAAAATTATGGAATCATGAAAAAAAAAAAAAAAAAAAACCCGACTCCAATACATCACTAGTATTTTGTTGCACCACCTCTTGCTTTTATAACAGCTTGCAGTCTCTGGGGCATGGACTTAATGAGTGAAACAGTACTCTTCAGTAATCTGGCTCCAACTTTCTCTGATTGCTGTTGCCAGATCAGCTTTGAAGGTCGGAGCCTTGTCATGGATCATTTTCTTCAACTTCCACCAAAGATTTTCAATTGGATTGAGATCCGGACTATTTGCAGGCCATGACAATATTATTATTATTTATTATTATAGCGCCCAGGGCTGTATTTTGCCTTCGTGCTGCCCTAGGCACTTTAAGTGGTTGCGCCCCTTAGTGACAACGTAACACTTAGTTTTCGCACACGACATCTGTTTAAGGCAGATCTACTCTGTAAAACACTTGAAAAAGTATCAGTGAGAAACGAAGGGCACTAACCCCCCCCAATGGGGATCACCACGGGCACATCAAAACATAGCATGAGTATAAAATATTCCCACCACACCGTCCCCACTTATATACTGTGACTGTCACACTGCCCCTAATAAACTACACACTGCCCTCCCTTATAAATTATACCCACCACACCTTCCTCAATTATGAAATATGATCTGCACATTGACCTCACATAATGCTGCCCCCTCCTCACAATGTCCCATGCATGCTGCCCCCTCTTCACAATGTCCCATGCATGCTGCCCCCTCCTCACAATGTCCCATGCATGCTGCCCCCTCCTCACAATGTCCCATGCATGCTGCCCCCTCCTCACAATGTCCCATGCATGCTGCCCACTCCTCACAATGTCCCATGCATGCTGGCCACTCCTCACAATGTCCCATGCATGCTGCCCCCTCCTCACAATGTCCCATGCATGCTGCCCCCTCCTCCCAATGTCCCATGCATGCTGCCCCCTCCTCCCAATGTCCCATGCATGCTGCCCCTTCCTCACAGTGTCCCATGCATGCTGCCCCCTCCTCACAGTGTCCCATGCATGCTGCCCCCTCCTCACAATGTCCCATGCATGCTGTCCCCCCTCACAATGTCCCATGCATGCTGCCCCTCCTCCCAATGTCCCATGCATGCTGCTCCCTCCTCAGTTTCCCATGCATGCTGCCCCCTCCTCACAATGTCCCATGCATGCTGCCCCCTCCTCACAATGTCTCATGCATGCTGCTCCCTCCTCACAATGTCCTATGCATACTGCCCCCTCCTCACAATGTCCCATGCATGCTGCCCCCTCCTCACAGTGCCCCATGCATGCTACTCCCTCCTCACAATGTCCTATGCATGCTGTCCCCCCTCACAATGTCCAATGCATGCTGCCCCTCCTCACAATGTCCCATGCATGCTGCTCCCTCCTCACAGTTTCCCATGCATGCTGTTCCCTCCTCACAATGTCCCATGCATGCTGTCCCCCCTCACAATGTCCCATGCATGCTGCCCCTCCTCACAATGTCCCATGCATACTGCCCCCTCCTCACAGTGTCCCATGCATGCTGCCCCTCTCCATGAGCTCCTAATGCTGCCTTCCTCTTTTCCATAATGACACCTCCATGCTGCCCCATTCATCATACTAAGACCACCACACTAACGCTTATGCTGAGACACCCCTCCCACACACACACACTACCCCACTCTTGATATTGACTCCCCTACATTGCTCCACTCCATACTGAGCCCACACATGCTGCCCCTTCTCCATAATGAGCTCCCAATGCTGCCCCCCTCTCATTCTGAGTCCTTACACTCCCCCCTATCGATTTTGTCATTGCACTATCCCTCAACCCTTGTCCTCTGTCTCTAGGATTGGCCCCTCTCCCCCGCCTTCACCAGCAGCCTCTCCCCCAGCATCAGCCTCTCTCCCCCCAGCCCCCCCAGCATCAACCTCTCTCCCCCCAGTGTCCCCCAGCATTAGCCTCTCTCCCCCCAGCCTCCCCCAGATTCAGCCTCTCTCCCCCCAGCCTCCCGCAGCTTCAGCCTCTCTCCCCCAGCTTCCCCCAGCATCAGCCTCTCTCCCCCAGCATCAGCCTCTCTCCCCCAGCTTCCCCCAGCATCAGCCTCTCTTCTCCCAGCCTCCCCCAGCATCAGCCTCTCTCCTCCCAGCCTCCCCCAGCATCAGCCTCCCTCTCCCAGCCTCCCCCAGCATCAGCCTCCCCAAGCATCAACCTCCCCCAGCATCAGCCTCTCTCCTCCCAGCCTCCCCCAGCATCAGCCTCCCCCCTCCTAGCCTCCCCCAGCATCAGCCTCCCCCTCCCAGCCTTCCCCAGCATCAGCCTCCCCCAGCATCAGCCTCTCTTCTCCCAGCCTCCCCCAGCATCAGCCTCCCTCAGCATCAGCCTATCTCCTCCCAGCCTCCCCCAGCATCAGCCTCTCTTCTCCCAGCCTCCCACAGCATCAGCCTCTTTCCTCCCAGCCTCCCCCAGCATCAGCCTCCCCCTCCCAGCCTCCCCCAGCATCAGCCTCCCCCAGCATCAGCCTCCCCCCTCCTAGTCTCCCCCAGCATCAGCCTCTCTCCTCCCAGCCTCCCCCAGCATCAGCCTCTCTCAGCATCAGCCTCTCTCCTCCGAGCCTC
This sequence comes from Anomaloglossus baeobatrachus, assembly GCF_048569485.1. Lineage (NCBI taxonomy): Eukaryota > Metazoa > Chordata > Amphibia > Anura > Aromobatidae > Anomaloglossus > Anomaloglossus baeobatrachus. The sequence continues at coordinate 112,410,402 of NC_134358.1, read as the reverse complement.
CTGCAGCATCAGCCTCTCCCAGCATCAGCCTCCCTCAGCATCAGCCTCTTTCCTCCCAGCCTCCCCCCTCCCAGCCTCCCTCAGCATCAGCCTCCCTCCTCCCAGCCTCCCCCAGCATCAGCCTCCCCCAGCACCAGCCGCCCCCAGCATCAGCCTCTCTCCTCCCAGCCTACCCCAGCATCAGCCTCCCTCAGCATCAGCCTCTCTCCTCCGAGCCTCCTGCAGCATCAGCCTCTCCCAGCATCAGCCTCCCTCAGCATCAGCCTCTTTCCTCCCAGCCTCTCCCAGCATCAGCCTCTCTCCTCCCAGCATCAGCCTCCCTCACCATCAGCCTCCCTCCTCCCAGCCTCCCCCAGCATCAGCCTCTCTCCTCCCAGCCTCCCCCCTCCCAGCCTCCTTCAGCATCAGCCTCCCTCCTCCCAGCCTCCCCCAGCATCAGCCTCCCTCAGCATCAGCCTCCCTCCTCCCAGCCTCCCCCAGCATCAGCATCAGCCTCTCTCCTCCCAGCCTCCCCCAGCATCAGCCTCCCTCAGCATCAGCCTCCCTCCTCCCAGCCTTCCCCAGCGTCAGCCTTCCCCCTCCCAGCCTTCTGCAACATCAGCCTCCCCCCTCCCAGCCTTCCCCAGCATCAGACTCTCTCCTCCCAGCCTCCCCCAGTATCAGCTTCTCTTCCCCCATGTCTCCCCCAGTATCAGCCTCTCTCCTCCCACCCCATACGCAGATCTCCAGTCTGCATTAGAGACACCCCCACGCTCCTTATGAATCTTCAGCTCTGCGAGCATTTACCTGCTCCAGAGCCCGCCGTCATCTTCCTGGCTCACGTGAGTATCCTCTTCTGACATCGGCTTCCATCGCGGCGTCCTCTGCGGCGTCCTGCTGTGAGCTCTGCATGTGAAATCCACACAGCATTGGACGCAGCACAGAGGAAGGAGCTGATTGGCGCACCTGTGACCCCGGAAGTGCAGGCGCCGGCAGTTCCGGGGTCAATCAGCTCTCTGTGCCCAGCCGCCGCAGTTTGTCTGCATTCGCGTCTTAATTGACGCAGATACAAATAAATAAAGGTGCGCCTCTCCCCCCCTCCCCCCTCCGAAAATACAGCGGATTTAATGAATGTGTAAAAAAAAAAATATATTTATTTTTTTTTTTTTTTTTACTGTTAGAAGGTGCCGCCCCCCTGCATCCTGCCGCCCCAGGCACGGGACCACGGGTGCCTAATGGTAAATACGGCCCTGATAGCGCCATTTATTCCATGGCGCTTTACAAGTGAAAGAGGGTATACGTACTACAATCATTAACAGTACAAAACAGACTGGTATAGGAGGAGAGAGGACCCTGCCCGCAAGGGCTCACAGTCTACAGGGAATGGGTGATGGTACAATAGGTGAGGTATATAAACAGCCACTGGATTTGGTATACAGATACATTATTCAGAATAGCAGGGTACCAGCAAAAAACGCCTAAAAATTAACTTTTATTCAATAATTTATATTAAAATCTTACTGACAAACAACATAGAACAGCTATATATATAGCATGTATCACATCAATTGATGTACTCCCATATAAATGCTCTATATATGTTGTGGGGCAGTAGTACATCAAACAGGCAGCAATGATAGTAATATGTGGACCAGTATTCTTTTTATCCAAAGCACTACTATAATGCAGAGATAGAAAAATTCTCTCTGTCCAAAGGACTACTCAAATGCAAAAGCAGTGAGCATACTATGGAAAATCAGCCACTCTTAAAGGAGTTGTCCGACATTAGCTTAACAAAAATGTTTGCGTTTATCTGTGCTGTATTGTCATATAAATCACCCCTACATTGTTATTTTTTGTTTTCTAACTTTTGTTCCTCTTGAATTATCCCTTTATTCTCTGCAGCTTCTTGTTTACATTCAGATCCAGCAAACTGACCACTTCCTGTGCAAAACCTCCCAGTCACAGCTGTCATCGCCCAGCCTCAGTGTCCAGCCCCACCCCAGTGTCCAGCCGCACCCTCTGCCCGCCCCCTGCACACACAGTCCCTGTCAGTATATTCTTCCCCAGCACCTGACCTGTTATCACTACAGCATTGCAAATAACAGCCCCACATCGGGCTTTGCACCGTACACGCACACACATGGCTCTGCACCATACACGCACACACATGGCTCTGCACCGTACACGCACACACATGGCTCTGCACCGTACACGCACACACATGGCTCTGCACCGTACACGCACACACATGGCTCTGCACCGTACACGCACACACATGGCTCTGCACCGTACACATATGGCTCTGTACCGCACACGCACACATATGGCTCTGCACACGCACACACATGGCTCTGCACTGTACACGCACACACATGGCTCTGCACATGCACACATATGGCTCTGTACCGCACACGCACACATATGGCTCTACACACGCACACACATGGCTCTGCACCGTAAACGCACACACATGGCTCTGCACACGCACACATATGGCTCTGTACCGCACACGCACACATATGGCTCTGCACCGTACACGCACACACATGGCTCTGCACCGTACACATATGGCTCTGTACCGCACACGCACACATATGGCTCTGCACACGCACACACATGGCTCTGCACCGTACACGCACACACATGGCTCTGCACCGTAGACATATGGCTCTGTACCGCACACGCACACATATGGCTCTGCACACGCACACACATGGCTCTGCACCGTACACGCACACACATGGCTCTGCACACTCACACATATGGCTCTGTACCGCACACGCACACATATGGCTCTGCACACGCACACATATGGCTCTGCCAGCCCCCCCATCCCCATCCCCATCCCCATCCCCATAGGGAACACATGTGGAGTACATACTCACCTGTCCTCGGTCCCCGCCGCTCCTGCACGTTCGCGCGCTGTCTGTGCTCTGACGTCACCGCTGTGCTGAAGAGAGCACAGACAGCGGGAGGGACAGTGATGAGAAGCTGCGCTGCGCTGCTTCTCATCAGCACTTTCAAATGTACCGGCATCGGTGATCTGTGATGCCGGTACATTTGAATGTGCGATCCTGGGCAGGGGGCCCGGTGCTGGAGCTGACACAGCGGCAGCTGCCGCCAGGCCCCGCCCCCAGGTCACGGACCCCCACAGCAGTGCAGGGGGAGGTTACTGGAGGTGCGGGGGAATGTGTGGGAGGGTGCAGGGAAGGGGGCGGTGACTCCCCGCACTGTAGACACCCAGCAGGGAGGCGACATGCTGTTCCACATTTGCATGTCAACATGGCCCTGCCCATGTAGACGTGCAAAGACCGGAAGCAGCAAAATCGCGGCAGGAGCGGTCACATGATCGCTCTGAGCCGGGGGAGAGGGGCTGACAGCAGGGCAGGTAAGTGGTCTCTATCTACTTACCTGCCCCAATGTAGCCCAATAGGGAAATAAAAAAAAAAATGTCAAAGAAGCCGGATAACCCCTTTAATAAAACAGAAAAGGAACCGTCTCACCAGTCTTCAGCAGAACTGAACTTGTGTCCCTTTTTCTCCATTGCTGTCAGACAGAAAGCTAACATAATACAGATCCCCCGGTCCTCCCAGGAGTTGCTTCAGGATCTGAAAACACTGTCCGCAAAATAAATCATGTCTGGGCTCCACTCTCGAGGCGTTTCCTTATCATCAGGAGTATTCAATCATGTGTCTGAACGGGCCTTAATTATCCCACAGAGAGCCGACACATGCCGTATGGTCCCGACATCCAGCGCGCATGCTGCTGCACTAAACTCAAACTTAAAGTTAAATTTTTGGGGGTTTTTTGCTGGTATCCTGCAACTCTGTACAATAGGTGAGGACAGAGCTGGTTGTGCAGTGGTGTACTGGACTGAGGGCTATTGTAGGTTGTAGGCTTGTTGGAAGAGGTGGGTCTTGAGGTTAATCTTGAATCTTTCCACGGTAGGGGAGAGTCTGATATGCTGAGGTAGAACGTTCCAGAGTATTGGGGAGGCATGGGAGAAATCTTGTATGCGATTGTGGGAAGAGGAGATAAGAGAGGAGTAGAGAAGGAGATCTTGTGAGGATCTGAGGTTGCGTGCAGGTAGGTACCGGGAGACTAGGTCACAGATGTAAGGAGGAGACAGGTTGTGGATGGCTTTGTAGGTCATGGTTAATGTTTTGAACTGCAGTCGTTGGGCGATGGGAAGCCAGTGAAGGGATTGGCAGAGTGGCGAGGCTGGGGAATAGTGGGGGAGATGTGGATTAAGCGGGCCACAGAGTTTAGGAAAGATTAGAGGGGTACAAGAGTGTTGGAAGGGAGGGCAGAGAGCAAGAAGTTGCAGTAGTTGAGGCGGGAGATGATGAGGGCATGCACTAATGTTTTTGCTGATTCTTGGTTAAGGAAAGCACAGATCTGGGAGATATTTTTGAGTTGTAGTCTGCATGAGGTGAAGAGGGCTTGGGTGTGTGGCTTGAAGGATAAAGCAGAGGCGAGGGTTACTCCAAGGCAACGAGCTTGTGAGACTAGGGAGAGTGAGCAACCATCATTTTTGATGGAAAGGCTTGTTGGAGGAGATGAGTGAGGAGGAGGAAAGACAATGAACTCTGTTTTGTCCATGTTAAGCTTTAGGAATCGCGCAGAGAAGAAGGATGAAATAGCAGACAGACATTGTGGAATTTTGGTTAGTAGAGGGGTAATGTCAGGTCCAGAGAGGTAGATCTGTGTGTCATTGGCATAGAGATGATACTGAACGCAGTGGGACTCTATGAGCTGTCCCAGGCCGAAGGAGTAGATGGAGAACAGCAGAGGTCCAAGAACTGAGCCCTGGGGGACATCGACAGATAGGGGGCGAGATGAGGAAAAGTGGTGTGAGAATGGGAGACGCTGAAAGTTCGGTCGGTTAAGTATGAGGATATCCAAGATAGGGCCAAGTCTGTGATGCCCAGAGATGAGAGAATCTGTAGTAGGAGGGAATGGTCTACTGTGTCGAAGGCAGAGGACAGGTCCAGGAGGAGGAGGATAGAGTAGTGTTGCTTGGCTTTGGCGGTTAGTAGATCATTGGTGACTTTGGTTAGGGCAGTTTCAGTAGAGTGATGAAGTCGAAAGCCAGATTGTAGCTGGTCAAAGAGGGAGCAGGAGGAGAGGTATGAGGACAATTCAAGATGGACATGCTGTTCCAGTAGTTTTGAGGCATAGGGCAGAAGGGATATGGGGCGATAGTTTGACACAGAGTATGGGTCAAGGGAGGGCTTTTTGAGCATGGGTGTAATGGAGGCATGTTTAAAGCATGAGGGGAATACACCACTTGTTAGTGATAGGTTGAAGAGATGGGTTAGGGCTGGGATGAGGACTGCGGTGATGTTGGGGATGAGATGCGATGGGAGCGGGTCAAGTGCAAAGGTGGTTAGATGTAATCTTGAGAGTAGAGTGGAAAGATTGTTTTTTTGTCATGATGGAGAAGCTGGATTTGGAGGAAGAGGGCTGAGTAGCTATGATGAGGGGCTGTGGTGATTGTGGGCCAAAGCTTGCTCTGATGTTGTCAATCTTCTGCTTGAAGAAAGAGGCAAAGTCTTCAGCTGAGATGAGAGGAGAGGGAGGTGGTGCTGGGTGATGGAGAAGAGAATTGAAAGTGTTGAATAGCTGTTTAGGGTTGAGAGAGAGAGAAGATATGAGTGATGAGAAGTAGGTTTATTTTGCAGCAGTGAGTGTGGACTTGAAGGTGGTGAGGGACTCTTTATATTCAATGAAGTGCTCAGTGGAATGAGACTTCTTCCATCTGCGCTCAGCAATTCTGGAAGCCTGTCTCAGTTTAGTCTGACTTGTGTGCCAGGGTTGCCTGTTGATTGTGCAGGTTTTGGTGTGTGTGAGAGGGGCAGCTGATTTGAGAGCTGCAGAGATTGTAGTGTTGTATAAAGTTGCAGCAGCATCTGCATCATGTAAAAATGCAATGTCTGTGAGAGGGAGAAGGGACTGAGAAAGTGCGTGTAAATCAAGGTGTTTGATATTTCTGCGAGGGTGTGAAAGTTTGTGGAGGGGAGGTTGCCTACTTGGAGAAGAGAGGGAGGAGAATGTGAGTAGGTTGTGGTCAGACAGGGGGAGAGGCGAGTTAGAGAGGTTACATAGGGAACAGAGGCTAGTGAAGATGAGGTCCAGCGTGTGGCCATCTTTGTGAGTAGCTGCAGAGGACCATTGGGTGAGACCGAAGGAGGAAGGGAGTGTTAGAAGATTTGAGACAGTTGAGTGGGAGGTGTCAATGGGGATGTTGAAATCACCCATGATGATAGTGGGGATGTCGGTGGAAAGGAAGTGTAGTAGCCAGGCGGTGAAATGATCAAAAGAGGCAGTGGCTGGCCCTGGAGGGCGGTAAATGACAGCCAGTTGAAGGTTGGAGGGGGCGTAGATGCATACGGAGTGCACCTCAAAAGAGGGTGGTAGTGGAATTGGTGTAAAGGAGCATTGTTCGGACAGGAGAAAACCAACTCCTCCACCATGCTTATTTCTGGGGCGAGGGGTGTGAGAGAGTTGGAGACCGCCATAAGAAAGTGCAGCAGGAGAGGCTGTGTCAGATGGGGTGAGCCAGGTTTCTGTGATGGCAAGAATGGAAAGTTTATTAGTGATGAAAAGATCATGAATGTAGGAAAGTTTGTTGCAGACAGAGCGAGCGTTTCATAGTGCTCCTGTTAGTTGGACTGGGGGAGCAGGGGCTGGGTGGATGGGTATGAGGTTAGAGGGTTTGCGGAAATTTGTGATAGGTTGTGAATGAGGGTTTGAAGTGACAATAGGGATGTGGTGAGGAGGACCTAGATGAGGAGAGATATCTCCAGCAGTGAGGAGAAGCAGAGAGAGTGTTAGTAGGTGGGAGCAGGAGAGGCAATGAGATGGTCATGTGTGTCTGGAGACACTGGGTGAAATGTGGAGGAAAATATGTAAGGGGAAGGTGAGATGGGTGGGGAGGATGGAGGGAGAGATGAATAGTTCATTACTGGGTTTAGGGATCAGAAGGGGCAGTATAAAGTGAAGTAATATAGGGGTGAAAAAGAAGAAAAACACAAACATTGTTAACAGTAACTATGTTTCCAGTTACCTTCCGGTCACTTCCGGCCCAATTCTGGCCTAATTCAATGCATCATACTTATATGGTGCATACTTGTATTGGTGCAGACAAAAAGTCTTGTGCAGACTTTTAGTTGCCCCAATATATACATATTCAAGTGCAATAAGCTGTGAAGGGGTGGGGTGCAGCAAGGACCTCTTGAACATTCAATCAAAGAAGCCAGATGCAGCATCACATAGGCAGAGTAAACAAAGGTCATAAAAGGAAGGTGGGGAACAGAGGGGGAAGAGGTCACAGTGAGAAGTTGGAGCATGCCAGGGAGATATTGAAGCAAAGAGAGAACAGGTCAGATATTTTGGGAAAGTAGAGTGGATGGTTTAACATACCAGGTATTAGCACACACAGCAGAGCAAAGGGGAGATCCTTTGACCTTGACCTTATGTGTCTTCTATCAAGGAATGTTTTCACAGTATTTGCTCTATGGCAGGATGCATTATCATATTGATAAATGATATCATCCCCAAACATCCTTTCAATTGATGGGATAAAAAAAGTGTCCAAAATTTCAATGTAAACCTTGACTTTTATTAAAGATGTAATGACAACCATCTCCCCAGTGTCTTTACCTGATATGCAGCCCCATATCATGAATGACTGTGGAAATTTACATGTTCTCTTCAGGCAGTCATCTTTATAAATTTCATTGGAACAACACCAAACAAAAGTTCTAGCATCATCACTTTGCCCAATGCAGATTCGTGATTCATCACTGAATATGACTTTCATCCAGTCATCCACAGTCCACGATTGCTTTTCCTTAGCCCGTTATAACCTTGTATTTTTCTGTTTAGGTGTTAATGGTGGCTTTTGTTTAGCTTTTCTGTATGCAAATCCCATTTCCTTTAGGTGGTTTCTTACAGTTCGGTAACAGACATTGACTCCAGTTTCCTCCCATTCATTCCTCATTTGTTTTGTTGTGCATTTCCTGTTTTGGAGAAATATTGCTTTAAATTTCCTCTCTTGACAGTTTGATGTCTTCCTCGTCTACCAGTTTGTTTGCCTTTAACAACCCTCCCATGTTGTTTGTATTTGGTCCGTCCAGATTTTAGACACAGCTGACTGAACAACCAACATCTTTTGCAACATTGCGTGATGATTTACCCTCTTTTAAGAGTTTGATAATCCTCTCCTTTATTTCAATTGATATCTCTCGTGTTGGCACCATGATTCATGTCAGTCCACTTGGTACAACAGCTCTCCAAGGTGTGATCACTCCTTTTTAGATGCAGACTAACGAGGAGATCTTATTTGATGCAGGTGTAAGTTGTGGGAATGAAAATTTATAGGGCGATTCCATAATTTTTCTCCGTTTGGTTTTGAAAAGTAACAGTTACTAGCTAGCACATTATGTTTTCATGATTTTTTTTTAGTGTTTATTAAAGCCAGAAAGTTGACATGTGAAATTACTTTAGTTTTGTGCCATGTCTGTGATCTGCTTTTTTTTAAACAAAAGTAAACAACTGAATGAACATCCTCAGAGCCAGGTGAGTCCATAATTTTTGCCAGGGGTTGTATAAGGTATATCTGTGATTTGTCCTGAATCACCTTCAGCATTTTCTGTCTGATCCATGAACTTGGCAGCGCAGTGTAAACCCCTTCACTTCTCCATCCCCGCTACATCTATTCCACGGGGACTGCTGCACCAGAGTTTCTCCAAGTTAATATTGTGGCTGTGACTGATCACAACCCACCAAGGTGAGAAATTCCCTGTCATCCTTCTATCCTACAAGGATAAGACCCCATATTGCGCTTCTTGTCTTTTCAGTATTTTTTTCTGGATAAAAGAGGTTTAATCACAGATGGCATTCCCTGTTCAATGAAACGGAGAGAAACATTGCTATTAGAAAATAAAATTCTTCTGGAAGCTGTCTATATGGACCCAAGTCATCGTATATTGCTGGATGATCAACAGCTTACTAAAGGAAAAGAAGCTATGATTGTGGTAGTGGTTAGGATGAGCGGCTACAGGACTGCCAAGAGCAATAGGACTTGGGCCCTGCCAGTGCAACTGCAGCCATATCTTCAGCCTCATGAGATGAGGAGTTTAATTTTGAAAAGTATTTGGACAACATGAAGTAGGCAGTTTTGCTGCAGGGAAAAGGATTCCACTCCCATAACAAAGAAGGAAGAGTTCAACCGTTCATCAAAACTGACTGTGCATCAGGCAATTCCTTTATACCCAGAGATTGTTAGAGATGTTGCTCATGTGTTTAGTACTTTGCCACCAACCCAAGTTAGTGTGGATAGGTTGTTCTCTAGCCTTAAAATAATTAGACCAGATTTGAAGTCATCTATGAAGGGTGACCTGATAAAGGCAATACTATTTCTCAGAGCAAATTCATAGACTGCACAAATATTATTCAGTACATTTTTATTGAAAACTGTTTTTTCCCCACTTACTGCATAATGTAGTATTGCATATTTACAATTTATTAAAGATTTTTGTGTTCTAAACTTGTATTCCAATAAATATATTTTATGTTCTATCTAAATAGCTTGATTATTGTATCATAACAATGATTAAAAGCATGATGTTACCATTTAACTACACAACAATTATCACTTAAACATGAGCCATGTATGGGAAGCTTGGAATCAGGGAAATTGAGTAGTCAGTCAGAAGTTTGGCATACCGACTTCACAGCCCTGGTTGCTTTTTTCCAAGGAAGCATATTAGTGGAATAGTAACACTGATGATAGAGTCATGTTGGGAGTATTCGAAGCACCGCAACATGGCACACACGTACCGCATGGAGGTCTACTCGTTGGTCGTGAAGTGGTGTTGTTCTGCAGAACAACTCAGCCATGTGTGCTTAAACTCCACTATCCCCTGCTGTGGCTTGCACAGTCTCTCCAGCATATGCAAAGTGGCATTCCAGCTTGTTGGTACGTTGCATAAGAGGTGGTGAGCAGGATGGCTGAAGTTATACTGCATCGCAGACAGGCAAGAAACAGCAGGGTGAGAACGCCGAAAGCACGCACAGACAGCTCGCACATACTGCCCATACTGCGGCAGCTCTGACATCTCAGAGTAAATTTTCAAGAACCTCTGCACCATCAAATTCAGCACATGAACCAAGCAAGAGAAGTGCGTCAAACCAGCTAGGTCCAGAGCTGCTTGGATATTGTGCTCATTATCACACATCACCAGGCCGCGCTTGTGGTTCAGCAGCACAACTACTCATTGGTCTAGTGTTCAATCCCCATCCACATCTCCTGCACGATGTGAGATTTTCACCTCAAACAGATGAGTTTTAGAAGAGCGTGCTGTCATTTCCCCTTGGCTGTGCTGAAGTTGGTCATGCAGGTGTTACGCTGACCGATTGAGGAGGTGGAGGAAGCAGAGGAGGAGCCAACACGGGCAAAGAAATGTCCAGCAGTTCTCAGTGGTGGTAGGAAATGCGCCAAAATGCTTTCCGTCTCAGGCCCAGCCACCACTACATTTAGCCAGTGGAAAGTTAGAGAGATATAACGTTCCTGCCCGTGCTTACTGGGCCACGTATTAGTGGATATGTGGACCTTGCCACTGATGGCGTTGAGCAGTGCACACCTGATTTTGTCTGCAACCTGTTTGCGCAGGGATGGCCCACCTGGAAAAATAGTGGCAGCTAGGAACCACGTGCTGTGGGAAAGCTACCACCACAGGTTTTTAAAAGTGTCCGTCTCTACAAGTTGAAATGGCAGCATTTCAAAGGCCATCGAGGCCATGAATTTGGATATGCTGCCATTCAGGACCAGGACTCATAGGTGGTACTATCATTTTTTGTTTGGAAGATTGCCATGTGAACACTTTTATGGGACAATGTGGTGATACTCAATTACACCACTGGTGGTGGTGCTGTCACATCCTCTCTTCCGGGGAGCCAGGTGGCCCTGTTGCTTAGGAGGGCAAGGAAGAGGCCAACACCACAACAAAAAAGGGAGCAGGAGGAGCCTAAGATATATTCCTGGTATTTCAGGCGTGTACTCCTCTGCAGTTCATGCTTTGCATTCAAATGCCTTGTCATGCAGGTGGTGCTCAGGTTAACATTTATGCCTAGCTTTAGACTCTGAAGGCAAAGCATGCAAACCATCAGTCGCTAGTTGTCAGCTCATTGCCCAAAGAAATGCCATGTCAGAGAGCTTCTTAGAGCTGTCTTTGGTGTGCTCAGTTCATCAGAGTGGTGGGTAGTACCAGCTGATGTACTGGTTTAGTGGCCATCCACTGTACTCAGGGCATGCTTCTTATTCTGTGCAGCTGAGGCAGTGTGAACTTCACCTCTTCCTCCAAATTGGTCACATCAGTTGGATGGCCTTGACTCCATGTGCGGTCTAAAGACCACGTCTTACTAAGCGACATCGTTAGTGACATGCTGCTGAGTCACAGTTTTTGTGATGCAACAGCGATCTTGCTAGCGATGTCGCTGTGTGTGACATCCAGCAACAACCTGGCCCCTGCTGTGAGGTCGCCAGTCATTGCTGAATGTCTTGGACCATTTTCTTTCTTTCTTTCTTTCTGGGCATGACACATCGCTATGTTTGACACTGTGTGACAGGGTCCCAATGACAGCAGAGATCGTTATACAGGTCGCTACTGCGACCTGTATTGTTACTGAGTCGTTGGTAATGTCTGACTGTGTGACATCTCACCAGCGACCTCCCAGCAACTTACCAGAGATCCTTATCAGGTCGCATCGTTTTTGGGATCGCTGGTAATTTGCTAAATGTGACGGGGGCTTAAGATCACATCATCTTCAACCCCTACTCACTGCTGCCCTCCTTCTGGTCCACACACTGCAGAAAACTGCAGTAGTTGGTACCCGTGTTTCCACATAAGCATCAGAGATGTGCTGCAATAGTTAACTGATCATGTGCACTAGCCCTTCCACATCCTCATCCTTAACAAGTGGCTGGGTATCAGTGCACTCAATCTCTGACACTTCTAGGGCAGGGCCAGAACCTCAGAACCTCAGCCGGCAGAGTCATCAAAAAGCAGAAGTGACTGCAGCTTGACTTGCAGCTCAGACTGCTTGCCCTATTTGCTAGGGGGTGAGGTGTAAGACATATGCTCATGGGCCACAGGTACAAACTTTGTGCTTACAGCAGGGGACAGGGTGGAAGTCAAAGCAAAGGAACTGCACTCTCAGCCATCCAATCTAAAACCGCCTTTATTTGATCTAGTCTCACCATTTCTCGAGCGGTACTCAGGCCTAATAAATTATGCAGAACATCCTGTAATGTGCATGGACCAGAGAAAGGTGTTTCATTTGGGTGCATAGAGGCACAGATTAACCAAGTTCTCTCCCTTCAGCGGCTCCACCAACAGAAGCAGAAACTTGGCCACATCGCCTATTTGAAGCTCTCCACATTCTTGCACTCCAAAAAAGTTAAAAGTATTACATTGCTTGTATACAGAGCAAGACTGGCCAGCAGATTATTACACTGCCTGTTTGTGGAGTGGCCACATAGACCCTTTTTAAAAGTTCCCCCACAGAGCCTAATGTAGAGTGGGAACACTGACCCTGTGTTAGGAGTATGCAGACAGAGTAAGAAGAGTAACCTAACACTGTCCCTCTATTGAGCAGTGTCCTGTCCCTATGCAAGTTAGAGAAAAATGGTAGCGAGAACTGATCTGGTGGCTATACAGATGGAGTCACGTGGTGCAATGGCCAATACCGGTCATGCCAATATTTACGCAGTAGTCTAACTTGACCACAAACTTCTCGGAAAAGTCTGTGTACAAATTTGAGCACCAGACACTAGGTTTCCTGTACGAACCCCAAGCTTTACAGTTTGGGTTTGCTGATCCCCAATCAGGAGCCATTCCATGTCATCTGTATACTTTTACTTGGTACAGGTTGATTTTAGCTTCATCTGTCCAAAGAATGCTTTTCAAGAACTCGGTGGCTTTAGATGTTTTTGGCAAAATCTAATCTTGCCTACTTTTAAGTCTTAATAGTGGTTTGCACTCATGGTGAACCCTCTGTATTTGTTGTCATAAAGTCTTCTCTTTAGACTTAGATACTAAAATACCTACTTCATCGAGAGTGTTCTTCCATTGGGTGGATGTTATAAAGCAGTTTTTCTTCAACATAGAAATTCTGTGATCATTCACCACTATTGTCTTTTGAGAGAATTGTCCAATTACTTATGGTCCCGTGAAAAAGAGGCAACTACATATTAAAAAGCAGTAATTCCTAAACCCTTACTTCAATTAGGATGTGAATATCCTCACATTAACCCCTTCAGCCCCCGGGCACTTTACGTTTTTGCGTTTTTGTTTTTTGCTCCCCTTCTTCCGAGAGGCGTAACTTTTTTATTTTTCCATCACTCTTGCCATATGAGGGCTTTTGCGGGACGAGTTGTACTTTTAAATGAAACCATAAGTTTTACCATATAGTGTACTGGAAAACGGCAAAAAAATTCCAAGTGCGGAAAAATTGCAAAAAAAGTGTGATCGTACAATAGTTTTTGGGATATTTTATTCACTGTGTTCACTATATGCATAGTACATAGCACTACATTTTTGCGCAGATGCTACGTTTTGATCGCCTGTTATTGCATTTTGCGCAAAATTTGTGGCGACCAAAAAACGTAATTTTGGCGTTTGGAATTTTTTTGCCGCTACGCCGTTTACTGATCAGATTCATTGATTTTATATTTTGATAGATCGGGCATTTCTGAACGTGGCAATACCAAATATGTGTGTATTTTTATTTTTTTAACACTTTAGTTTTCAATGGGGTGAAAGGGGGGTGATTTGAACTTTTAGTTTTTATTTTTTTAATTTTTTAAAACTTTTTTTTTTTTTATTTTACTAGTCCCCCTAGGGGGCTATAGCGATCAGCAATCCGATCGCTTTGCACTATCTGCAGATCTCAGCTACAGAGCTGAGAACTGCAGATTTGCTGCTTCACTTTCAATTCCGGCTGTATTCCGGCATTGAGAGGAACTGAGTCATGTTAGCTACAGGCATCATCACATGACCCTGTGCTACCATGGCAACCGCCGAAAGTCACGTGATCATGTCACGTGACTTCCGGTGGGGGCGGGGTAAGTGACTGTCATGGCCGCGCCCATATTTTGGCAGCGAAATGTAAGGGGTTAATGGCCGCGGGTGGAAGCAATTCCACCCGTGGCTAGCAGGCACACATGTCAGCTGTTGATAACAGCTGATATGTGCGCGGATCGCCGCCGCCTGCCAGCTGCAGGGGGTGGGGCTTACCAGCACACGATCCATGATGTACCCAGTACGTCATGGGTCGTTAAGGGGTTAAAGTCTGCACTATAAGCCCATATTGATTAAATACACTGATGAGCAAAGGATAACAATGTTTTGAAGTTACTTTCATGCTTCATATCTCAACAGCCACTACAGCTTTGAGCATGAGACTACCTTCATTTTATAGACAATCATCTTGAGTATCTCCTACATAAATTTGATCTGCAACTACTTCGCATATAATTAGTTGTAAAGATTATTGTCATGTCACTGTGTTGTTACTGTTTTGCTCCTGGTGTTTGAAAAAACGTTTTCTTCCTGTATACGACAAATTACAAACTGTTCTCACATTCCCTAATAGATCAGTGTGTTATTAGCGCGGAATGGTGGCTCAGTGGTTAGCACTGCAGTCTTGCTGCGCTGGGGTCCTGAGTTCAAATCCCACCAAGGACACCATCTGCAAGGAGTTTGTACGTTCTCCCCGTATTTGCGTGGTTTTCCTCCGGGTTATACGGTTTCCTCCCACAATCCAAAAACATACTGATAGGGACTTTAGATTATGAGCCCCAATGGGGACAGTGTTGCCATTGTATGTAAAGCACTGTGAAATTAACAGCGCTATATAAATATTATTATTATTCCCAAGTAAAAGGTTCCTGGTTCGAATTGAGCAGCAGCTGTCGCGGGCTGAGGAGGGGACGCTGCGCTCACCCACTGCTCGGGTCCGGCTGCTGCTGCTGCTCGGTGGTGGCTCGAGCGGTGGGCCGGATCCCGGGGACTCGAGCGGCGTTCCTCGCCCGTGAGTGAAAAGGGGTTTGGTTTTGGGGATTTATTGTCCGTGACGCCACCCACGGTTGTGGTGAGATTGGGGACACCACCGCTGCTCTGGACAGGGATCCCAGGAGTGATGAAAGGGAGCAGCTTGGATGTTGGTTCTCCCCTCCGTGGGTATGGGGTTGGTTGTCCCGGGGCCCGGTGATGGGGTAGGGATGGATGGCAGGCGAGTTACGGGGCCTGGTGAGGTGCAGGGTCGCCGGGGCAGCGCTGTGCCACACGGCACGGTGGTACTCAATCAGCCAATCATGAACACAAAGTCTCCGGTAAAACAAACGGCTGGATGGACGGGTGCCACAGACGGCTGCGGTGTTTCTCCCGGCAGGTTGATGGGGACTGCCTTTCCCTGCTCCTGTGTAGTGTAGACGGTTCCAATGGGTTCCCACCGGTAACCCGCTCCCCAGCTTGGATATGTGCTGAAGGAGCCCCTTTTGCCCGCAGGCTCTGGCCCTGGGAACTGTAGCCTTGGCGGTGACTGTGTTTCCCTCTAACGGTTGGACTGTTGCCTTCTATCGGGACTTGGCTGCTGGGAAACCCCGGAGGTTCCCTTCGCTAACGGATTTGACAATTTCAGCGGTGACTCCTAGCCTTGTCGGGGTCCGTAAGCCCTGCCGGTTGGTGCTGGCTTCTCTTTGCGTACCGGTCCGGTACCGCCGGGCCACCGCTCGTCCACGGTCCTTATGGCTAGCTCCAATAGGTCTCTCCTGCAGACGGTCACCACCATCTGCCAACCTTGCTGTTCCGTCCGGGCCACACACCCGGACCAACTTCAGACTGCTCTTTTACCACCTCACTTCTCCACTTCCAAACTAATCTGCTCTGCTTTTCCCGCCTCCAGGACTGTGAACTCCTCGGTGGGCGGGACCAACCGCCTGGCCCACCCCCTGGTGTGAACATCAGCCCCTGGAGGGAGGCAACAAGGATTTTTGTTTGACTTAGGTGTGCCTGACCGGGGTGTGGGGTGTGTTGATGTAGTACCTGTGACGTCCTGGCTTGTCCAGGGCGCCACACAGCCATGAAGATTTCCCAAGAAAAGAGAAACAGCATCATCTGGCTCATTGATAGGGGGTCTCTATGGTAAGAAAATTTGCCAAACTGCATCAAGTGAGTTGTAAGACTACAAAATGAAGCCTGTCAATCCATTCAAAAGCCAAGAGGTGGACATCCAAGCAAAATATTGGAAACAACAATTCGGCTTATCACAAGGTCTTCCAGATGTCTCGCGTCATAATAGTGAGATCACAGACATTCATGCAAGCATCATGCAACATACATTACACAAATCTGGTATGGTGGCCCGAAAAAGGGTCAAGAAGTCTCAACTTCAATGTCATCATAATAAGTGTCGGCTAAAGTTTGCAAAAAAGAAAAGTGGACAAAAGAGGATTGGAAACATGTGATTTGATGTGAGGAAACAAAAGTGAATAAACTAGGCTCTGATGGGTGAAAAAGGAGTCTGTAAGAAACAAGTGAAAAAGAGGCTTATGGATTGAGAAATTGAAGGAACTGTCAAGGTTGATAGAGGAAGCCCGATGATATAGGATTGTTTGACAGCCAAAGGCGTTGGATACTTGACCAAGATCAATGGTGGTCTCAAGGCTGACCTACCATATACGTGAGTATCCTACAAGACGAGTTACTTCGTACAATCGAGTACTATGAATATAAAAAAGACAACATAGTATTCCAGCAAGTCAACAACCCGAAGTCGAGATTGGAGAATACATGGTTCAATGACAAAAAAATAGGAGGTGCTGGAAGTCTTTTATTAAATAAATAGTAGATAAAATACAAAAATAAAACCATATACACAATTTCCAGCAAAAACAAAATATATACCAGAAACGAAAACATTACCCTGCCCGCCTGGCACTGTAAACTAAACTCAAACAACCATGAATCAACTGCCCACGCACACCCCACGCAACAATATGTACAATACATACAAACTTGCTGCAGAGAAATGATATAAACGTGAATTTTTATTTTTTTTAAATAAACTAACGCGCCTACTTAACAGAACTAACTAGCCCACCAACCTCCGGATGCCCAGCTCCCAAGTTCAAAGGAAAACATCCTCCCCAGCTTGAGCAGCATCCCCCAAAGTTTCTCCCCAGACTGGGGGACTGAGCTGCGACATCCGGTACATATAACACCTCCCCCACCGCCCTCCCCTGTGTAAAACCCCCACCCAAATCTAACTACACTCCTATACTAAGAAAACGCCCACAGAACAAATGTTAATATGACGTAAACAATAATATAATACAGCACAAACACTAATATTATGGCTCAAGATCAGTGTCTGCAAACCTTTCCTTCTTGGCATTTTGAAAACAAAAATCTAAAGTGAGAATAACAGCCCATCACCAGGAGGGAGAGGGAAGGGAAAGGAAAGGAGGGGAAAGAAAGAAACCGGAGCCAAGAGACAGTTAATGCACCCTAAAAGAGTAGACCCTCCAAAGACTAGAGTTCCTCGATGCACCCAACCGCTCATGCTCCAGGAAGCGTACCTTCCCCAGGTCACCAAGGATGTTGCTACAAACGTCTTCTACTTGGAGGATTTTGCGGCCCATCAAAACTAAAGATCGTGCATTCCACGTGAAATATCTAACCACTATGCTAACTATGAATAAAGTGGTTAGGTCCCGTCCACCCGGGTCTCTAAATGCTCCATAGGCCCACTCGGTATAGGAAAGACTAGTCAGCCTAGGCCAGTCATGGCGAACCTTTCACAGGTCAAGTGCCCAAACTGTAGCCCTAGACCCAATTTTTTTATTATGTAAATAATTGATTTTAACCTTGCCATTGCAGTCTTCTGTTCAGCAGGGGGCATCACGCTCATGCATGCTTACCACACATTGAAGCCGAGCCACTGCCCTTTCCAGACACAGCAGTTGGATTGATCTTTCTGGAAAAAATTGCAGCATATTAAACAGAGATTTTAGCCTGGAATACAATCAGATGTAATCCACATCTACATTTCAAAGTCTGAACATCTTGAAATCCCATAAAGATGTATGAGTTGCTACCCTCCCCTTTCATTGTGTAGTTATGTCCCCCTTCCTGGGCCACTTCCTGGTAAACATGTCCCCCATCCTGATATATATTTCCTACATTCTGGTATATTTGTCCCCATCATGGCCCCATCCTGGTAAATGTTCCCCCATCCTGGTAAATGTTTCCCCATCCAGACATGTATCTCATCCTGGTAAATGTACCCTATTCCTGGTAAATGTTCCCCCATCCTGGTAAATATTCCCCATGCAGGTAAAAATCCCCCTTCCTAACATGTTCCCCCATCCTGGTAAATGTCCCCCATCCTGGTAAATGTACACCATCCCGACATGTTCCCCCATCCTGGTAAAATGTACACCATCCCAACACGTTCCCTCATCCTGGTAAATGTACCCCATCCTGACATGTTCCACCATCCTGGTAAATGTACCCTATCCTGGCATGTTTTACCCGTCCTGGCATGTTTTCCCCCTCCTGGCATGTTTTCCCCATCCTGGCATGTTTTCCCCATCCTGGCATGTTTTCCCCATCCTGGCATGTTTTCCCCATCCTGGCATGCATGTTTCCTCCATCCTGGAATACATGTTTTCCCCATGCTGGCTCCTCCACTCTGGCATGCATGTTTCTTTCATCCTGGCATGCATGTTTTCCCCGCGCTGGCAGTCTCCCCCGCGCTGGCATGCATGTTTCCCCCATGCTGGCACTGCCCCCCCCCCCTTGACACAGCCGCACACAAATTAAAAAAAAAAACCACAACTCCCCTTCCAGCACCCGCTGCGCGCCGTTGGGTCCTCAGTTCCCGCGCGGCCAGAAGACGTCATTACGCCGGCGCTGCTCACTGACGCTCCTCCGTCTGCTAGGCAACAGACCTACAGCCTGGGAGAGGAGGAGTGTCAGAGCGAGGAGAAATGTCCCTCCGCTCCAACACAGCTTTGAACTGCCGGCGCGACCGCGCCAGCAGATCAAACCGGCAGCATCAGGCGACAGTCCGCGTGCCAGCAGAAAGGGCTCTGCGTGCTCAGTCTGGCACGCAAGCCATAGGTTCTCCATCACTGGCCTAGACCAACCCATGGAAGCACCCACCCGCTTGTAGACCTCTATATTGAAGGGACAATAAAGCAGGAAGTGGTCCATACTTTCCAGTATGCCCACACAAGACCCACGAGGACAATCTCTGTCATCTGAGTTCCGCAACTTCAAATTGTCCCTCACATATAGCTTACCTAGGAAGCAGCGGCAAGCCAAGTCCCAAAACGTCTCAGGGATCCGCTTAGAATTTAATAACCTCAGCCCCACTACCAGATCCCGGCTTGGGCAGTCTCTGAGGACCAGCGGGGCCCAGAAATGTGTTGAAAACATCCTCTCATCGAGTAACTTCCTCGACAGAGTCCTCATCTCCCACACCTTCAGAACCGAGGTAACATAAGCCGGGAGATGTCCATGAGGTACACGAAGGTCCTTCACATGCCTCCCCATCGCCCATTCCTGGAAGAAAGGCTAAAACCACCCCCTACAGGAGGATACCCACTGTGGGGCCCTCTCTTTCCAGAGGTTTGTAATATTTAACTTCAAAAAGGTATCTACCAAGAATACCACGGGGTTGACCATGTTTAACCCCCATAGTCTCCTCGTGCGGTTAGTAACCTCTCACTTGAACATGTTCAACCTGTTTCCCCACAACAGCTGAAAAAACAGGCTATAGACCCTCATCCACAGAGGTTCCGACAAAATGCAGATACTGCCCAAATAAAGTAACACTGGGAGCAAGTAAGTTTTGCACAGGGCAACCCTTTCCCTCAGGGTCATAGTCAAACCCTTCAAGCGGTCTACTCTCTGAGCGGCGATTTGAATTTTGCCTTCCCAATTTCGCGCTAGGTAATCACCCTGGCCAAAATCAACGCCTAGAACTTTCGCATACTCTTGGGGCTCTGGTAGAGTGTCTGGGAAACTAAAATCAGGCTCTCATCCACCTAGCCAGAGACTCTCACAATTATCCTGGTTAATCTTGGACCCAGAGACCTCCGAATAGCGTTCTACTTCTGACAGCACAATCCCTGCCTCCTCTTGTGAGGAGATGAAGACAGTGACATCATCCACATAGGCTACTGCCCTCAGGATGGTCTCCCGTGGTCCTGGATCACCCATCCAAACCGCCCCTCATACACCCACAATCTATCCTTCTAATGAATGGGTCAACTGTGAAAGCATAGAGCAATGGGCTCAGCGGGCAACCCTGGCGGACACTGGATCCCACCACAAAGGGCAGTCTAATCCAATCATTCACCAAAGGGAAAGTCTCTGCCCCTGAATACAAAATCTGTAGTCAGTTGACAAATGCGCCCGGGAGACCATATCTCGAGAGTGGACCAGAGGTACTCATGATCAACTCAGTCAAAAGCCTTAGCTTGATCCAGGGACAGTAAATACCCGTTCCAGAGACCTGCCCTGCCCTGCTCCACAGCCTGCCAGACACCCAGAAACAGCGCTAAAAGCACCTCGACCAGGAACAGTACAGTGTTGGGATTCTGAAAGGAGCAATGGTGCAAATTTCACCAGCCTGGTAAACAACACTTTTGCCAAAACCTTTCTATCCACATTGAGGAGTGATATGGTCCTCCATTTCTCAATGTTCTATGGATCTTTATTTTTTGACATAAGTATCAAGGCTGATGACCTCAATTGATTTCGGTAGCGTGCCCGAGGAAAGACACGCATTAAAGGCCCCAGGCAACAAGGGGACTAAAGAGTCCTTAAAGGTCTTACAAAACTCAGATGTTACGCTATCTGGACCTGGCGATTTTTTGGGCCAGAGCTCATCAATGGCAAGTCTCCCTTCCTCTTCCTTAATATCCACGGTGTAATACTATTGTATGAACTTGAAGATTCTTATCGCTTAGGGAAATGAAGAGCAGAAGCGGGTTCTTGGTGCAAGGAATTTATATAATACACAGTCAACAATATGTACCCAGTATATAACACACAGAAACAAAAACACAAACACGGTATATGTCGCTGAGCACAGTCCTTACAAATATAGTCCAGAAAATAAGCAGTCCAGGTAACGTAGATCCGAATGAACAAAGTTCGTGGCACAAATCCTCACCCCGGTGTGACCAGGTGATAAGTCCCTGGTTTTGGTCCACACGAATAAGGTATCAATTAGTCCTGGAAAAGTTCAATAAGTCCAAACATATCTTTAGCAGAAAGAGTAAATACGGGTAAAGTTCCGGAAAGACAGTCACAATATAGTTATCCGGTACTACCCTGTTTCCCCGAAAATAAGACACTGTCTTATATTTTTTTTTGCAATACCAAATATGTGTGTATTTTTATTTTTTTAACACTTTAGTTTTCAATGGGGTGAAAGGGGGGTGATTTGAACTTTTAGTTTTTATTTTTTTAATTTTTTAAAACTTTTTTTTTTTTTTATTTTACTAGTCCCCCTAGGGGGCTATAGCGATCAGCAATCCGATCGCTTTGCACTATCTGCAGATCTCAGCTACAGAGCTGAGAACTGCAGATTTGCTGCTTCACTTTCAATTCCGGCTGTATTCCGGCATTGAGAGGAACTGAGTCATGTTAGCTACAGGCATCATCACATGACCCTGTGCTACCATGGCAACCGCCGAAAGTCACGTGATCATGTCACGTGACTTCCGGTGGGGGCGGGGTAAGTGACTGTCATGGCCGCGCCCATATTTTGGCAGCGAAATGTAAGGGGTTAATGGCCGCGGGTGGAAGCAATTACACCCGCGGCTAGCAGGCACACATGTCAGCTGTTGATAACAGCTGATATGTGCGCGGATCGCCGCCGCCTGCCAGCTGCAGGGGGTGGGGCTTACCGGCACACGATCCATGATGTACCCAGTACGTCATGGGTCGTTAAGGGGTTAAAGTCTGCACTATAAGCCAATATTGATTAAATACACTGATGAGCAAAGGATAACAATGTTTTGAAGTTACTTTCATGCTTCATATCTCAACAGCCACTACAGCTTTGAGCATGAGACTACCTTCATTTTATAGACAATCATCTTGAGTATCTCCTACATAAATTTGATCTGCAACTACTTCGCATATAATTAGTTGTAAAGATTATTGTCATGTCACTGTGTTGTTACTGTTTTGCTCCTGGTGTTTGAAAAAACGTTTTCTTCCTGTATACGACAAATTACAAACTGTTCTCACATTCCCTAATAGATCAGTGTGTTATTAGCGTGGAATGGTGGCTCAGTGGTTAGCACTGCAGTCTTGCTGCGCTGGGGTCCTGAGTTCAAATCCCACCAAGGACACCATCTGCAAGGAGTTTGTACGTTCTCCCCGTATTTGCGTGGTTTTCCTCCGGGTTATACGGTTTCCTCCCACAATCCAAAAACATACTGATAGGGACTTTAGATTATGAGCCCCAATGGGGACAGTGTTGCCATTGTATGTAAAGCACTGTGAAATTAACAGCGCTATATAAATATTATTATTATTCCCAAGTAAAAGGTTCCTGGTTCGAATTGAGCAGCAGCTGTCGCGGGCTGAGGAGGGGACGCTGCGCTCACCCACTGCTCGGGTCCGGCTGCTGCTGCTGCTCGGTGGTGGCTCGAGCGGTGGGCCGGATCCCGGGGACTCGAGCGGCGTTCCTCGCCCGTGAGTGAAAAGGGGTTTGGTTTTGGGGATTTATTGTCCGTGACGCCACCCACGGTTGTGGTGAGATTGGGGACACCACCGCTGCTCTGGACAGGGATCCCAGGAGTGATGAAAGGGAGCAGCTTGGATGTTGGTTCTCCCCTCCGTGGGTATGGGGTTGGTTGTCCCGGGGCCCGGTGATGGGGTAGGGATGGATGGCAGGCGAGTTACGGGGCCTGGTGAGGTGCAGGGTCGCCGGGGCAGCGCTGTGCCACACGGCACGGTGATACTCAATCAGCCAATCATGAACACAAAGTCTCCGGTAAAACAAACGGCTGGATGGACGGGTGCCACAGACGGCTGCGGTGTTTCTCCCGGCAGGTTGATGGGGACTGCCTTTCCCTGCTCCTGTGTAGTGTAGACGGTTCCAATGGGTTCCCACCAGTAACCCGCTCCCCAGCTTGGATATGTGCTGAAGGAGCCCCTTTTGCCCGCAGGCTCTGGCCCTGGGAACTGTAGCCTTGGCGGTGACTGTGTTTCCCTCTAACGGTTGGACTGTTGCCTTCTATCGGGACTTGGCTGCTGGGAAACCCCGGAGGTTTCCTTCGCTAACGGATTTGACAATTTCAGCGGTGACTCCTAGCCTTGTCGGGGTCCGTAAGCCCTGCCGGTTGGTGCTGGCTTCTCTTTGCGTACCGGTCCGGTACCGCCGGGCCACCGCTCGTCCACGGTCCTTACGGCTAGCTCCAATAGGTCTCTCCTGCAGACGGTCACCACCATCTGCCAACCTTGCTGTTCCGTCCGGGCCACACACCCGGACCAACTTCAGACTGCTCTTTTACCACCTCACTTCTCCACTTCCAAACTAATCTGCTCTGCTTTTCCCGCCTCCAGGACTGTGAACTCCTCGGTGGGCGGGACCAACCGCCTGGCCCACCCCCTGGTGTGAACATCAGCCCCTGGAGGGAGGCAACAAGGATTTTTGTTTGACTTAGGTGTGCCTGACCGGGGTGTGGGGTGTGTTGATGTAGTACCTGTGACGTCCTGGCTTGTCCAGGGAGCCACACAGCCATGAAGATTTCCCAAGAAAAGAGAAACAGCATCATCTGGCTCATTGATAGGGGGTCTCTATGGTAAGAAAATTTGCCAAACTGCATCAAGTGAGTTGTAAGACTACAAAATGAAGCCTGTCAATCCATTCAAAAGCCAAGAGGTGGACATCCAAGCAAAATATTGGAAACAACAATTCGGCTTATCACAAGGTCTTCCAGATGTCTCGCGTTATAATAGTGAGATCACAGACATTCATGCAAGCATCATGCAACATACATTACACAAATCTGGTATGGTGGCCCGAAAAAGGGTCAAGAAGTCTCAACTTCAATGTCATCATAATAAGTGTCGGCTAAAGTTTGCAAAAAAGAAAAGTGGACAAAAGAGGATTGGAAACATGTGATTTGATGTGAGGAAACAAAAGTGAATAAACTAGGCTCTGATGGGTGAAAAAGGAGTCTGTAAGAAACAAGTGAAAAAGAGGCTTATGGATTGAGAAATTGAAGGAACTGTCAAGGTTGATAGAGGAAGCCCGATGATATAGGATTGTTTGACAGCCAAAGGCGTTGGATACTTGACCAAGATCAATGGTGGTCTCAAGGCTGACCTACCATATACGTGAGTATCCTACAAGACGAGTTACTTCGTACAATCGAGTACTATGAATATAAAAAAGACAACATAGTATTCCAGCAAGTCAACAACCCGAAGTCGAGATTGGAGAATACATGGTTCAATGACAAAAAAATAGGAGGTGCTGGAAGTCTTTTATTAAATAAATAGTAGATAAAATACAAAAATAAAACCATATACACAATTTCCAGCAAAAACAAAATATATACCAGAAACGAAAACATTACCCTGCCCGCCTGGCACTGTAAACTAAACTCAAACAACCATGAATCAACTGCCCACGCACACCCCACGCAACAATATGTACAATACATACAAACTTGCTGCAGAGAAATGATATAAACGTGAATTTTTATTTTTTTTAAATAAACTAACGCGCCTACTTAACAGAACTAACTAGCCCACCAACCTCCGGATGCCCAGCTCCCAAGTTCAAAGGAAAACATCCTCCCCAGCTTGAGCAGCATCCCCCAAAGTTTCTCCCCAGACTGGGGGACTGAGCTGCGACATCCGGTACATATAACACCTCCCCCACCGCCCTCCCCTGTGTAAAACCCCCACCCAAATCTAACTACACTCCTATACTAAGAAAACGCCCACAGAACAAATGTTAATATGACGTAAACAATAACATAATACAGCACAAACACTAATATTATGGCTCAAGATCAGTGTCTGCAAACCTTTCCTTCTTGGCATTTTGAAAACAAAAATCTAAAGTGAGAATAACAGCCCATCACCAGGAGGGAGAGGGAAGGGAAAGGAAAGGAGGGGAAAGAAAGAAACCGGAGCCAAGAGACAGTTAATGCACCCTAAAAGAGTAGACCCTCCAAAGACTAGAGTTCCTCGATGCACCCAACCGCTCATGCTCCAGGAAGCGTACCTTCCCCAGGTCACCAAGGATGTTGCTACAAACGTCTTCTACTTGGAGGATTTTGCGGCCCATCAAAACTAAAGATCGTGCATTCCACGTGAAATATCTAACCACTATGCTAACTATGAATAAAGTGGTTAGGTCCCGTCCACCCGGGTCTCTAAATGCTCCATAGGCCCACTCGGTATAGGAAAGACTAGTCAGCCTAGGCCAGTCATGGCGAACCTTTCACAGGTCAAGTGCCCAAACTGTAGCCCTAGACCCAATTTTTTTATTATGTAAATAATTGATTTTAACCTTGCCATTGCAGTCTTCTGTTCAGCAGGGGGCATCACGCTCATGCATGCTTACCACACATTGAAGCCGAGCCACTGCCCTTTCAAGACACAGCAGTTGGATTGATCTTTCTGGAAAAAATTGCAGCATATTAAACAGAGATTTTAGCCTGGAATACAATCAGATGTAATCCACATCTACATTTCAAAGTCTGAACATCTTGAAATCCCATAAAGATGTATGAGTTGCTACCCTCCCCTTTCATTGTGTAGTTATGTCCCCCTTCCTGGGCCACTTCCTGGTAAACATGTCCCCCATCCTGATATATATTTCCTACATTCTGGTATATTTGTCCCCATCATGGCCCCATCCTGGTAAATGTTCCCCCATCCTGGTAAATGTTTCCCCATCCAGACATGTATCTCATCCTGGTAAATGTACCCTATTCCTGGTAAATGTTCCCCCATCCTGGTAAATATTCCCCATGCAGGTAAAAATCCCCCTTCCTAACATGTTCCCCCATCCTGGTAAATGTCCCCCATCCTGGTAAATGTACACCATCCCGACATGTTCCCCCATCCTGGTAAAATGTACACCATCCCAACACGTTCCCTCATCCTGGTAAATGTACCCCATCCTGACATGTTCCACCATCCTGGTAAATGTACCCTATCCTGGCATGTTTTACCCGTCCTGGCATGTTTTCCCCCTCCTGGCATGTTTTCCCCATCCTGGCATGTTTTCCCCATCCTGGCATGTTTTCCCCATCCTGGCATGCATGTTTCCTCCATCCTGGAATACATTTTTTCCCCATGCTGGCTCCTCCACTCTGGCATGCATGTTTCTTTCATCCTGGCATGCATGTTTTCCCCGCGCTGGCAGTCTCCCCCGCGCTGGCATGCATGTTTCCCCCATGCTGGCACTGCCTCCCCCCCCCCTTGACACAGCCGCACACAAATTAAAAAAAAACACAACTCCCCTTCCAGCACCCGCTGCGCGCCGTTGGGTCCTCAGTTCCCGCGCGGCCAGAAGACATCATTACGCCGGCGCTGCTCACTGACGCTCCTCCGTCTGCTAGGGAACAGACCTACAGCCTGGGAGAGGAGGAGTGTCAGAGCGAGGAGAAATGTCCCTCCGCTCCAACACAGCTTTGAACTGCCGGCGCGACCGCGCCAGCAGATCAAACCGGCAGCATCAGGCGACAGTCCGCGTGCCAGCAGAAAGGGCTCTGCGTGCTCAGTCTGGCACGCAAGCCATAGGTTCTCCATCACTGGCCTAGACCAACCCATGGAAGCACCCACCCGCTTGTAGACCTCTATATTGAAGGGACAATAAAGCAGGAAGTGGTCCATACTTTCCAGTATGCCCACACAAGACCCACGAGGACAATCTCTGTCATCTGAGTTCCGCAACTTCAAATTGTCCCTCACATATAGCTTACCTAGGAAGCAGCGGCAAGCCAAGTCCCAAAACGTCTCAGGGATCCGCTTAGAATTTAATAACCTCAGCCCCACTACCAGATCCCGGCTTGGGCAGTCTCTGAGGACCAGCGGGGCCCAGAAATGTGTTGAAAACATCCTCTCATCGAGTAACTTCCTCGACAGAGTCCTCATCTCCCACACCTTCAGAACCGAGGTAACATAAGCCGGGAGATGTCCATGAGGTACACGAAGGTCCTTCACATGCCTCCCCATCTCCCATTCCTGGAAGAAAGGCTAAAACCACCCCCTACAGGAGGATACCCACTGTGGGGCCCTCTCTTTCCAGAGGTTTGTAATATTTAACTTCAAAAAGGTATCTACCAAGAATACCACGGGGTTGACCATGTTTAACCCCCATAGTCTCCTCGTGCGGTTAGTAACCTCTCACTTGAACATGTTCAACCTGTTTCCCCACAACAGCTGAAAAAACAGGCTATAGACCCTCATCCACAGAGGT
This sequence comes from Anomaloglossus baeobatrachus, assembly GCF_048569485.1. Taxonomy (NCBI): domain Eukaryota; kingdom Metazoa; phylum Chordata; class Amphibia; order Anura; family Aromobatidae; genus Anomaloglossus; species Anomaloglossus baeobatrachus. The sequence goes on along the minus strand of NC_134358.1, from coordinate 112,382,877 downwards.
TCCGACAAAATGCAGATACTGCCCAAATAAAGTAACACTGGGAGCAAGTAAGTTTTGCACAGGGCAACCCTTTCCCTCAGGGTCATAGTCAAACCCTTCAAGCGGTCTACTCTCTGAGCGGCGATTTGAATTTTGCCTTCCCAATTTCGCGCTAGGTAATCACCCTGGCCAAAATCAACGCCTAGAACTTTCGCATACTCTTGGGGCTCTGGTAGAGTGTCTGGGAAACTAAAATCAGGCTCTCATCCACCTAGCCAGAGACTCTCACAATTATCCTGGTTAATCTTGGACCCAGAGACCTCCGAATAGCGTTCTACTTCTGACAGCACAATCCCTGCCTCCTCTTGTGAGGAGATGAAGACAGTGACATCATCCACATAGGCTACTGCCCTCAGGATGGTCTCCCGTGGTCCAGGATCACTCATCCAAACCGCCCCTCATACACCCACAATCTATCCTTCTAATGAATGGGTCAACTGTGAAAGCATAGAGCAATGGGCTCAGCGGGCAACCCTGGCGGACACTGGATCCCACCACAAAGGGCAGTCTAATCCAATCATTCACCAAAGGGAAAGTCTCTGCCCCTGAATACAAAATCTGTAGTCAGTTGACAAATGCGCCCGGGAGACCATATCTCGAGAGTGGACCAGAGGTACTCATGATCAACTCAGTCAAAAGCCTTAGCTTGATCCAGGGACAGTAAATACCCGTTCCAGAGACCTGCCCTGCCCTGCTCCACAGCCTGCCAGACACCCAGAAACAGCGCTAAAAGCACCTCGACCAGGAACAGTACAGTGTTGGGATTCTGAAAGGAGCAATGGTGCAAATTTCACCAGCCTGGTAAACAACACTTTTGCCAAAACCTTTCTATCCACATTGAGGAGTGATATGGTCCTCCATTTCTCAATGTTCGATGGATCTTTATTTTTTGACATAAGTATCAAGGCTGATGACCTCAATTGATTTCGGTAGCGTGCCCGAGGAAAGACACGCATTAAAGGCCCCAGGCAACAAGGGGACTAAAGAGTCCTTAAAGGTCTTACAAAACTCAGATGTTACGCTATCTGGACCTGGCGATTTTTTGGGCCAGAGCTCATCAATGGCAAGTCTCCCTTCCTCTTCCTTAATATCCTCGGTGTAATACTATTGTATGAACTTGAAGATTCTTATCGCTTAGGGAAATGAAGAGCAGAAGCGGGTTCTTGGTGCAAGGAATTTATATAATACACAGTCAACAATATGTACCCAGTATATAACACACAGAAACAAAAACACAAACACGGTATATGTCGCTGAGCACAGTCCTTACAAATATAGTCCAGAAAATAAGCAGTCCAGGTAACGTAGATCCGAATGAACAAAGTTCGTGGCACAAATCCTCACCCCGGTGTGACCAGGTGATAAGTCCCTGGTTTTGGTCCACACGAATAAGGTATCAATTAGTCCTGGAAAAGTTCAATAAGTCCAAACATATCTTTAGCAGAAAGAGTAAATACGGGTAAAGTTCCGGAAAGACAGTCACAATATAGTTATCCGGTACTACCCTGTTTCCCCGAAAATAAGACACTGTCTTATATTTTTTTTTGCAATACCAAATATGTGTGTATTTTTATTTTTTTAACACTTTAGTTTTCAATGGGGTGAAAGGGGGGTGATTTGAACTTTTAGTTTTTATTTTTTTAAGTTTTTAAAACTTTTTTTTTTTTTTATTTTACTAGTCCCCCTAGGGGGCTATAGCGATCAGCAATCCGATCGCTTTGCACTATCTGCAGATCTCAGCTACAGAGCTGAGAACTGCAGATTTGCTGCTTCACTTTCAATTCCGGCTGTATTCCGGCATTGAGAGGAACTGAGTCATGTTAGCTACAGGCATCATCACATGACCCTGTGCTACCATGGCAACCGCCGAAAGTCACGTGATCATGTCACGTGACTTCCGGTGGGGGCGGGGTAAGTGACTGTCATGGCCGCGCCCATATTTTGGCAGCGAAATGTAAGGGGTTAATGGCCGCGGGTGGAAGCAATTCCACCCGCGGCTAGCAGGCACACATGTCAGCTGTTGATAACAGCTGATATGTGCGCGGATCGCTGCCGCCTGCCAGCTGCAGGGGGTGGGGCTTACCGGCACACGATCCATGATGTACCCAGTACGTCATGGGTCGTTAAGGGGTTAAAGTCTGCACTATAAGCCCATATTGATTAAATACACTGATGAGCAAAGGATAACAATGTTTTGAAGTTACTTTCATGCTTCATATCTCAACAGCCACTACAGCTTTGAGCATGAGACTACCTTCATTTTATAGACAATCATCTTGAGTATCTCCTACATAAATTTGATCTGCAACTACTTCGCATATAATTAGTTGTAAAGATTATTGTCATGTCACTGTGTTGTTACTGTTTTGCTCCTGGTGTTTGAAAAAAACGTTTTCTTCCTGTATACGACAAATTACAAACTGTTCTCACATTCCCTAATAGATCAGTGTGTTATTAGTGCGGAATGGTGGCTCAGTGGTTAGCACTGCAGTCTTGCTGCGCTGGGGTCCTGAGTTCAAATCCCACCAAGGACACCATCTGCAAGGAGTTTGTACGTTCTCCCCGTATTTGCGTGGTTTTCCTCCGGGTTATACGGTTTCCTCCCACAATCCAAAAACATACTGATAGGGACTTTAGATTATGAGCCCCAATGGGGACAGTGTTGCCATTGTATGTAAAGCACTGTGAAATTAACAGCGCTATATAAATATTATTATTATTCCCAAGTAAAAGGTTCCTGGTTCGAATTGAGCAGCAGCTGTCGCGGGCTGAGGAGGGGACGCTGCGCTCACCCACTGCTCGGGTCCGGCTGCTGCTGCTGCTCGGTGGTGGCTCGAGCGGTGGGCCGGATCCCGGGGACTCGAGCGGCGTTCCTCGCCCGTGAGTGAAAAGGGGTTTGGTTTTGGGGATTTATTGTCCGTGACGCCACCCACGGTTGTGGTGAGATTGGGGACACCACCGCTGCTCTGGACAGGGATCCCAGGAGTGATGAAAGGGAGCAGCTTGGATGTTGGTTCTCCCCTCCGTGGGTATGGGGTTGGTTGTCCCGGGGCCCGGTGATGGGGTAGGGATGGATGGCAGGCGAGTTACGGGGCCTGGTGAGGTGCAGGGTCGCCGGGGCAGCGCTGTGCCACACGGCACGGTGGTACTCAATCAGCCAATCATGAACACAAAGTCTCCGGTAAAACAAACGGCTGGATGGACGGGTGCCACAGACGGCTGCGGTGTTTCTCCCGGCAGGTTGATGGGGACTGCCTTTCCCTGCTCCTGTGTAGTGTAGACGGTTCCAATGGGTTCCCACCGGTAACCCGCTCCCCAGCTTGGATATGTGCTGAAGGAGCCCCTTTTGCCCGCAGGCTCTGGCCCTGGGAACTGTAGCCTTGGCGGTGACTGTGTTTCCCTCTAACGGTTGGACTGTTGCCTTCTATCGGGACTTGGCTGCTGGGAAACCCCGGAGGTTCCCTTCGCTAACGGATTTGACAATTTCAGCGGTGACTCCTAGCCTTGTCGGGGTCCGTAAGCCCTGCCGGTTGGTGCTGGCTTCTCTTTGCGTACCGGTCCGGTACCGCCGGGCCACCGCTCGTCCACGGTCCTTACGGCTAGCTCCAATAGGTCTCTCCTGCAGACGGTCACCACCATCTGCCAACCTTGCTGTTCCGTCCGGGCCACACACCCGGACCAACTTCAGACTGCTCTTTTACCACCTCACTTCTCCACTTCCAAACTAATCTGCTCTGCTTTTCCCGCCTCCAGGACTGTGAACTCCTCGGTGGGCGGGACCAACCGCCTGGCCCACCCCCTGGTGTGAACATCAGCCCCTGGAGGGAGGCAACAAGGATTTTTGTTTGACTTAGGCGTGCCTGACCGGGGTGTGGGGTGTGTTGATGTAGTACCTGTGACGTCCTGGCTTGTCCAGGGAGCCACACAGCCATGAAGATTTCCCAAGAAAAGAGAAACAGCATCATCTGGCTCATTGATAGGGGGTCTCTATGGTAAGAAAATTTGCCAAACTGCATCAAGTGAGTTGTAAGACTACAAAATGAAGCCTGTCAATCCATTCAAAAGCCAAGAGGTGGACATCCAAGCAAAATATTGGAAACAACAATTCGGCTTATCACAAGGTCTTCCAGATGTCTCGCGTTATAATAGTGAGATCACAGACATTCATGCAAGCATCATGCAACATACATTACACAAATCTGGTATGGTGGCCCGAAAAAGGGTCAAGAAGTCTCAACTTCAATGTCATCATAATAAGTGTCGGCTAAAGTTTGCAAAAAAGAAAAGTGGACAAAAGAGGATTGGAAACATGTGATTTGATGTGAGGAAACAAAAGTGAATAAACTAGGCTCTGATGGGTGAAAAAGGAGTCTGTAAGAAACAAGTGAAAAAGAGGCTTATGGATTGAGAAATTGAAGGAACTGTCAAGGTTGATAGAGGAAGCCCGATGATATAGGATTGTTTGACAGCCAAAGGCGTTGGATACTTGACCAAGATCAATGGTGGTCTCAAGGCTGACCTACCATATACGTGAGTATCCTACAAGACGAGTTACTTCGTACAATCGAGTACTATGAATATAAAAAAGACAACATAGTATTCCAGCAAGTCAACAACCCGAAGTCGAGATTGGAGAATACATGGTTCAATGACAAAAAAATAGGAGGTGCTGGAAGTCTTTTATTAAATAAATAGTAGATAAAATACAAAAATAAAACCATATACACAATTTCCAGCAAAAACAAAATATATACCAGAAACGAAAACATTACCCTGCCCGCCTGGCACTGTAAACTAAACTCAAACAACCATGAATCAACTGCCCACGCACACCCCACGCAACAATATGTACAATACATACAAACTTGCTGCAGAGAAATGATATAAACGTGAATTTTTATTTTTTTTAAATAAACTAACGCGCCTACTTAACAGAACTAACTAGCCCACCAACCTCCGGATGCCCAGCTCCCAAGTTCAAAGGAAAACATCCTCCCCAGCTTGAGCAGCATCCCCCAAAGTTTCTCCCCAGACTGGGGGACTGAGCTGCGACATCCGGTACATATAACACCTCCCCCACCGCCCTCCCCTGTGTAAAACCCCCACCCAAATCTAACTACACTCCTATACTAAGAAAACGCCCACAGAACAAATGTTAATATGACGTAAACAATAACATAATACAGCACAAACACTAATATTATGGCTCAAGATCAGTGTCTGCAAACCTTTCCTTCTTGGCATTTTGAAAACAAAAATCTAAAGTGAGAATAACAGCCCATCACCAGGAGGGAGAGGGAAGGGAAAGGAAAGGAGGGGAAAGAAAGAAACCGGAGCCAAGAGACAGTTAATGCACCCTAAAAGAGTAGACCCTCCAAAGACTAGAGTTCCTCGATGCACCCAACCGCTCATGCTCCAGGAAGCGTACCTTCCCCAGGTCACCAAGGATGTTGCTACAAACGTCTTCTACTTGGAGGATTTTGCGGCCCATCAAAACTAAAGATCGTGCATTCCACGTGAAATATCTAACCACTATGCTAACTATGAATAAAGTGGTTAGGTCCCGTCCACCCGGGTCTCTAAATGCTCCATAGGCCCACTCGGTATAGGAAAGACTAGTCAGCCTAGGCCAGTCATGGCGAACCTTTCACAGGTCAAGTGCCCAAACTGTAGCCCTAGACCCAATTTTTTTATTATGTAAATAATTGATTTTAACCTTGCCATTGCAGTCTTCTGTTCAGCAGGGGGCATCACGCTCATGCATGCTTACCACACATTGAAGCCGAGCCACTGCCCTTTCCAGACACAGCAGTTGGATTGATCTTTCTGGAAAAAATTGCAGCATATTAAACAGAGATTTTAGCCTGGAATACAATCAGATGTAATCCACATCTACATTTCAAAGTCTGAACATCTTGAAATCCCATAAAGATGTATGAGTTGCTACCCTCCCCTTTCATTGTGTAGTTATGTCCCCCTTCCTGGGCCACTTCCTGGTAAACATGTCCCCCATCCTGATATATATTTCCTACATTCTGGTATATTTGTCCCCATCATGGCCCCATCCTGGTAAATGTTCCCCCATCCTGGTAAATATTCCCCATGCAGGTAAAAATCCCCCTTCCTAACATGTTCCCCCATCCTGGTAAATGTCCCCCATCCTGGTAAATGTACACCATCCCGACATGTTCCCCCATCCTGGTAAAATGTACACCATCCCAACACGTTCCCTCATCCTGGTAAATGTACCCCATCCTGACATGTTCCACCATCCTGGTAAATGTACCCTATCCTGGCATGTTTTACCCGTCCTGGCATGTTTTCTCCCTCCTGGCATGTTTTCCCCATCCTGGCATGTTTTCCCCATCCTGGCATGCATGTTTCCTCCATCCTGGAATACATTTTTTCCCCATGCTGGCTCCTCCACTCTGGCATGCATGTTTCTTTCATCCTGGCATGCATGTTTTCCCCGCGCTGGCAGTCTCCCCCGCGCTGGCATGCATGTTTCCCCCATGCTGGCACTGCCCCCCCCCCCCTTGACACAGCCGCACACAAATTAAAAAAAAAAAACACAACTCCCCTTCCAGCACCCGCTGCGCGCCGTTGGGTCCTCAGTTCCCGCGCGGCCAGAAGACGTCATTACGCCGGCGCTGCTCACTGACGCTCCTCCGTCTGCTAGGCAACAGACCTACAGCCTGGGAGAGGAGGAGTGTCAGAGCGAGGAGAAATGTCCCTCCGCTCCAACACAGCTTTGAACTGCCGGCGCGACCGCGCCAGCAGATCAAACCGGCAGCATCAGGTGACAGTCCGCGTGCCAGCAGAAAGGGCTCTGCGTGCTCAGTCTGGCACGCAAGCCATAGGTTCTCCATCACTGGCCTAGACCAACCCATGGAAGCACCCACCCGCTTGTAGACCTCTATATTGAAGGGACAATAAAGCAGGAAGTGGTCCATACTTTCCAGTATGCCCACACAAGACCCACGAGGACAATCTCTGTCATCTGAGTTCCGCAACTTCAAATTGTCCCTCACATATAGCTTACCTAGGAAGCAGCGGCAAGCCAAGTCCCAAAACGTCTCAGGGATCCGCTTAGAATTTAATAACCTCAGCCCCACTACCAGATCCCGGCTTGGGCAGTCTCTGAGGACCAGCGGGGCCCAGAAATGTGTTGAAAACATCCTCTCATCGAGTAACTTCCTCGACAGAGTCCTCATCTCCCACACCTTCAGAACCGAGGTAACATAAGCCGGGAGATGTCCATGAGGTACACGAAGGTCCTTCACATGCCTCCCCATCTCCCATTCCTGGAAGAAAGGCTAAAACCACCCCCTACAGGAGGATACCCACTGTGGGGCCCTCTCTTTCCAGAGGTTTGTAATATTTAACTTCAAAAAGGTATCTACCAAGAATACCACGGGGTTGACCATGTTTAACCCCCATAGTCTCCTCGTGCGGTTAGTAACCTCTCACTTGAACATGTTCAACCTGTTTCCCCACAACAGCTGAAAAAACAGGCTATAGACCCTCATCCACAGAGGTTCCGACAAAAATGCAGATACTGCCCAAATAAAGTAACACTGGGAGCAAGTAAGTTTTGCACAGGGCAACCCTTTCCCTCAGGGTCATAGTCAAACCCTTCAAGCGGTCTAATCTCTGAGCGGCGATTTGAATTTTGCCTTCCCAATTTCGCGCTAGGTAATCACCCTGGCCAAAATCAACGCCTAGAACTTTCGCATACTCTTGGGGCTCTGGTAGAGTGTCTGGGAAACTAAAATCAGGCTCTCATCCACCTAGCCAGAGACTCTCACAATTATCCTGGTTAATCTTGGACCCAGAGACCTCCGAATAGCGTTCTACTTCTGACAGCACAATCCCTGCCTCCTCTTGTGAGGAGATGAAGACAGTGACATCATCCACATAGGCTACTGCCCTCAGGATGGTCTCCCGTGGTCCAGGATCACCCATCCAAACCGCCCCTCATACACCCACAATCTATCCTTCTAATGAATGGGTCAACTGTGAAAGCATAGAGCAATGGGCTCAGCGGGCAACCCTGGCGGACACTGGATCCCACCACAAAGGGCAGTCTAATCCAATCATTCACCAAAGGGAAAGTCTCTGCCCCTGAATACAAAATCTGTAGTCAGTTGACAAATGCGCCCGGGAGACCATATCTCGAGAGTGGACCAGAGGTACTCATGATCAACTCAGTCAAAAGCCTTAGCTTGATCCAGGGACAGTAAATACCCGTTCCAGAGACCTGCCCTGCCCTGCTCCACAGCCTGCCAGACACCCAGAAACAGCGCTAAAAGCACCTCGACCAGGAACAGTACAGTGTTGGGATTCTGAAAGGAGCAATGGTGCAAATTTCACCAGCCTGGTAAACAACACTTTTGCCAAAACCTTTCTATCCACATTGAGGAGTGATATGGTCCTCCATTTCTCAATGTTCGATGGATCTTTATTTTTTGACATAAGTATCAAGGCTGATGACCTCAATTGATTTCGGTAGCGTGCCCGAGGAAAGACACGCATTAAAGGCCCCAGGCAACAAGGGGACTAAAGAGTCCTTAAAGGTCTTACAAAACTCAGATGTTACGCTATCTGGACCTGGCGATTTTTTGGGCCAGAGCTCATCAATGGCAAGTCTCCCTTCCTCTTCCTTAATATCCTCGGTGTAATACTATTGTATGAACTTGAAGATTCTTATCGCTTAGGGAAATGAAGAGCAGAAGCGGGTTCTTGGTGCAAGGAATTTATATAATACACAGTCAACAATATGTACCCAGTATATAACACACAGAAACAAAAACACAAACACGGTATATGTCGCTGAGCACAGTCCTTACAAATATAGTCCAGAAAATAAGCAGTCCAGGTAACGTAGATCCGAATGAACAAAGTTCGTGGCACAAATCCTCACCCCGGTGTGACCAGGTGATAAGTCCCTGGTTTTGGTCCACACGAATAAGGTATCAATTAGTCCTGGAAAAGTTCAATAAGTCCAAACATATCTTTAGCAGAAAGAGTAAATACGGGTAAAGTTCCGGAAAGACAGTCACAATATAGTTATCCGGTACTACCCTGTTTCCCCGAAAATAAGACACTGTCTTATATTTTTTTTGCCCTGAAAAAAGCACTATGTCTTATTTTCAGGGGGTGCCTTATTCTCGAGGAGAAATGGTTGGGGGTAAGTTTACCCCCCACATAAAGCAGACCGCCCCCCATCCCAGGATCGTCATACTTACCAGCCCAGGGCGTCTGTATGGCTCCCAGATCCTTCAGTGATCTCCCATCAGGTAAGCTGCACGCCTCCCCTGCGTCTGGCTGACATCAGATCTCACACACACACACACAAACACACACCCACCCCACGATCCCAGCAGCTGTGCTGCACGCCGTGCTCCTCTGCCTCCTGCCGACACTCACAGATCCAATCGCTTATATTCATACACAATCACACATCAGACAGTATACACGCACACATCTGATCGCATACACACACACCCCCCACTTCTCCTTGTGCCCTCCGGTGGGCGGTCCCAGCAGCTGTGCTGCACGCCGTGCTCCTCTGCCTTCTGCCGACACTCACAGATCCGATCGCATACACTCACTCACACACACACACACACACACACACTCACACCAGACAGCATACACATGCACACATCCGATCGCATACACTCACACACACTGACGATATCGCACAAACGCGCTCACAACATCCGGAGATACCACATGCTTCCGGCCATGTGATCCTTGGCAGGTCCTGGAAGGTCACTGCACGCACAGTATCGCCGCCGAGAAGCAAGGGATATCGCCGGATGTTGTGAGTGTGTGGATGCGATCTGATGTGTGTGTGAGGTGTGGGTGTGAGAGTGAGTGTGATCTGATGTGTGTGTATGTGTGTGTGTGTGCGTGTGTGTGTGTGTGCGTGTGTTCCGCCGCTGCAGGACCTTGATGCGCTCACCTGCTCCCGGTCGGCTTCTGATGAGTATGATCGGGGTCTTCCCTCTTCTTTCTTCTGGGGGTGCCCGCTGCCTATAATGAAGTGTCCTGCAGTGTCTTTAACTCTTTCACCGCTGCATGACACTTCATTATTGACCACAGCTATGTCTTATTTTCAGGGGATGTCTTATTTTAAAGCTTCCCTGAAAACTCCTGGGATGTCTTATTTTCGGGGGATGTCTTATTTTCGGGGAAACACGGTAGTATCGCTTACATACACTTGGGATGTCCAGCTGCTGGTAGAAGCAATACTGCCGGGAGTTCACCTGAGACCAGCCTGACAAGGAAGCCACGGGTAAATCACAAGAATCCAGAAAGGCAACCAGGTAACGAGAGCAGCTGAGCAAGAGCAGACCGGAAGCAGTATACTCAAGCAACGAGACTAAGCTTATGGGCGGGTTTTTAAGCAGATGAACAAAAAGTAGGTCACACAGCACAGAAACTCCATTTTAACAAAGGGCAAGATTATTCAAAAGCAACCTGGAAACCTCGGAACACTGACATCACACGCCCCCCCTAAAAACGGCCTCAGGACGATCCAGGGCCAAGTTTGTCCGGGAACCGCTGATGAAACTGAGCAATCTTCCGAGGAGCTTGGATGTTGCCAACAGGTTCCCAGGAATCGTCTTCGAGAGAGTACCCCTGCCAACGAACCAGATACTGAAGCCGATGCCGATGGAGCCGAGAATCGATGAGGTCCTCAACCACAAATTGCTCATGACCATCAACCATCACCGGTGGAGGAGGAGGCATGACACGTCCCTGAAATGTATTAGGGGAAACTGGTTTGAGCAGGGAAACGTGAAAGACTGGGTGTACCTTCAAAGTCCGGGGCAACTGCAGCCGACAGGCCACAGAGCTCACAATCCCGGTGATCCTGAACGGACCAATGAACTTCTAACACAACTTCTGTGAAAGAACACCTTGTTTTAGATTCTTGGTGGATAACCACACCGAGTCCCCTACCTTATACATGGGTGCCAGTTTTCGGTAAGCGTCTGCCGACTTCTTGTAACACTCCTGAGCCGAGGTCAAAGAGTCCTTCAAAACTTCCAGATTCTGCTGTAGCTCCGTTAGTCTGTCCTCAACCGCTAGTACCAAAGTAGCAACCGGAGATCTAGGCAGAATACTCGGATGATAACCCAAATTAGCAAAAAATGGCGTTACCTTAGTGGAGCTTAGTGAACTGCACGCCCCCCGTCAGAGATGATCTCATCCGGCACCCCATGCAACCGGAAAACATTCTGGATAACTAAATCTACTGTCTCTGCGGCTGAGGGAAGACCGGTACATGGAATGAAGTGAGCAGCTTTTGTCAACCGGTCCACTACCACCAAAATAGTATTATTACCGCCCGAGATGGGCAACTCCATAATAAAGTCCATTGAGATGGATCCCCAAGGGCGAGATGGTACGGGCAATGGTTTAAAAAGTCCCGTAGGAGCAACACGAGGGACTTTGCACCGGGCACAAACTACACACGAGCGGACGTAGTCTTTCACATCCTTCAATTAGGTAGGCCACCAGAAAAAACGACTCAAATTCCTGCGTTTTCTGTACCCCCCTATGACCTGCCAACACGGAGTCGTGGACTACCTTGAGAACCCGAAGTCTTACAGCCTCCGGGACATAAATACGTCCATCTCGCCCACACACAATTCCGAAGGACAAAAGTCACATCGTGTGGGCGCGGGCAGCAAGGAATACGTCACCATCATAGGCCGACTTGATGTCCTTCCACAAGTCCCGGTCCTGGATTTCTCCAACAAAATTGGCATCTGATAAAACGGTCTGAGATGAGGTTCCGGGCACGGAGTCCACAACGTGGATTCGGGACAAGGCATCGGCTTTCCCATTACGTGACCCTGGACGATATGTAACAATGAAATTAAACTGGTTAAGTAATTGGCTCCACCGCGCTTGCCGTGGAGACAGGCACCTGGCAGATTTAAGGAATTCCAGGTTACGATGGTCCGTGATAACTACCACATGTGGCGTTGCTCACTGTAAGTGGTGTCTCCATTCCTTAAAAGCGGAAATAATAGCCAACAACTCCTTGTCCGCAATGTAATAGTTCTTTTCTGCAGGGGACAGGCGGTGAGAAAAGAAGGCAAACGGGTGTAAGAGACCCTTGTCCCCGGTCCTCTGTGAAAGGATAGCCCCTAGTGCATAATCGGAAGCGTCAACTTCCACAAGAAAAGGAAGTGCGGGACCCGGGTGTGTTTATATTGGCGCCGAGGTGAAACAAACCTTGAGATGATTGAAGGCTTCCCGGGCCTGGGCAGACCACACAAACGTCTGCCCCTTCTTGGTTAGCAAGGTGATAGGACGGACAATCTCTGAAAAGTTGCAGATAAAGCGTCTGTAAAAATTAGCAAAGCCGACCGCCTTGATGTTTTCCGGTTCTAGCCAGTCTAGAATTGCTTGGATCTTGCCAGACTCCATGTTCAGCCCCTGAGGAGAAAAACATATCCTAAGAATTGAATCTTGGAGCAAAGAAATTCACACTTCTCCAGCTTAATGTACAGGTATCCCTCAGACGAGCAAGTACTGTCTTAACATGCTCCTGGCGTTCCTGTAGGGAATCAGAAAAGATCAGGATGTCATCCAGGTAAATCACCACAAACTGATCCAATAAATCCCTAAAAATATCATTGGCTAGGTGTTGGAAAGCTGCAGGAGTGTTACAGAGTCCGAAGGGCATCACTAGATACTCATAATGTCCATACAGACATCTGAACGCCATCTTCCACTGGTCCCCGGGACATATGCGAAGTACATTATATGCCCCACAAAGGTCCAATGTGGTGAATATTTTGGCCTGTCGTACGGTTTCCAATAGTTCGGGAATCGACGGCAATGGATACCGGTTCTGAATGGTTATTTTATTCAGTTCCCGATAGTCGATACAAGGTCTCAGAGTCCCATCTTTCTTCTTTACAAAGAAAATAGGAGCCCCTGCTGGTGAGGAAGAAGGTCGAATGAACCCCTTGGCTAAGTTTTCGTCAATATAGTCTTTCAGGGATTGTAACTCTGGGGCCACCAACGGGTAGACATGACCAAACGGTATTTCTGCCCCTGGAAGTAATTCTATGGGACAATCATATGGTCTATGTGGGGGAAGCTGATCTGCTTTTCTCTTATCACATATGTCAGCAAAGTCATTATAAACCGGGGGGAGACCTGGTACCTGTACAGCGCCCTCCGCAGTCATTGTTACTGGAACGGGTACTGTTGGGCTACTGGTCGGACCACTCTGAGTTGGTAAGGATATTTCCTTGGTCTCCCAATTGATAGCTGGATTTTTTGACAGCAACCAAGGAATTCCTAGAATTATCGGAAAATGGCGAGAAGAAATCAACATGAAAATAAGAGTCTCCTGATGACCCGGTTTCATCACACATTCCAGGGGTACCGTCTCCCGATCAACTGGTCCTGACACTAATGGAGAACCGTCTGCCATTTCCATTGTAACCGATGAGGCTCTTAGTTGAGTCTTAATTCCGTGTTTCCTGGCAAAAGAAGAGTGCATGAAATTTCCCCCTGCCCCGGAGTCTATCATAGCGGATGTAGGAATTACCTGTTCCTCCCACATCGAATCTGAATTGGAAGGGAGCAATGGGTGTATTTTCCTTCCAGGTCCTTAGAGGACGTTGACATCAATGTCGAGGGAAATACTGCATCCAGATGAATACTTGCTTGTCGCACTCAGTTACTGCTGGCAGTACCTTATTCAGTCGCTTAGGACATTTTGGGCAGTTAATCAGAAAATAATCCGATTGGCCACAATAAAAACATAAACGCTCACGGAGATGATGTTCCCGACGTTCGTTGGTCTCTCGCCTTTGTAGAGAGTCTACTTGCATGGGAAGGTCCTCAGCCTCTCGTGGATTCCTGTTAGCAGGTTCCCTAGAAGGAAAAGAAAAAATTGGTTGCCCGGTTTACAGCTGCCCATTTTTCCTGTCTGCGTTCTGTCAAACGGATATCAATACGCACACAGTGTTGAAGAAACAGTTCAAAATCCTGTGGAGATTCGGCACGAGCCAACTCATCCTTGATTGTACCAGACAGACCCTTACTAAAAACCGACATAAGCGCATTAATTCCCCAATCGGTTTCCACCACTAACCTTTTAAATTTGGTGACATATTGGATGACAGATCGCTTTCCCTGATGTAAGGAAAGCAGAGCTGATTCAGCGGTTGCACGGCGATTAGGGTCATCGAACATTTGTGCCATTGCTATTAAAAAATCATCCAGGTTATTCAAACGGGCATCACGACTTTTAATCAGGGGATTAGCCCAAGCCAGTGCTCGTGATGTTAACAACATGATTATACATAATACCTTTGACCGGTCAGACCGGTAATAATGAGCATGTACATCAAAAAACAGCATACACTGATTAACAAACCCACGGAACAGACTTCGATTGCCACTGAACCAAAATGGAGGTAATTTAGGTATACCGGCGGCTGTTACGGGTTTGATGGGTAGTTTCCTGAACCTCCAATCGGGTTTGAACATCCTGAAGAGCCTGACCAAATACCTGGTTATTGTGGCCCAATTGAGTGTCCAGATCTCTGACCTTATTTTGTACCGCCTCCATCTCCTGCTGCAAGGAGTTAATCATGGAGTAAAGGTTCTCCACCCGTGTCTCCGTCATTGCCCCAGCAAAATCCCCTTATTTAGGCTTGAGTATAATGTAATACTATTGTATGAACTTGAGGATTCTTATCGCTTAGGGCAGGGGTGGGGAACCTCCGGCCCGCGGGCCGCATGCGGCCCGCCATGACCTTTTATGTGGCCCCCGGGCAGATTCCCGGGGGAGGCAGTGCTGGTGCTGTCACCGCGGTTTGCTGCCGCCGGCCCTTTAAATCCACACATTGCTGTTTGTGCTGCAATGTGTTCTCCCGTCGGCCAGTGCAAATTGTGGGCGGGTCCACAGCAGCCTCACAGTTTCTAGCCTTGTGTGTCCGCCCCCTGCCCTCCGGAGATCAGTGCCTGCCTTCTCCTTCAAGTTCTGATGCAGTGTGTCCGGCTCCTGCACTCCGGTGATGTGAGTGCAATGCTGCTGTGAGTCCAGCGCCGACCCTCTGCTGCTATGTGCCCTGCCCAATGCTTTGTGCCTCCCCACACCAGTTCTGTAAACCTTCTCCCCCAGAGTTGCATGAAACTCTCAGCGCAGTGTGGCCCCCAATGTCCTGTGTGCACCCCTCCCCCAGTCCTGTGTGCAGCCCCCCAATGTCCTGTGTGCAGCCCATCACCCAGTAGTCCTGTTTGCACCCCCCCCAATCCTGTGTGCACCCCTCCCCCAGTCCTGTGTGCACCCCCCAGTCCTGTGTGCACCCCTCCCCCAGTCCTGTGTGCACCCCTCCCCCAGTCCTGTGTGCACCCCTCCCCCAGTCCTGTGTGCACCCCTCCCCCAGTCCTGTGTGCACCCCTCCCCCAGTCCTGTGTGCACCCCCCAGTCCTGTGTGCAGCCCCCCCAGTCCTGTGTGCAGCCCCCCCCAGTCCTGTGTGCAGCCCCCCCCAGTCCTGTGTGCAGCCCCCCCCAGTCCTGTGTGCACCCCCCCAGTCCTGTGTGCACCCCCCCCAGTCCTGTGTGCACCCCCCCCAGTCCTGTGTGCACCCCCCCCAGTCCTGTGTGCACCCCCCCCAGTCCTGTGTGCACCCCCCCAGTCCTGTGTGCACCCCCCCAGTCCTGTGTGCACCCCCCCCAGTCCTGTGTGCGCAGCCCCCCCAGTCGTGTGTGCGCAGCCCCCCCAGTCCTGTGTGCGCAGCCCCCCCAGTCCTGTGTGCACAGCCCCCCCAGTCCTGTGTGCACAGCCCCCCCAGTCCTGTGTGCACAGCCCCCCCAGTCGTGTGTGCAGCCCCCCCAGTCCTGTGTGCACAGCCCCCCCAGTCGTGTGTGCACAGCCCCCCCAGTCGTGTGTGCAGCCCCCCCAGTCGTGTGTGCAGCCCCCCCAGTCGTGTGTGCAGCCCCCCCAGTCGTGTGTGCAGCCCCCCCAGTCGTGTGTGCAGCCCCCCCAGTCGTGTGTGCAGCCCCCCCAGTCGTGTGTGCAGCCCCCCCAGTCGTGTGTGCAGCCCCCCCAGTCGTGTGTGCAGCCCCCCCAGTCGTGTGTGCAGCCCCCCCAGTCGTGTGTGCAGCCCCCCCCGTGATGTCTGTGCAGCCCCCCCAGTCGTGTGTGCAGCCCCCCCCGTGATGTCTGTGCAGCCCCCCCAGTGATGTCTGTGCAGCCCCCCACAGTGATGTCTGTGCAGCCCCCCACAGTGATGTCTGTGCAGCCCCCCACAGTGATGTCTGTGCAGCCCCCCACAGTGATGTCTGTGCAGCCCCCCACAGTGATGTCTGTGCAGCCCCCCCACAGTGATGTCTGTGCAGCCCCCCCACAGTGATGTCTGTGCAGCCCCCCCACAGTGATGTCTGTGCAGCCCCCCACAGTGATGTCTGTGCAGCCCCCCACAGTGATGTCTGTGCAGCCCCCCACAGTGATGTCTGTGCAGCCCCCCACAGTGATGTCTGTGCAGCCCCCCACAGTGATGTCTGTGCAGCCCCCCACAGTGATGTCTGTGCCTCCCCACAGTGGTGTCTGTGCCTCCCCACAGTGGTGTCTGTGCCTCCCCACAGTGGTGTCTGTGCCCCCAGCCCCGCGTGTGGTGTCTGTGCCCCCAGCCCCGCGTGTGGTGTCTGTGCCCCCAGCCCCGCGTGTGGTGTCTGTGCCCCCAGCCCCGCGTGTGGTGTCTGTGCCCCCAGCCCCGCGTGTGGTGTCTGTGCCCCCAGCCCCGCGTGTGGTGTCTGTGCCCCCAGCCCCGCGTGTGGTGTCTGTGCCCCCAGCCCCGCGTGTGGTGTCTGTGCCCCCAGCCCCGCGTGTGGTGTCTGTGCCCCCAGCCCCGCGTGTGGTGTCTGTGCCCCCAGCCCCGCGTGTGGTGTCTGTGCCCCCAGCCCCGCGTGTGGTGTCTGTGCCCCCAGCCCCGCGTGTGGTGTCTGTGCCCCCAGCCCCGCGTGTGGTGTCTGTGCCCCCAGCCCCGCGTGTGGTGTCTGTGCCCCCAGCCCCGCGTGTGGTGTCTGTGCCCCCAGCCCCGCGTGTGGTGTCTGTGCCCCCAGCCCCGCGTGTGGTGTCTGTGCCCCCAGCCCCGCGTGTGGTGTCTGTGCCCCCAGCCCCGCGTGTGGTGTCTGTGCCCCCAGCCCCGCGTGTGGTGTCTGTGCCCCCAGCCCCGCGTGTGGTGTCTGTGCCCCCAGCCCCGCGTGTGGTGTCTGTGCCCCCAGCCCCGCGTGTGGTGTCTGTGCCCCCAGCCCCGCGTGTGGTGTCTGTGCCCCCAGCCCCGCGTGTGGTGTCTGTGCCCCCAGCCCCGCGTGTGGTGTCTGTGCCCCCAGCCCCGCGTGTGGTGTCTGTGCCCCCAGCCCCGCGTGTGGTGTCTGTGCCCCCAGCCCCGCGTGTGGTGTCTGTGCCCCCAGCCCCGCGTGTGGTGTCTGTGCCCCCAGCCCCGCGTGTGGTGTCTGTGCCCCCAGCCCCGCGTGTGGTGTCTGTGCCCCCAGCCCCGCGTGTGGTGTCTGTGCCCCCAGCCCCGCGTGTGGTGTCTGTGCCCCCAGCCCCGCGTGTGGTGTCTGTGCCCCCAGCCCCGCGTGTGGTGTCTGTGCCCCCAGCCCCGCGTGTGGTGTCTGTGCCCCCAGCCCCGCGTGTGGTGTCTGTGCCCCCAGCCCCATGCCCCCAGTTAATTAATTGCTTCACCCAATATAGCAGGGTCATTTAAACATTGATAATTTTGTGCGGCCCCCGAAGGTTGGTAGAAATTTCCAAATGGCCCCCGACAGAAAAAAGGTTCCCCACCCCTGGCTTAGGGCAATGAGAGCAGAAGCGGGTTCTTGGTGCAAGGAATTTATATAATACACAGCCAACAATATGTACCCAGTATATAACACACAGAAACAAAACACAAACACGGTATATGTCGCTGAGCACAGTCCTTAGGCTGGGGCCACACGGGGACTACTGCGATCCCCTTACATGACACTCGGCTCACGCTGGCAGTACAGCAGAGCCGAGTGTCATGCGTGTGTCCTTGCGACTGAGGTCCGTTCGCGTGAGCAGACCTCAGCTGCGGGGGGCGGGCCGGCACTCAGGAGGGGTGGGAGGGATTTCTCTCCCTCTCTCCTCCGCAGCCATTGGGATAGCGTTGCCATTCCCGCACTGCACTAGCGGTACACCGGTGTACCGCGAGTGCAGTGCGATTTTTCTCTCACCCCATTCACTTGAATGGGTGCGAGAGAAAGCGTCTCGCATTACAATCGCAGCATGCTGCGATTGTTTTCTCGGTCCGATTAGGGCTGAGAAAATAATCGCTCATGTGCGCTGACACACAGGCTAATATTGGTCCGAGTGGAATGCGATTTTTTATCGCACTCCACTCGCACCATTTTTCTCGCCGTGTGGCTTAGGTCTTACGAATATAGTCCAGAAAATAAGCAGTCCAGGTAACGTAGATCCGAATGAACAAAGTTCGTGGCACAAATCCTCACACCGATGTGACCAGGTGATAAGTCCCTGGTTTTGGTCCACACGAATAAGGTATCAATTAGTCCTAGCAAAGTTCAATAAGTCCAAACATATCTTTAGCAGAAAGAGTAGATACGGGTAAAGTTCCGGAAAGACAGTCACAATATAGTTATCTGGTAGTATCGCTTACATACACTTGGGACGTCCAGCCGCTGGTAGAAGCAATACTGACGGGAGTTCACCTGAGACCAGCCTGACAAGGAAGCCATGGGTAAATCACAAGGATCCAGAAAGGCAACCAGGTAACGAGAGCAGCTGAGCAAGAGCAGACAGGAAGCAGTATACTCAAGCAACGAGACTAAGCTTATGGGCGGATTTTTAAGCAGATGAACAGGAAGTAGGTCACACAGCACAGAAACTCCATTTTAAACAAGGGCAAGATTATTCAAAAGCAACCTGGAAACCCCAGAACACTTAGGCGGGCTTTGCACACTACGACATTGCAGGTGCGATGTCGGTGGGGTCAAATTGAAAATGACGCACTTCCGGCATCGCATGCGACATCGTAGTGTGTAAAGGCTCGATGATATGATTAACGAGCGCAAAAGCGTCGTAATCGTATCATCGGTGCAGCGTCGACGTAATCCATGATTACGCTGACGCGACAGTCCGATGTTGTTCCTCGCTCCTGCGGCAGCACACATCGCTGTGTGTGAAGCCGCAGGAGCGAGGAACATCTCCTACCGGCGTCACTGCGGCTTCCGTAGGATATGCGGAAGGAAGGAGATGGGCGGGATGTTTACATCCCACTCATCTCCGCCCCTCCGCTCCAATTGGCCGCCTGGCGTGTGACGTCGCTATGACGCCGCACGACCCGCCCCCTTAACAAGGAGGTGGATCGCCGGCCAGAGCGACAGTCGCAGGACAGGTGAGTCCATGTGAAGCTGCCGTAGCGATAATGTTCGCTACGGCAGCTATCACAAAGAAATCGCTGCTGCGACGGGGGCGGGTACTATCGCGCACGGCATCGCAGCATCGGCCTGCGATGTCGCAGCGTGCAAAGTACCCCTTACACTCTGTGAAAACATCAAGCGTGGGGGTCTACCCCGGACATGGGGATAGTTTCGACCAGGAAAGCCAAAATCCCCTCTTGGTCAGGTTCCAAGAGGTGAGTAGAAGGATCTGACAACTTCCAGGATCTCTGACTTAGACCGTACCAGAGATCCCGTACCATCCTTCAGACCCACTATGAACTTACTATTCACTGATATCCTACAGTTCTTGTAGGGGTCAGGAATGCGGTACTTCCCGAAATCCCTCTCAAAAACCAAGGATATGTGCCTATCACACTGACACCTCTTTAGCAAGGCCTTCATCCTGGAGATTTCCTCACGGTCACCTCCAGCTGAGACTAGGGTCTCGTGTTTCCTCCTTAGGCTATGATACAGGCAATCCCTGTTCAAGCTTCTGAGGTTAGCAAGCTGTCGGAAGAATCTTGCTACCCAACGTTTGTACATCTCCCACCACTCAGACTCATTGTTACAAAGGCCCAATAAGGGTACCAGGCTCTGAAGAAAATCCTCAATAGACTGCCTTTGAGCTGCTTCCTCAAGGAGTGACGAATTCAGCTTCCACATGCCTTTTCCCATCAGAGGGGTCTCTGTAACATTCGGAGAAAAACAAATTAAAAACAGTGATCGGAGAACTCCCCTTCTACAACCGACAAAGGCGAGAAAATGGCTTCCTCCTTCAAAAAAAAAACAACAAAAAAAAAACACTATTCTACTCGTACACTGACTGCCCCTAAAATAGGTGAACCCCAAGTGGCCTGGATCAGCCCTGATGTGGACATCTACCGGCGAGCTTCACAAGCTATGTTATTTAACGCGACGCCGTGATAAGCCAGCTTGTCTGTGGAACCTCCTCTATCCGGAGTCTTGTGATAGTGTTAAAGTCTCCTCCAAAGACTACTTACAAGCTACAAAACAGGAAAGGTTTTATCCTCAGAAAGAGTCTTTTCCGGTCCCACTTGGTTTGAGGACCGTAGATGTTAATGAGCCTAAGCTCTTGACCCTTCATGAGCACATCTAATATCAGACACCTCCCCATTTCAAGCTCAATAATTCGTCGGCATGTGACTTCAGCAATCTTACAAAGAATCGCCACCCCGCTATACGACTTGGCCGCAAGAGACCAGTAGGAGGGACCATGTTTTCACTCCTGCCTTGCTTTCCGCAAGGATGACTGATCTGTCAACCTGGTCTCCTGCAAAAACAAAATGTCGGCATCAAAATGGCCAAGAAAATCAAAGGCCGTAAACCTAGCCATATCAGACTAATGCTGGCGACATTAATGGTCGCCAACGTCAACGGGGTGAGTGCCACCATCAAGAGTGATTGAGCTCGACAGTTTTTTCCCACCCCTTCCAACACACTCATTCTGTTCACCCTCTGATGAGGCCATACGCTTCAGGCATACTGATACATCCATGCTTTTATCACATACACTTTTTGTCCAGTGGTTTTGGAGCGATCCCCCCCCTCCAAGGAGGATTCTCCCGGCGGGGAGGATCCAGGATCCCCAGAAGCCCCTAAGTCCTTTTCCGCAGCCGCCGGCACCCTGCTCTTGTCCTCCCCACCTGGACAGGGAGGGATGTGTTCATCCAGGGCCTGGTACCGGATGGAGATAGCTACCAGAGGTGGGGTGGCAGAAGCCTCCGTTGGTCGCCTGGACTGAGTTGATTGAACTACAACAGGAGGATCGTCCAGGATAGATGTCCCTGAGGGGTCCTGGACTCCCTCTTCCTAGCTCCCCTCCTGGTTTTTCTCTTGTTGCCCTTCTTTTTACGGTGCTTATTTTGCCATACCTGCACATCCTCATCCTGATCTTCACTGAAAGAGAAATGTGAGGCGTTGGCCTCCTCTTTTCGCAGCGTCCTCTAGCTCGCTGCCCAGGTTTTCAGCTGTAAATGCCCCAGAGGTAAAGGGCAAGGTCATGACACCTCGCTCTCTCTCTGACATTGTTCTTGTCGCCTCACTCATGAGGGGGGCATTCTCTTACTCTTTACAGGACCCTTACTCTTATCACCTCTGCTAGTACCTTCCCCTGCCAACTCCTCTGCACTCTGTGGAGCTGTGGCATGACGAAAGACCGCATTGGAAAAAAGAGCGTGGACAACGGCTAAACGGGTGACCCAGATCCCCACACAGGTTACAACTAATGGCCTTACACATGGCGGGAAGGTGGTCATGTGCCCCACACAGCGTGCACTTCTGCACCTTACAAGCAGCACTGAAGTGGCAGGGGCTACCGCACTTGTGACAGACCCTCGGCTGCCCATGATAGTGAATCAGAATCCTGTCCCTCCCCAGGAACGTTGAGGGAAGGGCAACAGAGTTTCCTGAGACTTTCAACTTTACCATGAAAGTCCAGGCACCAGTCCAGAAACCAAATCGATGACGCACTTTTTCGGGGACCACCTCGCCATAACGACTGATCCAGGTCATGATGTCAACATAAAAAAGCAACACAAGGGCTGTCAAAATCTTTTCAGCTACAGTGCCCCCTGTCCCCTCTTCTGTTTGACTTGGCCCTTGAACCACTAGCCCAATACTTAATAAAATCAGAAGATTTCTCAGGAATCAAGGTGGGGAATAGTGAGATAAAACTAACCTGCTTTGCAGACGATATGCTTTTATTTATGTCAGACCCAAACAACCATCTGAAGAAGGTAATAGACAAACTGGCATACTTTGGTTCCTTTTCAGGCTACAGGATAAATATCAGTAAAAGTCAGATTCTATATTTGACACCCCTGGGAAATAGGCAAGGTGAGGGAATAGAAGTAGCCATAGCCCCCCACTACATCACTTATTTAGGAATTAAAATAGGCAGAGACTCAATGTCATTATATAGACTTAACTATCCACACCTAATTGAAAAAATAACTAAAGAGCTAGACAGGTGGAAAAATCTTTCCCTGTCCCTGTTTGGCAGAGCACATCTGATAAAGATGATCAGCTTCTGGCGCTTGCTCTATCCTCTACAAACTTTTCCCTTACTGCTGAAACACACCGATATCAACAAGTTGCAAAAAGCGTTTGTAAAATTTTTATGGCAGGGAAAGAGACCAAGAGTATCCTACTCAAAGCTGTGTCTACAGAAAAAAGACGGAGGGGTACAAATGCCTATGATTAGATTGTACAACTTAGCGGCGCTTGCCAGACATATAAAAGACTGGATCAATGGGACAACCTTCTTTTCTAACGTTCAGCTGGAGAGGGAGCTAACAAGCCCTTTTAACTTGGTAGCGGTATTACATATGAAGCTAGATAACATACCAACGTACGTGAAACAGAGCTGTTTAATAAAGGACACGGTGGGGGGCCTGGAGAGCACTGAGAAAACTGTATAGACTCCCTTATTGTCTTTCAAAATTTACCCCGTTGTGGGAGGATCCAAATTTTATTCAAGGGTCTCAAAACAAATTATTTCAAGGATAGAAGCAGAGGGGGATACGGAGATTGGGTGATTTACTGAAAACAGAGGAGGGGAGAGTTCTGAGCTGGGCGGAGGTATCGGAAAAATTTAACATGGAAAATCACCATTACCTACAATATTTACAAATAACAACACATTACACATCAGTGGTAAAAGAGGTCGGGAAGGCTGAGAAGAAGGGGAGTTTTGATGTATTGATTGGTCAGGGAGCGGAACATGAATCCCTTTCGATCATATACCAACGATTGAGAGATCAAGTACAGGGCCCCTGGAAAGAGCAAATATATAAAACCTGGGAGACTGCTCTGGGCGATCCGGACATCTATGATAAAATTCTAAGGGGGTTGGAATCTGTTAAGAAAGTAATGATAAACGAACAGTGGAGGGAGATGCAATTTAAGCTAGTACACAACGCAACATACGCCTTTAATATACCACATAGCAGCTCACCAGTGCATTTCTTGGACCATTGCCCTAAATGTGGACTCCATAAAGCAAAACTGTTTCACTGCATATGGGAATGCCCACAGGTGAGGGGGGTATGGGAGGAAGCGGTGGCGTACATATTGAGGATTTGGAAAGTAGTTATACCCGTCACCCCTCAGGCCTGTTTCTTTCACTGTATAGAAGCCCCTACAGAAACTGATAGAGCAAGTGCTCACATTCCCGGTGTAATACACATAGTATTGCTTGTAGTCAAGAAATGCCTACTTAGGAATTGGCTGATAAGACAGACTCCGAGAAATACAGAAATAGTGGATACCCTAAAAACAATAATGATGTAAGACAAACTGGATCCGGAGAAACATAAGGAGAGGTCCACTAAAAGATTCTTCAAAAAGTGCAGAACATTTATTGAGCAAAGCTTCACACAGACGGAAATCACCCAGTTAATTAAAGCATTTGAACACACGTCTTGGTATTGTTTGCAAGACACTGCAGGGACACTAGGGACACTGAAGGTAGGGAGCATCCAAAGGACCAACTGAATTGAACAAATAGGTTAGTTTGTTAAGTTAAAGTAAATTATTGTTAAGATAATTCTATGGAGATGAAATTGTTGAGACAATGAAAAAGAAAATGATGTAACAGAAGCATTGTACGATCCGGAGACATTTTATGGAATGTAACAACATGTTCTCTTGTTGATGATATGTGCTTGCTGACGACAAATAAAATATGTTTAAAAAAAAAAAAAAAAAGCAACACATTAGCTGTAATTACAGTCATTTTCTTAACTGTGTTCTGCCGAGAAACTGCCTCTACCTTGATGTTATTTATGCCTTGCAGGGGTATTCTTGACCAACTCGTATCGAGACCAGAAGAGTTCCAGGCCTTCTGGAGTCATGAAACTGGCCTCAAAAATGGTAGTGCTAAAAGGTTGACCGAAACCAGCCATGTCGTGACCCTTAAAGCCCATTCCCGATAAAAGCTCAGCTATTTTGTCACTACAATTCCAAGGACAAGCCACATTGCTCAAGATGGACCATCGGAAACGGACCATGTTCTTAGTGGCACCACCTCGCCCTGCTGTAGGGAGGGATCACACCATGGGTCCCTCCCGGTCTCTATCTTGGAAGGCTGACAAACCATGTCTTTTTATCGAAAAAGACAGGTCCACTATCCCTTCCACTACTGTTAAGGTTTCCTCTCCTCTCTTCAGGGCACTCAGGAGACACTGTTGCATATCGCCAGCCCCAAAATCATTAGACAAAGCTTCAGCCACTCTCCTTACACCACCCCTGGCAGCAGCAACCCGAGCATACGTACTTGCCCGTACCGGGCCAGGTGCCGCCACCAGGGGAGCAGTGCACCCCGCAAAATTCTCTCACCCCCTCTTTCTCTCCTCCTTCACTCTCTCCTCTCTCTCCCATTTAGCTATATCCACAGCAGCCAGAGCCGAAAGAACCTCAATATCTTAACATCAACCATAATACCAGCCACAACCCCCGATGCAGTCACCCCAGGCATACTCACCGGGTCGGGCACCGCTTCTAGCTCCACCATTTTCATATTTAGAGGGCTCAGCCCATTACTTTCTCCCATCCCCTCTCACCTCACTCCAGACACCACCAGATTTTGCGGGGAGGGAAGTGACGGGAAATCTTCCACATTGCATATAATCGGGAGCAGGAGGCCGCACAGGGCCCACCCTTACTTCATAGCTCCCCGGCCCGCCACCCCACATCAGACACATGCCCCTGACCCACTGAAGGACCCTGGGACACATGCTGCCTGGGACTAGCATGGAAGGTGGTGGCCTCCGTGTCAGACATTGACATGTACCTGAACCCAACCACCTCCCATACTTTCTTCTTCTTAGCCTTTTTAATTTTTCCTTCTTCTGGTACCTCATCCCCAAAACAAAATTGTGACATTGGGGACTGTCTCCATTGGGGACTTAAGGTGCCAGATTTCCTGCAACAGCCCATCCCAATCTAAGGAGGGCGAGCTGTATGAGTCCATATCTTCTCCTCCATATGCCCCCCCTACCCGACAACTGTCTTAGGCACATGGAGGTACTGCTTCCCGAAATGTTAGAAAATGCATGTTCGTTACCTTTGACGGGGTGGCTGGTGACTACAGGGTGTCTGCTCCTCTTCTCCTTACCAGTACTGTTCTCCACAGGGTCAACCACAGGCCACCGAGCCCCTGAACCGCCATCTGTACTCGACCGCTCCACCAGCACCCCCCGCTCTCTGCTAGGGGAAACTTGCCCACACACCACAGCGCTGCCTGTATTACTTGCAGCACCGCTGGGCCTGGATCCCCCGTCCTGGCCAGTCATAGCAGGGGGCATGGTGCCAGTGGCTGGAGCCAAGCGGTACCATAACTCCCCCTCTGGTATGGCACCCCCCGACTTCTATGACATCACCTCCTGTACCGCCTCTTCTGGTAACGTCACTTCCGGTTCTGGGGATGCCATGTGGAGGGACGCCGCCATACTGTTACTGGAAGCAGTAGTACTCAGCTTTGTTACGGCCAGTGTACCTTCCCTTCCTGGACTCCCTGGCCTCTGCACCGACACAGGGAGCGGGGCCACCTCCCCTGATGGAACCAAAACAGGCCCCACACCAGAGGGACCAGAAGGTCCTGACACCGCACCACTGGCTCACGGCTTTTCTGCCCCTGCCATGGCTGCGATGCGGTCATCGTTTTGAAGTTTTTTGAACTCCTAAGGATCCCCACATGGAGAGCGCCAACCGCTTCTAGTTCCGCCCGGAGAGTCCTGTTCCTCCCGGTTCCGCTTAGTGCCGTGGTCCCGGGAGAACCTGGTATTCCTCAGCCTCTCCTGCAAATCACACACCCACCGCCCCATTTCTTCATACTCTCGGAACATACGCCCAATTCGTATGGTGTATATTCCGGTATATTACTTGGGGTCTAAAACCCCCATTTCTACATGACTACCTTTGTTGTAGCACCTTTGCCTCGACCACTGCCGCTGGTGACCCCTGTCCAGGATTTTCCAGGCTGGGGTCCTGAGTCTTCCCTGGGCTGGGGTCTAGGGTCCCTCCCAGGCTGGGGTCTTGGGTCAACAATCTTCAGATCCTCTCTGACCTCCGTAGTGGCTCCTCCAACCCCCCGCAGATGGTAACTAGTGGGGAAAGGGGGAAGGGGGGGGGAGTCAGGGCCTGGGGTTCCATACTGCCCCCAGGCACGCTGCCTCACCCCTGGGGAAAGGAGAGGCAGCTTGATGGGTGTGATCCTGGAGAAGCAAGAGCAAGCAAGGCACAACCTTCCACCTCCAACACTCCAGCTGCACTGACAAGCTCCTCCCCTCCAGCACGGGTGCTGGATTGGCCCCCACAATCCCAATTGAACACTTGTGGGTGGAGTTGAATAAAAAGCTGTATACTTAAGCTGGGTTCACACTAAACGACAGCGACAACGACGTCGCTGTTACGTCACCATTTTCGGTGACGTAACAGCGACCTTGTAAGTCGCTGTTATGATCGCTGCTTAGCTGTCAAACACAGCAGAAGCAGCGATCATAACGTCGCTGTGTTACATGTTCAGAGAGCAGGGAGCCGCGCTTAGCGCTGGCTCCTTGCTCTCCTAGGTACAGTACACATCGGGTTAATTAACCCGATGTGTGCTGCAGCTACATGTCACAGTGCAGAGAGCAGGGAGCCGCGCGCACTGCTTAGCGCTGGCTCCTTGCTCTCTTTGCTACAGTATACATCGGGTTAATTACCCGATGCATACTGCAGCCACATGTCACAGTGCAGGAGCTGGCGCTGGCAGCAAGAGCGGAGGCTGGTAACCAGCGTAAACATCGGGTAACCAGGGAAAGGTCTTCCCTTGGTTACCCGATGTTTACGCTGGTTACAGCTTACCGCAGCTGCCAGTGCCGGCTCCTGCTCGCTTCATTTCGTCGCTCTCTCGCTGTCACACACAGCGATGTGTGTGTCACAGCGGGAGAGTGACGACGAAAAAATGAAGCTGGACATTCAGCAACGACCGGCGACCTCACAGCAGGGGCCAGGTCGTTGCTGGATGTCACACACAGCGACAGCGACGGGACGTCGCTGCAACGTCACAGAAAATGGTGACGTAGCAGCGACGTCGTTGTCGTTGTCGCTGTGTGTGACACCAGCTTTACTCAAGTGAGTTGACCAGTATGCGCCAACATTGGGAACTTGTAGGAGACACCTGGGATCAGATTTTCGTTGAGACATGTTTGACTCTGAAAAAGAGTATGACCAGACAGATTCAGGCAGCATTGAAAGACAAAAGTGGAATTACAAAATACTAACTCAATATTAACATTTAAATTTAGATTTTTAGGAGCAATACAGTAACCATCCAGTGACATGACAAGAATCTGCATAACTAATCATATACTACTCTATTAGTAAAGGATCCTTTTTTTTCTTACAGGATCCATTTCAAATAGAAGCTAAATAGCAATCCATTAACAATTCCGTTCTCCATAGACTACCATGTGAAGAAAAAAAAAAAAACAAAAAAACAAACCACTCAATATTGTGTCCGCTAGCTATTGCAACTAAAAACTCAAAATGGTGCTCTTTCCATTCCGTGCTCTGGTGTCCGCCCAAACAGTAGTTTTCCATCACATGGGCTATTGCTGTACTCAGGAGAAATTGCATTACAAATTGTATGGTCCATTTTCTTCTGTTACCAGCTATGAAAATGAAAAAAAAATGTAGCCTAAAGCAATGCTTTTGTGGCAATATTTTTAGGGGGGAGGAAATAAAGTTGAATTTTTTTCCTTCCACATTGCATTAATTCGTATAAGTATCTAAAGGGTTCATAAACTTATTGAATGTGCTTTTGAGCACTGAGGGGTTAATTTTTTTAAATTGTGTCACTTTTGGGAGTTTTCTGTTATATAGAGGCCCCTCAAAGTCACTTCAAATGGGATGTGGTTTCTAAAAAAAAAACTAGAAATTGTAGAGATGTGGGAAATGGTTTTTATTTTGTGTAACATAACTCTAGTTTAACCCCTTCATGGATATGGACATATATATATATATATATATATATATATATATATATATATATATATATATATATATATATACACACATATACACACATACATACATACACATGCACAAACATATACATGTGAGGAAAGAGTTAACTAAATTTGAGTAGATAGCCAACCACGCCATCTCCAAGAAGTACAAACCGACCCTTCTACGCTCTCGATGCTGGACAAGAGCCAAGGACGAATGAATTATTGAAACCATGAACTATGCTTTGCCGTGAAACGAAACTTAAGGTCCAGTCACACTAAACAACTTACCAGCGATCCCGACAACGATAGGGATCGCTGGTAAGTTGCTAGGAGGTTGCTGGTGAGATGTCAGACTGCGACGCTCCACCGATCCCACCAGCAACCTGACCTGGCAGGGATCGCTGGAGCGTCGCTACACGAGTTGCTGGTGAGCTGTCACACAGGCAGATCTCACCAGCAACCAGTGACCAGCCCCCAGCGCCGCGTGGAAGATGCTGCGCTTGGTAACTAAGGTAAATATCGGGTAACCAACCCGATATTTACCTTGGTTACCAGCGCACGCAGCTACACGTGCAGAGAGCAGGGAGCAGCGCACACTGAGCGCTGGCTCCCTGCTCTCCTAGTTACAGCACACATCGGGTTAATTACCCGATGTGTGCTGCAGCTAAATTTGCACAGAGCAGGGAGCAGCGCACACCGGGTGCAGCTGCACAGGGTACATATATAGGGTATAGAGTACAGGGTGCAGCTGCACAGAGCAGGGAGCAGCGCACACTGCTTAGTGCTGGCTCCCTGCTCTCCTAGTTACAGCACACATCGGGTTAATTACCCGATGTGTACTGCAGCTAAATGTGCACAGAGCAGGGAGCAGCGCACAATGCTTAGCGCTGGCTCCCTGCTCTCCTAGCTACAGCACACATCGGGTTAATTAACCCGATGTGTCCTGCAGCTACATGTGCACAGAGCAGGAGCCGGCACTGACACTGAGAGCGGCGGAGGCTGGTAACGAAGGTAAATATCGGGTAACCAAGGACAGGGCTTCTTGGTTACCCGATGTTTACTGTGGTTACCAGCCTCCGCAGAAGCCGGCTCCTGCTGCCTGCACATTTAGTTGTTGCTGTCTCGCTGTCACACACAGCGATCTGTGCTTCACAGCGGGACAGCAACAACTAAAAAATGGCCCAGGACATTCAGCAACAACCAACGACCTCACAGCAGGGGCCAGGTTGTTGCTGGATATCACACACAGCAACATCGCTAGCAACGTCACAAAAGTTGTTCGTTAGCAGCGATGTTGCTAGCGATGTTGCTTAGTGTGACGGGCCCTTTACGCTTTGCTGAGAATTGAAACTTTGAAACTTACGCTTATGCACACGACACAGCTATGCCCCTAATAGCTTGCTAAAAACCTGTATGTGTAATAAACTTCAGTTGAGAGCGCACACTCTTGCCTTATGTGCAGATACAAGTCACTGTCTGTATCTCATTAAGGTTGGGAGAAGCGGAGGGGGTGACCAGGACCCTCTCCACATTCGGTCATCGCTGGCAACAGTTGTGACCTATTCAGGGGTCAACCTAACATTTCTGGCGCCCGAACAGGGACCCGCGCATACTCCAGGATCCAGTGGACAGTCTTGCCATCCTGAGGACGGGGGAACCAGACATGGGGACCAGAAACACCTGGCCAGGTAAGAGTTGAAATCTTTTCTGCTCTTTTGCTCCCCGCTGAAAGAGGGACACTGAGTAAAAACTAGGTAATTGGCGGGTCACTACTGAACTCTGAAAAAAAAAACTCTTGCCAGTAGCTGCTTTTCTGTGTTTTTATCCTTGTTGGCTGTCATAGATCAGAGAAGTCGGTAACAACTGGTTCCTCCAGGCTAAAACTGTATCCCAGGGCCAGGCCGGACACCTTTAGGTTCCGTAGCGAGCGCAGTGGGAGCAGTGCCAGTGCTAAAACCACCTAGGGATGAACCAGATAACCAACTTCATAGCAACACTCACTCACGTGAGGGCCTAAGGGACTAGTGTGTCTGTTCTGTCTTTTGGAGTGATGTTCACCATCCTGGTGTTAGGTGAGATAGCCTTGTTTGCTGTTTTTATCGGATATAGAATATATCTCCACCATAAGAAGGGTACCCCAGGACCATTCTCCATACTTAGCCCCCTCTGAACAAAGTTAGGACCCCACCTTAAGTAGGAATACAGAAAAAGAAGTCAGCCTCCGGGTACTTCCAAGATAGGTGATTTTAGTCCAAGGGACGTTTAAGGGTCTAAAAGCTGAAGAAAATAGATGGAGAATGCGTCAAGGAACATCAAAGGACAGAGTTGGTTGCACCCTGCCGCATCTCATTACGTGCTACCATGGGAAAAGTATAGCTAGTCAGTCCAGGGAGCTTTTTAAAACATTTGGATTGAAGGGGAAGGACCAACTGGACCCCAACAAATGGGACAAGATAGGAATTACCAGAGCAGGAGTAATAGCAGATAAATCATGGACCAAAGTGGTCAGAATTCTTTCTGACATGGCAAAATAGCCCACAATCAAAGTTGGATATACCATAAAGAATCAAAAACATGTGAAGAAACTGAAAAAAAAGCTAATAAGGATCTTGAGCCTCCCCCGTACCCGTTGACTACTCATAACGACCCCACAAACAGCAGGACCCCAGGGATGGACCTGCACCAATTGTGGCCAACAAAACCTGGATTGCAGGGAAAACATGCCTGGCCTGTGGAGCCCCATATTATAAACAAGCCACAGCGCCTCTTTATCCCGTAATAGAAAGAAGAGCCCTCATAACACCACCTGTTGATCCAGGAAACCCAAATGCTCCCAGAGATCCAATTCCCCGTGCGTATGATGTATAAGTACCCTGGACTCCTGTCGAACAGATGGCTTTCCTGCAAAATACCCCTGACCCGACTCGATACCCCGTCAGTTTTTCACATTACTTGGACCAAATACAGGTCTCTTACCAGAGCACTTGGTTGGACATGGAGGGTTTATGTAGAGTCAAAATGTCCCCTGAAATATATGCCAAACTTACTGCCCATCTGGCAGGGAATGTTCCGGACGATACCCGCACTGTGGCACCCGGCCAAGATTTCATGACAAGACTCAATCTTTTCTGCGCCCAGGAGCAAAGGAATAAGGGAACAATAGGATCAGTGCACCAAGGTCCTGTGGAAAATGTCAGTTCATTTTACTATAGATTGATGCAGTCATTCGCAGATGAAGGACTGGACTTACAAGCGGGTGCGATACGTCGCCTCATGGTAAGATCCTTCATGGATGGAATACATGCACCTCTGGCAGATAGGTTGAAAGCGTGCTGTCCCGAATGGAGAAACATGGAGGACATAGGTCTTCTAGTCAATAAAGCAAGTGGTTTAGAAACCGGCGCAAAGGATAAAAGGACCAAGAAAGTTGTCGTAGCAGCAATAGACGGTCAGCCAGAAGTCACAAGAAGAAAGGGACCGACCTGCTACTATTGTGGGATAAAAGGACACGTGATCAGAGACTGTAGAAAAAAAAAAAGAGGGATATTCAAAACTAGCCTAAGAGTCAGGAAGAAAAGACTGCCTGACTTGGGGCAGCATGGGATAGGGATGCCAGAGGTCCATTTATACATGTTCCCCTTCAAATTGGTAACAAAGAAATAAAGGCTCTGGTGAACTCGGGAGCCTCACGCTCCGTACTCCCCAGGGACCTAGTACCTGAAGACTCCATCTCGCCCGAGACTACTATAGTCTCCAGTTTTGATGGACAAGCCCAGTTAATCTCAATAACACATCCACTAAAGGTGAAACTGGGACCACACATATTCGTGTCCAAATTTTTAGTGTCCCCATGACAGTCTACAGCCCTAATGGGAGCAGATGTACTATCAAGATTACAAGCTCAGATTGTCTATAACGAAGATGGTTCCGCTGTCCTGCAAATTCCGGAAGATATTCCAGAAGAAGTCCTGTGCACCATTCAGATGATCGAAGATCGACTAGAAATTG
Organism: Anomaloglossus baeobatrachus; assembly: GCF_048569485.1. Lineage (NCBI taxonomy): Eukaryota > Metazoa > Chordata > Amphibia > Anura > Aromobatidae > Anomaloglossus > Anomaloglossus baeobatrachus. Next base: position 112,350,336 of record NC_134358.1, on the reverse strand, counting down.
ATGCCACACAGTAAGCAAACACGGACCCAGTACTTCTCCAAGTTCCCACAAAACTCTGGTCCACATCGAAAACTGACCTCGGCACACTACCCGTGCCCCCCGTAAAAGTATCAGTCAAACCTGGAACTACACCACTACAGTTAAGACAATATCCTCTTAATGCTGAACAGGAAGCCGCCCTGGATCACCAAATAAAAGAACTAGTGAAGTCGGGAGCGCTCAGAACTACTAAGTCTCCATACAATACTCCACTATTTCCTGTCAAGAAGAAACAGGTGAAGAAAGGTGACTCAGTTACGTACCGCATGGTACACGATTTAAGGGCAGTAAACTCAATACTGGAGCCCCTCACTCCAGTTGTTCCCAACCCACATACCTTACTCACTCAGGTACCGGCTACTTCTACCCATTACACGGTCATAGATCTTGCCAACGTTTTTTTCTCTGTACCATTGAATACAGCATGTCAAGACCTCTTTGCATTCACGCATAAACAAAACCAATACACGTGGACAAGGCTGCCACAAGGGATGCAGCATTCCCCTACTCTATATACTCAGGCTATGAGTAGTGTCCTTCAAGGCTGGCAGCCCCCTGACCACTGTGTCCTTCTCCAGTACGTAGATGACCTACTACTTTGTTGTCCAAGCGAAGAAGAATGTAAAAAGGCTTCAATAAGTATTCTAATCTTCCTAGCAGAATCAGGATGCAAAGCGAGTAAGGACAAGTTACAATTCTGCAAGACAAAGGTCACTTTTCTGGGTCATTGTCTCTCTGCAGGACAAAAACATCTCAGCCCGGACAGACAAGAAGTAATCAGGAAAGCAAGCATCCCTGGGAACCTCAAACAACTCAGAGGATTTTTAGGACTAATATTCTGCAGACAATGGATTCCCAATGCGTCATTACTCATGCAACCATTATATGATTGCACCAAGAATGTTCCAGTCTTCCTTATAGAAGAAGCTCGACAAAGCTTCCAACAGCTCAAGGAACTAGTGATTGATGCTCCTGCTTTGGCACTACCAAATTACGATCTCAACTTTTACCTGTTCATAGCAGAGCTTCAAGGATTTGCCGTAGGAGTACTCACCCAGAAGACAGAAAAACATCATATAATCGGGTACTACTCCTCTCAACTCGACACAGTCACCAGAGCAGCACCAACCTGTGTCCGTGCAATCACAGCAGTTTCAAACATACTGCAGAAAGCATCCGAAATCTCACTCGATTTCCCAACCACCATCCTTACCAGCCATGATATCTATGCTGTCCTCAACCAAGTGCAGCTGAAACACCTCTCCAAGGCAAGACAAGTCAGACTTCAATGTGCACTGTTATTACCCCCAAACATCTCATTTGCTTGAGTTACCAGTCTAAACTTTGCTAATCTTCTGATCTTCACCAGTTTAGAAGGGGGAACAGAGGAAGAGAGTGACAAACGTAACAACGCACCATTTGACCATGATTGTCAAGAACTCATCCAACATGAGGCGAAGCCCCTGCACAATATTCAAACAACACCACTTGCAAATCCAGACTTCGAACTTTTTGTGGATGGTAGTAGATATGCCGACGAAACAGGCAAATTTCACACCGGATTTGCGGTAGTAACCCTACATGAAGTCATAACCAGGCAACCACTACCTCCGCACATATCTGCCCAAGAAGCATAACTTCTCGCCCTTATCTGGGCAATTGAATTTCTGAAAGAACGAACAGCAAACATCTACACGGACTCAACCTATGCACACGGCATTGTGCACGATTTTGGCACTATCTGGCAATCTAGAGGATTCCTCACAGTGGCAGGAAATCCCATCAGGCATGGAGCCTCAGTAAAAAAAAATAATGGAAGTATCCTTGAAACCAAAGCAGTTGGCAGTCATAAAGGTTGCTGCCCACACCAAGGCCCAATCACCCGAGGCTAGGGGAAATCACTTGGCCGACCAAACAGCAAACCAAGCAGCCTTACTTCGTTTGAAGGAGACGGAAACAGTGTCAACGACGGAGGAAAAAACGCAGAACCTCTCTGAGACACAGGAAAACGCCTCTGAGGAAGAAAAGGCCAGATGGCGAGCCAAGGGGGCACAAAAAGTGGAGGGGATTTGGCGCCTAAACGGACTTTCTGTCCTGCCACGCAGTTGGTTCCCTGCCATTTTCCACATACTCCACTACCCTACGCACGGTAGCACAAATTCAATCATGAACCAGATGCAACCTCATTGGGTAGCCCCCGGGTTCATATAATACGCCTCCCAGAGAATAAAAGCTTGTCACATCTGTCAACAGCATAATCCAGGCCAACTAACAAAACCCCTGCAAAGACACATGCCAAAGACGTTTGCCCCATTCCAAAGAGTACAAATAGACTGTATCCAACTGCCAAGACATGGCATCTACGAATTTGTACTTGTCTGTGTAGACCTCTTTTCAGGATGGCCAGAGGCCTACCCTGTCAGCTCAGCCACGGCCATAATCACAGCAAAGAAATTGGCGTGTGAGCTGGTACCCCGGTTTGGACTCCCCGAAGTCAGAGTCAGACCGAGGTACCCATTTTACTGGACAAATTTTCCAGAATACCTGTTCCCTGTTAGGCAGTCAGCCTTACACACACCTTACCACCCACAGTCATCAGAAAAAGTGGAAAGGTTAAATGGAACTCTAAAGCTCAAACTAGCCAAGGCAGTGGAGGAGACTGGTAGACCTTGGACAGAATGTCTCCCCATATCTCTTTACTCTATAAGGACCACCCCGCAGGGAAAGCACAGGCTCTCACCATTCGAAATACTTTTTGGAGGTGCACGCAGATTAGGATGCTACTTCCCACAGGAATTACAACTTCAATGTGATAGCCTAACTTCTTATGTTATCTCTCTGCAGCAGAAACTAACTGAAACCCACCAAAGGGTCTATTCTTCTCTACCTGATCCTGATACCGTTCCAGGAACCCACTCCCTAAAACCTGGTGACCAGGTCTACCTGAAGAAGCACGTGAGAAAGACCCTCGAGCCATGATTCGAAGGACCTTTGACTGTCCAGCTGACCACACCGACCTCTGTTAAATTAGAGGGAAGATCGACATGGGTCCACGCCAGTCACTGCAAGAAGGCCTAATACTGCTAAGTATTTCTATGTGTACCTCCGACACCAAGGCAGAATTCATTTGAGACCCACCATGAAGTGTTAGCAGAAAAACTTGAGATCACAGACTGTTGGATATGTACACACGCGCCTGTGACAGCCTCCTCCATGCCTCACTTGGCTATACCAGTACCAATAAACGAGGTGTTCCAATGGGGAGACTGTTTCAATAGACTATCAGTCAATGACACAAGGCATCAAAAATTGTGGAACACTAGTGTACCCATACCAATAGTAGGGTGGGTAGACTTCCCTTGGTGGCAAGGCAACCTTACTACTGGGCTTTCCGGAACCCAACAATATTTAGCCTTTAAAGGAAATAGCTGGGTACCTCGTAATTTCATAAAAACACCTATGATGAGGTACTCAGGAGCTCAGATGCATGGTGGAGCAATACATTTTCAATGCTCAACCCCGCAAACTGGTTTAAGGGAATAGGAGGATGGTTAATGGGGATACTGCAACCAGTATTCCAAGTGCTACTCTGTCTATTACTGGCATATGTAATGTTTAAATTGTTAATGGCTCTGTTCTCCTGCTGCGTGAAGAAATGCAAAGATAGAAATTTCATATTGGCGCTGAATAATTACTAACATATACTTTTTTCTACTCTTTCCCATAGAATTACCTTGGCGTATTATGATGTGACTCTTATCGGGAGGTATGCAGGCTCAGTACCCGGAGGATGGATGTGGATTTGAAGACTTCACACCCTCAGGCAACCCGTGGCTTGGACAGCATCCGGTGACCAGCCTGCTATTCCAGCTTCTCGATAGGATCCAGTCCCATCACACACGCCAAAGGGAGGATTGTGAGGAAAGAGTTAACTAAACTTGAGTAGCTAGCAACCACGCCATCTCCAAGAAGTACAAACCGACCCTTCTACGCTCTCGATGCTGGACAAGAGCCAAGGACAAATGAATTATTGAAACCATGAACTATGCTTCGCCGAGAAACGAAACTTACGTTTTGCTGAGAATTGAAACTTACGCTTATGCACACGACACAGCTACGCCCCTATTAGCTTGCTAAAAACCTGTATGTGTAATAAACTTCAGTTCAGAGCGCACACTCTTGCCTTATGTGCAGATACCAGTCTCTGTCTGTATCTCATTAAGGCTGAGAGAAGCGGAGGGGGTGACCGGGACCCTCTCCACATTCAGTCATCGCTGGCAACAGTTGTGACCTATTCAGGTCTCAGGAAATGGCGACAAAAAAAAAAAAAAAAAAAACATCACTATTTTTTTTTATCAAACTTCTGGAATTTTTTTTACTTCTTAGATAAAAGTATACATATTTGGTATCTATGAACACAAACAAAAAGAGATTTTTTCAGCTCACCCGAATGAATGTCCTTGGTTCCTCAGCTACGATCTCATACAAAAAATTAGGAATTACTACCTACCGGTAATGATGTTTCCAGGATCCATCCTGACAGCACCACAGGAGGTTGCTTCCTCCGCCCTCTACAGGGACAGGAACACAAGAGGTTAAAAACCCCTCCCCTTCCCAACCTTTCCAGTGGCTTTTCAAGTATCACACCAGGATGGGTATAGCACCACGTTTATTTATGCTTGAGAACTACATACAATGGCAATGCACACGAAGTAGAAACAAAAGGGAGGGAATTAAGGGTGGTGTCATGATAGATCCTTTAAACATCATTACCGGTAGGTAGTAATTCCTATTTTCCAGGACCCCATGACAGCACCACAGGAGAGTACCAAATTAACTTATCCTCAGGGAGGGACTACTGCCTGGAGCACCTTCCTACCGAACGAGGTCTGTTGAGAGGACAGTATATCTAACTTGTAGTGTCTACAAAAAGTGTTTGAACCTGACCAAGTGGCTGTTTTGCAAATCTGGTCTAGAGAGAGGCCCCCACCCTTTCTGCCCATGTGGTAGATAGCGATCTAGTGGAGTGGGCTCTAAGGTGATCTGGCGGGGTCCTACCCGCCAATTGATAGGTTGAGGATATTGTGGACCTAACCCACCGAGACAGTACAGCCTTAGATGCCGACTTGCCTCGATTTCTACCCCTGAACTGAAGGAATAAGGTTCAATCCAATCTCCAGTTCCGGGTTGCCTCCAAATAGCTCATCACTGTTCATTTTACATCCAAGGAATGTAGCCGCTGTTCCTTCTGGTTCGTGTAGTTTTGGCAAAAGGATGGTAAAATCACTACTTGTTCCAGGTTAGCGGAGGACACAACCTTGGGACGAAATGTTGGATCAAGTTTCAGAACAATCCTGTCATCGAAAACCTGAAGATATGGCTACCTGATAGATAAAGCCTGTAATTCACCGATCCTCTTAGCTGTGGTGATGGCCACTAAAAACACTGCCTTGAATGACAAATGTTCCATTGAAATGGCAGACAAGGGCTCAAATGGAGAATCACAAAGGCCATTGAGTACCAATGTCAGATCCCAGGGAGGCACTGTGGGCCGAATGGTAGGCCGAAGCTGCTGTATGCCCTTCACGAATCGGGCAACCCAGGGATTGGAAGCCAGTGGCACGTCAAAGAAGACGCTGAGCGCCGAGATCTGCACCTTTAAAGTGCTAGGCGTTAGACCCTTGCGGAATCCCAGTTGAAGGAAATCCAAGATCTTTGGAATATTAGGATGAGAACTGTCAGCAGGTTCTTCTCCCAAATATGAGCAGAATTTCTTCCAGATTTTTCCGTATATGGTCCGGGTAATCTGTTTTCGACTTGCCTGAAGTGTAGATTTGACATCAAGCGACACACCTTTCTTTTTCAGGAACCTCCCTTCAAGATCCAGGCCGACAGTTGCAGGTGATCCAGGTCTTGGTGAAGAACTGGACCCTGGCTGAGGAGATCAGCCGTCAGGGGAAGCAGGACAGGATCTGCAACCGCCAGGTTTCTGAGTAAAGAGAACCAGCTCCTCTTGGGCCAAAATGGGGCTATGAGAATCACATTGGCTCCATCTTGTTGAATCTTCCGGAGCACTCTGGGGAGTAACAGCAGGGGTGGAAAGGCGTACACCAGACCCACGGACCAGGGTTGGGCTATGGCGTTGATCACAGCAGGAGCATCCCGAGGATTCAGAGAGAAGAAAACCTCCAGCTTTGCATTTGTTCTGGACGCGAACAAATCTACCTGAGGTCTGCCCCATCGTCTGACCAGATCCTGAAAGACACTGTCCTTTAGTTCCCATTCCGAGGGGGTCGATCGTGTGCCTGCTGAGGAAGTCTGCGAGATGGTTCTCCGAGCCCTTGAGATGAACCGCTGATAGGGAGAGAACCAAGGGTTCTGCCCACAGAAAGATTTTCGATGCCAGAGCCTGCAAGGGTGGGTAGCGAGAGCCCCCTTGATGGCGAAGGAAGGCCACTGTCGTAACATTGTCCGATAGGACCCGAACATGTTGACCCCGGAATACAGGAGGACCTTTCTTCAGAGCCTGCAAGACCGCGTTTAGCTCCCTGAAATTGGACGACTGGTTCGACACTTCTGGGGGCCATCTGCCCTGAAAGTAAAGGGAGTTCACATGGGTGCCCCAGCCCGTATGACTTGCATCGGTCGTGACGAACGGCGAACAGTCCCACAGAACGCCCAATCGAAGATTTTTCCTGCACATCTACCATTTCAGACTGTGAATGACCTGAGGAGTCAGGGAAATCTGGAAATCTGCGGGATCCCACAGTGTATGACAGGACCAGTTTTTGGAGTGGTCTGGAGTGGAATTGACACCAGCGAACACATTGGATGCAGGAAGTCATCATGCCTAGGACGCTCATGGCCTCTCTGACGGAGCACTGCTTCTTTCGGCTGAAGGCTCGGATTTTCGACCTGATGTCTTCCACTTTTTGAGACAGCAAAAAGGATGTGCGCGCATCAGAGTCCAGAAGAATGCCCAGAAACAATTTTCTTGTCTCCGCCGTGAGATTGGACTTCTGATCGTTGACGAGCCAGCCGAGGGATGTCAGCAAAGTCAAGGTGGTGGCGATTGTCCGGGAGAGCTCCTCCGGGGAATCCGCCAACAGAAGAAGGTCGTCCAAGTAGGGGACGATGGAAACGTTGGACCTCCTCTGGTGTGCCACAACTTGTCATTATCTTTGTGAACACCCTGGGAGCAGAAGAGAGGCCGAAAGGAACGCACCGGAACTGGAAATTATACAATATTCCGTCCCTTTCTAATGCAAATCTCAGGTATTTGTGGTAGTGTGGGTGAATGGCTATGTGGTAGTATGCGTTTTTCAGATCTACCGTGGCCATGACTGAATGTGTGTTGAGGAGAGGAATGGTAGATTTTATCTACTCTGTCCGGAATCGTTTGTACCGGACCCACAGATTGAGGGGCTTTAAATTTATGACCGTACGGAATTCTCCGGAGGGCTTCGCAACAGAGAATAGGGAAGAATAGTGGCCCAGGAACCGTTCTAAGACTGGAACCGGGATGATTGCCCCGGTGTGCAGTAAGGCATCTACATCCGACCATAGGCGGTTGGTAAGGGACCGCGACTGTGGTTTCGTCAGGATGAATCTGTTTGGGGTGGGGGGGTCCCCTGAAAATTCTATCTGCAGACCTTCCCCCACCACTCAAAGGACCCATGGGGTGGAGGTTATCTGTTGCCAGTTTCCCAAAAAATTGCTGAGTCTCCCCCAGATAATGGCATCAGGATCTATCCTGCTTCCTTCTGGGTTCGAAGTGGGGTTGCCTATCTGGTCCGTCCTTATGGAAACCCCATCTGCCCGCCTTACCCCTGCTTTTATAGTCATGCCTAGCGGGACGAAACCTCCGGGAGGGAAGAGGACGTGGGGGCCTAACCTCTGGGAAACCGCTCTTTTTATCGGAAGACTTTTCTAGTATCTCGTCTAGAGCAGGACCGAACACCCGGGCACCTGAAAAGGGGATGGAGCACAGCTTATTTTTAGATGCTCAGTCACCCGACCAGGTCTTCAACCATATGGCCTTACAGGCAGAATTAGTAAGGGCCTCATTCCTGGCAGAAAACCGCACAGACTCAGCGGAAGCATCTACCATGAATCCGGTCGCCAGTTTCAACATAGGAAGGGAGTCCAAGATGGTGTCCCTAGGGACGTTATCCCTAACTTGAGATTCCAGGTCCGACAACCAACGGGACATAGACTGCACCACGGAGGTGGCGGCAATGTTGGCCTTAATGGTGGCTGCTGAAGCCTCCCAAGCTTTTTTAAGAAGGCCATCAGCCTTTCTATCCATGGGGTCCCGGAGACCCGAGGAGTCCTCAAACGGGATTGACGTCTTGCGAGCGACTTTCGACACTGGGACATCAATCTTAGGAATGTCATCCCATTCTTTGATGTCGTCGGGTTCAAACGGCAGCCTGGCTTTGAAGTCTCGTGGAATCATCAATCTCTTCTCCGCCTCCTCCCACTCGTCCAGGATCATCGCATGCACGTGGTGATTGACAGGAAGGACCCTGTGGCGCAGAGACCGGAGTCCCCCAAACATCTCATCCTGTATGGTTCGCGTTTTTTCCGTATCCTCCACCATCATAGTTTTCCGTACGGCACGGAGCAGATCATCCATGTCGCCTGCGGAAAACAAATAACGCCTCTCCGCCTCTGGCAATGAACCCAGGACCTTATCTTCCCCTGGAGAGTCGGAGTTCCTGGACATCTCGTCTTCCTCCGAGGAATCGAACAGATGGCGTGGTCGCTTTTTAAGGGGCGCTGGGGGTTCTGGCAGGGAAACCTGGCTAGTTAGGACAGCTTGAACCTCCTCCCGTATCATGGACCTCATGTCTGAAAGGAGGGTAGTTTGTTCCTCAGAGATTAGCTTGGTAATGCAGGTCTCGCAGAGCTTCTTAACATAGGCGTCTGGGAACTTTGCATCACACACCGCACAGCGTCTAACTTTAGTGGTACATTTCTTTTTGGGGATGGTGCCAGAACCCACAGAAGAACCTCCACCCTGCAAAAAAAAGGACAAGGCTCATACAAGTCTCCTGACTACAGGGCAATGAAACCCTGATGGGCTGACACTTACAGAGACCTGGGCATCCTTAGGGGTTTTAGTGTCTGAATGCTCACTCTCATCCATAATAGACAGCGCCGGTGTGAGGAGCCCCACGAAAAAATAATGTACCCCCCTCTACCCTTCCAGGTTTTTATTACCTGAGTGAAGGTGCCAGGTCACAGTCCTGCATCCCGAATTCCGGATTTGAAATTCGCACCAAAAGCTCCCAGGCCGAACTAACCCAGAAAACCGGAAGTGCGGCGTCTGCGCATACGCCGGCATTTGCTCCACACTACGCCTCCTGAAAGCATCGCGTGGCTGTGGCAGGAGGCAGAGAGCCCTCCCTCAGAGGGAAGCAGCAGGTGCCAGGAGCTCCTGCTCGACCGGCGCGGCTGAGGGACCTCGCGCTGAGAGGTGTCGGCATGGGGCGTCTTGACAGGCTGGAAGGAGAGAGAGCGGAGCCCCCCCCCCCCCCACGATCCCACTGGACCCCGTACATCCCGGTAAGTTCCTACGTCCGTCCTGTACAGGGACAGGAAAAACACTGGAGAGGTTGGGAAGGGGAGGGGTTTTTAACCTCTTGCGTTCCTGTCCCTGTAGAGGGCAGAGGAAGCAACCTCCTGTGGTGCTGTCATGTGGTCCTGGAAAGAGATTTTTTCAGCTCACCCGAATGAATGTCCTTGGTTCCTCAGCTCGAGACGGTGCAAGGAGGTAGGCTCCGTGTTCAGGATGGAGTAGCAACAGGGTGGAGGGAATAGAATCCAGTAGCACGTCTGAGGTAAATAATTAAAATTCCACTTTTATTTCAGAAAAAACTAAAAACCACATAGGTTAGATGAACATCCAGGGGGTAATAAAAAAAAAAGTCTTACGCGTTTCAGGCCTTGGCAGCCCTTAGTCTTATTATTTGGTATCTATGAACTCATACCGACGTGAGGCATCATATTGATATGTCAGTGTTATCATTTAGTGAACGTGGTAAATTAAAGACCCCAGAAACAAATGTGCGTCTTATGGTCCGAAAAATACGGTAGTGTATTGGAAAAAAATTCCAAGTGTGGTGAAATTGCAAAAAAGTGCAATTGTCCAGCATTCAAGAAGAATATGGATTGAAGAGGACTGTTCACACCAAAGGGATATTTTTCGTAGCTTTTATTTACATTAAAAGCATCGCTGACGCGTTTGGAGCTGGCAGTAGCTCTTACTCGTAGCTACGACTAAGAGCTACTGCCAGCTTGAAACGCGTCAGCGATGCTTTTAATGTGAATAAAAAGCTACAAAAATATCCCTTTGGTGTGAACAGTCCTCTTCGTTCCATATTCTTGTTGAATACTGGACATTTGGGAGTTAAGTATACTAGTTTTTCTACCTGGGAGTTGGCCCAGAGATCTTGTCCGAGCACCACACCGTATCCCGCAGGACGCTGAATGAACTTTGGATCTGGTGAGCTGATCAACTACTGTTTATAGATTTTTAAAAAAAAAAGCCTTCACCATCAGTTTTATTGAGCTGTTGCCACTATCACAGAATAGTGAACCATCTCTAACTTTTATTAGTCCGATCGCTGGTATAATATATTGCAATGCCCAAACATGGCAATGTATTACATATGTCAATGCGACACATTCCCATCATAACCAGCTAACAAGGAGGTCATTATATGACCTCGAGTTGCCATGGCAACAATCAGGACCTCATGATCACATTATGGTGGTCCCTATCAGTTGGGAGGAATGCACTACCTCTCCCAGCCTCCTGGCATTTAGGGGGTTAAACAGCCAGGGGTGGTGCGGGCACTGACAGCCAGAGCTCCAGGGGGTGATTGTACAGGTACACCTCCTGTGCCCATGCGATCGCCAGGATGTAGCAGTACGTCCATTCGCGGGAACGCATTGCAAAATACGATGAACTGTCTGGAAGGGGTTAAAAGTAAAATCTTTATATAAAAAAATTATAATAATATTATATATATATATATATATATATATATATATATATATATATATATATATATAATATAAAATATAGGATATTTCAGCATCTGTAGAAGTCAGCTCAAAATATAAAAGCAACACCTAAGCAATCAATAAATCACAAAGATACAAAACAAAAGGTGTTTTAGTTGTCACGACATCATACGGTGCCATAAGCGATCAAAGCATCGTCTGTCCAAAAATGGTATCAGAAAAAAGCAGTTTGTGCGGCAAAATAAAAAAACAAGCCCTCAGTTTCACTGAATGAAAAAGTTACAATGTCTTAGGCAATAGCAACAAATATATATATATATACAGTGGTACCTCACTTAACGAGTAACCCACTTAACAAGAATTTCGCTTAACAAGCAAAGCTTTCTGTAAATTTGTAACCCGCTTTACGAGAAAGCTTTGCTGTACGAGCGAAATTCTCACCGCACAGACTTCCGGTTTCGTACATCCACCGCGCTCTTACCCGCACTTGCAGTCCACACAAACACACAAAAGCACATACAAACACACACAAGCACGCACATACAATATTATGCTCACCTTACCTTCCGTTCCACCGCCGGGCTCATGGTTCTTGTAGTTCCCGGGTACATTGCGACGTCCTCGCGGTGAACTACAAGACCCAGGAGGCCGGCGATGGAACGGAAGGTAAGGTGAGCATATAATATAATATGTGTACCTTTCGTTTCATCGCCGGCCTCCTGGGTGCTGTGGTTCGCTGCTGCGCTCCAGTCCACGCTGTGTATCTGCATCCATAGCGACGAGGGAGGAACTTCCTGTCACCGCTAATGAAAGGCAGCGCACTGGCCAATCAGAGGCAAGCGGCTCTGCCTTTGACGTCAGCGCTCTGGCCGGGAAGTTCCTGCCTTGTCGTTATGGTAACGCGATACACAGCCCGGCCCCGTACCAGAGAACAGCAAGTCCCAGGAGACCGGCGATGGAACGGAAGGTAAGGTAAGCATGTAATATGTGCGTGTGCATGCGTGCATGTGTGAGTTTCTACATGTTTGTGTGTGTTTGCACGTGTGTGGAATGACAGAATAGGGGACCAGGATGGGACTTTTAACACGTTGTGGAACGACTCGTCTGCATGGCAATGATTTCCTATGGGAAATCTTGCTTTGCTGAACGAGTAACTTGGTTAACAAGCACACTCCCAGAACGGATTGTTCTCGTTAAGCAAGGTTGCACATATATATACATATATATATATATATATATATATACTAGAAGGTGGCCCGATTCTACGCATCGGGTATTCTAGAATTTATGTATTGTGTAGTTCATGTATGATTTTTGTTATAGATATAGATATATATATATAGATGTTGTTGTGTGTAGTTACCAAGTGTTTGTGTAGGGCGCTGTACATGTTCTGGGTGTTGTCTGGGTGTGGCGGGGGGTGAGAGCAGTGTTGTATGTGTGTTGCGTTGTTTGTGGAGCGCTGTGTGTCTGTCGCGTTGTGTGTGTGTGTTGCGCGGTTTGTGTGGGTGTGGTGTGTTTTGGGGGGAGGTATGTTTTGTGCAATGTGTGTGTTGTGCGGTATGTGCGTATATTTATGTATGCCGCGGTGTTTCTGTGTTGGGTGTTGTGTGTGTGCAGCGTTGTCTGTGTGTGTGGGTGTCTGTGTATGGCGGTGTTTGTGGTTCCCTGTGTGTGTGTGTGTGTGTGTTGGGGGGAGGTGTGCACCTCCCATCGTGCTCCATCCCCCATGCTGCGCACCCCCCATCGTGCCCCATCCCCTATGCTGCGCATTCCCCATCGTGCTCCATCCCCCATGCTGCGCACCCCCCATCGTGCTCCATCCCCCATGCTGCGCACTCCCCATCGTGCTCCATCCTCCATGCTGCGCACTCCCCATCGTGCTCCATCCTCCATGCTGCGCACTCCCCATCGTGCTACATCCCCCATGCTGCGCACCCCCCATCGTGCTACATCCCCCATCGTGCTACATCCCCCATGCTGCGCACTGCCCATCGTACTACATCCCCCATGCTGCGCACCCGCCATCGTGCTCCATCCGCCATGCTGCGCACTCCCCATCGTGCTACATCCCCCATGCTGCGCACTCCCCATCGTGCTACATCCCCCATGCTGCGCACCTCCCCATCGTGCTACATCCCCCATGCTGCGCACTCCCCATCGTGCTACATCCCCCATGCTGCGCACTCCCCATCGTGCTACATCCCCCATGCTGCGCACTCCCCATCGTGCTACATCCCCCATGCTGCGCACCCCCTATCGTGCTCCATCCGCCATGCTGCGCACTCCCCATCGTGCTACATCCCCCATGCTGCGCACTCCCCATCGTGCTACATCCCCCATGCTGCGCACTCCCCATCGTGCTACATCCCCCATGCTGCGCACTCCCCATCGTGCTACATCCCCCATGATGCGCACCCCCCATCGTGCTACATCCCCCATCGTGCTACATCCCCCATGCTGCGCACCCGCCATCGTGCTCCATCCGCCATGCTGCGCACTCCCCATCGTGCTACATCCCCCATGCTGCGCACTCCCCATCGTGCTACATCCCCCATGCTGCGCACCTCCCCATCGTGCTACATCCCCCATGCTGCGCACTCCCCATCGTGCTACATCCCCCATGCTGCGCACTCCCCATCGTGCTACATCCCCCATGCTGCGCACTCCCCATCGTGCTACATCCCCCATGCTGCGCACTCATCGTGCTACATCCCCCATGCTGCGCACCCCCCCATCGTGCTACATCCCCCATCGTGCTACATCCCCCATGCTGCGCACTGCCCATCGTACTACATCACCCATGCTGCGCACCCGCCATCGTGCTCCATCCGCCATGCTGCGCACTCCCCATCGTGCTACTTCCCCCATGCTGCGCACTCCCCATCGTGCTACATCCCCCATGCTGCGCACTCCCCATCGTGCTACATCCCCCATGCTGCGCACCTCCCCATCGTGCTACATCCCCCATGCTGCGCACTCCCCATCGTGCTACATCCCCCATGCTGCGCACTCCCCATCGTGCTACATCCCCCATGCTGCGCACTCCCCATCGTGCTACATCCCCCATGCTGCGCACTCCCCATCGTGCTACATCCCCCATGCTGCGCACTCCCCATCGTGCTACATCCCCCATGCTGCGCACCCCCTATCGTGCTCCATCCGCCATGCTGCGCACTCCCCATCGTGCTACATCCCCCATGCTGCGCACTCCCCATCGTGCTACATCCCCCATGCTGCGCACTCCCCATCGTGCTACATCCCCCATGATGCGCACCCCCCATCGTGCTACATCCCCCATCGTGCTACATCCCCCATCGTGCTACATCCCCCATGCTGCGCACCCGCCATCGTGCTCCATCCGCCATGCTGCGCACTCCCCATCGTGCTACATCCCCCATGCTGCGCACTCCCCATCGTGCTACATCCCCCATGCTGCGCACCTCCCCATCGTGCTACATCCCCCATGCTGCGCACTCCCCATCGTGCTACATCCCCCATGCTGCGCACTCCCCATCGTGCTACATCCCCCATGCTGCGCACTCCCCATCGTGCTACATCCCCCATGCTGCGCACTCATCGTGCTACATCCCCCATGCTGCGCACTCCCCATCGTGCTACATCCCCCATGCTGCGCACTCCCCATCGTGCTACATCCCCCATGCTGCGCACCCCCCATCGTGCTACATCCCCCATGCTATAATAGTTCTCCTATTATACTCAGAGAGGAGTATAATAGGAGGACTGTAATAGGAGGAGTAGTCCTGGGGGGAGAGGAGTATAATGCCGGCTCCCTGCACATGTGTACCGGGAGCCGGTGTACGCTGGTAACTATGATACACATCGGGTAACTAAGGGACCTTAATTACCCGATGTGTATAATGGTTACCAGCGTTCACGGGCTCCGTCAAGATCCCAGCATCGCAAGGTTATGTCTGGCGCTGCTGGGATCGTGACGGAGCCGCTGTACACTGGTAACTATGATACACATCGGGTAACCAAGGGACCTTAGTTACGCGATGTGTATAATGGTTACCAGCGTTCACGGGCTCCGTCAAGATCCCAGCATCGCAAGGTTATGTCTGGCGCTGCTGGGATCGTGACGGAGCCGCTGTACACTGGTAACTATGATACACATCGGGTAACCAAGGGACCTTAGTTACGCGATGTGTATAATGGATACCAGCGTTCACGGGCTCCGTCAAGATCCCAGCATCGCAAGGTTATGTCTGGCGCTGCTGGGATCGTGACGGAGCCGGTGTAGAAGCAAGCGATATCCCAGGATGTTGCGTGAGGGCGGCAGGGCCTGCAGAGAGCCGGGGCGAGAGGCCAATCCGTGTGGGGGGGCGGGGCCATGGCGAGCCCAGCGGCCAATCAGCTTTGTGTCAGCGTAAGGACACAATTTTGGAGCATGACAGACAGACAGACAGAATAAGGCAATTATATATATAGAGATAGATATATATATATATACTAGAAGGTGGCCCGATTCTACGCATCGGGTATTCTAGAATTTACGTATTGTGTAGTTCATGTATGATTTTTGTTATATATATAGATGTTGTTGTGTGTAGTTACCAAGTGTTTGTGTAGGGGCTGTACATGTTCTGGGTGTTGTCTGGGTGTGGCGGGGGGTGAGAGCGGTGTTGTTTGTGTGTTGCGTTGTGTGTGTTGCGTTGTTTGTGGAGCGCTGTGTGTCTGTAGCATTGTGTGTGTGTGTTTTGTGTGTGTTTTGGGGGGAGGTATGTTTTGTGCAGTGTGTGTGTTGCGCGGTATGTGCGTATATTTATGTATGCCGCGGTGTTTGTGTGTTGGGTGTTGTGTGTGTGCAGCGTTGTCTGTGTGTGTGGGTGTCTGTGTAGGGCGGTGTTTGTGTTTCCCAGTGTGTGTGTGTTGTGCAGTGCGCGTGTGTGTGTGTGTTGGGGGGAGGTGTGCACCTCCCATCGTGCTCCATCCCTTATGCTGCGCACCCCCCATCGTGCTCCATCCCCCATGCTGCGCACCCCCCATCGTGCTCCATCCCCCAAGCTGCGCACCCCCCATCGTGCTCCATCCCCCAAGCTGCGCATCCCCCATTGTGCTCCATCCCCCATCGTGCTCCATCCCCCATGCTGCGCACCCCCCATCGAGCTCCATCCCCCATGCTGCGCATTCCCCATCGTGCTCCATCCCCCATGCTGCGCATTCCCCATCGTGCTCCATCCCCTATGCTGCGCATTCCCCATCGTGCTCCATCCCCTATGCTGCGCATTCCCCATCGTGCTCCATCTCCCATGCTGCGCACTCCCAAACGTGCTCCATCCGCCATGCTGCGCACTCCCAAACGTGCGCCATGCTGCGCACTCCCAAACGTGCTCCATCCGCCATGCTGCGCACTCCCAAACGTGGTCCATTCGCCATGCTGCGCACTCCCCATCGTGCTGCATCCGCCATGCTGCGCACTCCCCATCGTGCTGCATCCGCCATGCTGCGCACTCCCCATCGTGCTCCATCCGCCATGCTGCGCACTCCCAAACGTGCTCCATCCGCCATGCTGCGCACTCCCAAACGTGCTCCATCCGCCATGCTGCGCACTCCCAAACGTGCTCCATCCGCCATGCTGCGCACTCCCAAACGTGCTCCATCCGCCATGCTGCGCACTCCCAAACGTGCTCCATCCGCCATGCTGCGCACTCCCAAACATGCTCCATCCGCCATGCTGCGCACTCCCAAATGTGCGCCATCCGCCATGCTGCGCACTCCCAAACGTGCTCCATCCGCCATGCTGCGCACTCCCAAACGTGCTCCATCCGCCATGCTGCGCACTCCCCATCGTGCTGCATCCCCCATGCTGCGCACTCCCCATCGTGCTCCATCCGCCATGCTGCACACTCCCAAACCTTCTCCATTCGCCATGCTGCGCACTCCCAAACGTGCTCCATCCGCCATGCTGCGCACTCCCAAACGTGCTCCATCCGCCATGCTGCGCACTCCCAAACGTGCTCCATCCGCCATGCTGCGCACTCCCAAACGTGCTGCATCCCCCATGCTGCGCACTCCCAAACGTGCTGCATCCCCCATGCTGCGCACTCCCCATCGTGCTCCATCCGCCATGCTGCGCACTCCCAAACGTGCTCCATCCGCCATGCTGCGCACTCCCCATCGTGCTCCATCCGCCATGCTGCGCACTCCCAAATGTGCGCCATCCGCCATGCTGCGCACTCCCAAACGTGCTCCATCCGCCATGCTGCGCACTCCCAAACGTGCTCCATCCGCCATGCTGCGCACTCCCCATCGTGCTGCATCCCCCATGCTGCGCACTCCCCATCGTGCTCCATCCGCCATGCTGCACACTCCCAAACCTTCTCCATTCGCCATGCTGCGCACTCCCAAACCTTCTCCATTCGCCATGCTGCGCACTCCCAAACGTGCTCCATCCGCCATGCTGCGCACTCCCAAACGTGCTCCATCCGCCATGCTGCGCACTCCCAAACGTGCTCCATCCGCCATGCTGCGCACTCCCAAACGTGCTGCATCCCCCATGCTGCGCACTCCCAAACGTGCTGCATCCCCCATGCTGCGCACTCCCCATCGTGCTCCATCCGCCATGCTGCGCACTCCCAAACGTGCTCCATCCGCCATGCTGCGCACTCCCCATCGTGCTGCATCCCCCATGCTGCGCAATCCCCAACGTGCTCCATCCCCCATGCTGCGCACTCCCCAACGTGCTCCATCCCCCATGCTGCGCACTCCCCATCGTGCTCCATCCGCCATGCTGCGCACTCCCAAACGTGCTCCATCCGCCATGCTGCGCACTTCCAAACGTGCTCCATCCGCCATGCTGCGCACTCCCAAACGTGCTCCATCCGCCATGCTGCGCACTCCCAAACGTGCTCCATCCGCCATGCTGCGCACTCCCAAACGTGCTCCATCCTCCATGCTGCGCACTCCCAAACGTGCTCCATCCGCCATGCTGCGCACTCCCAAACGTGCTCCATCCGCCATGCTGCGCACTCCCAAACGTGCGCCATCCGCCATGCTGCGCACTCCCAAACGTGCTCCATCCGCCATGCTGCGCACTCCCCATCGTGCTGCATCCCCCATGCTGCGCACTCCCCATCGTGCTCCATCCGCCATGCTGCGCACTCCCAAACGTGCTCCATCCGCCATGCTGCGCACTCCCAAACGTGCTCCATCCGCCATGCTGCGCACTCCCAAACGTGCTCCATCCGCCATGCTGCGCACTCCCAAACGTGCTCCATCCGCCATGCTGCGCACTCCCAAACGTGGTCCATCCGCCATGCTGCGCACTCCCAAATGTGCTCCATCCGCCATGCTGCGCACTCCCAAACGTGCTCCATCCGCCATGCTGCGCACTCCCAAACGTGCTCCATCCGCCATACTGCGCACTCCCAAACGTGCTCCATCCGCCATGCTGCGCACTCCCAAACGTGCTCCATCCGCCATGCTGCGCACTCCCAAACGTGCTCCATCCGCCATGCTGCGCACTCCCAAACGTGCTCCATCCGCCATGCTGCGCACTTCCAAACGTGCTCCATCCGCCATGCTGCGCACTCCCAAACGTGCTCCATCCGCCATGCTGCGCACTCCCAAACGTGCTCCATCCGCCATGCTGCGCACTCCCAAATGTGATCCATCCGCCATGCTGCGCACTCCCAAACGTGCTCCATCCGCCATGCTGCGCACTCCCAAACGTGCTCCATCCGCCATGCTGCGCACTCCCAAACGTGCTCCATCCGCCATGCTGCGCACTCCCAAACGTGCTCCATCCGCCATGCTGCGCACTCCCAAACGTGCTCCATCCGACATGCTGCGCACTCCCAAACGTGCTCCATCCGACATGCTGCGCACTCCCAAACGTGCTCCATCCGACATGCTGCGCACTCCCAAACGTGCTCCATCCGCCATGCTGCGCACTCCCAAACGTGCTCCATCCGCCATGCTGCGCACTCCCAAACGTGCTCCATCCGCCATGCTGCGCACTCCCAAACGTGCTCCATCCGCCATGCTGCGCACTCCCAAATGTGATCCATCCGCCATGCTGCGCACTCCCAAACGTGCTCCATCCGCCATGCTGCGCACTCCCAAACGTGCTCCATCCGCCATGCTGCGCACTCCCAAACGTGCTCCATCCGCCATGCTGCGCACTCCCAAACGTGCTCCATCCGCCATGCTGCGCACTCCCAAACGTGCTCCATCCGCCATGCTGCGCACTCCCCATCGTGCTCCATCCCCCATGCTGCGCACCCCCCTTAGTGCCCCATCCACTATGCTGCCCGCAGCATCAGCCTCTGTGCCCGCAGCATCAGCCTTTTCTGTCCCTAGCATCAGCCTCTCTCCTCCCAGCCTACCCCAGCCTCAGCTCCATCCCCCATGCTGCGCACCCCCCATAGTGCTCCATCCCCCATGCTGCCCGCAGCATCAGCCTCTGTGCCCGCAGCATCAGCCTCTGTGCCTGCAGCATCAGCCTTTTCTGTCCCCAGCATCAGCCTCTGTCCTCCCAGCCTACCCCAGCCTCAGCCTTTCCCAACATCAGCCTCTCTTCTCTCAGCCTCCACCTCCCAGCCTTCCCCAGGATCAGCCTCTCTCCTTCCAGCCTCCTCCAGCACGCCGTGCTCCTCTGCCGACACTCACACACCCGATCGCATACACACACAGATTGACGATATTACACATACACGCTCACACTCACAACATCCGGAGATACCACATGCTTCTGGTCACGTGATCCTCCGGCAGGTCCTGAAAGCTCACAGCACAGGATCGGCGCCGACAAGCAAGCGATATCCCAGGATGTTGTGAGTGTGTGGATGTGATGTGTGTGTGAGGTGTGTGTGAGAGTGTACTCACCTGGGAGTCGGGGTCCGTGTCAGTTGGGGATTGCGTGCGGGGGGCGGGGCCAGAGTGAGCGTGCATTGCGTGAGGGGGCGGGGCCTGCAGAGAGCCGGGGCGAGAGGCCAATCCGTGGGGGGGGGGGGGCATGGCGAGCCCAGCGGCCAATCAGCTTTGTGTCAGCGTAAGGACACAATTTTGGAGCATGACAGACAGACAGACAGAATAAGGCAATTATATATATAGATATTACAGTACAGACCAAAAGTTTGGACACACCTTCTTCTCATCTCTAGAACAACTATTAAGAGGAGACTTTGTGCAGCAGGCCTTCATGGTAAAATAGCTTCTAGGAAGCCACTGCTAAGGACAGGCAACAAGCAGAAGAGACTTGTTTGGGCTAAATAACACGGCATGGACATTAGACCAGTGGAAATCTGTGCTTTGGTCTGATGAGTCCAAATTTGAGATCTTTGGATCCAACCACCATGTCTATGTAGAAAAGGTGAACGGATGGACTCTACATGCCTAGTTCCCACCGTGAAGCATGGAGGAGCAGGTGTGATGGTGTGGGGGTGCTTTGCTGGTGACACTGTTAGGGATTTATTCAAAATTGAAGGCATACTAAAACAGCATGGCTACCACAGCATCTTGCAGCGGCATGCTATTCCATCCAGTTTGTGTTTAGTTGGACCATCATTTATTTTTTCAACAGGACAATGACCCCAAACACACCTCCAGGCTGTGTAAGGGCTATTTGACTAAGAAGGAGAGTGATGGGGTGCTACACCAGATGACCTGGTCTCCACAGTCACCAGACCTGAACCCAATCGAGATGGTTTGGGGTGAGCTGGACCGCAGAGTGAAGGCAAAAGGGCCAACAAGTGCTAAGCATCTCTGGGAACTCCTTCAAGACCATTTCCAGTGACTACTTCTTGATGCTCATCAAGAGAATGCCAAGAGTGTGCAAAGTAGTAATCAAAGCAAAAGGTGGCTACTTTGAAGAACCTAGAATATAAGACATATTTTCAGTTGTTTCACACTTTAAAGTATTTCATTCCACATGTTTTCATTCATAGTTTTGATGTCCTCAATGTGAATCTACAATTTTTAGTCGTGAAAATGAAGAAAAAACTCTTTGAATGAGGTGTGTCCAAACTTTTGGGCTGTACTGTGTGTAATTTGTATATATATATATTTATATATTACATATGCATACACACAGTATAATTATGTATATATATATTTGTCTCTATTTCCCAATATCTGCATTAAAATGAAAAGTCTCCGACCAAAGTACAACTAGTTCCACAAGAAGAAACGAAATACAAGTCCTCATACCACTATGGTGACAAAAAAATAAAAACAACATGGCTGACAGAGGACAAAACAAGAGTCCTTAATGGGTTAAATAAACGGTCAATTCTTCGGTTAGTAACTGCGGCGGAATATTACATTATATGAATGTCCCATGATATCAAATAAATGGCGCAGTCCTAAAGGTCCCACGGCTGTACAAGAGGCAAATACTGTGTGAACCCAGAGCAGATGCGCAGCAAACTGATAGCCTCATCACCGGGCAACGTGTCACTCGGCGGCCCCATCACCATCTCACTCCGCCAGCAGCAGCGCAGCACTCGCTCACAAATATTTGAAATTGAACGGCGGGAACGTACGCTGACTATACGCATGCGCAGTGCCTGCTGAGCGCGAGATTTGCAATTGCCTGTAGCACAGGCGGGAGGTATGGAAACCATGGAAGAGGGCGCACAGGAGCCCGCGGCTTCCTTCGATCAGGTGTCCGATGTGGCCACATCCTGGATGTTTGATTACATGTTTGCGAGTTTGTGCCGTTACTTTTCTGATGACGACCGGGCGGACGATTTCCAGCGCATGTGCCGAGCAATGGAAGGTAATGACGGAGTGTGAGTGACGGTGAGGACGGAACTACTTGTGCGCAGTCCTGTCAGGTGTGAGTGCGCCGCCAGGTGAGGTGTTAGTGCGCCTGTCAGCACTGCGCTCTCCGCCGCCGGTGATTCCGCACTGTACCGGCGCCGTGCTGCTGACTGCAGTCACTACACATTGGCCGTTCCGAAATGGGGGGTTTACTATTAGTTCTGACAGTTTATGTATTTCACACTTTATAAATGCCTGACATAAGTAGCGCTGACTATATTAGGCTATGTACACACACAGGGTTTTGGTTTTTTGGGGGGTTTTTTTCTCGGTAGCAAAAACATTCCCTCGTAGTAAAAAAAAAAAAAAAAAACAATTGTGTTAATCTCCAGTTATTCTGGTGTTTTTGTCATATTCGTTTTACATTCTTTTTGCTTTGGCTACGATACATTTAATAAAGTTGGTTTAACTGAAAGTGCAGCATAAAGCGTTGTTTTTTGTTTGTTATTGCAGCATTTCCCCACTCCCTGCTTTCTGAGGCAGTGTGGCTACATTGAGTATAAGCTGCGTAATTTGCGGCATCAAAATCGCCGCGTGTTCCAGTAAAGGATATATAGAAATGTCATGCTGCGCTTCACCACGTTACTCCGTGTAACCTGCCGTTGGTGCGTTTCACATCCGCTACATGTCCATTTCTGTTGCCGATACTCTTAGGTTTATGTACAGATTTTCCTGATAGACTTGTATTAGATAAGGACGATCCACATGTAGTGATGTGCAAACCCAAACTAAAAGGTCCAGGGCCTGTACTGGACTCCGGCGTCAGGGGGTCATCAGTTGACTCTGCGTTACCATGACAACACATTGGTGCCCCATTATTGCGGCAGGGAGCAGCACAATCCCTGCCATGGCTATGTAAATCACGCTGTCAGTGTTTGACAGTTCGATCCACCTACGCCTGTTAGCCACACGTCTGCTGATCAGATTAGTAGACTGGGATTACCGCAGGCTTGCCGCCAAAGCCCATGGTAACCGGAGGGAGGCGACCAAGGACGTATTATTACGTCCTTGGTCGTAAAGCTGTTAAGGTACCGTCACACTTAGCGACACTCCAGTGATCCCACCAGCGATCTGACCTGACAGGGATCGCTGGAGCGTCGCTGGTGAGCTGTCAATCAGGCAGATTTCCACAGAGATCAGCGACCTGTGTAACGACGCTGTGCTTGGTAACCGTAGTACACATCGGGTTACTAAGCAAAGCGCTTTGCTTATAGTTACCCAATGTGTACCTTGGATGCGTGTGAAGGAAGCCGGCTTCTAGAAGCTGCGGACTCTGGTAACCAAGGTAAATATCAGGTAACCAAGCAAAGCGCTTTGCTTACTTACCCGATGTGTACCTTGGTTACCAGCATCCGCAGAAGCCGGCTCCCTGCACATTCAGTTGTTGTTCTCTCGCTGTCAAACACAGCGATGTGCGCTTCACAGCGGGAGAGCAACGACCAAAAAATGGTCCAGGACATTCAGCAACGACCGGCGACCTCACAGCAGGGGCCAGGTTGTTGCTGGATGTCACACACAGCAACATCGCTGTTGCGTCACAAAAAACGTGACTCAGCAGCTTTTTCGCAAGCGATGTCGCTTAGTGAGACGTGGCCTTTAAAGGTAGTCTGTCGCATCAGATTATGCTATTAAAGGGAATCTGTCAGCAGATATTTGCTACCTCATCTGAGAGCAGCATGATGTAGGCAAAGAGGCCTACATTTTGCATGTAGCAGAGCCCATAGAGCAGTCCCCCATACCTTGCTTTCAGTGCACATTTCCATGGGCAGCAGCTGCTAATCTTCGAGGGGAGCAGAGTCGGACTACAACTCATATCCTCCGCAGACCCACTAATGATAACGCTAAGAGGCTAAAGCTGGGGTCACACATAACGACGACGACAACGACGTCGCTGCAGCGTCACCATATTCTGTGACGTAGCAGCGACCATAGATGATCGTTAGTAAGCTGTCAAACATGTTATAAAAAGCAGCGACGGAGTAGCGATCATAGCGACGTCGACGGTCGTTGTGTGGTTTCAGACGTAGCGTCCCTGCTGCGGTGTCAAACAAAAGGATTATCAGCTTATCAGCATGGCGCAGCGGGATAGCAGCGTTCAAAAAATGACCTGGAGCATTCAGGAGCGAGCAGCGATTTCGCAGCAGGGGTCTGATCGTTGTTATGTGTCACACATAGCGACGTCGCTGTTGAGGTCGCTGCAACGTCACAGAATATGGTGACGTTGCAGCGACGTCGTTGTCGTCGTCGTTATGTGTGACACCAGCTTTAAACTAACATTGCAGATAAACACAAACACACTTTGTGATAAGAGACACATGGCTGAATTCTCAGTTTTTACTTTTACAGCATGGTGTCGGAGTGCCCTTTAACCTGCTGATACAGAGTTAACTGCAAAAGCTAAAAAATGGCTACAAAAATGTATCATAAAAATCAATCTTTATTATATCGTACAACAAGACAGAATGGCACAAAAACACTTAAGAAATAGCAGTTCGTTCATCTTAAACAGATGTCACTATTACCATAGACCGTACAGTTAAACAAAGTTGTATTCCCACAGCAGTGATTACAAATGACTAATGAATACAAATTGTCTCTCCAGTAAAGGAGACAAACTCTAGCACAGCGCCACCTATTGGAAGTAGCGATCCTAAAAGTCACAAGTGGATTTTCAACAATCCTTTGCAATATGACTCAGGATATATAAGCCAGATCAGAATCCCAATTTGCAGACACGGTGTTTCGGGGTGCTTGCCCCTCGTCAGTGCAAAGTATGGGGGTGTCTGATCTGGCTCATGAGAAAGCTATGTGGGGACCACGGGAGAACACTATTCTCCTTAAGGAGAATACAAATAAGAATATGTTCAGATAATAGAAAATTAATTAAAGCTGTTTATATGCCTCATGCACCCTTCATGTTTAACCTCATAACGACGGCCGTACGACTTAAAGCGGTGGCAAAACGGTACTTATTCTGTTCCGCCGCTTTAAAGCGGCGGCCCGAAAAATCCCTGTAGCGCCCCCCAGCAACCGAAAATCTCGGGGGTTTCAGCTACCGGGGGTAGCTGAGACCCCCCAGATTATGAATCGGGGTGTTTTTTTTGGACCCCGATAATGTGATCGGCGGTATACACCGTATACCGACGGTCACATAAAAAAAAAAGAAATGGCCGGTAAAACTGATTTCTTTTTTATCTGACATGATCAAACATGTCAGATGAGAAAGAAATCTAAACCCCTAGTGCCCCCAAAGCCCCCGGTACCGGAGAGCCCCACCCCCACCCCCCCCTCCGGAGCAGTCAAAATGGCGCCGAAGCGCACAGAAAACTGCCGCCGGCGCCGGCTCTGCATTCATTTCCCTCCGATCTGAAATGATCAAACATTTCAGATCGGAGGGAAATGTCCTCCCCCTGACCTCTCCTCCGGTCTACCGGAGCTCTCTGGTCATCGGAGCCCCCTCCGGTTCTCCAGAGCCGCCCCCCCTCCGGAGCGTGGAAGATGGCAGCGCACAGTAGTGCGCGGCCGCATTCATCCTGCTCTTTCTGCCGCATGTGACACGTCACATGCGACAGAAAGTTGTACCCAGGTCCCGCTAGGTCTCCCGCCGTCCCCCCCGCGTCCGCCCCCGGTCTTACGTTACCTGGCTGGTGATCCGTTCCGCGATCACGCCGCCTCCTTCTTGAATGCTGGCGGCGCATGCGCAGACAGCGGCTGTCAGCTGGATCCCTGCAAGCAGGGACGCTGACGTCGCTGCTGCACAGGCTGCTCCACTGTGGACCGGGGGAGAGTGAGTGCAGTAATCTGCAGCCACACTCCTCACATGGAGAGACTGCTGTTCCAGAAAATGGGGGGTACGTTCTGTGAGCGTGCCCCTCATATTCTGGAATGAGGTTACTGCAGGTCACTCTGCCCTAAGTTGGACCGGGGCAGTGTGAGTGCAGTATTTTCAGATTACTGCACCCACACTGCTCATGGAGAGCTTGCTCTTCCAGAAAATGGGGGATACGTTCCCTGAACGTGCCCCCCATATTCTAGAAGGTCCAGAGTCGGCGTGGGACCTCCAAAATGGATTACAGCGACCAGAATTTCTTTATTTTCAATAAATTGGTGAAAGAGGAATGTTTCGGGGAGTGTTTTTTCAAATAAATTTTTTTTTTGTCTTTATTTTTTTCTATTACTGACTGGGTTAGTAATGTCGGGTAACTGTTCAGATGTCGTGACATCACTAACCCCAGGGCTTGATGCCAGGTGAGATTACAGCTGGTATCAACCCCATATATTACCCCGTCTGCCACCGCACCAGGGCGCGGGATGAGCTGGGGCGAAGCGCCAGGATTGGCGCATCTAATGGATGCGCCACTTCTGGGGCGGCTGCGGCCTGCTATTTTTAGGCTGGGAAGAGTCCAATAACCATGGCTCTTCCCACCCTGAGAATACCAGACCCCAGCTGTCCGCTTCACCTTGGCTGGTGATCTAATTTGGGGGGGACCCCACGTTTTTTTTTTTTTGTTTTGTTTTTTTTTTTTTTAAACGCCTGGGGAGCCCTCCAAATTGATCACCAGACAAGGTGAAGCTGTCAGCTGTGGTTTGCAGGCTACAGCTGTTTGCTTTACCCTAATTGGCTATCAAAAATAGCGGGGACCCCACGTCGTTTATTTTAATTATTAATTTTTTGGGGGGCTAAATACAAGGCTAGGCACCCTTTAGTGCCACATGAAAGGCACTAAAGGGCGCCAGCTTAGAATATGCAGGGGGTGGGATGTTATACAGTTAGGTCCAGAAATATTTGGAGAGTGACACAAGTATCGTTATTTTAGCTGTTTACAAAAACATGTTCAGAAATACAATCATATATATAATATGGGCTGAAAGTGCACACTCCCAGCTGCAATATGAGAGTTTTCACATCCAAATCGGAGAAAGGGTTTAGGAATCATAGCTCTGTAATGCATAGCCTCCTCTTTTTAAAGGGACCAAAAGTAATTGGACAAGGGACTCTAAGGGCTGCAATTAACTCTGAAGGCGTCTCCCTCGTCAACCTGTAATCAATGAAGTAGTTAAAAGGTCTGGGGTTGATTACAGGTGTGTGATTTTGCATTTGGAAGCTGTTGCTGTGACCAGACAACATGCGGTCTAAGGAACTCTCAATTGAGGTGAAGCAGAACATCCTGAGGCTGAAAAAAAAGAAAAAATCCATCAGAGAGATAGCAGACATGCTTGGAGTAGCAAAATCAACAGTCGGGTACATTCTGAGAAAAAAGGAATTGACTGGTGAGCATGGGAACTCAAAAAGGCCTGGGCGTCCACGGATGACAACAGTGGTGGATGATCGCCGCATACTTTCTTTGGTGAAGAAGAACCCGTTCACAACATCAACTGAAGTCCAGAACACTCTCAGTGAAGTAGGTGTATCTGTCTCTAAGTCAACAGTAAAGAGAAGACTCCATGAAAGTAAATACAAAGGGTTCACATCTAGATGCAAACCATTCATCAATTCCAAAAATAGACAGGCCAGAGTTAAATTTGCTGAAAAACACCTCATGAAGCCAGCTCAGTTCTGGAAAAGTATTCTATGGACAGATGAGACAAAGATCAACCTGTACCAGAATGATGGGAAGAAAAAAGTTTGGAGAAGAAAGGGAACGGCACATGATCCAAGGCACACCACATCCTCTGTAAAAGATGGTGGAGGCAACGTGATGGCATGGGCATGCATGGCTTTCAATGGCACTGGGTCACTTGTGTTTATTGATGACATAACAGCAGACAAGAGTAGCCGGATGAATTCTGAAGTGTACCGGGATATACTTTCAGCCCAGATTCAGCCAAATGCCGCAAAGTTGATCGGACGGCGCTTCATAGTACAGATGGACAATGACCCCAAGCATGCAGCCAAAGCTACCCAGGAGTTCATGAGTGCAAAAAAGTGGAACATTCTGCAATGGCCAAGTCAATCACCAGATCTTAACCCAATTGAGCATGCATTTCACTTGCTCAAATCCAGACTTAAGACGGAAAGACCCACAAACAAGCAAGACCTGAAGGCTGCGGCTGTAAAGGCCTGGCAAAGCATTAAGAAGGAGGAAACCCAGCGTTTGGTGATGTCCATGGGTTCCAGACTAAAGGCAGTGATTGCCTCCAAAGGATTCGCAACAAAATATTGAAAATAAAAATATTTTGTTTGGGTTTGGTTTATTTGTCCAATTACTTTTGACCTCCTAAAATGTGGAGTGTTTGTAAAGAAATGTGTACAATTCCTACAATTTCTATCAGATATTTTTGTTCAAACCTCCAAATTAAACGTTACAATCTGCACTTGAATTCTGTTGTAGAGGTTTCATTTCAAATCCAATGTGGTGGCATGCAGAGCCCAACTCGCGAAAATTGTGTCACTGTCCAAATATTTATGGACCTAACTGTATATGTTTGACATCTATCCATTCATCCATTGTAGCATTTTAGGCTGTGCGCCCACAATCGGGGTTTGCAGCGTTTTGGGCGCAGAGTGTTTTCCCTGTGTCCATAGCGCTGCGTTGTGCAGTAGAAGCACAGTGGAAGGATTTTTAGAAATCCCATGCCCACTGTGCTTCTTTTCTCCGCAGCATAAACCGACCTGTGGCGCAGCTTCCCGAGCCTCAGCATGTCAGTTTATGCTGCGGAGACAAGAGTGTCCTCTGCAGGTAGCATAGAGCTAAAGTCCACAGCAGCCTGAACCCAAATCGTGGGCATGGGCAGCTGCGTTCTCCCGTGGACAACACTCACATCTCTGCAGGAGGCTGACACTGTGTACTAGATGCCGTGTCACTGGATCATGGCCACATAACCTAAAAGTGAGACATTTGTTGCTACAGCAACATTTTTGTGAAGTACCTGTGGATTAAAAATGCTTACTATACTCCTGAATAAAATCCAGTTTCCAAAATGGGGTCACTTGTGGGGGGTTTCTGCTGTATAGGTACCCAAGGGGCCCTGCAAATGTGACATTGTGCCCGCAATTTATTTCAACTTTTCCAGAATTCAAATGGTGCTCCTTCCATTCCAAGCCCTCCCATTTATCCAAACAGAGTTTTTTGGCCACATGTGGGGTATCCCTGTGCTCATAAGACATTGGATAACAACCTGTTGGGTCCACGGTTTGTTGTTGTCTCTTGAAAAAGTAAGAAATTTGATGCTGAAGCAACATTTTTGTGAAAAAAATGAAAATTTTCAATATGGCAACCTAAGCTTATCAAATTCTGTAAAGTACTCGTGGCTTCAAACTGCTCACTATACACCTAGATAAAAGCCTTGAGGTGTCTTGTTTCCAGAATGGAGTCACTTGTGGGGGACCGCCACTGTTTAGGCATTTCAGGGGCTCTCCAAATGCAACCTGGCGTCCGCTATTGATTCCAGCCAATTTTGCAGTCAAATGGCACTCCTTCCCTTCCAAGCCCTGCCATGCGCCCAAAAAGTTGATTTCCACCACATATAAGGTATCGCCAAACTCAGGAGAAATTGCACAATAAATGTTATGCTGAATTTTTTCCTTTTACTCTTGTAAGAAAAAAAAGCTACCAGGTTGAAATAACAATTTTGTGGTAAAATTTTATTTTTTTTTTTTTTTTTCATGGCTCAACGTTATAAAATTCTGTGAAGCACCTGAGGGTTCAGGGTACTCACAAAACATCTAGATAAATTCCTTGAGGGGCCTAGTTTCCAAAATGGGGTCACTTGTGCGGGGTTTCTGCTGTTTAGGTACCTTAGGGGTCCTCCAAATGTGACATGGTGCCCGCAGTCTTTTTCAGCCAAATTTCCTTTCCAAAATTCAAATATTGCTCCTTTCGTTCCAAGCCCTCCCATTTGTTCAAACAAAGGTTTCAGACCACATGTGAGGTATCACCGCGCTCATAAAAAAGTGGTTAACAAACCTTGAGGTCAAATTTTTGGAATTACCTCTTGAAAAAGTGAGAAAATTGATACTAAAGCAACATTTTTGAGAAAATTATTAAAATTTTCAATATGACAACGTAACGTTAACAAAATCTGTGAAGTACCTGTGGATCTAAAATGCTCACTATACCCCTAGATAGAAGCCTTGAGGGGTCTATTTTCCAAAATGGTGTCACTTGTGAGGGGTTTCTTCTGTTTAGGTACCTTAGCGGACCTGTAAATGCGACATGGTGCCCGCAATCTATTTCAGCCAAATTTGCTTTCCAAAATTCAAATATTGCTCCTTCTGTTCCGAGCCCTCCTATTTGTCCAAACAGAGGTTTCTGACCACATGTGGGGTATCGGCGCACTCATAAGAAAGTGGGGAACAAGTTTTGGGGTCCATTTTGTTGTGTTATTTCTTCTAAAAGTGAATACATTTGGGTTAGAGCAACATTTTTAGGTAAAATTTAATTTTTGCTTTTTCTCATTCCACATTGCTTTTGTTCATGTGAAGTACCTGAAGGGTTAATAAACTTCTTAAATGTGGTTTTGAGTACTTTGGGGGGTGCAGTTTTTAGAATGGTGTCACTTTTGGGTATTTTCTGTCATCTAGGCCTATTGAAGTCACTTCAAATGTGATGTGGTCCCTAAAAAAATGGTTTTGTAAATTTTGATGTAAAAATGAGAAATCGCTGATAAACTTTGAACCCCTCTAACTTCCTAACAAAAAAAAATTTTGTTTCCAAAATTGTGCTGATGTAAAGTAGACATGTGGGAAATGTTATTTATTAACTATTTTGTGTCACAGAAATCTCTGGTTTAACGGTATAAAAATTCAAAATTTGAAAATTGCTAAATTTTCAAAATTTTTGCCAATATTCAATTTTTTTCATAAATAAACACAAAAAATATTGTCCTAAATTTGGTACTAACATGAAGTCCAGTATGTGACGAATAAACAATCTCAGAATCACCGGGATCCGTTGAAGCGTTCCAGAGTTATAACCTCATGAAGTGACACTGGTCAGAATTGCAAAATTTGGTCTGGTCATTAAGGTGAAAATAAGCTCCGTCACTAAGGGGTTAACAAAGTATAGCTCATATTAGAGCAGGATATCAAAGCAAAAAGTGCGGGGATTAGCTGACATATGTCATATGCCCAACGGGGGGGATTTGGATGCCATCAGTGTATCTAAAGAACACACAGCTTAAAGTGATAGATATACAATCTGATATAAAAAGTGCTTGGTGTGAAATGGTCATAAGAAGACATGCTGGGATTGCAATGATATAAACCCTCTAAGGGCTCATGCGCACGTTGCGTACTTGCATGCATTTACGCTGCGTATAGCACTGCAGTGTAAATGCATGCGTCCTACGTACCCTGCACAATCTATGAAGATTGTGCATGATACGGACACGTGCGCACGATGCTTTTAATGAACGCAGCGATTTGGGTGCTAAAATTTTGACACAAATCAATGCGTTCATAAAAGCAGCTTGTCAATTAATTTGTGCGCTATGGATGCAGCTCCCACTCTGTCTATGGTGGGAGCAGCAGCCATAGCGCATGAAATCGGCTTTTTTTGTACAGAAAAACTGCATCCATTATGCAGTGTTTCTGCAGCGATTTGACACGCACATGTGCTGTCAAGTCGCTGCAGAATATTCAGCAGTTACGTGCGCATGAGCCCTTATACTGGTATGTATGTCATAGATAATACCAGTTTAGAAGGGTGGCCCCAACATCCCCTGCACCCAAATCTGCAGGTAACTATCGATAGGAAGGTGCCATGTCGCAGTACTAAAAGTGCAGCACGCGGGAGAGAATTAACTATTCCTCCCGGGAGTCGCCGGCTTTCTATCATTCAGGTGTTTTGGCACGGCTGCAGTCACCATTGGCAACACTGTGATCGGTGGCTGTGAGCACACCCCAACACTTTGTCTGACAGCCTGTATGACTGAAGGTTGGCGGCTCACAGGAGGAATAAAGTTAATTTGCTTCCGCGTACAGCACATTCAGTACAGCACCCAGTCACCTGCCTAACACTATTAAACTTTTACATTATCCCTATATTTTCAGACTACTAGCTTTTATCAGACATCACAAGTTCAATTTAAATGATCACTTCGTATTATTGTAGTCAGGGCTGTGGAGTCTGAGTCGGAGCTCATTTTGGTGGAGTCGGAGTCGGTATAAAATGCACCGACTTCGACTCCTAAAATATATAATAAATTGGGGACAGTAGTGCAATGCAGAATGTGCTGAATATTTTACTAAATAATAACATTTAGTATAATGCTTATATTTAAGTGAAAAATTTATTGTAGTACAATGTGAACATCAGACATTTAATTATTTTTATGATACAATAATCAAGATATTTGGATAGAACATAAAATATTTATTGGAATACAACTTTAGAACACAAAAAACTAATAAATTGTAAATATGTAATACAATATGTAATATATATACACACACACACACAAGATATATATGTATTCTACTGTATATTACATAGTGTATTACATATTTACAATTTATTAGTTTTTTGTGTTCTAAAGTTGTATTCTAATAAATATATTTTATGTTCTATCCAAATATCTTGATTATTGTATCATAAAAATTATTAAATGTCTGATGTTCACATACACATGTTCATGTACTACAATAAATTTTTCACCTAACTATAAGCAATACATGTAGGAGCCGGAGTCGGAGCCGAAGTCTGAGTCGGTGCAAGAGAAATTGAGGAGTCGGAGTCGAAGGCTTGGCTTACTGACTCCACAGCCCTGATTGTAGTAGGCTAGAGACACACTTGTGTGACTCGCCTAAGGATTGCATCGCCTGAACCGGAAGCGGCTCTCCTGACAGGAGCGAAGCAGCTTCATGCATTTCCAGCCTGGGCAATGAGATTCTCGCTCAAGTCACGCAAGTGTAACTCCGGCCTTAGCATTTTTGCCACACACAAATCTGCAGTGTCAGATCTGTTGTGTATCTGTCATATGTAGTGATTGGCAGACCCAGATTCTAAAAGTCTGGACCCGCACAGTTTCAAAAGTATCCGTGTGCCAGGCCCGGAGTTCTCCGGGAACTCCGAATAATAATCCAAGTCTGGCAACTGTGGAAATTTAAAAAAAAACAAACAAGCGCACTATACTTACTGAGTCTACGGCGCGGCTGTGACTACTTCCGGGCCGCTCACTCTTCTTCCAGGAATGCTTACTAGCCTCATACATATTCACTACTTCCCACGTCCTCCGGTAGTCCCCGCGTCTATGATTGGTTGCAGTCAGACGCGCCCCCAGCCTGTGTGACAGCGTGTCTTACTGCTTGCAATCACAGACCCTGTCTGCGGGTCACTGTACATTGGAGTAAAAATAAATAAATCAAAAAATTGTTGTACAGTCCCCCGTTTTATGATATCCAGCACAGATACAGCTACAAGCTACAGCTCCCAGCTGTGCGCTTATCGTGGCTGTGTGTCAAAATAAGAAAAACCGCATACGTCTTTTTTTTTTTTAATTTAACTAGATCATTTTAAAAAATGGCGTGTGGTCCCCCCCCCCCCTCTCAATTTTGATACCTGGGCATGATAAAGCCCGACGGCTGGAGGTTTGTGTTCTCAGACCAGGGAGACCCATTCCCCCCCCCCCCCCCCCCCGCCTAAAAAAAGCAGCTTGCAGCTGCCCAGGATTGTCACATCCATTAGATGTGACAATCCCGGAACCTTACCCTGCTCTTCCCAATTGCCCTGGTGTGGTGGCAGTCGGGGTATTAAGGGATTAATAGCCCACAGCTGCCACTAAGTCTTAGATTACTAATCTGTGAGTGAAAATAAGTCTGTTCAAACACCAAAAAAAATCATTTGTTTGAAATTAAATGGAATAACACATTCTCTTTCACCACTTGATTAAGCCCCAAAACACCCAGGTCTGGCGTAATCCACACAAGGTCCCACAACAATTCGGTTAGTTCCACCGATCCCGGATTCTGCGACTTCACCCATCACTAATAACCCTTTGCATCAAAAAACTAAGTTACTTGGCATTTTTGGTACTTTCTGCAAAGTTAATTGTTTACATACAAAAGTACTATACCTTTAACCTTTTCACAACCAAGGACGTAACTGTACGCCTTTGGTCACCTCCCTCCGGTTACCGCGGGCTCCGGGAGTGAGCCCGCGGTAATCCCTGCACATCTCTGCTGATCTGATCAGCAGAGATGTGTGGCTAAGGCTACTTTCACACATCCAGCTGTAGCAGTGCGACACAATCCGGCGCTCTGCTGAAAAAACGAAACCATTTTTTTTTTTGCCGCTGGTTTCGTTTTTTCCAGCATTGACTTGAATTGACGCCGCATGGGCTTGCGTTCCGTCCGTTTTTTGCCGCATGCGGCAGATTTAGCCGATGCGGCGGCCGGATGGAACGTTCCCTGGCACTTTTTTTGCTCCGGCAAAAAAACCGCATCGCGCCACATCCGTCCGCTGCGGCGCATTTTTCATGCATGCCTATGGATGCCGGATGCGGTGCGATGCGGCAAAAACCGCATCCGGCCGCTGCATGCGGTTTCTTCCACTGCGCATGCTCAGTAGCGTGCCTCAACCAGAAAAAAAACGGACGGGCCGCATGTAAAAACTTATGCAAAGGATGCGGTGTTTTCACCTCATCCGTTGCATAGGTTTCACAGCCGGATTGAGCCGCACTGCTCAAACCGGATGTGTGAAAGTAGCCTTACTAGTGCAGGTGGATTGGAGAGGGAGCCATTACGTAATTACAAGTGCCATCCTCTCCAGCTCAGGTAAGGACACCTAAGTATTAGGGTATTACAGTGATACTGTAGGTGCCCACTCCCCTCCTACAATATTGTCTTTTGAAGAGGTCCACAGGTTCCCCATTTTATATGAATAGTTTTGTGGTGTTATTTAGGTGTTTTTAATGATTCAATTTAATGAAGATTTACTAATTTATAATTGTAAGGGTTCATTTTTCAGTCTGTTAATCTCGCCCACTGCCACCCCTCAAGACGTGATCAAAGGGAGACGATATTTTACCTAGGGCCTATTGAAGGCCTCTGTCACCTCTGTCTTGCTATCCTTATGAAGTCTAGCTTGCGACTGACTTTATTGGTGTTAGTAATTTTACTTTTTGCCACAATACTGAAGTACTAGTAGAAGCGATCAAGTGATCACAGGTTTTTAAAATAAATGTTGGAATTACCCCAGTGTTTTAAATGAAGAATACATTTTAAACATATTTGATGTGCCCGATATATGAAAATATAAAACTTTAACTTGTATGGTGAATGCCATAAAGCAAAAAAAAAAACTTGGGCTGGTTTTGGTCGCTGCCCACAGCAGGAGAGCAGGGTCGGTGAGAAGAATATATGGTGAACTGCCTGAGTTTTGTCGTTTCTCCCAAACGTTGAAACCTCAGAAAAGACCTACTGTACCTTCTTCAAGGCCTTATATAACATGCACAGTCTTGTCTGCCCAGGAAGCCTGTGTGAGCACAAAATGTGCTACAAGGGAAAGTTGGGACCAGCCTTCTACCATTGGCAGAGATTTCGCCTGGTCACGTTCCATAGTCATCAGATTTGTTATAGACTCCTCTCAAGTCAGGGCAAATAACAGTGTGCTGACTGTTATTCTTTCATTCACAGTGATTCTGGACGGTATGTCAACATTGGATTTGGAGAAATCAAAAGCTGTCTTAATATCCCAGTTCCTCACCCGTGTAGCGCAAGCAAAATATCTTGGTAAAGCATAATTACCTGCTGTTATTCTGTGTTTTTAGTCCAATACTTGTGGACTAAAGTATCAAACCGAATCAAACCTACATACCATTCTTTCTAGATGTACAGTTTGATGAAGATGAGACTCTTACACCTCTAGAAGCGGCTGCAGTGGTGTGGGATCAGATTAATGAAGAAGACAACGACCTGAGAATTCTCCAAGAAGAAATAAAAACATTGGTTAAGGTTCAGGTAAGGGTCCAAAGTTGAAGCACATCTTCATCTCATGTTTTACTGTGATACTTAGTGATGTTAGACTATGCTTTGTATGCATGGTCTAACATCACTGCATTTAAAAAAGCATCACAAATGTATTGCTTGACCAAAACCTTACATGTCAGCTTAAAATTAACATTTAGGCTGTGTGCATGTGCCGCCCCCGTGCCAGCAGCCAGGCCGCTCGGATCCGCGGTGGCTCGAGGGATCTCCGGACCCGGGGGTCGTGCGGCCACTCGATAAAAGGGGGCTAAGTACAGGAGGACTAGAAATTTCGTGACGCCACCCACGGTGCGTGGTACCACCGCTGCCATTGGGGAGCCCGGTGACGATGGTGTGGCAGCCTGATGTTTAACCCCTCTGTGGGTAGGGGGTTTGTGTCCCGGGGCCCATTGGATGCTTGGTGTTTGGGTGCCGCAGGGGGATAAGAACAGGGATTTTCAGTGTACTCGCTCAGTCCAGGAATAACAACATCAACAGCTTGTAAACCAGAATTCTGAGCACCACTGCAGCTTGTAGGGAGCACGCTTGGGTCCGTGCCCTTGGCATTGCTGTTGGTCTGTGGCCCTGTCCTTGGCACCATTGTCTCTGTTGAACCCGTGGGTATAAAATTCTTCGGGTCCCGCTCACCCGTATAGCTAACGGAGTGAGCATTCTCTCAGGGTTTATGCATAGGATTTCTTTGGACTGTATTGGGAAAGTCCTATCCCATCGGTGCGCTAGTACCCCGATTTTGGAGCGGGTTGGGGAGGACGCTTGAAGTCTTCACAACCCCCCCCCCCGTCGGGTAAATTACCAGAACGCGTGAAGCTACTTTACGGCCTGGGGTCCACGTACCCCATCGTGCCCTGGCCCCTGCCCGGTGATAGCTAAAGGCCGCCGGCTGCCCTCCTGGGTAAGTCCGTGCCCCTTGACACTCTCCCCTGTGACCGGGGTTCCAGCTCCTACCAGACCCAGACCAACGTCTGCCACCTAGTACTCAGGAGCCCTGCTCCGTGACCTCTCCTCACGAGGGTCACCTCCCCACCTCTCCTCTAGCTCAACTTCATCTCGACTCTCCAGCTCAACTGTCACTTTCCTCGCTTTCTCCTTACCATCCCCCCATGTGGGCGGCCCTATTCCCTTCAGGCCCCCTAATGGTGTGTCTGGTAGGTTCAGTCCAAAGTGTCCCTAGGATTTTGATTGGCTCAGCTGTTAGCAACACCAAAGGACCAGGACTCATAACCAAGGAGGGTGGATACTGTGCAGAAGGGCAGGTTGCACAAAACCCTGTGATGACCTAATAGGCCAGGGTGTCACATGCACACAGTGCGTTTTTATGCATTTTTAAATATAGTTTTCACACTAAACTGCAAGCAAATCCTGATGCCAGCAAAGCCAATGAGTATCCTGACCTGCAGTGCATGCATTAAGTATTTTCTCCTTGCAGACTTGGTGCAGAAAATAATCTCTAGCATGTCAACGCTTTCAGCGGGTTTTTTTTTTGGGGGGGGGGGTTCATCAATCGAATTCAATTTAAAAAACATATACATAAAATGAACATTTTGTGTAGTATTTTTCCTGCTAAAAGATGCAGAAATGGTGCAGAAGTTTCTGCAACCAAATACTCAACGTGTGCAAATACCCTGAAACAACAATTTGTTACCGGGCGTTTTGTTTTTATTTGCACCTTTTTAGTTTGTTTTTGGGGTTTTTTTCATCCCCAGTTTCCAAGAGCCATTATTTTTTACCTCTCACAGTCTTTGGCCAGCTTTTTGATATCCGGATGACACACACATCACTTCTGGAGCATCCTGCACCGAATCCATGGGGCTGGAAGAAATCTGCTTTGTTGTTCTTCTGTAATCCCCATGTGAAGTTTTCTGTTAGGCCGGCGTCACACTTGCGATTGATTCGCACGAGTGCAGGGGGAGAAAATCTTGCATTGCACTCGGACCAATGTTAATCAATGAGGCAGCTCCAATCTGCTATTTTTTTTTTTTTCTCAGTTCAAATCGGACACAGGAAAAAATCACAGTGTGCTTCGATTTCAAGACTTTCTCGTGCAAGACTCTCCAATGCAAGTGTATGGGTGCGAGAAAAAAAAACGGATGGCACACGGACCATCCTAGTGACATCCGTTTTTCTAAATACATTTCTATCATGTAGCAGAGAACACTGTAAATGCTCCTGCACATGACTGTAAATGACTAATAGCTGCTGAATAAAAAAAACGGATTGCACACTGATAGCACACGGACAGCACATGGATGAAAAGTGAGAAAAAATCGTCCTACTCTCCAGCATGAGAATCGGACCGAATTTTTTTTTTTTTTAATTTTTTTTCTCCTCATACGCTAGTGTGACACAGGCCTAAAGGCCACTTTTCACACAGTTTGTGGCTGTGTACAAATGGAACAATATGTCCATGATTTCACTGCAACCACAGATCTGCCAAAGATTTATCTCTGCGTGTAAAGTGGCATTTAATTAGATTTTGGTGCACAGGGCTGGACTGTACACTTGGTCTTCTCCTCCCTGTCTGTGATTCCCCAGCCTGGAGAGAGGCCCAGACTATCCAGCTCATGTGCATCAAAACTTTACTAGCAGAAAACTAAAAATGGTGATTAAAGAAAAACAAAGTAGCTTTTTTTTTCACCAAAGGTATCATTTTATCATTATTACAGCCCCATAATAGCCATTTCTTTACTCCACATTACAAAATGTGCTGACAGGTTTTCTTTAAACAAAATTAAAATTCCCTCTATTTTTGAGAAGAGGTAAATTGCAACGTCTCTTGTACTTACATTAAATAAAAAAAAAAAATAGGCTACCTCCGTAGTGGACAAGTGTATAAAACATGAAAAAATATAGGTACCGTATAACACATTTCCAATTGCTGCAGAAGTATTTTGGAAATTTCTAAAAGTATCTGTCACGGGACGTAAATTGTGTATGTACGCTGCCTCTTAATCATTCATTTATGTTTTACAGGCTGTAACAGTTTGCATGGAAAAAGGAAGATTTAAGTTGGCATCAGACGTTATTGACCGACAATTTGAAGAATCTGAGACAAATAAGGTCTCTCAAATGTTCCTGTGAACGAGCTGCTAAATATATTATGCAAATGTATAGGTAAAAGTTCCCAAGTCTTGAAGGAACTGGAAATGTTTTTTATGTGATCAGAACAGCCAAATTCTGTGATCTTATGTCACAACTGTTTTCATCTGAGAATATCCTTTATTGTATCGGTGTCAGGAGGCCATCTAGTGGTATCTTGGCTAAATGCGAAGCACAAAGGTTATGGCAGCACCGACTTTTTAGTCTATTGTATTAACCTTTTTTATAATTTTATATGAAAACGGGAGCATTAGGCTAGTTTCACACTTGCGTTCAGCGCAGTCCGTCACTATGGAGAATAGCGCAGTCCGTTAACGCACTGCGCTATTCTCCATAGACTTGTATGGATGATGCACTGTAACGCAAGTGTCAGCGTTGCATCCGCTGGACGACGCAGCGTCGTTATTTTGACGCTGCGCCTGGCGGATGGAACGCTGCATGTAACGTTTTTTTTGAGCAGCGGAAACCTTTATTTTTCACTGCGCATGCTTTTTTTTTTTTTTTTTTTTTCTTTTTTTTTAATCACAAACTTTATTTTATTTCTCGGTGGCCGAACGTTCAGCTGATCGCCCGGCCGCCGGCATGTCAGGGCACTCAGCTGATCGCCCGGCCGCCGGCATGTCAGGGCACTCAGCTGATCGCTCGGCCGCCGGCATGTCAGGGCACTCAGCTGATCGCTCGGCCGCCGGCATGTCAGGGCACTCAGCTGATCGCTCGGCCGCCGGCATGTCAGGGCACTCAGCTGATCGCTCGGCCGCCGGCATGTCAGGGCACTCAGCTGATCGCCCGGCCGCCGGCATGTCAGGGCACTCAGCTGATCGCCCGGCCGCCGGCATGTCAGGGCACTCAGCTGAGTGCTCGGCCGCCGGCATGTCAGGGCACTCAGCTGAGCGCTCGGCCGCCGGCATGTGAGAGCGCTCGGCCGCCGGCTATTAAGAGCGATCAGCTGATCGTTCACAATAGTCGGCTGCCGGTACTGTAAAGAAGAAAAAAATAACGCTTTCCGTTATTTCTTCAGCGCTCTATTGGGAGACCCAGACGATTGGGGTATAGCTACTGCCCTCCGGAGGCCACACAAAGCACTACACTAAAAAGTGCAAGGCCCCTCCCCCTCTGGCTATACCCCCCCGTGGTATCACGGGTTCTCCAGTTTTAGCTTTGTGTGCGAAGGAGGTCAGACATCCACGCATAGCTCCACAGATTTTAGTCAGCAGTAGCTGCTGACTATTTCGGATGGAAGAAAAGAGGGCCCATATAGGGCCCCCAGCATGCTCCCTTCTCACCCCTGGATGGTGTTGTAAGGTTGAGGTACCTATTGCTGGTACGGAGGCTGGAGCCCACATGCTGCTTTCCTTCCACATCCCCCTGAGGGGCTCTGAGGAAGTGGGATCCTGCCGGCCTCAAAGCTCTGACGCCGGGCTCCATCCACAGACCCATTTGAACCTGCTGGATACGGAGCTGGAGTACCGTTCAGGGACATGGCCCTGCACCATTACAGGTACTCTGTGTCCCCGTACACACAGGCACAGCACACTCCAGACTTGCTGGGTGTGCTAGTGCGCCGGGGACAGTAAAGGGTTACAGTCACTGCAGCTTTGCTGAGTGACTTTGTGTTTTGGGAACTACCGCGCCGGACGCTCCGGGAGCGGCGGCGCGGCTGGGACTTGTAGTTCGCCGGGGACTGGGCGCCGACCGCGCTTTTACGGCGGCAGCGCTTATAACTCCAGTCCCCGGCTTCTGCGGCCTAGTGCCGCTTCGTTCCCGCCCCCTCCCTGTCACTCAGGGAAGGGGACAGGCGCTGAGCAATCAGCAGCGCCGAGGGCTGGAGCCTTTTTACATGCTCCAGCCCTCTCACTGCACTCTGTCGGACGCCGGATTCCCGCTCTGCCTTGGGGGCACGCCCACGGCCCGCCCCTACTCACACGAGCTGGGGAAGAAGCCGGCAGCCATTACTGCAGAGCTCGGGGCACCAAGGCAGGACAGTGGCGATCATACACCCGCTTATAGGCGGGCGGTAAGAGGCACACATAGTGCTGACCACGATATAACTGCAGTGTATACATGTGTTGTTTTTAACTACATAGGTCGCTATATGCCCGCTGGGGGAGCGACACATCAGCAGCAGGAAAGCAGGTGTGCTAAAGCACAGGCTTTCTAGGCTGCTTGTTTTGCACGACTGAGGTGTTCATTTGTGTTTATGCTGATATGCTATACATTGCACTGTACAGTCGCTAGTCTTAGCTATATTCTTCTGGAATGGCTAGACTACAGCAGCAGAAAACCAAGGGTGCTGGGGCACAGGTTTTTTTCTATGCTGCTTGTATTGCATGGGCTGCAGTGTGCATTTGTACTTGTGCTTGTATGCTATACATTGCACTGTATGGTCACTCTTCTGGGCTATATTCCCCTAGATGACCAGTCTACAGCAGCAGAAGAGCTGGGGTGCCAGGGCACAGGCTTCTATGCTGCTTGGATTGCATGTGCTGCAGTGTTCATTTGTACTTGTGCTTGTATGCTATACATTGCACTGTAGGGTCACTCTTCTGGGCTATATTCCCCTAGATGACTAGTATACAGCAGCAGAAGAACAGGGGTGCCAGGGCACAGGCTTCTATGCTGCTTGTATTGCTTGTGCTGCAGTGGTCATTTGTACTTTATGCCTGTATGCTATACATTGCAATGTACGGTCACCAATCTTGGCTATATACTTCTAGATAGCTAGTCGGCAGCGGCAAAAAAGCAACACAGATTTCAGTGCTGTTTTTACTACATGGGATGCTGTTCATGACACCGTCCCATTGTGTGCATGCTCCCCTGTAGCACGTCGTCTGCCGGGGTCTCTAGCACTTCGTCTGCCGGGGCTCTACTAGTTGTGGCCAAAGAAACCTCCTGTCAACCCTGTCCATGGACAGGGACGGAGTAGTCATAATATAGAGACTTGCACCCATGGGCAATCTACTTGAACAAAAGGCAGCTCTTCAGGGCTTTGATACTGACATCGCTCTCAATCCGGATACACCGGGTGGTAACGCCATACGGAATGATCCTATACCGTCCATCAATGGAAGGTTGGATCTTTCTCCCTCAGCTCCCCCAGTGGAGATAGGAGACGAACAGGAGAAGTTCCTTTTCAGTGTCTCACGCAGATATTGAGTATTTTTCTGGCCACGCTGACTTCAGAGAAGCAGTCCAGGAACACCACGCTTACCAGATAAGCGTCTTCTCCAAACGTTTTTAGGATACACGTTATCCCTTTTTTCCCCTGACGTGGTCAGCGCTGGACCCAGGGTCCAAAGGTGGATTCTCCAATCTCCAGGCTTGCATATAGAGCCATAGTTGCACTGGAGATGGGGCTTCACTTCAAGATGCCATTCACAGACAGATGGACTCTGGTTGAAATCTGTCTAGGAGGCTATCGGCGTGTCGGTTGCTCCGGCATCCACAGCCGTATTGGCAACCTAACCTTTTCAGCTGTTCTTGCGCAGCTGGCCTTGAGCACATGTACATCTGTACCGCAGAGGCGTCCGTAACCCCGCAATGTCTGCACTGCGACTTACCCAGCCGGGCTCAATCTCGCCCAAGGAAGGCAGTCGGAGGAATCGCTACCAAGGCGGTCTCCTCAGGACTCTCAGCTCTCTCTCTCTCTCTCCGCATCCGCGGTTGATGGCAGACTCCCCCGCCTTTGGCGACATTTAGCTGCCACAGGTCACAGACCGGTGGGTGACGGACATTGTGCTCACGTGCACAGGACAGTGTTCTGTTCTCGTCCTCCGACTCCATTCTTCAGAACGGCCCCACCTCTCCACCGAGCAGATGCCCTGCTGCAGGCGGTGGACGCTCTAAGAGCAGAAGGAGTGGTGATCCCTGTCCCCCCTCAGGAACGAGGGCGAGGGTTTGTACTCCAATCTCTTTGTGGCTCCAAAAATGGACGGTTCCTTCCGTCCTGTTCTGGTTCTGAAACTGCTCAACGAGCATGCGAACGCCAGGCGGTTCCGGATGGGATCCCTCCGATCCGTCATTGCCTCAATGTCTCGAGGAGACTTCCTTGCCTCAACAGACATCAAAGATGCCTATCTCCACGTGCCAATTGCTACGGAGCACCAACGTTTTCTACGTTTTGTGATAGGAGACGAACATCTTCTGTTCGTAGCTCTGCCATTCAGTCTGGGACAGCCCCACGGGTGGGCACCAAGGTCATGGCAGCAGTGGTAGCAGTCTTGCACTCTCACGGACACCCGGTGATTCCGTACTTGGACGATCTACTCGTCAAAGCAACCTCCCTCGAGGCATGCCAACGCAGCCTGAATGTTACGCTGGAGACTCTCCAGACTTTCGGGTGGATCATCAATTTGGCAAGGTCAAATCTGTCTCCGACTCAATCACTAACGTATCTCGGCATGGAGTTTCATACTCTATCAGCCATAGTGAAGCTTCCGCTGAACCAGCAGCGTTCACTGCGGACAGAGGTGCAGTCTCTCCTTCAAGGCCAGTCGCACCCCTTAAGGCGCCTCATGCACTTCCTAAGGAAGATGGTGGCAGCCATCGAGGCAGTTCTCTTTGCGCAGTTTCATCTGCGCCAACGGCAATGGGACATTCTCCGCCAATGGGATGGGCAGTCAACCTCCCTGGACGGGAAGTCTCCCTTTCCCTGACGGCCGAGGACTCTCTGCAATAGGGGCTTATTCCCACCTCATTGCCATAGCCCCCATCCTGGGCAGTGGTCACGACAGATACGAGTCTGTCAGGGTGGGGAGCAGTTTGTCTCCGCCACATGGCTCAGGGGACGTGGACTCAGCAGGAGTCCACCCTTCAGTTCGATGTGCTGGAAATCGGGGCAGGGTATCTTACCCTATTAGCTTTCCAAAAGTGGCTAGAAGGGAGCAGATCCGAATCCAGTCGGACATCTCCACAGCGGTGGCATACATCAACCACCAAGGAGGGACACGCAGTCAGCAGCCTTCCAGGAAGTCCGGCGAATCCTCATGTGGGTGGAGGACACAGCATCCACCATATCCGCAGTTCACATCCCGGGCGTAGAAAACTGGGAAGCAGACTTCCTCAGTCGCCAGGGCATGGACGCGGGGGAATGGTCCCTTCACCCGGACGTGTTTCAGGAAATCTGTTGCCGCTGGGGGGGGCCGGACGTCGACCTAATGGCGTCTCGGCACACCAACAAGGTCCCGGCATTTATGGCACGATCGCGCGATCACAGAGCTCTGGCGGCAGACGCCTTAGTGCAAGATTGGTCGCAGTTCCGGCTCACATATGTGTTTCCACCTCTGGCACTCTTGCCCAGAGTACTGCGCAAAAATCAGATCCGATTGCAGCCGCGTCATACTCGTCGCACCAGACTGGCCGAGGAGATCGTGGTACCCGGATCTGTGGCATCTCACGGTCGGCCGACCGGGGTCACTACCAGACCGACCAGACTTACTGTCTCAAGGGCCGTTTTCTCCATCGGAATTCTGCGGCCCTGAACCTGACTGTGTGGCTTGTGTGTCCTGGATCCTAGCGTCTTCAG
Source organism: Anomaloglossus baeobatrachus (assembly GCF_048569485.1). NCBI lineage: Eukaryota > Metazoa > Chordata > Amphibia > Anura > Aromobatidae > Anomaloglossus > Anomaloglossus baeobatrachus. The sequence continues at coordinate 112,305,931 of NC_134358.1, read as the reverse complement.
GATTATCCCAAGGGGTCGTTGCCACCATGAGACAGGCTAGGAAGCCCACGTCTGCTAAGATCTACCACAGAACGTGGAAGGTTTTCTTAATCTGGTGCTCTACTCAGGGAGTGTCTCCCTGGCCATTTGCATTGCCTATCTTTCTTTCCTTCCTACAATAGGAGTTAGAAAAGGGCTTGTCGCTAGACTCCCTCAAAGGGCAAGTCTCAGCACTATCTGTGTTTTTTCAGAAGCGTCTAGCACGTCTTTCTAAGGTGCGCACGTTCCCGCAGGGGGTTTGTCATATCGTACCCCCGTACAAGCGGCCGTTGGATCCATGGGATCTGAACAGGGTTCTAGTTGCTCTCCAGAAGCCGCCTTTCGAGCCTCTGAAGGAAGTTTCCTTTTCTCGCCTGTCACAGAAGGTGGCGTTTCTCGTTGCGATCACATCGCTTCGGCGAGTGTCTGAGCTGGCAGCTCTGTCATCCAAGGCTCCCTTCCTGGTGTTTCACCAGGACAAGGTAGTGCTGCGCATCATTCCGGAGTTTCTCCCTAAGGTAGTATCCTCGTTTCATCTTAATCAGGATATCTCCTTACCGTCCTTTTGCACTCATCCGGTTCACCGGTATGAGAATGATTTACGTTTGCTAGATCTGGTGAGAGCACTCAGAATCTACATTTCCCGCACGGCGCCCGTACGCCGTTCCGATGCCCTTGTCGCTGGTACGCGCAAGAGGTTGCAGGCTTCTAAAGCCACCCTGGCTCGATGGATCAAAGAACCAATTCTGGAAGCCTACCGTTTTGCAGGGCTTCCGGTTCTTTCAGGGCTGAAAGCCCATTCAACCAGAGCCGTGAGTGCGTCCTGGGCGCTACGACACCAGGCTTCGGCTCAACAGGTGTGCCAGGCAGCTACCTGGTCGAGTCTGCACACTTTCACCAAACATTATCAGGTGCATACCTATGCTTCGGCGGATGCCAGCTTAGGTAGAAGAGTCCTGCAGGCGGCAGTGACATCCCCGTAGGGGAGGGCTGTTTTGCAGCTCTAACATGAGGTATCTCTTTACCCACCCAGGGACAGCTTTTGGACGTCCCAATCGTCTGGGTCTCCCAATAGAGCGCTGAAGAAGAAGGGAATTTTGTTACTTACCGTAAATTCCTTTTCTTCTAGCTCTTATTGGGAGACCCAGCACCCGCCCTGTTGTCCTTCGGGATTTCTTGGTTGTTTGCGGGTACACATGTTGTTCATGTTGAACGGTTTTTCAGTTCTCCGACGTTATTCGGAGTTAATTTGTTTAAACCAGTTATTGGCTTCCTCCTTCTTGCTTTGGCACTAAAACTGGAAAACCCGTGATACCACGGGGGGGTATAGCCAGAGGGGGAGGGGCCTTGCACTTTTTAGTGTAGTGCTTTGTGTGGCCTCCGGAGGGCAGTAGCTATACCCCAGTCGTCTGGGTCTCCCAATAAGAGCTAGAAGAAAAGGAATTTACGGTAAGTAACAAAATTCCCTTCTTTGTACGATCCGTAGCATTGCGTTGTGCCACTATATGCAACGCATCCGTTGCATCTGTCACACAACGCAATGCTACGGAAGCCGTCCAACGCAAGTGTGAAACTAGCCTTAAGTGTGTAATATTAGTTTTATGTCTGTCAGTAATACATTTTATACAGATCAGGAATTATTTATTTATTTTTTTAGCTTGTGCACCTTGCAAGATAAGTTTGACTAAAACTACCGTATTTTTCTGGCTGTAAGGCGCACTTTTTATCAAGGTAACATCTTGCTAAAGCTTATGTGCATCTTATAGGCAGTCAGTTAGGTCAGCAGTTCCAGACCTCTCGGACTGCTTCCTTAAGGCTATGTGCGCACGCTGCAGATTTGGTGCAGAAATTTTCTTTAACGTTCCTATGGGAGACCCAGACCATGGGTGTATAGCTACTGCCTCCGGAGGACACACAAAGTACTACACTCAAAACGTGTAGCTCCTCCCTCCTAGCATATACACCCCCTGCTAGCCAGTCCTAGCCAGTTCAATGCTTTGTGTTTCAGGAGGTCACACACACATGCATTCTCTGATTTTGATTTTTGATTTTTCCTTCTGGATCAAAGATATGGAAGAAAAGCGGGTCCAGCTGGACTCCCGGCATGTCCCTTCTCACCCCACTGTGTCGGCGGTGCTGTTAAGGTTGATTTTCCAAGGCTGGAGCCTTCTCATGCCGCGCTCCTTCACCATCCCATGCTGGGGCTCTGGCTTGAAGTGGGAGCCAACACGGTTCTCACTGCTTTGCAGGAGACCGGTCTCCATCCGCAGCCCTTTTTCAGGATCCTGCTGGACGGAGCTATCACCCCCCAGGGACCTGGCAACCTGCGTCTCACAAGCTAAGTATATGAGACGTTATTACCACAGAAAGTGGTCTTTCCAGGGGTCCTTTAATTGGGGGAGTGTGTATTATGTTTGTGTTAACGTTTCCGGCCGGTTCTCCAGTTTTCACTGGAGAACCGCGCCGATGGTGCCTGCACGCCGGCCGCATGTTTTACTCTAGGCCCCGGCTTCGCCTGAGGCCTAGTTTCGGTTTCCACTGTCTCTGCATGTCAGTCAGGCAGAGGGATTGTGTGGCTCCGCCCAGCGGCTGTGCAGCACAGGGAAGGGACACTCCTCACTGAGGAAGGATTCCCTCCCCTGGCTACTTCATTTGCCGCTCTCAGAGTAGGCCCCGCCCCCTCTCCTCGCTCCGGTCGCCATTTTCTCAGCGTTCTCTGTGCCTGCATAGGCACAGAGATTCCACATTGTGACAAGTGGGGACCTGGGCTGAGGGACTAGAGGGCACAGACATGTCTGTTTTAAACGATATGGCAGCCACAACCTCCGGTTTGTGCAGCTACTTATTTTATCTGTTTATATATGCTGGGGGCCGTTCTAGGACAGAGCCCCCACCTCGGCAGCATGTCTCACAGAGCGAGGCTGCAGGCTGTTTTTATTATCCACTGCAGGTAGTCTCGTACGGCTGTACTGAGCTCATAACCACTGTGGCCCCTCAGCTTGGAGGCTCATTAGTGGTCCCTCCAGCTGCTCCGGCTTCGGTGGCTGACCCCTGGTTTGGTTGGAATCCTATTTCCAGGGGTCGGCTGTCCCGGAATCTGCTGAGCATGCAGCCCCCTTCTCAGGGCGTTTTCTGCTACAGCTCGCTCAGCAAAGCTCACAGAGGACTCTCCTCTGGTCTCAGACCCCGTCCTCCTGACAGGGAGACGCAGGGTCCCCTGTCCTCCCCGTCCCGCAGCTCTGATCACGAGCTGACTCACTGGACGAGGAGGATGTCTCTACCAGGGGCTCGGACGCTACTTTATGTACCATTGATCCGTCCGTAGGTGACGCAGATGCTAATGATTGGATTGCGTCCATTATACTCTGGACCTCCATCCGCCTGTATCAGGGGAGCATTCCCCGCTGGCAGAAAGGCATCAGTATACTTTTAACAGGACAAGGAGTGTGTTCCTTAACCACTCCAGTTTTTAGCCCACTGTATCCAAGCCCACAGCCTGTCCTGTCAGACCCCAAAGCGGGGTTCTGCTGCCTGTTTCCCCCTCCCATCAGAGGTGGTCAAGGAGTGAAAAGGGTGGTCCCTCCGGTGTCTAGACTTTCAGCCCGGATAGTTGTATCAGTGGCTGACGGCACCTCTATAAGGATCCCACGGTACATTAATTTTGTACTGGACCTCAATCCGCCGGAGTTACCTTGCCTAGGAGAACACAATGTGTGTTCCTTAACCACTCCAGTTTTCAGGCCACTGTGACCAAGCCCAGGGTCCGCTCTGACAGTCGCTTTCCATGAAGCGTGATTCTGAGGACTGTTTTTTCCCTGTCCACCAATGGTGGTCAAGAAGTGGGCTCATTCACCTCAGGTGGCTCAGCCCGGACCGTTATGTCACTGGCTGATGGCTCCTCACTTAAGGTTTTCCGCCCGGTTGTTCTTCTGGCCAAACCTGTATGGGGCGGCAGGAGCTTCGTTCTCCTCAGCTTTACAGCAGTGCGGTTTTTTTGTAGCCTTCTCGGCTTCTCTAGAGGAGATGCATTCCCTCACAGGGACTCTATGCCCGAAACGGTTGCCTGAACTTCCAGACTTCAGTCTTTTCATCCTATGCCATGTCTGCCATGCTGGACACCGCACGGCGGTGGCCTTGGCTACTTTCCTCGCTATCCGCAGGCTCCTGTGGCTTCGGAAATGGAAGGCAGATGCTTCTATAGAAGTTCCTTGCTGGGCTCCCTTTTGTGGGACCAGTCTCTTCGGAACCAACTGGATGAAATTAAGGAAGCTCTTGGCGGGGAGAGTTCTTCCTTGCCACAAACCTAAACCAGGGAACCTGTCCAAGGCAGGAATCAGTTGAGGTTTCGGTTGTTTCCGTTCCTCCATCTGATCGTTCTCTAAGCCCTCTGCCTCGTCCTCTAGCTCGGCCAAGGTTCATAGACCCAAATGGCGCTCGAAGCTGCGTCTTCAGTAGACCGCAGGAGATGCTGCCACCGAGTCAGTTTCCTCCGAGCTATCTAGCCACGCCAACAACGTCCTTGGTCGGTGGACAGGCTCTCTCCACTTGGCGACGTATGGTTTTAACACGTCTCCGTTCAGTGGGGGCGGGATTATATCTCCCATGGCTACAGGATGGAATTCTATCCACCCGCCAAACAGATTTTTTCTGTCAACTCCCCCCGGCTCCAAGGCCGCCGCCTTCTCACAGGCCGTGGCATTTCTTGCAGGCCAATGGAGTAATTGTACCGGTTCCCGACTGGGAACGGTTCTGAGATTTCTGCTTAAATCTATTCCTAGTCCCCGAAGAGGGCGGTGCCTTCCGACCTGGATCTTTAGCTTTTCAATCATGATCAGGTGTGGCGTTTTCACATGGAGTCTCGGTCTTGTTCCGTGTGTTTGTCACCGGATCAATCAAGAACCCAAGGAGATTCCCTAGCAGCCATCGGCATCAGAGATGCCTATCTGCAGGTGTCAATCGCAGTTTCACACCAGCGTTGGCTACGTTTTGCAATCGGAGTGGTCCAATTCGTGGCTCTTCCCTTGGGGTTAGCCACGGCCCCTCGAGTATTCTCATTGGGGCAGCTGTGATTAGGGTCCTGCACCTCTAGGGATTAGCAGTGATCTTTTGCCCTGGACGTCTTCTTGTCGGGGCTTCATCCAGTGCAGACTCTTAGCAGAGTGCTTCGCTCACTCTCGCCACTCTAACCAATTCGGGTGGCTTGCCATTCTGTCCAAGTCCACTCTGACTTCGAACCAGAGGTTCCCAGGGACGCAATTCGAGACTCTGTCGGCACTTGTGAAGCTGCTCTTAGTCGAACAGTAGTTCCTCCGCTGGCGGTCGACGTCGTTCTATCAGACACCGAATACAGGTGCTGGTCAGATGGTGGCGTCAATGGAAGCGATTCCTTGCCCAGTTTCTCCTGCGTCCTCTGAGACTGGATGTTTTCCGCTGTACAAGCGAACTTCCTCCTTCCACGGGGTGGTGGCTTCGCCACTGACCAGGGGTTCGTTTCAGTGGTGGCTTCGGCCACTCTGTCTCAGGGACGCTCCTTCCTGGCCCCGTCCCGGGTGATCCTCACCAGGATGCTAGTCTATCCGCCTTGGGAGCAGTATATCTCCACCGTGGAGCGCAGGGCGCTTGGACTCTGTCCGAATCAGCCCTCTGGATCAATGTGCTGGAGATCAGAGCTGTATTTCTAGCTCTCTAAGCCTTTCACCATCTGTTGGCGGCTAGGCACATTCGAGTCCAGTCGGACAACGTGACAGCGTTTTCCTACATCAACTTCCAGGGCGGGACACTCAGCCGCCTGGCAATGTTGGCGGCTCAACGCATTCTTCAGTGGACGAGGGACTCCTAGTCCACCGTATCCGCAGCCCACATCCTAGATGTGAAAACTGCGAGGCAGACTATTTCAGCTGTCCAACCGTGGTCCACGATCCTCAGGTTTTGCGGCAGGCGCACTGGTTCATGTTTGGTCCCAGTTTCGTCTCTTTTACGTGTTTCACCCTCTAGCTCTTATCCAGAGTCCTGCGCAAGATCAGTAAAGAGGGCCGTCGGGGCATTCTCATACTCCAGACTGACCCAGGCAGGCTTGGTACCCTGACCTGCTCCATCTGTCCGTTGGGTTGCCATGGCATCTTCCGGACCGTCCAGACCTTTTCTCAAAAGGTCAGTTTTTTCCGCCAGAATTCTGGTCTCTCAGATTGACGGCGTAGCTCTTGAGTCCTGGATCTTGGCGACTTCTGGTATCCTTCCTGAAGTCATCTCCACTATGACTCGAGCTCCAAAGTGTCCTTTGACCTTTTTGGCCTTGCCGACCCTCCTGTCCCTTCCACAGTCCGGTCTACAGCTAGGACTATCCCTCATTAAGGGACAGGTCTCGGCTCTGTCAGTGCCAGCGGCGTATCGTCCGGCTGGCTCCGGTGCGCTCCTTCAAGGGCGCATCTCACATCATTCCGCCTTTCCGGCGGCCTATGGAGCCCTGGGACCTTAATCCGGTCCTCACGGTTCCCGGAAACCCCCCTTTGCGCCTCTTAGGGAGGTTTCTTTGTTTCATCTTTCACAGAAAGTAGGCCTTCTAGTGGCCATAATTTCCCGCCAGAGAGTTTTGGCTGCACTCTCTTCGGAGTCACCCCCTTTTTTGGTCTTTTGCATCAAGACAAGGTGGTCTCCGTCCGACTCCGGATTTTTTCCCTAAGGTGGTTACTGCTTCCACCTTATCCGGGGCAATTTTCCTGCCTTCCTTTTGTCCGGCTCCTGTTCATCGCTTTGAGGAAGCGTTGCATATCCTGGATCTGTTGCGGGCGCTCCGGATCTATGTGTCTCGCACCGCCGTTATTAGGCGGTGCACCTCTCTCTGGTGCTGACCGCTAGTCAGCGTAGCGGTCTCTCGGCATCTAAGCCGACCCTGGTTCGTTGGCTTAGGTCGGCCATTTCCGATGCCTACAAGTGTACTCAAGTGCCTTCCCCGCCGGGGATCAGGGCACACTTGATCAGACCTGTCGGTGCCTTTTGGGCTTTCAGGCACCAGGCTACGGCTCAGTAGGTCTGTCAGACTGCAGCTCGGATTAGTCTGCATACTTTTTCGAAGCTCTACCGAAGGCATACTCATGCTTTGGCAGACGCGGGCTTGGGCAGATGCATTTTTCAGGCGTCTGTTGCCCATTTGTGAAGTTAGGTTTCGCCTACTTCTCAGTTGTCTGTTTATTCCCACCCATGGACTGCTTTAGGACGTCCCATGGTCTGGGTCTCCCATAGGAACGTTAAAGAAAAAGAGAATTTTGTTACTTACCGTAAATTCTTTTTCTTGTAGTTCCGTCATGGGAGACCCAGCACCCCCCCTATTGCCTGTTGGCAGGTTTCTTGTTCCGTGTGTCTTCACCGGCTGTTGTTGTTGTAGACAGAGGTTCCGGTTCTTCCGGGTTTTACTCTGTCTCTTCTTGTGGGTGGATGTCCTCCTTCAGCTTTTGCACTAAACTGGCTAGGACTGGCTAGCAGGGGGTGTATATGCTAGGAGGGAGGAGCTACACGTTTTGAGTGTAGTACTTTGTGTGTCCTCCGGAGGCAGTAGCTATACACCCATGGTCTGGGTCTCCCATGACGGAACTACAAGAAAAAGAATTTACGGTAAGTAACAAAATTCTCTTTTTTCACATGAAAACTGTAACTTCTGGCAGAAAAAAACGCACACAAAAAAAACTTGCTTTTTTTAATGACGTCAATGGGTAGAAGTGCTACAAAATGCAGGAAAAAAACACACCAACATTTCACATGGATTATTTTCTGCAAGTATTAAAAATAAGCAACGTGCGTACAGCACATCAGAATTCTCATTGACTTTGCTGGCATTGCCGGAATCTGCAACAAACCTGCATGAGAAACGCACCATGCACTTAAGGCCTAAATCACAGGCTAGACTCTAGACGCTAGAGCATTAATAAGCACTGTGTTCCTATCCCTGAAATGACTAAGCGGCTGCATAGATCTCTCACGATCTGTGTAATTAATGCTGAGCAGGAGGGACTGAGCTGAACTTACTAGACTAGAGTTAATATGCACTTTTGTGCACAGGCTGAAGAAAAATAAAACTGTCACATGTAGATAAGTTGGTTTGCACTTGGCAGAAGAGTCCCTCAGATATAGGCTGATCTCCTGCATTTCCACATGTTGCACTGTCTGCACTATGTGATGCCATCCTTGTTGCTCACATTTGTGTGGGGTCATAAAAGGCACAGAACATCAGTCTAACACAAGACTCCTTGATATAAAATCTACAATAGTGGATATTAGAATAAATTCTACTAAAGTGTACAGCGGCCTAAATCTTGTATAAGGATTTAAGTGGCAAAAATGAAAGACATTACACCTATAAGACACCAGGCACATAGCTGATTCCACAATAGATCTCCTTGTGAAGTTTGGTACCAGACAACCAATGTGAACTGTATTGGAACCTTGTTATGTCGCTGTTGGGGACAGTATATAATACCCTTTTACTTTTTTGGTACAACCTTCCTAATATACCATATTTTTCAGATTATAAGACGCACTTTCTTTATCGTTCCTTATGGGAGACCCAAACCATTGGTGTATAGCTTCTGCCTCCGGAGGGGACACAAAGTACTACACTCAAACGTGTAGCTCCTCCCTCCGGGCTATATACACCCCCTGGATGACAATCTACCCAGTTCAATGCTTTGTGTTTCAGGAGGTCACACACACTTGCATTCTCTGATTTTTTTATTTTTTTTTTTAATTTTTTAATTTTAAAGATTTGGAAGAAAAGCGGGTCCAGTCTGGACTCCCGGCATGTCCCTTCACACCCCACTCTGTCGGCGGTGATGTTAAGGTTGACTTTATAAGGCTGGAGCCTTCACATGCCGCGCTCCTTCACATCCTCTGTCGAGGCTCTGGTTTGAAGTGGGAGCCTCCACGGTCCTCTCTGCTTGCAGAAGACCGGTCTCCATCCGCAGCCCTGTCTGGTCCCTGCTGGAAGGAGCATTTACCCCCACTCAGGGACATGGCCCTGCGTCTCAAAAGCTAAGTATTGAGACGTTTTTCAGGGGTCCCGGGTACTTTTATTGGGGGGACAGTATGTGTTTTAGCGTTACTGTAAATTCCGGCCGGTTCTGGGGGTTTCCCCTGAGAACCGCGCCGAAGGTGCCTGCTCGTCGGCCGCATTTTAAAATCTAGGCCCCGGCTTCAGTTTGGGCCTAGTTTCGGTTTCGGCTTCTCTGCATGTTTTGCATACAACGCCGCCCACCGCCCGACCAGCAGAGGGGAGGGCACTCCTCTCTGGGGAGATGTTCCCTCCCCTGTATCCTTCCCTGTATCTCTCTGCCCTCCGTTTTTCCCGCTCTTGGGCTTATACACGCCCCCCCTCCTTCTCCCAGCGCCATTTTCTCAGCGTTCTTACACTGGAAGGCGCTGGATGCTGCATACTGTCAGGAAGGCTGACGCTTCACAGGGTCTTTGAGCGGTGGAATCCGGAGGGCACACAGAGAGCGGGCTGGTAAGCCACAACCTTCGGTTGTGGACTTTTTTTACACTCTCAGGGCATTCTACAGGAGTGTATTCTTGCTGCAGAGCTTCCACCTCAGCAGCATGTCTGTCACCCGAAGCAAGGCTGCAAACATGTACGCTATATGCACTGCATGTAAGCTCATTCTGCCAGAGCCAAGCACATACCCACATTGTGATGCCTGTGCTAACATGGTTGTGTCTCAGCCTGGAGCCTCCTCAGGGGTCCCTCCGGCTGCTCCGGCCCCGGTGGCTGAACCCCCGGCTTGGGTAGCTTCCTTTTCACAAGCTATTTCCCAGTTTTTTGCCGACTCCATGGGGCAGCTGTCCCGGACACTGCTGTCCATGCATCAGCCCCCTTCTCAGAGTGCCTCTGCTGCCTCTGCTGCTCGAGCTCTGCAGAGCCCTCAGAGCATGTCCTAGGACCCCGTCCCCCTAAACGGAGACGCAGGGAACCTTCTCCTCCCTCGTCCCACGGCTCTGATTCACAAGCCGAGGTGCAGGGCGAGGAGGATTCGTTTACTGTGGGCTCAGACGTTACCCCATTGACTTGTCTGAGGGTGATGCGGATGTTAGTGACTTGATTGCGTCCATTAACTCCGTACTGAACCTCAACCCACAAGAGTCAGAGGAACAACCCTCTCTGGTAGAGGTACACCAGTTTACCTCTCCTAAGAAACCTAGGAGTATGTTTTTTAACCACTCCAGCTTTCACACCACTGTTAACAAGCCCAGGGCCTGTCCTGACAAACGTTTTCCGAAGCGTAGTTCAGATGACCGTTTTCCTTTTCCACCAGAGGTGGTTAAGGACTGGGCCCAGTCCCCAAAGGTAGACCCTCCGGTGTCCAGAATCTCAGCCCGCACAGTCGTAGCTGTGGCTGATGGCACTTCTCTTAAGGATCCCACTGACCGCCAGGTTGACCTTCTGGCCAAGTCTATATATGAGGCGGCAGGAGCCTCGTTCTCCCCGTCTTTTGTGGCAGTGTGGGCTCTTAAGGCAGTCTCTGCCTCTCTGGCGGAGATTCATTCCCTCTCCAGGGACTCTATTCCTGAGACGGATGCCTTAACTTCTCAAGCTTCGGCTTTTGCATCCTACGCCATGTCTGCCATCCTGGAGGCTTCTCACCGCACGGCAGTGGCCTCCGCTAACTCCCTCGCGATCCGCAGGATCTTGTGGCTTCGAGAGTGGAAAGCAGACGCTTCCTCTAAAAAGTACCTTGCGAGTCTCCCTTTTGCTGGGTCCCGGCTGTTTGGGGAACAGCTGGATGACATAATTAAGGAAGCTACTGGCGGGAAGAGTACTTCCTTGCCACAAACTAAAGCCAAGAAACCTGTCCAGGGCAGGAACCAATCGAGGTTTCGTTCCTTTCGTTCCTCTAACTGGTCATCCTCTAAGCCCTCGGCCTCGTCCACTACCGCAGCCAAGGATCGTAAATCCAACTGGCGCGCAAAACCGCGTCCTCAAAAGACCGGAGGAGCCGCTGCCACTAAGGCAGCCTCCTCGTGACTATCTGGCCGCGCCAGCAACGTCCTTGGTCGGTGGCAGGCTCTCCCACTTTGGCGACGTGTGGTTTCAACACGTCTCCGATCAGTGGGTGCGGGATATCATCTCCCACGGCTACAGGATAGAATTTTCTTCCAGCCCGCCAAACAGATTTTTTTCTGTCCACCCCCCCCCCCCTGCTCCAAAGCCGCCGCCTTTTCTCAGGCCGTGGCATCCCTGCAGGCCAACGGTGTAATTGTTCCGGTTCCTGCCCGGGAACGGTTCAGCGGTTTCTACTCAAACCTCTTTCTAGTCCCCAAAAAGGACGGTTCCTTCCGACCCATCCTGGATCTCAAGCTTCTCAACAAGCATGTTCAGGTGCGGCATTTTCGCATGGAATCCCTGAGATCGGTCATTGCCTCAATGACCCAAGGAGATTTTCTGGCATCCATCGACATCAGAGATGCCTATCTGCATGTGCCTATTGCGGTTTCACACCAGCGTTGGCTACGCTTTGCTATCGGAGAGGAACATTTCCAATTCGTGGCTCTCCCCTTCGGCTTAGCCACGGCCCCTCGAGTATTCACCAAGGTCATGGCAGCAGTGGTTGCGGTCCTGCACCTCCAGGGGTTGGCAGTGATTCCTTACCTGGACGACCTTCTAGTCAAGGCCTCATCCAGTGCAGACTGCCAGCGGAGTGTCTCTCTCACTCTCGCCACGCTAGTTCAGTTCGGGTGGCTTGTCAACCTGCCCAAGTCCACTCTGACCCCGACCCAGGTGCTTTTGTACCTAGGGATGCAATTCGAGACTCTGCCGGCACTTGTCAAGTTGCCCTTAGTCAAACAGCAGTCCCTTCGTCTGGCGGTGCGCTCTCTGCTGAGGCACCGCCGTCACTCCATCAGACACCTCATGCAGGTGCTGGGTCAGATGGTGGCGTCCATGGAAGCGGTTCCCTTTGCTCAGTTCCATCTGCGTCCCCTGCAGCTGGACATTCTCCGCTGTTGGGACAAGCGGATCTCTTCCTTGCACAGGCAGGTGGCTCTGTCGCCACAGACCAGGAGCTCCCTTCAGTGGTGGCTTCGGCCCCTCTCTCTGTCTCAGGGACGCTCCTTCCTGACTCCGTCCTGGGTGATCCTCACCACGGATGCCAGCCTCTCCGGTTGGGGAGCAGTATTTCTCCATCACCGAGCACAGGGCACTTGGACTCCGTCCGAATCAGCCCTCTCGATCAATGTGCTGGAGATCAGAGCGGTGTTTCTAGCTCTCCTAGCCTTTCACCACCTGTTGGCGGGCAGGCACATTCGAGTTCAGTCGGACAACGCGACAGCGGTTGCCTACATCAATCACCAGGGCGGGACTCACAGCCGTCTGGCGATGTTGGAGGTTCAACGAATCCTCCAGTGGACGGAGGACTCCAAGTCCACCATATCTGCAGTCCACATCCCAGGCGTAGAAAACTGGGAGGCCGATTACCTCAGCCGTCAATCCGTGGACAGCGGCGAGTGGGCCCTGCATCCGTCAGTGTTCAGATCAATCTGCCACAAGTGGGGCACTCCGGAAGTGGATCTAATGGCATCCCGGCACAACAACAAGGTTCCGGTTTACGTGGCTCGCTCCCACGATCCTCAAGCCTTCGCAGCAGACGCACTGGTTCAAGATTGGTCTCCGTTCCGTCTGGCCTATGTGTTTCCCCCTCTAGCGCTCTTGCCCAGGGTTCTGCGCAAGATCAGAATGGAGGGCCGTCGAGTCATACTCATTGCTCCGGACTGGCCCAGGCGAGCTTGGTACCCAGACCTGCTCCGTCTGTCCGTAGAGGTGCCCTGGCATCTCCCGGACCGCCCAGACCTTCTCTCTCAAGGTCCGTTCTTCCGCCAGAATTCTGCGGCTCTCAGATTGACGGCGTGGCTCTTGAGTCCTGGATCCTGACGGCTTCAGGCATTCCCTCTGAGGTCATCTCCACCATGACTCAGGCTCGGAAGTCTTCCTCGGCCAAGATTTACCACAGGACTTGGAGGATTTTCATGTCCTGGTGTCGCTCTTTCGACCATGCTCCTTGGCCGTTCTCCTTGCCGACCATCCTGTCTTTTCTACAGTCCGGTCTAAAGCTAGGACTGTCCCTCAATTCCCTCAAGGGACAGGTGTCGGCTCTGTCGGTATTGTTCCAGCGGCGTATCGCCCGACTGGCTCAGGTGCGCACCTTCTTCATGCAGGGCGCATCTCACATCATTCCTCCTTACCGGCAGCCCTTGGATCCCTGGGACTTTAATCTGGTCCTCACGGCCTTACAGAAACCCCCCTTTGAGCCTCTCAGGGAGGTTCCCTTGTTTAGACTTTCTCAGAAAGTTGTTTTTCTAGTAGCCATAACTTCTCTCAGGAGAGTTTCTGATTTGGCTGCGCTCTCTTCGGAATCCCCCTTTTTGGTGTTTCACCAAGACAAGGTGGTTCTTCGTCCGTCTCCGGACTTTCTCCCTAAGGTGGTGTCTTCTTTCCACCTTAACCAGGACATTTCATTGCCTTCCCTTTGTCCGGCCCCTGTGCATCGCTTTGAGAAGGCGTTGCATACCTTGGATTTGGTGCGGGCGCTCCGAATCTATGTGTCACGCACCGCCGTTTTGAGGCGGTGCACCTCACTTTTTGTGCTAACCACTGGTCAGCGCAAGGGTCTCGCTGCTTCTAAACCGACCCTAGCTCGTTGGATCAGGTCGGCTATCACCGATGCCTACCAGTGTTCTCAGGTGCCTCCCCCGCCGGGGATTAAGGCGCACTCGACCAGAGCTGTCGGTGCCTCCTGGGCTTTCACACCAGGCTACGGCTCAGCAGGTTTGTCAGGCTGCCACGTGGTCCAGTCTGCACACTTTTCTTCAGCGCTCTATTGGGAGACCCAGACGATTGGGGTATAGCTACTGCCCTCCGGAGGCCACACAAAGCACTACACTAAAAAGTGCAAGGCCCCTCCCCTTCTGGCTATACCCCCCCGTGGTATCACGGGTACTCCAGTTTTCAAGCTTTGTGCGAAGGAGGTCAGACATTCCATGCATAGCTCCACAGATTTTAGTCAGCAGTAGCTGCTGACTATTTCGGATGGAAGAAAAGAGGGCCCATATAGGGCCCCCAGCATGCTCCCTTCTCACCCGTAGATGGTGTTGTAAGGTTGAGGTACCTATTGCTGGTACAGGGGCTGGAGCCCCACATGCTGTTTTCCTTCCACATCCCCTTGTAGGGCTCTGTGGAAGTGGGATCCTGCCGGCCTCAAAGCTCTGACGCCGGGCTCCATCCACAGACCCATAGCACCTGGTGGATGCCGAGCAGGAGTACCATCAGGGACAAGGCGATGGGGAGTGCCGGACGTCGACCTAATGGCATCCCGGCACAACAACAAGGTCCCGGCATTCATGGCGAGGTCGCGCGATCAAAGAGCTCTGGCGGCAGACGCATTGGTTCAAGATTGGTCGCAGTTCCGGCTCCCATACGTCTTTCCACCTCTGGCACTCTTGCCCAGAGTGTTACGCAAGATCAGATCCGATTGCAGCCGCGTCATACTCGTCGCCCCAGACTGGCCGAGGAGATCGTGGTATCCGGATCTGTGGCATCTCACGGTCGGTCGACCGTGGTCACTGCCAGACCGACCAGACTTACTGTCCCAAGGGCCGTTTTTCCATCAGAATTCTGCGGCCCTGAACCTGACTGTGTGGCCATTGAGTCCTGGATCCTAGCGTCTGCAGGATTATCTCAAGGAGTCGTAGCCACAATGAGACAAGCTAGGAAGTCAACGTCTGCTAAGATCTACCACAGAACGTGGAAGATTTTCTTATCTTGGTGCTCTGCACAGAGAGTATCCCCTTGGCCATTTGCATTGCCCACCTTTCTTTCCTTCCTGCAATCGGGGTTGGAAAAGGGCTTGTCGCTCAGCTCCCTTAAAGGGCAAGTCTCGGCACTGTCGGTGTTTTTTCAGAAGCGTCTAGCACGTCTTCCTAAGGTGCGCACGTTCCTACAGGGGGTCTGTCATATTGTGCCCCCGTACAAGCGGCCGTTAGATCCATGGGATCTGAACAGAGTACTTGTTGCTCTGCAAAAGCCGCCCTTCGAGCCTCTAAAGGACGTTTCCTTTTCTCGCCTGTCACAGAAAGTGGCGTTTCTTGTCGCGATCACATCGCTTCGGCGAGTGTCTGAGCTGGCAGCTTTGTCATCCAAGGCTCCTTTCCTGGTGTTCCACCAGGACAAGGTAGTGCTGCGCCCCATTCCGGAGTTTCTCCCTAAGGTCGTATCCTCGTTTCATCTTAATCAGGATATATCCTTGCCTTCCTTTTACCCTCATCCGGTTCACCGGTATGAAAAGGACTTACGTTTGCTAGATCTGGTGAGAGCACTCAGAATCTACATTTCCCGAACGGCGCCCATGCGCCGTTCCGATGCTCTTTTTGTCCGTGTCGCTGGTCCGCGCAAGGGATTGCAGGCTTCTAAAGCCACCCTGGCTCGATGGATCAAAGAACCAATTCTAGAGGCCTACCGCTCTGCGGGGCTTCCGGTTCCTTCAGGGCTAAAAGCCCACTCAACCAGAGCCGTGGGTGCGTCCTGGGCATTACGACACCAGGCTTCGGCTCAACAGGTGTGCCAGGCAGCAACCTGGTCCAGTCTGCACACTTTCACCAAGCATTATCAGGTGCATACCTATGCTTCGGCGGATGCCAGCTTAGGTAGAAGAGTCCTGCAGGCGGCAGTGACATCCCCGTAGGGGAGGGCTGTTTTTTTGCAGCTCTAACATGAGGTATTTCTTTACCCACCCAGGGACAGCTTTTGGACGTCCCAATCGTCTGGGTCTCCCAATAGAGCGCTGAAGAAGAAGGGAATTTTGTTACTTACCGTAAATTCCTTTTCTTCTAGCTCTTATTGGGAGACCCAGCACCCGCCCTGTTGTCCTTCGGGATTTTTTTTTTTGTTGTTTGCGGGTACACATGTTGTTCATGTTGAACGGTTTTTTCGGTTCTCCGATGTTTCTCGGAGTTAATTTGTTTAAACCAGTTATTGGCTTCCTCCTTCTTGCTTTGGCACTAAAACTGGAGTACCCGTGATACCACGGGGGGGTATAGCCAGAAGGGGAGGGGCCTTGCACTTTTTAGTGTAGTGCTTTGTGTGGCCTCCGGAGGGCAGTAGCTATACCCCAATCGTCTGGGTCTCCCAATAAGAGCTAGAAGAAAAGGAATTTACGGTAAGTAACAAAATTCCCTTCTTTCGAAGCACTACCAAGTGCATGCTCATGCTTCGGCAGATGCGAGCTTGGGCAGACGCTTTCTTCAGGCGGCTGTCGCCCATTTGTGAAGTTAGGTTTTGCCTACTTCTCAGTTTGGTTTATTCCCACCCATGGACTGCTTTGGAACGTCCCATGGTTTGGGTCTCCCATAAGGAACGATAAAGAAAAAGAGAATTTTGTTTACTTACCGTAAATTCTTTTTCTTATAGTTCCGACATGGGAGACCCAGCACCCTCCCTGTTGCCTGTTGGCAGTTTTTCTGTTCCGTGTGTTTCACCGGCTGTTGTTAGTAGTTAGAGTTCCGGTTATTCCGAGTTTTACTCTATCTCTACTTATGGGTGGATGTCCTCCTTCAGCTTTTGCACTGAACTGGGTAGATTGTCATCCAGGGGGTGTATATAGCCCGGAGGGAGGAGCTACACGTTTGAGTGTAGTACTTTGTGTGTCCTCCGGAGGCAGAAGCTATACACCCATGGTTTGGGTCTCCCATGTCGGAACTATAAGAAAAAGAATTTACGGTAAGTAAACAAAATTCTCTTTTTTCCTCACAAAAATTTGGGAGGAAAGGCAGGGGTGCGCCTTATAATCTGAATGTAGCTCACCGGGGTGGTGCAGAGGGGTCGCAAGAGGTCAGGAGAATGCTGCTGCGCCTGTGCAGAGTCTGCGGCTGATGCTGCAGGGGCTGTGCGGGGTCTCCGGCAGCTGGACTGGCGCTGCGGGGCAGGCGGTGAGGAATTCAAATAATACTGCCCGGAGATGGAGCTCTCAGCTCAAGCTTTCATCTATGCACGCACCACCTCTGGCCCATTGATCTCCCAGCAGCAGACTTAAGAAAAATAGTGCCTGGAAGTGACACTTACGCAGATGAGATTCCGACTTGCCATTGAGCCGAGAGCTCAATCTGCGCTGACTCTGGGCGCCATTCCTTTGAAGCTGCCCCAACCTCCGCCCCAGCACAGCCTACAGTTTCTGGGACACCCACAGCCCCAGCCTCCTGTGACTCTTATAAATCTAAAAATACGGTACTTCTACCACTTAGAATAATTAATTATCCCCTTTTCTACCCTGAGTGCCAGTAAGGAGCACAGCTGAAGCCAGTTGTTTGTGTTTTGGATGAAAACTGTCCCATTTGAGGTCTGCTGGACAGTCAGTTCTGGTACACGGATATCTCGATTTCATTGTTCCATAATTTGATGATTGTGTCCAAAAAGTTGATTTCAGTGCAGGAGTAGTTGAGTGTTACGTTGATGGTGGGTGAAACTGATTAACGTGTTCATGGAAGGTCTTCAGCTGCTGCTAACACTCTGTCCAAATGAATATATCATCGATGTATTGCTAGTAGGCCAGAGGCCCGATAGGACGAGAATAAAAAGTCATTTTCAAGTAAGGAGCATAACTGAAGCCAACCAACATTACCCCCCCACATCTTAAAATAAAACTGCCCTTGTGATATAAGTATTTTTTCCTATTTTCTGTTGTCAAATCCTAGGTGCGTCTTATCTTCAGGTGCGTCTTACAGTCCGAAAAAAATATGGCAGTTTTTAACTCATTTAAGTCCAGTTGTTACATAAACCTACATTGACATACTGGACATGGTAACTACACAGCTAATAATTACTATTACATATGTGGCTGGATAATCTGTTGAAAACTAAACAACAAGAAAAGAAGAAACCACCATAACAAATAAATATTTTTATTTAAATTTATCATTAAAACGTACAGTGAGAGAAGAACATATTCATGGCAAAAATAAATGGACATGGTGGAGTGTAAAAAATGGTAAGTACCATTAAACATATATGCAGAATACAGAGGAAGTGGGATGAGGTGAGGCTGTACAATTAATAGTGTGGTGGAATTTACTGATATATAGATTGGTCCTTCTATAAAATATAGATATATATTATATATATATATATATATATATATATATATATATATATTTGGCAACAAATTCCAAAGAGTGGAATGTCAAAAAGTGGGTTGTGTACTTATTAAGATCTCTGATCTACCGACACCTGTTAGTTGCATGTGTTGGCTGATCAAATCAGCCGACCTGTGCGGGCAAAAAAGTAGGCTTTCTTCAGCGCTCTATTGGGAGACCCAGACGATTGGGACGATTGGGGTATAGCTACTGCCCTCTGGAGGCCACACAAAGCACTACATTAAAAGTGCAAGGCCCCTCCCCCTCTGGCTATACCCCCCCGTGGTATCACGGGTTCTCCAGTTTTAGCTTTGTGTGCGAAGGAGGTCAGACATTCCATGCATAGCTCCACAGATTTTAGTCAGCAGTAGCTGCTGACTATTTCGGATGGAAGAAAAGAGGACACATATAGTGTCCCCAGCATGCTCCCTTCTCACCCCTGGATGGTGTTGTAAGGTTGAGGTACCTATTGCTGGTACAGGGCTGGAGCCTGACATGCTGTTTTCCTTCCACATCCCCTGGTAGGGCTCTGTGGAAGTGGGATCCTGCCGGCCTCTCAGCTCTGACGCCGGGCTCCATCCACAGACCCATTAGAACCTGATGGAGACGGAGCAGGAGTACGATCAGGGACAGGCCCTGCATCATACAGGTACTCTGTGTCCCCGGCAGGCACAGACACACTCCGGGCTGGCTGGGTGTTGTAGTGCGCCGGGGACCGCAACGTTGGAGTTAGTGTCCCTACAGATTACTGGGGGATTTTTTGTGTATGGGAACGCAGCGCCGACCCCCTCTGGACCGGGCGGCGCTGCTGTGACTTGTGGTGCGCCGGGGATCCGCCGTCCGCGCTTTTACGGCGGCGGCGGTTATAAATTGAGTCCCCGGCTTTTTGGGCCTAGGACGCCGGCAGCTCCGATTCGTTCCCGCCCCCACCCTGTCATTCAGGGTAGGGGAGAGACGCTGTTCGCTAGCAGCGACGAGGGCTGGAGCCTGATTTACATGCTCCAGCCCTCACACTAGGCACAGAGGGAAGCAGGCTTCCCGCTCTTAGCCAGGAACGCCCAGGGCCCGCCCCCCTTCTCTCTCAGGACGCCGGCAGCCATTACATGCAGTCTGGCTGGAGGAAGGACGCAAGGCTCTGGGAGACCTGGACTAGGGGCTATCTGGCGACCACACACCCGCTTTTTAAGCGGGCGGTAAGCGATTTTTCTGTGCTGGTCCCTCTAGTGCCTCACGGTGTATCGGTGTACTGTGTAGGATATAGAGAACATCAACGTTTTCTACGTTTTGTGATAGGAGACGACCATTTTCAGTTCGTAGCTCTGCCATTTGGTCTGGCAACAGCCCCACGGGTCTTCACCAAGGTCATGGCGGCGGTGGTAGCAGTCTTGCACTCTCAGGGACACTCGGTGATCCCTTACCTAGACGATTTATTGGTCAAAGCTCCCTCTCAAGAGGCATGTCAGCACAGCCTGAATGCTACGCTGGAGACCCTACAGTCTTTCGGATGGATCATCAACTTTCCAAAGTCGATCCTATCACCGACTCAATCACTAACGTATCTTGGCATGGAGTTTCATACTCTAGCAGCGATAGTGAAGCTTCCGCTGAACAAGCAGCGGTCACTACAGACAGGGGTGCAATCTCTTCTGCAGGGCCAGTTGCATCCCTTGCGGCGCCTCATGCATTTCCTAGGGAAGATGGTGGCAGCCATGGAAGCAGTTCCCTTTGCGCAGTTTCATCTGCGCCCACTTCAATGGGACATTCTCCGCCAATGGGACGGGAAGTCAACGTCCCTGGACAGGAAAGTCTCGCTTTCCCAGACGGCCAAGGACTCCCTACAATGGTGGCTCCTTCCCACCTCATTGTCTCAGGGAAGATCCTTCCTGCCCCCATCCTGGGCAGTAGTCACGACAGATGCGAGTCTGTCAGGGTGGGGAGCAGTATTTCTCCACCACAGGGCTCAGGGGACGTGGACTCCGCAGGAGTCCACCCTTCAGATCAATGTTCTGGAGATCAGAGCAGTGTATCTTGCTCTACTGGCCTTCCAACAGTGGCTGGAAGGAAAGCAGATCCGAATCCAATCGGACAACTCCACAGCGGTGGCATACATCAACCACCAAGGAGGGACGCGCAGTCGGCAAGCCTTCCAAGAAGTCCGGCGCATTCTAATGTGGGTGGAGGACAGAGCATCCACCATATCCGCGGTTCACATCCCAGGCGTAGAAAACTGGGAAGCAGACTTCCTCAGTCGCCAGGGCATGGACGCAGGGGAATGGTCCCTTCACCCGGACGTGTTTCAGGAAATCTGTCGCCGCTGGGGAGTGCCGGACGTCGACCTAATGGCATCCCGGCACAACAACAAGGTCCCGGCATTCATGGCGAGGTCGCGCGATCAAAGAGCTCTGGCGGCAGACGCCTTGGTTCAAGATTGGTCGCAGTTTCAGCTCCCATACGTGTTTCCGCCTCTGGCGCTCTTGCCCAGAGTGCTACGCAAGATCAGATCCGAGTGCAGCCGCATCATACTCGTCGCTCCAGACTGGCCGAGGAGGTCGTGGTATCCGGATCTGTGGCATCTCACGATCGGTCGACCGTGGTCACTGCCAGACCGACCAGACTTACTGTCCCAAGGGCCGTTTTTCCATCAGAATTCTGCGGCCCTGAACCTGACTGTGTGGCCATTGAGTCCTGGATCCTAGCATCTGCAGGATTATCTCAAGGAGTCGTTGCCACAATGAGACAAGCTAGAAAGTCGAATTCGGCTAAGATCTACCACAGAACGTGGAAGATTTTCTTATCCTGGTGCTCTGCTCAGGGAGTGTCTCCCTGGCCATTTGCATTGCCCAAGTTTCTTTCCTTCCTGCAATCGGGGTTAGAAAAGGGCTTGTCGCTCAGCTCCCTTAAAGGGCAAGTTTCGGCACTATCCGTGTTTTTTCAGAAGCGTCTAGCACGTCTTTCTAAGGTGCGCACGTTCCTGCAGGGGGTCTGTCATATTGTGCCCCCGTACAAGCGGCCGTTAGATCCATGGGATCTGAACAGGGTACTAGTTGCTCTCCAGAAGCCGCCCTTCGAGCCTCTGAAGGAAGTTTCCTTTTCTCGGCTGTCACAGAAAGTGGCGTTTCTTGTTGCGATCACATCGCTTCGGCGAGTGTCTGAGCTGGCAGCTCTGTCATCCAAGGCTCCCTTCCTGGTGTTCCACCAGGACAAGGTAGTGCTGCGCCCTATTCCGGAGTTTCTCCCTAAGGTCGTATCCTCTTTTCATCTTAATCAGGATATATCCTTGCCTTCTTTTTGTCCTCATCCGGTTCACCGGTATGAAAAGGACTTACGTTTGCTAGATCTGGTGAGAGCACTCAGAATCTACATTTCCCGCACGGCGCCCATGCGCCGTGCCGATGCACTTTTTGTCCTTGTCGCTGGTCCGCGCAAGGGGTTGCAGGCTTCTAAAGCCACCCTGGCTCGATGGATCAAAGAACCAATTCTAGAGGCCTACCGTTCTGCGGGGCTTCCGGTTCCTTCAGGGCTAAAAGCCCACTCAACCAGAGCCGTGGGTGCGTCCTGGGCATTACGTCACCAGGCTTCGGCTCAACAGGTGTGCCAGGCAGCTACCTGGTCCAGTCTGCACACTTTCACCAAGCATTATCAGGTGCATACCTATGCTTCGGCGGATGCCAGCTTAGGTAGAAGAGTCCTGCAGGCGGCAGTGACACCCCCGTAGGGGAGGGCTGTTTTGCAGCTCTAACATGAGGTATTTCTTTACCCACCCAGGGACAGCTTTTGGACGTCCCAATCGTCTGGGTCTCCCAATAGAGCGCTGAAGAAGAAGGGAATTTTGTTACTTACCGTAAATTCCTTTTCTTCTAGCTCTTATTGGGAGACCCAGCACCCGCCCTGTTGTCCTTCGGGATGTTTTTTTGTTGGTTGCGGGTACACATGTTGTTCATGTTGAACGGTTTTTCAGTTCTCCGATGTTATTCGGAGTTAATTTGTTTAAACCAGTTATTGGCTTCCTCCTTCTTGCTTTGGCACTAAAACTGGAGAACCCGTGATACCACGGGGGGGGTATAGCCAGAGGGGGAGGGGCCTTGCACTTTTAATGTAGTGCTTTGTGTGGCCTCCAGAGGGCAGTAGCTATACCCCAATCGTCCCAATCGTCTGGGTCTCCCAATAAGAGCTAGAAGAAAAGGAATTTACGGTAAGTAACAAAATTCCCTTCTTCCGTACTAACCCGTATTAAAGGGGCTTGTGGCCTTGGACATACAGGTAATAATTGTGCTTACCACTTTTTGCAAACCATGTCCATTTATTTTTTGCCATGAATACCATATTTCCAGTTTCATAATACGTCGGATTATAAGATGCACCTCAAATTTAGAGAAAAAAAAAATGGGTCCGTTTTATAACCCAGTGGTATCTTACTGGAAAAAAGGGGCGGTAGCAATGGTAGAGCGGGGGTCACAGGATGCAGGGGCAGTGCTGGAGTACAGTGGTGCAGAGTGGGGCCCAGATACTTGCTGCGGGTGGCAATGCTGTCCTGGGGCTGCGGGCGCTGCTCTGCTGGTGCTCGCTGCGGGCGGTGAGGTACAGGCAATTCTGAAGGTATTGGTGGTGCGGGTTTCAAAGAAATGGTGGCTGGAGTCTGCGTGTGTGCAGATTGAGTTATCGACTCAATGACAAGCCGAGATCTCATCTGCGCATGGGCCACCTCTGGGCACCATTTTCCTTAAGTCCGCTGCTGAGACATCAGGGGGCCGGATTTGTCGGGTGCTCAGATGAGAGCTTGAGCCGAGAGCTCCATCTGTGCACGCGCCAACTATGGGCGCCATTATTTGAAGCGTTCACCGCCGACATCTTCGGAATGGCCCGTACCTCACCGCCTGCCGTATGGAGCAGCCCCAGTATAGAGCATCGCTCGCAGCACCGCACACAGCGTCGCCCCTGCTTCCTGTGACCCCTCTTCTCCACCCCCCCGATCAGCTACATGCGCATTTTAAGACCAGGAAAAGAGCGTCTTCTAATCCGAAAAATACAGTATGTTCTTATCTCGCTACTTTTGAATGACCTGTTTTCTTTGTCGCTCCATTGGGAGACCCAGACAATTGGGTGTATAGCTTCTGCCTCCGGAGGCCACACAAAGTATTACACTTTTTAAAGTGTAACCCCTCCCCTCTGCCTATACACCCTCCCGTGCATCACTGGCTCCTCAGTTTTATGCTTTGTGTTGAAGGAGGCACACATTCACTCATGCTCCCATTTTAGTCAGCAGCAGCTGCTGATTATATCGGATGGAAGAAAAGAGGGCCCTAACAGGGCTCCCGGCATGCTCCCTTCTCACCCCACTAAGTCGGCGGTGTTGTTAAGGTTGAGGTACCTATTGCAGGTACACAGGCCGGAGCCACATGCCGTTTTCCTTCCCCATCCCTTAGGGGCTCTGGGAGAAGTGGGATCCTATCCGGTCATCCAGGCACTGGGACCGGGCTCCCTCCGCAGCCCCTGTGGGATTCTGACGGACAGGAGACTGAGTATCATCAGGGACAGGGCCCTGCATCTACAGGTACTCTGTGTCCCCTTGGGGACGGTGCATGGAGCACCTTGACCTCAGACGCTGCAGCGACCGCGGTGTTGGTATGAGACCGGGACTACCGCGCCGACCGCGCCTGCTTGCAGGCCGCGTTTTTAACTTTAGTCCCCGGCTTTTGCGGCCTAGTGCCTTAAACTCCCGCCCCCGGGCCTGCCAGTCAGGGGGAAGGGCGGGACGGTCGGTCTGACGCCGACAGTGAGGGCTGGAGCACACTTGGCTGTCCTCCGCCCCCCTCACTAATCACTCTAGGGCACCAGATTCCTGCACTTTTGTAGTTACGCCCACGGCTCCCTCCTCCCCTGTGAACGCCGACAGCCATGTTTAAGCACATTCTGCCGGTGGAGGACTTCTGACACCCCTGGGAGACCCGAGGCAGGGAATCTGGTGGGCACACACTGCTTGAGCGGTTGGTAAGCCAGGTGGGTTCTTCCCACCGGTGCTGGGCCCCCTAGAGTGCTGAACTGTATATATATATATATATATATATATATATATATATATATATATATATTTGTATACATTTTCTCGGTTCGGCTGTACTGTTAGCTTGTGGCTATATATCCCTCAGTGATCACTCTCCTGGGAGACTACAGCATGTCGTTCACAAGGAGCAAGGGTGCCAAGACACAGGGTTATTTTGCAACCTGTACCTCTTGTGCAGCTATGCTACCTGCAGGTTCCACCTACCCTCATTGTGTGCAATGCTCGGCCCCTGTGGCACTCACTCAGCCGGAGCCTCAGGCACTAGTGGGCCCCTCGGCCCAGGTAGAACCGCCGGCTTCCCCTGTCCAGGCGGCAGGGACAGAGTTTGCAGCTTTTGCTGAGAAACTCTCCGAGTCACTTTCACAATCCATGGCTCAGTCTATGGACAAATGGTCTGCTAAGATACTAGAAGCTTTGCAGCCCAGACCGGCCCTTACACAGGCCCCGGGCACTGCGGCATCGCCCCCAGGCCCCTCTCGGTCTGCGACGAAGCGTGCTCCTGGGGTGGCCTCTAGTTATTACGTGGAGGACTCCGGCACGGACCGCAGTCCCAGATCGGCTAAGCGGGCTCGCTTAGAATCTTCCCCGGCTTCATCACGCTGTTCGGGGTCTCAGCTTGAGGACTCTCTAGAGGATGAGGCGGAGGTCGCAGCCCAGGACTCTGACCCTGACGTTGCTCTCAATCTTGATACACCTGAAGTGGACGCCATAGTAAATGACCTTATAGCGTCCATCAACCAGGTGCTAGATCTTTCTCCCCCAACTCTACCTATAGAGGAGTCGGCAACACAGCAGGAGAAGCACCAATTTAGGTTTCCCAAACGTACTCGGAGTGTTTTCTTCGATCACTCGAACTTCAGAGATGCTGTCCAGAAGCACAGGGCTTTCCCGGACAAGCGCTTTACTAAACGCCTTAATGACACACGTTACCCCTTCCCCTCTGACGTAGTTAAGGGTTGGGCTCAGTGTCCCAAGGTGGATCCTCCAGTCTCTAGACTGGCGACTAGATCCGTAGTAGCAGTGGCTGACGGTTCAACGCTCAAGGATGCCACGGACAGGCAGATAGAGCTCCTAATGAAATCCATCTATGAAGCCATAGGCGCGTCCTTTGCCCCAGCCTTTGCAGCAGTGTGGGCACTCCAGGCTATCTCAGCTTGTCTGTCTGAGATTAATGCGGTCACCCGTTCCTCTGCTCCGCAAGTAGCGTCTTTGACGTCTCAGGCGTCGGTATTTTCATCCTACGCCATGAATGCTGTCCTGGACTCGGCTAGCCGTACAGCGGTAGCATCCGCCAATTCGGTGGCAGTCCGCAGGGCCATGTGGCTACGCGAATGGAAGGCAGACTCTGCTTCCAAGAAGTTCTTGACCGGTTTGCCCTTTTCTGGCGACCGATTGTTTGGCGAACAATTGGATGAAATTATTAAGCAATCCAAGGGAAAGGACTCGTCCTTACCCCAGCCCAAACCAAAGAGACCTCAGCAACGAAAAATTCAAGCGAGGTTTCGGCCCTAAGCCAGGTCCCAATCCTCATCGTCCAACAGGCCACAGAAGAGCCAGAGAAACTCTTCTGCATGGCGGTCTAAGTCACGTCCTCCAAAGACCGCCGGAGGCACCGTCTCCAAGGTGGCCTCCTCATGACTTTCGGCCTCCCCAAACCGCATCCTCGGTCGGTGGCAGGCTCTCCCGCTTTTGCGACGCCTGGTGGCCACATGTCCAAGACCGATGGGTGAGGGACATTCTGTCTCACGGTTACAGGATAGAGTTCAGCTCTCGTCCTCCGACTTGTTTTTTCAGAACATCTCCGCCTCCCGAGCGAACCAAGGTCATGGCATCCGTGGTGGCGGTCCTACACTCTCAGGGCCACTCGGTGATCCCTTGCTTAGACGATCTCCTAGTCAAGGCACCCTCCCGGGTGGCACGTCAACACAGTCTGACCGTGGCTCTGGAGACTCTCCAGAGGCTCGGGTGGATCATCAATTTCCCAAAGTCAAAATTGACTCCGACACAATCACTGACTTACCTCGGGATGGAGTTTCATACTCTCTCAGCGATGGTGAAGCTACCGCTGGACAAACAGCGTTCGCTGCAAACAGGGGTGCAATCTCTCCTTCGGGCCCAGTCACACCCCTTGAGGCGCCTCATGCACTTCCTGGGGAAGATGGTGGCAGCAATGGAGGCAGTTCCCTTTGCGCAGTTGCATCTGCGTCCACTCCAATGGGACATTCTCCGCAAATGGGACAAGAGGTCGACATCCTTAGACAGGAACGTCTCTCTTTCTCTGGCAGCCAAGACCTCTCTTCAGGGGTGGCTTCTTCCCACTTCCGTGTCGAAGGGAAAATCTTTCCTGCCCCCATCCTGGGCTATGGTCACAACGGACGCGAGTCTGTCAGGGTGGGGAGCGGTTTTTCTCTACCACAAGGCTCAGGGAACCTGGTCTCCGACAGAGTCCTCCCTTCAGATCAATGTTCTGGAGATAAGGGCAGTGTATCTAGCCCTAAAAGCGTTCCATCGGTGGCTGGAGGGCAGGCAGATCCGCATACAGTCGGACAACGCCACGGCGGTCGCGTACATCAACCACCAGGGCGGCACTCGCAGTCGTCAAGCCTTCCAAGAAGTTCGGCGGATTCTGCTGTGGGCGGTTCACATCCCAGGCGTAGAAAACTGGGAAGCAGACTTTCTCAGTCCGCAGGGCATGGACGCAGGGGAATGGTCTCTTCACCCGGACGTGTTTCAAGAGATCTGTTGCCGCTGGGGAACGCCGGACGTCGATTGCATGGCGTCTCGGCACAACAACAAAGTCCCGGCATTCATGGCACGGTCTCAGGATCACAGAGCTCTGGCGGCGGACGCCTTAGTTCAGGATTGGTCGCAGTTTCGACTGCCTTATGTATTCCCTCCTCTGGCAATTCTGCCCAGAGTGTTGCGCAAGATCAGGTCCGACTGCCGCCGCGCCATCCTCGTCGCTCCAGACTGGCCGAGGAGGTCGTGGTACCCGGACCTGTGGCACCTCACGGTGGGTCAACCGTGGGCGCTCCCAGACCGACCAGACTTGCTGTCGCAAGGGCCATTTTTCCATCTGAATTCTGCGGCCCTCAACCTGACTGTGTGGCCATTGAGTCCTGGCTCCTAGCGTCCTCAGGGTTATCTCAAGAGGTCATTGCCACTATGAGACAGGCCAGGAAACCAAGGATTTTCTTAGCCTGGTGCTCTGATAGGGGTTTACCCCCTGGCCGTTTGCCTTACCCACGTTTCTTTCCTTCCTTCAATCCGGAATGGACAAGGGTTTGTCTCTCGGCTCTCTCAAGGGACAAGTCTCGGCGCTTTCCGTGTTTTTTCAAAAGCGTCTAGCCGGGCTTCCGCAGGTCCGCACGTTCCTGCAGGGAGCTTGCCACATAGTTCCACCTTACAAGCGTCCGCTGGAACCCTGGGATCTCAACAGGGTTCTACGGGCTCTTCAGAAATCGCCTTTTGAGCCGCTGCGGGATGTCTCTCTATCACGTCTTTCGCAGAAGGTGGCATTTCTAGTGGCAGTCACATCACTCCGAAGAGTGTCAGAGCTTGCAGCACTGTCATGCAAAGCCCCCTTCCTGGTATTTCACCAGGATAAGGTGGTTCTGCGTCCGGTCCCGGACTTTCTCCCCAAAGTGGTGTCCCCTTTTCATTTTGCCCTCATCCAATTCACCAATGTGAAAAGGATTTGCATTTGTTAGATCTAGTGAGAGCACTCCGGATCTACGTGTCTCGCACGGCGCCACTGCGCCGTTCTGATGCGCTCTTTGTCCTTGTCGCTGGCCAGCGTAAGGGGTCGCAGGCTTTCAAGTCAACCTTGGCTCGGTGGATCAAGGAACCGATTTTTGAAGCCTACCGTTCTTCTGGGCTTCCGATTCCTTCAGGGCTGAAAGCCCATTCTACCAGAGCCGTGGGTGCGTCCTGGGCATTGTGGCACCGGGCTACGGCTCAGCAGGTGTGTCAGGCAGCTACCTGGTCTAGTCTGCACACTTTCACGAAACACTATCAGGTGCATACCTATGCTTCGGCAGATGCCAGCCTAGGTAGGCGAGTCCTGCAGGCGGCGGTTGCCCACCTGTAAGAGGGGGCCGTTGTTGGCTCTTTTTATCAGGGTATTCTTTTACCCACCCAGGGACTGCTCTTGGACGTCCCAATTGTCTGGGTCTCCCAATGGAGCGACAAAGAAGAAGGGAATTTTGTTTACTTACCGTAAATTCCTTTTCTTCTAGCTCCTATTGGGAGACCCAGACAATTGGGTGTATAGCTTCTGCCTCCGGAGGCCACACAAAGTATTACACGAAAATTCCCTTCTTTTATGATTTTCTTATGGTGGATTGTTCTCTTGTTGTTACACTGTACATGGTGTCATTTATAAAGTGCTACTAAGAGGGCCTGAGACTAGAAAATACTGTTGTGGTGGTTGTTTTGCAGTGAGTTATGTCCTCTAGTAAAACAGGCACTGGTAAAACATTTGCTTATTTTCTTTTTTTTTTTTTCTCTTCCAAGTATCTTAGAATGAAAATGTCTATGGTTGTTGGTAGAAAAGACCCGTACCATGAATTCCTTAAGAATTTTTCTTATGCCAAAATGTTGACGAAAATCAAATCTTACCTGAGTCTTATGTTGAGCAGAAGGCCTCCTGTTTTTTTGCTACAGGTGAGTTCACGTTGGTGCAGGGATGCGCATGCAGGTTATATGTGGTCCTGTTCACACTACATCATGGCTGCCTAATGTAAAAGAGCTACAATGGTGCTGCTGACTCCATCTTCATTTGAAAATAGTAAGTTATGACTTTAATGGGATTCTAATGTTGTTTACATGGTACATCAGGGTCTAGTTTTCAATAAAGTAGCAAATTACAGCATATACGGAACGTGTTTAGTATTTTAGGCCTCACATTTGGCTTTTCTCTGCTGTTTTACTGACCGGAGAATAGGGAATCTAATCATTATAATAATCGTTATTTCTATAGCACCAACATATTCTGCAGCACTTTACAATTTAGAGGTTAAGGTACAGGTGCTTATTTACAGTGACAATCCAGCCATCTCACGGAAATGGGGGATAGATATAGGCTGCCTGGACCAGTTGGCCAGAACTTCAAGACGCTTTTGAGTGCGGTGGAGTTTGACAGGGACTTATGTTCTGAAAAGTCGTGGAGGGACTATGTGAATTTAATTCGGCTAGGGAGTGTGATAGGTCACCCTAAACAGATGTCTTTTTAGGGAACGTCTGAAGCTGAGTAAGTTGTGATTCGTCCTAGTTTCGTGGGGTAAAGTATTCCAGAGTATCGGTGCAGCTCGGGAGAAGTCTTGGATCCAGGAGTGGGAGGTTCAAATTAGTGTGGATGTTAGTCGAACATTGTTTGCAGAGCGTAGAGAATGGGTAGGGTGATAGACCGAGATGAGGGTGGAGATGTAGGGGGGTGCTGGTATCTCTCTCTCCTTCTTTTCCCTTTGTGTGTGCCCTCATTGCTGACATAGAGCATACTGGGATGTGCTGCGTGTCTCTTTAAACTAGTGAAGAAAAGGTGAAATGTTCCAATTTTGTCATTTTTATTTATTTATTTTTTTTATTTATTTTTTTTAGGCAGCAACAAAAATGGTAGAAGCCAAAAAGAATCCAGACTCCCAAACAAGGGAGAATGAAGCACCGAGAAATATAAGGTATTAGCAGTGCTATACAGCATATTAATGGGCCTTGCTCTGTATTGTTTTCTTATTAATAATACCCCAGCATCTGCACAAGGTTATTTTTGTGTAATGTCATGGATTTTACCACCAGTAATAGTATATCTTCCTTACGAAGGACAAAAGTCAGCAAGCACAAACCTCCAATGCTAATGAGTCAACTTGTTGCCTAATAGATTTTCTTTAACCCTTTACTGATATATGATAAACACCTCATATGCTGGCTCCTTGATTTAGCCGGGGTTTTTTTTCGACGGTTATATTATTCGACCATCATCTGCCTCTTACAACCAAGTATGGATCGGAATTCCACACGCAGCAGTTAATCTCCTAAGTGCCGCTGTCAATCTGTGTCAGCAGCATTTACAGCGCGCAGGGAGGGGGGGTGCATCATGTGCATCATTCTATGCACCTATCAGTGCAACTGATGGGTTGTGATGACAGCCGGGGGTCTGGTAAAGACCCCAGTGCCTGTCATGAGAGTACTCCTGTAAACGCCATTCTGTAGCTGGCATTCATAGGAGGCAAGTTTTGCTATACACAGCAGTGCTGTTGTATTGCAGTGTATAGTACAAGTAATTAGATTATTGCAGGTTTATAAGGGACTAATAAATACAGTAGAAAGTGTGGAAGGGAATGTTTGTTTTTTGTTTTTTTATTAAATATGGAAAAAAAAGTTGAAAAATAAGTTAAAATCACCCCTTTTGTCCCATTAAAATTAAATAAAAAAGATATACGGTACATATATTTGTCATCACTGCATTTGTAGCAGTCCGATCAAAATATAAAATGAAACGGAGTAACGAGAAAAAAAAATTAAAACACCAGACACATATATTTAGTTGCTGCAACATTGAAAAAAAAAATTCTATAAGAGGCGAAAACATTGTATCTACCCAAAAGTGGAATCAATAAAAAAAAAGGCCACTTAGGGTGCAAACACAAACAGCCCCATTGATTGAAAATCCGGAATGTTACCAGTCTTGAAAAATGGCAACAAAAGCATAATTATTTTTTATTTATTTATTTTAAATCTACATATAAAAAATTAACACATTTTCACCATATAGTGAACACGGTAAATAAAAAATTCAATGAACAATTGTGGAATTGAGCGTTTGGATTTTTTTGCAATTTTGCCACACTTGGAATTTGTTTTTCTCACTTTCCAATATATCACATGATAAAAAGAACAGTGCAACTCGTCCTGCCAAAAAAAAAAAGCTCTCATATGGCTATGTGGATGAAAAAATAATGTTATTCCACTTAGAAGAAGAGAATTATTATTTATTATTATAGCGCCATCAATTCCATGGCGCTTTACATGTGAAAGTGGTATACATAATAGGGACAAGTACAATAATCATAAACAGTACAAGATACAGACAGGTACATGAGGATAGAGGTCCCTGCCCGCGAGGGCTCACAGTCTACAAGGGATAGGTGAGGATACGGTAGATTAGGGTAGAGTTGATTGTGCGGCGCTATATCACTGAGGGTTACGGCAGGTTGTAGGCTTGTCGGAAGAGGTGGGTCTTCAGGTTCCTTTTGAAGCTTGTCAAGGTAGGCGACAGTCTGATGTGTTGAGGCAGAGCATTCCAGAGTATGGGGGAGGCACGGGAGAAATCTTGGATGTGATGGTGGGAAGAGGAGATGAGAGGGGAGTAGAGAAGGAGATCTTGTGAAGATCTGAGGTTGCGTGCAGGTAAGTACCGGGAGACTAGGTCAGAGATGTAGGGAGGAGGCAGGTTGTGGATGGCTTTGTATGTCATGGTTACTGTTTTGAACTGCAGTCGTTGGGCAATGGGAAGCCAGTGAAGGGATTGGCAGAGAGGAGAGGTCGGGGAGTAGCGGGGGGACAGGTGGATGAGCCGGGCAGCATAGTTTAGAATAGATTGTAGGGGTGTGAGTCTGTTAGAAGGGAGGCCACAGAGCAGGAGGTTGCAATAATCCAGGCGATAATAAGGGCATGTACTAGGTTTTTTGCAGCTTCTTGGGAAAGGAATGTACGGATGTACACATAAAATAGAAAATTGCCATGTTAATACTTGTAGGGTGATGCCACAGACATCCACTTCTAAAATGTGAACCAGCTTATCCCCATGGGCTGTCTTCTGTAGCCCCCAAGTAATCAGCTTCTGGGGGGCTACAGAAGACTCCATTCTGCTGACAGGCCAACTGTGCATCGGCTGCTGCTGCCACACTGAGCTGATCCTGCTATTTTACTGACCAGAGAATAGGGAATCTAATCATTATAATAATCCTTATTTCTATAGCGCCAACATATTCAGCAGCGCTTTACAATTCAGAGGCTCATATACAAACAAGTAACAGTTATAGAAAATACAATAATTAGAGCAAAAAAGACAACCCTGCTCGTGAGAGCTTAAATCTACAATGAGGTGAGGGGGGGGCAAGGTACAAGTGATTATTTATAATGACAATCCAGTGATTTCAAAGAAATGGGGGATAGATAAAGGCTGCCTGAACCAGTCAGCCAAAACTTGGAGACTGGCTGACTTATTTGTTGAAATCCCAACAGAGACACCTTACACAAATATGAGCAGAGCAGAAGGCCGGGATCACACCACACTCTCATCAGCACTCTGCCTGTCTGAATACCTGAAAGCTGGTCTGTGAACGTTCTCCAGACAAAGCCTTTACCTGCGTTGAGGCATACGAAAACTAACCTATACTTTAGACTTCATTTAACCTTCTTTCCTGCAGACACTGGGTTTTTAGCTGCGCACCATAATCTAGTCCACGATCAAGCGCTGTTCAAGCAGGAGAACCAGGGGTGAGCCCGGCTCAAGAGGCAGGAGCAGCTCCTTCATGCTTAGTAATAATGTCAGTCGTACAACATGCATTCATATTCTGAATTATTGTTTGCAGTGTTCATAACGTAAAGATCTGTACAAGTGAAGACACATCCGAGAAGAAAAGCAGGACGGATCTAAATCAGTAAGTTTAAAGTTCTGTCTTGTCATCCATCTGTAGCTCTATTATAGGACCTCATTGCATATGATAATTATCATATATATTTATATCTCATATATTGTGCCATTTTGCTTGAGGTCTGGTCTATGGTACAGTTACTCTATTCTAGCTTATTTTACAGCCTTTAGCAGGAATATTTTGAAGTTAAAAAAAAAAGTCAACTCCACTTGAAATGCACATTGTAATACACATCCGAATAAAGGCAGCCTTGGTGTTTATTCACCCCACTATTCATATCCTTACACCATTTGATATTTTTTGTGTCAAAATCTCACCACAAAGTTGATGAAATTCTGCCACTACTAATGGGAGAAAATGACCTTGCTTCATCATGCATCTTAATATTGAGTTCTTTGTATTAATACGTTGTACGCTAAACTCCTTTACCCTGTTTTTATTTTATAAGGAATGAATCGCCAGATGAGACCCCACACATTACAGATAAACTATTAGAAAGGTAATCTACATTTGCTTTAATTTTATAATAACATTGTCCATTAAAATTATTAAGACTCACTGCTATCTGTGGCACAAATGCTGAGCTTTGTAAGTGTATTAGATCTCTCCCATGTATTTGTCAGAAAAAAGGTACCGTACATAACAAAAGCAACTTGCATGAAAATTGTGATCAAATCTCGGTTACATCTCAGTTCTAAGGCACCTTGCAAATATAACAAAGAATTCCAACAAAAAGTGTGCCTTACGCTCCCATTGGAAATAATTATTTTCTTTCAAGACGCTTATATACCAATTTCTCCTCCTCTTCTCTTAGTATGTGCTTGTAATGTCAGGAGTGCGGCCGGAAATCCCACGCCGTCTCATTCTGCCTGCCATCTCTCCACCTGTACTTTTTCGTCCTTCTATGGGCACAGTCGTCAATTTTGACGTGCACAGGGACCGCGGAGGATGGGGGACAGATATACCAGGATGTGTGTCATGTATAATAGGATGGTACACGCATAGTGAAAAAAAAAAAATATATATATATATATATATATATATATATATATATATATATATATATATATATATATATATATATATATATATATATATAATATTAGGGTGGAGGACACCTATACCTGGAAAGGGCTCAGGATGGGGGACATATTTTGTGACTAGTCCCTGCGCTCATTAGCATATCATAAAGGATTTTTAGAAATACATTTTCTAAAGATCTCTTTAGGTCTGCTACTATATACAGATACAGTTAGGCAGGCATTAGAAATATGCACCCAGAACTGCTTGTGGTTCTGGGTGCATTTGCACCTGACTGGTTCCCTTTAAATCGTTACTCTAATGCTGGAAAAATATTGGAACGTTGAAATAGCCACACAAAAAATGCACCACAAAATAGTATCAATAAAATGTCAACTTGGTGCGCAAAAACAAACCACGGCTCCATCAATCAGTGCAATAATTAAAAAAATAAAAAAAGTTATGGCTCTGAACATGGGAATAAAAAAATTAAAGCGCAAAAATAAAAAAATGTCCAGCTCCAGAAGTTAAAGGGAATCTGTCAGCCGTTTTTGCTATATAATCTGACAGCACTATGAGGTAGGGACAGACACTGATTCCAGCAGTGTGTGACTTAATTTACTGGGTGCAGCAGTTATGATGGAGTCACAGTTTGCTCTGTTGTATATTGCGCAGAGCTCAGTTGTTAAGCTATGTATAACCGCCCACACCACACTGTTCTGTGTACATTGTATAGTGACAGCTGCTAATCAGTGCTGCACATACCAAGGTCTCCTGTAATGATATTCCTGCTGATAAAATGCTCATTATTGATACAGCAAAACACAGTCTAGTCTACTTTCCTGGACCTGTAAGACACTGACATTTTTTTTGCTCCACATCAAAAACTCATTGTGGGAACATCCAAGGGTTCTTTTAGACGAGTAGATAATCATTTTCACAATGAACGATGGAATTGTGACTCATGACTAACAATGTCAGACAAGAGTCTGTATAATAAGAGAATTGTGAATGAAATGGTTAGGTTACTTTCACACTTGCGTCGTTTGGCATCCATCACAATGCTGTGTGTGACCCATGTGACGGATGCGTTGTAAATAGTGATAATAAAGGCAACAGATTCCTGTGAAATAACACGTTGCGTTAGTTTTCTTTAGCCGAGAGAGAGGCCCCCATCATCACCGCACACACCCCGTCACTACTGCCCCCATCATCACCGCACACACCGGCACTGCCGCCCCCATCATCACCGCGCGCACTGGCACTACCGCCCCCATCATCACCGCACACACCGGCACTACCGCCCCTATCATCACCACACACACCGGCACTACCGCCCCCATCATCACCACGCACACACAGGCACTACCGCCCCCATCATCACCACGCACACACAGGCACTACCGCCCCCATCATCACCACGCACACACAGGCACTACCGCCCCCATCATCACCACGCACACACAGGCACTACCGCCCCCATCATCACCGCGCACACACAGGCACTACCGCCCCCATCATCACCGCAAACACACAGGCACTACTGCCCCCATCATCACCACACACACCCCGGCACTGCACGCAGGAACTACCGCCCCCATCATCACTGCACACACCGGCACTACCTCAGTGAACTCCCCGCTCACAGCGCTATTCACTTCAGTTTCTGTGTGGAGCTGACAGAGAGCTGTCGTGGTCTGTGGCCGCTCCTGTCCGCTTCATGTAGCAGAGCTGAAAGCGTCATTGGACCTCTGTGGATTACGTCGGACCTGGAGGGGTATTTGGGGATTTTAATAAAGTGGTGAAAGAGGATGTATTTTTGTCTTTCATTTCAAATAAAGGATTTTTCTCTGACTCCTCATTGGGGGACACAGGACCATGGGTATTATGCTGCTTATCTATAGGAGGACACGAAGTAGATGCAAAGATGTTAGCTCCTCCCCTGCAGTATACACCCCCTGGCCCAGCCAGGCTACTTCAGTTTTAGCTTAGTGTCTATAGGAGGCACATCTCTGCAGACTACTGGGGACCGATTTCCCAAAACCATCAACATGCGGGAACGCAGAGTGTCGTCTCCCCGTACCCCTCCTGCGACGCTGGATCCTGGGCTGTTACTCACTGGACGACAGGTCTCATGGCACTGATTTTCCAGAGCCCAGAGCAGATGAAAACTTCCTCAGCCCCTCTTGCAGGCTCTGAGTTGATAAACGTTCTGCACCAAGTGTGACCAGACTGCCATCTCCACAGGAGCTGAGGTGAGATCATTCCGATTTTTCCAGAGCAGATGAAAACTTCCTCTGCCCCTCTGGCAGGCTCTGAGTTGATACACGCTCCTCACCAGTGTGACCAGGCAGCAGGCATCAGACTGCCATCTCCACAGGAGCTGAGGTGAGATCATTCCGAATTTTTTCCAGAGCAGATGAAAACTTCCTCTGCCCCTCTGGCAGGCTCTGAGTTGATACAAGTTCTGCCAGCAGGCGTCAGACTCTCCACACTGAATTGGAGCAAAGGTCACACTGACTGGATGCACATGAGCTGTGATTGCAGACTCCTGCATAGCATCCCACCTGTGGCGGGGGAGGGGGAGAGTCCCCAGGACTCAGTGCACCCGCAGCTGCGGTACACTTAGAGTTTTTTCTGTCCACCATTGTTGTGCAGGGCTGGAGGGGGAAGAGGAGTCCCTTCCCACCATTTTTTTGTTTATTATATTTTCTCATGCCTTCTTGTCAGAGCTAAGGCCCGTCCCCTCCGACACTCAATAAGAAAGCGCGCGTAACCCTCCTCACACAGGATCTGCAGAGCATTGCTCCCTCTTGTGATCAGAACCTGTGGGCGTCTCTCAGAGCTGGCTTCCTCATTCCCAGAACTGGGACGCAGGAGGAGGGGTCATCAGGGTTCTGGGTGAGTTATAGCCTCACTTGCACATTATCTGTGCAGAGCATTGCTCCCCCATTACAATCAGAGTTTGTGGCTCATCAGCCAGGGTCTGCAGTCACATGTTTTATGCCCTGCACAACTACAGCAACAACTATAAGACGCTGAGCTACTAGGGGATGATAGCACCTCTTCCTTCTGTGAGTCCGGTGCCCCTGTAGCTTACCCCCCTGCCACCACCGCAGCAACCGCTGCCAGCCCAGAGCCTACGACTCCCAGTCCCCCGGAATGGGCACAGTTCCCAGAACCTGGTGCTGGCTATGCAACATCGTCCTCACACCCCTCGGGGCCTCTGGACAGAACGCAGCCAGATGACGCCTCTATAGAGGGTCCTTCTGATAAGAATCAGCCCT
The DNA here is from genome assembly GCF_048569485.1 of Anomaloglossus baeobatrachus. Lineage (NCBI taxonomy): Eukaryota > Metazoa > Chordata > Amphibia > Anura > Aromobatidae > Anomaloglossus > Anomaloglossus baeobatrachus. The sequence continues at coordinate 112,268,732 of NC_134358.1, read as the reverse complement.
CTGCTTCACCGTTTGCAGATCAGAAAAAGGGCATGACCCCCATGGTTCTCCCTCTGGGGTACACAGATGGGGTTCTCCCACATGTTCTGCGGTCTCTGAGGAGCCGGAGGAAGGGGAATGATGTTTGTACTGGGATGATTCCTTGGTTTCAACCTCCCCGAGCGATCAAGCTGCGGTGGACTCCCTTATTGCAGCAATCAACCAAAACTCTGCATGTGGAAGATCTCCCATCCACTACTACTGACCCTGCGGTCTCCTTTAAAAGGGTGAAGAAACCTCAAAAAAAAAAAGTTTTTTGACGACGCTTCGGTATCCGTAAACCCATGGAGTCCCGGTACCCCTTTGGCTTAGCTGTCCCTAAGGGCTGGGCTGATCCGGCCTCGGTGGACCCTCACCCGGCTTCCGTCTGCCTGAAGGACCACTCCTGTCTTTTACTTGATGGATCCTCCTTCAAGGACCCGACAGACAGACAAGTGGAGCAGCTCGATCGCTCTGCCTCGAGGCCGCGGGTCCCTCTCCCCTTCTGTGTGGGTCTCACAGGCACCAGGACTACCAGTTTCCCTCAGACCCTCACAGATGTAACAGTTCACATTGCTGCGGCGGCAGAGTACCTCATGCAGGCTTCCCTCGGCGCTGCTACCTGCGCAGTTATTGCCACCTCAAATACCATAGCCATCCATAAGGCCCTCTGGTTCCGATAATGGAGAGTGGACTCTGTCTCTAAGAAGCCTCTCACAGTACTCGTTTCCAGACCGATGGTTTGCCGATTGTCTGGACAGGCTCTTTTTTTGTCTGACGCCACGGAAGGAAAAGAGTACCTCCCTCCCCCAACTCTAGCCCAGGATGTTTTTTACTTGACACGCATGGCCCGACCTTCTCAGCCCTCCCCGAGTCCACCTCGTCCTGGCAGTCTAGACAAAGACCGAGGAGTCTCGTCGTCCTCCATCTGGGCCGCCGCCTCAGACCACAAATGGGTGTGATATTTTGTGTCTTCCGGTTACCACATTGAATTCTGGACCCAATCCCCTGGTCAGTCTTTTCTCTCAAACCCCCCCAAAGGCTCCAAAACACCACGAGGCCTTCTCCTCAGCGATCCACTCCCTCCAAACGGCGGGTGTGATGGTACCTGTTCCGGATGGCGAGAGGTTCAAGGCCTTCTATTCTAACCTCTCGTGGTCCCCAAAAAAGGATGGATCAGTTCGTCCCATCCTGGACCTCTAACACCTGAGCAAACATGTGCACGTAAGGAGATTCAGAATGGACTTCCTAGGGTCCATTATTACCTTTATGGTCGAAGGAGAATTCCTTGCCTCCCTAGCTATCAGGGACGCGTACCTGCACATACCCATCGCTCCAGCTCACCAAAAGTTCCTCCGCTTCGCGGTTCAGGACTTCTTTTTTTTCATTTGTGGCCCTACCCTCGGCTCTGCCACAGCACCAAGGGTCTTAACTAAGGTCATGGCGGCCGCCATGAGTGCCCTTCACACCAGGAGAGTGGCTGTTCTGCCTTGCTTGGATGGCCTTCTCATCAAGGGCTCAACCAGCGTGCAGATCTGTGGGCACCCTATCCCGCTGAGGGAGGCTTCTGACTCCAGTCAAATCATCCCCAGTCCCGTCAAAATCCGTCACCTCCCTGGGCATGTCCCTTGACACTCTTCGGGGCTTGATATTTTCCCCTCAAGACAAGGCGACTGCTCTACAACAAGCGGTACACTGCCCTCTACGTACTCCTCTCGCTCCATACGATTCAGTATGAGAGTGCTAGGTAGGATAGCGGTGGCTATAGAGGCAGTGCTGCTCTCTTAGCCACACCACCGCCCACTGCAGCTTACGCTTCTAGCTGCCTGGGACAAGAGCCCCTTTTCCTTGGACGAACTTTTCACCTGACACCTTCAGTCAGGTATGCGCTTTGCTGGTGGCTTCAGTCCTCTTCCATATCGAGAAGGAGTTTTTCTCCCCCAAGTGGACTGGCTACTCCTGACCACGGACGCCAGCCTCTTAGTCTGGGGAGCAGCGTACTGGCTCTACACTGCTTCGGGACGTTGGACACCCCAGGAGTCTTTCCTTCCCAGAAATCATCCTGAAAATCAGCGCGATCTTCTCGCGCTCAGGTCATTCCCCCCTTCTGCTAGCAGGACGTTTGATTCGGGTCCAATTGGCCAATGCAACAGCTGTGGCTCACCTATGTCAATCGGCAGGGAGGTACCAGCAGCAAGACAGCTTATCTCGAGGTCCTCAGGATCTTCACCTGGGCCTAATCGACGGGGGTCCATGTTTTTCAGCGTCACACATACCGGGAGTAGAGAACTGGGTGGCCTGGCCCCCGGAGAGTGGTTTCTCCACCCAGAAGTGTTCCCACACATCTGCACTCACTGGAGTACACCAGACGTGGATCTAATGGCCTCAAGGTTGAACGCAAAGGTAACCGCGTTCTCAGCCAGGCCACGTGATCCACAGTCCATTGGCATGGATGCTCTAGTCTCCTGAAGTCATTTCCGTTTACCTTAAATGTTTTTCGCCTCTGCCCCTGCTGCCGCGAGTAATCAGGAAGATCAAGGCAGAAGGAGTCCCGGTGATACTAATAGCACCGGACTAGCCCAAGTGCGCCTGGTATGCTGAATTAGTACAATTGCTCATGGCGCCTCGCAAGGATCCCAGACCTGCTGACCCAAGGGCCCATTTCTCATCAGAACTCCAGAACCCTGAAGCTGACGGCCTGGCCATTGAGACCTGGACTTAAACAAGAGCGAGATTCTCTCCTGCGGTCATCTCCACCATGTACAGAGCCCGAAAGCCGGCCTTCATCCCGTATTTACCACCGTACGTGGAAAACTTTCCTTTCCCAGTGCAGGGACTCTAATGTCCAACCTATGCCTCTGGCGATCCCCAGAATTCTTGATTTTTATTTTTTTTTTTTTTTGCAGTCAGGTTGCAAAAGGGGTTGGCCCTCAGCTCCCTTAAGGGGCAGGTTTCATCTCTCTCTCAATATTCTATCAATACCGCCTAGCTTGCAATCCGCAAGTCAAGACTTTCCTCAAGGGTGTTTCCCATCTAGTTTCCCTGTATAAATGGTCGCTGGACCCATGGGACCTCAATCTCGTTTTGGACGGTATCCAGAGGTCCCCTTTTGAACCTCTTAAGGAATCTTCTCTTGCTCTTCTCTCTTGGAAGGTAACATACTTAGTGGCGATTACATCCATCAGACAAGTTTCGGAACTGGCAGCACTCTCTTGCCGCGAACCCTTTCTGATCTTTCATCAGGACAAGGTGGTTCTACACCCCCTTCCGGATTTTCATCTGAAGGTTACTTCCCCGTTTCATATGAACGAGGACATTGTTCTGCCTTCCTTTTGTCCACACCCATTCCATAGGGTGGAAAGGGTTCTATATTCGCTAGACCTTGTGAGGGCTCTCCGATATTACGTACCCAGGACAGCCCCTTTAGGAACATAGACTCCTTGTTCGTCATTCTTGAAAGGCCTAAGAAAGGAGAGGCAGCTTCATAGGCAACGCTGGCTCGCTGGATTCGCTCTGCGATCCAGGAGGTCTACCGCTTGCAACTCAAGCCCATTCCTAGTGGGCTGCGGACTCATTCCACGCGAGTAGTTGGCGCCTCTTGGGCCATTAGGCATCAGGCTTCAGTGGAACAGAGGTGTAAGGCTGCGACCTGGTCTTGCCTACATACTGTTTCAAAGCATTACTGAGTCCATACCCAGGCTTCGGCTGAAAGCAGGGAATACAAGATGGAATAATGAGCGGCCGTCATTTTTAAAAGAGGAGAAGCCACCGGAGCAGTGTGACAGCTGTGCAGTGCCGTGCACGTGATCGGTGAGTATGAGAGGGGGGGGGGGGGGGGAGAGAGAGAGCGACCGACCGACAGAGAGAGATAGAGAGACCAGGAGTGATCCTAAACAATTTAGATTGTTCTGCTGGACATGATGAGCATGCTCCATAGAACATGACGGAATCAGTCAGCGGATTCCGCCGCTTGGCGCATTGCGACGGAATCCACCACCATAGATAATCATTAGACACCTTGGCGGATTCCAATGGAATCTGCCAAGGTGCGTTGTTTTAACGACACCAAAAATGCTACATTCTGTGTTCCCTCCGCCCGGCGCTCAGTCACAATAACGACTCTGCGTCGGCCAGCGGCTGCAACGCAGACACGTCACAGTGCGTCGTCAATACAAGTCTATGGAGAATAGCACAGTCCGTTAACGGTCTGCACTATTTTCCATAGCGGTGCATTGCGATAAACCCAAGTGTGAAAGCACCCTTAAATAATGATCGTTAGACACAATGTACAGTCTCTATGTTCAGATACCATAAATTATGCTATTCATTTGAATACATAAATTCGGACGTTTTGTACAAACATTTCCATTGATGATGTACAAAGAAAATGTCATTGATTTTAGTGATTCAAATTTCTTTGTCGCTCCATTGGGAGACCCAGACAATTGGGTGTATAGCTTCTGCCTCCGGAGGCCACACAAAGTATTACACTTTAAAAAGTGTAACCCCTCCCCTCTGCTATACACCCTCCCGTGCATCACGGGCTCATCAGTTTTATGCTTTGTGTTGAAGGAGGCACACATGCACTCATGCTCCCATTTTAGTCAGCAGCAGCTGCTGATTATATCGGATGGAAGAAAAGAGGGCCCTAACAGGGCCCCCGGCATGCTCCCTTCTCACCCCACTAAGTCGGCGGTGTTGTTAAGGTTGAGGTACCCATTGCGGGTACACAGGCAGGAGCCACATGCCGTTTTCCTTCCCCATCCCTTAGGGGCTCTGGGGAAGTGGGATCCTATCCGGTCATCCAGGCACTGGGACCGGGCTCCCTCCGCAGCCCCTGTGGGATTCTGACGGACAGGAGACTGAGTATCATCAGGGACAGGGCCCTGCATCTACAGGTACTCTGTGTCCCCTTGGGGACGGTGCATAGAGCACCTGGACCTCAGACGCTGCAGCGACTGCAGTGATTGGTATGACGCCGGGACTACCGCGCCGACCGCGCCTGCTTGCCGGCCGCGGTGTTAACTTTAGTCCACGGTTTTTGCGGCCTAGTGCCTTAAACTCCCGTCCCCGGCCCTGCCAGTCAGGGGGTAGGGCGGGACGGTCGGTCGGACGCCGACAGTGAGGGCTGGAGCACACTTGGCTGTCCTCCCCCCCCCCCCCCCCCTCACTAATCACTCTATGGCACAGATCCCCGCACAGGTACTCAGTGTCCCCTTGGGGACGGTGCATGGAGCACCTTGGCACTTGGCAGCGATTGCGGGGTTGGTACGGGACTACCGCGCCGACCGTGCCTGCTGGCCGGCCGCGGTTTTTAACTTTAGCCCCCGGCTTTTGCGGCCTAGTGCCTTAAACTCCCGCCCCCGGACCTGCCAGTCAGGGGGAAGGGCGGGACGGTCGGGCTGACGCCGACAGTGAGGGCTGGAGCAGACTGGGCTGTTTTCCTCCCCCCTCACTAATCTCTCTACGGCACAGATCCCCACACAGGTACTCAGTGTCCCCTTGGGGACGGTGCATGGAGAACCTTGGCCTCAGACTTGGCGGCGACTGCGGGGGTAGTACACTACCGCGCCGACCGCGCCTGCTGGCCGGCCGAGGTTTTTAACTTTAGCCCCCGGCTTTTGCGGCCTAGTGCCTTAAACTCCCGCCCCCGGACCTGCCAGTCAGGGGGAGGGGCGGGACGGTCGGTCTGACGCCGACAGTGCGGGCTGGAGCACACTTGGCTGGCCTCCGCCCCCCTCACTTTTCACTCCGGGACACCAGATTCCCGCACTTTTGTGGTTACGCCCACGGCTCCCTCTTCCCCTGTAAACGCCGACAGCCATGTTTTTAAGCAGCACACACTGCTTGAGCGGTCGGTAAGCCAGGTGGCATCTTCCCATCGGGCTGGGCCACCTAGAGGGCTGAACTGTGTATGTATATGTGTGTGTATATATATATATATATATATATATATATATATATATAATATTGTATGCATTTTCACAGTTCGGCTGTACATACTCAGTGATCACTGTGAGCATTGCTCGGGCCATGTGGCACTCGCTCAGCCGGAGCCTGGGGCACTGGTTGGAACTTTCACAATCCAGGGCTCAGTCTATGGACATATGGTCTGATAAGATACTAGAAGCTTGCAGCCCAGACCGGCCCCTTACACAGGCCCCGGGCACTGCGGGATCACTCACAGGCCCCTCTCGGTCCGCGACGCGGCGTGCTCCTGGGGGGGCCTCTAGTTATTACGTAGGGGACTCCGACACGGACTGCAGTCCCAGACCGGCTAAGCGGGCTTGCTTAGAATCTTCCCCGACTTCATCAAGGGTCTCAGCTTGAGGACTCTCTAGAGGATGAGGCGGAGGTCGCAGCCCAGGACTCTGTCCGGACGTGGCTCTCAATGCTTCAGAGATGCTGTCCAGAAGCACAGGGCTTTCCCGGACAAGCGTTCTACTAAACGTCCCAGGCGTCGGTATTTTCATCCTACGCCATGAATGCTGTCCTGGACTCGGCTTGCCGTACAGCGGTAGCATCCGCCAAACCGGTGGCAGTCCGCAGGCCCATGTGACTACGAGAATGGAAGGCAGACTCTGCTTCCAAGAAGCTCTTGTCCGGTTTGCCATTTTCTGGTGACCGATTGTTTGGCGCACATTTGGATGAATCGATTGAGCATTCCAAAGGAACGGTCTCGTGCTTACCCAGCCCATACCAAAGAGACCTTAGCACCCTCAGCTAGGTCCCCATCCTTATCGTCCAACAGGCCACAGAAGAGCCAGAGAAACTCTTCTGCATGGCGGTCCAGGTCAGGGGAGCGGTCTCCACATGTCCAAGACCGTTGGATGAGAGACATTCTGTCTCACGGTTACAGGATAGAGCTCAGTTCTCGTCCCCCGACTCGTTTCTTCACAACATCTCCGCCCTCCGAGCGAGCTGATGCACGTTTTCAGGCGGTGAACACTCTGAAGGCAGGAGGAGTTGCGTTACCCGTTCCCCTTCAAGAACGTAGTCGCGGTTTTTACTCCAACTTGTTCGTGGTACCAAGAAAGGACGGATCATTCCGCCCCGTTCTGGACTTCACACTGCTCAACAGACATGTGAGAACCTGACGGTTCTGGATGGAATCTCTCCGCTTTGTCATCGCCTCGATGGCACAAGGAGACTTCCTAGCATCAATCGACATCAGAGATGCTTATCTCCATGTGCCGATTGCACCAGAGCATCAACACTTCCTGCGTTTCGCCATCGGGGACGAACACCTTCAGTTCGGGGCACTGCCTTAGGCCTGGAAACAGCCCCACGGGTCTTCACCAAGGTCATGGCAGCAGTGGTGGCGGTCCTACACTCTCAGGACCACTCGGTGATCACTTACCTAGACGATCTTCTAGTCAAGACACCCTCCTGGGTGGCATGTCAACACAACCTGACCATTGCTCTGGAGACTCTCCAGGGGTTCGGGTGGATCATCAAATTTCCAAGGTCAAAACTGACACCGACCCAATCACTGACTTACCTCGGGATGGAGTTTCATACTTTCTCAGCGATAGTGAAGCTTCCGCTGCATAATCAGCGTTCACTACAGACAGGGGTGCACTCTCTCCTTCGGGACCAGTCACACCCCTTGAGGCGCCTCATGCACTTTCTAAGGAAGATGGGGGCAGCAAGGGAGGCAGTTCCCTTGCGCAGTTTCGTCTGCGTCCGCTTCTATCGGACACCGCAAATGGGACAGGAGGTCGACGTCCCTAGATAAGAATGTCTCTCTTTCCTTTGCAGCAAAACCTCTCTTCAGTGGTGTCTTCTTTCCACTTCCTGGGCGAAGGAAAAATCCTTCCGGCCCCCAGCCGGGGCTGTGGCGACGGACGTGAGTCTGTCAGGGTGGGGAGCGGTTGTCCTCCACCACTCGGTTCAGGGAACCTGGACTCCGACAGAGTCCTCCCTTCAGATCAATGTTCTGGAGATAAGGGCAGTGTATCTAGCCCTAAAGGCGTTCCAGCGGTGGCTGGAGGGCAGGCAGATCCGAATTAAGTCGGACAACGCCGCGGCGGTTGCGTACATCAACCACCAGGGCGGCACACGCAGTCGTCAAGCCTTCCGAGAAGTTTGGCGGACTCTGCTGTGGGCGGAAGCCACGGCCTCCACCATCTCCGCAGTTCACATCCCGGGCGTAGAAAACTGGGAAGCAGATTTCTCAGTCGCCAGGACATGGACGCAGGGGAATGGTCTCTTCACACGGACGTGTTTCTAGAGATATGTTGCCGCTGGGAAACGCCGGACGTCGATCTAATGGCGTCTCGGCACAACAACAAAGTCCCGGCATTCATGGCTCGGTCCAAGGATCACAGAGCTCTGGCGGCGGACGCGCTAGTTCAGGACTGGTCGCGGTTTCGACTGCCTTATGTATTTCCTCCTCTGGCACTACTGCCCAGAGTGTTACGCAAGATCAGGTCTGACTGTCGCCGCGCCATCCTCGTCGCTCCAGACTGGCCGAGGTGATCGTGGTACCCGGATCTGTGGCTCCTCACGGTGGGTCAACCGTGGGCACTCCCAGACCGACCAGACTTGCTGTCTCAAGGGCCATTTTTCCTTCTGAATTCTGCGGCCCTAAACCTGACTGGGTGGCCATTGAGTACTGGCTCCTAGTGTCATCAGAGATATCTCCAGATGTCATTGACATCATGAGACAGGCCAGGAAGCCAACGTCCACCAAGATCTATCACAGGACTTGGAGGATCTTCTTATCCTGGTGCTCTGATCAGGGTTTTACTCCCTGGCCGTTTGCCTTGCCCACTTTTCTTTCTTTCCTTCAATCTGGAATGGACAAGGGCTTGTCTCTCGGCTCTCTCAAGGGACAAGTATCGGCGCTTTCCGTGTTTTTTTCAAAAGCGTCTAGCCAGGCTTCCGCAGGTCCGCACGTTCCTGCAGGAGGTTGGCCACATAGTCCCACCTTACAAGCGTCCGTTAGCACCCTCGGATCTTAACAGGGTGCTGACGACTCTTCAGAAGTCACTTTTCGAGCCGATGCGGGATCTCTCTATCTCGCCTTTCGCAAAAGGTAGCCTTCCTAGTGGCAGTCACATCACTCAAAGGAGTGTCTGAGCTAGCAGCGCTGTCATGCAAAGCCCCCTTCCTGGTGTCTCACCAGGAAAAGGTGGTTCTACGTCCGGTCCCGTACTTTCTCCCTAAGGTATCCCCGTTTCATCTCAATCAGGATATCTTCTTACTCGCTTTGGGTCCGCATCCAGTTCACCAATGTGAATAGGATTTGCATTTATTAGATCTGGTGAGAGCACTCCGGCTCTACATTTCTCGCACGGCGCCCCTGCGCCGGTCTGATGCGCTCTTGTCCTTATCGCGGGCCAGAGTAAGGGATTTCAGGTTTTCAAGTCAATCTTGGCTCGGTGGTTCAAGGAACCGATTCTTGAAGCCTACTGTTCTTTTGGGCTTCCGATTCCTTCAGGGCTGAAAGCCCATTCTGCCAGAGACGTCGGTGCTTCCTGGGCATTGCGACACCAGGCTACGGCTTAGCAGGTGTGTCAGGCGGCTACCTGGTCGAGTCTGCACACTTTCACGAAACATTATCAGGTGCATGCCGATGATTCGGCAGATGCCAGCCTAGGTAGGCGACTCCTTCAGGCGGCAGTTGCCCACCTGTAAGAGGGGGCCGTTTTTTCGGCTCTTTTTATCGAGGTATTCCTTTACCCACCCAGGGATTGCTTTTGGACATCCCAATTGTCTGGGTCTCCCAATGGAGCGACAAAGAAGAAGGGAATTTTGTTTACTTACCGTAAATTCCTTTTCTTCTAGCTCCTATTGGGAGACCCAGCACCCGCCCCTGTTCCCTTCGGGCTGTTGTTCTTTTGTGTACACATGTTGTTCATGTTGAATTGTTCTGTTGGTTCATGGTTTCAGTTCTCCGAACATCCTTCGGATTGAATTTACCTTAGACCAATTTATAAGTTTCCTCCTTCCTGCTTTGGCACCAAAACTGATGAGCCCGTGATGCACGGGAGGGTGTATAGCAGAGGGGAGGGGTTACACTTTTTAAAGTGTAATACTTTGTGTGGCCTCCGGAGGCAGAAGCTATACACCCAATTGTCTGGGTCTCCCAATAGGAGCTAGAAGAAAAGGAATTTACGGTAAGTAAACAAAATTCCCTTCTTTCCCTAATGTATTTCACAGTTTATATCATTAACAACATTATTGTTGCCTTGGAACATAGTCAACCAGTCACAAAGTCATGCTTATTTTGGACTTTTATTTCCACTACTACTTTTTCCAGTCTAATCGTTGAATGAGCAAACGATCTCTATTTTCATTACACAATTTTAGAAAGATGAACGAGAATTTTTGTGGTCTTCTGAACGATATCATGCGCGATGGACAGACATTTTCGGACATATAGTTGAGTCACTCAACTCATTGATATTTTACAATTATTGTGGATGAAGGGTCATTAGCATTAGTATTTTGTCGGATTGTTGACGAGGATAAATGTGATTATAGTTACTACAACAATTTTACAATGAATTTGTTTCCTTCTGGGAGCTGTTGACTTTGTCATAGGGTCAGCAGAGGAAGTGATTAAAATCATTGGTCACAACACCACCTGCTATGCTTTGAGCGGCGTAAGCACACGCCAGCACGACAGCTCGAATTGCACAAATGCGCTGCTGTTGAGTCTTGAGCAGCACATGGTTCTTGAATCTCTGAGTTGCTTGTTGTTGAAAGGGTGGGCAATCCTCCTTGAGTGGCAATTCTGGTTCAGTTGCTTGATGCTACTGTAACACATTAACGGTCTCTCAGTGCTATCCTAACCATATTTCTATATAACTAATAAGGCCTCTGAACAAGCACAAGGCTCAAGTGAGCAATGATTAGGAGAATTGTTCTCCAAACTCCTGACTTTGCAGGACTGATAACAGCACCTACATCAGGAGGTGAGGAAAGAAGAGTGAGCATCTAGCTGCTGTAAAGAAATGAATTGGCTGGAGGGAGCTGACTGGGGTCTCATGAGTTAACTCATCAGTCAGGAAAGTAACTTCTGCTCATAATTGGCCAGGCTCTTTTGGTTGCTCTCATTGGCAACAAGCTGTACACTATGTAAGATAAAAGCTGCTACAGCAAGAAAATGACTGCAGATGTAAAAAGTAAGTAATTTGCAAACTTGCTTATGTTTATGATGTCTTAGATAAGTAGACCAGTTACATAATTTGAGAATACCCTTTTAAGGTTTATTTATATCAGACCAGTGTCTAAAGTTTTTTTTAGATATCTTGAACTCCAGTAAGTTCTCCAAACATAACTGGGCAATACGAGTACAGAAACTTTGATCTCGGCCTTTCCCTTTCCCTTTCCCTTGATAATAATACTCAAATCACATGGTCCACAGGGACTCCTGTCTTACTGATATTTTTCATAACAGTGTTCCGATTGGGTAACTTGCCAAAGGCGTTACAGTGATTTCATTCTTTAAGTTCCATTCTTTGTTCCATGTAGTAGAGTCTCTGTCTGGTGTTGCTAGTGTGGTGTTCTTTGGGTGACCGTGCCAAACAAAGGAAGACACAATCAGGCGCCGCTGTTGTAATCACCAATCGGAACAGAGGGGCGTGAAAAAGGCAACGCAAAGGCTCTGTAGCGATCACCAATCGGAACAGGGGTGTGAAAAGAGGCAACGCAAAACATGTCTAGGGGTAAACACCACACCTCTATCAAGGTCTGAGTCGTCGCACAGCGATGCGTGTGACACGCCCCAACGACTGTCGAGGTTGCTATGATCGCTGCTCCGTCGCTGCTTAAAATTACATGTTTGACAGATAACTAGCGATCATGTAAGGTCGCAGTTACGTCACAGGAAATGGTGACGTAACAGCGACATCGCTGTCGTTGTGTGTGAACCCAGCTTTAGACTAATCTGTCTCTTTCCATTGTGTTCTTTGGCAAACTCAAGTCACATCTTTCGGTTCTTTGCAGAGATGAAGGGCTTCTTGGCTGGAACATGTGCATTCGAGCCTACTGCTCTTAGCTGTCGCACCACAATTTGGCCACTCATTTTGACCCCGTATTTCTTTGTCGCTCTATTGGGAGACCCAGACAATTGGGTGTATAGGCTATGCCTCCGGAGGCCGCACAAAGTATTACACTCAAAAGTGTTAAGCCCCTCCCCTTCTGCCTATACACCCCCGTGCTCCCACGGGCTCCTCAGTTTTTTGCTTTGTGCGAAGGAGGTCAGACACGCACGCACAGCTCCACAGATTGGTCAGCAGCAGCTGCTGACCATGTCGGATGGAAGAAAAGTGGGCCCATATAGGGCCCCCAGCATGCTCCCTTCTCACCCCACTCTTGTCGGCGGTGTTGTTAAGGTTGAGGTATCCATTGCGGGTACGGAGGCTGGAGCCCACATGCTGTTTTCCTTCCCCATCCCCCTCAGGGTTCTGGTGGAAGTGGGATCCTATTGGTCTTCAGGCACTGAGACCGTGCTTCATCCACAACTCCTGTGGAGCCTGCTGGATAGGAGCCGGGTATCGTTCAGGGACATGGCCCTGCTACTTGGAGGTACTCTGTGTCCCCGTGGGGACCGCGCACAGCAACACTCCAGCTTTGCTGGGTGTGCTAGTGCACCGGGGACCGCGGAGCTGACCGGGTTAATATGTGCCATTACACACTCAGCGTTGCTGAGTGTGTTTATGTATAGGGACTGCCGCATTGACCGCCGCTGCCTTGGAAATACTGCGGCGCGGCTGGGACTTGTAGTGCGCCGGGGACTTCCACGCCGGCCGCGCTTTTACGGCGGCCGCGTTTATTACTAGAGTCCCCGGCTTTTTGCGGCCTAGTTTCCTTTCCTCCCGCCCATAGCCCTGACAGGCAGGGGAAGGGTGGGACGCTGCATAGAACGAGCAGCACTGAGGGCTGGAGCATGCTTTGCATACTCCACTCCCCTCACTGTGCACAGTGCAGGCACCAGTTCCCGCTCTTTCTGGGTCACGCCCACGGCTCCCTCCTCTCCTCAGGACGCATTCCTGTCAGCTCCTCGGACGCTGCAGAGGGGGACAAAATCTGGGAGACCCAGGCAGGGACTCTGGTGGCCTCACAACCGCTTTAAGCGGGTGGTAAGCAGCACCTGTGGTGCTAGCCCCATTGTGCAGTAGTGTAACATTATATGTTTATTTTACACTGTATAGTGCACAGTTGATTTCTGGCTATATACCCTATTGTGTTGCTCAGGGAAGATAATAGCATGGCGCCCACGAAAGGCAGGGGTGCCAAAACACAGGCTTATTATGTTGCCTGCGCCGCATGTACGACCCCGCTACCGGCAGGTTCCACTGACCCTCATTGTCTGCACTGTTCGGCCCCTGTGGCACTTGCTCAGCCAGAACCTCTGCTAGGGGGGGCCCAGGGGGAGCCACCTGCTAACACTGTTCAGGTGACAGGGACGGAGTTTTCAAAACTCTCTGAGACTATGGCTAAGATACTAGAAGCCTTGCAGTCCAGGCCGGTATCTCAGCACAGGGACTCTGTTGATTCTTTGTTCCCGGGCCCACCTCAGCTGGACCAACAATGTCCTCCCGGGGTATCTCATGGATCCCAAGCTGAGGGTTCTGACACAGACCCCAGCCCCAGACCGACTAAGCGAGCTCGCTTAGATTTTCCCTCGACATCATCATATTGTTCAGGGTCTCAGCGAGGGGAATCGCTGGTCGATGACGCGGAAGTAGCTGATCAGGATTCTGATCCTGAGGCCGCTCTCAATCTTGATACTCCGGACGGGGACGCCATAGTGAACGACCTTATTGCGTCCATCAATCGTATGTTGGATATTTCTCCCTCAGCTCCTCCGGCGGAGGAGTCTGCTTCCCTGCAGGAGAAATTCCGTTTCGGGTTTCCCAAGCGTACACCGAGTATGTTTCTGGACCACTCTGATTTCAGAGAGGCAGTCCAGAATCACCATGCTTGTCCAGATAAGCGTTTTTCTAAGCGCCTTAAGGATACACGTTACCCTTTCCCCCCTGACGTGGTCAAGGGCTGGACTCAGTGTCCCAAGGTGGATCCTCCAATCTCCAGACTGGCAGCTAGATCCATACTTGCAGTGGAAGATGGGGCTTCACTCAAAGATGCCACTGACAGGCAGATGGAGCTCTGGTTGAAATCCATCTATGAAGCTATCGGCGCTTCTTTTGCCCCAGCATTCGCAGCCGTATGGGCGCTACAAGCTATCTCAGCAGGTCAAGCGCAAATTGACGCAGCCACACGCACGTCCGCGCCACAGGTGGCGTCCATAACCACTCAGACGTCGGCATTTGCGTCTTACGCTATTAATGCTATCCTGGACTCTGCGAGCCGTACGGCGGTTGCAGCCGCCAATTCGGTGGTACTCCGCAGGGCCTTGTGGCTACGGGAATGGAAGGCAGATTCTGTTTCCAAAAAGCGCTTAACCAGTTTGCCAATTTCGGGCGAACGATTGTTTGGCGAGCGTTTAGATGAAATCATCAAACAATCCAAGGGAAAGGATACATCCTTACCCCATCCCAAACCGAACATACCCCAACAGAGGAAGGGGCAGTCGAGGTTTCGGTCCTTTCGGGGCGCGGGCAGGTCCCAATTCTCCTCGTCCAAAAGGCCTCAGAAAGATCAAAGGAACTATGATGCATGGCGGTCTAAGTCACGTCCTAAACAGACCACCGGAGGTGCCGCTACCAAAGCGGCTTCCTCATGACTTTCGGCATCCTCACTCCGCATCCTCGGTCGGTGGCAGGCTCTCCCGCTTTTGCGACACCTGGCTGCCACGGGTAAAAGACCGTTGGGTGAGAGACATTCTGTCTCACGGTTACAAGATAGAGTTCACCTCTCGTCCCCCGACAAGATTCTTCAGGGCATCCCCGCCTACCGAGCGAGCCGAGGCTCTTCTGCAGGCGCTGGGCATTCTGAAGGCAGAAGGAGTGGTGGTCCCTGTTCCTCTTCAGCAACAGGGCCACGGTTTTTACTCCAACTTGTTTGTGGTCCCAAAGAAGGACGGGTCTTTTCGACCTGTCCTGGACCTGAAACTTCTCAACAAACACGTAAAAACCAGGCGGTTCCGGATGGAATCCCTCCGCTCCGTCATCGCCTCAATGTCCCAGGGAGATTTCCTTGCATCGATCGATATCAAGGATGCTTATCTCCACGTACCGATTGCTCCAGAGCACCAGCGCTTCTTGCGCTTCGCCATAGGGAACGAACACCTGCAGTTCGTGGCACTGCCGTTCGGCCTGGCAACAGTCCCACGGGTTTTCACCAAGGTTATGGCTACTGTAGTAGCGGTCCTCCACTCTCAGGGTCACTCGGTGATCCCGTACTTGGACGATCTGTTGATCAAGGCACCCTCTCTAGAGGCATGCCAACACAGCCTCGACGCTACCCTGGAGACTCTCCAGAGTTTCGGGTGGATCATCAATTTTCCAAAGTCAAATCTGACACCGGCCCAATCGCTGACATACCTTGGCATGGAGTTTCATACCCTCTCAGCGATAGTGAAGCTTCCGCTGATCAAGCAGCGGTCACTACAGACAGGGGTACAATCTCTCCTTCAAGGTCGGTCACACACCTTGAGACGCCTCATGCACTTCCTGGGGAAGATGGTGGCAGCAATGGAGGCAGTTCCTTTCGCGCAGTTTCACCTGCGTCCTCTTCAATGGGACATCCTTCGCAAATGGGACAGGAAGCCGACGTCCCTCGACAGGAACGTCTCCCTCTCGCAGGCGACCAAAGCTTCCCTTCGGTGGTGGCTTCTTCCCACTTCATTATCGAAAGGGAAATCCTTCCTACCCCCATCCTGGGAGGTGGTCACGACGGACGCGAGTCTGTCAGGGTGGGGAGCGGTTTTTCTCCACCACAGGGCTCAGGGTACGTGGACCCAGCAAGAGTCCTCGCTTCAGATCAATGTTCTGGAAATACGGGCAGTGTATCTTGCCCTGAAAGCGTTCCAGCAGTGGCTGGAAGGCAAGCAGATCAGAATTCAGTCAGACAATTCCACAGCGGTGGCATACATCAACCACCAAGGCGGCACACGCAGTCGGCAAGCCTTCCAGGAAGTCCGGCGGATTCTACTGTGGGTGGAAGCCACGGCCTCCACCATCTCCGCAGTTCACATTCCAGGCGTGGAAAACTGGGAAGCAGATTATCTCAGTCGCCAGGGCATGGACACAGGGGAATGGTCCCTTCACCCGGACGTGTTTCAGGAGATCTGTTGCCGCTGGGGGGTGCCGGACGTCGATCTCATGGCGTCCCGGCACAACAACAAGGTACCAGCGTTCATGGCACGGTCTCAAGATCCCAGAGCTCTGGCGGCAGACGCCTTAGTTCAGGATTGGTCGCAGTTTCAGCTCCCTTATGTGTTTCCTCCGCTGGCACTGTTGCCCAGAGTGTTACGCAAGATCAGGGCCGACTACCGCCGCGTCATCCTCGTCGCACTTTTCTGTCCTTCCTTCAATCTGGACTGGAAAAGGGTTTGTCGCTCAGCTCCCTTAAGGGACAAGTCTCGGCGCTCTCTGTGTTTTTCCAGAAGCGCCTAGCCAGACTTCCACAGGTACGCACGTTCCTGCAGGGGGTTTGTCACATCGTCCCTCCTTACAAGCGGCCGTTAGAACCCTGGGATCTGAACAGGGTGCTGACGGTTCTTCAGAAACCACCATTCGAGCCAATGAGGGATATTTCTCTCTCACGCCTTTCGCAGAAAGTGGTTTTTCTAGTAGCAGTCACTTCACTTCGGAGAGTGTCTGAGCTAGCAGCGCTGTCATGCAAAGCCCCTTTCCTGGTGTTTCACCAGGACAAGGTGGTTCTGCGTCCGGTTCCGGAATTTCTCCCTAAGGTGGTATCCCCCTTTCATCTCAATCAGGATATCTCCTTACCTTCTTTTTGTCCTCATCCAGTTCACCAATGTGAAAAGGATTTGCACTTGTTAGATCTGGTGAGAGCACTCAGACTCTACATTTCTCGTACGGCGCCCCTGCGCCGCTCGGATGCACTCTTTGTCCTTGTCGCTGGCCAGCGTAAAGGGTCACAGGCTTCCAAATCAACCCTGGCTCGGTGGATCAAGGAGCCAATTATCGAAGCTTACCGTTCGTCTGGGCTTCCGGTTCCCTCAGGGCTGAAGGCCCATTCTACCAGAGCCGTGGGCGCGTCCTGGGCTTTGAGGCACCAGGCTACGGCTCAGCAGGTGTGTCAGGCGGCTACCTGGTCGAGCCTGCACACTTTCACGAAGCACTATCAGGTGCATACCTATGCTTCGGCGGATGCCAGCCTAGGTAGACGAGTCCTTCAGGCGGCGGTTGCCCACCTGTAGGAAGAGGCCGTTTTACGGCTCTTTTACGAGGTATTATTTTACCCACCCAGGGACTGCTTTTGGACGTCCCAATTGTCTGGGTCTCCCAATAGAGCGACAAAGAAGAAGGGAATTTTGTTTACTTACCGTAAATTCCTTTTCTTCTAGCTCTAATTGGGAGACCCAGCACCCGCCCCTGTTTTTTTGTGTACACATGTTGTTCATGTTGAATGGTTTCAGTTCTCCGATATTCCTTCGGATTGAAGTTACCTTAAACCAGTTTATAATTCTTTTTCCTCCTTCTTGCTTTTGCACCAAAACTGAGGAGCCCGTGGGAGCACGGGGGTGTATAGGCAGAAGGGGAGGGGCTTAACACTTTTGAGTGTAATACTTTGTGCGGCCTCCGGAGGCATAGCCTATACACCCAATTGTCTGGGTCTCCCAATTAGAGCTAGAAGAAAAGGAATTTACGGTAAGTAAACAAAATTCCCTTCTCTTTGTTCATTTCATGCAAATCTGTACAGCACTTTTATGGACATCAGATACAGACTGGCTATGTGCCCACAGTGATTTTTTTTTCTTTTTTTTTTTTTTCAGCACAAAAAAGCTGCTTTTTTGTGCTTCTTCATGCTTCTTTTCATGCTTCTTATATATTGAAATAGGAAAAAAAGCAGAAACAATTGACATGTCGGTTCTTTTTTTCAGCAACAAAAAAAGCAAGGAAAAAAAGAAGCACTATGGGCATAGCAAGTCACGATTCTCATAGAATTTGCTGGGATGCATTTTCCTTGCTGTTTATCGGTTAAAAAAGCAAGGAAAAAATTATTAATAATGTGATCAACCAATGAGGAATTTGTCAGCTGTTCCATAACCTTCTTTTTCTTTCTTTATTATACGGGACACTTGACTCAGAACAGGTGAATTCCATAGCTCATCTTTTTGGCTTTTGTCTGACTTTACTCAGAATAATCAGCCTCCTGACATCTGGTGATAAATGTGGCTTTGTCTTTGCCATGTTTTATCCGAAAAACACACAAAAAAAAAAAAACCATGACAAAGTATGCAAAACATTTGACCTGACAAATGTGGAAAACTAACACATAAAGGGAAAAAGCCGTGTCAAACACATTTTTCATCCTTAGAGCTGACGACCATTTGCTTTTGGTACTAAAATCATCAGGAAAATGGAATCACAACAACCAGACAGAAGTAGTCACACTTTTTTTTTTTTTTTTATTTAAAAAAAAAAAAGAAAAAGCAAAATTTTGGTCGCTGCTCTAAATCGGTTACAGAGGTGACATGTATAATATATACAGTGATACCTCGGTTTTCGTTGATAATTTGTCTGAATACAATGAATGGAAACCGAAACCGACTAAAACCAAAGCGATTATTTCCATAGGAATCAATGTAAATCCAATTAATTTGTTTTAGACACTCTAAAATACATACCAAAAATACATTTTATAGGGAATAAAGATAGTGATTTATACTAAAAACAAGAAATGAATATAAAATGAATATAAAACACTAATCTAAAGAATAAATACATTTTATCTTACATTTCTTACATACACTTTGAAACTGCCGAGCGGGGTGACACTCACATAATGCCACACAGACCAGGAGAATGCGTGGATCACCCTTTGTTGTCGCAAAATTAGCAGTGTAGTCACGCAGGCATGCCGACAAAAACAAACGGAAAAAAAGGCAAATTTTTAGTGGAAAAAAATAAACTAAAACTGAATCCAACGATGACAGAGATCAATGAAAACTGAGGTACCACTGTGTATGTATGTATGTATGTATGTGTGTGTGTGTGTGTGTGTGTGTGTGTGTGTGTGTGTGTACATATATATAAAGCTGAATGTATGTATGTCCAGGATTGGCATCTGCACCATCGCAGCTACAGCCACAGAATGTTTCTCACACCCCAAGAGCGTCATAGGCCATGTTGTGAGGCGAGATTTTAACCCCGCACGTTCCAATTTACCAATCAATTTTGCCCCTATCTACATAATGGGGAAAAAGTGAAACAAAAAGTGTATCCGCACCGTCGTATTTACAATCACGAAATTTTGCACAGACACCTCATGTGACCCAGGAAACGTCATAGACTATGTTTTGACAGGAAAATTTAACCCCGCGCTTTACAGTTACTCTTCAAAAAACATGCCTCCATTAAAGTAAATGGAGCCTGGAACTACAGGTTATTAGTAGGAGCTGTGATTGGTTGCTATAGGAAAAAAAGACATTCATAGTATTGGAAGCCTCTATGTGAGGTAATACAATGTTGGTGGGGAGACAGACGGTGAAAGAGACAGACGGTGAAAGAGACAGACGGTGAAAGAGACAGACGGTGAAAGAGACATACAGACCTGGAAAGAGACAGAGCTGGAAAGAGACAGACAGACATGCAGACAGGAACAAAGACAGGCAGACAGGGAAGGAAGAGACAGCCAGAGAGACAGACAAAGATAGATGGGGAAAGACACAGACTGGGAAAGAGACAGAGAAATAGAGACAGACAAGGAAAGAGACAGGCAGACAGGGAAAGAGACAGACAAGAAATGACACAGACAAAGAGATGGGGAGACAGACAGGGAAAGAGACAGACCTAGAAAGAGACAGATGGGAAAATAAACAGAGCGATAGAGACAGACTAAAAAAAGAGACAGACAGACGGGGAAAGAGACAGACGGGGAAAGAGACAGACAGGCAGACGGGGAAGAGACAGACGGAGCACATTACTTGGCCAATTTAGTTAAATCTGTGTGGAATATCTGTGGTGTTGAAATATATGTTGTGAAATGCTTCTATTAGCTTATTTTTTGCCTTTTAATAATTACATTTCTATCTATTTGTTTTGTGTTTTTTGTGTGCAGAATACATTTTTGTTAATACATTCTATTTTGTTAACAACAGTTATTAACCCGGGCGAAGGCGGGTAGTACAGCTAGTGTATGTATATGTATGTGTATATGTATGTGTGTGTATATGTATGTGTGTACATATAATTAATATATATATATATATATATATATATAATTATAGAGAATTTATTTAATATACATGCAGTATATACTAATTTGTTACTACCGAATACTGTAACAGCATTTATCACAATCATTTTATAGACTCCTGAAAATGTTACTTTGACATAATTTATATTCATGTATTATGCTATGTAACAATTGTTTAATAAAGCGAATTAATAAAAAAATGAACCCTGAACTACAGCATAATTAGCACCATCTTTTGCAGACCACTGCGGCGTCTCTTTTCTTTGGAACAAGGCACACCGTGGCATCCAGACAAAACTTGCAAGAGGATAATAAGCAAATCTATTATAAGTAAGTCAGGACAATTTCATGTTCTTTGTAACAATTCACTTCCACTAAGAGCCGCTTTACACGCTACGAGATCACTAAAGCGATGTCGTTGGGGTCACGAAATTTGTGACGCACATCCGGTCGCGTTAGCGATGTCGTTGCGTGTGACAGCTATGAGTGATTTTGAATCAGTGCAAAAACGTTCAAAATCGCTAATTGGTGACATGGGAGTCCATTCCCAATTATCGTTGCTGCTGCAGGTACGATGTTCGTCGTTCCTGCGGCAGCACACATCGCTATGTGTGACACCGCAGGAACGAGGATACTCACCTTACCTGCGGCCGCCGGCAATGAGGAAGAAAGGAGGTGGGCGGGATGTTACGTCCCTTCATCTCCGCCTCTCCGCTTCTATTGGCCGGCCACTTAGTGACGCCGAACGCACCTCCCCCTTGAGGGAGGGATTTTTCGGCAGTCACAGCGACGTTGCTAAACAGATATGTGCGTGTGACGCTGCCGTAGCGATAATGTTCGCTACGGCAGCGATCACCACATATCGGCCGTATGACGGGGGCGGGAGCTATTGCGCTCGACATCGCCAGCAAATGCTAGCAATGTCGCAGCGTTTAAAGCGGCCCTAAGGCTACTTACACACTTCAGTCTTTTTCCATCAGTCACAATCTGTTGCCTTGAGAAAATACGGTATCCTGCAACATATTTTGCAGGATTCCTTTTTTTTTTTTTTTTCCCCATAGACTTGTATTAGACTTGTATACGGATTGCGACTGATGGCCTTGCGTTGCAGCCGTAGCACGACGGATCAGTTGTGGAATGACTGACCGTCGGACGGAAGCAACGCACAATGTATTGTTTTTCTGAGCATCAAAAAAACGCACTGCATAGGATTCCGTTCCAATCCATCAAGAGATATAATGGATGTCTATGGTGCAGGATTCCACCGTAATCCGTCACACGACGGAATCCAGTGTTGGATTCCGTGATTTTCTACTGAGCATGCCCAGTATGTCTGGTACTCCCATTGGGCTGTCGTAAAACGTACGCATAACGGACGCGACGGATCAATTTTTAGACACAGGATTCCATTGAACAGAATCCTGTGAAATAACTCGTCCATTGCGTCCGTTGACAGCTAAAAAAACTAAAGATCCATCGTTCAGTCGCAACAACGGACCTGGCGGATTTGAAACGACTGAAGTATGAAAGCAGCCTTGAATCATCTATCAAGGAAAATATTATAACTTATTTGTATTATAATTTATTTGACAGTGAAATAACTCTTACTTTCCTTACTGTCAACAGGAAAGCAAAATTGTGATACTTTAGAAAATGTATCACCTGAACATTTAGAAACATCTTGTAATTCTGCAACCAGAAGAAAACAGGTGAGGCCTAACCAAAGTAACGTATAGGGACTGTGTCATTAAAAAAATGACCTACTGTTTAAATTTGCCATTATGGTAAATTCATTTTCTCTATCGCTTTCATTGGGGGACACAGGACCATGGCTTATGCTGCTGTGACTAGGAGGCTGACACTAAGTGAACATAAAAAGAGTTAGCTCCTCCCTGGCAGTGTACACCCCGAGCCGGAGACGGTACTATGCCAATTTTTTTTGCTTAGTGTCGTAGGAGGCTGATGTGGGCCCATATCTCTGTGGGCCAACCTCAGCCTAGGCTATTTCCTTTTTTCCGTTTTTTTTCAACCTATACGGCGCCGCTCAGCGTTCTCATCCTTTTTACGCTTTTTATCTCTTCTGCAGGGTTAAAGATCCTGCATCAGAGAGTATCCTCGCCTGCTCTTTCCCTACAGGGTATCGTCCCCACTCGAGACACAGCCCTTATCCACCTCCGGCCCCATGGTACCACCCCAGGGGCTGATTGGGGTCCCACTCATTTATTTTTTTATGGGCTCACTCCCCGTCGACCCCTATGGTACCGTCCCAAGGGGTGTTTCGGGTGCAGACGGCGAGGGAAGCATCGCAAGCGCAGGAGCGCTCACAGCACCAGGCCTCCCCCAGCGTTCTCCCCTGTTTCACTGGGCCCAGGCAAAGGAGCACACACTGCAGCGCAGGAGCGCGCTGCAGTCTTCCACACAGCCCCCCAGCAGCCTCCCCTGGCACTTGCCAGCACAAGCCTGCACTCACCGGGGGCCTTCAGCAGCCAGGATGGGACCCAGGGATCTGGACACCACGCAGGGATGCAGGTAAGCCCTGTTCCGCGCGCAGCGCTGCGCTCCCGGCGGCCGCCGCTCACAAATTTAGTCCCCGGCTTCGGGCCTACCATTAGGCCGGGGCTCTCCGCCCCCCCGTTTGCGCGCGCGTGCGTCTGCCGGGCCCGCCCCCCCGCTTTTTCTGGCCAGCAACAGCAAGATCATCCCTAGCACGCCCACTCAGTAAAAAAAAAAAAAAAAAACGGGGCAAAAGCCCGTGTTTTTCTTGCAAACGGCCCACCTCAGCACAGGCAGGCCACTGAGCAGCAGGATCATCAATTTTCTGGTGGCTGCCCCCAGCTACTCTGAGCCTCCTGCTGACCCGGGGAGGACACAGGCCTGGGTGAGTGCTGTTTCTGATTAGGACCAGCAACTTTTCTTAAACTTTTTTCTTCTCACTTTTTTCCTGCCTATCTCCTGTCTCCTCCCTAGTGTCTCTAGTAGGAGCCCCCTGAGCAGCCATGCCTAACTCTAAGTCTTCCCGATCCAAACAGGTCCCTTTCATAATGCATTTTGCGTGCTCGTCCTGCAACGAAAAATTCTCCCAAGGCCAGGCTACCGCCCTCTGCGCAGCTTGCGTCCCTGACCCACAGCCCACGCAGATTGCCCCAGACGCCGCCGACACCCCCATCCCACTCGCTACTGCAGCAGTACAGGATGCACCGAGCCCCAATGCGCTCCCTCCCCCGGAGTGGCTGACTTCTCTCTCCCAGTCGGTGGATTCCCTGTCGAGGGCGTCTCAGACCATCGCGCAGGCTTTGCAGTCGCTCCCTACGCTCAGCCAGGCCCCGCAGGTCCAGCCGTCGCAGGATGACAGTCGGTCTGACCCAGAACCGACTACTGGAGCGCGGAAGCGGACCCGCACGGTCTCGTCTTCCGATTCCTCCCAGAGGTCCCTCTTCCCTCCAAGGCCCGAGAGCCACTCGTCTCCGAGACCGTGTGATGATTCAGGGGAAGAGACGGATGCAGCCTCCCTTATGGACTCGGATCAGGCAGCCGACGTCAGGCGTATGGTGGACAGCCTGGTCGACGCGGTGAATACGACGCTGAAGCTACAGCCTGACTCTGCCACCACCCAGAGCTCACAGGTATCTTTCAAACGACTTAAGCGTGTTCACAGGTATTTCTGCGATCATCCGGAGTTCGCTGAGATCTTACGCAAGCACAGACAGCAACCGGACAAGACGTTCAACAACGGTAAATCGATTGATTTACACTATCCCTTCCCCGAAGATCTCAGGAAGGAATGGGCGGGCTCTCCGGTGGTCGACCCTCCGGTCTCCCGTCTGGCCTCGCATACAGTTCTATCTCTGCCGCAGGGAACATCGCTCCGTGATGCCACGGACCGTAACATCGAGAGATTCGCCCGTTCGGCTTTTGAGGCGGCAGGCGCGGCACTGTCTCCGGCCTTCGCCGCCGTCTGGGTAGCTAAGGCCATGGTGACCTGGGCCGACACCCTCCGCAGAGGGCTTCGCTCGCAGTCGGGCGATCCCGAGCTTGTCAACATGGCTGCACAGATTGCCCTGGCGGGTGAGTACATCATTAACGCATCTCTGTCTACAGCCAATTGCGCAGCACAAGCGGCCAGCAACACGGTGGCAATCCGCCAGGCAGTCTGGCTCAGAGCCTGGAATGCAGACGTGGCTTCAAAGAAATCACTTACCGCCCTCCCGTTTGCAGGAGGCCGACTGTTTGGGGACAGGCTAGATCAGATTATCGCCGAGGCTACGGGAGGAAAGAGCACCTCCCTTCCACAGCTGAGACCAAGGCAATTCCCACGCCGCCAGCCTACCTCAGGTTTTCGCCCCTTTCGCAGCTTCAGTTCCCCAGCACAGCCTAGGAGGAACAGATCCCCGCAGAGAAGCAGGAAGAACCTATCTTTCAAAACAAATCCCTCCTGGCGTTCCAGACCACGCCAGCCTGCCAAACCAGCATCTAGATCTCAGCGATACTCATCCAAATGACTCCTGGTCTTCGCGCGTCAGCGCAGACCAGGTGGGGGGGGGCGCCTTTCTCTGTTCCAACACGTCTGGCTCCCTTTGATCACAGACGCTTGGGTCAGAGAAATCCTAGTCTCGGGTTACAAGATAGAATTTACGTCAATTCCTCCAAGCCGCTTCTTTCTTTCCCATCCTCCCGAGTCGGACGCGCGAGCTCGCCCCTTTTTTCGCGCCATCAAATCACTGCACCGCTCAGGGGTCGTGATTCCGGTTCCAGATTCGGAGCGGTTCAGAGGAGTTTACTCCAACCTCTTTGTTGTCCCCAAGAAGGATGGCACTGTGCGCCCTGTTCTCGACCTCAAGATCCTCAACAGGTACGTCAGAACCCGAAGATTTTGCATGGAGTCCCTCCGATCGGTGATTGCCTCCATGGAGGTCGGCGAATTCCTCGCCTCTCTGGACATACAGGACGCATATCTGCATATCCCGATTGCACACCAGCACCAAAGATTCCTACGCTTTGCCGTAGCACACGATCATTATCAGTTCACTGCCCTACCGTTTGGTCTTGCTTCCGCACCTCGAGTGTTCACGAAAGTCATGGCCGCTGCCATGTCGATCCTGCACTCCAGAGGTGTTTTGGTAATTCCATACCTGGACGACTTACTGATCAAAGGGTCCTCTTTCAACTACTGTCGTCTAAGTGTCCAGGTCACCATCGACACTCTATCCCGTCTCGGTTGGCTCATCAATCGGAAGAAGTCCTTGTTGACCCCGGCTCGCCGGATTACCTTCCTAGGCATGGAGTTCAATACCATCCAAGGACGCGTGTTCCTTCCACAGGAAAAGATTGTCTCCCTCTGGAAAGACGTCCAGACCCTCCACCACTCCAGGGCGGTGTCCATACGATTTGGTATGAGGGCCCTAGGTCGGATGGTGGCGGCAATAGAGGCGGTTCCGTTTGCCCGCTTCCACCTTCGCCCTCTTCAGCTATTCCTGCTGCACAATTGGGACAAGTCTCTATTCACCTTGGATCGCAAGATACGTTTGTCCCCGAACGTCCGCCACTCGCTGCGCTGGTGGACCAACAGCCAGAATCTCGTCAAAGGAACGTCGTTCTTACCGGTGCACTGGAAGACGGTCACCACCGATGCCAGCCTTCTGGGCTGGGGAGCGGTCTTCCAGCACCACACGGCTCACGGTCAGTGGTCCTACCAGGAAAGCCGGCTCCCGATCAATGTTTTGGAGATCAGAGCAGTCCTACGAGCCCTGCAAGCTTTTCAACACCTTCTCCAAGGGTCTCCAATCAGGATACAATCGGACAACGCCACGGCGGTGGCATACATCAATCATCAGGGCGGCACGAGGGGCGTCATTGCGATGAGAGAGGTGAAGAGGATCATAAAGTGGACAGAGTCTCACAACGCCAGGATCTCCGCGGTACA